>NC_091728.1:3750576-5000576 GCF_030179895.1 Drosophila kikkawai
ACAGCCAAGTTAAATTTTTTTTTCTAAAAATTTATCGAACATTTGTATGGGAGCTATATGATATAGTCGTCCGATCCGGCCCGTTCCGACATATATAGCAGTGAGAGTATATAGAAGACTATGTGCAAAGTTTCATTCAGATAGCTTTAAAACTGAGGGACTAGTTTGCGTAGAAACGGACAGACGGACGGACGGACAGACGGACGGACAGACGGACAGACGGACAGACGGACATGGCTAGATCGACTCGGCTCTTGATGCTGATCAAGAATATATATACTTTATAGGGTCGGAAACTTCTCCTTCACTGCGTTGCAAACTTCTGACTGAAATTATAATACCCTGCAAGGGTATAAAAATAAATTAATTAATAATAAAAAAAATAAATTAATAAATAATAAAAAAAACAAATAATAAAAAGAATAATAAATAAAATAATATATAAATAAACGATTAAATTAATAATTATATAATGAAGTAAAAATAAATATAAATGTATAATAATTGTTAAATGAAGAAATAATTTAATAAATAAATTATAAACAATAAATAAACGAACATTTATTAAATACTTAAATTATTTTTTGATATTAATTAAATAATCATTAAATAAATATTAAATTAATTAATAATTAATTAAATGTAAGAAAGATTAAAAATAATCCCCTAAAAAAATTGTATATACATTTACAAGCGTAACAATAACCCAGACTTTTAAATAAAGCTCTCCCATCGCTTATAACCCATATTTCCCCTCAGTGTAGACTCGCTCATTGCATAATTAATGCTCTCTGTGTTTTAAATTTACATTTACAATGCCGTTACACGATGCTCACCGATGCTGATGCGCATTAAGTGGCGTATGGCATGCCTGGCGTATCTGTGTGTGGCAGGGCAGGTGATTCTGTTGCTCCTGCTGCTTAACCACAATCAGTCCTAGCATATAAGTATATATAAGTATATATATATATATATATATATATATATATATATATATATAAATACACTACATATGTATGTGTGAAGACTCGCAGCTCAACGGAACTCAAGCTGAAAGCTGATGCAAAGCAGCACCGAAGGCTTAATGAAATTATCATTTCGTTTTGTGCATTCATTGCAACTTCTTTGTCTTGCGGCCGAGTTAAATTGCCAGAAAATTGCCAAACAATTTTAAGGAGACGCCTCAACAGAGCCTTTACTCAAGGGAAAAACTATTGTACACAAAATGGAAGAAAAATGTTGAAAACTTATAATTTAAAATCTTAATTTTACATTTTATTTAACAGATTATTTCTTAAATATTGATTTTTTCTTAACTTTTTCCTTGACGCATTTATTTTTTGCCTTGTTGCCAACTCATTAAGTGCATTTTTTTCTCATCTCTTCTTACGTTTTGTTCTTTTTTTTCGTTCTCTTATATTTTTTCATCTATCTCCAGTGTCAGCAGATGTTGAGGAAAATAAATGAGCAACATACGCACAATATTCCAGCTGCAATGCTTATTGTGTGCCACTCCCTCCCAGCCCAACTCATTACCATCCCGCAGATGCAGCTTAAAAAAAAAGGGGAAAAAAATAGGAAAAAAAAGCATAGAAATTACGCATACGCAGCGTGGTACGGCGCTCAAGTTGCTAGCTGCAGTTGTAGTTGTCGCCGATGTTGTTGTTGTCTGTTTTTGCTGCAAGCATTGCAGTTGTTGCTGCTTTTGGGCGTTTTTAATGAGCAGCAGCAGCCCGCAAGTTTCTTCGCCATAGTCGATATTCATGCATAAACATTTCCAACTGCTATACTATACCCATTTCCATATATAGTCGTTAGAATGTATGAACGTTTCGCAGGAGGCTGTGCAATGTGTTGCTTCAAATTGCCGCTGATGCTGGATTTTAGGTGCACGGAAAAATAAATTATAGACAAAAAAGGGGTACATTTATTTGTAAGAATAATTTTGGAGCTTTTATTTAGAGAAATATGTGAATTTTTGATAAGAAATTATAGCTTAAAAATTGTTTTTGAAGTTTGTTTTATAAAAAAAAAATCAACGAACTATCTAGGGTTATGAAATGTAATATCTTTATAGCTTTTTGTAGTTCTTAAACATTTTAAAGATTTTTTTTAAAGTTTTTTAGCTATTTTGCTTACTTTTAAAGTATTTATTGATAAATATTTACATTCTTAAATAATTTCAAAATGCTGTTATGCTTCTTTATATATTTTAATTAATTTTCTAGTTTCCTAAGCAACTATTTCCCTCTGTGCTCTACCTCGCTGGCGTTGCCATAACATTAATTTTGTTAATTAAAACTTTCTCGCAGCTTTAAAGTTTACTGCCAGCTGCTGGTTGTTGTTGTCAGTCAGTTAGCGGCCTTGTAACACTCTCTTTCTGTATCTATCTCTATCTCTCGACATGTGTATGTGAGAGACTAACAGGACAGATAGACATAGACACACATACACACACACACAACAGACACCTGTCCTAGAATCCAGACATTGATTTCGCTGTGTATGTGTCCTGAGCCAAAGGCAACTTTTATTTGCAAAACTTGTCATCATCGTTGTCATTGTTGACGGTTTTTTGGTGTCACAAGATACGTTAAAATGAAAATTTTCGAAAAATTGCTATTGGGTTAAGGTCTTTGAGGGGAATTTTTGTTGGAAACAACATTAGAAATGTCCAAATTAAATTTGTTTTAATTTTTGGAGAGACTTGCAAAAGGTTAATTGCCTCGGGGAACAATTCTTCGTCTCTTGGGATAGATTAAAATGGAGTGTGTGTGAGTGTGTGTATATATGCATATATATAGGTTAACAAGAAGTTTGCCTTACCAACTTGGCTTAGCTTAACAGATTTCTTAAATATTAATTTAAATAATTTTTAATGATTTCAATGTTTTTCATTTAAAATATAACTTTAAGCTTAATATAAAAATATATGTATGTAATATAAAGCAAATTTTAATCATAAATACTTATAATATACATTTTTTTATAACAAAAACACCTACTTAATACATTTCAAAATGTCTAGACTGAGGTACTCATTCCAAAAACCAATTAAATATGCTTTCTTTTTGAAAATGTCACATATTTTTTCTTGAATAAAGGTCAGCGAATGAAATTTCTGTGAATAATTGGGTACAATGTTCAAAGGTCGTTATAAAAATGATATCTTGACCTTTTTTGAAAGTGTTTTTTAGTATTTCATTGCATATTTAATTGATATCATTGATATTTCTCAAGAACTCTTAATATACATACAACGTAAATGGCAATTAAGTGTAATATCTCATTCTCAAGAGAAGCAAAAGGTTAGTATTTGTTTCATTTAATTGAGAATATAGATTAAAATTAATACAACTTGTAGAAAATTCCAAGAAAGATAGATATCTCTCTTTACAGAAATCCAAAATTCACTGCAATATTATTTCAGTTTCCCTTTAAATTATTTTTCTCTAACAAAATACCCAAGGACCTTGAAGGGACTGTGTGCTGTTCAGTTGCCGACTAACCTCCTTATGTCCGTTGGCATTGTTGGTGATGACTGTTTCTGTGATGCGTTATTGCCTTTGACAATGTCACAATGGCATCGACAGCTTCCGCAATAATTTTTTTTCATCTTTTTTGTCGCCTTTTTTGTGTCCCGTGTGTGTGAGTGTAGCTTTCGCTTTTGGCAGCAGACTGAAATATATTTTTTTTTCCCCGTTGCTCTTGGCCGCGCTTTGTTGTCAAATTGAAAGTGCTGCGAGTCTGGAGTCGCATGGCGGGGATATTTTATGAGCTCCTTTGGCACTCTCTGATGGCCCAGTCATTTGCACAAGTCGTGACATACTAACACGCTTCGAACAGGGAGGGCCAGGGGGCGTGGCAAGTTCCAGAGCCGGCACCGAGTGCCGCCAGCTTGCCGGGCTATCCCTACAACAACACCAACGCACACTTCCTTCTTGCGCTGCTCTTCTTTATTTTTTTTCCCCCCCGTTTTATTTTTATATATATTTATATGTGGGTATGTGTATATGCAAAGCGGCCATAAAATTTGCAAAAACTTTTAATGGTTCATATAATATTTAACGTAATGGCGGCGGCAACGGCCAAACCAGTTAAAGAGGCGAAAGACCAAGAGGTCACCCAGCGCCAAAGGGGGAGAGGGAGGGAGAGCGGAGTAGGATCAAGGAGGAACCGGAACAGGCTCAGAGTCATAGCACAAGGATTCCAGGAGATGGAGGAGAAGCGTTAGCAGGAGCTAGAGACCACGCCAAAAGAGATTTGTTGGCTGCCAACAGGCCGCAAACGATGCAACAACGGCAACAAAGCTCTGCTGCACATGCTGGCCACAGAAGTGCACTGAGAGAAAATGGGTCTTTAATATTAAACAGCTTAATCCAGGATTATACTTCTTCTTTATGTTAATTTAAAACTGTGTAAAGGCCCAAAGGACAGCTCCACATGGACATCAAAGATTATATAAAAAATACGTATACGCCATGAGGGACATGTACAATTCATAAATTTAAACTATTAAAAATTTACAGAGTACAATTATTTACAAAAGAAAAAATCTTCTAACTGTTTTAATATTTGCTGTCGTACTTAAAAATAAAAAGTTTCTACAAAAATTACTCATACGTCATGTTGTCATGAAATAATTGTTCTTTTAAGAAATTAAATAAATAACATTATAATTAAGTTAATAAAATGTGAAATAATAACATTCATTTTACAGATTATATCAGTAACGACAAAAGTCACGGCTATTATATATCGTGACTAATACGGAGACTGTGACAACATACGTTTGCACGAACGACCGTAAATTATTTGTAAGCCAGAAAATAAATCGCAGAAAACATTTTCTTAACTTATACTCCCAGTAAATTGCAATAAATTTTGTTTAAAATTTGATAACTATATGGTCTTAAATGAGCTTAAGCTTAAGACAAAGTCATCTAGTTAGAAAAGACTGATCTTCCCCCAAATAAATAGACTAAAAGCCCTAAAAAGGTTTTTTTCTGCAACTTTACTAAGCACAGTTGACACCTGGTATTTATTTTGTTTCAATAAAGACGGACAATAGTTTTATTCTTATCCGAGATGCAATATAATTTACAAAACTCTTGATAAACTATTTAGGGAAGAAGCGGATACCTATGCAACTCGGCTGTTGCACTCCCCTTCGTATTGCTTTACCAAACCCTCACATCGCAATTGACAACGTTGGACGGTTATTCCAGTCGTTGTGCAAACAGGATCGTGCATTAAGACACATGCGCATGGCTTCTCGGTGGAACTCACGGTGAGTAACGACAAAAGAACAATAAGTTTTAAATAACGCATGGCTATAATATATCTTGGCTAATACGGAGACTGAGACTGTGACGAGACTAAAAAAACTGAATGTTAAATCACTGCAGCCGGGCATTATTTATATGCCAGAAACTAAATCGCAAAAACTATTTTCATTAGTTATAGTTTATGGTAAATTGGGTACAAATTAGGTTTAAATTGAATGACTATTTTAGAATACTCAATGTTTTAATAAAATAGAAATCATTTCTTGTGAGCTTCTTTCCTTCTTTTATTTATTTTGTTTTATTTTTTTTACCCATTTTTTCTCTGTGCATTTCCCACACTCCCTCATACTTTACCCTTACCTGACCGCTGTGATCTCTGCTCTGCAGCAATTTATTTAAACCACTTTTCCACTTGTTGTTTTTTCCACCCTCACTCTCGCTCGCTTACCCACTCACTTACTCTGGTTTTTTCATTCTTTTTTTTTTGTTTTTCTCGTGGCAACCTCCCCACATAATTGCAAATTATCGCTTCAGCCATCGTGTCGTGGCCATTTTTGGTTAGCTGACCACTCGCCACCCCTCTTTCCGTCGGGATTTATGTTCGACTGAGCTGCCCTCAGGTGTCGCATCCTCTAAATTAATGCCATGTGCATGTTTTAATTGCAATTGCTGAGCTGCTGAGCTGGTGAGCTGCTGAGCTGATTTTCATATCAGCAACACCGCTCTCTACGCCTCGCTGACCCATTGATTTTGGGGCCAATAAATTGTTCGCTTCATTTTCCCCGTGGACTCCATAATTCGCTGGGGTGTTGAAAAGTCGTATTCGATTATCAGTTGTGTATATGGGAGACAGGATATTGGTTGGCGATGAGCTTGAATTTATGATATGGCAATGGATTAACTTAGCAATGCTCAGAATTCTATAGATTTTCAGGAAGCATTTAAAGAATTGCAAAGAATTAAGTTTAATAAGGTATATTTTAAGATATTGGTAGGACAAATAATAAAATATTAGTATTAAAATATAAACTAACAAACTACTTGCATACCAAAGAATATTTACAATCTCTTAAATCGTTATTCCTTCCTTAAAATTTATCATTTCCAGCTGCCGCCCACATTTATAATGCGGTAATTACCGCCTCGAGACGCGGCCATAATTTTGTAGCTGGCGAAATAGCAACAAATACCATAGCTACCCGGATTTGACAGTTGCGGCACGAGGCTTGCGGCGGAAGTTAGCTAACCGGCGGCCGGAAGCGGAAATGCGCAAATGCCAAGGCAGCAAATGAAAATGGCTTCCCAAGCGAAGCTTACACAGGACAAAGAGTTGCCAAAAAAAATAATAATAACAGACATGATGTATGATTAGAAGGTTTGTAAAGCTGACGTGGCTTAGTTGTCAATTGATTTTGACGCTTGCCAAAAAAATATAACGAAAAAATTATTCAACTCCGCTTTCATTCGCAAAAAAGTGAATATGCCAATGGAAAACATTTGCATGCAAATGCAAAACATAGTCAAAGCCAACTTCCGCTCTCATTTTCGTTGCCTGAATTTTCCCCGGGAAACTCACCAGCACGTACGAAGGAAGTGGAGGCGGAGTATAAAACGGAGGCGTGCCATCGCCTTCGCTTTTAATTTTAATGCGTGCAACACGCTCGCGCTTTTCCAAAAATTAAACGTCGGTTTACTTGGCACTCCTCCTTTCCCTCATTATCCTTGGATTTTCCGACGCGCTTTCGCCAGACAGAATATTCAGTGTTTTTCTTCTTTTTTCTTTTTTGGGTTTTTTTTTTTGCCCAAACAAATAGGCGTCGATTAGGCAAATCAACGCATTTGTATGCAGATTATGTGCTGCTGGGAAGGAAAACAGCCAGCAAGAAATGGAGAGAAGAGCAAGCGCTTGTTGTCTCTAATTGCGCCTCAGTCTTTTAGGCGCTCAACTAGGCGTATGCGTGATAAAAACACTGTAAGCAAACCGTTTTGAGACAACTCTTATGGCCAGATAAAAGGAGAGCTATACTATATTTGCGGTGGCCCAATGGATATACCAGAAATTTAAAGTAAAATAGGTTTGTATTAATATCAAATATATATAAAGTAAGGTTTTATATTTACAACTAAATATGTTTTTAGAAAATTATAAAGATACATTTAATATTTTAAAGTTTATTAACATTTTGAGCTATTATATATTATTTAATGAAATGTTTAATTTATTTCTTCACAAAAACCCTTGCAACCAACTTTTAATCTAAATTTTCTAAAACCTTAAACCTTTTTCCACTTGCAGAGAAGGATCCTTAAGCAAATAACAATAAGTCAAAATAACTGCTGCCATAAAATGCGAAAATGTTGCACATTTAAAGCCATCCCATGGCACTTTCCCTGTAGAGAATCCGACTTGCCCTGTCCCTAGGCCCACATCAAAAGGGAAAGATTGTTACAGAGCCCCTACTGGCTGGCATTTACTCGTATCTGTATCGCGGGCAAAACATTGTCATGTATCATTACCATTTCAATTCACTTGACTTGACACCCCAAACTTATTCCACTTGCCAGCTGTAATTTCCTGCTGCCTGCTGCCGCCTCGTGTTGTCGCTTTAAACAAGAACAAGGATCTGCCTGCTAATTTCGAGCGATTGCTTTACAGCGTTTCAAAATACCACATGCCTAAAACTCATCCGCCACTAAGGACCTGCTGCTGCCTCCTGCCGCCACCTCTTTTTAGTCTCATCCTGCAACACCACAATAAATACGGGCAACGTTTGTGTGTCCCTTGCCGCGTGTTGAATTTCAATGCATACTTTTAGGCCGCACATCAAAAAAATATTTGTTTGCCATTTCACATCTCACACATACAAGGACACGATGTGTGAGTGTGAGTGCACTGGGAAAAGTTAGTTGGTTGTAAGAAGGATTAATTCCCTTTTTTTACATAAATTAAAGTGAGGTGTAGAAATCTATAGGAGATACTGTAATTCAGTTTAGATTTAAAATTTAAATTTAAAAATATTTTTGGTATATTAAAATATTCATATAATTAATATGAAAAATATTTTGTATTGAACTCTTTGACAGTTTTTTTTAAGTTTAAAAATCCCAGATATTTTTCCAGCAACTCTTAAAATAATTCAAATATAAACTCCAATTTTTAGTCTACAAAAAACCCCTTTTCTTTCAGTGCGGATGTGTTAGAATGCTGGGTGTTGTTGTTTTTGGAATTCTAGGACTGCAGGAATCACATGCGTTTGGCATTTGACGCCAGCGAAAGAAAAAACGCTGACGATGACGAGTTTTATTCTTTTTTTTTTCTCCCTTTCAGGACGTCGATTTCTTCGCCTTTTCGAGTGTTTGGTACTGCTGCTTCTACTGCTGTTGCTGTTGTTTTGTTTTATACCACTTGCAAGTGGATTTATTTTGCAATGCCCCAGCGGAATTTTAATGGATCCCTCTCCCGCGAATGCTCTTATTTTTTTTTTTGCCTTTTCCCACGAACGTGTCTTGTCCTCTCTAGGACAGACCAGAGAAAATGGCCCAAAGACTTTGGCGCCTGCTTAAAATTTCACTCATGTGGCGATGCTGGCGCATTCCTTCAAAAAGTCCCTATGTTTTTTCCCTCCCTTCAATTTTCCACCCCTCAGCACTCAGAGGGGCGGGGGGGTGGAGTGGGTCACCATTTTACAGTTGGTCGTGTTTGTTTTTGTTAATTCGCCACGCCGCGCCCATGCTCCTGGTTTTATGTACATTTCACTTGGCCTGTCGCGCGCATAAAATGTGAAATTTAATTAGTCGTGTAGGTAAAAATGACATTTAAAATTATTTCGCCCTCGTTGACAACAACAAGAGCGGAAAAATAACACAACAAGCAGTACACCAAACATGAGGTTTAAGGAAAAAATTGAAAGAAGATCTTTAAAATACCCTAAATTCAAGGAAATCTCTAGTTTATGGTGTAATAAAAATAAGACTTCTTTATGGCAACCACATAAAACAATGAAAGACCCTTTAAATACTCCTTTAACAATTAGAGAGTATAGAAAAAATGTTTAAATATTTAAAATCCTTGGAATAAATTATATAAGTTAGTATAAACATTGAATACAACTTTTAGATATTAAATATAAAATCAAAATAATTTCAGTATTATTTTGGTTTTTTATTTATAAAAACATCTTAGATTTCCTTGCTTAAAATATTAAAATCTTAAGCATAAATAAATTTAAAAAAACCCAATAACAAAAAGAAATCAATTTCTTATTATTGCTATAATTGAAGCTTAATGGCCGCAATTTCCAGAGCTTTTATAATTTCCAATTGAAGCCTTGGCTTTTCATATATATGCACTATATATATATATTTTCTTTATTTCTGTGTGCATTATGCATGTGTTTATCGCGTTTAATTATGCACATTTATTCGTTAACCGCCGTGTGTTTATTAATGTATTTATAATAGGGCTTATACACGTTGGCCATAACGAACTATTTGGCTTTCTTAATTCGTTGCGCACATTTTCCCCCACAAGAGAATAATTACGAGTATCGGGAAAGCCAACAGAGAGAAATGTATTTGCAATAACCTTTTCCACCAAGCTGAAGTATTTATTTAACTTTCTCCTTTTTTTTTTTTTTTGTTGTTGAGATCCCAGTACATTTGGAGCGTTACTCCTGACCCCGGGGCGCCCACAGGTGACCTTAACCGTCCGTCCGCTCCCCAACACTCACTTTAACCCGTTGCCCAGCCCCCTCAATCGCAATCCGAGTCGCACACATTTCCCCAGTTCCATTTCCATTCCCATCGCACTCATCCACATGTAGTTAAACTCACCTAAATACATTTTTGCTAGAATAAACAAGCAACCTTGGGTGTTTACCATAAAAAGTAGGTAAACTTGAGTGCAAAAATTGCGTAGCAAATGCGGATGTATGAGTTGAGTTCACCACAAACACACACTCACAGCACACATACCCTCACACACACACAAAATGCACATAAAAATGTGAAAACGAACAACATTAACAAGCGCAGGTTGAGCAGGCGGAGAAGGTCGAAGGGGTTGGGGTTGGGGTTGGTCCGGACTCCTGCTTTTGGTGCTGGTAAAAACAAGTTCCGAGCTCTGACTGAATGGAAACGAAATAAAAATAACAAGCAACAAGCAAGCTAGCAGCAACATCAAGAGGAGAGCCCCCTAAGAAAAGGCAAAATGAACAGAAAGCGACGAACACAGAAGCCTCGAAAATAAAGCCAAGAAAAAAAAATCAAGTGGGCGGGCCAGCTATATGGTATGGCTATATAGCTTGCAACTATAAAAATACTTAACAATTTAGTTTTAATTGGAAAATCAAAATTATTAATTATAATGGTTTTAGCTTAGGGGAGTCCCAGAAATGCGGGAGAAAACTTAGAGGTCTTGGGTAAAAATAAATCTATATTTACAGCCTAAAATTATCTGTTAAGAGGTAAAGGACAATTTTCTGTGCTTAATAAAAATATTTTAAAAATTATATCAAGACCATAAAGGTTATATTTGTAATAAGTGAAAGTCTAAGCTAAATGGAAACATATTTCAGAAATTTTAATTAGTTTTTTTTCAACAAACTACAATTTTATCATCCAAAAATTACCCTGTAAAAAATAAATAACCACCCCCCAAATAAAAAAAAAAGACAGGCTCAAGAGGCTGAGGTTATACACCGAGGTAAGAGTTGGTAAAATAAAAAAGAAAAGGGGTTCCAACTCCTGACGTCGAACACATTACAAGCAAAAGCACTTTTGACAAAAGGAGGCGCCAGCGAAAATAAACAAACAAATGGCAGAAGAAACAAAGACGGACAAACGGACAGACACAGAGAGAGGCTCATGTGCGTGTAAAGGATTTCAAGGACTACAACATTAAGGAGCAAAAAGTATGGCAAGTATTTGTGCATGAACAATGGACGAGAGGAAGCAGAGAAAAATAAGAAAACAGACAGAAAAATAAAACTCACAAAAATCAACCGAGAAGAACCCAAAACACACAGCATCAACTCATTGAAGAGAGGCTCTGCTGGAAGAAAAAGGGGAAATCAACAACTGCGCCACGGATATAAAGTGCGCAACCCACACAGATGCAGACCGGATGTCATTAAAGTGTGCGTGTGTGGCAGCACTAAGAGAAAAAAGTTAGTACAAAAAAACGAATTTATTTTAAATATTTGTTTTGCAGGAAAAAGGGGAATTTGTACATTTTTAGAAAGGTTTTTGATATATATATAAAATAAGTAAAATTAAGTTGTTCTTGTCTAAGCTCATCAAAAATACTTTAAAAAATATTTAAAAAATTAAAACCTTAAAGACTTCCCTAATTTTTTTACATTTTTTCACACACATATGGTAGTTCCATTTTTCTTCACAGTGCTTTTGGGGGTATGGAAATGAACTGCAGTCGGAAAAGCCTGCAACTGAAAATGGCCCAGAGAAGAGTGCCAAACAAGGGGGCACAGTCTGAGGCAAAATGAACATGGAAAGGGTGCTGGAGAAGGACAGGATCCGTGATGAGCAACCGGTAAAGAAAGCAATTTGCCAGGACTGGAGGAGGAGAGGAAAGGAATGGATACCCAAGGAAATGTTTAACAACAGGGCAGCTTTAATTCGACAACAACCATCGGGGGTCAATGATAATGACAATGGTGTGCCAAAGGAAAATGAAAAGCAAACCGAAATTGTTGTAAAGGATATGCGAATTAACGCACACCAAGCAAGAGGGAAAGAGGAAATACAATACGTTGAATATTAAGAAAGAAAATGAAAATCTGAGGTGCAGGGAAAGATACAAATGAATGGAAGGAAAAGTAAAATGCACTTTCAGCAACACGTTGGGTGCAGGTTTAATTTTAATTAAAACTGGATTTTAATTTTAATTTTCTTATATTTTAATCATTAAATTGTACAAAAGTCTGAAGTTTTTAAATTATATAACAGACTTTGCCAAGGCAATCAGAGAACCTGTAAAGCGTAAGATCTAAAAAAATATAAACTTCATTAGCTTAATGTTTATGAAAACTATATAACCAAACCCACCGAAGTCAAGGTCTCCAAGGAAGGAGAAAAGAAGGGTATTTTTATGGTAAGCACTCTTTGAGCCCGAGCCACCATCAAGAGAGCCATCTTCTGAACTCGAACACTGTGTCCATACCAATGACTAGAAAATGTAGAGCGAGCCAAGTCGGAACACTAAAGGAAATATTTATAAATATAATAAATATTATAATCTAAACTCTCCTTGATTACCGCTTCCATAATATGAGAACCTCCTAGGCAATATAGAAAGATTTCTACGCCCACAGCGCAGGTATGCACCACATAAACAATAATGCCCAGGCCAGAGAACTACAAGAATAAAATATTTTAAAAATATACAGTTAAATATATAAAAAGTAAAACAACTAACCAATAAAATGTCCACCACACTGGTGCCAATAACCAAGCTTGAGGTTACAAAATGAGCCAGTGTTATCTCCACCATAACACCTGATAATCTCTCAGTCAGTTCGGCCACCTCATTATGACGATCCACTAGTCTTTCCATTTTCCAAATTATTCGAGCTTCCTGCTCTTCAGTGGGAATCTCTTCAATATTCTTAACCTCCAGTAAATCTTCGACATCATCCCGTAGACAAAGAAGTAAAACGGTGAAATACAAACAGAAACCCAGAAAGAAACCATCGGCTCCTACAAAACAAACTACGGTGATGTAACCATGCCAGTGGACCAGAATATAGGTGATGGGATATAGGGGTAGACGTAGTAGGGGATCGGGGAATCTGAAAATGGGGAGAATTTAATTAAATTTTTAGATAGAAAATTGTACTTAAACTAAGAGAAACCCCTTTGAATATAACAAGAAATTAACACATTAACACTCACATCATTTTAAAAGGCGTCTCATAAATCCAATCCTTGCCATGAGCTCGTCTTAGAATATTATCCATGAGATGTCTCACCGAATAAGAAGTACTTGTGGATAAACCACAGCATAGCAGTAAAAAAGTCAACCTGGTTGCCAAGGTATAGAACCTCTTTTTGTAATCCAACTTTCTTTCCGATTTCTGCTGCTCTTCCGTTAGGAATCTCACTCTCTGAATCAGACTCTTTAGCTCATCTTGATACCACCAAATGGAAACCATTTTAACCCAGGATAAAATACTAGAAGCCACAGGACATAGAGCATCCAAGGCCGTGGCTATATTTATGGGTATATAGTGTATGCCATAGTAAGCCTCGGCATAACATCCATAGGTGAGGATGAAAAAGTTAAAGAAACTCCACAATTTCACAGCTAAAGTACGCTCCTGTTCCGGATAGAAACCGATCAGCGTTAAAGCAAACTTTGGCACAGCAAAATAATGCCGTTCCATTGGATACGATTCGGTGAGGAAGCGAGGTAACAACATCTTGTTCTACGGACACAATTTTTAATTCATAATCCCGAGACTGCCCATGGCCTTTTATACTCGTTGAATGCCCAAAGGATATTCATTCACACACACACACACAGGGCACTTGAGCAGCATAATTGATGAGCTGGGCGTTGTCCTTGCTCATAGTTCGATAAGTTTTCGAAATTGTTAACCCCCAATTAGGCAGTGTTTTCATGGGATTTTCGGGTAAAATGGAGGGTGTGTTGCCAGCAAATTGGGCGTGTGCTCGTAATTAAACTTTAGTTTTTGTTAAACGATTTTTAATTACCTCAGCCATGAATATTGTGCGGGTTTAGCAGGTACAAAATAGGGCTAAAACAGGTACGTAAACAGGTAAAAAAATTACGTTTTACGGTTAAATTAAATACATTCGAATTATAATAAATAATGATTTAATATTTAAATTTGCAACAGAATAATTTTGTTTAATTTAAGGTAAAATATATTATGGACCAGAAATACATTTTTGCAATTTATTTTTAAGTATTTAGCTACATAATTTAATTACTGGAATCAGTTTGTTATTATAATTATTTATAAATACATGAAATGAACTCCAGAAATCTAAGCAATTTCTAAAAGCAAACCAAATAAACAAAATACTCGTTATAGTTGTAATTAAATATTATTAAACAAATTTAAAATATTTTTAAAGCTATTTTCTTACACAATCAAATCTTAACTCCCCTTCAAAGGACATTTGACATTCTTAGAGAATCCTCAATTCAGATGCCAGCAAGTGTTGCCTGGCAACTTGCAGTTTGAATAAATATTTTATAAGCCATCCAAAGTCCCCAAGTATGTGTTTGTGTATTTGTGTGTGTGTTTGTGTGTCGACATGTATGTGATGATTATGCAAACTGCAGTTATTTGGAGTATGCGGGGCAGGCCAATAAATTAATTTAGCTAGATGGCCGAATGGCTGACTTGCTGCTTCAATGGCTGAATGGAAAATTCGATGTGGAGAAAATTGGGTCGAGGCGGAGGGCTGGGAGGTGAAACTAAAGGCGTTGCTGAATGCAACGGACTGCCTGACGGCTAACAACAACACTGAGAGAAAAGAATACATTCCTATTTTAGAGAAAAAATTAGTAAAAATTAAATTATTTGAAAATAATAATAAATAAATCATTTTCTTTCAATGAATTTCTAACAATTTACAAAGATTTCCCTTAGAAAATTCCTATAATTCTCTTCAGCGTAGAATTTCTTCTAGCTGAAAAGCCCCTGAAGCCAATACCAAAAGCCATAGCCGTAGACCCAGCCGTAAACGTAGCCGGAGTCAGAGTAGAAGTTGCCTCTGATGGAGGCAAGTCTGACCTGGCAACGGGATGGACATTTAGACAAATGGACGGACGGTGAGGGAACTGGCTCTTTGCATAATTGATGGCTGCAGGTGTATTTGCGCTCAAATGAGGCATGCTAAACACATGCCTTTGACACTTATATACATGCCACACACACACACAGGCATACACACTAGATCCTGGATATCCTGCTGAGCTACTAACAAAAACTAAACTAAAGCTTTCTAGGTTTTGCAAGGCCACACCAAAAAAAAAAAGAGCCGAACAAAAACATTTGGAAAAATGTGTAAACACACTCGAATGTGAATGCAAATACTAAAAAAAAAAAATCTAAAGGATGACAGCAACAGTAAAATAAAATGAAAAGTATGCTAAATGTGTTTCAAGAATTTATAAATGGCAACCAGTGTTAGTATTGGTTTATTTACTCTTTTTGTTCAATACATAATTTAATAAAATATAAGAGTCTTGAAAAATTAGATTATTTATTTAGGATAAGGTGTTATTTCTTGATACTAAGATTATTTAAAAGTTATCAAAGGGTTGATTAATCTTTTACTAGGTTATTTATAGATACTTTATCGACATTAGAGATGTGAAACCTTACATGAACATTATGAGATATCGGAAATTTTTCGATAATATAAAATTCAAAGTTGAATAACTAATTTTTGTACATATAAATACAATATTTTTAATACTACCGTTATTTAAAAGTTAAGTAAAAAATTTTACTATATTTTCAAAATAATAATACAAACAATAATTCCAACAATTTACCATATCAAACATCCCCCCCTTCATATACATCCCAAAACCAAACCCCCACCTCGAGGCCCACTAAAATATCAACCCTTTTTCGGTAGCATTACGATACGATCTCTCTCGCTGTCGCTCGCCACTCGCTGATGGCTTTATTTAGCCTTAAATTTTGTTTAACATCTCTCCTAACAATATCCCACCTTAACACAAAAGGCCCTATGGAGGTCGGGACCCTCGGCCAAAAAAGGATCGAAAGCGTCCATTCAAATTGAAAAATTTACGTGGAAAACATGCAAATTTATGCCATAAACACAATGAGTTTAATGTGCGAGTGGAGGAGGACTAACCGAAAAAAAAAACGAGAGAGAGATGGAACTGGGCGCACCTCAACCTGTGTAAACTTATGGCCTGACAGTTTTAACCGCATTCAGGGGACGATTTGTAGGCCACACGGCCAGGCCTAAAAAAAAACACGGCCCTAAGAGAGGAGAGAAAAAACAGAAATGCCAGCAGAGAGAAATATATAAAACAGTCCATTTTTTTGTGGCAAACACTCGCTGCCTCTTCAATGGGCTTGCTTTTTCTTTTTTTTTTTTTTGTTGGAAGCTCTGACATTTTATTGACAAAATTATTGAACACGTTTTGACCGTGCCGAGCGCACAAATCTAGCCATAGCGCAGCTATGGCAACATAATGGCGACTCCTTTATAGAGGAGGCCTCATAATGCCCTCCAGGTCAAAGAGGGCGTGGCCGGCTCTGTGGTATAATGGCCGAGGTGAGTGGAAGCGCCGCGCGTCAGCCATTGAATTTATATGAATTTATAATTGAAAATTAAACTACTAGCAAGTGAAAATTGGGAAAAGAGTGATTTTTAAATGCTCTTGGAAATGTTTTGATGGTGCTTGGGTTAGGAAGATTTTGTAAATATTAAAATTTTACAATAAATTAGACTTATAACTAGAATACTTAGTAAATACTAGAAAGATTTAGATAAATATCTAAATACTTCCATACTGCCAGGAACCAAATTTTCATCTTAGAAAGTACTTTCATTTATTAGGAAAAATAATTCTTTTATTTAAATCAACAGAATCCTATTAATAAAATCTCAATCTCTTAAAAAAAAAAAGAATATTAAACTAATCTCATATAATTATTATAAAACTAAACAATATTTTCAAGGATATCTTGGCAAATCTATTCCGATTATTATACACAGACTCGCTGTCCATAAATTTCCGGCTAATGAATGGCTTATTTAATTCACCCCGAAATGCATTCCGGGCGCTGAAGAGTGAGCCGAGCACGTGAAGTTGAGTGCAGGCTGCACTCGCGATGCATTTATAATGACAAATGCATTTTTGATAAAACCCGTCGAGCGTCAAGGGGAGCGTGTATGTGTGTGTGTGTATATTGCGACGTGTGTGTGCATTAGCATGGTGTTCTGGCTAATTTGTTTGCCCATAGGCAAGTGTGTGTATATATATGTATATGTTTGCGCGAAAGCGATATGTCAATTTGGAATACTCCCCCACATACATGACATAGCCATCAAATTTATTATACAACATACAATATCCCAGGCTCCCGTTGAGCAGCAAAAAGCCACCACCCACCCGGCAGGCCACTCAGCACACACACACACCGTACACCCGAAATGGCCGCCTTTTGTTCGCCGATAAACTTAATTTGAATAATAAATTACGTTGATATTTAATCAGCGTTGTCCTGCGATAAAATCCAATGGCGGCGGCGGCGCCCCCAGAGAAGAATGAGACCGAGTGAGCCGAGAGTGTCGTGCAGCTGATAATGGATAAGCCAGAGTGAGAGGGAGCGAGGCGAGAGTCCTGGCCAGAGTCCTTTTGCGGCACGACCGCGAATCCTTCGCACGCACTGGCCATAAACTGCATGAAGTCATTATCGTTAAGCGGAATTTGTGTTAATCTGATAACAAAATTATGAACAATTAAGTCATTGCATGCGAATTGAAAATTTAAACCGCGTCCAGCGATCCAGAAAGGCGGCCAAACCGAACGTGCGGCTATCTGGGAGTGAATTCAAAGTGACATTAATGCCACACTAGGACAAAAAAAATCTGGCAAATGGGAAAATATATTTGATTAAGAATAAATGAGATTTTTTTGTATAAAAATACGAATACGAATCAATGCAGCTGGGGTTTCGTATTCAACATACTGTTAGTTTCCGTTAATGATAATAAAAAGTGTAAGATGCGTAACGAGCAGAATCCTAGAGTCGAAAACTGGCGTTACTCATCTTATTCTAAATATAATCCTTGCTTTTGGTAAGAAATATGAATTTATGACTACTAAAAATAATACAAATACAGATTAAAATAAAGAACATTTACAAATAACTTTAAAAAAGCAATTTAAAATATACAAAAAAATGAGGTACGAATTTTCTTATATTTTTTTCCAGTGCAAAACCCTGCTCAGACCCACATGAAATGTTCATGTCAATGAATGACTGTTTGTTTATCCATATATGAGTGTAATAATCATAGACCAAGGGGGCAATGCACTCGGGAAAATAATACAACCAAAAAAATGCAAACAGAAAAAGCAACCAACGCAGACACAGACACAGACTTCGCACAATGAGAGACAAATGCAAATTAAGCCCGTAAACAATGTCGCATATTCATATAAAAGCAGCACCGGCACAAATAAATTGGCCTAAAAATATAATAAAAAAAAAAAGAAAAGACTAAAGCCACCAACAGCAGCAGCCGCCAAACAGCAACAACAACAATAAAAGTTGTACATTTCGCTTACATGGCAATTATGTTAAAATATTCAAGCAGAAATGCGATGCGCGGAATGCGAACAGGTGAGGGACATGATGACTGCCAGATGACCTGTATACGTGTGTGGCAGGTAAATGGAATGGTTATGGTTATAATAAAGGAATTACATATAATGAAGGAATAGAAAGTGGTACATAATGAAGTATGTTTTCAGATAATAGTGTGCCCTATTATGAATACAACTTATTAAATGAAAATGCTTATTAATATAGCAAGTTGAAAGAGCATTTCTTTGAGAAATCAGATTTCATTTATTAACATTTTATTTCAATAACAAAATGCCTAACAAAACGTAGGGAATTTATATACAAAACCATAGCAGACACCTCTGAAAACTCAGTGAAAAAAATAATAATAAATATAACCCAAACAAGGCATAGACTCTATCACATATTTCAAGCCACTTTTCGGCGAAAAATTCTTTTAATTTTCCACCAAAGCTATACCCCATCTAAATTGAACAAAAACCAGGCACACAATGAATGCTAAAAATGTTGCTTCAATGGCAGCTAACATAAAGACCAGAAATCGGCCAAACAAATGCACAATAAAGTCATTAGAAGTCAAGTGCAGCTCGCAGCTCGCAGCTCTGAAAGGTATGCTACGAATTATTGTCCTCGTTTTTTAAAGAGACTGTGTTTGTGTCTGTGTAAGCAACATATGTTACGCATGCAGTTTCATTAAATAAATTTACAAAAACAAAAAAAAAACGAAACCCTTGCATTCTCTGCAATTATGGCACATTTGGGGAGGTGAAATGGGGTAATTTTGTGGCCGGAAAAGCATGGAGGGCACACAAGGTTGTCAGTTTCAGGACAACAACCAAAACAGGCCGAACAAAAACACACAAAAAAACGTAACCTAGAGGATCTAAAACCATTAAAAACTAATGAGATTTAAATGCAAATTCCCATTCCGGGGGGGCGTGACCAGCAGTGCCCTCCTCCTGTTCGCTGTGTGAGTGTGAATGTTGTGGCAAATGACTAAATTTACATAAAACCATTGTGCCCGGGGAAACGGCGTGAGAAGCGGTTTACCCCAACAAAACTCTCACCTGTCAGGAAAATTAGTTGCATTTTAAGTGGTGAGAGTGTGGGTGGAGGCACTGTATCTGTTTAATGACAGTTTCAGTTAACCAAGTTTTTGATTGGTGGGGCGAATTTAAGGGGAAATCTATTTCTCGAAGGTATTTGGCAGTGTTGATTATTATTTATTATTGAGATATTATTAGGAACCTAAAATATTAAGTCACAAAATATAATTCGTGATCAGCTAGCCGAAATAAAGGTGTTTCCAAGACTTATAAATTCTTAAAGCTTCAAAAATATGGGAAAAAACCTAAACTTAGTTTTGTGTTTATAAATTGTTTACAAAACTGTGTAATTAATAAAAATTCATAAAAAATAAAAAATTCCATAGCTTTTTATATAAACCTTAAATAAATTTAAACTAACTCCCCGTAAAAACAATCTCAAGTCCCCCATTAAACCCTCATTTTAAATTTAACTCTTTCAAGTTTATTTTGTTCTCTCCATTTGTGCCTTCATTGGGTCACTGCGGTCATTTGGGCAAATGTTTGCCAACGACAAGTGGTCATTGTCATTGTTTGCCATTTGGCTATGGACATTCCACTCCCCCACACCTCCCCTCTCCACCATTGCTGAAAATTTAATTCAGCCAAAATGAATGAAAAGTGCGAAAATTGTTGAAAGTGGCAATCAAATTTGCATGCCTGTAAATATATAATAAAAATGATTTTTTTTCACCCAGTTTTTACACAACCAACCCCGCTAATTTTTTGTATTTTTTTTTTTCCTCCTTTTTTTTTTGTACCCAGCTAATTGCTTCTAATGAGCAATCCTACAAAGATGACACACAACATTAAAACAACTTTTTCTCGTTTGCTCCCCGTCGTTCTTTGTTGCTGCTGTTGTTGTTGTTTGTCATGTGTCGGCAAAATGTTGACAATGAAAATGATTATGACTGACTGCAAGCTGGGGGTGTATGTTATGTGTGTGTATGTGTGTATGTATGGGGGCTATATGGGTGTATCAAAAGGAGGGGGAGTAGAGGCTTTATAGGGGCACAAGTTGCCAAGGGTTGGAGGGAATGAGCCTCGTCGTCGGCTGCTGTTTGAAATTGCTGCGACGTGTAAATGTCGCTAATGTGCCGAGGACACCGTCAACGACATTGTGACTTTGGATATAACTGTGGATGCACTGAGGAAAAATCAGAAGGTATTTTATATACACTATAAAAGAAAAGAAATACAGAATTCTCCATTAAAATGTCTCAAAGAAATTCTCAAAAATTATATAGAAATTAACTAAGCTATGTTTAACTTTAAAATTTTTCCTTCAGTGAGCTTAGCAGCAATGTGAGGAACTGTTGGCCATGATGGCCAGCTGCAGGCAGGTGTTTTGGTAAGCTTTTGGCCTTGTCTAAGCCAATGTCAAAAGCGCTGTCGCCTACAGAGAATCAAAGAAAACCGGGAAGCACATAGAATGCCTTAGTAAGAGACAGGGCTAGCTAGAGGGGAACACATTATGGCACACATCGTTGGCCATAAGGTTAAGCTGTTTTCATCATCACAATCCCACTCCCACGCCCCCTCTGGAAAAACATAGAGGGGCGGCAGCTGTCGCCATCAAAGTCAAAGTGCTGCAAATTAGATTTTTATGTTAATTAAAAAGGTACGCACACAAACCCACACACACACAAAATACATTGTAATAAACATTTTCCCCCGCCCAAAGCACAATCTGATTTTCCTTCTCAGTTTCGGCAAATCAATTGGTTGGAAATGATCTTAATTCGCTTAAGAAAATTCACCAAGCAGCAGACAAATCGATGATTGAGTGAGTGATGCAATGAATGACTGAACGGAGTTCGAGAGCAAGTCATCAAGTGAGTGTGAGTGTGCGTGAGGGGGGAGTGAGGAGGGAGGAGAGAGAGAGAGAAAAAGAAGGGGAAAAAGACAGGTGAAAGGTGAGCGATTAAATGACAGAGATTCCCAACAGCTTATTGAGAGATTAACCCTTGAGTGAGCGGAAAAACTTTTTGGGTGGAAAATTAATAGTTTTCATGAAGCTGAGTAATTTATTAAGTGACTTAAAATAAGGTTAGGTAAGGTAAAATTAGGTAAGGTAAAAATATAACTCATTAAATTACAAGATAATATAAGATGAATAATAAATTGTAAACAATTCCAGATAATTTAAAGATTTATTAAAAAAATAAGTATATCAAAAAGGCTTATTGAAGACTAATTTAAGTTCATTTAACCATCGAAAACAACTTAATTTTGTATTTTTTATAAGCCTCAATTCCCTTTTGAAAAATAAATTGCACCTGACTGCACTTTTTCACTTCACACACAAAAAACCTGACTGGCAATTTCGCAATTAAAATTTAAAAGTCAAAGGAAACTTTATATGTGACAGACAAGTGAGAGATACTGAGACAGGACACAGACACATGATATATGTAAATTTATCCCCTTCATCCTGTCGTGTCCCGGAATCAAAGAGTTGTCAACTTGCAAGTCAAACACACATTCCCCGTGAAGCCAAAGCCAAGCCACTTGTAAAGTCAAAGTCATTCAAAATATGCCCGCGACTTGTGCATACTTCATTTCATAAATTACGCAGGCATTAAAAGCGCACCTAGACATTACCGTCCCACCAGAGAGACCGGTAAGTGGTTACCCGGGGGGAGAGTCCCCCCAACAAAACGGAGTTCTCAAAGCAATTGATGCGCAACATAAATCTCCGAGCATGTGAAAAGAGAGAGCCAAGTCAACCTGAGATGAGTTGAAGGGGAAAATGGCCTGGGAGTCTCGGATTTCAGGAAAAGTGGAAAAGCTGCGAGAAGACGGGGAAGGCGCCGCCTATCAGTTGCAGCTATTTATCATTTAGAGATACTTCCACTCTCTACCCACTTGCCGGTTAGTCATTTTTACCCCCTCGACCATTGCCGTTCCCCCTTCGGTGTGAGTTATTGCAATTCTGCAACAATTTTTCTTTCGAGTGCCGGTGGCCACTTCAAGACTTTCATATCAAGTTCAGTTTGGCGAGAGAAAAGGATTTCAAAAGCGGAACGACGCAACGGCAGGTGGTCCATCTATATTTCTTGGCTTCTGTCTGCACTGCGGTGAAAAATGCGTCTCATTCAAATGGAAATTTTCAAGCTCAGGCAGTTTTCCAAGAACCAAAAAAATATGACAACTGAAGATATATGGTTAGGAAAAGGCTGGGGTTATTTAAATCTACAGAATTTAAATTTAAAAGAAATTTGAATAATAATAGATAACAAATAATTTTAAATATATTTTTAATATTTTAAAAATTGAAAGACTTATATAATCTAGTCAACTATATTATTTAATATTTTAAAAAATAATTTAATTAAATAATAGTAAATAATAAGCCCTTTTTATTTACCGTGTAATCCATCACCTTTTACTCACGGCTGTTTTGTGATTTTAATGCCGATTGACAGGGAGTAGAAAAAGGGGCCCAGGGCCCAGGATTCAGGCGAAGGAATAGGGGATCTAGGCAGGGACAGAGACAGATACACCGAAGGCAGCTGAGACTGTGACTGAGACACTGAGGACTTGGTTAAGTCAGTGTCAGACTGTGTTATCCAGCCGGTCCGTCAGTCAGCATCGTCCTGCCGGGAGACGGACACAGTGTGCCTCGGTAATGGACTTGGCACTTTGCAACTTGCCCATTCAAAATGTGTGTGTAAGAAGTTTAAATCGCATCCAGGAGGAGCAAAAGGACTGCTGCGATGCTCACACTTGAATAAATACCAGGACGAGCCGGATGACGACGCTGGCGACGTTGTCATTGCAATTGCAAATAAATAAGAAAGCCGGGAACGAGGGGCGCAAGGATCCCAGGATTCAGCAGGAGCTGGTGAAATCCGGCAGGGGAGGACGGGCAACAAAGTTGCCCATGGGCGGCGAATGGAAAGTGGGTGAAAAAGTACGGGAGAAATGCTGGTAGGTAGCTGACGCAGGTCGCAGGACGAGTTTTAAGTTGCTTGTAATAAAATTGCTGCAAGGACTTGAGAAAAGTGCAAAAATGAAGTGCACAGATGCTTATCAACTCGGTCGCTCTCGCTGCAATCGCTGCTGCTTTTCCTCAGTCAAGTTGCAGATACTTTTGCTATGATTTAACCGACACCTTCACTTGGGAAGGATGACGAAGAGGGGCAGGTAGGCAGGCCGGCAGGACAGGAGATGCTCTATCTCAGCAGCAGCAGAGGACTGTGGGTGTCAAAAAATGAGAAATAGCTTCGGTCCGATGGCAAAAGCTGCACGGAAAGAAATTCAAGGGGAAAAAGGAGGGATTTAAATATGATTTTTTATTATGTTAAATTGATTATCTGAATTATAAGACCTTCTTGATTATTTCAGACTTCTGCAAACCTCTTTTTACAGCTTCCAATTTCTCTAGACATTTTCACAATCATTCTCTAAAATTACCCATCAAAATTTAAGTATAATTTTTCTCTCAGTACCCCCGCACACCTGCTTTTATTTTCGGAATAAAAAGAAATGCTAAGTAGTTGGTCCTTAAGTCGGATTCCGAGAACATCTTCGAGGGCAGACGGAAGTTGCTGCAGGGGAGGGCGTGTCAAAGCTCATTACTTGTTGTCATGTTGCGATTACGTTGGCAAAGCTTACGTTACGTAAATGTAATTCATAGCCATGATGTGGGATGTTCCCCCGGAAAATTCAATGGAGGAAACGAGGACAGAGACCAGGTATCCCAACCAACCAACCAACCAACCAACCAACTTTGGTGTCATTATGAAGTGTCTGCCAGGGAAGAGGGAGTCCTTCCTTCGTATATCCCTGTTGTGATGTATGGCTGTCATTTCACACATGCGAGCAGGAGAAAGATTGTCTGAGTCGATTGTGCGAATGTCTGTGTCTGTAAATCTGTCTGTATCTATGTGTCTGCACCTAGGACTCTTTTTCTATGTGGGTGTGTGTGCGATAAGCCTTTGCTAACTAGCTGCATGCTCACAGATTTGTAGCAGTTACTAAAACTTCACTTACTGCAATGGAGTCTCAGCCGGGATAAGAGTTGTTGCTTCTCGAACGAGGGGTAAAAAATCCAAAGTAATAAGTCCTAAGGGGAGTCAATCCATAATGTGGCCAACTAGCTGGCGCTAATGTGATTTTCGCTTAACAAAAGCGCGCTTTTAGTTTAGCTTTGGAAAATGTGATTTCAAGCCAATAAGTATGCTCACATGTTTTGCCAGAGGTAGGGGGGCCATCCTCCCCTTCCTTGCACAATTATCGGTTAATTAAAATGAGCTTGCATGTAGCGGAAATGGGGAAAGAAAAGTTTTGCATTTAGATGGTATTGCTATGTGTTTTGATACCCAAAACATTTGATAAAATGGGTTTGATCGAATAAGTCTAATTTTAAATAAGAATAATGTGAGCTTAAAATATTGTAGATGCTTTGCTTAATTAAATTTTAATTAATTTTATAATTTTAATTTAATAAAAGTTCTTTAAATTATTAAAATATACTATAATTTCAATTATTGCCTTCAATGATATATATATTTTATTAATTTAACAAACTATGAACTCTAAACCGAATAAAAATAAAAAAAATCGCTTGAAACACATTGCGTATGAGTGATAAAATATACAGATATTTCATACGCCATGTGGGCATTACAGGTTTTTAAAAATTAAATTCTTCAAAATTCTTTAACTTTATATAAAGTCAATAAAAATAATCAAAAAATTGCATAACATTGCACACCTTTCACCACTCATAGTAGTTTTGAAATATATTACTCATACGTCATGTTGGCATTACAGAGTTTCAGAAATTAAATTCTTAAAAAGATATTAAGTCCTGTTCATGAATTTAAAGCATTTAATAACTTATTTTTACACATTAAATAATAAATAAAATACATATAAAACTCAATGCAAAAATAATCCCTTTAAATAAAGCCCATTATTAAAAGTTTTGCCACGAGATATGATCGCAAGTTTTTCACCAAGTTTAATATACCCCAGACAGTATCTGTATGGTTTATCACTTCCCCCTCACCACCGACAGCTTTTCAACTGAACTGCAAGGCATTACCCTCCCTATACATATACCGAGAAAAAATAAACTTTACCAAAGCAAAAATTGTTACTAAATGGTTTATGCACACATGGAAGCCGGCTGCAGGGGAAAAAACAACAAAAACCAAAAGAATAAATAACAGAACAGAGCAGGGAAAAACAACAACAACTACCATAGTTAGACGAACAGAACTGAGATGAGATGAGGAGGGGAAGCGGCGCAGAGAGGAGGCGGGAAAAATAAATGCAACATGTAATGATTGCAAAAGTTATAAAACGTAAATTAAGTTGAACGAATGAAGAGTTACCGACCGACCGTGTACCGGGCATAATGTAATGAAAATGGGAAAAAATTCTGCGAAGCCAAAAGGCAACACACAACACACACACAACATGTTGGGCAATGTTGTTTTCCAACTTTTAATGCGGGGGAAGCTGCTGTTGCTGCTACTGACGAGAAAAACTGTTGGGGAAAAACGATGAAATTAACTGCTTATTAAGGCCAGCCAGAGAAGCCTGTGATGGATTCCAACGACGACTACTTCAAGTTTGTCAAGTGAAACTTTCTGCCAAATGGCATGGAAAATGTTACCGCACTCTGCTAGCTGCCTGGCTGGCTGGTAAATGCGGGGGAAAAGCGGAAAACAGACGACGACGACGACGTCAGTGCAGAGCATCATTAATTATTTTGCTCATTAGCGTGTGTAAGAGACATTACTAACAAACGCAGCTCGCAGGCAGGCCGCTGCATAAGAAAATTCTTGAAATTTTCTTAGTTAAGGGTTTTGGTTTCCTCTTTCCATCTGGAGACATCCGTTTCCCCTTTGGCGCTCTGTCTATCCCTCTCTCGCTCCTTATCTCTGCATATCTGTATCTGTGTCGTGTCAAAAGCAGCGAATGCTGCAAAAAATTGCAATTGAAAATGGCACACAAAATGTAGCTGAAACGTTGAATATAAGTAAAGTGTGCGTATGCGATGGTAAAGTTTTGTGAATACTGTGCTTCGATAGTATCGAAAGGGGTGTATTGGGCAAGTCTTAAATTATTATCGTTATTATAATATTTCTAGCTCATTTAGCTAACTTTTTAATGTAGTCAGTGTAACTATTATAATATTAATTGCTAATAATAGTAATAATAATAACTAAAGTCCATCTATGTACATAAAATTCTCCAAATAGTTGTCTTATAATTCTATACATTTTATAAGATGGTTTTCTTTTGCTTTTTTGCCAAATTACTAATTTCAACCCAAATATCATTCACTAAAAAAAGTTTCAAAATTATCTTAAGGTATCTCCCAATTCGATTTTTCAATTTCCTCAGTTCTTTCGAGTTTGATAAAAGCAATTGCAGTTGCAGTCAGTGGCAGCATCAAGTTGTCATTGCTGTCGTCATCGTTGTCTGCTGCGTCACGTAAAAAGGGGTAAAAATGCAGCAAGGGGGAAAGAAAGTTTGAAGGCTTTAGGAGGGGCAGATCGGAAGGCAGGAGGAACATTCAAAGTCAAATCTACACAATGGCTTCGAAATGTGTGCTTAAACATTTTATTTATCACGCCAAATGCATGCATATGTGAGCAGGAAATGGGCGAACGTGTGTGTGTGTTGGCGTGAGTGAGAAAATATGCGAACTTTCTGCATCACGTTGCGGGTATTCAATGATTTTTCAAACACTTTCGACCCCCCTCCGGCTCCTCGCATTTATCGCAATTGTCTGCATTTCACAGTTTTCCATGTTTTTTCTTCGACGAGTGTGTTGCTCTTTGTTTTTCTTGAAAAGAGCTCGCATTTAAAGTTGGAGTCAAGTTATAGAAAAAGGGGTCTCGTCTCGGGTATCACACTTAATGCTGCGATAATACTTGCCTCAACTTTTACTCTTTGACTACGTGAGTTATCATTTTATGAAGACATTAAAATTGTTGAGAGATGTGAGCCTTCTTTGGCGGGAAATCCCCAGGAAAGTGAGAGGGTAAATAATACGATTTTCTTCACTTAAAAATTCTAAAAAATATTTAAAGTGTAATTACTCCAAAATTAAAGCTTATGTCCTTTTAAATAATTTAATATTAATTTAAAAAGGTAAAGAGATTTACGTTTATTTCATTTTCGATTTTAATTCGTTTCTTTTAATTTCCTTTACGGTCTTCAAATCCTTCAAATCACCCCCAAAAACTCAGACCCCACACAATCCCCTTTTATATTACGACCTGCGAAAATCTCAACTAAAATTAAAAGCAAGAAAAATTAAATTAAACCCAATGAACCATTAAACGGAGCACATAATCATTGATCTTTTAATCAATTTGGGCAGGCCAATAAAACAGTAGAGGATAACTTTTTGGGGGAAAGCTTGACTGCGAAAGCGAAAACGGGCCAAAAGTCATAAAACACTGTCTATATATATTTATATATAAACGTTAGAAGTTCACCTTTCGGTGTGCAGATTAGGCCAACTTTTAAATGGTTTTAATGTGCTTTTTTATGGTCCGAGAGCCAGCTATGGGAGTCCCAAGGCGTACCGTTTAACCTTCACGGCATATGAGTAATGAGAGTTTTAGTGTTTGGGCGTCGCATTGATTTTTCATTTTTCCTCCATGGGAAAACTCCTCTCCCTAATTACAAGAGGAGTCGCTGGGTTGTGTAGCTGCCTTTTGGCCTGTCACAAGATTAGAGGAGGGCAAACTTTATTCCTCTGCTATTTCTTCTTTTATTTTTTGTTGTATTTTTTTGGGAGAAAAACTTCCTTTTACTCTGGAGGCTGTGTTATGACATTGTAAGCGTCCGATAAGCAAATGTCACAGAGAGAGAGAGAGAGCGAGGGTCAAGCTGGGAAAGGGTCAAAGTTGCAGTGGCCTTCTGCCATTTGTCATTTTAATTTCTGTGAAAAGACAAGGAAAGTAGAAATGGTGAGGGGAATGGCAAAGATTGCTACACGGGGGAAAATACACAGAAAATTGTTTAAATAAATATATCAAAAAGTTGGCTAAATAGGAAAAAATAAAAGAAATTATTTTAAAATATAAATAAAAATTCCCAGCTTCTCTTAAAACCAGTTTAACAAGAATTTCTTTCTCAGTGCAGCCAAAAATTTGCATCACTCCCTCTTTCTTTGTCACTGTGACCCATGCCCCCCCTTTCAACCTTTCCTTCAGTTCTCCTGGGGTTTATCTTCGGGACTCGTTTCAGCTCCTCGAAACGAATAAAAAAAGTTGAAGTGAAAAAGTTAAGCAATTAACAAGCTGATAACTTTTTCGGCCCGACTTGCAGCAGCAGCCTTCGCTGCCTCGTCTTTTTCTACATTTCTTCTTCTGCTTCTTCGTATTTCTGCAGAGAAAATTTTCTTCGAAAAATTTCCATCATGACTTTTCATTTACTGTTTGCATACAATTCGGTGTCAGTATTTCGAGGTCAACTCCCCAGAGTCCCCCAAGGGAGCCGAAGGCGAATGGCCTGATAACCTCCCCTCGAGGGCTAAGAGTTTTATGGCCCAAAGGGGACAAAAGGAAATAAAGCAACGTATCCGGCCGTATCCAGCGTATCCGGTTTTATGTGTTCATACGGCATAATTGCGGTACGGTAATTGGCCTGACAATTGCGACGAATGAAATCGCTTCGCTGCCCGCTTAAGTAGGATATACTCGTATCACAAAAATGGCCAGGACCAAGGACTTCCTTTGTGCGAGTTTTGTAAATACATAAACTTATCAGTGGCTTTTATGCAGCGCCAAATAAAACAATGAATGTGCAAATGTGACTGCAGGTCTTTAAAAAAAAAAAGGCAATTAAAATCAGAAACCAATTTGGGAAACCTTTAAGGACTTGACTTAAAGGAAATTTAAATACATAAAATTTCTAGAATAAAAATATATATTTCAACATTATTTAAAATACATATCAAATATATTTTAGAATATAAACAAACACAAACAACTTTCTAAATCGTTCATAAAGTATAATAAAAACCTATAAGACATTTGACAAAGAAACATGCTAAATGGCAAAAACATTTAGTAAAGTAATAAATAAATCCCATAAGAGGATATTCACACCATTAAATTGCATTCAAAAACTATGATTTATTATAGACAAAATATGAAATAATAAATATTTACAAGTAACATTTTTAATAAAAGACAATCTTAGGCTGCTGTATAGCTTAAAAATTATACTAGCTTTTTAATAATAATAAATTTCAAACGAAACTAGAACTCAAACCACCCAACGATTTAAATAAATAATCTATAAAGTTAAGAAAAAAAAACCAAAAGCAAATAACAGCAAACTGTTTTATAGACTGGCAAACCCCTTTTTTGGGGGGAAATACACACGCCATTTGACACACATTTTCCCCTCCCCAACCCGCTAATGCTAATGCACAATTCTCGGGAGTTTATAAACCCGATAAAACCAAGCAGAACGAGAAAGATAGCTATGGAGACAGCGGCAAAAAGATGGCCATCTTTATGCTGGGCCAAAAACTGACAGAAATAAAGTGAAGTTGGTCATAAATTTGCTTTTACGCCAAGATGACTTCATAAAGCGACAAATACGCAAAGCATAATGCCGAGTGCAGCCAACCCAAAAGCGGGGATAAGGCGGTGGTGCTGGGGAATCGGTAGCTATATATAGTACACCCAAGTCTACTAGCAGGGATATAAAGGAGGAGCACTGAGGCGCCGCAATGCAGGCAGCAAAAATTGTTGTGTTTTGTGTCTGGCTTGGCATTGTTGCTGCGCCCTGCCATGTGCCCCTGTCGCCGGATCAAAGACGCTGGCAGAGGGAAATAAAATCCAGGGAAAGGGGGGGAAGAATTCAACGAAATTGGAGGGAGATCCCAGAGACATTGGGGGGAGGAGTGGATAGAATCCGAAGAACAAGAGAGACCCTGTGGTAGGGAGCAGGTGGCAGGGAGCAAACGCCTGTCGCCGTTCCCAGACATTGCTGATTTATATGCATGGCTCTCACACTTTAACATGAAATGAGATCACAGCAAGAAAAATGACAATTAAAACGGTGTAATATTAATTATTTAAGATTTTTCTAGTCTAAATAAAATAAAAGTTTAGATTTCTTGTAAATGCTCTTAACTCCAACAAAGGAGACCTAAATGTATTAATAAATTATACATCAATTCTACAGAAATTAAGAAAGATTTTAGATCAATTTAACTTAAGGACAAAAGTATACTTTAAAAAATTAATTAAAATATTTTTGGTCAATGTGATAAAAGGTTCTACAGGTAACCTTTGCTACCAATATACACAAAATTATTATACAAAAAGTATATTTTCCATTGAACTATGTAATAGAAAATATATTTCATGTAAAATAAGTTAAAATTATTATGCATATCTCAAATCATTTTAAATTCCACCTCTAAAAACAATACTTCCCCCCACTTAAATCCATATTTTTCCCCCAGTGCAATCTATAAGACCCAAAATCGTTTGGGAGGGGAATATGGGATCCCGGCAGATAAGAGAGATGCAGTCAGGGTGGAGGCTCTTGGATGGCTAAAGCTGAAAGCTGAGGTGCTGCCACGCGAATTTTTCCGATTTTGCATTGCATACTTTTTGGCTGAACGCGTCGCTGCTTGGAGAATGCGATTGGGAGCTAAAGGTATGGGGAAAATGGGACGGGGAGAAGCAGGGAATGTCTCGATTTTTTACTTTGAACACAAATATTGAACGTTTACATTACTCCCATCGAAGCCCTACCTCCCTCCTCCCCCTCAAGCATACCCCCTTCGAATGCTACGCATGAAAGCATTGCAAGTCAGCAACGCGAACGAAGAGAAATTGCCAAAAACGAGCAGAACAAAAACGAAAATGGCAAGCAGGAATGGCAGCAACAACAATAACAAGAACTGGAGTGAGGGAGTCAGGAAACAGATAGCAGTACACTTGCTGAAATTATGAATTATGGGAATTGAATTATGAATTTTTGGATTTATTTTAGACAGAAATATAAAGAAAACTAATGTATCGTTGCATACCTTTGGACACCGTTTAAAATGATCTAAAAACGCAGTTCTTTCAAACCTCTAGATATAACCCTTTTCTTCATCAGTTATATATAATATACTTATTTTTCCCACTGTAAGATTGGAGTGCGGAAAGCGAAAACGGAATTCTGAGTGAAGGAAATGCGCAGGAGGAAGCGGGATGGCAGCCGGGAAAAGGAGACAGTAAGACAGGGATGGGACAGTAAGGGAGATAGCAACAACAGAGCAGCTTACAAGCGCATTTCGATTATTGTTGATGTAATCATAATTTTTCATTTCCAAAGTAAACGATACCAGGCCACGCCCACGACCCTTGTTCCATTCCTTTTCCAACGCATAAAGAATCGACGAGAATTAAACGAACTTTTCATTTATTTACACGAAAAGCATGAGAAGCGCGTTTAAAACGCGCACCGCGTCGATGATTTAAGTAAACAAACAGCAGGCGTTCAGGAAGAAATCAAGCATCGATCTGTAAAGTATCCTGTACGGAGTAACAAAAATCCTGTATATAAAAATCCAAATAATAAAAAAAAGTGTGAAAAAATGTATTTAAGTAAGACTTTCTATAAAATATTTTTAAGTACCTTCAAAATAAAATTTTTTCACATATTTTGGGACTATCCAATAAAAAGTTTTAAACATGACATGTATAACCCCCATATCTCCCTATTATAGGGTATTAAAAAAAACAACAACAACAATCGACGGTGGCGGAAGTGGAAAACAAGGAGGAGCGGGATGACAAGGCCAGGCAGGCGGCTCTGGCAGAGATTTTCGGTTTGGATCCGACTGCGGTCGCTGGGGGGGATTGTGGTGAAAATGGGCTGGATGTCCGGGTGTGAAACAGGGAGGGGACTGCCGGCTGTCTTGCATCATTAATTACAATTTGAGCTGCACACGCAGAGCGGAGATCCGAGATTCAGGGGGTAAAGGAAGCAGAAGGATACGAGACAAGCTGCGAATAAAAAAAAAAAAACGGCGAGAAACGTTACATAACCCAATCCTGGGCAGTTTTTGCCCCAATAGCCGAAGCCTACCATTTCCACAGCTTCGCATATATACATATAAATCCTTAAATATCCGTGTGTATATGTTTATGTATATATATATGTAGCTCCGACAGTCTGTGGCTGCGCTGACATTTTAATTGCACTGCATGACTCCCGTAATTCGCTTAATTAATCAACATTTTTGCGCTTATCAATATCGGAAAGCGTTTTTAAAAGTCCACGGTTGAGAAATTGTTGAGAAATTGGTAGTGGCAAATATCTGAAGCAATTCAGTAATTAGTCCTTTAAGAAATGTATAGTTTTAAGTATTAGTTTTAGTAATAAGGAATTAAAAAGTGTGCAATTAGATTTATTGAATATTTACGTTTATTTCCTATGGAGTTAATATTATTTTATGAGTAATTTTTAAGAACTCACTGGTATTAAATCTTATATACGGATCACATGACGTAAACGTAATTTAAATAATACTTATTCAGAAAAAAGCCTGGTTTATTATTTATTTCTCGATCATTTTAATCAAAAATATATATTTAAACAAATTCCTGATAATCTTTTAGCAAAAGGTGCTGTGATCCTAGACGATTTGTGTGTGAATTGTGTGTGCGCTGCCTAACTAAATGCGTAAATTAGCATCGTTGCCGCATCAGCTGAGCCATAAAATCAGCACACAAAGGCATTTGCGGGCTCTATGTGGGTCACAAAGTTGGGAACGGGTGCGAACGTAGTTATGGCGGTTCTCAGGGGGTTAAGGCGAAGGTGAAGGTAAAGGTGAAGGCAGGTGAAGGCAGGTAGGTGACGCGGGTCGGTAATTTTGCAGTAATTGAAACCATCAAAGCATGAGAGCGAGAGCGTATGGGGGGGCAGGGCGAGAGCGAAAGGCAATTACAGACGCTACGATAATATTAATGCATGTGGAGGTGGTCACCATTGTTGGGGTCTCGGTCTTATCGCAAATGCGGCGAATATTATCTGCGATAATGAGAAAACTAATTGTGAGCTATGCAAATGTGGCAGCACCAGATGCACCTGTGTGTCATCCCTGTGTGTACGTGTCCAATTGTATGTGTGTTGGCTTACCAACACCGTTCAAGTGTGAAAGCAATTAGATTTGATAGTTTATCGGGTTTCATTTGAATAAACGGAAATTGCCGCCGCAATAAGGCACAAAGCCAAGTCCTTCCTATTGAAAACGTACTTCAAATTTAAGTTTTAACTTTGGAAATATTGCTTAAAGCCAATTTGAATTATTTTATCTTAAATACAAATTTAAGGAATAAATCTATATATCAAAGATCCTTTTCAAAATATATAAAAACTAGCTACAGAATACAAAAATGTATTAACATTTTTTTAAATTATCAAATTTTCCCTTAAGTTTCATCTGCTATGTATATATAACTGTAATTATTTTGAGTAAAATTAATATAGCACATAAATCCTTTATAAAGGACAATACAATCCACATCATCATAGTGGTTTTCGGACTATTTTGCTGTCCATTTGCCAAAGGATGTGCCCTGGCTACATTTAAGGGACATAAAGACGTGCAAAAATCATCAAATTTAATTAATTAGTTAATTTAGTCAAAAATGCTGCCCAAAGCACCCAAATTTCTTCAAAATAATTACCAATAAATCATTGATAATGTGACAAAAGTACCCCAATCTGCTGTCAGTTGATGTCAAATCCACGATGATTCGCGCACACCTGTTATGCACCTGTAATTCCCGCTCCATTTCGTTCCTGTTCCCATTGGAAGTCTGTGGATTCCCCGCGAATTAATTTTCATACTCAACACCTCTGCCAGCGCCTTGGGGCAGAGCAGCGGCCATAGAGAGACAGAGGGAGGGAGAGAGGCGACAACAAAAACAAGAACCAACAATTTGAATTTCAAATTGCAGAGAATTTTGGGGTGGGAGGAGGAGAAGAGACCAGAAGGAGGGGTTCATCCATCCTTAAGTTTCAAGAGGAGCCAAATCAGCTGACACGAAAACTCAAATGCAGTTGCCCATGCGAATGCAGTGGGGGTTACACTGAGAAAAGTTTCATAGAAGCTAGAACATAATTTAAAGAAAACAATTTACCAGATTCAAAAAATACAACTTAAAAGGCTGAAATCTCGCTGAATTTAAAAGCAATTTATTATATTAAAATATATGTAAATATTTTCACATTTTACAAGAAAACCCGCAAAAACACCACTAAAATTCAAGGTGTACTGGAAAGGAGATGAGTGGGTTGTGTGTGAAAGAGAGACATAGAAAAGTCAGAGCGAGAACGCGAATGTAGGAAAGATCGTCGTCGCCGGTGACAAGCCAATTAAGAGCTCAAGTTGCATCCTCCTCATCAGTGGCCGCCATTTTGGCAACACGGAAAACGTTCAGTTAGCTGTCGTTATACGCTGAGCTGGGAGGGGAAACCATGCCTCTAGACTTTCAGTGGAGTTTGCGTGGCTAATTGCAGCGGAAAATGTTTAAGCCTAAAGCAGGTCTAAACTTCTACCTAAAGCGTTAAATCCATTGAAAAGCTACGTTATGTTTTCATTGTAATTATTCCCCAAATCGAAATATATATATAGTGAAATTGAAAGTTTTAATATAAAAATATAAAAATAGCTTCACTTACCATTGACTGGTCTTTTGTTTCCGGGATTCATCATTTTTATCTTTCCATTATCACACACACACAAAAAATATATATATTTAACAAAAATGTATCTATTTTATATACACATTTACACTTTAATTGCATTATAGGCTTTGGGTACCCGAATCGGTAAAGTCAGTATTTATTTGCATTATTATTCCCAGTTTTCACACACGCGTTCTAATGTTTTTACTCGTTTACAGTTTTTATTCTCGCCTTACAGTTTGATGTTTACAGCAAGCCAACTATACAGTTTTAGAGCTTATTAGATTCATCGGCATAGTTTCGCGATCACTGCGCACATGCCCTGAGGTGTCTCAATTGCGGAGCCTGTGTTTGTTTTTATGGAAACCACCATTTTCATTATAGTTTTTGTTGTTTTTGGCGTTGTGTTTACTTTGCATATTTGCATTCGCCTTTTGTTTACAGTTATTTGCTCGCCTTACAGCAAGCCAAGTTTTAAAGTTGCAGCGTCATCGACACAGTTTTGCGATCACTGACTTTGGTTTTCTAAGCACATGTCCTGCAGGTGGCTCAATTGCGGAGTCCGCGATTCTTTCCTTCCTTTAATGTCTCGCGAGCTAGAATTAAGACGGAAACCATAAGTTTGATTAGCGAACTTTGGGTTTTTGTTGTTTTTAGTGTTTTGTGTTAGATAGCATGCAAATCTTAGTGCAATTGCGAAATTGCAGCCTGGGAAAGCGTTGAAAAGACCTTAATTGGCAGCGAGCTGCTGTGGTTTCGCTTCAGTTTTCTATTATCACTATTTGTGAGTTTGTACTTGCCTTTTACGTTTTACCTTAACCACTTTCTTCAACAGCAGCTGCAGGCGAGACACCGGTTAAATAGCCAAATCTAATTGCGACTCCGTGTTCTGCACCTTTTGACAGCTCATTACGTAACCTCAATCTCTTCTCACTCTCTCTCTCTCTCTCTCGCACGTTCACCCACACATACATATGTACATATGTGGGGGAGAGTTAGAAGACATGTGCGTATGTGTGGGTGCGTAATTTGCAGTTCAATTACCTCGCTAATATGAGATGTCGATATTGCTTCTGCTTCTCCCATTTCCTTCGCTTCTTCTTGTGTGCCTTCCTCCCCTTCTTCAGCCATCGCCCCCGAATTACCGCTCGTAACTCGAATTCGTTAATTATTTTGACAGTCGGCCATGTTGACAGCGGCAGAAGTCAACAGGATGAGAGAAATGAAGAGAGAGTGAAAATTAAACGAAGAGTAAATACTCTAACAGAAAATGGTAAGTAAATATAAATATAAAATTAATGACAAAATTACAATAAATAAAATAAAGTTCATAAATAAAAACAAAAAAAAAGGATATATGTACATAGACATATATAATTAATAAAATCCATTAATTTTTATTTATGAATTGCAAACCCATTCAGTTAGCCGAGTTGACCCTCGTCCATATGCAGGACATCAGAAGTAACGTCTTGAGAAGTCCTGTTGTGGCCACATGAAACTTGCATGAGTCCTGCCAGACCCTTGTCCCGCCCGCCTCCGCTAAGCTCACCGCTCATCCTGTTCGGTCATCTCGATATAACCGTAATTTGTATGGCAGCCATAGCCATTTTGGCCAGCCACTGATTATGCCACATCCGAAATGGACATGTCAAATTAACCGGGACATATAAACAAAGACAGTTACATGCGGTTACATCTTCAATCATGTACATCTTTAACTTCCTCTTAACCGAAACGGATGCTGCCTTAACAGAATCAAACGAAAATTTAAAACTTTACAAATAATTATGGAATTTAGAAATGATAATTTGTGAAAAATTTGGAACCCTTTTTGAATTTAATAAATAAATAATTTAAAAATTATATAAGAAATGTAATGTAATGTAGAATTTGTAAACATTAGAAATATATTAAAGAGTCCAAAAAACTTTAAATTTTCAATACAAGCATTACTTTTATTCAACATTCTTACATCCTATTTACACAGATCTCGCGGGAATGGGGGGCTCCAGCAGCACCTGCCAGATCAGCCAGCCAAGGATGAGTCCATAGCCCAGCCAACCGAGAAGCAGTCGCCGCTGATGCCGCCACTAGATAATGGAGGCTGGATCCTTGACCGTATTGATTACACCCTGCTGTTGCTTGTGCTCATTGTTATTATTATTGCTAACGAAATCCCGTCGCAGGGCATTCCAATTGGGATCGGGATGATCCTTGAGCAGACTCCAGTTGGGCGAAGGGACATCCGGCGACAGCCAATTAAAGTCGGCCACATCTGTGTAGTTATTCTGGGATTTGTTGAGACCCGACAGCAGATAGTCCGCCTCCAGCTCGGGATAATCGTAGTTATACTCCCCGATCTCGATGGCCTGGCAATCCTCAATGATGGCGCGACAGGTGACGTGCAGGTAAATTCGAATGGACTGTGAGGAATGCAATCTCAACTGCTGGCAGGCAATGGAGAGGGTGCACTGGTCCAGATTCTCGGCGAAGAAAGAGCGCGAAATGGGACCGCAGAGCAGGGTGCAGTGGGTGGCGTGCGAAACCTGAACGGATCCCGGATGCCCTTGCAGTTCCACCAAACAGTGATTCACATTTGAGATGGTGATGTCCTGGCCATTGACTTGGCTGGACTTGAGGACTATATGCTCGTTCTTCCTGTTCTCCAGGGTCCAGCTAAAGTTGGAACTCGGTTTCTCTGGGGTTTTGGTTATGTTAGAGTCCACTTTATCCTTGGTTACTTGCGGCTTTTGCTTGATGGCCACTGTCTTTTTGCCACTGAAACCGAACTTCTTCTTGGGCATCAGACGCTGACGGGCCTCGTCGTTGCTGGCGGTCAGCGTGTTCAGAATGTTCTGGCAGGACTTGATCTTAAAGTCCGAGAGGAACATGGTGGAGGCGGTGAGATAGCGCTGCAGCTCCTGGATTTGCATGGTTATTGCAGTAAATCTCTGGGTTAAGTCCGATGGGGCAGGAGGTGCATCGCCGCTGTTCAATTCGTTCAGTCTCTGCTCAATATCGAAGGCCTGCTGGGTAAAACTCTGGGCAAAGTAGTCCACGCCCTCGTTCTGCACGGTTTCCTTTGAGCGCTGCTCCAGCTTCACATCCAAATAGTTTTGCCTGTCCTTGTTGCGTTTGTTTAGTCGCTCCAGCACATGATCCTTGCGATTTTCCCCGTCCTCCTCCATTTTTCTGCGGGTTTAAGTTATCTGCACGAAAAGGAAAACTGGTTAAAAATCAATTTTTCAGGCGGAAAAACATCTTTCTTTCTGTGGGCGACAATGAATCACAGTTTTTGTTGACACCACAGTTGCGCAGCTGCAAGAAAATTCGTGGAAATCTTGGTCTTGCTTTCGGGAAAGCTATATCCGCTTATACCTTGAGCTTTAGCCTTCTTGAAAAACTCTTGTTTATGTTGAAAATATTAACCTTTTTGTGAAGTTTTTAATTTATTTACTCCAACTAAGAAAACAATTGTTAGAAACAGCTGTGAGTAGAGTGTGACCAGAGTTGCCGTTTATTATGGTAAAGTTCGGCTAACGTAACGGGTCACACCCGGTTAGACAAGACGTAAGCAAGGAACGTAAAAAAGCAACGTAAGTAAACCAAACGTAAGAGTTTCTTACGTTGTTGGTAAATTAAAATTTAATCTTTAACTTCTTAGGAAAGGGCTATAAAAATATTATATTTTTAAAAAATATCATATTAAAAAAAAATATTATATTTAAAAAAATATATTATATTTAAAAAAATATATTATATTTAAAAAAATATATATTTAAAAAAAATATTTATTAAAATATGAATCAGAAACCTTTATATTTTTATAGGAATTTAAAACTCCATTTAAACCCCCCAAAAAAATTAAATTAAAAACGAATATCTTATTTCCTGGTTTCTGTCAATTTTTTTTTATTTTTTTATTTTTATTTTTATTTTTTTTTGTTTTATTTTCGATCAAAACTACAGGCAAACAGTTTAAGAAGCGGTGTCATTTAGAGTTGACGGCGTGTGTGTTGTGTGTATTGCTTAATTGGCTTACAATTATCAAGTTGAACATATTTACAATTGAATTTCGTTAAATACATAAACGTAGTATGTATAGTTTATATATAATATATATAATTAGGTGTGTGCTTGATGTGTGAGTGTGTGTGTGCCCTAGTTTGCATGCAAAAATGTCCTAAAAAGCATTTGTACTTCTAACTTTCGTTACGTTTCCATTCATTTCAACACTTAAGTACTAGGAAAATTCTTAAATACAACTTGATTTCTTTGTATTCTTTGTTTTTATGTTTGGTATTCTGCTTAGGTTTTTGCTTAGCTTCCGCTTCTGTTACCGTTTCCGTTTCGTTTTAAGGCACATGACACATTCCTGAATATGATGTGCGTTTTATATAGTAGTTAAGTAAGTAAGTAAGTAGGTAGGTAAGTATTAGTTATAACACATTAAAACTATTGACTACACAATTCTTTTTAGATTTAGAAATTCACTCGCAAGTTGGGGAATTTGTGCTTCATTTTCTCAAGAAGAGAAGCCAAAATTTCAACAGATGCATATTGACCAGCAAATGACTAATTTAAAGATCAAAACAATGAATAAAAAAAGTAAATTTCTCGGAAATGTTATCGCGCATCATTTGTATGAATATATATAAATATAGATCGTTAGGATCTCCACTTTATATAGATCATGAGAGCTCGCCAATGGGAGCATTCTGCAGCCACAGATCGTGAATGAAGTTGTACAGGTTATCGCTGACGGCCACCTGGAATAAAATGTATATAATTTAAATTTAAAACGTTAAATATTTTATAAACTAAACAACTCACCTTGTAGGGCGTGGGATTGAGCGTGCGCTTGTGATCATTCCTCAGCGTTTTCAACGAGATTTGCACCTTTTCGCGAACCTGTTCCAGGGTCGGCAACTGCTGGCATATCTTGCCCGCTTTCCAGTACACCTTGTACAGCGACTCCACATGCGAGGGTATCACATAAGCGCGCTTTGACTCTTGGAAAGGATGACGGCAGAGCACCTTTTGACCCACTGCCGGCGGTGGCTCTGAGACCTTTTGCAGAAGATCGATGAGGGCATGACCATCGGCACTGTACAAACGATAGGCATTCTTGTTGCCCGGCATCGTAACCTTTTCCACATCCTGACTAAGCTTGATTCTGGGCTGGCCATTGATCTCTACCAGCTTGTAGACACAGCCCAGGGCAGGCTGACGCTGGCAGGTTACTTGAAAATGTTTTAAAATAATTATTTGCAACTAAAAACTAACCAAAACTAACTTACCCAAGTGCGTGCCAATGCCAAAGCAATCAATCTTGTGTCCCTGCTCATTGAGACTCAGTATGGTGTCCTCGTTGATATCATTCGAAGCCACAATGGTCAGCTTGTTGAACCAGGGCACCTTGAAGCGTTCCGCCACCTTCTCGAAGGTTTCCCTAGCCAAGCAGGATAGATATGCCAAATCTCCCGAATCAATTCGAATGCCCAAAGCATGATAACCCAAATCGTTGAGGGCCAAGGCCACGGCACTGAAATTGAGAAGACCGCTCCTAAAGAGAAGAAAGTAAAGTAGATATGATTAGTAATCACTTTGGTAATAAGCTTCATTAAGTGCTGCTTGGTTTTTTTTGTTTAATTCAATTCAACAAAGAATATATCTCTCATTTTGCTATACAATCATCTTTTTTTTATTGCCACTAAGTTTAAACTTTAAAGCGAGAATTACACAAAAACAAATGCTGTTTTAGGTGTGTGGAACAGTGGAGCTAAGTAAAAACGTGTTGAAAGAACCACTGGTGGTTGCAAGTGCCACTAGCAAAAACAATCTGACTGGTAATATCATCTCTCATTTCTCATTTTACTGAGAGCAGCACAAAATGTTAAAATTCTTTCGGTTTTTTTTTGTTTATTTTCAAGCCATGCAGTGTGCTCTCTCGGACGCTTTTCTATATAGTTTATAACTATATACAGTTTTATAAAACTAAGAAAAAAATTCAGGTTTCTTTTGAAATTTATTAGAAAAAAAATCATTTCAATATCTTTGGGTTGTTGGGGAAAAGAGGGAGAAAGATTGAACAAAACAAAACAGGGGAAAAAATGTTTAATAAAAGTTAACAGAGGATCTTTTTGTGGAGGGACAAAGACAATAATAGGGTTAGATTCCATGACAGCATTAGGGTGATTCCAGTGCATGTTTCCTTTGAGTTTCATATTTATTTTTTCAGTTTTATTGCCTAAAATCTAGTTTAGAACGTTTAAAATTATATTTATTTCATTTTACTTTAGGTTATTATTTTATTTTTTCCATTTTACTTAAGTTTATTATTTTTAATAATTTTATTCAGTCATTAAAGTTTTAAATTGTAATAGAAAATGCTTCTCTGATAATTAAAAACTGGCCAAAAACAATAATGATGCACCAAAAAAATCGAATAATAAGATGCGTAACTCCATACTATTTTATTTTATTAATCCAATTCTAAAAGTTTTAATAATTTTTAAGTAATAACTTTATTAAAATTGCACTCTGTTTGACTTAATAATTGTTATGTGTGAGTTATAGGTTTGGTTTGTCATTTATGCATGAACTTTGGTTTGCTGTTGTTGTTGTTGTTCAGTAATTGTTGCTTTCGAGTGGGGGAGTGGTGAGTATATATGCCATATGATATAGTGTTTTGCTGTTTATAATATCATAATGTTGTTGTTGGTTGATTGATTGTTCGAATTGTTTTGTAACTTGAAGACGTGTGTTTTACATACCTCTGCCAAAATAGTGCCGGAAGTCATTTGTTTACTATGTTAGGTTTCGTAAATTCTTGTTTGTTTTTTTCGATTCGATTTATGAGTTTCTGATTCTGATTCGGGTTTCGATTAATGTTTTTTTTTTTTATAACACATTCACATTTAGGAAGAGAAAATAAAAAGCATAGTAAACAAAATGTAGTTAGAAAAAGGTAAATGCTAAACATAAAAAATGTAAAATGAGAATTTTAGTAAAGATACACAGCAAAAAAAAAAAGTGTTAAAGCAAGTTTAGAAAGCGGGAGAGTAGGAAAAAGCAAAGGAAATAAGATACAAATAAATTGACTTCACCTGTTCGGGTTGTCTTAGTCTTTTTGCCAAAGGAATATTTCAATATTTCCCAATTATTGCGATGACTTTGAGTACCAATTTAGTTTTTTTAAATTATTTTCAAACACCAAAGCATAGGACATATACATATATCAGCTTAAATATACACATATATATGCCTGTATATGATGGGTTATAATTTTTGGAATTTAGTGGCTACAATTTTGGTTAATTATATATATTTTGTATTCGATGAAACAACATGCAGGGAAATCCATAAAAATATGTAGTTATAGCATTAGATGTATAAAAGTAATGTAAAGTCTGATTGAAAGCCCAGAAATTAGCGTAAGAAAATATGTGAATGTTAGTTTATAATGAATGAACAAATGAACAAAATCGTTTCAAATCAAAGAAATACATTTAATGGTTCCTATTTTTTGGAATACTTTGAATTCAATTTCTTTTCTGTATTCATTTATTCGGGTTTTTTTGTTTACGATTTATCAACGACATTTACCTGAATGACTTCTCGACATATTTTGGTAGGTATGCCGTCCCATTGGACGTTGTTGTTGTTGTGGCTGTTGTTGTTGTCTTTGCTGCTGCTGTTGTTGCTGTGTTGGCCTTAGTATCTTGTATCTTAGTATCTTTACTCTGAACAATAATACCATTCTGATGGCCATTGGTCTTGTGTCCATTTATTTTGCCATTACTCTGACCATTTTGATGGCCATTTGTCGATGGCTTTTGCTTTGGCGGACTGTTATCAGACTTGATATCATTGATAAGCTTGGGTTCTAAGCTGGCCTGTTCTGTTTCTCGGCTGTTGGATAATACTTTGGATTATTACTCAAACGAAAAAGAAACCAAAAACAAGAAAGTGATGATTTCTAGCATGAAAAAATCTTGGGAGAAATGTATGGGGGAATTATCTCACAGAAAAAGTTATTTAATTAATAGTTACTTCTGTTTGTTTGTTTTTTGCGGGAGTTTCTGGTGCACGTCTCGAGAGTCTCAAATACTTTTACAAAATATATCCAAAAAAAGAACGATGGGGAGGAGGAAAAAACAACACAACACAAGAACAAAAGGATCAACCGAAACCGTAAACTCTGATAACTAAAAACCGTTCCGAGAGAATCTGCCTAGAAGCGAAATACCTCTTAACATCGTACGTATCGACAAGAGCCATAAATCCGTCGGGGAAGGCAATGGCATAGGACACCATTGCCGCCAGTTCACCCTCACTCGACTCCTCCGTTGAGACGTCTAGAACATGGGATAGCATCTGACGATGCCGCACAGCGTGCTCTAATAGATCCTCCATGATGCCTGTTGAAGATTTTATAATAAAACTCGTTTCTTAATTGGTTTTTAATGTTATATTTTACTTACCCGTTTGCTTGTGCTTAATGAGACGTGTCTTAAGTTCGCCAATGCTGCTAAAACTAGTGATATAGGCATGGGCATGGGTGCCCTTTACGGGTATGTTGAAGAGCTTTCCGGCCAGGACATTGGAGGTGCCATCAAAACCACCTGAAAAGAAGAACAATTTAGAATTTATAAAGAGCTATTTTTCAAAGAATCCATCTTAGAATTCTCAAGTCTGAATTCGGAGGATGAGGAAGATAAAAAATATTTTAAAATAAATTTAAATTAAAATATCCTCTCTTTTCACTTACTAAAACCCCAATTATTAACTTGCAAAATCCGTAAAAATCACAGCTGTAAAACCTAATTAAATAAGTTCCCAAGTTTTAAATATCACCTTAATGGTCTTACATCACCATATTGCGCCATTAGTGACGGAAATTCCGACTCAAACATTTCAATTTTTTAGCCTTCCCCTTTCATTTCTCACAAAAAAAAAAAAAGAAAGGGAAGCCTTGACGGCGGAACCTTGACGCCAACTGGACGACGGCGTGAGTCACGCCGCGCACGCGAAGCCCTCCATCGATTCCGGCGGGGGAGTGATACTCCCATATAGAAGGATATATCCCAGGAACGCATTATAAACTTGGAGCAAGTTACGATGTGTGAGCGCCAATTGAAAGACTCTGCTGGAATATATGTGTACCTTTCCCTCGCTTGATTTCTGTTTGGGTGCCTGGCACCGAATTTACCTTTTCCCTATACATGGACACCCTCCAATATCCATCCAATATTTCCTATGTGGGCGGCGTTGCGTGTGCCACCCACTTTGCGAATTTTTACTGCCTTCGGGGCGCACATTTAGTTTAACACATAAACAAGAGTTCTTGAATTTCTGCGGGGGCGAACGAGGAGAAGCCTCGATGGAGGAGAAACGGAAGCCTTGGTGAAGGCGCAGAATTACTCATAGTTTTCGGTAGGGGCCTTGAGAAGAGGAGGAGCCGATGGAGAAATCGGAAATCACAGAGGCAGGCAGGCAGGCTGAGCTTCTGACAGTGACACGTGCTTTGCATGCATGCACATCATAAAAAAGTCAGGCACAAAACAATATGAAAAGCACCTTCTATACTTCCTTTTTCTCTTCTTTTTTTTTTTGTTGTATCCTCGAACGATCAAGCTGTGAGACGATAAGGTGGCTATTAGGGTTTTTGGATACCCTGTAATTATTTCTTTTATGTGGGGGATTTGGGAAACTTTACCAAAATATATTTTTTAAAATGATAAATATAAATCTAAATCAATTATATCGATATTTTACCATAATAGGCGATTTTAATCGATATTTAAAATTTTGATATATCGAAGTTTACAATATTTTGGATATAATATTGATATTTCCTATCGATATACCGATTTAGTTTGTAAAATATTTAAATCTAAACTTTTAGTCACACTTTAAGAAGATTTCAAACCATTATAAATTTTTAAAAAATATTTTTATAATCATTATGAAAATCTTTTAATCTTTACCCACTAAACTTCTATAAAACCAGGTTTCTATCAAAATTGCTAAAATCATAAACCCTTTATTTTCACCCCTAAAAAGTTACTTTTTGACTGTGGAAACTTTACCAGAGCTTTCTGCCCACCTGCTGCCCTACTCCCCTATTATTTTTAATTGATAATGAGCTGTCTGCATGCAATTTGGCAATGCCGAAAAAAATGTTTATATCGCACACGTTTGACCTTACTTGTCACGGCTCTATATAGAACCCATACCCATGAAGTGTGGGTCGTGTGAAAGTTCACGTTTTTTTTTTATTACCTGTATAGGAATATTTCGATGCGGATAGACCGCCATCCGGTCCCTGGGCCCGACGCAATCCAAATTCCAATAGTTTGACATGTTTGCCAGCTACCATGCGATATCGGGCTGCATTCGTGGCCATTAAACTGGTGCAGGGTAGAGGGGGAGAAGGGGGAACTATTAGGCAATTTCCAGATAACAGAAGAGGAGGTAAGCTTACCTGGCATAATTCACCAAGGTGAGAAGAGTCGTTTCTAGCAGCTGGACTATGATCAAAGGTCCCTCGATCTTAATGATGGGAACGCTGAAAAGAGTTATCATAAATTAATTAGACTGTGCAAAAGATAAACAAAAAACACTTTATGCGAAAGCTTAAACTTATCAACAATGTAGACTAAGCTATTCTTAACTCTTTTAATGCTTAAACAATTAAGTTGTTTCTAGAGATAGCATTCATTATTATCTCTGCTTGGGTTTTATCACATCAACAGCCTTAAAATAACTCAGACAGACTGCTTACATTTTACAATTATGAAAAATAAATATAATAAACATAAAGTAATTGGGAGTTTAAATATATAGGTGGGTTTTTACTGCTTTGTGTGTTGCTAAAAATAAAATTTTAACCATAAATCTACGACTTTTCAGGGAGAAAAAGTCCAAAAATATCGTTTTTTGCATTAATATATCGATTTGAAACATTTATATGTCGATAAATATCGCACAGTAGTGATTTTAAAAATTAAAAAAAAAATTAATAAATAAATATAAACTAAAACGTTTCAAAACAATTAACTATTAAATAAAAAACCTCTATAGACAATAACCCACCGTGGAAATGCTACCGTGCCCTCATCAATGGCAAACAAGGTGACATCCCGCGCCGTCAGATTGCCAAGGTACTCAAAAAATTCGTTTTCAATGCCCTCGGGCAGTGTTTGCTTTAGGTATTCGATATCTGAAACAAGCCCAATCACACCGATTAGCTAATGGAAATACAAAATATATAGTAAATTTATAGAAACTTACCGCTTTGGGAATAATGGAAGCTATCCAGGAATTTGAGGCACTCCTCGAGGCCAGCGAAAATTGTGAATTCGCCGTGGAATGGATTATTACGAAAGAACAGATCGAATACCGCCGTGTCATCGGTCTTATCGGATTTCCAATAAGCATAGGCCATAGTTATCTGATACAAATCTGTAATGAAAAATATCCATAGATATAGTAATATATTTAATAATACCAAATATTATTATTAGATGTCAGTACAGGCAAGATTGTGTAACACAAATGTACTGTGAGAACCAAGGGTAATTAGAATTTAAAACGTTGAATTGTGGTATGCAAAGATTTTAAGTTTTTGTGTATTAAATTAAAAGAATTTAGATTAGTTAGGACTTGTTTTAGTGAAAATATATACTGAATACTTAGAGATCTATGAGAACTGAGCTTTTTGTGGCGCTAATTGTTTGAATCTTGGTATGTAAGGTTCCAAAGCAAATGTATTTATTATACAAAAAAATTAACTTTATTTAATAAAATATAGAAAGTTTAGAGTTATTGCCTAAACATAAATTTACTTAAGATTACACTAGAATTCCCAACTAGTTCTAGTAGAAAAATGGTGGTAATTGACGCATTTTATAAAAGCCTGCTGATTTTTTTGGTACATATTTGATTTTCAAAAAAAAATTTTATATTTTTGATATATTTTTTTAAATATACAAGAAGTTCTATCTTTATATCAATGGTCCCCTAATCTTATCCTTAATACTAGGATTATATTTATTTAAATTAAAAATTATGTAATATTTTCTAAGGCTCCCCTGTACAAAGTAGCTAAAACTTCATTGGCCCAGAATCGTGACAGATAAGATAACCTGGAAAGTCCGCTGCTGATGGGGGCAATTAACGCTACTAAACCGAAAGTGGCAGACAATCAACACATACACCACACAAAACAAAAAAAAAATAATAAATAAAACAACACAAAACCTGCAAATAAAATGCTAATTCTTATCTAAGTGCAAAGACCTAAAGATCGGGTATTTTATTTATTTGCGCTCGTGTCTGCAGTGACTAAAAATATTTGAATATATATAGAGAGAGGTATACAAGCCAAAATAGCATTGCATAGCGCGCCAAATTGTCTCTGTGAAAATGTCAGCCGGCTTTAGATGGCTTTTGGAAAACAAAATTAAAGTTTACTTATTTTGGCGGTACTCTAAAAAATAGCTCTATGAAAATCTAAAAACTTTTTAAGGGATTTTATAGCATTATGGGTATTAAGAATATATTTAAAAAGTATTTTAATAAGCTTTTTAAACACAGGTAAAAAATATATTTAATTTAACAAAAATAAACTCTTCCCCTAATAAGATATATTTTCATTCTTTTATTATATTTTTGGAAAGCAAATAAATATTTTTATACAATAAACTTACATCTGACTTTTTGATTAAAAAAATTAATAATTTCAAAACAAATTACTTTAATATTTATAAAACTAGTATCTTTTAAATTTAATAAAATTTCATTCCTGGAAAAATACTCGCCCAGTCCGATGTATTCCGATAATTCCAATATAAAATCATTCCAAGAATGTATAAATAAACATTCCTATATTATTTCGCAGTGCATCTACTCACCAGTTAGCAGTGGCTGGACCACTCCATTCTGATTCATCCGTCCGCGATCCATAAACTGGCCGCCCGCACTGCAGCTCAATTCACGGTCGTTCATTCTGTGGCCTATCTTGGTTAGTTATCGCTACTATATGCCGGGCTATACTTTTCCGATGGTTTCGTATTTGACCTTTCAGTTCGTACGTTCACACACGCGACGGGCAATAATATAAATGTGCCAAATAAACAAATTAATTAATTGTTTTGGCTTATGGGGCTTGGCGTTTTTACTCGGACGAAAGCCGTTGAACTTTTGCTTTTTGTTTTATATCTGTAAATGGGTAGAAAATTGTTTTGCAATTGTCGCTGGAGGAGAGGGTTTGTTGGATGGTTTTTTATTATTTTTTTGAGCTCAAATGACGTAAGAATCGCGTTGCTATTGGGCGAGCTCGTGTTGAAATAGTTTAGCATTAGAATGCAATGGAGACAATTGTGAGTATTTAAATCGATTAGACTGTGTAATACCCTGGTAATTGATGTCTTTTGTTTGTTTTATATCTCAACTGAGTTAGCTTTTGTTTATACTCTTTTTTGGGGAGAGGTAAGCTGATCTAGCTTTTGTTTATGTTTTTTAGGGTACGTCTAAGCAAACTTTTTTTGTAAAATTCTTGGCTTATATCATATTTCATGTTAACTATTTACAGTTATTTACAGTACAGTTTTTAATTTAAAATTTTTTAATATTTAAATAACTTTATAAAATAATTTTCGGAATGAAATTAAAGGTTTTTCTTATTAAAACAGTTTTATTTATTAAATTTAGATTTTTTTTCTTTAGTAAAATACAAAATAAAAAGTTTACTTTTTTTTATTAACTCTGGAAAAACCCAAAAATATTTCCTATATTTAAAAGAAAACTTTTAAAGTTTAATTTATTTTTAGAATTTGTTATAAAAACTTTAAGGCTGAAAGGTCAGTTCATAAATTTATTACCAAGTCACCAAAAGATACGAATTTTGCCAAGATAATGCACGCAAAATAATGCCTGATCAGCATTACTATTTAAAATATTCTAATGAAAACCCCTATTTAGACCAACTTGTGCTTGATTTTCTTTTAGTTTTTTATTTATTTCACAATAACGAAAACAACGAAAATAAAACGCAAAATAAACACAAAAACTCTTGAGTTGCTTGTGAAACACTGCTAATTAGCATAAGGGCAATAAACACACTAGTTTATGTTGGGGCTCCTCCGCTCTCTGTTATCAAAATAGGCAAAAAAAAACACGATGAAGGCACCGGCTGCTGCTTTGTCGATTGATAACGCGATTAGTGTTCGTTGTTTTATTCAAATGATCACTTTTTTTTGCTCTGCCAACTTTTCCGCTCAGCTTTTGAAGTTGAAATGAATTCGAAATTCGCCAAAGCTACCGCGCTAACCGAAGAGAGCGAACACGCGAGAAATAAAGATAAAGATTGCGAGAGACAGCCGGAGAGCGCAAAGATGCAGTTTTTGTTGATTTTTGTTGTTGTGTTGCTATTGGCACCCGATTATTTGTTGTTTTTAGTAACATGCTGCGTGTGCACCAACACATGCGCAGCTGTTCGACTGGGTGGCAGCTCTGGCCGACGGACTCGACCCTGGCCAAGGTCAAATTCGCACTCCTGAGAGGGTTGGGTGGGCTTTCACACGCATCTTCCGGGCTTTTCTGTGGGCGGAGTGGGCTGAAGGCGAGTGGGCGAAAATTTGGTGGGGCGTGTCGCTGCTTGGCATGATGGCAGAAGCGCGGAAAACGCGAAAAGCCCGGCTTGCGAAGGTCTGGTAGCACTGCGGGGAGGGGGAGTGGCGGGCGGAATGATAACATAGGGGCGGCGGCGGGAGAATTCTGTATGCACTTTCACTTTTTTTGGGCACACTTTAATTCATGATTCTTAATTGGACTTGTGAAATTCTTAAATGGCTTGGTATTTTCCAATTTAGAACCGACATTCAATAGATCTTACTTTTATTTAAAGCATTGCCTATTTTTTATTACACTATTTTGCCATACGAGTTTATTGTTAACCGTTTTGTACACTAGAAAAGTAAAATTACTTTTTATTCATTGAGCGCACGCACGCTCTTCTTTTTATCGGCTATACAGCTGATAAGGCGGTGCTGCCAACTCGGGCAACTCTGTGTGGGCAGTGCTGGGAAACGGTGGGGGCTAATTGGCGCCCAGAAAACTTTATAAACTTTCATAATTTTCATATTTCAATTTTCAATTTCAATTAAAAAACAATTTATTTTTAAAGCTACTGAGGCTTACCTTTTGTCTTATCTTCTAACATTTAAAACATTAAGCTCTATTCCACGCTTGGCGAGTTGTCCACTTCCGGTGGCCAGTCCAGATCAATGCCCACCACATCCAGGGCTTGTATATCAATGGCCTGGCCAATGATTGAGGCAAAGGAGGGCGTCGTCCTGCCAAATTCCCCGTGAACCAGCTCCTTGATGTACGTGCCCGCCTGCGTGACAATGTCGATGACGAGTGCCTGGGGATTCCCACGTTGTACCTTCGCTTTAACACTATAAATCGTTCGGGGACGCGTGTGCAGAGGACGACGATGAAGCACTCTGATGGGGGTCTTTTGTTGTATATCAAAGCTCTCGGGGATTTGTAGTTTCTGTAGGATCTCCACTGTAACTGGTTCTTTGAGTGCGCACAGAGCACGATAGAATTTCTTCTTTTGCTCCTCGCCCGTCTTAATGTGGGTGAGTTCCTCCCGGGGCACCACTTGTAGATTGAGTATGGACACCTTGCCGGACCCATCCACAGCTTGCTCCATTTTATAGGCCTGCTCTGTGGTCAGGGAACTCCGAATGGCATTTGGTATTTCCAAAACAAAGGGTCTTCCTTTGCCCAGACACCGAACATCCACATCTTCCCTGCCGCTGGACATGAAGTTGATTTTCTCCAGTTTCTCCGCAAAGTGTGGTCCCACATTCCGGATGATGATCTCCTCGATGCTGTCCTCCATTAGCCTCTGACCATTTAAGATCCACGGCGTGTGCGATAGTTCCCGGCTGAGCTTTCGATACCTGCCGGCCACACAGACCAAAGGACCCTGCAAATCGATGGATACAAGCTTAAGGGGCTCTTCGACGCCGGCACATGGTATCTGGTAATATTTCTCAAAGATTTCCGCCTTAACTTTCGCCGGCTGATACTGCTTCTCGAGCAGGCCCCGCGAGATTTCGATGCGCTTCTGATGGGCAGCCTTGGCGGGAAAGGCCTCCCGGTTAAGACCCACCAGCTTTTCCACCTCGCCGGCCTCGAGGCTGTGCGTCACATCTATGTTGATCATCAGGCCATTGGCATCGTATTCCTTGGCCAGCTTTTCGCATATGATGGGGTGCAGGATCAGTTTAACGGCCTCCTTGATGGGCACATCCGGCGGATTGGTGCCGTCCACGGAGGCTCCAAATCTTTTTTGCAAAGCAAACCACATGGCCAACTGGCGCAGCTGCAAGACCATTGGCAAACTTATGGCCAGCACGATTTTTTGGCAATCGTATTTGGCAAAGTCCGAGGTGAGAATCCCCTGGAGTAGCTCCCGCTGAAATTCCTCCGAAAATAGTCCCAAACACGTGGAACAAGTGCTCAAGCGGGCTTTCTTAGTCGGTTGTTCTTCGGGGAATACGATATCGCCCACGTTTTCCTCATTTTCATTCACTTTTATATCCAACTGAGCGTTTTAAAAGGGGAAAGTTAACTTTTATTAGACTCAATTTGGTTAAAGTTCACATATTACTCACCCGGCGCAGAGTTTCCTTGATATCCTTGTATTCCGATCCTCTAGCCTTCAAGTAGCGCAGCTGGCAGACCTCGCACACGCCACAGGACCTTAAATAATCAACTAAATCCTGGTTTTTCATGGCTTTCTTGTGAACAAACGAAATATTTTCGTAAACAAAACGTGGATAGCGGTTCGCGCGTTTACCAACACTGCAACCATCAGCTGTCACCTGTCAACCGGCGTTGATCAACACAGGTCTTGGAGGCGCAGATAAAAAACACAAAATAATTGTTTTCATTGCAAATTTTCAGCAATTTAAGGTTTGTTAATTTATAAATCCCTCAACAACGGGATTGGGAGTATATTTTAGGGTTGTTAAACACAAAAGAGCAATGCTTGCAGCCATGGTTAACCGCTTGTGGCCGTTGTTTATGGTTACGTCACAGAGAGCAGACTGGGATAACTTGCACTGAATTTGCAGAATTTTAGTAATTAAGTGATTATATCTTGTTTTAGGCATCATGTCGCTGACTCCCTTTCTGCGCCTGCCCCTAACGGATCTGACCGGCTGCCTGATCAACCATCAAACTTACGACAAATGCGGCAAGTTCGAGATGAAGATGATGGAGTGCTTTGAGGCCTATGGCCTGGAGCGCGGAAAGCGCGAGTGTGCCGACCTTATTTCCGATTTCCAGGAGTGCGTTGGCATGCAGAAGCAGTTAATGCGTTTCCACGTAGGTTTTTCCACAGCTTTATATCGATTTCAAGCTGCATTTATTTATAAAAACACCTTTTCAGGCCATGCGAAATGAGCGCTATAAGCAGTGGCTCAAGGGAGAGCGCAAGGGCTCGGAATTCTTTGCAGAGCCCCCTCGCGTGGATGCCTATTAGAAGGGGAGCCTGTTTTCTCGAGTAATTGCATATTGTATAGCCGCAAATTGTGTAAAAATAAAGAAAATTAGAAAACCCAAGAATCCATTTAATCAGCTGTTTTGGTGCAGATTGGCAGGCCTCCTTCGATCAAGAGTCTGGCAGCACTACCCGTTTTGAATAGGTTGGCAGTTCTCGTGTTGTGTTTGTTGTGAGACTGCGGAAAAAAATTAATTATTTTAATATTTCTGCCAAATAAAGCAACAAAATGGGCACCAAACGACCCAATACAAGCGTGGTACTCGCCCAGGAGTCAAAGCGCAGTAAAAGCGACCTGGTGGCCTACACAAATCGGGACAAAGCGCTCCTGGAGTCGGTAAGCGTGGTGGCAAGAAGAAGCATGTTGAGAGTTTCCCCCAAGAAAATTGTTTATTTGTACTTTTATTGTTAATTTTAGGGCGTAAGGCGTACATCTAACCTGCAGGCGCCCATAATGCAGCTAGAGGGACATGAGGGCGAGATCTTTACCACAGAATTCCATCCCGAAGGCGAGTTACTGCTCTCCTCCGGCTTTGATAGGCAAATTTGTGAGTGAAATTTAAGCCAAAAATTGTTTTTAGTTAATATTAATTATAAATTTATTCCAGATATCTGGCAGGTTTACGATGACTGCGAGAACGTTATGGCCATGTCGGGACACAGTGGCGCCGTAATGGAGGCTCACTTTACGCCCGATGGCTCGCACATCTTTACCTGCTCCACGGACAAGACCCTGGCCATTTGGGACATTGTCACCGGGCAGCGTCAGAGGCGTTTCAAGGGTCACAGCAACTTTGTGAACAGCGTCCAGGGCTCGCGACGTGGCCAGCAGCTGCTCTGCTCGGCAAGCGATGATCGCACCATTAAGATTTGGGATGCCCGAAAGAAACATGCTGCCCACACACTCGAATCACCGTACCAAGTGACATCCGTGTGCTTTGGCGATACCGGAGAGCAGGTCATAAGCGGTGGCATCGATAACGAAGTCAAGATTTGGGATATACGAAAGCAGGCTGTGCTGCATCATCTCCGTGGGCACTCGGACACCATCACCGGCATGTCGCTATCGCCCGAAGGCGACTTTGTGCTTACCAATGCCATGGACAATACGCTGCGAGTGTGGGATGTCCGACCGTATGCCCCAGGCGAAAGGTGCGTCAAGGTCTTTCAGGGCCATCAGCATAACTTTGAGAAGAATCTGTTGCGCTGCGCTTGGTCGCCGGGCAGCGACAAGATATCCTCGGGCTCTGCCGACCGGCATGTCTACATCTGGGATGTGAATACGCGGAGAATACTGTACAAGCTGCCCGGTCATAATGGCAGCGTCAATGATGTGGACTTTAGTCCAAAGGAACCGCTCATACTCTCCGGCTCCAGCGATAAGACCTTGTATCTGGGCGAGATTGACGATTGACGACTGGCAGATGAGCCCGAGATGCGTGCTCTCTTGGACACGCCTTTGGAGAGCAAGTAGAGTTCAGTTTAAGGATTAAATATAACAAAATAAACTATTTTAGCGATTAATTTTGGTTGCTAAATACTAAAAATTGTGTTATTGAACTACAAAACGTGGCAACTTTCCTTTTAATTTATTTCCCAGAAGAAAGAGCTTGCTGATAACAACAATCGAAGGCTAGTAATTGCAAGACCCATGACTCACAGCGTGAAATAAATAATAAACATTAAATTGGAAATTTTTTGAGAGGCGTTATTATCACAAATAAGTTTTATTTTGGATTGATCAATGAGTTTTTAAATAAGTTACAATTCGTTGCTGCTGCTAGGGCTGCTGCCTGCGGTGGTGAATGATGCTTTGTTTTATGTTTTTTATTTCCTTTTCAGACGGGCAAAGCACTTGTCGAGGCCGAAACACTCGTCTTGAAGAGCTGACCAAAGAACTTGAGACCCGTTGCCCCGCCGGGCACCATGCCCAGGATCATAAAGAGCAGAGCTATTATCTGGGCCACTGCAAATAGGACCGTGAAGGCCGTGCTCTTGGCCACCAAAGCGCAGTACAGCGTCAGCAGCAAACAGAAGCTGTAGGAGAGCGAGGTCAATAGACGCTGCTTGGAGAACATCTGTCGGAGAAAGGCGCCAAAGCCGGAGAGGAAGCAGAAGCTGAGGATGAAGAACAAGCTGCCCAGGGTGTACAGCAGGGCGAACTTTCTTGCTTTCAGGATCAGAACGGGAATGTAGAATGTGGAAAGGGTCATGCACAGCCCGCCCATGCCCAGGCAGGCCACAAAGCCCACGATTCGCTGCAGGCGAGACTGTAAGTAGCGGGGATTTTTTAGTTATTTTCCATTTTAAGCAATAGATTGTATATTCGTTAGTTACCAATTTGGGGCAACAGGAATCCTGGGTGTCCTTCAGCCAGCTATTTTGAACCTCCGGTTCTGCGCCCTTGGAAAAGAATCCCAAACTGGGCACTTTCAGTTGTGGCAGCTTGACATTAAAGCTCTTCTTCTGGTCGCTCTGCAGCAGCAGGTATTCGTCTAAGTCAGACTTTAAACTACTCATCTTTTCACTGAATTTCACTGAATTAATGCAAATATTATTTATGATCCCAAAAGCAAAACAAAACAACAGTGTTACCAGAACGGCCAAGTTGGAAGGCACTAAAAATGGCCACATAAGAGGAAGCATTTAAAATTGCAAAACTCTTTAAGAATATATTTAAGGTTTTACATGAAAATCTTTCAAAATGTAAGTCAGATATGATTTAGATTTTAATTGCTTTTTTTCTACAATATAAGATAAACACAAACATAATTTAAATAAGAGACAATAGCCAAATGTTGTTAGGAACATGTTGAGCAACACCCAAATACAGACACATGTTGTTAGCAACATATTGAGCTACCACCAAGGTCGCCAGACTCCCCCCCCCAGACTCGGAAGAGAGAGAAATTAACAGTCATAAGCTCTATTTAATTAAAGCTTAGCTAAAACTAGTAAAATAATGACTCAATTTAAATATTAATCTTCGTACACTCATTATTTGGTCCTGCCAATATATATCCTATATACAAAAGATAAATCGCTCAAGATTTGAGAAAGTCTTTTAAGTAATAAGGCAGAGGGATTCAAAAATTTGTGGTCGAGCTTTGAAGTGGAAAACTGGGCGGGTTCGATTCGGTACAAGGACCAATTTGGCCAGGCTATTGGCGTTGAGTACCAGTCCTGATCAGGATAATGTCCAAGCATGGCTAATAAGCCTGCCAAGGATCATGACCACTAGCAAGGATACCACTTGGGCATGCATTATGGCTAGGAGCAGAGCCATCAGCACCATTATTTGCTTGACTTGCTTCTCGACTAGTCGCTTAATGCTTTCGATTTGTTGTTTGACATGGATCTTATTTGGTTAAAATCGAAAATCTCATTTGCACTATAGAAGTCGTGTCTTTACAAGTGAATGCTGTGTTAAAGTAACAACTACATATTATCTTATTCTGTTAAGAAAGAACATTCAAATCGTTTTCCCATTAACTTATTCTCTTATGTTGTAAAACATACGCTTAACATGTTCAATAAATTATTAATAGGTACTCACGATTGATTTATTTACTCATACCCCCAACCTCAGTAAGAGATAGCGCCCCCTCTGACTCACTGGCCGAGCTATTAGTGGGCATTCGGCAACGGAAACTTGGTCTCGAAGTTATCAGGTGAAACTGTTGCCATCGCCCCATGATAGCGCTGGACTCCTGGGTGCACAAAGCTTTAGCAGAATATTTGTTTTCGCCAGCTGAATTTTCAGTCCGATAACTTTGCTGACAGCGTAATTCAAACAAACAAAGTGATTACCTCATTACGGCCATGTTCCAGAATAGTGGAGCTCTCCAGCTCAAAAGGCAGATATCGTGCAAAAAAGATATCATGCCGAAATTATGCCTAAACCCCCAAGGAGCATTCTCCCTAAATACCAGCGTCTAAGCCTTTAATATAAGTAATTAATATCCGATTTGCTGATATCTTTAGCTTGATATCGTGGGGAGTATAAAAGGTAAAGGAAAAGTCGTTTTCCTAGCGCCACTTAGTTCATTTGCCATGACCGACCAACACTTGATAGTTGCCAAAATCGTGGCCATTGTGGTTCTGCTGCTGGTCACCCTGGTGTTCTGCTTCATTCCCTATCTGCTGGATCGCTTCTACAAGTGGACATCCCGACCCCAGAGCGATGCTCGCGAGTTTAAGGTGGTCCTCTGCCTGCTTAACTTTGGCGGAGGCGTCCTCATAGCCACCACCTTCATCCATATGCTGCCCGAGGTGGTGGAAGTGGTGAGTGCACTTCAGGATTGCCGAATGCTAATACCCACTCCATTTGGGCTGCCAGAGGTCCTGCTATGCACCGGCTTTTATCTGATGTATTGCATCGAGGAAACTATGCACTTCATAGTCCGGCGAAGACAGCAACGCAAACGCCAGCTCATAGTGGGTGTGGAGGTGATGCAGAAGGGGCAGGTTGTCGAGCTGGAGGAACCGGAGAAGCCTAAGGATCAGCCCCAAGAACCCAACTGGCTTCGGGGCCTGGGAATCATCGTGGCTCTGTCCCTTCATGAACTATTTGGCGGCATGGCCATTGGCCTGGAGATGAGTGTCAGCACTGTGTGGTTTATGTGCGGCGCCATCGCAGTCCACAAACTTGTCCTGGCCTTTTGCATAGGCATGGAGATTATGATGGCTCATACGAGGTGGCTACTGGCGGTCGTCTATCTGCTTGTCTTCTCGGTGGTAACTCCCATAGGAGTGGGAATCGGGATCGCGGTTAGCGAGTCCTCTGCTGCAAACGAACCGAGCACGGTATCGGGAATCCTGCAGGGCCTGGCGTGCGGCACTCTGATCTATGTGGTCTTCTTCGAGATTGTGGCCAAGAACCATGCCGGCCTGCGGGTCCTCCTGTCTTCGGTGTTGGGATTCATTCTAATGTTCGGTCTCCAGATAGCAAGTAAGTGAACAATCTCATTTTGAACGTCTTGAAAGCTGTGATCTAACTAGTTGCATTCTCTCTTCCAGTTGGAGAAGCCAAGGGCAAGAGTCACTATGTCTGCCCCCAGACGAAGTTCAAAGAAGTGGCCCTTTCTTGACTTTGACTTGAAGTCAAGGCAATGCTTTCTTAGCAGACATTTTCTTCGATGAAGAAATTGATTGATTTAATTTGGCAAAGTAAGCTTCAAGTACCAATTTTAAAATACAATATTGTATAATTAAGATTCTGAAAAAAATACGAGCAACAAACAAAGACTATTTGAATTGAGGACCCTTCTCTAATTAGTTGCTAAGTATTTGATTATGTTTCTTAACGGGTGGTTAGTTGGGACTCTTATCCTTTCAGTGCGAAACACGCCCTGTTAAATAAATTTCACATTGTACCGGGGTTTTAAAGTTATCAGATGAAACTATCGCCGTCATCTAATGATAGCAATGAAATAAAAATAGACAAAGACTTTGGCTGTCATTGGCAACAAATTATTGCCTTAAGCCAGCTGAAATTTCAGTCCGAAAACTTTTACTGACAGCGTAATGCAGGAAAGTCAAGTGATGGACACAAAAGCAACCAGACTTTCCTGGAAACAAAGAAAGTTTATTAAGATATTTTGTCTATTTAGGGACCTTTTTACATATCCTAGATAGATCCTTAGACCTATTAAAATCCTATCAAAATCTGCTTGTTAGATTCAGGAGTAACTTTTCTCATAGCATGATATCCTCCACATTACACAACCCTCTTGGGACTTGAAATTATTTACCGAGAACCCCATCTTATGGCTATCGTGCCAGGTGAAAGCCACCTGTCCACGTGACCGAGAATGGAGATAACTACTACCATTGAGATAACGTAGGCTGCCCATTGTCTGGGCCGCTCTGCGCCGTGTATCCGCATATCAATCAGCGATCCGATTCCATTGATTTACGACTGGAAATATAAACCACTGGTGGTCGCCGGTCTCCGCCAAACTCAGTCGTTGCTAGCAGCTCGGAACGGGAGGATGGCCAGCGCAGTGGATATGTCAGGCCTGCTCGTGGCCAAAATAGTAGCCATGGTAGTGCTGGTGGTGATTACTGTGCTCTGCGGCAGCCTGCCGTACATCCTGGACCGCTGGTTAAAGTGGACCAAGAAGAGTCCCGAGGAAACCCGTGCCTCGGCGGTGGTGCGATGTCTGCTCTTCTTCGGTGGCGGCGTGCTCATATGCACCACCTTTCTGCACATGCTGCCGGAGGTGATCGAGGTGGTGGATGCCCTGCAGCAATGCGGAATGCTTGCGGTGACGCCGTTCGCCCTGCCCGAGCTGCTCCTCTGCACCGGCTTCTTCCTGATGTACGCCTTGGACGAGCTAATGACTGCGTTTGTGCGACGTCACCAGCAAAAGCTCAGCCGGAAGGAGTCACTGGCTAGTGGGGCCTTTGAAAGGGGACACAGCATACGGCATAGTGTCCTGCTAAAGGGGAAGGATACGATGAGAGAGGAGGTTATAGTTGCGGAATCTCAAGCAGTGAGCGATAAACACGAGCACGGCCACGGGCACTCACATTTGCCAGTGCCAACCGGGGAAGGATCCTCGGCCCGGGGACTGGGCATTATCCTGGCACTGTCCCTGCACGAGCTTTTCGAAGGAATGGCCATCGGTCTGGAGAACAGTGTGAGCACGGTTTGGTTTATGTTCGGCGCAGTGGCCGCCCACAAGCTGGTCTTGGCCTTCTGTGTTGGCATGGAGCTGCTGGTGGCCCGAACCCGCGGCTCTCTGGCCATTGTCTATTTGGTAACCTTCTCGATTGTCACGCCCATTGGTATTGGGGTGGGCCTTGGCATAAGCGAGCAGGTGGTGGCGGGCCAACCCAGTCTGCCCTCGGGAGTGCTCCAGGGCATCGCTTGCGGAACCCTGCTGTACGTGGTATTCTTCGAGATTCTCACCGAGAATCACGCGGGATGGCGAGCCCTTATCTCAGCCCTGGCTGGTTTCAGTCTCATGTTCGGACTGCAAATTCTGTGTAAGTGATCACTGAGACATATGGTGGAATGATCCATTGACCTTGTCTTTTTCTTCTCTTATTCAGCTGATGAAGCGGAAGGTGATGACAGCCTCTCCTGTTCCTAAGCCATGCAACGCCACTTCAACAGGAACCCCCCCCCTGGTTCCTTTATTTTTGTTTTAATGAGTCTTTTTTTTTTAGTTAATTAATTATTGTATAATAAGACTGGATTAATTTTGTTTTATTAAGGTATTGAACTGCTCTCTTTGTGATGCTGTAGGAAAGAGATTCCGCCTCTCTTTAATAGATGAGAGATCTACATCGATGGCTGCAGCAGGGCTTGTAAGTGACCCTGTGCAGGTACTGAAACTGCTACTCCTTCTCCTCCTCGTATTCCGGAAGCACAGAACAGCAACAACCAGCGCCGGGATCCAGCCAACGACAACGTTGACTCAATGTCACTCACTCCAGTTTAGAGGCTGCAATTAAAACTGGCATCTCTGGACTTTATTATTATTGACGATCTTAATACCTTATGAAATTAAAATTTCTAGGAAATACATTTTGTTTTCCAACAAAGACGATCCCACCTGCACTAAATAATAAGCTTAGACATCATTTTAATGAGGATGCGCCATAATTAGACCTAGGCAGGCTCTCCAAGCAAGTGAAAGCCGACGTAGATATCTTAAGTGTAATTTAAAGGTACTTTTCTTTCAAGTTAAGTGCAGGTTGTTTGCATTTATTGAATTTAAGTCCCATGTTCATGTACTTAGTAAACCTTCTCAGATAACTTAAGCCAGTAGTAACGAAGGAGAACCTCTTAAATTTTAAATACATTCGTATTTCGAGTTTTATAAACTTCAATCTCTTTCTGGCCGCTTCCTCAATCAAAAGCTTAAATCCGTGAGTCACAAACAGAGCATGTTTTATTCTCAGTGAGAATTATTCTGAACTTAAAGCTCCCCTTGAGATAGCAGTATCAGTAGATCTGGTCAGCCTCACCTGATGCTCTCAGTTTTGCCCGCAAAGCCTTTGGCAATGCCTGTGCTACCCGGATTTCAATGGATGCTGGTGCTGCTGTGTTCAATCGGCGTGTTGGCCGAATACTGCGACAATGGAACGGGCGAGTGCAAGGAGCTAACTGGGACGGACTGTCCTGTGATATTCTACAACCAGCATTTGATTGGAGACAACGTGAAATTCTGTGATGAATTCAACGACATTGTCTGCTGTCCCTTGCCGTTGGATCACCAGAACCTGAAGCCCGTGGAGGAGGCGAGGCCGTTTGAGAAGCGTACAGAGCTTTGTATTTGTATATTTTTGTAGTTCTCATATTTTTTTTTATACATTTTCAGAATGCAAGCAGTATAATGAGGCGAGAGAAGCCTGTCGCTCCACGCCATTCATTGTGGGCGGCACAAAGGCCTCTGGGCGGGAGTTCCCCTTTATGGCGCTAATTGGAACCAAGCGAGTAAACAAGTCCAATGTGAGTTGGGACTGTGGTGGCTCTCTAGTGCATCCCAAATTTGTTTTGACTGCGGCTCATTGCCTGGAGACGGACGAGTAAGTAGCCCTGAAATGTTTATGGAATCTTAAATAACTCCAGAGTGCAGAGAAAAGGCCCAGCGGTTGGATCCCAACTTCGACTCACCAAAGTTTGTAGTTCGCCTGGGTGAGTTGGACTACGACGTAACCACCGATGATGCAAAGGTGCAGGACTTTCGGGTAGTGAACTATGTGGTGCATCCGGGTTATGATGACGATAGCGAAGAGCGCGGCTCCAAAAATGACATTGCAGTGGTCGAACTCGATCGGGAGGCTGTGTTCACGGATTATGTGGCGGCGGTTTGCCTGCCGCCAAGCAGCGGAAATGAAAACCAGCAGGTGACAGCCGCTGGCTGGGGATTCACCGAGGACGGTGTGAAGTCCACTCACCTGTTGAAGGTCACTCTGCAGCGATTCAGCGACGATGAGTGTCAGAAACGACTGCGTTTCGGCATCGAGACTCGCACCCAGTTCTGCGCCGGATCAATGACTAGCGAAAAGGATACTTGTAATGGCGACTCCGGAGGACCCATCTTCGTTCAACATCCGCTTTATCCTTGCCTCAAACAATTGTTGGGCATTGTGTCATACGGCTTGGTGTGCGGAAGTCAAGGAGTGCCCAGTGTCTACACCAAGGTCCATCTGTTTACTGACTGGATTGAGAGCATTGTTTGGGGAAATTAACAATCTGGTTGGTCTACAAAAAACGTATATATAAGATGTAGTTTTAGGATATTGATAAAATTAAAGTAAACCTAAAGGAAAGACTTTGTATAATATAAGAAAAGATTTCTGGGAGCTGGCAACTCTAGACATGCTTAAGCCGCGCTTTAAGCCCTGTTCAGATCCGAGGAATACATTTCCTAAGAAAGCTTATCGAGCTACAGGAATAAAAAAAAAAGAAATTAATATTTAAACGATTTTTAAGACACAACCTTTCATTTTACAGCCGCCTATAATTTTAATCCATATATTTTTTAAAGTAAAGAAAAAGCATCAAGACACCGCGCCACATCGCGTCTCAAAAGCTCTCTGTGTTGGACTTGTTTTAGCCAGAAAATGGCTCAAGTGGCAACACTGCCTTCCAGTTGGAACCTCAAGCTCGGCTCGCCTCACCTGCAAGCCCGCTCCGATCTTTAGTTTCGATCGGGAAGTGCGGACGCGAGGTCTTGGGTCTTCTTGAATATCGCTTATTAGATTTCCTGCCGTGTGCCCTGCGGTGTCGTCAGAGTCCAAACATCGGATCTGCCGTGGAGCGTGGATCCCCCGGATCGTTGCCGTCGCCGTTGTGCAAGTGCTTTGCCAGTCACGTACCGCCGTTGCAATCAATCCAATATATATACCCATATAACTAGCCATAGAAGAGCCACCAAAAAAAAATATAAAAAATATATAAATATTGTTACAAACAGTGTGCACCTTTGCCTGATTGATTAACACATCACCTCCCCCACCCACACACAGGGAACAAGTATCGGAATTGGAATTCGAATTGGAAGTGGAACCGCTGCCATTATTGCAATTGCAACTGCGCGGTGTGTGGATCATCATTGCCGGAGAACGTTAAAAGTGCCGCGACTGCATTGTTTTGACTTTGATCGTGTGTGTCGTGGGTCGGTTTTCGGTCTTCGGTCTTCGGTCTTCACCCCGCCGCCCGATCTTCTTCGCCTGATCCCTCCCACTCCAAACCAGCGGAGCGCGTGCGTGTTGTAACTTTTGATTAGCTCTGTGGCTGGAGTTGGATTTGCTCTGGGATTCCGATTCGGATCTTCCAGTGCGCTTGCGTTTGTCGTAACTTATCGCCGCCCACATCTCTGGCAGTTGCTCTTGCATTCGCCGACTTCGACGCCGCCGTTGCGGCTCGTTCTTCTTCCTCAGGTGAGTTTTCGTGGAATGTCGGTGCTCCTTGCACTGAAACAGAAGTCTTTCAGATAATGGGAAATTTTTAAGGAAATTACTGTGTTCAGGTACAGGATTTAAGGGAATGTTCTTACTTTCACAAAATGGAATGTATCTTTCTGGCACTGAAAAAGTCTATCAAATAGGGGGAAATTTGTCAAGTATTTTTAAGGATATAGGATTTAAGGGAATATTCTTAGTTTTCCTTAATGGAATGTATCATTCTTACACTGAGAAAGTTTAATTTTTTCATAATTATTTCGGTTTCAAATTTAGAAAACCTACTTCCTTCCCAGGGTTTTTGTTTTATGTATCTTCCCACGACTTAAAAAAAGTTTTTTAAAACAAGAAAAACAGTTTCTATGCCCTAACAGTTTGCAATTGATTTAGGGATCGATTATGAATAATGATTAATGATAACTAAACCGAAAACGAATTTATTTTCAATTCAAAAATGTTTTCTGTGTTGGTTAATAATAGATTGAAATGAAGTTTACCATTTAAAAATTAAGATTTGGTTTTAATTTTTGGCAAATTTAAGATTTTGAAAAAACTAGTAGATTCGTTTCTGCCAGGTCCTGGCTAGATCGACTCGGCTGTGGATAATGATCGAGCAAATATATGATTTTTAATTGCTTAAAGTTACACTAAAAACTATTGAAAAGTCTTCTTATTTTTCCCTGTGCATCAATTCTCCTTGAGGGTGTGTCCAGGAGTACATATGAGTGTGTATGTTGTGCAGGAAGATGGTTAAAAAAAAAGAAGCAACAGGAATACCCGTCGAATTGGCTATGCAAACGGGTACTTATTTTGAAATTCCCTGCACATGCCAAGGCGGATGATGGAAAAAAGTGAAATTCAGCAAGAAACCTTTGTAATTAAACACACATACACATACACTCATCCACACACGCAGTGCCAGGCATAATTTATTGCATATTAGCGTTTGGCGTTGCCATTGGCAGCTGACAGCTGCTTTTGGGGATTGTTTCTCCGGAGATCGATGTGGGCTGCTGCTGCTGCGACTGCTGCTGCCAAATTCTATTCTTTTCTATAGTTCTGTGGCAGATGAGATCATTCCTAAAAAGCCCAGACCCGCCGAATCGACCAAGAATGGTCGAAAATACATGGCAAAAAAAAAAAATAAACTTTGTAAGTCCATTAATCACGGTCGAATAAAGAGAAATGTCTCGAGATTGAGGCTCTCTGAGTCACCTGTTTTTTCAAAGACTTCTTAGCTTTCATTAGTCAACCTTATCCAGCGGCAGAATCTAATTAAATCCCCTTTGTTTTCATCACCTCGATAACTGTTAGCTGTTTGTCTCTCTGCTATTTAAGCCGCTTGGCCAAGAGCCTGGCTAATGATTTACCTCTTGGGGCGATCAGAGACAAGGATCTAGGATTGGGTACAGAGAGAAATATTAATGGAGGCCATAAATACATTTTATTTAATTGATTTTCTTCCTATATATGTTAAAAAAAAAGGAAAAGGGTTTCGACTAAGCTCAGACTTGTTAAATATATAAGTGATTTTGCCAAAGTCTAATTAAAAATATTTAACACTTAAAACTATATTATTTTACTTATTAAAAGCTTTTACCAATCCAAAGCATCCTTTTGTTATTATCAATATAAAACTCTTTAAAAAACCATTACATTTCTTGCTGTGCATAATCGATTTGACCGAACCCCCATGTCAAGCCAAGATTAGACTGCTAGCGTAATGGAGACCGGGCCAGAAGTGACCTTGAGGGTAATAACAAAACACCCGCGACTCGCGGCTCTTGGTCTTGGTCTTAGTCATGCCCGGAATGCAGCCAAGCAGCATTGCCAGCTGCAAAGGCCAAAACCGGATGGCATACACCACCACATCCAAGTCTAACATCTAACACACACACATGTGTGTGTTTGGTGGCTACCCACACCGAGCAGATTCTTACCCATATCATTTTTAGGGGCATTATAAAAGTATTTACTGCCACTCATATAAAGCTCCATTATTAACATACTTACACGCGGCAAATTCCAGCGCCCAATAAACCACAAAAAAAATGCCAATAAGCCCCGAAAAAAATAACAGCTTAAAACAAAAAAAGCCAAACAAAACTAAAGAAAACTAAAAACAAAAAGTGAGAATGCGCGAGGGCAAACGAAACGAGAATCAGAATCTGATCCGATGTCGTCTCGGGCAGGTTTGTCTAATGGTCGTCAAAGGAGAGGGCGGGGGACTTGGCACTTGGCTAAACAAACTGGTTGGAAATATATAGAAATATATATATATATATATGTAGTTATGTATTGTATAGCACAGGTGGGGGAACCTTGAAGCGCATCTTGACTCTTCAGAAGTAATTTGAACCGTCAAAGTCGAACCGAAAACCAATTTGTAATCCGTGCACTTGTTCAACTCACAAACCTGAATAATATTTCGGCTATACTGTCAGTTTTTATAATGAATATTTCGCATTCATTTGCCAAATTATTTATAATGGCAGTTAGTTGAATGTTTTTTTTATTATTTTGTTTACGCTGACCACATACTACCAGACACTCCCGTACTCCAAGATGCTGCGCGTTCGTTGCCTAAGTCTTTCGTTTTGAGACCAAGTAAATTAACATTAGAGCCGCGTGCGTTTTCAATGCCGCATGTTTTGTAGGCAGCCCGTGTAAATGGCCATAATCGCACATCGGATTACGCAAAAGACCGTAACAAAATCAAACAAACAAGACGATGGACATACAGCAATCAATTGCTTTGGCTTGGAATGCGTAAAACGTCTGCGAACTGACCTTAGATTTTTATGTTAATTGCTCACCAAAATATATATAAAAAAACACACACCAAGTGACACAGAATCAGACAGACTGTTAAAATTATTCAGCTTAATTTTGCGCGAAAGTTGTACTCAAAAAGCCTTTTTGGATGAATTTTGTAAATATTATTTACTAAAGTTTATGTAAAGCTCCTCGCGAACAGGTTTCTGCAACTCATTAATAAATTAACAGGTGGATGCGACTGCGATTGTCATTGCTATCGACAAGATGAGTTGGCACAACAAGAGAATTCACATCTCTCGAATGATTTAATGTTTATAAATACGATTTGCGCCTCAATAAAATACATTTTTATGGCCAAAGTAACGTTGTAAACGTGATTGTGGCTACTGCGAAGAGCGCTATACACTGAATTTATATTTGCAAATTATTCGCAACAACAAGTTATCAGTTTAATAATTTTCCAAAAATATATAAAAAAAGCAGACATTTGTTGAATATTCATAAGATATTTTAAACATTTAATATCAAGTTCAACACGATATTACTTTTTTATGTTAAAACCATTTTACGATCTGTTTTTTAGGGTAACAAAAACTACAAATCGAGCTCCTCTTAACCTGTCTGCCTTCTAATGCCAAAAGCCCACTCAGCCAAAACGGCCATCATTTTTAATCTCGACAACAGCTTGAAATACGATCTTAAAGCAAAGCTTACAAGTACTTACTCTGGGTGGCTCTCGCCAGTTTAGAGATCAAGTTTAACAAGCATAAAGCTACGGCAAATAAATGCTTTGTTGTTGTTGTTGTTTGACTGGCTTAACCCTTGGATTCACCCTGACCCCGGCATGGGCCCGAAACCCGTGTAGCTCGTTCTTGTGAAAGTTGGGCAGTTCCAAATTAATTTAATTTCAGAAATACTTATGCCGAAAGCAAAGCCAAAACTGGCTGCACCAGTTCAACGGGCTTACACGCTGCCATTATGCTAATCAAAATCGGAAATCTACAGATCGGAAGTGCGGGGGCTAGAGAGCTATATATGTATATGGAATAATTTGTCAACTCCGGTGATGGTTCAATTTTCATAATTGATAGAAAACCATCGAAAGTGACGGTCTGTTTACTTTTCCTCAGTTGCATTCCGAATCGAAATCGAAGGTGAAATAGAAAATGAACACAAATCAATGAAAAACACTTGGGGGACAACTTTCACTGCGAACCGAAGATGTCATCGCTAGTGGACTACACCAATGGAATTGATTAACAATCATTAGCACTAGCCACGGGCGGGAGCTGACTTTTAAAAGTCACTATTTGAAGTCTCCTTTTGTCAGAGGAATCAGAGGAATCAATCCTAAACATAAAGAAGATTAATTAGGGAGCTTAAATGATAGGAAAATATAACGAAAAATCAAGAAATTTAGTCTGAAAATCGGTTTTTTGGAAATACATTTCATAATGCAATAAACAATAAAAATTTCAATCAATTTGTGATGAAAAAGAGAGGTTTTTTAAATGGGAAGTGATTACAACAGACCCTGCTATTCCTGCTAGTAGTTCCCTTATAAAAATCGTTTTAATAACCAGCAATTGACCATTTTCTTTTTCCTCTGTACATTTTGGAGGTAATTATAATGAGCCAACTTGGCATACACGTTTGTCAATCACATATTATCGACGACGATGGCAACTGCCCGGCTCCAAGTTCGGTGGCGGATTCATGGTGCGTGACATTAGAGTTGAGAAATTTTGCGCAAATAGAAATCCAAACGGCAGCATAACCATCATGACGAGCTGATTTTCGCACCACACAACTCGCATTCAGATCTGTGTTTGGCACGGAAACGAGTGGCCAATGGTATGGACCGTTAACAGCCTCTGGCCAAAATCCACACATCACCCATACGCCGGGTGGTGCGACGAAAGAGTCCATCAAAAAGGCCCGATTAGAAAGTTAGTGTGCCGTGCTAGCTGCTAATCAATTTCAGTATAATTTACTTTTTTTGTTATTGAACTATAAAATGGTATAGGAATATGCTTGTAAACTTAAGGGAATGATAATTAAGCCCTCATTTGTAGGAGTCCTGCTGAGCCCTCATTGAAATAGAAAACAAATTGCTTTTGTAATTGAATTTTTTGTGAAAACCTTAGTTCATGGAAGCTAAAAACGTATGAAATGTTTAGCTAACTGAATTTTTATTGGCTTTTTAAAGCAGATTGGTATCCGATTAGGCTTAACATCTTTACTCATTATAAAAAAGGCTTAAAATTGAGCTATTATTGATCTTTATATAACTTCAGAGTCAAGTAATAGTATTGTGAATAAAGCATTTAAGTTGTTTATTGAATTTTTCTACCATATTTCCCCCATAAGTAGCCTGGCTTTATCTTAATCTCTATAATTTTCTTGTACCTACTAAAAGATTAAAAAATTTCCCATTACATAGCAGGAAGAAATTGCCATTTATTTATTTATTAAGGATTTATTTTCAATCTCTCTCTCCTGCTGCAATTTGCCCTCCCTTTTAGCCACTAAATGGTTACACAATCGCCAATGGCCAACTCGCATCCATTTAAAATCAATTTCAGCTCTTTTACTTAACAATTTTGTACTTATCTCGCCATGCTTTTTTGGTGGCTGCCATGTTATTCTCTAATTTGGCTGGACCGAAACAAGTATTTCTTATTTTCTTTTGGTCAATAGTATGCCAGTGCCTGTTCCTATGAATTTGGCTCTAATTTCGGGGCTTTTTGGGAGCGGCCAGAGGCGATACACTTGCTCTGCCTGTGGGCCAAAGTCTGCAGCTTTATCGATCTATCGCCGATCCATTAATAGTTGACTATATATTTTTGTTTTGGGTCCACTAACCGGTTATCCGGTGCCCAGAGTATCTCCACTCACACAAAGAAGTCGCCGTAGCCGTAGCAGTCGCGTATTTTGAAAATCGTCGTATCTGAGGCCCAACATGAATGAGCTTTTCGAAATATTTCGTAACCAGTTGGACTGCATTTTTTCCCTCCACTCTCAAGTCGACTCTACTTGACTTCCATCCAGTCCAGTCCCGCAGCGTGAATCGAACATGAGTAGCGTGGCCAAATGTTTATGTCCGCAGGTAGTATAATCGATATGTCGTAGGAACCGAGTCAAGTGTTCTTTTCAGCCAACTCGAATCGAGTTGAGGACTTTAATTTAATTGCGTGTGAATCAATCGCATCTGAAACGGTTTCGCTTTGGCCTTTGGCTCTGTCAGCTCGTTAATTACAACTCGGTTCTAATTAGTGGAAATGCAAAGCACTCGAGAGTCAATTCAATTAAAGTAATTGCTCACCTGAGCACCGCAGCTCTCCTGCCTGTCTCCTAAGCTGGCTCTAAAGCTGACTCTAAAGCTGTCTCTAAACTATTTTCCCTTAGTCAGTTGGGTAATGAACCGCACATTTGCTTTGGCCAACTCATGATGGCCAACTGTAAGACTGTAGTAGACTTAAGAGAGACAGTGGGCCCATTTGAAGAATGGCTCAGAGCCCGCAGTTTCCCAGTTGCGTCTCCAGCTGGGCACCATTAGTTTCTCTGCTCTGTTTTTCGCCCCCCAAATGTGGGCTTTTTGATTGCACATAAAATTGGATCACTTTTAAGTTGATATTAAGACTTTGTACAAGTGTAGTTGAAGCTATTTTAGAGATGAAAATCTAAAGTATCTTCTGGATACTTTAGAAAACGAATGGCTACATGTACAAATTTGTTTTTAAAGCTCTTAGATATGCCTCAGAAATTTTCCTTTTTTTTATACTTTAATCAATAAACTATAACATGCAACTAATAAACCTAGCTTTCTTTTAGTAGACTACTTTAAATATTCAATTAAATGATAGGCAAGCTCCAAATTTATATTTAAATTTAAATAAAAGCTGGTTTTAACTACTTTGTAAAAAGTAACCAATTTTCATCTTATAGGTGGGTTCTAACCCATTTCGCGGAGACTGCTCCAGTTACTTGTTTTATGCCACTTCATTTGTGTGTGCTTTTGCCTCGTCTTAATTAACATGTTTTACATGCTTTTCGATTTTGTTTTGCTTCGGTTTTAGCTTTAGCTTTGGCTTTGGCGATGGCGACTTCAATGTCAAGCCATGTGGTCGTCACAGTCGATGTTGCTGATGTTGTTACCATTGTTGCTACTGCTGCTGCTCTGCTCCCAATGCCAGACAGTTGCTGGTCAGCGACGGCGACGGCGACGGAGTAATCAAAACCAAACGAGGCGGTCACCCAAAGCAGCTGCTGCCTCGGAAGTCGACGCTACCGTTATGGCTTATAAAAATGTTTATATATATCTTATATATATATATATCTAGTTATTTCTGGGGGTCTGGCATTGGACAATGACTCGGTGATTACCGCGACTCGACCAAGAGATCTCGACCGTAGTGAGATGTCACTGGTAGAAGTGGAGCATTGGAGTGGCCGTTCCCATTCTCCAGATTTTCGCCAATCAACCAACTAACACCAATTGTCGTTGATTTATCTTTGGGGGGCAAGAAAACAGAGATTTCATGCAGCATGCAATTTGCTTGTCAAAACTGTGGCACCATTTTCCATAACCAAACAATTCGGTCGGTTCAGGCCACATTTTTACGCCCATTTCAACGCCATTTGTTTGTCGTTTAGACTTAATCTCCAAGAGCAGGTAGCTTGGGTTTCCTCTGATTTATGTTGTTTTATTAGACAAGCTTGGACTTTGGTCTAAGTACCATAATACAGAGAAAGAAAAAACTATTTGAATAACAAAATATAAATAAGTATTTACAGCTGGCGACCGTGAAAGGTCTTAAAGGTTTTCGGTAATTAACTTTCTTAGAATCTGTTTCTTATTTATTTTTAGATAAAGTATAAAAATAGAAATAAGATATTAATATACTCTGTTCACTACATTTAGAAATACATAATTTTTAGTTCTGTGTATCTAAGTATCTCAAAAATTAAAGTTTTTGCTTTTTGGCAGTAGAGGGGGCAGCTGTCATTGGCTTTGATTAGTTTGTTGAACGCGCCAAGACCTTCGATTTCACTCTGCAAAGGCGTTGTATAGATACTCGTGGATGTACCTACCATATAGTAATTCCGATCGAGCATTGAACCGCGCTTCACACGCAGCTCAGCTCGGAGGAAGGATTGTCATTGATGTTTGGTATCTGCCTGTCAAACTGATGAAAATCCGCAAGAAAAAATAACTTAAAAAAAAAGAGAAACGAATCTTTCGACACTTTCTGAAAAAATTTTTCAGCTGCAAAAGAAACTCTACTAATGGTGTAGTGGGAAATTTCCTTGTCATTGTTTGGCCAATGCAATAAATCATTTTCACAGATCCATCTGCCAGATGCTCCCCCAAAAAAAAAAAAAAGATTATGCAATTCTCGCCTAATAAATGTTTCTATAAATTACCTTCTTTCAGCAATGTGCGGCCAATTTGTTGTAACGAAATTAATTATATAATTTCCAAAAAAAAAAAACACCACCGAAATCCCCGTTAAAATCAATTGAACAAAAGGCCGGAGAAAGAGAGGAGGAGGCCTTTGAATAGACACGACACGCGGTGCTAATGCGAAAAGAAACTCCCCGACAATCGCCAAAAAAATTGTAAAGAAATAAATTATAAACATACAAAATGTCTATAAATAATACAAGACATTCGCCATTCCGATTTGGATTCGGCTTCGGATTCGCTTCGAGCTCCCTGCTGCTGCTGCTGATCGCCGTCTGGTGCTGCTACCTCGGAGACTTTGGAACGGAGGCCCACGTGGCCCTCACCTATCCACCTGCCCGCAAATACGATCTGGACTTTCTGGACAATTCGCGAACGAAGGCGCCATGTGGCATGCCCAAAGGTGAGTGCTTCTTGTATTTCTTTTTTGTTTTTTGTTTTGGCTCTGCCTCTGGGAACCTGGTTAGTTAGAGATTGACCTCGATTTTTGGGGTAAATATAGGCACAGGCAGAAATTTAAAGGGCTTAAAAATTTATTTTAAATGTAAACTAAAGCAAAATATTCCTTAAAATGTCTGATTAGCTTATAAAACTTTGGGGATTAAACAGAAGAATTTGTAAAATTAGTTACATTTTACTCAATTTATTCGCCCAAATTAATAACTTAATAATTTCTTAAAAAATATTTGCTGAAATTCCTGTCTTACTAATGCAAAAATCATGTTTTAAAGTTTAGCACATGTTTAAAAATAACCCTCAAAGTGGTAATTGAATTAAATTTGTTGTTATTTGATTTTCTATGGGGACATTGGAATTTTTTCTTTATTCATTCAGTGTTTCTATATTTAACACTTTATTATATATTTTTATTGAAATTTTTTGTTGTGCTTAAAAACATTTCCCTATCACTGACACAGTTTTTTTCACCCATTCGTGGGAACAGGAGCAAATAGTTGGAAATACATTTCCCAATTGCCAATTGTTGGCCAACTCGAGTTGGTTTATTCAGCTCGTCTGCCATGGCACGCTTCGATTATAATATTATGGCTTATTATAATGGTTTAGCTAGTTATGTGCGCTTTGTTTGCCCGCCTGTAATTGGTGAAGCACGTTCAATTCACACATGCACTGGCCAAGGTACAGTGCGTTTCGAAAGCCGAGATGGTAGATAAATATTAAATAATTTATTACTAGTTGGGTTACTTGAAATTTGAGAAACAAATTATAAATTTAATGAATTTCAGGGTTAATTAAAGACACAGAATTCATGGGGTAAAACATTGTTGTCTATGAGTTTTTAGAGTTATTAAAATTATTTAAAGTTTCCTTATTTCAAAATACATTTAAGAACTAAGAGTAAACCTTGTTTGACAAGTTTTATCTCTAAATATTATTAATTAAACTTGTTCAAATTCCACTGTATCTGTAAATAGTAACCAGAAACCTTGAAACCATGAAAATCCGATCGATTTATGTCATTCACAAGTGTCTGCTAATGGCTTTACACCAATGAAACGCACATGCATGTATTCATAATTTAGAGACGTGCACTGTGCAGCTGAAAAACTTTTGCTTTTGCACTCGACTTGCATAATACTATGCATATGCATATGCTTATGCTTATGCCTCGTTGTTATTGTTATTATTATGTGTGGCACATCTTGCTCAATGTTTGTTGTTGCTGCTGCTGAAAAGTGTTACCAATTAATTTGCATATCGCGAGCGGGCCGCCATTCACATGCTCGCCGGCAGGTGTGCGTGTGTACATACATTTAAAAAGGCAACAACAAAATGAATGCGAGTGGATCCCAATCGAAAAGAGAAAAAAAAAAATAATACAAAATTGGGTCACCGAAACTATGAGTATAATGATTATGATATTCATTTTGGTGGCTCTTTTGGGGTAAAATGCACTTTCGAAAATAAATTAAAATCACACCTTTCCGGGGGCTCTCGAAAGCATTTTGACATTTGATTTTCTAAAGGAAAGGGGGGTTACAAGGGTCGATACTGTTTGCATATCAATTATAGCCGACGATTGCCTTGAGATGGCTGGTAATTGGCAACTGGCAACTGGTTACCTGATCACACACGTGTGCCGCATCAAAATGCCAAATCAATTTTCATATATATATACCATATGCCTCCAAAGTATCCAATAATGTGTGTGTATACAACCCGTTGAGCGACATTTTTGTGCGCCGCACTTTAGCCCATATTTTTATTGATTTTCATTTTCAATTTCAATTTCGTTTGCAGTTTCATTTCGCATTGTTTTGCCTTTGCCTTGTTAATTATATATACGCGAACACATTGCGTATACGCAACGTGGAGAGCAGGCTGGCCGGTGGCACGTTTAACCCATTTCGAGGCACGACAACTTTTGCTGCAGCCTGCCAAACGCGTCTTGAGTTGACTAAGCAAGTTGCCACTGCAACTGAGGCGATGCACTCTGAAAAATTAGAGGTTCTTTTAGTGAAAAATAACCACAACTAACATTATTTCTGTAATTTAGAATTAAAATTAGCTCAACTTTGGCTTCAAAATAGAAATATAAAATATACTCTGATATCTTTATATTCGCTGAGTGTATTCCTGCTGCAGCGGCTCACTGGTCGCCTTGATGATGATGTATGCACCGACGAGAGGCCGAGTGGAATGCAACATGCTGCAAGTGAAAAAACTTTCACTTGTGCATTACGGCACACAGAAGTCGCCCGGGGGGCAGAGCGTGTTGATTGGCGGGCGGCGATCGGGCGGTTGAAGAAAAATATTCCCGGCCATCATCCAAGATTACGGCACAATGAAAATGTTAACCACTTTATCCAGAAACATGAGGAGAATTTATTTTAAAGAGATTTTAATAGTTAAAAAGACATAAAAAATACTTTTCCTAAGCCTAACAATGCTACTAAGTAATAAGACTGATGACTAGCTCCTGTAAATATCTAAAGTTAAAACATTCAAAACGAAATATTGAAAGCCCTACGCCTCTGACTGTATCTACTAGTAGTTGAGATGCATCTCTATCTGCATCTGACAGTGACAGCTAAATGTGTTTGTGGCTGCTGCCCTTTCCATCATCTGCAAGTGGTTCACTGGGACAGAGATGGGGATGGGGATGGGGCTGAGTGACTGCTGACCTCTGCGCAGCATCTTGCAGCTTGTTTGCATTGTGTCTCCCAACCTCGAGGCCTCCTCTAATCCATCTCAATTTGTTCGTGTTTGACACTCTTTCCAACTCTAGACTCTTGTCGCTGTGTCTGTTGCACACGATTTGTTTTGATTTGGCTTTGTTTTCGTGTCGCTGTTTTGTTTTGTTTTTTCTGTTTATGGCCACAAAGACGCGACTTGTAATTGTCTGCCGAGCACACTGGAATGGAGGTCAAGATGTGGTCGCCTCTTGTGTCACCAGTCGAGCGTCAACCGTCAAGAGATGCCAGCGTAGCCAGCAGTTGGGCAATCCATTTGTGGGGTTGACAAAACATTGGTTTCGATAATTAGAAGAGCAATCAGAGCCCAATGTAAATGTCAATTAGTCAGCTAAGCCACCGACTTGGGCAACATTCAATATCAATAACCAAAGATTTATCATAGCGACAAAAGCGAATCAGAGTCATTTATCACCGGTGAAACACTGGGTTACCCAAAACTTATATTTCAGGCCAAGATCCCCATGGCAAAATCCTGCAGCGAAATATCGCTTTGTGTGAGCCATTCAGAATATCAATGAGAGAGCGCCGGGCCACAAATGACATTTAAGTCGCTCGCGGACCTCGCTACGTATACGTAATGCAGTCGGGGAATGCATAAATATCCAGCACAGAATAAGCACATGCCTCCATTGAAATGTATCTGCATCCCAGCCATAAATACCAGAGCCAGGCTACAAAAGCTACTGTGGAGCAAAGTGTGGAGCAGTGGATCGGATCGGATTGGATTGGCACGGATTGAGTTGGCTTAGCTTGGCCCGGCCTGGCCTGGCTGGAAATAACTTGGTTTGGGTTGGGTTTTGGTTCGTTTTGGTCGGAGGCCCCCTAGGCGGCGGCTGGCCAAGACAACGTCACGAGCAATTAACTAAAGCGAAACTCCTTGACCACAGCAGCAACAGGTTAGGGAATGCAAATGTTACACTGAGGGAAAATTAGTACAAAAAGGAATGATTAAATGATGAAATTAGCTAAAGAATTCTTTAATACAATACTTCAAGTTTTAGCTATAATTTTTCTCCCTGTGCACTGCCACCAAAGCTGCCAAAGCTTGGCAAGATGTTAACCACTTGGTCAGGTTAATTTGCGGCAGTGGCAGCCACAGCCACAACGTCGAACGGTGGCAACTTGCAACTTGTGGCGGCCTGTAGGGTTGCCAAAGCGAAATTAATTTTATGGCACGTTACTTATGCTGCTCCCCTCCCCCCCTTTCCACACCTTTTCCAACCGCCTTGCCGGCATGAAAAGCTGAAATTTATTGCCCTCCATGTTGCATGTGCAACGCTTCGCTAGTCCGCCGGCCGGGAAATGTATTTGTCAACTCCGGTAGGACAGACTGTACATTAAGATAAAAAAGGTAACTAAGTATTTATAATATTTATAATATATTTATATTACCTTCACAAAAAATAAGTTTTTAACCCAAAAGTGAGGCATTAAAATACAAAAATACCTCTTTTCTTTAAATAAAAACCACCTGTATTTTCTTCCCTGCTCTTAAAAGAAGGCACAATATTTATGGTCGTTAGCATAAGTAAAAGTAATTACCAGTTTAAACTTTAAAGTCATAATTTAAGTAATACTTTTTTCCAAGTGCATTGCAAAGTATTGCGGAAGTCTTTGTTTACGGCTACGTGAGAGGCGTCGTCGACCATATTTGGCTGCCGTTTTTTTTTCCTTTATATTCTGTTGTTTAGTTGGGTGGCTCGTGCAATTAGAATGCAGGCAAGCGAACATTCTTCTATCAACAAGCAAATTGCCTTGAGGAGGAGAACTGAGGATGATGTAATGCCATCCATTAAAAGAGTGCCTGCCCAGGGTCTTCCAGCCATGTCCAAAGTGATGAGTATTCCCACTTTAGTGCAGTTTTTAATAGCTGAGATAAAGACAAAGGATAGAACTAAGTAAGAGAGTTTTTCATTGCTTACTGATATATTTAAATAACATTAACATCTTAGAGAAAATTTAAATAATTCTCAAAGTCAAAGTATCTTTGGAATTTCATGGCTAAGGAATAGAAGACTGCTTCTTTGAAATTCCACCGCCTTTGGGTAACCTCGAGCCCTGAATTCAATCAACACTCTTTGGTGAATAGCTCCTCCCCGCCTCGATCGATGGAATTCAACTTACAATCAAATTAGTTAGGTTTCCAATCAATTATAAACCGATTTCACGCGCATCTTTGCCGCCAACCCCGATTTGAATCCGGCAGAGCACAGCAGACCGGAGCGGGTTGGGACGGGGATCGGATCGGAACGGACTTTCGAAATGGCCAGACGATGCCGGCGAGTTCAAGCTCAACCACCGGCGGCACCTCGGCTCAGATACAGGTACAAATTACAGCAGCCTCCAAAAACAAAACGCAAAGGTGAACAACTTTCGCGGGTTGTGAGCGCGCTCATGGGAAATATGACGGAGTTGAGCAGCGAAACACGAAAAAAAGCAGCGCATAAAATATTAACCAGACAATTCCGAACCGATCGGACACCACGAGAAACGTGAAAAATGTAAAGCCAAGTGAAATACTCGACCGAGAAAACACCTGCTAATTTGGTCCATGGATTCAGATGCGATTCAGATTCGGGTACACAGGTGCCGCCCCTTTTCGGGCCGCATCATTTGTATGGGTATTTCGATTTATTAATGGGAACACTTGATTTATCCACCGATAGTCGCTTAACCCATTTCTCGATCTGGTTTGGCGGCTTTTTTTTTTTTTGTTTCTCCCAGTCTCGAGTCAAAACAAAAGCCATGGGAAGCCAAAGCCGTAGCTATAGTTGTGTGAGGTCTCTGTGTTTGTCTCGTTTTTTATTTTGTTTTTGTGGGACTGTCAGGTGCAATGAAATGTTAAGAATGCCCTGATCCGCATTCGATTTGATTCAAACTGATTTACATTTCCCAGTGGCCCAGAAAGCCAGAGGCCCTGTTCATTTCCAGCTGAGCGGAGCCACCGATTCTGCGATGGTTGCGCAATAGAAATCAAGAGTTTTCCGCACAAAAGAACTGACCCACAAAGTGGACATTGCAGCTGCAGCGGCATTTAACCAAAGATTTTGTTTGTTAGATCTCTGACCATAGAATACCCTGTCAGCACTTGAGATTCCACTCAAAGAGCTGCTTCATCCACTGGGTGATATACCCACACTTGGTGTGGTGTATCCAAAACAACTTGGCGTCATGTCCATCGCTTAGATTGTCAGTTCATGACCATATTGGGATGACTAACTGGCAGCTGCACGACGACCATTGAGCGGCCATCGAGTGATTCAAGTGCCCAGTGGTCACTGGTTTTTGCACATACATATAGTAATACATAGTATGTTGTTCCCAGACTTTGGCTAACTGTGGTGCGATCTCGTGCCAGCAGCAGCAGCAGCAGTAATCATAATTTTCAGCTTCCTTATTTGCACAAGACAAGAGCGCGGGGACATCGGGAAAGTGACACTCCTCCTTTCGCTTTCGGAGATCGCTATAAACGTTTAATGGCCTCAATTAGCGACTCGTTCGGCCAGTATTGGCTGCCAACGATGTGCGAGCTGGTCATTGATAGCCACTGCCGTTCTTCACCAGCTCTAACGTCACAGTGAGAGAAACTAACTCAGTTTTAGCCACAAAACCGCAGAGTTTTCCTGGGGTTTTAGGGTTCAGTGGTTTGGAAACTGTTCACTAAAGGAAACTACGATTTTTTCAATGAATTATTTTTAATATGAAGGAAAGCAATGCACATCAAACATGTTAAACCTCTAAATTAGGATCTTTAAATAACATAGTCGTAGGTATTTTTGTAAATTTCTTAAAACAGAAGGGGAAGACATTCCTAAAATTCAAAATTCTCTAAAAATATCATCTATTTTATGATAAATATTACATCAAAAAATACTTCTTTTTGAATATTTTAAAATTGTTTTCCGTGCACCTGCATCTGCCACACTCTGTCCCTCCAACCATTAAGCCCATTCAGGTTGTAAGTTTTTCACAGCTGGTCAGCTTCGGCATTCAGCGAAGATTACCGCATTGATCTTATGCAACAGACGAGTATGAAATTTGCCTGGGCAGGTTCACAGAGATGTTGGGGCTGGGTCTCTGGCAGAGGAAGGCATATATATTAATGTACATTTGTGTGCTGGATGCCAGCTCCTCCGCTGTCATGTAAAATTCGCCAGTGGGATATACGAACATAACAGGTGCACTTGTTGCCTTGCAAAGCAGAACCAGTCCAACTCCAGGGGGAGTGGATTTAATTATGCGGCTAGGAGCTGGGCAAATAGATGGCCCTCGACGGCGACTGTCACCCGTAATCACCGGCTCACTGATCACGCTCTGATTTTCTCCACTCCATTCCTCCATTGCAGGCTCCATACGCACCACACTGCTCTCCGGCATGCCGTTCAACGTCACCTGGCATTTGGCCTATCCACACAAGGTAAGTGGATCGGATCAGATCTCTCGGCTGATGCAATGGGAGCAGAACACGCCCCTTTGTGTTTCCTATCGCCGCCGGAGGGGCTAATTAGTCGAGAATCCGAGGGTATATCCATGCCATACTCGAGATTCTCGAGCGATTGCCTCACATGCACGCAGTCAAAGTCAGGCCCTGAGATCCAAGATTCGAGATCGGAGATTCCCATGTTTGTGGGATGCACGACATCGTGTCAAAAGTTCTCAGTCATTGTTTCGGCTCAACCATAACCATAATCATAAACGTAACTTTTCCAGGGCGGCTTTCGGTTGCAACTATTGGATGCCCTTGATCGGCCTGTTTTGGACCTCACGCCCCATGTGAATAATTCCGAATTTGTGCGAACAGATGTCACGTAAGTTTGCCTGCTATTGCCCAATATCTGGTCAAGGCTAAATCTCACTTAAATCTTTAATATTCGTGTCCTTTCTTACTCTGTACTTAAACTAATCCTCTAAAACTCTATATTTTCATTCACAGAGCTCAGTCGTACCAGGTGAGCATCAGCAGAGACTTTGAGTGCTTCAACTGCACCTTGCGGCTGCTCCGGCAGGCGGACGAGTGGTCCAATAGCTATCGCTTCTGGTCCTGCGCGGATGTGGACATCAAGAAGCGCAAGGACTTTAAGGAGACCTGCTCCGGCAACGGCAAGTACTTCACCTCGCGCTGCAAGTGCGACAAGAACTTCTATGGCCCGCAGTGCCAGTACAAGGACGAGTGCACCGCAGACTCTGACTGCGGTGTCCAGGGCAAGTGTGTGGATCTCGGGGGAACCTCGCTGCCCCGGCGGCAGTGCTACTGCAACTTTGGATGGTTCGGAATTGGATGCAACAAGCGATCGCCCTACAAGACCACCGATCTCGATCTCTCCTCATACACTAAAAAGGAGCTCTCGCCGGACTATCATGTCTACTGGCGACTCCTCGAGGAGCAGAAGGAGATCGAGGTGGTGCTCAAGGTCAACGGAACCTCGTGGGTGGGCTTGGGCTGGAGGCCGCGCGGTCTGACGCCGGAGTGCAAGAACTTCCCGTTGGTCAGGGACATTGGAGACTTGACCACAACGGTGGAGCAGAGCTCGGCACCGGAACCTAAGAGCGAGCCGGAACCCAAGAGTGAACCGGAACCTAAGAGTGAACCGGAACCCAAGAGTGAACCGGAACCCAAGAGTGAACCGGAACCCAAGAGTGAACCGGAACCCAAGAGTGAACCGGAACCCAAGAGTGAACCGGAACCCAAGAGTGAACCGGAACCCAAGAGTGAACCGGAACCCAAGAGTGAACCGGAACCCAAGAGTGAACCGGAACCCAAGAGTGAACCGGAACCCAAGAGCGAACCGGAACCCAAGAGCGAACCGGAACCCAAGAGTGAACCGGAACCTAAGAGTGAGCCGGAGCCTAAGAGTGAACCAGAACCCAAGAGCGAGCCCGAGCCCAAGCGCTTAGCCGAGCTGAGGGCTGCACCAGAACCAAAGAGCGAACCGGAACCCAAGAGCGAACCGGAACCCAAGAGCGAACCGGAAGCTAAGAGCGAACCGGAACCCAAGAGCGAACCGGAACCTAAGAGTGAACCGGAACCCAAGAGCGAACCAGAACCCAAGAGCGAACCAGAACCCAAGAGCGAACCGGAACCTAAGAGCGAACCGGAACCCAAGAGCGAACCGGAAACCAAGAGTGAACCAGAACCCACGAGTGAACCGGAACCCACGAGCGAACCGGAGCCCACAAGTGAGCCCGAACCCAAGAGCGAGCCCGAACCCAAGAGCGAGCCCGAACCCAAAAGCGAGCCAGAGGCGCAGAGCACCAAGTCCAAGCGGGTAGCCGGAAACTTCGCCCAGGAGGGTGTTACTTCCGTCTCCCACAGCGTCTCCTACCGGGTCAGCACCAAGTCAGATCGTCAGCGTCGTGAAGCGGGCGCAGGTGAGGATCCCGATGCTTTCAGAAACTAACAGGACATAATAATTACTCCCCTTATTTATTCACAGAATCCCCGAAATACCGACTGAATGCGTACACACCGCGCCATGACTTCAACCCAATGGACTGCACGGACATCGTGATCGGAGCAGCTCGCGGCTTGGCCAGCCGCGTGGGAGATTACTACACCCGAGATCGTTCTACACCGCGCAGCGATGAGTTCTACGGCGGCAAATCCAACCTGGCCTTGGGCACTGGCTTCGAGGAGAACGGTGTGACCACGATCATCTTCCGGAAGAAACTGGTGGCCAATGAGCCCACCGATCACACTCTGGACGATGCCCTGACCCATGTTATCTGGGCCAAGGGCCAGGAGCCGGGCAGCTATGTGCACGTCCCAGCCTCCGGACTGGAGACAGAGTCCTCAACTGTCAAGGATTTCTATCAGCCGGATGAGCTGAAGTACCATGGACACCAGATGCAGCGCGGAGTTACCCAGATTAACTTCTTTGGTGAGTTAAAAATCTGATTAAATTCAGTTTTCCTGTATCCTAAACTCTTGTTTCATTTTCAACAGAGAAAGATAAGGCATCCACGAGCACCGATCGTAATGATCTGAGCACCAATGTCCTGGATAACGATTGCTATGGCCACTGGAAGTATCCATCGAACTGCTCTCCCCAGGAGCACACCTGCGAGTACTATGCCAGCTGGGAGACGGTTGGCAAGGGCGATGAGATGCGTTGGCATATTGAGACTTCAAACACGGAGACATGGACTGGCATTGGCTTCAGCGATGACCAGAGAATGTCTCAGACGGACTCCATCATCGGTTGGGTGGACAAACGCAACGGCAGACCCTTCCTCATGGACACCTGGGTGCTGGGCTATGCTCCACCGAAGCTGGACGACCGCCAGGATATATACAACGCTTCTGGACGCATCGAAAAGGGCGTGACCATTCTGGAGTTTAATCGCAAAAGGGTTAGCAATGATGAGCAGGACTTGTCCTTCACGGACGATCACTGCCTGTACCTGTTCTTCCCGGTTTTGGGAGGTGCCTTCAATGTGGTGAACAAGAAGATACGCAAGCATGAGCAGGTGCCCAGCGTCTCCTCGCAACGTGTCTGCATCAAGTCGTGTGGCAAAGGTGAGGTGATCTAAATGCTATTAAAGCTGAAAATATAATTTTTTTTTTCTTTCCTTAGAACTGGAGGCCGTGTTCGTGGGCACAAGCACCCCAGCTCCCAGCCGTCTTGTCTACGCAGTGGGCGTTAAGCTCATGAACTTGGGTGAATCCTATGAGGCTCCCAAGCCTGGAACTGTGGAGTTTAACAATCTGGCAGCCACCATTTCGGACTCTTTCAATGGCTTCTTAGGTTCTCTGGCTGGTTATTACAAGACCGAGATTTTGGGCTTCGAAAAGTAAGTATTGAGAAGGAAATGTTATAAGACCTTTCAATAATACTTGTCTATTTTTTACCCAAATCCAGAGAGGGCAGCACCCTGGTGGCCAAGGTTCAGGCCATGTTCGATAAGGGTGATGTGGAGAAGAACCACAGCTTGGATACCAATGCGGTGGAGAAAACCGGTGAGGTAGCAGCCCAAAAGAACGCCGATGCGATTAGGTCAGCCCTGAAGGATCAGATTGCCACCGGTCGAGTGGGTTCACTTACAGTGGATCCTCAGTATCTGGACTTTGAGGCCTTGGAATGTAAGTCTTTGCGTTGAGTACTTCTAGTATCACTTTCAAACTTTTCAATTGTCAAACCTCTTTGCAGACAAGAGCTCTTCCGAGCCGAATGCCAAGGAGACACTCCTCTCCTTCTTCGATCTCTCCGAGACGCGACTATATATAGTTCTAGGCCTGATTGCCGCTCTGGTGCTTATCGCTCTTATCCAGGCCTTTTGCACCATTTGGAAGACGTCGCGCAAGAGCAAGAATACCAAGGTGAGTAAGAGGCTCTTAATGGAGTCCAGTGGGTCAGCACTTGGTCGGCCTGCACAGAGAAAATGTAAAACAACATTGGATTTTTCTTATCATAGTAATTGCCATAAAAATTGCAAAATATAATATTTGCTACCATAAAAAAAAATATTTATATTTTTATTGAGGTTTCTTGGAAGTCGTGGTGATAACGTCAAGTTCATACTTTATATTAATGTGACCACTATATAGTATATAAAATTCCTATAAAACGTTAACTTTGAGCTTATTAATAATTCCAAATAGCTAAAAAAAACAAATCCAAAATGTTATACATTAGTATTATGATTTCTCTGTGTTGCCTTTGACCTTTTTCATTCCTTACTTAATAATCTTAACCCTTATATATTACCCTGTGTCGTTCAAAGCTGGTTTACGTGATACCCGAAGAGTGGCGCATGTACCAACAGCGACAGCACCAGCGCTACTATCAGCCCTCTAGCGATCTATAGATCAGATATACATACTTACTATATATAAAGTCCCACTGCCCACGATCCACCTGAAACGCGAGCTACAGCTACAGCTGCCTTAGGCGCATTTACAATTTAATTTGAAGCCATCTTTTAGTTAGTTTAATATTACCGGAAACCTCTTGATTATGTACTGTATCTGAAACTGAATCTGTATCTGTATCTGCGTGTGTGCCGCGTGCGTTTATCAAAATTCTATAACTAAATGGGTAATTCAAAACTCTATATTTTCTTGTGGTTTCTGTTTGTTTTATTAACACCTCGTCACCTAACAAAAAAAAAAAAAAAACCAAAAAAATTAAAACAAAACTCATTCAACTCTCCACTCTGTCGGTGATCTCTGTTTTCCTTCTTTACTTCTCTGCGTCTCTTTAACCACCTCTTCTGTGCTTCTTTCAGTGCGTCCTAATTTAATCCATATTCGCATTTTTTCGTTAAATATTTGTGATCGAGTTCTCCTGGCCAGTCAGCATTTGCTATATGCTAAGCACTCTCAAAACTACCTTGGAGTAGTGCTCTTAAACCCATTGTAGATCGTAGATCTCCTTCAGCTGTCTCCTAACTTTACCCCAACTATTAACAGACTCCTTACAGTACCTGGACTATCCTGGTATAATGGCTTGGTTAGGAATGTTAAGTGATTTGGCTTAAACGCAGGCACAATACACATTTCCAGAGCAGTTGTACACAGAAAAAATGAATTCGATTATAAGAAATGTAAAAGAAATCATTGAAGATTTTAAATCCCTTAAAAAGAGTCACAAAAGTATGCTGTTTTAATTATAAAGATTTCATTGCATACTTTTGTGTGTATATTTATATAGATTTCTAATAACTGCAGATTTCCCTTTTCGTGAATTGCCTTTTGTGATCAATACATTTTTTCTGTGAAGTGCATAATCGATCTGCATAGTATTTGGTGAAACCCGAACCCTTTAAGACACCTCCCCACCAAATGCTGACTGGTTGAGCGCACCTTGAGTTGGAGTCCAACGATATTGCAGCCTATATCTCATGCTGACATCTCTTGTTGTGCTTGCAGGAGAAACTTATCCAAAACTCACCCTGGAAGGAGTTCGCCTCAAACACGAACTACGCCTTTGATCCCTACGGCGAAACGGAGGAGAAGCACATGACCAACAGTACGACGGCCAAGGAGAAGGCACGTCATCGCCATCAATCCACCACGAGCAGCCAGCAGACCACGCTACCCATGTCCCACTCGCCCACAAGCAAGTCCCAGATGTATTACGAAAGTCCCAATGGCCAGGGCAAGGGCAGCGGGAACGGCAACGGCAACGGCAGTCGCTCCAACGGACGTTCCGCCCCCGTCACCCAGGAGAGCAGCGCGGGAGGAGCGCCCTACTCGCGCAGCTCGTATGCGGAACGAGCTTACTCCCTGCCCCGGCAGGCGCATCATTACCAACAGAGCCCGGCCAGCATGCAGCCATCGGGCTATTATACCCACGACAGGCGGGCCGCCAGGCAGGGGAGCCGCGACAGGGAGCGTGAGCGCGAGCGGGAGGAGGAGCGTCGCCATCGCCAGGATCGTGATCGCGACTCTGGCTACGATCGGTCGCGAGATGATCCGCGCCAGAACGGTGGCTCCGACACGCCCGACTTTTACTTTATGCCCTCGCAGCGCAAGTACTCCGGCGAGGTGGTGCGCGTCTACGTGGATTACAACAAGGATCCGAAGCACTAAGCCACACAAAACGCACGCATCTGTTTATTTAAAGATCGTTTTAAGTTCTACCATCTGTACTCCGTCCGTTCTTAGTCCGTCCGTTCCGAATTTGACTTTATTTCGGATTTGGAAAGTATTTAAACTAATGTATAACTATGTTTTTTTCATACTCTCGTATAATCACCATACATATCTTGTAAGCCGTGTATATGTTTTACTCCAAAATGTATTTTTTTTTGTTGATCCCCGCCTCTGTGCACTTCCCCATCACCCGTGCTCTCTCTCAATCTCTCCCTTAGTTTCGATTTTGCCATAAAGCAGCTCGGGAATGCAGTGGCGATGGCCTTCCCGTTGGCTTTTCCAGGTGCGCCAGCTTTACACCACAAAAACGCACAACAACAACGCATGATTCTACAACTTAGTGAATTGTAAATATTTTGCATAGACTAAAAAAAAAACAAAATAAATCAGCAACACAAATCACAACTGCAACTGCAATTAGGTACGTGCATTCAAAATGTTTTCGCATTGTCTTACTTTAAATGTGCAAAGAAACATAGTCACTGTATTTAATCAAATTAAATATTCGCATTAAGTACGATTAAATAAAGTTAAGGACATTAAATACGCTAAATGCTACTTGTTGTCTTCCTTAGGGGTTGGAATCATAGTCGCTGGTGTAGCCTTCATTCATTCGTTACTATGCCAGCAATCCAATTCGTGTATTCCAAGACATTTGTGAGTATGATCAGGCCATTCAATGAATAACTCACGATTCCAACTAGAACGAACTTATCCTTGTCAGAATATACCGTCTTTATACCCATTATGTCTCCAGCCTGGCCATATTTTATCTCCTTTTCTTTCTCAGGCTCTTCGATGCATAGTTGATCCTGTTCCATTTCGGTTTCGATTCTGGTGGAACACTCACTGGAATTGATAAGATGAACCTTCAGTGAAGTGGCATTAGATGCCCTGGAGTCGAAGATGGTAAAATTCGTAGAGTTTGCTGCTCGCTGACGGTGCCTTGCCTGCAGGAGCATACATATTGGTTTCCGTTTGCCTGTAGGGGTTACATATGTACATAGTTAGTGGCAGAGAAAAGGTATTACAGGAAACTGACAAAAGTTACCTGAAAGGGACGGCGGCCTGGCCAGCTTAAGCAGGGCTATATCATGGTTGTGGTCACCTGAAAAGTCTGGATGCTTAATGATCGATTCGACTGGCACTTCTTCATAAACAATATCTTCACTTATTGAGACCACCCTATATATAAAAAAAACAATTATTTTCTATACAAAATCATTACGAAAACACTTACAAAGAGCCCGCATCTGAGGGCAAGTCTTTAGCAGTTGTAAGGACATAACCTGGAAATTATAAAGAAGATAGAATCATAAAGCAGAGGGATACGTGCAAAGTACATACGATCTGTGATCATCACTCCTTTTCCTGGGATTTTGCCTCCATAGATGTGTACCACCATGTTTAATGATATATCGTCGCCACCGCACTCATCGTACAAAAACATTGCCTGTCTGGGAGTTGGAGTTGGCGATGGAATCGTGGCGTCAAACGAGGGATTAGTATATAGATATTGCTTAATATTCCCATCAATCCAGTTAGCATAGCTTGAGACATCGGTGTAGATTCCCACTCCTCTGCAATTTCTTATACCAAAGCTAACAATAGCCAACTGTATCTTGAGTTTATCACCATTTACAGTTACATTTTTTGTCAGGGGACCACCAGAATCACCCCCGCAGGTGTCTCCATACCAGGATCCAACACAGAGCTGGTTCGAGGTGAGTGTATGATCGCGAAGAAGACGGTCGCACAACCTGCGATCTTTGCGATAGAGTCTGACTTTCTGAAGAAGTTCGCTTTCTTTTTCTAACTCTGTTAAACCCCAGCCATAGGCGTCGAATGTGCGGAAGTTATCCACTCTGCTCTTTAGCGAAGGATCCAGGGAAATACAGATGGGATATACATCAACTGCGAACAGAAAAACTAAGAAAGCGAGCATTGGCGATCAACTAGACAACACTTACAGCCAAACCGAATATCTTGCGATAGTTTAAGCAGGCCAATATCGTGTTCCATGTTTCTTCTTGAGTATCCATGATGAATCAGCCCCCGGATGACTCCATACTCTTGAGTTGGGCTCGTTTTGTTATAAGCTCCCAACATCACAATTCTGAAAATCAAAATATTTATTATGCAAGTCTGAAATAGTATGCTTTAAGTGTGCTTACAAGTTGTTTTGACCCTCAATGCAATGGGCTGCGGTCAACACAAAGCCTAAAAGTATAAAAAAAAAGCGAATTAATTATGTTATCTACATTGAGCGAGGTTTCATTGGAAATATATTAATACATACGTCTGTGGATTACAGTGCCGCCACACAGAAACCTTTTTGTATTAAATATGGCAGCCATCCACGCAGCAGCCTCCCATTCGGCGTTGTCGCCATTTATGATCCTTGAAACTAAAGAACTTATGCAATCGTCCTCCAGCATTTGACCAGCGCTCCTTTGAATCAGAAGCACGGAGATAAAAGTCGTCCATAAGAACACTTGCATCGTACGAACTAATGAAAGTAACTGAATCAACCAGCGGGAGAATGAAATGAGCGAAGAAAGTACTAAATCCGCTTATCAGCAGTTTGCCGAGAATTGATTTCAGACCTCCGACACTTTTGCTTACTTATGTTTAAGTCATTTTTTAAATGATTTCCACGAAATTTCTCGAATTTAATTTATGTATAATCAATATGAATTTTGTATATATAATATATACATATAAGAATATTTAATGGATCCGTAAGCTGTAAAACAGATTTACGATCTCTTTTAGGTAACTTATCTCCTTAAAATAATTTGAAAATATTTGTTTTAAGACTCAAATTTATGTCGTTGTCGTCGTTAATATTATACACATTTATTTTTAAATAAAACATAGATATATCTATTTAATTATGGAAAAAGTCCCTGCCATATACTCAATTAGATATTCTTGGAACTCGTCTTATTCGATGCTCAAATAAATTTGGAGCTTTGAACAGCCTTGTGAAGAGCACTAGGACCCTAAGCCACAGCTCACGGATACTGAATGGAAAAATCTAAACTAGGTGACTTCTCCAAACTGTCGTTAGAGCTATACTTACAGTTTGGGCATTAGGACATAAAAATGTCAGTATCTTAAAGCTCTTAACTCTCTCATGGAATACAACGTTGTCGTTTGCCGTTTATCCTATAAGTTTGATGCAGGCCAGAGCTCAACTTGTACTTTTTATAGATCAAATTCTGGACATGGATCCGCAGGTAATTCTAATTTTTGTCTGACAATTCGGAACTTCTTTGCTTATCGGTTTTACGGAATATGTTCCAATAGTTGTGTGCCATCATTAAGTTTGCAAAGAGCAGCCCAAACTCTAGAACCGCTCGAGAAATCGAATACTTATACACTTTTAATTATTTGCTTCGTTATTTTTTTATTATTTTTTTTTTTAAAGCCTCAATATTATAAGAATATTGTGTCCAAGTTTTACATCGATCATAGCAAAATTGACAAACTTATGGAGAGTTCAACGAAGCCGATTTAACATTCCTTTCAATCCAGTTAGCATAGCTTGAGACATCGGTGTAGATTCGCTCTCCATCGCATCTCATTTTGCCAAAGATATGAATCCCTAATTGTACCTGGACTTGTTCGCCCTTTACAGTTACTTTTTTTGTCAGGGGACCACCAGAATCACCCCCGCAGGTGTCTCTGTCCAAGGATCCAATACAGAGCTGGTTCGAGGTGAGTGGACGGCGAAGGAAATTGTCGCACGTCGTGTGATCTAGGCGATAGAGTCTGACTTTCCGAAGAAGTTGGCTTTCTCGTTCCATCTCTGTTGAACCCCAGTCATAGGCGTCAAATTTCTGGATGATCTCCACTCTGCTCTTCATCTCAGGATCCAGGGAAATACAGATGGGATATACATCAACTGCGGAGAGAAAAACTAAGAAAGCGAGCATTGACGATCAAGCAGTCAACACTTACTGCCAAACTGAATATCTTGCGATAGTTTAAGCAGGCCAATATCGTGTTCCATGTTTCTTTTTGAGTATCCACGATAAATCACCCCCTTGATGGCATTATACTCTTGAGTTGGGTTCGATTTGTTATAAGCTCCCAACTTCACAAATCTGAAAAAAACAATATAATTAGTATGCTTTCTAAAATCTATACATAGTATAAGTATGCTTACAAGTGGCTTTGATCCTCAATGCAATGAGCGGCGGTCAACACAAAGCCTAAAAGTATATCTATATCAAGCACGGTTTCCCAGGGAATGTGTAAATACATACGTCTGTGGATCACAGTGCCGCCACACAAAAATGATTCATTATTGAATATGGCAGCCATCCATGGAGCAGCCTCCGATTCGGCGTCTGCACCATAATGGAGCCATGATCTAATTCCAGAAGTTCCGCATTGGTCCACTAGCATTCGACCAGCGCTCCTTTGAATTAGGAGCACGGAGATCAAAGTCGTCCATAAGAACACCTGCATCGTACGAACTAGTGAAAGTAACTGAATCAGCGGGAGAATGAGATGAGCGAAGAAAGTACTAAATCCGCTTATCAGCAGTTTTCCAAGAATTGATTTCAGACCTCATTAATGTTTAAACCATGTTTTCTACGAAATTCCCGGAATTTAATTGACGTAGTCGTTTTATTATACATAAATTTATCAATTCATGTTCAAACCTAATCGTTCCCACAATAACAAAGACATTGCATATTTTTCTTAATCATTTAATTTAATTTTATATTTTAGTTGAATTTTAAGTAATAAACTTATGGACAAACAAATGTAAGGAATTTCACACAACAAAATCATCAAATCAACGGTAATTCATGAAGCTGGATCTGGAATGACAATGGAGGTCACATAAAGCGGCAGAGCTAAAGAAAATATGCTACTTACCCTCCAAAGGCCGGCTTCTGGGCATTCGAGTTTCCCGTCTGGGCTAGATTCCCAAACGAGAGACCCGATTCCTGACCACCGAGTGTCTCAAAGATATTACCCTCGGTCGGCTTTGGCGCTGCTCCGAATGCGGGTGGCGAGGCTACAGGATTGGCGCCGCCGCCACCGCCAAAGCCACCGAAGCCCTTGGGACTGCCAAATGTGGGTGCTCCGCCAAAGGTGGGACCTGCTCCGAAAGCTGGCGATCCGCCAAACACAGGCTTGGCTCCAAATCCACCTGGAGCCGCCGGCTGCTGCGGCGGCGATTGCGGCGATCCAAAGCCCGACTGGGCCACTGAGCCAGCGGCACCGCCTTGGCCAAATCCAAAGCCTCCCGAGGCTGGTGATGACTGCGAAAAGGAGCCAAAGCCACCGCTGCTGGTGGTGGTGCCACCACCAAAGATCGATCCGCCTGAAGCTGCCGGTCCTGTCGAGGGTGCCGGTGAGCCGAAGATTGAGCCTCCGCCACCGCCGCCAAAGGCAGACGGTTGCGACTGCTGCGGTGAACCAACCGGATTGGAGAATAAATTGCCACCAGATGCCGGAGATGCTGCCTGAGACGACTGGCCAAAGACACTTTGACCAAAGATCGAAGTACCAGCTCCCGGAGCGGGTGCACTCACCGGACTTTGTGGATTACTCCCACCGAAAATAGAGCTTGAACCAAACGGTGAACTGCCTGCTCCGCCAAAAATGGAGCCTCCACCACCGGATGCAGCGGTGGCGGCGGGCGCCGCTTGGCCAAAGCCACTTGGCTTTAGGGCCTGGCCAAAGATGTTGCCGCCGGAAGCAGCTGCTCCAGTTTGAGGACTGCCAAATGGCGCCGGATTGCTGATGGCCGCCGAAGCAAAGAGGCCTGTTGGTGGCAGAGAAGCAACAGCAGCAGGCGGAGCAGGAGTAGCTCCAAAAACGCTGGCCTCCGGCTTGGGTACACTGCCGAAGATGTTGCCAGTCGGTGCGGCGGGTGAAGTTCCAGTTGCGGGCGCGGAAGCAGGAGCGATGCTTGTTGCTGTCACCGCTGCCTGAAAAGGGCTGCCGGCCGCTGCTGTTGTGGCTACTCCAAAACCTCCTCCAAAGACAGAAGTAGGGGCGTTGCTTGCTATGGATGTGGCGGGCGAAGAGGTGGACCCTGCACTCAGGCTACTGAAGGCATTCGAGAAGGAGAAGGTGCTTCCCGGCACAGGTGTAGCAGAGGCAGTTGTGGCTTGTGGAACCGATGCTACGGGTGGTGCTGCCGGACTTGCTGCTGGTGCTGTTGGAGCTGCTGCGGGGGCTGTTGGAGCAACTGCGGCGGCTGTCGAAGTAACCGTTGCTGTTGTTGGCACAGCCAATGGATCAGTGGTCTTTACAGCTGCAGTTGTTGTGATGGGTTCAGCTTTAGAGGATGCCTCTGTTCCAGCAGTGTTCACTGCGGGTGTAATGCTGGCAAAGAGTCCCTTTGCGGCGTCGGTAGTTGCACTGGCAAAGGAGAAACTGCCAGAAGATGAGCCACCAAAGAGACTAGCTGGCTTCTGGCTGAAATCTGCAAAAGAGAAATTCACTCTTAGACTTCGTTTCAAGTTGAAAAATGTGATTACAAGAACTAACCGCTTGCCGTTTCCTTAGTGTTTGGCTTGCAAATATTAACAGAGCCAAAGAGGCCGCCTCCAATGGGATCCGAAGTACTGGTTGATGCTGGAGAAGACACAGTGGCTCCTGGAGCCGGAATTGGCTTACTGCTGACCACTGTAGTCTCTGTAGCAACTGGCTTCGTCGCGAACATGCCGAATGGAGCAGCTGGCGTTGAGGTCGTAGATGCCACAACTGTGACTGGAGAAGCATCCGGTTTTGGGGCAACAGATCCACCAAAGCCCAGCGAAGATCCAAGACCACCGAAGCTAAAAGCTGAGGAACTGGCAGCACCGCCGCTCACGGCAGCGCCAGCTCCCTTAAAACCACCAAAATCAAAGGACTTGGTGGTGGTCTCCGCCTTTGGAGTTTGTACTGGCTCGGGGGCAGCGGTAACAGAAGCTGGCTCCTTTGGCTTGCCAGTCTCTGGGGCCGGCTCCGGGGCCTTTCCAAATCCGGGTAGGAGGTTAATTTTAGACCCTGGAGCCACATCCGTCGCAGCTGCTGTTGGTTTTGGGGCGCCACCGAAGGGGAGCGATGTCTTCGATCCGCCACCGAAGCTAAAGCTGGAGCCCAAACCGCCGAAAATTGACGTTCCTGGCTTGGGAGCCTCACCTGCGGTCAAAGTATTTGTCGTCGCTGTTACCGTGGAAGTCTTGGTAAAGGGACTACTCTGACTAAAGGCAAAGGCCGTGGCACTCGGGTTGGGAGCGATGGCATGGATGCCGGGCTTGTCCACCACTGTCGGCTTAGATGGCATCGGTTTTGGTAGTTGCTGCGGAGCTGCTGCGGCGGGAGCTGGTGCAGGCGCGGCTGGAAGGACAGTCGCTGCTGCTGCTTGGGTGTACTTGTTGGCCGTCGTTGGCTTGGCCTCTGCCTTCTTGATCAGCTCCACCTTGCGCTTCGTCTCCAAAATAACCTCCGATTTGAGGCCCACGCGATCCGGTCGCTGCGGACATATGGTATTGATTTTCTGCGCTTGAACCACCCTACGTATCTGGTCCAACTTTTCCTGTGTCAGTTTGCTGGCATTGGAATCCACGGCCTGGCTCAGGGTCATGGATAAAATAGATTCGGTCAGAGTGTCCACGCTGCAGGGAAACCAGTAGTTAGGCAAGAGCTTAAAGTGGGGGATTTGCAATACTCACGCTTCCATGGTGCGTGTACGACTCTTCTCCTGGTCGAGCAGAGCCACCTGGAGCAGTCCACGCTCCTTAAGCTTGGCCTTTATCTTGTTCTGCAGTATCCTCTGATCGGAGGCAAAATTCTGGAGCTTGGTCAGACGCTGGTAAATGCCCTCCAGGCAAGGCATATGCAGGCGCGATTTAGAGTTGCGCCGAACAACGTCCTGGAACTGCTCCCACTGCACATCGATATGCTGCTGGGCCAGCACCAGCTGAGCCTCATTGGCGGCCACATAGCTCTGAAGACGGGCCAGCATGCGGCGGCCAGCAGGATCGTATGAGCTCGAGTTCATCAGGCGGGTTATACTAAAAGGATATGGGGGAAAACTTTAATAGAATGTCTTTGGAGTAAACTACAAGTAATAAGCTTACTCCGGCTTCCTGTAGATCTCCAGCTTGCCACGGCACTCTGCCACGATGGCATAGGCCTCGTTAAGACCCTGCCGCAGACCCTGCACATCCAACTCGAACTCCACGTCCTTGGCCTGCTCATTCAACTCCTGTAGATCATCCAAACGCTTGGCGTACACCTTCAGAGCCGAGGGCGTGGCAATCTGTGAGGGATCGTGAAAATATAGTACTTATTAAATGAGGGGAAATAAAATTATATATTACCGTGCTTAGCAGCTGCTTAGTCCGATCTTTCTGCTTTTGAATATCCGCATTAAAACCCTCAATTTGCAGGGCAATCATATCCCTGATGATGGGCTCGGTGTCGTCTAGTTTTAGGGTATCCGCTGCTGCTGCTGGCTGAGCAGGAGGAGCTGCTGCTGTCGGAGCAACTGGCTTACTGGGCACTGGCGTGAATGTCGGCGGAACAGTGTACAGTGGCTTATTTAAGAGAGTCCCAGCACCGGCACTAGGTGCTGCAGTTGTTGTTACTTCTGGAGCTGCGGGGCGTGGCACTACTAGACCTGAAGAGGATTTACTCAAGGCCATGCCAGGAGCGGAAAACATGGAACCGACTGAAGCAGTCGACGATGGAGCACCAAATCCTCCAAAACCTGCGGCGCCGGGCTTTGCTGCTGTGACCGTCGGGGCAGCAAAGGAGAGTGGTTCTGGCGCCGGAGCTGCACCAAAGGTTAGCTGCGAGCCAGGACCTGTTTTGGCTGCCGGACTGGCAAAGGAAAACATCGGTAATGGCTTGTCCTTGGCCGGAGCCGGCGTCGATGTAACCGTATTTGGACTGAAAGCGAAGGAGAAGTCCGAGGAAGCACCGACAACTGGTGTTTTGGACGGCGGACTTGCCGTTTCCGTCGTCGTCGTCGGCTGCTGCACTTGCTCTTCCTGCTCCTCATCGCTGGCTGGCAGCAGCGTGTTGAGTGCTCGAAACTGACCAGAAGTGTCCGCCACCGGTGGGGGAGGCGAACAGACAGACACGGCTCCCGGCAACAGATTCAAAAAGTCAAAGGACAGTAGGGCTCCGTCCGAGCCCAACACGTGCACCATTGGCATCGTCTGGAGCTTTTGTTCGTTTATGACCAGCTGATGCGTTGAGGAGGTGTCATAGACGAAGCCCAGCGGGAAGGTCTCCTCCTGAGTGGACTCGCTAAGCGGCAGCTCAATCCTAGCCTCATCCAGCAGGGTGAACTGCTGCCAAGACGGAGTATCGCCGGCCTCCGTTGTGCCCATAATGCCCACCTCAACGCCATTGGCCGAGGTCACCAGCAGCACGTTCCACTGCGGCACATGGTTGAATAGGAACTGATGATTGCGAGGTCCATTCAAACTGTAGCAAATGTCATAGTAGTTGATGTAGCTGGGGGCAACCGCCTTCGGTGCGTTCAGGATGTACAGGGATGGATTGCAGTCCTCTCCGTGCTGCAGAAATACCACAGCGAACTGAAACGTCGACAGCCACTGGATGGCAATGGTATCAAAGGGGGCGTCGTGGACATTTGGGGGGCACACCAGCGTCTTGGCGGGCGTTAGATCGGGTTTGAACTGCTGCAGCTTGCCGCTGGGAAAGCCCAGAACGATCTGCTTTCCTTTCGGCGACCAGCAGCCACATTTCACCTGCTGGCTCTTGTCCAGCGAATGCATTTCAAAGTTTCCGGCCTCCTTTAAGGCGTACATTCCCAGGGCGCCGTTGCTGAGGACCACCGCCAGGCTGTTGGGCAGCACGGGATTCCACAGAAGCTGCACAGCGTGCACATAGTCCTCCGGCGCCAAGCGAATGCTATAAACCGGACGAATGTCCGGCGTCATAAACGTCGGCACTGCATAGATGCTAAGCAGGCTGGTGCCGTTCTGGGTGTGATTAATGGCCAACAGATTTCCGTCTGCACTGCACGAGATGTAGTTGGGAACGCTGGGCAGGGGGACAAGGCGAGCCTGCGGCTGTTGGCCCGTTGTCTTGGCATTGGCCAGATCCTTCAGAATGATCACTGCGTGGAGGAGCAGGTGTAAGTGAAAAATAAGGGTTAAACAAGAACGGGCTGACTACTTACCCTTCAATTCAGGCTGCGTAGGATTTCCGGCGAAGAGCAAGCCACGGCTGCTGGAGATCGCCAGCAATTTAACATTGCTGCGCGGCTCCCCACATTTTTTGAACGCCACGAATTTGTCATGGAGCTTAAACTGAAAATCCTGCAATTTAACCATGTTTGTTTATAATTAATAAGCTTTTCTGACACCAGAATTCGTGTTTTTAGATTTGTTCACAAATTGTACGGCATGCTTGTTCCCGATCTCTGAGGAATTTTGAATACCTATCTCGCACACGTTTTTAGAAACCTCTTGGATTTATACTAACCTGTGTGTCCTTGCAGGCTGGTGCATTCTGCGCCATTTTCGTTCTTTCTCTTATTATTTATATAAATTCTTTAGTTTTTAACAAATTTTGGCAATTCGAGCCGGCAATGTGGCCGCAAGTCAGAAATAAAAAAAATACCAAAAAGCGGAAAGCGCGGCACCTCTGAAATGTTTGGTAAACTCACCTCAAAAGGAAACTCACCTCAATTTTAATAATTTAATTTAATTTATTATAAAATTATTATTCTAATGGAACAGCTAACAAACAAGACTATAATTGCTGTCATATTTACAGGGTCGTATATATAATTTTAATTGTTTAAATTAAATTGTAAAATTGTAAATTAATGTGACCAACAATGTTTGCAGGTATATTTCGGTTTTGGTATTTTTTCAGTATGCATCAGAACGCGCATTTCATCACATCTCTAGCGCAGCAGTTTTGTTGTTGTTCCTCTGTCTCTGTCCAGCAAACGTTCTTTTTTTTGTTGTCAGCAGCGAACGAAATTAAACAAAAGCGATTTATTCGCGGGCAATGCAGGCACAAATCCCAGCACAAAAAGTGGCCCATTACAAGTGAAAAAATGCACAAAGCCATGTAGATATAGTCGAGCTGTTCGAATCGAAGCTGGCGATGCACACAATTATCCAGTGGCGACGCAACACGGTGCTAAAAATTGCGTAGTCAATTCAAGTTGGAGTCCAAGTCCTCCTCCTCGTCCATTTCTTCTCATGCTTTTCGTTGTTCAATCGCAGTAGCTTACAACAACAACGAATGTGTCAAGTTTATTCAAACTGGCCAGTTTAAATTGTTTGTAAAAAAGCATTTGGAGCACCTCAAATTACACGAGTACTGCAGGAGGGTAGGTAAGATGCAAGGATGAGGGCCTTAAAGGACGATTACTTATTCCTGTACTTTTCCACAGAACAAAGGAACCACAGAGTACAAGTCATCAAAATGATCAGCAGTCTATTTTCGCGGTTGATAATGTAAGTAACTCCTTACTTTACCGTTAACCAATGTAAGCGAACAGAGTGGGAGTGCAAGCGAGAGCGCCGCAGCTGCTGCTGTTTCCGCTGCTGACCCCCAAAAAAACTTTTCAAGCTCGGCCTTCGAATCGAGAAAAAAAAAAACTTGGAAGAGTCACTGCCGCCTCGATTCCTAATTATGTGGGCGTCACGCTTCTGATTCTTTTTTTTTCGCGTTTCGAGTGTATTTCCGTGGTTTCTCGAGCGTGGTTAGCGCTTGACTTTGGTGATTTGCCCGATTGTTTGTTTATTAATCAGCTGTCGCCAAGTACCGTTCACTTGCAGCTGTGTGTGATTGCCGAGTGCGTGTGCATGTGTTTAACCCTCAATTGAACTCCTAATTTGGAGTTTGCTACTTTCTGAGGCCGTCGCTCTCTCTCGCCTTGCCCGATATGGATACCGAACATGTGGCTATATAGCCGGCTATATATTCTCTTTGTGACTCCACGCAAAAGTGGCGGCCTATTGTTGTCAATATTTATAGATCGGGCACGAATTTGCACTTGGCGTTCATATGTTGCATGTCGCAACAGTGTCGGTCGCATTGTTAGAACAGAAAGTAGTCCAAAATATGTTTTTATTTGTAAACATTAAAAATACTATGTGTATTGTTGAAAAATATTTAAATTGAAGACTTATATTCATTAGATATTCTTAAAATATTCAAAAAGAAAAGAAAAAACAACCCCAAAAAGGGATGCTATTCATTTCACCGCGTCTGTGTTAACCCATACCGTGTCTCTGAACTGTGGCGAGCATTCCGCGGTGTAAACAATTGCCGGAGAGGCTACTGCTGCTGGTGCTCTCCGAGACCCAAGCGAGTGTTTATTAATAGACCCCCCGCCAGAGCGTTAGATGGCACACGTCTGTTCTCCGCCAGCACCAGTCTCTGCTCGGCGTTCTAGCGGCCAGGATCGTACTGACTAATTGCCCAGCTGCGGGCAATGCATAGTCGCCGTCGCCATGAGCCGGCCAATCTATCAGCAGGAGCCGCGGGCACAGCCGCTATACTACCACCAGCAGCGGCCAGCTAATCTCCGACGCCTACGTCATCCGCCGGGCATTGTTTACGGGCGCAGCTACTCGCTCGAGGAGGAGCAGCACCTAACGGATGAGGATGTGATACCCGTGTATCCAAAATTTATCTACGCCCAACACCAGCAGCAGCAGCAGGGACGTCGGGCTCCTTATCCTTATCAGCTGGGGGATTCGATGACTTCGCTGGATAGCGATTTCACGGAGAATAATTATTATAACGGTGGCGCGTATATTGTGGAGCAACCGCCACCGCAGGTGCCACCCGCCGCCAAGATGGTTCAGAATCTCAATGCAGTGGGCCGCATTTTGGAGCTACTGCAGCGCTGTCCATTGCCGTGTCTCTCCTTCAACACGACCTGCATCTGTTCGCTGATTGTCATATTTCTAGCCCCGCGTACTTGTGTACAGAGTTTACTGTTTCCCGCTTTCAGATTGTTCTGCGGCACCCTGTATCCGGCCTATGCCTCCTACAAGGCAGTCAGGACCAAGGATGTCAAGGAATATGTGAGTATTCAAGACTTTAAAAATCATGTTAAAAAGGGAAATGTTAAGGGGCTTAATAAATTTATTTTAATTTAATTAATTTTTATTTGATTAACACAATAAAAGTCGAGATTACTCAACTTAGTCAAAAGATAATTTGCCTTAAATTTGTCAGCATTTTTATTAAATTAAATTAAATTTAATTATACACATGATTGTCATAATAACTTTCCCATCCCCTCAGGTCAAATGGATGATGTACTGGATTGTCTTTGCATTTTTCACCTGCATTGAAACATTCACGGACATCTTTGTCTCCTGGATACCCTTCTACTACGAGATTAAGGTGGCCCTCGTCTTTTGGCTCCTCTCCCCGGCCACAAAGGGCAGTTCCACCCTGTATCGCAAGTTCGTGCATCCGATGTTGACGCGCCACGAACAGGTGGGGGCAATATCACACTTGTATATGTATATATCGCTCTTCTGACACGTCTTGGTATGGTTCTCTCTTTGTGCAGGAGATCGATGAGTATGTGAATCAGGCCAAGGAGCGGGGCTATTCGGCAGTTCTGCAGCTGGGCTCCAAGGGAGTCAACTATGCCACCAATGTCCTCATGCAGACGGCCATCAAGGTAATCCCATCCGCACAAGCATCCACCAACAGCCCCCACTGACACACTCACCCACAATATCACACACTCACACACACTCGACTCGCTCAATCGCATTCATTTGGCCATTTTCGATTGCCTCCAGCGTCGTTGCATAAAATGAGCAGCTTCTGCTGTCCCACATATATATATATATACATATATTCGAGATATATTTGCGCAATACGCTCGCGTGCTCATCTTAATCATCGCCAAACTGGTCAGCAGCGAATACCCAGCAGTAGCAGCAGCGGCCAACGGGAGCTCCTCCACATCATCGTCATCATTATCATCAGCATCAGCTCGCTCGCCTTCTTCTCTTCACATTTACTTTTTAATATTATTTAGTTTAAAACGTCTAGAAATGAATGCTCTTTTGTGCCATTTTTGCGTGTGTTTGTTTCGCTTTAGTTTGTAGTGTGTTTCTCTTTGTGTGTAGCCAGATCATCACTATATATACTATATAAACCAGAGGCGATGCACGCCAGAAGATAAATCCAACATGTTGAAATAATGTAATAAAAACAAAAACTGAACAAACCCCCTGCCAGAGATCATCCCGCCCCCCAGCCATCGGTATTCACAATTTGTATGTAAACAATATTGAGATGTGGGCCAAGAGACTTGTGGGATGCAACGTTTAGCCTCTGGATGATGAACTAATGCAGTTCCCACCCATTGATGTAGGTCAAAATAGATGGAGGAGGAATTTGTTGGGAACAACTGAATCAATTTGTAAGAAAGAATGTGAATTAGTCATTGGGATTTCTGGAAAACTTGAGGTTCCTTTCCTTTGTTAATCGGACAAAGACCATTTAGGTGTCTATTTTTGAAGTACATACCTTATTCTGGGTATATATACGAGGTCTTTTATGTTTGTACAAAGAGTGCAGGCTTTTTTACCGGACAAAGACTGTAAAATACAATTCGGGGGAAGAAAATATAAGAACACAATTAAAAAAACTTAAAAATCCCAAATAATCTTGAAAATTAATAATTCTTGGTTTCTATATCTTTATTTAAGGACTTCTTTGTTTAGAATCCCGAAAAATAACTAACTTTGTTGTAGTTTTATGTGCTTAGCAGGCACTCCCTGGCCCCTGGCTTCCCCATTGGAATTCCTTCTCAGTAGCTGCCCAGTTGCACAATTCTAATTCCAATTCCGAGACGGCTCTGTAGGGTAGGGCGGCATACATATAAATATAAATAGATACCGGGGCATATTATGAGACAATTCTCAGGGCGAGTGAGTGTGTGTCGTAGCAATTCATTTCAATTTGAGACTTTTTTGCGTTGCTCTTTTTTAATTAACGTTTTCTTTTCTTCGTTTCTTCACTTATGTTTCTTTGCATTTAACCCACAAATAAACAAAAAATATATCAAACCTATCCAACTAAACGCACCTGCCTGCACCACCGCTCGACTGCCACTAACCCGCTGCCACTAACTGCTGCCTAGACCTTTGCGCTGACCACTGGTCCTCCGGGAAGTGAACAACGCGGCCTCCACAACTCGCATTCGGCAAATGAGCTAACGCGTAACCAGGACATGCTGGACGGCACGGATGAGTGGCTGCCGCGATCTAGTTCCCTTAGCAGCATCTACAGTCACACGGATACGATCTACGAGGCACCGAGACTGGAGTCCAGGCGATTGGTTATTCGCGAAGTGACCGACGAAGAGGATGATGTCCTAAATGATGTACCGATGGGCGATGCCGGGGCAGCTCGACTAAGGGATTTGCCCGTCCGCAAATCGCAGCCCCGTCGTGCAGCCTCAAGCAACACTACTTCCGCAAGAACGACAGGCAAACGCGCTCCAAAAGCAGATGCGATTCGCTCGCGTCGCAAGCTGCGCGAACCCACACCCGATGTGGACGTGGAGAACGATTAAGAAGGACCGATTCAAGATCCAACAAGATACTCAGCGAACGTTCGAATTTCAAACACTCAGCGATATATAAACACTCACAAAACATCTCCATCCTCCTAATCCTGTCGCGTTCTTGGACAGTTTATAGTTCCCTCCCCATACGCACTATAAATATTGCTATGTTTACACCTAAGTTTTACGGTTAGAATGTAGTTCGAGTAAAATTATTTAAATGTCAACTATTGTGCTCTACTCCACGCCACCAACTACCAACCGCGACCCACTATGTGTTCCTGTGAAGGGCGGTGGCAATCTGGTGCAGACCATTAAGCGAAGCTACAGCCTCAGCGATCTGAGCGAGCCGGATATGCATCGTACGCAGGACGAGCTGGACGATGTTATGATGTCATCGATGATGGCTTCATCTGCCGTGGTGATGCGCTCCCCGTCCACAGGTGGCCGTCTGCTGCGACCAAGGAATCAGACACCCGTGGGCAGGTCCGGCAGCGGTACCCGTCATTCCACGGGCATGTACTTTACAGAGGTGGATGTGACTGCCAAAAATGCAGGCGATTTTAAGTGAGTAAAATGATATATGCATATAATATTCTTAATATATGTTCCTTCTCTTCCCTGCCAGCTACAACATTCGCAGCCAGGATGACATCAGTTCCGGCTACTCGAGTGCTGAGCCTGTGAGCGGTCTCAGTCGCACCTCCTCTATGACGAATGCTTCCAAGGGTCGTGTCAAGTCTAAGCGCAATGAGGTAGGCATCCCCTGTATCCCTTCGTTTGCAACTATGTATCTTAATTCGTTTAGAGATTGGTGTTGGTTTAGCAGTTGCTGGAGGAGGAGATGAGGGACGAGGTGTTTATGGAAAACCAGCTGTACTTTCAAGGTGTCCATGGTGGGGAGCATGCCGTTCCCATTGTAAAAGAGCTAAAGATAGTGGAGAGTCAAGAGATGGAAGTGGAGGTAGAAGAGCAGAAAGATGAAAGGGATATGGAAGATGAGGAGGATGATTTCTATGAGGCCTTGCCCTTAATAGAAGAGGAGAAGATCGTAGAAACCAAGCAGGAACTCACAGAGGCAGCTCCTGTATTTGCTCCCATTGAAGAGGAAGAGTTTGTGGATCTGCCCTTTGAAGAATCACCAGAGGAAGCGTCAAGTGAGGTGGTTTCCAACCAAACCAAAGAGCTTTTAAAGCAAGACAAAAACAAAAACCTAAATGAAACTTCAGAAGTCGATGAAGTGAAGGCTTCTCGGCCATTCAAGTCGCATATTCTGCCACCCATCGATCCCTTTGTGCTAGTTCTTAGCGCTTCTGCATCCGCACCAGATCCATTTCTCGTGGAACGACCCCGTCCGATGTCGCCACGTGAAATGCGAGCCACTTTGGAGGAGATCAAGCACAGTTTCCGTGCTCAACTAGAGCCCGAACCACCCGACTCGGCCTCGCCTTCTCCATTAATGCGACCCAAGGCCAATCATGGCAAGGGCCGTGCTCCGGCACCGCCGCTTCCGCCGCCTCTGCCACCTAAAAGGCATTCACTGAGCCCACAGCCGGACACCATCAGCCAGACATCGACGGGCAGCGTGGAGCGCAAGTCAGGTATCGGCCAAATGTTCAAGCATATCAAAGCTAATGTGCTGCGTAACAAAGCTAATCCCAGCCAGCCGCCACCGCCGGAGGATGAGCAGCAGCTGGCGGCCAGAGAGACGCAGATATGATGAAGTAAGCCCAGCAGCCACACGATGCTCGCTCATCATCTCCCAGTGTTATGTTTTGCTCTTACTGCCGGGCGACGTCACCTCCGCCCGCGCCTTAACTTCCATGGCCCCATGACCCAAACAAAATATAAATATGGCATTATCCCCTTTGTACAGTTGCGTTACTAACACTCAGATTAAGGATTTGCAGCATGATCATTGGACTGAAGAATCCTTCTTACCTAACTCTGGTACTAATAAGTTCTCCTTCCTCTTGCTGGACTCATTTCAGGACAAATCCATGTCTGCTAGCTACACTACCTTGCCGCGGACCAGTAGCAGCCGGAAAACGGATAGAATCCAGGGATCGGGCGGAACTGCCAACACCGGACAGGCCAAAACACGGAACAAGTCGGAGAAGTAAAGGGGGCAATCATCGATCTTTAGCCATCCCAGCGATGTGTGGGAATGGTGGATGTTAAGAGTAAATCCATAGAACAAAAACCTCATGTTTTTAGTTTAAATTTTAACTTAATACGGATATATCGATACTGATAGCTATATATGCAGCAGCATGCATTGTGTACTTTGTTTGTGATTATATTAGAGGTCCCAGGGTCTGGTACAACGTCCCTGGCCGATATTGGTACTCATTTCGTGACTAGTTTAGCGTTAAGCGAGTCCTCCTAGCCTAGCCTATCTGCCCAAAGGTTCTCCAAAACAGCTGTACTAACCAAAAAATGAGACGAAACCTATCAAATTGTGTAGCATAAATTCCTAATATCGTAATTGAGCATTAAATAAAACAAGATCTATACCATTGAACTGAATAATAATACATATTTTATATTGGATTAAAGCTATCCGAAAGTCATTGTACGGAATATAGATGTTTCAGTCGAGTCCTGCTGTAAGCCATATCTACTTAAGCTTCCTCCTCCGGTTCGGGAGCCTTTTGAGTGTCTCCAGCTCCACCCTGAGCTACCTTCACTGATCCATTTCGGCCCCCCTCCTCGTCCTCCTCCATCTCCTCAGCTTCATCCGAAGCCTCATCGCTAAAGTATAGAACTTTGCGAATATATCGGGCCACCAACTCCTGCGGTCGCTTTTCCCATTTAATTAAAACCTCGTGCGGAGTTTGTATCTGTAGAGGACTTTCAGTTAGCTCTTGAAGGAAAAAACATTACCTGGTATTATATTCACCTGATCCCCCTTGAGGCGATTCAGGATGGCCACGCAGACAACGGCGCTACGGATGCCAGCTCGACCGGTGAGGGCGGCAAAGGCCAAACTCTCCATTTCAATGTTCTTAATGTCCTGGCTCCGGAGCTGCTCCAAGTAGGCCTTCTTTTGCTCCGGCGTGTACTCACAGAAGGCACCATCCAATCGCGACTGGCCCTCGTAGAAGTCATGAGCACAAAGTGTCTTGCCAATGATGGCCTCGTACCTATCCTTGCAGGGATCGTGGCAGAGCTTGATGTCAAATGCCAAATTCTCGTCCAGTTGGCTGTCATATTTCTCGCCGGAGCCCTGCACTATAATCTCATGGAAGGAATCCAGACGACCGTCAACCGCTTCCGAGGAAATGATCACCGTTCCGGGATCGACGCCAATGCCACCGCAGGTTCCCAGCCGTATAAACACCGGATCTTGGCACTTGGCGTGATACATTATCTTGATGAGCTCGTGCAGCAGGATGGAAATCGAGGGACAGCCGATTCCGTGGCTGACGCAAAGCACTGGACCCACCTTGAACATGGAGAAACGATTGCCCGCCTCCGCCATGTCACGTAGCTGGGTGGCCGCGTTTATCTTAAGGCCGATTTCCTGCATCACATAGTAGGCAAAGTGCTCCATACGCCCCTTTGTCCCTCCCATGCAAACGAACTAGTTTTGGAATTAAGGAATTTTAGAAGGTTGGACTTTTTGAACATAACTTTAAGAAGCTGGCGAATTTATCTAGACAACCCCAAAGATCTTAACAAAATTAATATCTCAAGATATTGTTAAAAATTCTACCGAATCTTTGATCGAACACCTTTAAGCATATAAATGAAAAATATCCTAAAAATCATGCATTTACCCGGACATCTCCGAACACCTTCGGAAAATCAGTGGTCTCTGTATCCAGACCCAAATGATATAGAGTGTCGGGCTTCAGGCACTTGAGGCAGGGATTCAATAAGCCCTTCAGCGAGGACTCCTTGACCTCCACGTCTTTCTTGCAGCCATCCTTGATATGTTGAACCAGCTTGGAGAGCATTTTGCTCTGGGCTTTCACGACGGCTATGGGATGTGGATTACATAACTAGCTCCTTGGTATTTGCTATCGGATTCTTTGTGGTTACCCTTTAGCTGGTTCACTTCGCTGGCCAAACGACATGCACAATCATTACAATTACTTTTGGACATTTTGGTATAACAAAAATTTTGTGCTGCTTTCAAAATGGATTCTGGTTAAAATTAAAAAATTTGAATGAAGATGTCAACATTTAGAAAAGGAAGGTAAATTTGGAAAATTTTCTATTTGGGAGAATTCAGGGTAAATATGATGTATTCCTCAACAAGATCTGGAACTGCCCTCGTAGGCCTGACTAAGCGCTGCGATTACTTTATACGCCATGATCGCGCCGAATTAAACTATAGCGAACGGCAAAAGAGACCAAACCGGCTCGCGTACCACCGAAACCACATCGCCGGGATCCGCTTCTTGCCCATTTCCACTTTCAGCTCCAGACAACTCCGATGCAGCGGCCGGCGGAGAAACCTTCGGCACACATGCGCGCAGCAGCTGATGCGCGAGCGCTGACCTTGACCCTCAATTGGAGAGTCGCGAGGCGCGCGAGAGAGCAGCCGACTTGTTGCCAAGTGCACTCGGCGGAGTTAAAGTTGCGCGCACCCACCCCTCCTCTCTTTCGCACTCTGCGTTATTTTGCCAGCGAGTTTTCACCATTAGTGGCGACTGTACTTCGCAGCAGTAGAGCTGGGAAACTATCGATGGTACTATCGAGGTATCGACTTTTTCCTTTTTTTGAGCCACCATCGATAGTTTTTTATCACTATCGATAGTACGGGACTATTTTTATATCTCTGCTTTGTTGCTAAAATTTAGTAAGAAAAATGCAAACAAATATATATATATATATATATTTTTTTTTTATAATAAAAATGTATTCTAAATTAACTTAAATTGGAGTTGGCGGTGAAAAATATTAACTGAATTTCAAAAGAAAGGGTGCGTCTACGCCACGTCTTCAGAGTCTAAGCGTATGTTTAGCAATGGTAATACAATTTTATTTGTGCAAAGTTGCTTGGATAGAATATTTATGTTAATTACTTAGTCAAAACATATGGCATAATTTTTAAACTCTTGAATAGTATTATAATTCTATTTGAAATTGCTATAACTTTAATTTGCAAAAAGAATCGTAAAAAAACGATACTATCGATAGTATCGAATTTTCGTTTTCAAATCATCGAAAATATCGAATGGTGCCACTATCGATAGTTTCCCAGCTCTACGCAGCAGATATTCACTTAGTGCGCGTGTGTATGTATGCGTAGTTGTACATGAACTGCACGCGGGCAGGAGCGGAAAGAAAGCAGGCAAATATATACATACAGACACACCGCACCGGGGAGAGACAATACAAGCTGATTTCGCCAAGAGCGAGAGAGAGAGGGCGAGTGAGAGCCCCCATCAGCTGCCCGCGCCATGTGTTCGCAGCTGCAATTGTGCCGGTAAACTGGTTGGGAGAGGGAGTGAGATAAAGAGAGTGGTGCCCCCGATCGCTCTCTTCTTTGTCTTGTACTTTTCGCCCGCCCGGTAAAGAAATAACGCATGTCTGGGATTATATTTTTTTTGTCTCAAATCAGCAGCTCCAGCATTTTAATTTACAATTAAAAAACAATCACAGTGATATTTGAATTTTCATTTTCTTCATCGTACGTAGGTTTTCGCATCTTTGTGGTGTGTTCCGAGTTCTGAGTGCCGTTCGTCTTCTTCTTTGTCTACCGCTTAGCTCATCCTCTCCAGCGTTGCGTTGCTTTAATAGTTGTTCTTGTTCTTGGGTGTTATTGTTGCTGTGTGTGTCTACCATTGTTGATGTTCTCCTCTTGTTCTTAGTCTGCTTCTCTGTTCTTGCTTTTTGCGCTGCCCCCTTTCGGCTCTCCTCCTCAGCATTATTGGCTACATGGCTAGCTACCCCGCTCGAGAGATCTTGCCGGGCGATTTGATTGCTTGATGGGTTACTTGGGATGGTGTGGTGGGTGGTGGGGTTGGTGGTTGGTTACATCTTGCCAAGGCTCGCCTCGCCTCGCCGGCAGCAGCTGGATGGAGTCAGAGTAGAGTAGTAACGCGTGGATTCTTCGCCTCTGCTTCTTTGATTTTGTTTTTGATCATTTTTATTTACGATTTTTCTTCCGATTCTATATTATTTTTTTTCTGTGGAACTCCCAATAGGATCAAAATTTTGTTTTCGCTTCTATATAGTAATTTAAGGTAATTGTTTGTATGTTTGTTTTATATAATCTTATATAGTTCATTCCATTCGTTATAATTTTAATTAGTAAATTCAAACACTTTGCAGCATAATCATATATATAATTATAATAAAGTGGTTTGCTTGGTGAATTCTCTTGTTGTTGCTGTGTTGGTGTTGTTGTGGCTTAGTCTCATCTTACAAATTGGGTCGTCGTTTCGTCTTCCTCTCATTCTCCTTCTCCGTCTCATCTTCTTCCTCTTCGTCGGCGTCATCTGCTCTCTCGGCTGCACAGCTGCCGTTGGCTATCGTCGTTGTCTTCTTCTTCTCGCTTTTCGCACCTTCGCGCGCTCCCCGATCCACGATATTCGCCTCCTCGTAGAGCCTCCTTTCTTCCTCCCTTTTCTCTCGTTCGCTGCAGTCTCTAGTTTCCGCTCAGCTTTCTTCGGAAAGTTTCTCACACTTCTCGGGACGTTGATGTTGGCACCGCGCTGCAGGCTCAGCTTTTGGAATCAGAGATGGGATGGTTACTAGCTGGGATTGGGATTGGTAATGATTTTGTAGTTCATGAATTCATGTCTTGTAGATGGTTGAAGTGTATGGACTTGGGTTGGATCGATCCTTGACGTGGGTGTTGCTGCTGCTGTTGCTTTTTCTTCGGCTTCGGTTTCTGCTTAGCTGTTGTTGTTGCTGGGGCTGGCTTATGTGAATGTTGTAGCAAATTGATTTTTCGTTTTTCATTTTTTTTTTTTCATCTTTCTTCTCTTTCATCATCATAATCTTCGTTAACTTGTTCTTCTTCGTGTTGAAATTTTCGCATTCCTCCTTCGATGATTATATATTTTTGGGGGTGGTCCTAGTCGTAGTGGCCTAGTTCCGTCCGCCCTTCTCGTCGCACTCGCGCCTCAAGTGTCCGCTCTTGCCGCAGCCGTAGCAAGTCTTGGAGGTCTCCGGGCAGTTCTTGGAGATGTGTCCGGTGCGGTTGCACTTGTAGCACGACACGTTGGCCGGGCCGCGCTCATTGACCGCCTCGGGGCAGTTGCGCACCCAGTGGCCGGTCTTGTTGCAGCGATAGCAGGTCGGATTGTCCGCCTGGGTGCAGTCCTTCGAGATGTGCCCGATGCCGTTGCAGCGATAGCACCGCTCGGCCTCCTCGGGGCAGGCACGTGCAAAGTGCCCGAACTGGTTGCATTTGTAGCACTTCTCCCGGTTGCGGCGCATGCCGCCGCCATCGCCGCCGCGCATACCGCCACCGCCGCCGCCGCCTCCACCAACGCCAGGTCCGCCGCCGAGACTGCAGTCCCGGGCAAAGTGGCCCGGCCGGTTGCACTTGTAGCACGTGGCAGACATCGACATCTCCGCTTCTTCGCTTTTTCTCGGATCCTCACACAAGACTGAATTCGCTCCTCAACTGCTGCTGCTGCTTCCTCACTTCCTCACACTCACTCGAGCACTACACACTGCTTGCGCTGGATGCGAAAAAACCACACAGACGAACAGGATCTCCGGCAGATTTCCTTCCTCGCCGTATATTTTCGACGCCAAAAGTTAAAATGGCTGCCGAGAGTACCGAGTGGACGGGTATCGAGTACTAGTCAGAGTTGCTTCGGATGCGGATATTTGCAACACTGTTCCTCCACGCGGTGCACATTGGTTTCAGATGCGGCAATATGGAAGTCAAAACGAAAACTGAAAAGCCTGGCTATGTAGTCTGCCCAAGTACTTTGCCACAGCCTACTTTGCTCCATAGAGTCTGAATTTTCATCTTCCAGTTGGTCATTTGCACTTGGGCTTGATAAAGATAAGCGGTATAATATAAGGCGACATACATAACCCAATTCGGGCCGGCTATTTTGGGACTTTTTGCTGACGTAAAACCAGTGTGCCCGTAAGGATGGCATTTTTTGAGACCTTATGGCGCCTATCGATTACTGCGTTAGGGGTACTATCCGGAAATTAAATAACACAGAAGAAATTCAAATTATTTCCAAAATAATGTTTTTTGCAGAAGATTCTTATTTTATCAAAAATATTTTGAAGTTCTTTAAAAGTAATTACAAAAAATCAACCCCATAATCGATTACCGATAGGTCGTTAAGGGTATGCTGTACAAAATGCCGGTAGCTGAAGGGTTGATTTATTATTTACAGCCTAATATTATGCCATGAAAACCAGAATTAAATATATTAAATTTTCATATATTCAAAATAATGTATAAATACCTACATTGGCTTTAAATGGTCAATTTCAGGTATATAATCGATTAGTACATAAGGGGTACTCATAAAAATATATAAAATTTGTTGCTTAATTATTGGGTGTAACATTTATGATTTTTCCGTCATAGAATTTTTATTATTAAATAATCAATTCAATATATTTATCGTTATGCCGTTATCGAGCACTTATTGGCCAATAGAGACGGACCTACCCGATGCTTGGATAGTTTTACAAGTGACGATAGTATCGCCGAGCGGACCCATCTGAAAAAGTGCCATCACTAGCGCCTTAAGAATTAGTTTGTTGTTTTTTTGCACAAAAATATTAACGTTAGTTATGTGTGCGTGGCCAAAATGCTAATTGTTTGGTTAGTGCTTGCCTCCACACTGAGCCGCTGCATCGGAGCCAGCACGACGATCTCGATACCGATCACCACGCAGGACATCATAGCCGGCGACGTGTTTTTTGAAATCATCTCGCCCACGGATTTGGAGTACACTTACCGGCTGCGACCTGCCAAGGATTTCGGCGCTGCTTTCTCGGAGCGACTGGAGGGTGTGCCGCTGGTCCTCACAGATCCGCCGGGCGCCTGCCAGAAGATACGGAACGCCCGCGATCTTAATGGCGGCGTCGCGCTCATCGATCGAGGGTGAGAACTGGCTATAGATTCGCCCCCCTTATAGGGCTTATCTTTGGGGGTGGGAAGTCTAAGAGGTAGTGCCTATATATAGCTATATACCCACTATCAGTAGGTAATACCTTACCTATACCAAAAGGCAAGGCTATTTGTATCACCCATGGAAATATTTTGATTTCCGTCAAGTTCAGCGCTTTTAATACCTAATATTATCATATTATCAGGCTGTCACAATCAAGTTACGTGCGTGAGGGTTCTCGAGTGACCGAGTGACCGGGATTTCTGGTTCGTCAAAAAATGAAGTTCCCTAGTTGTTTCAATACAGATTTCTTATGTTGGAGGACTTCGTGTTATCACGAACTAAGACACACCCATATCTGCTTACCTGTGACCTTATCTTAATGGTTGTCTTCTTTTTAGGGAGTGCTCCTTCCTTACCAAGACGCTCCATGCTGAGGCTGCGGGCGCATTGGGCGCCATCGTTACCGAGTACAATCCCAGCTCGCCGGAGTTTGAGCACTACATTGAGATGATACATGACAACACATACCGTGATGCCAATATACCGGCAGGTTTTCTGCTCGGCAAGAACGGTGTCATCATCCGGTCGACGCTGCAGCGACTGAAACGGGTTCAAGCCTTAATCAACATACCCGTCAATCTCACCTTCACCCCGCCCTCCAAGATCAACCATCCGCCATGGCTGGGCTGGTGACAAGGATGAGCACCGCGCATGTGGGACCTATGTGGACGAGGCACATTCGATTTGAAACCAAAGTGCATAATTGTATTTAGAACAAGCAATCGATACAGCAACTGAGACTAATCCTTAGAGTAACAATAAGTAGCTAATTTAGTAGACAAAAGCCATCAAATGTAAATAAATTGCTAAGCAGCCAGCCAGCCAGTCAGTCAGTTCGCAAGATTGTAAGCTAGACAAATACTATAATAGTTTATTATTACATTGCCGTACAAGTACATGGTTACATTTTGCCCAGGGCGGTGAGATTCAGGCACATGCCAAGCGTGAGGATTACAATGACCACCACGAGGATGGCGAAGCATAGGTAGTTCGGCTGGATGGGCATCCGGAAGAGTTTGGCGGACATATCCAGCGAGGCGGCAAAAAGCAGCGTCGAGTTGAGATCCTCCGCCGAGGTATTATGGTAAACAAAGGGACGAACCCGTATCTGATGGCCGTTCGCCTGGGCATTCTGGCACACTCGTGTCACCGAGGATGCCACGAAAAAGGGCAGCAGTCCCAAAAACAGCCACAGAACAACATTGGCTATGTTCAGCAGGACCAGCTTTAGGGCGCAAAAGTGGAAATCAAAGTCCTTGAAAAGGTAAACCAATCCGGCAAAGGCGTACGCCAGATTCATCACAATCAGGAAGCACACAGGGATGGATACGTGCTGATTTAGCCGCTCCAGTAGCTTGCGGAACTCAAGGACCTCCCTCATCCAGTCCAGCGAGTCGATGGAATGCATTAGCAGCTTATGTGACAGCGTCTCCAGATGCATCCTTAGCAAGTAGCACTCGATGTAGTAGTTGCTCAGTATGATGATCTCCACCAGATCTTGCAGCAGTATGGTGATTAGTAGGCCAACTCGCAGCCCGGTCTCCCAATCGCTTAGGACCTCGGCCAGCCAGGACACCTTTACGATTTGGGCAGGCTGCATCACCACCACGCAGCAGGCGTAGCCGAAAAGCAGTATCAGCAAGGCTAGAGCCACTCCCAAGAAAAACCACAGCATCCGGCAGAGTCTCTTCGGCTTGGCGGACATCAGGAACACCCGCTCGATGAGGTTCTGGAGCTGTTCGTGGTCTATAACTTTGCATACTAAAACGGCTGAGATGAATCCCATCAGATTGAAGGCACTGGGCACAATGTAGCCAAACAGCAATTCTCCAATTGTGTTTGGAGTAACTGCTCCGCCATCGGTTCCATTGGTGATGGGTCTGATATCCCGGTAGCTGTTGAATCCACGATCGCCTCTGTAAAAAATAAATAAAATGGATATTTTAAAGGGTTTCTTTATAGGTCATAAATCTCTATGAATTCCCAAACCCCTCACGTAACTCGAAGGTGATTTATTTTAACGAAGGCATACAAGTTTTTTGCCTTAACTACGTGATAATCGCGCTGGCATTTGTTCCTCTCTTTATTATATTGCTTACAATATTGATATTTGTGTTTTCACAGCTAGTCAATTTTTTTTTAAATTTATTGAGAAGTGATTTACGCCACCTGGTTTTTCGCTGTGCAGCGGCGTCGCACTCACCTGTAGCCGCAAATGTACCGCAAAACATAGCCGAGAAGCAGCACACATAGCACCATCAGCGCCTGGACGTAGCTGCAGCAGGCCCGAACATTGCTCATATCCGTTGAAATGGGATTGAGGCCCACCAGCGTCAGGATAGCCACATAGGGACGAAGGAACTGTGTTCGGACGAGACGTGTTAGTTCCCACGATATGTTGGTTAAGTAATCCACGGGCGACGGTTGGCAGGCGGTCTGATGCCATCGATGGCACCACACCCACACCAAACCAGCAGCTTCAGACCTACCTTCCGTTTGCAGTAGTCCAGGAGGGCGGAGGTGGGTTCATGCTCTCCCGGCTGCTGCAGTTCATCGTTGTTGGCATTCCCATTGAGGCGATTGATGAAACAAAAAGAGCTCTCCGCATTGTGCCGATACATGACAGACAAAGACAAACGTCAACAAAACGGCAGCGGGAGCGAGACGGGTGGGCGAAAGTAACGGTTGTAGTAACAGGTCTCATTCACAACAAAAGCACATAGCGTGGGTGGGGAGGCACAGTGAGAGTGGGAGTGTGAGTTTGGGGAGAGTGCTTGGGGCGGCACACCACGCGAGAGCGAGAGAGAGAGAGGGACAAATAGACCGATCGCGGCTGGCGGTCCAGCCACAACTGAGGCTCCAACTTACCAGCTCGTCATGGAGCCAGGATGAGCCTATCGAGGTGGCTCGGCTCCTGCTTCGGCTGCCGCTTCGGCTGCTCCACGGCTCCGCTTCGGCTGTTCGTTCGATGCCGTTCATCAAGTGCAACTGTAGCGGTAACGGTAAATTGACTAATTGAAACTCGAGCCCCAAAGTCAGAGAGAGATTGGGGGAGAGAGAGAGTGAGCGCAGAAACAATAACAATCAGCGTAAAGAAGCTTTCCTGCGTGAAGCTCTCTTTGAGCTTTGTGTTCTTGCCGCCCCATTTCCCCCGCGTCCTACACACACCCCAACCCCCCTTATCAATCAATTTTATCTCGGGATCGCGTTTCTCGAGTCTGCTGGGCACCTGTTACAGTTTAGATAGGAATCAGGCCCTGTTATCGCCAAGCACTATCTGCCCCGTAGTAAAATTTGCATTTACATATGTATGTTCTTCTTCCATATCAGACATGTGTAAACTCCCCATTTGTACATATGTGGATATGTAATAAATAATATGCATTATTATCGCGTGGCAGCGGGCTTTCCTTTGTCACGCTTTCGCTGATCATACGCCCTCTCCCAATCACTCACTCTCTCTTTCGCTGGCGCATTGATGCTGATTATGCTTTATTGGAATCTCTCTTTCATTAGTATTACTCATGCTGTGGGCCTCCTCCCCTCCCTTTTCACGTCTGCGATAAGAAAGTTTTTAAGCTTTTCTTTAGAAACATAAAAAAATAAAACTAAAAAAGGTCTATTTTTCCTTTCTTAACAGAGAAAATATGGTGAATATTCATAGCATGTATGTATGTACATATGTATGTATTAATATCATGCAAGCTCCCCACATTAATTATCAGTTGTTGGGCAAGTCATCTTTTAGTATTTGCTTTTATTTGTTTTTTAATTAACTTTTTTTGATCTCTGTGCTGCCTTTCAGCACGCAACACTTTGGGTTATAATTTAAACTGTTTGCATCAGACTTGTCTGATCTGACGAGATCTTTCAGAAAAGTCCACTGTTTACCTTGGGGATATCATTGTAATACAAATATTATACATTTAATTAATAAAATAATTTTAAATATCATTCACTTTTATTTAAATAATATCAAGACCTTTATATAATTGTAGTTTTGTTTATACATAATTTCTTAAATAAACTACTACTACATTCCGATATTAAAAACGAATATCACAATATATTATGGCGAATTAAGTAATTTCCAGAGTAATTTTCACATCGGTTTAACTTTTTTTTTGCCCTCATCCGCCCCATCGGTAATAAAGTTTCGAAATTTACGCCAAAGTAATTAAATGAAATTGAACGCAAGTCGAAAGCGGTTTCAACTTTTTGCCGCCACTTAAAATGCTGTTCGACGATTTGGTAACGAGGCCAAGGGACAGAGAGGCCGCATTCCACTTTCAGTCCAGTTACAGGCTGAGATCCATGGCGCCGCAGCAGCAGGAGAAGCCGCAGACAGAAGCCGCAGCCTGTCGGGATGTGAGATACCAGAGTAAAGTACTATCTGGTGCGCCGGGGCTTCCCCTTTGCACTCTCATGTAAATTAGCTGCGTTGTCAAATAATTCTGATTTGTTGTTACTACACAGGCGCACACACAATCACACAGTAGTGGCATGCTAATAAAAGCGGCATTCACCCGGCGAGTCCTGCTATCGTCCTGCCATCCTGCAATCCCCTCATCAATATGTCAGTCTGACCAACACGCTCGTCACTTGCCAGTGTCTCCACCGAGCCGAGCCCTGCCCCATCATCTCGACTCTTAACTAAGCGTGGGCAGCAGCGTTTTTGTTTAAAAATCAAATCAAATATTACGAGAAATTTTCAATGTGGTCGAATGCATAGGAAATTTTATGCCCGCCACAACCGCAAAACGCAAATGTTGACTCCGTCGGATAGCAGTTGGAATACGAGCCCGAACCCGTCCAGATGAAGCCGGACAGATACGGATACCCACTCGCACATCGCACATCATTCAGATACAGATAGGGACGACTGGGTGGACTGAGCTGGTCACAGGAATTGTGGGACCCGTCATGTCAGACATAGCTTTAAATTTTATTTAAACTGGAACCAGGGATATTAAGCGGAAAAAGTTTAATAAGTCTATTTTAATTGTCATTTCTTATAACTTCTTACATTACAGGATAATAAGATACTTTCTAGAATCCATACTCTAGGACTTAATAGATCTGAAATGTATACCTAAACTTCTAAATATACTTAATGAAATAATAACTTGAAAAACACAACATAAAAGATTCTATTTAATAAATATATCTATACAAACATTGATTTGAATCCAAAATTGCAATACCAAAAGGTATAGATAGAAAGATACTTTCTAAGTCAATCAATCTGAAAAGGGAAATGCATATACAAATGATTGTCTTACCAACAATAATCCCAACTTAATGTTGCCACAAAACCACAACAAGATACAACTAGATTAATATCAATATCGGACTCTACACATTTGTTACTTAATTGCTGGTTTAAAGACTGTGTCTGTGCTTTATGCCCGTTGCCCCCTTTGGCCGGCGTGTCAACAAGAGATCAGAGATTGTGGGACGTGTCAAGTGTCCGAAATTCAATTAGACTTCATTAGCATTAGCAGCCGGTGGCAGTTAGTTTCCAGCCCGCAGACCCCTCTTCCTTCCCAGCCCCCCGCTTGTGGTTTTCTCTCACTCTCGCTGTGTTTGTGCGTGAACACAGATTCAAGCGTTGGCAGATTAGCATAAATGAGATCATTAAAATGCGCTTACGTTTTGTGTGTGGGTGTCAGGGGTCAGCGGGTGTTACAAGGAGCACGGGTCACGGCCTGTTCCCTTTGCACGTTTCACGGAGACAGACACCGACTGCAAATTGGCTTGGTCCTGCGAAAGGTGTCACTGCTGCCGGTTGCCGTCTCGGCTAGACGACGGACCTAAGTGAAATTTGCATAATTATTGCAGCATCTTTTGGATGCTACTATTACCCCTCTCAGCAGTCCCCCAAATAGTTTTCCCTCTGCCCCAAACAGCACTGCCTAATTTGCTCATTATGTTTAGTATGATGAGGCAGTTGGGATAAAAAACAGAAGGATCCTTAGGCGACTTTACTTTAAAATTCGTTTTGACTCCGCTACAGGGTTAAAGTGGAAAATAAAAATAACTTTTTATTAGTTCTGAGTTGTCGTGGTTAAATTGTAAATTTTTAAATATTTTTTTTATTTATGAATTATATTTTGCTTTCTTGTACAGTAAAAATGGGTAAATAAACTAAAGAAAATATCTTTAACATCCAATTGTTTGAATAACAACATTAAATTGCACATTGAAATTGCATTACAGAACCCTTAATTTAAAAAACCACATTAAAGTAGCATTTTATCTGAACAATTAAACGAATTGTAATTAAATTAATTGCCGCACATTTTTCTTCCCATTTTCAACCTTTCGCTTAATTCGGACAATCCTTACTTTGCTGGCCAGTGCTTCATTTGGGGCTCATTTTAAATTCAGTCAGGTTAATTGGACTGTCATATACCTGTTGCTCTTGTGTGAACTTGGCCTGGGACTTCCTGACCCCGACTCTGTGGGAAGTTCATGCACATGCATTTAAAATGCTTTTGGGTTTGGGAACACCAGAACCCGCTGAACTGTTCCCATCCAAACAAGCTAATTTTTGATGATATCCACAGAGGGGGTCGTTATGGGAATGGGAATGGGAATGGAAGTGTGTGTGGGTAGGGGGTGGTGCACTGGGGACTAGTACACTAAAAGCCTGTCGCTGGCTGCAAATTGAATCAGTCGTCCAGTGTCCGTGGGCCCTGACTCTGCACTGGCCATCCAATCGTGTGTTCGCCCCGGGGCGAGTTTTAGTGTCCAGCGGGCGGCATGCGCGCTCTCATGAAATGTGACCGCAATTGCGGTTCGTTAGCTGCATTTCAGCTAGTCCGCATCCATGTCAGGGATGATGGGATGCAGCAGGAGCAGAAGCAGTAGCCGAAGCAGCAGCAAAAGCAGGAGCAGAAGCAGGAGCAACACGAGTTTCACCTGCACGTGCTGCCGCCGAAAAAGCGAACCCCAAACAGGCGGTGATGAGTTGGCAAGGTGGTTTTCGAGAAGGGGGAACGGATGATTTCGAAAGGGGTTGGCATGGCGCTGGCCAGCATGACCAAAGCGCCGGGCTTAAGTGGTCCATGCGACCAAAAGCACTTTGACCATGCGGTGGGAAAGCACCCGGCGGCCTGGCACCAGCTCACACCGTTACTAAGGTCCCTACACAGAAAAGAAAGGGGGTGAGTATTTAAATGTATTTTATATATAAATAATTCTAGGCAGCCTTCTAAAAGGTGGGTCCTTAGTTTTTAAAGAAACATATCAAAAGTAGCCCAAAAAATGGTTTGAAATCTTATGAAATTGAGCTGGAAAAAATGCTAACATAAGACAACTTTTTTGAGTAAGACTACTTCTTAATTTATACTTATATAATATACAAATAATAAATTACAATAATAAACATTTCACCAAACATATTTTAAGAATGGTTCCCAAAAATCCTTTTCTCTGTGCATCCAAAGCTCCAGCTTTAAAGCTCTTTGGACCCCAGGTTAAACGCCTTATCGACGGGGATTATTTATGTTGAAAATATCAAACAGTCGAGGATTTCCCAGGCACTTAACGGCAATTAGCTTCGGGGCCGCACACACCTGTGGCTTCAATCCATCGTCGAACTTTTGTCAACCCCTCGGGTATGGTTCTTCATCCCCCCCTTTAACTCCACCTGCATCCGCAATCACAGCTCGACGGGATTTGCGCATCATCAAATGACCAACTTGAGGTAATTACCAACAAGGAGCACACAAAGGCACGCACGCACACAGAACCCCAGCTATACTTTCATCCGGAGAGGAGAGCAGATCCCAACAAGCACAATCTGTCCGGGCACGCACAGAAAAAACTTCTGGCCCCCGTTTGGTGTCTCCTTTCAGCGCCGGCCAACGTGACGAGCATGCGGAATAAGCCGGAGACGAAGGACCAACCCATCGTCTGAAGGGAAGCTCAACAATTTAAACGGATCCCGTGCTGGATTCCAAGGATATGTCGCATTAGCAATGCCCTGACCTACTGATGAGTGCCAAATGAGTTGTTGGGAGAGTGGCCGAAAAGGGGGGCCAGGCTGCACGAGTCTCCTTCCCCCTTGTTACTTCCACCGATTTTGGTCCTTTGGGGAGGGGGTGTGGGTGTTGAATGTGGGTGTGGTGGGCCTGTGACTTTTGTTGCCAAACTAAATATTGTTAGGCAAAGTAAACGATGTTGTAGACTTTGTGCCCGTGGAGTTGGACAGGGGCGTAGGTATAGGGGATAGGTAGAGGTGTGGCAATGGAAACTTGAAGCTAAGAAATTTAGCACAAAATTTAACAAAATAAAAATACCTTAATTATTATACAATTCGGGGAAAAGGCGTGTTTAAGGTATTCCCAAATGAATCCATACTTACTGAAGACCAACAGTTTCCTGATAGGACTCTCTGCTCCGTTTTTACAGCTCCCGAGAATTTCCCTTTATTTTTAGTATTTTCTTTGCTTTTTTTTTTAGAATTCAACTCCCCCTTTTTGATGGAGGTCTCTGCTTTCGTGGTGCCTTTGCCAAGGATCTGGCCGAGTGCCTCACGTCTATTACCGTTAACCGAAACTTAATGCCATTGCGGCCATTCAAGTCGACATCCTTGCAGAGAGGCAGGCTGCTCCTTCGGGGGCATCCTCAGCTCCTTGTTGCTCCTGTTCGAGGATTTCCTTCCTCATTTTCCTGCTACTTTTTTTCTGTCCTTTTTTCCCACCATTATGAAACTGAAGCCAGGTTATACAGAGAGCAGGAGCTGGAGGATATGATGCAGTCAGCAGAGGACGCACCTTGCACCCACACATACAGGACACATCCATCCACGGCTGGGGGAATATCCTGGCAGCTAGCTCATTGTTGACGCAACTTGCTCATTAATTTTTTACGCTTAATGTGCGCTCATAATGATTTTTAAATTGAGTCTCCGATTTCACAGATTTTCTTTTTCTCTGTCTCTCTCTCTCTGGGGTTTTCACCTTCAAGGCTTTGGACTGCAAACAGCAATGACGTCACAGAAGGCTCATTAGTGACCAATGTCAAACGAAAAATGAATAAAAAAACAAACTCATTCAATTAGGCCTGCATTCATTCATTTATTTATTCGCCGGAATCATTGATACACACGGTCTTTGGTCATTTATTTACTCATATTTGCAAAAGGAGCATCAGAAAGGGAGAAAGGGGAGACACTGAGTTTACTGAATGCAGTGATTAAAATGCAATAACAACAGCATCTCGATTGCGATCCGAATTCGCATTCTCGCATTCGCATTGGCATCCGCCATTCCCCTCTCTTCACACACAAGCTCCTTTGCAGCTCATCGCATCACGCATACGCCACGTTGAGCACTTGGTAGGTCGAAAAGTGGCGAACGTTTTGTCCTGGCTGACAAATTTAATTACTGCCTGCCGGCCGGCCTGCCTGCCTGCCTGCCTGCCTGCATGTGTGTTGCTCTGTTGGCCCTGGATGGCAGCTCCTGCTCCATCTCCTGTGCTCTCTGCTGTTTGTCTCGTCACTGATATGGGCCAGACATCAGACACATGACCGGAGGCGGGAGTGGACCTCAGCCGTCCGGGATCCGGATCGTCCTTTCGAACGGACGAAGTCACTTCATTTGATGCGTCAATCAGCACAATCAAAAACTGCAGCCATGAAAATCAATTAAAAACCCGTTGACACACTGTCCCCGGACCAAGGCTGGTACACTGAGGGAAAGTATATGTCCAGGATGAGTTAATCATTTTTCCTAAAAATTATATAATTTAAATTTATTTTAAAGCAAAAATCACAAGTTATTTCTTTAATTAGCTAATCATACCTCTAATTTTATTATAAAATCTAACAGACATTTCCTTTTTGTTTCTCTGTGCAGGCTGAAACTTTGTGCCCAGTTCTGTATCCTGCGTCCTGGGTCCTGTATTCTGTGCCTGTTTTCCACGACCTGGACCTTGGGCTGTGTACATCCGTTGGCTGTCAACAACGTTGAACGTTTTGCAATTGACGCCGCCAGGATTAACATTTATATTTCAGCTGGCTAAAGGGGATCGACGAGGAAAAACGAGGAGCGGGTTGGTGTGAAGGACTGAAGGATGTTATTTTCCCCGGCAACCGATGTTATTTTTACCAGTTTCATGCTCGTTACAATTCATTTGATATGCAAATGCTCTTTTGTTGCGGATATAAGTAACACATTCGCGCACTCCTGCAAAACAAATCAAAGGCGGGCGACAGGACGATGATGACTCTCAGGATTTGCTCACACCGCTCCCACCTCCGATCGGTATCTCGGCATCGGTGTATCGCTTTCACCGGGTGATGTCAGCAGCAGGGTTCTTGCATAGTTAATTGCTGACGCGCTGAGTTGCAAAAATCGGGGAGAAATGGTATGGGGAGTACGTCCTGAACTTTGCCCACTTAATAAATGAAATGTCATTGAGGCATGTGGCAATCAGCGCCGCACAAAACTCAAATGAAAACACAATTCAACACGCAGCAAATGACGTCGTCGTCGTTGGAGTAGGGGCTCGTCCCCCTCCACAGTTGGGTCCTTGCTAACTGACTGAAGGACTGAGGGACTGACTGGTTGACTGGTTGACTGACTGGCTAACTGACAGCGTCCAGGCGAGCCTCGCTTTATCTGCCCCTTCAGGGTTTTCATCCAGCAAACAGTGAGGGGCCAGAAAAGTAACCAGAAAGAGCCTGAAAGTCATACCCACTTGTCCACTTGTCATAGACACCATACACTCAACCCACACAAAAGTAAGTAATAGGAAAAGGCGTTAAAGAATGGCGAAGTATCCTTGAAAAAAAAGTTAGCTTTACACTAGAATTTTCAACTTATTATGACTTCAAACTACGTGTGAACAAGTGCTGTGCTTATAATAGAAGCAAGTTCAAGACTTTTTTATCTGGAGAAGTAACAAATTAGTTACCTATAATATTTATCTTACGTTGTCTTGCGGCTTTCCAATCCCCCATCAGTCCCCAAAATACCCTGTGAATTTCCCACCATATTTAAGAGAGAGCCCCTAAAAAAAAAGCGAGCTATGCGTGTGCAACTCTGCTGCAACTGCTACTGCTTTTGCTGCGAAATCCTCTACCATTGCCGCTCTGGCAGAGCTATATCTGGCATAGCTATAGCTGCTGCTGCTGCGTCAGCTGCAACTGATGACATTGTCAGGCATCAAGGCGGCTCTCCAGCTATGAGGGAACCAACGGGCCTGACAGTTACTCAGCGTCAGGCATCGAGATACTGCAGCAAATGCACCAAGATAAACTAGTAATTCAGAGTTTAACAGTATTAATTAATAGTAAAATGTACTATTAAAACTAGATTAATTAAATTGAAATATATATTTTAATTATTAAAGAGATTTTCTATATTTTTAAAAGCAAATAGAAACCTAGTTATAGGCAGAACCGTTTGTCTTAGAAATACTTTTGTGGTTTTTTCAAGTGTAGAAAAGAGGTGTGGGATGTTAGCGGGTGCGTTGGCCAAATTAAAACTTGGGCCACACACTTGACACGTGCTTAGTTGGTGCTGCACTCGCTGGGAGTCCCACTTTTCAGTGCCTTCCCTGGGCCTTCTTTTTTTTTTTTGTTTTTTTTTGTTGGCTTTCCATGTTTGCGGCTTCTGCGGACTGAGTTTGTTCTGGCCATCTGCCTTTTTCCTCTGGTTTTGTGACGTTTGCCCTTCCCCTGCCTCCGGTTTAAGCTAGTTTAATTTATGGAATCGCCTTCTCGGCGGCATCAACTTGCGTGTGCGGATGCATAAACTTGTTGCATACATTGCGGCGACGCCGCTTCAGGTGAGGAATGCACTTTTGCAAATTTATGTGGCAGCCAAAAACTTATTTAAGATGTTAAGTGCCTGCCGTCAGCAGTAATTCATTTTTGGTTGAAATTTCAGCTTTTTAATAGGGCAATAAAATCCATAATAATCATAATATGAAACCCATTAAAATGCATCAGTAGTTCCATTAATTATTTTATTAATTTATGTTAGGTTGGGCTTAGTGTCTAAGCCAAAGATTAATAAATACTAATAAATAATGTATATATATTTAAGTGGAACTTTACCTTTTCCTGGAGCCATTTAGATATTAATTTTCCCAGGCAAATGATTTTCTCTTGAATTTCATTTGACTTTAGTTTTATGTATTTCTAAAGTTCCCTTGTTTTTTAGGTTGTTTTCGGTGAAAGATTAAGTGAAAAATTGCAACTGTTGCACAAATTGCTGCTGTGGCTGCAACTAAATATTGTTATTATTTTACTAGGATTCTTTTTTGGTACATAAGGACATATGTTTGCGGGCCAAAAATTGAATCAAATAGTAATTTATGGCCTGTGAAATTTCTGCCAACTGTGCAAATATTTTTGTGGCATTTTTTTTTGTCGAACATTTTCGTTGGAACCTACACACATGGCATCGCATAATTTTAGGCATAATTCTTTTAAACAAACTAGCGGCAGTTTTAAGCGCAGTTTCTGCGTTTTTGGCTGCCCCGCTGCAGTATAAACAAGCCACTCAACCCACTTGGGCTGCAGCCTAACATGTTGGGGGATAGTATACCATATATGTTTTTTTTTTTTTTGCTTTCGAGGGGAACGGCGGGTTGTCAACAAAAATATCACTTGTTTGCATGAAAAATCTCTGCCGTAGGGGGTGTTTTTCGTGATAAAATGGAACAAAGCCTGGCGGAAAAAAAAGGAAACCCGCGTAAACCAGCAAACGCCAGCGGAATTGAGCAATTTTTATGAATAGCAATAGTCACCGGGAAATAGTAGAGGCCCCCTCCTACGACCATACATACATATATGGAAAAAGAGTCCTAGTTCATCTGTCTTGCTTGAAGTGGATGCGGGGGTCCTGGGTGCTTGACAGTTTGACGCCCCGTAATTCATGCCATGATGAACGTCGACTATAAAAACCTTTTTTTTTTCTCGGTCCGCTGCTCGCATGACATCTCACTTGACTTATGGAACAGCTGTTAGGGATTAGCATTTAACATGGGTTCCTGCCGCCGACCATTTAAACCCTTCATCAGGCCGGGAATGAGTTTAAATTGGTAACATTAACACACAACAACAAAAACGAACACATTTGTCGCTAATTCGATTTGTCTGTCGCCACGAAAAACGGCGGCGGCGTCGGCGATCGGAAAAAGTTTCCATCGTCGTCGTCGTTGGTGGGTCATAATTTATTACCTCCAGTTGGGCCAACTTAATTATATACGTTTAATACAATTTGCCGGCAGTGAAAAATCGAATCAGAAATACGAGAGGCAGCGAATTAAAAAAATAAAAGTTAAAACACCAAAAAAGTAAAGGCTGTCGGCCATTCATGAATGTTAATAATTGAGTTGTCTGCATTATAAACGGTTTTAATGTTTGTAACCAAAGGGTACAGGGTTACTATAGGAGCATAAACAAGTTATAAATAAATGTCTTATTAATTATTGAAATGCTTTTTTTATGGAAATAATATAACAAGAATACCATTTCAAGTTGAAGTGCGAGTTTGCACAAATTGAAAACAAATGTAATCTGCTAGGTTAAGGCCTCATTTCTCACTTTGATTGTGATTGTTCCATCGTAAGCTATGTATATGATATAGCTGTCTGATCTACTAGACAGTTTATTGACATTTTTAAATGTCGAATGATAAGCTTCAGCTTTTCTGCGACGCCAACAGAGTTTACGTTGTGGGAAAAATGGACACCAAGATGACAGTACTGAAGTTTACTTTCTCCGGTTAAGAACTGCAAAGAAACCCCAACTCAAAATGCCCAAAGTCGCAATTATTTTCTTTGTAATCACTCTGCTTGTCGTTTGTATATGTCATACATCAGGCCAAGATCTCCGAATTCCTAAAGATTTAAAGGAATTGGAAGATGTTATGAAGAGGGACTATACACAAAGTCAAGAAATATTAAAAAAAACGTTTTCAGGTAAATGGAAACCCTTTTTTATTGTCTAATAACCACAAATATAATTCGTTTCTATTTCAGGGAATATGCCAAACGACGATATAATGCATAAATCTGTTTTATAAGAGCACATTGGAATGTATAATTCAAAGTTATAAGTAATCATCATATACAGTCTTTAATTAAATAAAGAAAAGACATTGAAATCACTAAAGAATTTTTACCAGGTTAAAAGGTGAGCAATTCATTTTATGTGTGGTATTTTTCTCTAGAATATTTAGAAATTCGTCTTAAAAAGGGCAAAGGCGAGTCCCCATAGATTTGAGATTTTCAGAAATCAGAAAAAAAACGTTTTCAAATCTAGGTCAATTTTTGTTGAATGTTCACAAACCACTCTAAACAGTATATACAATAATGCTAACAAAACAGTTTTATAAAAGATTCGTGCAATGTATACATATTATATTACTGTAAGTAATAAAGTATATGCACATTTTTAATTAAATAAAGAAGAGCCAACAAAGTCGCTAGAGATTTTAAATTAGGTTTAAGGGTAAACAATAAATATTTCAAAATTTTAATAGATTTAATGGAATATGTAGGGTGTGGGAATTATCAAAATATACCATATTGACGTATACCATATATATTTTAAATAGTTTGAAATCAAATCAAAAGCTCTTTGAAAGCTGAAAAATATTATAGTTTTGATTACATACTTCTGCTATTTAAGAACCTTAGACCTGAGTAGAACACTCCATCCAGTTAGCCCTTTTTTCACTATCGTTTTTCCATTACCATTTCCAATTTGGTGTGCGACTGAATACTAATTAAATTAATTAAATTCATTTTCGGTGCCGATGTAGCTGCGAATTAACGACAGTGCCTTGTGTGTCTGAAAGTCCTGCTCACCGAATGTGCTTGTGTGCGTCAGGAGCGTGGGAGAGTGCATTTTTGGTTTCGGTTTTTGAGGTTTCAACGGTTTTGGTTCAGGGCTTTTACCTGGTATTATACCTGGGGTATATGACAAAAGATAAAAGGATAAATAAATCAATAAATATTTTAAAAAAATTATAAAACGTTGTGTTGTTCTAAGGCTTACTTGGAACTTTAATTACTTCAAAAATTATGTTTAATAGAATGCATTAATTTTTAAAGAAATTATAAACTTAAAATTTACTTCAGATTAGGTTAAGCCATTAAAAAGTAATGCAAACAAAAATTGTCTTTCTTTTATATTTAAAAAAAACATGTAATTTACATTTTTGTTTAATTTTTTACACTTTCAAACATGAAAATGGTAAAATTAACTTTGAAAATTCACGTACACTAGTATTCAAGTTTATTGTACTTTAAAATATGCGATATATTATCAATATTTCCTTACCATTCTTTGCCATTAATTTTCAAGATTTTTCCAAATCAAAAATGTGCAAGAAAACGCCCCAAGTTAAATTATATTTAACTCTGTAATCTAATAAATCTAGGGCATAGCACAGTCGGTACTCTCTAATTCTTCCCTTGGGGGTTTTGCGAAATATTTCTTTGCCCAAGATTTTTAAGGACACCTTGCACAACTTTGATTCGCCTCCCAAGAATCAATGTCTAATCGACTCCGTAATTCGATTCCCAGCCGGCCCAATCAGTTAATGTATCAATTGAGTCGCAATTACGTCCGACGCTGCGGATCTAGCCCTGAAAATAATTGCAATCAATGGCCGACGCGCCAGACGCCGCTGCAAAATGCCTTTGTGGCATTTCAAATTAGCGCATCGCTGGCAACCGATGGCCGATGGTGGTGGTAATTCAAATTCAAATTCAGATTCAGATTCGGCTACGGATTCTGGTGACGGTGCCGGTGCCGGTGCCGGTTTCGGTTTCAGAAATATGCCAAATGGTCGGCACAAAATCTGCAAATTTACAAACTGCTCGCTATCAGCCCGCAATTATGCATGTGAGTGCGTGTCATTGTCCTGCGTAATTGTGCGCGCTCTCGACTAGAAAATGTTGCGAACTAGCATAAACAAAAGGCCCTCTGGCCGCACTTTTCGGGGGTTCGAGTTTTAATTATCATATAACCGTCGCCGATGGCACCTCCATAGCCACCTCCGCTTGCAATGTCAACTTGATTATAAATTCAATGGCTGGCGGTGGGCGGACATTTTGTTTTCACCATTGAATAGATGGGTACTAGTATTGATAAGGGGACGTGGCCGCATCGTTTCGTTGCGGAAATGCTGTCAATTAAACGCAGAGAATGCAGCTCTTGTTTTTAGCCCGCTCTTCCGGTTCCTGCTTGCCTATGAGCATGTAACATGTGTCTGTCGGATGCGTATCATTGAAACCGATCCTGTTGCAACTCAATCGATGATGGATGTCTGTCGTTGTTACCTGGCTCTCAAATCGGAGGCCTATTCAGTTTGGTTTTCTATGGAAATATCAGGTTAGGCAGGTTGCAGCATATTTTTAGTACATGTTGCAAGTTTTTTAGGGATATTGACAATAATTTCTTAAAATTTTGATGGTTTAATTCTGTTATTATATCCAGAAGTGATTTCCTGACTTGAAGACCTGCTTAGATCCTTTGTGAATCCCCCTCTTTGTGGCACTCAACTCAATTTGTGCCAACTGTTTTAATGCTTAATGCCATTCGCTCACTTCGTAGTCCCCTTCCCTCCTCTTTATTCCGATTCGACTAATGAGCTTTGGGTACCTTTTGGCTTTTGTCATGGCCCTTTGACATGTGCTCTGGGGTCCCTTAGCGTGTCCTTTGTAAGCTGAATTTGCATTTGGCCTGAGACTCAGCCTCAGTTGGAATTCGCAATGAGAATGAGTCCTGCCGCAGTCAGGGGCATGGCAGGCGGATTTGCTACAAGGGAAGGGGTGTGTTTTGGGAATCCTTAACCAACTGCTTGGCATGTGAACATTGTAGCCCTACTGCTGCTGCTGCTGCTATTGCAATTTATGAAGTTCAGCTGTAATGCGCTTTTAACCTGCAGCAGGAGCATCCAGCGAGCGGCGTTTGTGGTATTGTGGTCCTCCTGCCAGCACAACTGCAGCGGCCCGAATGCCGCTTATTATTATGCGAAGCACGTGGCCGAAAACTAAACACACACGACCACCACGAATCACCAGACGGCGGGCACTGGTCGAAAATTTGAATCATTTTTTCTAGAATTTAAAATTTGTTTGGGTATTGGTGCGATTTTGGATCTTTAAACTTTGTAAAACTTGATTAAACCTTAAATTAATAGAACCGATGTCTTGTTTTAAGTGAAAAAGATGTTTTTTGCTCCATTGCGCGCCCTATTCCTCCTCCACGCTTTGCATGCAATGTACAAGCTATAGCGAACGAAAGAGGTTCTCTTTAGCAGCACTTTTAGAGAGGTTTTTTCAATGTTTTTCCTATATTTACTCTTTTTCCCATTTAATAAATATTTCTTCCAGTGCAGCCAGCAACATAAATAGCGTTAGTTGCATTCGTACATCCACCTCACACATCCAACTCGCACAAATAAGTCTGGGCAAACATAAAATGTAACATGCGAGCGCCGCATGTGCCATGCACAATAAATACGCGCTACTGAGGAGGCACTGTGGTGGTGGCCAGGAGGTGGTTACTGTCAAATGGCATGGTCAAGTAGTTTGGCTAAAAACTGCTAGTTGAAAGGGGAGAGGAGGAGACGCACGAGGGAGAAGACACGACTGGCAGATCATGTTTCTTGGCACGCACACAGAGGCACATTAATAACAAACATGGCTTATGGCAATGAAAAGTGTGGATAAAAGCGGTGAATAAGGTGTGATGAAGGGGGTGAATATGGGATAAGTAAGGGGTGTCATATCAGTATAAGAAACTGCTAAAGAGAACTGGTAATGTAAGTGGGGAAAAAGGGGAAGTTACATCTAAAGAGAACCTAAATAAGGATGGACCCTACCATAGTTCAACATGTAAGGTCAAAACTTTGACTCCACCAGCCACCAGAGTCTCCTGTGGCAGCTACTATCTATCTTATTGCCACAATTAAAACAAAACCCCAACAGAGGCGTGAAACTGTTTCTCGCACACCGTAGACACTCTCTAAAATGTGCCCCATCCTCCCGATTCCAGAAAGTATGCACAAATATTTTGACAAAGCAAATATTTATCAACTTTTGTGCTCTCTTGGCCTTTGGCCATGCTTCATGCCTTCAAAGCCAAGTGATATGGCTTGATACGAGGGTGTTACCCAGTGTGTTCTTGTTGTTGTTGGTCAAGAAGAAATTCAAAGTCAAAGTTGTTTGCTTAGTTATATAACATAGTGTGTATCAACGGACACAACAGAAAAAGGATTCGGCCCTGAGTGTTGTGAAAAAAGAGAAGAGGTGAAAAGGTGCCTTCACCCACTCCTCTGCCCTGAACTATGACCTACAGTACACGAGTGAGTGTAGAACTTGGTTATTTCGAGAGCTCAAATATAAATATATAATTGGCAATTTTCTTTTTCAACTTTGTGCAAGTCCTGTGTAATTTAAAAGGGAAATTTGTGAATGATTTTATATTTAAACCTACAGCATTCATAAAGTAAATGTAGCTTTGACTAACTCTATCTGCGTAATATTTTGAAATTATGATAAATTGCTTAACCACTTCCGTTATCCCTCAAATAAACCATAAATCATGCTACCAAAATCTCCCAATAAACGCCCTCATTTGCAGCATATGACCAACTTCCGGTTGCAGCTAGCAATTTATCCTCAGCTGTTGCTGCATCCTTAAGGGCAGCGAGTGCAATGGGGAAGAGGGTACTGGGCGAAAAGTGACAGATTCCTGGACGAGTGAGTGTGAAAACCCAATAACCCAAAGCTCAAGGTGACAATGATGCAGCATCTATGTGCTGTCAGGCAAATGGGGGGCCAGAAAGTCACCATGGCCCGGCATTTACGTTCTCCGGCTTTATGTCCCAGTGTCCTGGTATGTCCTGGTGTCTCGGGCACTGCCCGTTTTGTTTGCCCTTGTGTTGTTGTTGTTGACTTATTATATTTTAACAGAGAACAAAAGACAAATGCAGCCGGCTGTTACAGTATTTTCATTGTTTAACAATGACACAAGGGTCAAAGGTGAGCCAGAGAGGAGCAGGACAGGCAGAGTTGCAGTAAGCAATTCATCCTTGATACTAGCATGTTGCGTCCTCTATTTGCTGTCCTTGCTGCGTCCTTTTTAAGGGTCCCGGGTTGCATAAGTCCAAAGTCAGTTAGTTTGTCTGAGGCACGGGGAAGTGTCTATATGATGTGGATGTCAGGTGGGAGTGTCCCTTTTAAAGGAAGTCTAGTTGAATATGCCAAGGATTTTGGTATATATTTCTAGGGCTAAATTTCTAGTAAAGATTTTTGGTCATTACTACTTCTTATTCTTAGAATTTCTTTTTAAAATGTAAATAATGTTATTAATAAGCCTTTAAAAATTTCATTTTTTGCTTAATTTATGTGATTTTCCATTACATTTCAAGCTGGAATCAAAACAAAACTGTCTTTGAATGGTTTTCTATTTCTTTTCCCAGAGTATCTTGAGTTTGCATATATCCCTCAATCCCGTTTCGAGGTCACACATGCCACACACAGGTAGTCTGCTGCAGCTCGCAGTTGAATAAATTTGTACAATGTCACGGCAATTATGTAAAACAGCGCCATTAGTGCAAAGATTTTCACCTCGAGCGGACCTGACTCACTGACTGACTGACTAACTGACTGAATGACTGACTGACTAACTGAGTGAGTGTGCGAGTGACAGACATTTGCTCGAATTTATGAGGCATGCTGCAAGGACAATGCAGCCTGCCGCCACGTGTGTTTGTGCATGTTGATGATGTTGCCACAGCGGCTGAAGCTGCTGCTGCTGCTGCCTGCCTGCCTGCAATGGTGAATTATTTATGCCAACTTGACATTTACTTGGCCAGCAGCCGGCCAAGTAAGCCCCGAGTCCTGAGCCGTGAGCCTTGTCCTTTGCCTTGCATGTTGTTTGCTCTGCTTGAGCATTTTTTAGAGCATACTTTTCCGTCGCATTTCGCTGCCTACATACATATACTTTATGTTTTAGAGAAGGTAAAGATAAGCCCAATTTCTGTATGAAAAATATTTATAATTTGACATAAGAAAGGGTGGATTTTTAACTCCAAGCTTGATTTTTAAATAATATTTTCTCTTGTAAAAAGCCTTTCTTAACAGAGTCTAAAAGTATTTTCTAAGCCCAGATAGTTTCAGTTCCTGTTGTAAAGGCCCTTCGGTATATAAATGTGGCTTTTATAACCCCATCTATATTGGATTTTCAACATGGTCTCGGCCTCAAGATGAAGATGAGATGTGGCCGCCGCCTTGGCCGCAATGCTTAAACACATTTTAAATATTCATAATTCAATTTTGACTTGGTACTCCTCCGCTCAACTTTTTGCGGCCAGTTGCTGGCTGTATCTCAACGTATATATACTGTATAGTTGTTACTTATTTGCTGCCACTCGCCACCGTGGTGGTGGCTGGTGCAACTTGGTTGCTCCGCCTTGGCTTTGCCAGCCGAGTATCTTATTTTCCTATTTTGGTACGTTATTAATGAGCAAAAGTAGAAATGCAGGCCACAGAAATGGATAGCAGTCGGAGGAGTTGGGGTTCTAGATGAGCTGTTATGGGGGAGTGGGTGGCTAGGACCAAGGTTTTTCCTAGCAGACTCTTAGACTGAGCTACGGCACAAAAATTTGTTTTAGATTTTGTGGTTTTAGGTAACTTGGTCGAAACTGATTAGGTTTCTATTTTCTTAAGTAGTTTAAAAATATATTTAAGAAATATTATTTCAGATTTTTATTCACTTAGTGAGTAAAATCAGTTGAAAGAGTATAAAAACATAAATATATAATTATTTAAGGGTCATTATCTGTTGATAAATCAAATACATTTTTTGAATATATTTTAATTTAAATTTTTATTGTATACATTTATTTATATATTAGTTTCTGGTTAGTATAAAATTTTTTCTCTTGAAATATTGAACATTTCTGTTTAATTTATGTTATCTCTTTTCATTTTAAAGTTTTTATATAAAAATCGATAGTACTTTGTCGATCTGCCAGGTGCCCAAGGACTTGGCCTTATTTAGCCTGTAGGGCAGCGGCGTTTTTTTTTTTTTAGTTTTTACAGTACCAAAGCCATGGCCAGGGGCAGTCAGTCGACTGGCAACAACAAAACAAAGCAAAGTAATAATTTCCAAAGTTTCTGACGTTGCGCCGCTCTCTCTCCCTCCATTTCCCCCTCTCTCCCCCTCTAGATGCACTTAAATATGTATATAGAATATTTTTAATATGGCCGCGCGGCCATTACTCTGTAAATATGAAAGGCAAAAAAATGTATACACAAAAAAAATAGAAAATACTCAAAGGAAAGGAAAGTGGTGGGGGCAACAAAATTAAATAATACTTTAGTCCTGGATTGGTGAGAAGTGTTGAGGAGGGGTTAAACTCAGCAGGAGCCGAGAGGAAATTCAAAACTCATGATTTTGTCGTTTGAGTCGGCATATCATATTTATCTGCTAGCCGAGCAGAAGCCATCGTAAGCCTTTGCTCCCCACCTGCCACAGTCAGTCAGCAATAATAAGGATAATGCATGGCTCAGATTCCTTTACAGTGGCTCAAAGCCACTGAGGGGGAAGGTGGAAGCTTGGCTCCCGAGTATCTAAATAAATAGCTCAGCAAACTGAAGTTTGTCTCGAGTTGGGAGCATCTCTCAGCTAGAGAAGTTATAAATGCTGCACTTGGAGTAAATTATTTGTAGCTAATCTAAATATAAAAAAAAAAATTAGAAATTTGTCATAAATTCTAGGTAGGAGTTTTCTATAATATGATACAAATCCCAAGTGTTTTTTGGGGGGAAAACGTTTGCTACTTAGATAAGTGAAAAGAGTATTTTAAAAGGGAAGCTAGTTAAATTAATTTAAGGTAAATAATTAAATATTTTATTACTTAAATATAAGAGTATTTTTGGTTTATAAACATTAAACAAATTGAAGCCTTATATTTTCTATATATCTTTGTATTCTTTCCTCTAACTTGTGACTACATATACCACAAATATAGACTATAAATCCCTTAGAACTCCCAGGCTTTCTCCCATTTAAACAATACATTTCTCTCTGTGTTTGTAGGTCCCTTGCCTGAACTGTGGCTTCAGCTCTTCGAGCTTCTACGGGGGATTTATGTTGTGAAAAGTGAAACATAAGCACGCCGGATTGCAGCGACTTTGGCAAGTCAGACACACGAAATAAAAAGCGTTTCGCAAAAAAAAATACAGAATATATAGTACGACACGTGCCATATCATGAGGCAGTGGCATAAGCATTGGACCAGGCCCTAGCTCCCCGGACTTAGCCCAATCCCATACCCATTCCACCCTCCCCGAAACCCTCACGATGTGTGGCTAAAATGAGTTCAGAGCAAAATGTTTATATCCGTTGCAATTGCCGGCTGGGAACGCGCCACTCTTGGATCATAAATCGCTGTAAACTCGGCAAATATTGCAGAAAAGTGTGCGGAAAGAGATACCGTTGCCGGGAAATCGACAATAAGCACGGGAAATAAGGCGAGCGAGCAGAGCTATAGAATACATCAAATATAAATAAGCTAGTCTGATCATTTTATTTTCAGCTTGTAATTTTGCAAATCAAATTAATTTTAAAAGAACCCAAGTCATATCTTATATCACTTTGATCGCTGATCCGAAAGATACACCTCATTATTCGCTAGTTAAATCTGTGAAATCATTCCAGCCACTTGGACAGCCCTTTTTCCCTTTGACCACTTGGCAACATTAGCTGGGGAAAAAAATGTTAAAAAACATTTCTAATTGACTTCAAAATTAGTTTTTGCCTTGCTGCACAGCAACAAATAAGCCACGCAAAAAGCCAAAAGAGATAGATGAAAATTAGGGAAAATGCTGGCTGGAAAAAGGGGTGGCTAAAGTGAAGGGAGAAATATATATGTATGTATATATAGTTGGGGGCAAAAATCCCGCACAGTCATTTAAACAACAAATAGTTTGAGCAAAGCTCAGCAAACAAATAAACAACTAAATAAACATTTTAAACTTTTTCTCCATTTGCGAAAAGCTGAATGGGGATGAGATGAGTGCAGCCAGGTGGAAAACTTTCATTTGTTCCGTGAGTAAAAATCAAATGCACATAATTATGAACTTGAGGTGCGAAATGTTTGGCCCATTCCTGTGACCAGACCTTCCAGGTATTCAGCCCTTATTGGCGCTGACCACCTCCTGTGGCTCCTTTGTGCTTTACGTCGCATTTAATTGGAATTGTTTCGTTGGGGGATCCTCGAGAGGACGATTTGATTTTGATTCCCCAACTACATTTTGCCAATTAAAGTGGCAAAAGTACTTGGTTTTTTGATTTTGTTTTCAAATTTTTTGCAATTATCTTTAGCTTATGGTTTTTGGCCAAACAAAAAAAAGTTATAAAACCCCTTGGGGTAAAGCGTGTAAAGTTTCTAATATAAGACGTAGGAATTAAGCAGTTTATTGCTATTTTCTTCACTAAGAGATAAACATTTTAGAGGGTATTAATGCTTGAAATTAATATATTAATCTAAGTTAATATAGTTTTTTTAATATAAATAAATATTTAACCAGGAGATCTTAAATCTCTTAATTTCTGACAATTATTAAATATTAAATTTCCTAAATTTCTTATCAAAGTCACGCACTTGGCAACTTTAATATCAATTTCTCATTTATGAGGAACATTTTCATTTGTACGCTGGAAGCGATAAAAGTTACCCCTTGCCCCCTAAATCACCTCGACCGGTTGGTTGGTGGGTGGTTTTCTGTCGGTGAAATCCTTAGCCCATTTTCGTTAATTTTTGCCAGCACATTTTTTTAATTTCACACAATTTTTTTGGGGTTGGGGGAAGGGGGATTTTTACCCACACCCCGCCTGACTTTACCCCTGGATTCTGCCCCGGCTTGGCCATCACCGACGATTGGGCGCTGGACAACTCTAAACACGGCAATGGTAACGGCAAGGGACCGAGTCTGGGGGCAGGATCTCCACTGAGGAGTCAGAGCAGGAGCAGGAGCAGAAGCTGAAGCTGGAGCTGGAGCCGGTGCAGGAGCTGAAGCCGGAGTCGTGGCAACAAGAAATGCGGTTACAGTGTCCAAAGGCCGTCCTGGAATGCCATAAATTACGTTGTCGGCAGAGCGGCAAGGCAAGCGGTACGGGGCGTGGCAGTCTGGGACCCATTTTGGGATCCTTTAGGTCCAGGATGCAGCAGGATAGCCGGAGAGCTGGTTTTGGGGCCGCAGACTGCGTTACGTTTTTGGCTCTAAATTAAATTTTTGCCAACGCCGAAAGAAGCTGCAAATTTTTGTGCTGCGCACTGCACTGATGCGGCATCGGAAGCGGAGAGCCATTAGTCCTTGCGGAGTCCTGGGCCAACGTTACTTCATCCTCATCCCTCAGCCCCGGACCCATCTTTCCTGGCTTTGCTTTTGTGGCCACCGCCTCATTATGGGCCAGTGTGTGTGTCTGTGTGTGTGTGTGGCTCTGCAATTAGCAGGCGCTTGTTAGTGGCAAAATGGCAAATGGCCAAGAGCCAAACTGATATGAGCTATCATAGAAATCATTGAAATTTACTTAATGCCCATCCATCTAATTTTGGACATTATAAAGGGAGTTTTCCTAGAAAACACACAGAGAAAAATATAAAAGAAAAATGTTTATAAGGTCAAATCACTAGCTCAAGTATCCTTAAAATACTTTAGTTAATCTGGAATTATTTCCTTTATTTTTGGGTCTTCTTCTTGGCAGTCTATTTCTTTTTAAACTCTTTGTTAATTTTCTTAGTGTACCATTCATTTTATCATATTTTTTTTTGTCGAGTGTCCTGCAAGTTTTCCTTGTTTTCTTTTTGGAACAACCTGACACAACCATCAACTGTTTGGACATGACAAGTTGGTGTGATATTTGCGACAACCTGTAGTCATCCTTTGTCTCCGTTGTCATGCCTTTCCCCTTTTCGGTCTTCATGGTCCTTTTTTCCTGACAAAAAGCCGCACGTTATCCTTGCTAAGTGCAAAAGTGGATTGCAGTTTGGATGCGCTCCTCTAAAGAGGCTCCTGCCGGGAAAAAAAATGCTTCGCCAACCAGCCAGACACTTGCAAATGAACTTTGGCCTCCCTCAGAAAGGTGGCAGACCCTGTTCCATTGTAGTACCTACCAGGGAATGGGCATAACGCGGTGGCCAACATTATTAAATAGTTCAACAGCAACAAACAAGTCTCGCCTGACAAGGCCATAAAAATGTAGAGAAAAATGTACTGAAAATACGGGGAAAAGAATGTGGCAAAGTGCAGCTTAGACCGCGATGAACATGAAGAACTTGGCTTGGCTGAGTTATGATGGCCATAAGTCTGCCCCCAGGACGAGGATGTCAGCATGACCCTGCAGTATTAATGCCGTATTTATGCAGGCAAATCAGTTGAATGGAGGAAAATGGAAACTAGAACTGCAGCTGTGGGAGACGTCCTTTGACCGGTCTTAATTAGGCCGATTTCTTGACTCAATTCCAGCGGGCTCAGCAGCAGGCTCACGTAACCCAGCAACGGCGTATGCATTACAGTTCCAGTTCCTGGCTCCCGGCTCCCGGCTCAAGCCCCTTTCGAGCACAATGAAATTGAATTTAGTCTTAGGTACCCGTCACGTACTCCCTCCTGGATATGGTCGCCAAAAAACTTTCTTTTTTTCACAAATTATTTTCCTTTTTTCTTTTCGTTTTTGAGGAAAACTTTGCGCTGCCGCCGAGAAAGTTTACTGCATAATAAAGAATAGAATAAAAGGAGGGAGAGCATAAGTGGGAGTGGCAGAACAAACAGAAAAACCCCAAACAAAACACAAAGGCGAACGGAATGCTGGCCTGTAACCCCTCCCCGTCCTCAACGACTTCAAATCAAAAATTCTGTGTATGATACGTAGTCCTTGTCGTCGTCGTCGTCGTAGTCTCGGGTAACTGAAAACTTTAAGGCATCTTTTCAGCATCTAATTGGCTGCAATCGGCAAGTCATTGCGTATGCGTAATGTGCGACAAATCAAGCATACGCCGTGCAAGCCAAGCACAGTACATATTTCATAGTCATTGATTTCAGCCGCTCGGCAAAGGCTCCTTTTTCGAACTCATTTCGTTTGGGGTACAAGGATTGGGGGGAAAATCCTAGAACAAACAGCGGAACAAACGGAAGCCAGAACAAGCCGCAGCATTCGTAGAATTTTTTAAAAATTAAACCCAAGTCGGGGGAAAATGCGGGTCCCCTTGTACAAAATAAAGGAATTGCATAAATTTTTCACTTATTTGGGCATTGGCATTGAATTTTCATTTTCACAAAATGCACACACACACACACAACACATATATTTATCATTCATCTGCGTTTGTATATTTTACTCACATAACAAACGATTCTCTTATGGATTCAGACATTTTTTTTCCGTCCCCTTCCTGTCCACAAATGAATGAGTTTTAATTTAAGCATAATTGCTTTCCGCGGGTTTTTGTGTCTCTGATGTCGGCCAACTCCCTAGCCCGGGTAGTTACACCCGCTCCCATCCAAAAATTTGTAGCTTCAAAAAATATTTAAATATATATTTTTACAAGCTGGAAATATAAACCAATTTTTGGATTAAATAATAAGTAACATATATTCTGGAATTTAAGGTTTTTATGCTTTTTCTTTAAAAGTTTATAAATTAATAACAAAAAATAGTTGAAAATTATAAATACAAAAGACTAAAAAACTAAAAACTAACTAAGAATAATAGACATAACATTTAAATATATAAAAAATATAAGAATTACTTTGAAATTTTTCTAAACATAATTTTCATTTTCCCTCAATAATTATAACAATTCCCCGCAACTCCTCTGGCAACCCTCGTGTCTCGTTTCTTGCAACGCTGCATTGTGCATGATTAACAAGTCTTCCGGACTGCACTTCCTTGGCCTGCGACCTGAAAATCGATATGGTAAAGTAATTACCAGACAATGAGTGAGAGTTGGAAAGCCTTCGGCGACTTTGCCAGGCTTTAACTGTCGGGATTGGCTGCAAATTGAAATAAATCCAGAGCCCGGCCAGAAGTCAAGCAAGTTGGTGGCCAGACGGAAGACATTTGTCAAGGAGCCGCCGCAGACAGCACAATTCCCCAAGCACTCGAAGGACTTAGCCGGGCGTGAAACCGGGGGCTTGGCCATAACCGAAACAATCATCATTTGGACACTTTTAATACTTTGCCAGCTATGCTCGCCATGGGAAGATCTCTGCACTCCGGAGAACTGGAACTTCAGTCTCGGAGCCAGAGCCGGTTGCTGGTAGAGCTGGAGCTGAAACTGAAACTGAGGCAAGTGATGGCCACGGCGGCACTGTCACAGCTTAATTCCGAGCTGTTGTTGCCCAACTTTGCAGCTGGCGAAAATATCTCGCGGGATTGAAATTTATGCTCTCAAGAAGTTTTCAAATAAAAAAGGGAAACTCAAACCTAAAACTCGAACTGAGCTCAACAGTGCGTGCTGATTAGTTTTTGTGGCCTGATATGTGTTGCCATTGCTGCTGTCATATAAAGTTGCCGGAAATTCGGGCTGAAATGTTTATTTTTTTTCTCTTCTTTTTGGGGGTTGCTAATGACGCTTTAGAGTACCAAATATCGTAGGATTACAGATGGAAGTACATGTTATTGTAAACATTTTTGACATTATTGTCATTGCCTAATAAGGAAATAAGTCTATTAAGTGGAAAATATATTATTGAAATATATATAAACATTCATACGAGTAAAGACAACGAGTGAATTCAATGGGTAAAACCAGCGAGTAACATGATAACGGCAAATGATCAAAAGAACGAGTAACGAGTGGTGGTAATACTGACGAGTAAGGACAACTAAAGACAACGACTTAGGAGAACTGAAATGAACGACAATCAAAAACAAGAGAAGGATTTGCTAGACAATAATAACTAAAATGAGCGAATTAAATCAAAACAACGAGTAAAAAGGGCTAGTAGTACCAGCGAGTTGAGATAACGAGTAAAAACCCGAAGCGGTTCACTCGATTTCCTTTCCCTAATTACCATAAACTTGCCACAATCCTAAACCCTGTTCATTAGGTGCTATCCTTTTTGTAAAACTTCCCTCTTTACCTATTTAATTTGTTTTCCCTTAAAGAAATCTCTCTCTTTTGAAGCTACAAATTAAGAGTGAATGAACTGTTGCCTACAATAAGGGCTGTACAAATTACAAAACCATTATTCGTTGCTCGTTTGTCAGGCGATCAACGAGGCATAGCCACCACATGTTGCTTTCTCGCAGGCAACATGTTGCTGGCGGGCAGCCAAAAGCTGCAACAAACTGTGGCAACCACAATTTTGTAAATGTTGTGACAGTTAATTTTGACAAATTTGTCTGAAGTTTATCACTTATTGATGACAACAGCAGCAGCAGCAACAACTACACATTTATGGCCGGGTCAATCGAATTTTTGGGGTCGCATAACTAATTATGAGGTCACCGGCTAAATTAGTTTTTGCCTCCATTCGGGTTAGTTAATTGTAAATGGCTAAATTTGGCCGCAAAAATGTAATTTTTATTTTCAACTCACCAGATTTGTTACTGAAATAGCAACGGAATTTCGCTTTGGTTTATACACAACTCTATTTGAGGTTTTATTTAGCTGACCGGCGTTACCATAAAGCCTGATTTTATTGGTTCGCTCGCTGGCCTGTGTGTGTGTGTGTGTTTCGGGGCTTTTGTTTAGTTTAGTAGACGGCCAGCGCAGATTAAAAACTTTTCCCATTACGTAAAAATTAAGAACTTTGGTATTTTTTGCTCTCACTGCCCGGGAGCAACTTCTTGACCGTACTACTAGTAGTAGTAGTTGTAGTAGCAACAGCCATAGAGAAATGCAGAAATTGTTGCACTCACCGCCTCTGCCTGTGTAGTTGCTGCCACTAAATTCTCTAAAATAAAGCACTCGGCTGCCCTTGGCTCCATTCGCCCCAAAGGCGTTGTTGTGGGTGGCAGTTGCAACTCTGTTCGGCTCCATTTAACCATCACGGATTGTTGGCTCTGCCATGCCTTTAAGGAGGCCACTTTAAGGCCAATGAATCCTTAAGAGAGTTTGAAAAGGTGAAAACCGCTTAAGTATGTGCAAGGGGATTGAACACCAATTGTGTGTGGGTGTGTGTTGTGTGGGTGAATTTTGGGTGGAATTGAAGAGGAAATAGAAGTGTGAAAAGTGAAATTCAACAACAGTTCAATCAGTGAATAAAATAAAGGGTAAAAGAAGAGAAAGAAGGGTATATATAACAGGTGTTTATTCAGTTTTATGGCTTATTTAATTTAATTTGCATTTAGTTTCTAATGAAATAACCAAATTTTGTATACAAGTTGTGTTTATGCTCTCTAAAAAGTATTAAAGTATATTCAAATATTATCAAAAACGCTAGATATAAAATTCTTTATAAATTTAAACTTAATTTAAGTAAGTAGAGCAAGGTGTTCCTTCACTAATCAGTCTCAAAATAATCTCATCTAAAGGTAATTTAGGATATTAAATTTTAAATCTTGCCAAATTTTCTATTCATACTGATTCCATTCCACTATCTCTCCTATTATATAACTCAAAATGACAGCTTTTGGTCAAAACAGACATTTCTAAACTCTGAAATCCGGAAATCTGTAATGTAATGTAATACGAAATCTCAAGTCTGCAGCCCGAAGGAATATCTGGTGTATAATTTCGTGTTGCATACGCAAAGGCGTCAGTCAATTTCACCTATGGCATGCCTTGAAATGCCCCATTCTTCGGCCATTTGAGGAACCCTTCTCTACTCGCCCCCCCTCTCGTGAATGGGGCTCAAATGTGCCCTCTAAGCCAAATGCCAAAATGGTAAACAATGTGCGAATACCTTTGCTGCTGGCCTGCTCTGGAGTAAAATTAAAACAATAAACGATTCGCATGCAGGTGAAAGTCGGTTGATGTTGTTAGGTGGCTGCTGCAATGCAAGCAATCTCCGTCTGGGCCGTAAAAGTTTTTGAATACCTCAATTGTAGCCCATGAACAATGGAAAGGGGGCTTTTTACGGGGGGTTTTCCGGATTCCGGGCAGCTAAAGAGGGTTGGGCGACGGCAGCGGAGGCTGAGAAGTGGCAGCTTGGTGGCTGGTCAACTAACATTTTACCTTTTAGGCAGCTCTCATGCATGAAATTGAAAGAGTAGCAATTGATTGAAAATTTGCCGTGAGTCTGGTGAGCGGGGTGAGCGGATTTTGTGGAATATATGCATGCCAGGATACACAGACAAAATAAGGATAATGGCTGCTGTTGCACGAAAATTGCGGTTCACTTGAAATTTTTGACGTAATTTGAATTTTTTGCCACAAAAGAGTGAGAGAGAAAAAAATAAATGGAAATTTCATTTAAAAAACCAATGGTGGAGTATAAATTGATAACGCAGCATTATTACGCATATGCTAAGGATATTTAGTAGCAGAGGCGGGGAGCCTGGGGCGTGGCATTTGAGGGAAAATAAGCATTGCAAGGAGAGAGATACAGAGAGAATGAGGTTCAACCCACTTGGAGTTCAACTAATCCGGAATCCGCCAGGCAAACATTACAAAAAGAAGAGCACAGCGCATTTTTGGCGCATTTCACTTTTCAGGATTATTTAGAATTTATGCATAAACAAGCAAAAGGACGTTACCCAAAGTCATTTGTTTAAGTCAGCCATGTGTGTTATTGGCCTCAATCTAAACCCTCCCAACCTGTGAAGTCCATTCAGGCTCCACCCTTATACAACCAATGCTCTACATCCCCTTAGGTGCCCAACAAGATATCAAATTAGTTCATTTTCAAAGTCATATAATTGCAGGCTGAGATAATATTGAAAGACATTTTCCTAAATCTAATCCTTAAGCCTAAGTTTACGTTATTTACGTTACGAGACCTCTTATTGAGTCAGTTTGTTTTAGATCCAATGAAAGGAAATAAAATTTAAGATAAGAAAGAACGCTTTTTCCTTTTTTACTTTACATTAAATAGATTAACTTATTAATATTCTTTTGAATCAATTAATTAATTAAGATGTGCAAACTATTTCAGAAATCTTGGCGAAATTATAAGGATGGGTTCAGTTTTATTTTGTTGTTTTGCGGCTAGGCCGTACTCACGCTTTCTCCATCGACGTCAGCAGGCCTGATGACTGGTGATGTGTAGCTGTATGTGTTTTAAGTTATTTGAGGGACAAAACGATATTATAATTGCCAAATCTCCCAAAAAAATTGCTAAATTACGACCGAAAAGGTTTATAAGTACGAATTCTTAAATCAAAAGCTCCTATATGCAAAATTAATTATATTTTAGACACTATCATTCATGTTTATCCGCTCCTGGAGCAGAGTGTGGGCCGGATCAGCCACCAGCTCTCAATACGGATATGTAATGCTACTTCCGTCGTTCGCGCTGATGAAGATGACACGCACTATGTGCGACAGGGATGGCCGCAATCCCTTGCGTGAGGCGTGAGCGGAACGAGACCAGCCCGCCAAGGTGTGGATGCGGCAGAGCGCACGCGATGTGGCAAAGATGCACGGCGATGTGGCAAAGAACGATGTGGCCACGAAAAAGACACACGGCGATCCAATAGGTGCGCCGAAGAAAAGCACGGTGATCCAATATGTGCACCGTGTGAGGGAACGGCGATCCAATATGCGCGCCGTGTGAGGGAACGGTGGCACGTGAGCGAGGCGGTAAAGAAAATCCAAATCGAGGATCACCGCAATCGGCACGTGTATGGCCGCCGAAATGGGAAGCGCAGCCCCACGCTGTGCGTGCGAATGCTCCGATGACACGTGGCGTTGATCCCGCTGAGAAGCCACAGACAATGCCAACGATGAATGCCACAAATGACTGCCACCTCACGTGGTGGGCAATTGCTGGCAAAAACAATGCCGGTCGCTTGGACGACTCTGCCGATACGGCTGACGCTGTTTTGAAAAGGCAAAATTAGCACTCCGGCGATCGATTATTCACACAAGCTTACCAATATACGTTAGAGCACTAAATTTACTTAATATGGGTATGATTCGCTTTAACAAATACTGTCGGATCGACACGATGCTTGCGGATTTAGGATCGACAAAAATTAATCCGAACTCGGGGACGCCTTGTGAGAAAGAGAACGGAAGTGAGGGGATCCAATGTGACCGTGGCTTGCAAAAATCCTGTTCGCGAATTTTTGTGGTCTTTTTTAGGTCCTATCGCATATTAGCGATTTGGCAGGATCGTAACTTTAACAGCCCGGTTGTTTGAAAAATGTGGGCGATAAAACTTATCGAGTTGCCACACTGGCTCGATTCCCACAACCACAGCTTTGATTTTTAGTCCCTGTGATTAACAATAAAAGCTGAAAAAGGAATCAAGAGCAATCACCAGATATCCTTGGCATGAAATCTACCCAGTTCCTTTCCGTTCATGTCCTCTAAGAGGTAAATTGACTGTCCAATTCTTGCCTTCACTCGGGCCTTGATACCTACAGGAGCGAGTTTCGCATTAAAATCCTTTGCTGCGTTGCTAAGTACAAAATTCCTTTTGACTACTTCTTGGCCAACCTCAAAAGAACGGGGTCTTGTTCGAAGATTGTAAGACTTTTGGTTTGCCTCGTAAGCCTTATTCAAATGTTTGCCGATGTTAGAACGAATCCTTTGGAATTCGTCAGTTTTTGTCAGGCTTACTTCGCCTTCTGCAAGAAGGTTTAGTTTACGCAGCAGTTTGTAGTCATGACCGTGGGATATCATGTGTTGACCAAAAACAACATGATAAGGCGATAAACCGATGGATTGGTGAATCGAGTTACGAAGAGAGCAGTTGATGCTACTGAGAAATGTGTCCCATTCGCGTTGGTCGGTGCGAATATATGCTCTTAAAGCAGCATTGATTGAACGGTTGACTCTCTCAGCACTGTTGGATTGTGGAGCATAGGCACCAGTAAACATATGACGAACGCCATATTTCGAAAGGAAGTCAGAGAAATCACGGCTTTTAAATTGAGTTCCGTTATCACTGACGACTGTTTCGGGTACACCAAAGCATGAAAATATTTCATCGCGCAATATATTGATGACCACTTTAGCCGTAAACTTTTTCACTGCTTTTAGAAAGGTGAATTTGGAAAAGTGATCAAGAATAATCAATATTCCAATATTGCCGGAATTGGAGCGCGGAAATGGCCCTATAAAATCGAGATAAAGTCTTTGGAATATCCTTTCACTTTGCACTTGTGCTCCCATTGGTGGTTTTAAAGAATGGGTAGGATATTTTGTGGTCTGGCATGTTTCGCAATTTCGAATGTAATCACGAACGTTGATAACCATGTTTGGCCAATAGAAACGTCGTCTGATACGCTCTAGGCATTTGGCCATTCCACAATGAGCAGATGTTGGTTGGTCGTGAGCCGAACTAATTACACTTTGACGCAACGACTCAGGAACGAAAAGTTTCCAGCAATCGTCTGGTGAAACGTCATAAGAATTGGGGAACGTTGCACGATGATAGATGAACTCATCTATGACTTTGAAATCCGGTGATTTCAGAGATTTGAATTTGTCTCTGAGAGCGGAGTACTCTTCCGATTGAAAAGCGCTTGATGATAGGTCAATTTCGGGATAAATTTCAAGGTCTATTGCAGAGATGTCAATCTCTTCGAACGATCGAGACAAAGCATCTGCCACCACATTTTCGGTTCCTTTGCGATGTTCGATTTGGAAAGAAAAACCCTGTAGCTTGATAGCCCATCTTGCCAATCTACCGCTTAGATCCGATTGGTTCATTAGCCATCGAAGACTTGAGTGATCGGTTACTACCTTAAAGCTATGACCGTCAATGTACATTCTGAACTTTTTAATTGCTAACACTACAGCCATGCATTCGAGTTCCGTAACTGTATAGTTACGCTGGGCTTTGTTTAGCTTTTTGGACATGAACGCTATGGGACGCTCACAACCGGAATCGTCGCATTGAGCTAGAACTGCACCCACTCCATGTAGTGAAGCATCACACTGCAAAATGAATGGTTTGTCGTAATTGGGATGAACAAGGCAAGGAGCAGAGCATAACTTGGCCTTGATGTTTTCGAAAGCTTCTTGGGCATTATCGTTCCAACTTAGTGTTTTGCCACGTAGTTGTTCCGTCAGATGGAAAATGACTGTGGAATAGTTGGATATGAACCGCTGGTACCAACCAGTCATACCAAGAAATCTTCGGAGCTGTTTTTGGGTCTTCGGAACCGGAAATTCGCTCACGGCTGCGATTTTGTTTGGATTTATTTGAAGAGTACCTTCACCCACCAGGTAACCAAGGTAGTCTACAGTTTTCAGGCAGAATTGACTTTTCTGAACGTTTATTGTTAATCCAGCCTTACGCAATTGGGTAGCTACTTCGGATAAATGCAGAAGATGTTCTTCGAAGTTGTTTGACAAAACAAGCAGGTCATCGAGGTAGACTAACACATGCGATTTTAATTGATAGGGAATAACCAAGTCCATTAATCGGCACATGGTTTGTGGAGCGTTTGACAATCCAAAAGGCATCCTCTTGAATTGATATAGCGGACGATTCGGAACGGTAAAAGCAGTTTTGGCACGAGATTCTTGATCTAAACAGATCTGCCAAAAGGCATCTTTGAGGTCAATTTTGGATATGCAGTGTACGGGTGGAAGTCGACTCAGCAATCCATCCATTATAGGGATGGGGTATGCGTCCTTCACCGTGACTGCATTCAATTTCCTTGCATCGAGACAAAATCGTACCTTGCCAGGCTTGATGTGCAAGATAACTGGAGAAGACCAAGGCGATGAAGGAGCCTCTTCGATGACATCCATTTTAATCATGCGGTCGATTTCTTCACATAAAAGTTTTTCTTTAGCTGGTGAAAGTGGATAGAATCGTTGCTTTATTGCCTTTGCATTGGATGTGTCGATATTGTGCTCTAACAACCTAGTTAATCCTAAGCCCTCGTTCTCGAATGATGGAAAAAAGTCTATTACTTTCTGCAATTTTGATTTTTGTAAATCGGACAATCTCACATTATTCGAGTGTTCTTCCGGTTCACAGTTAATTTCGTTGATCGCAACTGTTTGCTTGATCGAAATGCCAAAATTTTGCCAAAAATCCATTCCGCATATAACTTCATGCTTTATCGAAGGTACTATCAGGAATTCAAAGTTGTCACTAATTGAGTTATAAGTCAGGGGAATGTGTATCGTGCCTGCAACATATTGCGATTGCCCATCAGCGGTTCTCACTACCGATTTAAATTTATTAAACGGCTTAGCTGAAATTATTTGTTTTGCTAGCTCACCACCTATAACGCTTTTGTTGGCGCCACTGTCCAAGAGAGCTAAATACGGTTGACCAAATATTTCTATGTTTGTAAAAGGCCGAATATCGCTTTTGTTTTGTGCGATTGAGGAAATCATAAAACGATTTAATGATCGCTTACGAGTCCAAAATTTACGAATTCGCCGTGAAGATCGCTGTTTGCGACGATAAACAGGATTAGCTTGCAAAATTTGGGATTTACGCTTTGCGTACTCCTGTACCCGCAAATGGTATGGGTTAAAAGGTTTGGTTTCTGATATGTCTGGTTGAAAGGTAGGCAAAATGGAATGAACATCATTTGCCACAAAATCTGGTTCTGTTGGTATTTTCGAAGCTAGCGGCGGACATCCGTTTTCTTCGCGTAACGAATGTCCTTCTTGGGGTTTTCCGAAACCGAATTACATTTTGCACAGTTGGGCTTATACACCTCCGGTGTTCCACAACCATAACAAAAAATACGACGAGGTTTAAGGCAATTGTGGTAACTGTGGCCTGTTTCCTCACAGTTCCAGCACTTAATTTTCTCAGCCGTCTTAACTACACAAATTTCATCCTCGACCTCACGTTCTTCCTCCGACTGAGATTCTGAATCTTCTTCCTGCAGAATTGCGTTAACGAAACGCTTGCTTGGGTTCGAACGTTGAATGGGCTTCATTCGGGTGTTAAGAAAGAATTCTTCGTGCCTGTGACACTCCTTTCGCAATGTTGCTAAGTTTGGGGTGTCAATGTGCAATAATTCGTGCTTGATCTCCGGTCTGAGATTATGACGAACTTCTACCGCAATTTCACTGTCCTGCATTGGTTCACGAAGGGAATCTGCGATGGAAAGCATTGCATCCAAAAAGTCATCAAAATTTTCCGTGTTACCCTGTTTGCGTCTACGCATGGCACATTTAATCTCACGATCAGATCTCTGATCTTGATATCTTTCCTTTAAACGCCTGCAAAGCAAGTTCCAATTCATGTTATCTGCCGATCTATGAACGCGCCAGTAAAAGGCTAATGCAGGGCCTGCGAACAGTAAGTTAGCAAAATGGGAGAGAAGTTCAAAGTTGCCGTTCAGGCATTGTGAAGTGAGGCAATTGACACGGTAAATAAAATCTTCTATAGCAATGTCGTTAGCTGAACCACTAAATTTAATACGCCAATTGGATATAATATTCGAAATTCTGTCTGGTCGATCCAGAGAGAGATCACTTCGATCACTGCGAAAATCTGGTGAATTCCTAGCCTGTTGAATGTTGTTTCGATCTGAGTTGGCATCGGAACCGTCTCGACTGAAATCTCGCTGCGGCTCACCTTGTCCATTATTGGCAAATGTGGACCTATTCAATTGTGTGAACGCCAAAGTTATTTGTTCTGTAACTGACTGCAGCATGTTAGCTTGGAAGGTCTGCATTGACTTCTGAATCAATTTTTCCACGTGATCTTCCGTTACCACCCTCGAGTCTGAGTTACCCTCGCTACGAATTTCCTGCAGTGAATTTTGCTCAGAACCACCGTTTTGCTTTGCCGCATTTCGCGACGCTGAACGTGTCTGTACCTTGTGTCCCTGAGATCTACTAAGAGGAGCCGAATGAGGTCCTACCTCGGGTTGAGAGAAAGTTTGGCCACACCTGGGGCATTTGTCGTTGTTCTTGCTATAATTGTCAAGGCAAAGCTTGTGGAAAGAATGCTTGCAACGGGCTTCAAGTAAATCCAGATTACACACTGGTCCGTTGCAGATGATGCAATTTGCAGACTCATCAGTCTGAAGATCTACTAAATTTTCATTGCTGTGTGTCAACATTTTTGACGCTTTTCGAAATATAAAACAAAAAAACGAAATGAGATACGGTAAGATAAGATAAGATACGATATAACGAAAACAAACTGGTCGTTCGAGATGAATACGATATACGATAAATGAGAAATGCAGTTTAGGTCTTACCCTGGGTAGTATAGCAATTGGTTGTGTCATTCAATAGGTACAAATGTTGTAAACGGAATGTAAATAAAGGGTAGTAAAATAAATATCAATTTATTTTGTCTTACCAATTAGAAGAGTAACTAGCCGAATCTATCCAGCCAGATAAAATCTCGATCCTAACTGATAAGAAGGTAGTGTTTGAATATTGAAATCCTGGTATAGAACCGACTTTGAATCAGAACTATAATTCCAAGGAATCAATTACTCAAATTGGAATGTTCTTTTAACTATAATGTTCGATTATTACCGAACTGATAGAAAAAAACAGTTAAAAGTATTACATTTCCTCCGGTATGGCTCCGAACCTATCCAGATGCCATCAATTCCAGGACAGAATTTGAAATACTAAACGGAAACTAGAAGTGGATGGTTTGAATATTAACGGGAAGCTCGGCTGTCAAACGACAGGTGCCTAATCAGGCATCGGGCTGGCCTTAACGTTTGGGCGCCAATTAATTATGTAACAAACACACTCACCGAGCGTTGTCCACCTCAACACGCTCTGTCTACTTTTTCTGCTCGGCAGGCTCAGGGAAAATGGGCGTGGGTTTTGTGTTGACATGAACAATGGTGCTACATAACTAATATTGTAGACAGAGATACTCTAGCTGGGGATATGGTAAATAATATGAATCAGACGAAGGAAGTGTACCTATTGAAGATGAGGCTCCGATGTTATTGGCCTCAATCTAAACCCTCCCAACCTGTGAAGTCCATTCAGGCTCCACCCTTATACAACCAATGCTCTACATCCCCTTAGGTGCCCAACAAGATATCAAATTAGTTCATTTTCAAAGTCATATAATTGCAGGCTGAGATAATATTGAAAGACATTTTCCTAAATCTAATCCTTAAGCCTAAGTTTACGTTATTTACGTTACGAGACCTCTTATTGAGTCAGTTTGTTTTAGATCCAATGAAAGGAAATAAAATTTAAGATAAGAAAGAACGCTTTTTCCTTTTTTACTTTACATTAAATAGATTAACTTATTAATATTCTTTTGAATCAATTAATTAATTAAGATGTGCAAACTATTTCAGAAGTCTTGGCGAAATTATAAGGATGGGTTCAGTTTTATTTTGTTGTTTTGCGGCTAGGCCGTACTCACGCTTTCTCCATCGACGTCAGCAGGCCTGATGACTGGTGATGTGTAGCTGTATGTGTTTTAAGTTATTTGAGGGACAAAACGATATTATAATTGCCAAATCTCCCAAAAAAATTGCTAAATTACGACCGAAAAGGTTTATAAGTACGAATTCTTAAATCAAAAGCTCCTATATGCAAAATTAATTATATTTTAGACACTATCATTCATGTTTATCCGCTCCTGGAGCAGAGTGTGGGCCGGATCAGCCACCAGCTCTCAATACGGATATGTAATGCTACTTCCGTCGTTCGCGCTGATGAAGATGACACGCACTATGTGCGACAGGGATGGCCGCAATCCCTTGCGTGAGGCGTGAGCGGAACGAGACCAGCCCGCCAAGGTGTGGATGCGGCAGAGCGCACGCGATGTGGCAAAGATGCACGGCGATGTGGCAAAGAACGATGTGGCCACGAAAAGACACACGGCGATCCAATAGGTGCGCCGAAGAAAAGCACGGTGATCCAATATGTGCACCGTGTGAGGGAACGGCGATCCAATATGCGCGCCGTGTGAGGGAACGGTGGCACGTGAGCGAGGCGGTAAAGAAAATCCAAATCGAGGATCACCGCAATCGGCACGTGTATGGCCGCCGAAATGGGAAGCGCAGCCCCACGCTGTGCGTGCGAATGCTCCGATGACACGTGGCGTTGATCCCGCTGAGAAGCCACAGACAATGCCAACGATGAATGCCACAAATGACTGCCACCTCACGTGGTGGGCAATTGCTGGCAAAAACAATGGCGAGAAGCGCAAAAGGGCTAAAAGAGCAAAAGAGTGAGAGAGACCATTTATAGCCATCTCGTCGTGCGCTGTCTCCCGGCTGTCAGGCTGCCTTTGTTCTGCCTTCATTTTTATTGCCACTAGCAAAACAATTTCACATTTGCCACTTACCCAGAGCCGAGAGTCAACTTGCAAATTGCCGAAACGCCCAGCGAAGTTTTTAACCCCCCCCTCCTCTCCATTTTCCAGGCCGCTTTTCACTCTGCTTGTCTGCTTGGCAGCTTCAAATTGGGCAAAGAGCCTACAGAATGCTGCACGTTCTCGTGCATAAAATAACAGGCATCTTGAGACAATCCAAAGTCAAGACTGCATCCTTTCCTCCATGTCCTTGTGCCTTGATGTGCTTTGCTGTGCTGTCTTTTTCCTGAGCCGGTCATTAGCATTGGTCTTCTCACCAGGTCGCCTCGAGTGGCCAGCCCCAGGAAGGTCACAGTCAGAGTCACGTAGGGATCTTTATTAAATAATTTATTTGTTCGTTTTCACCTCTAAGCTTGAAGGATTTTGTGTGTCATCAACGATGGCCAGATTGGTTGTCTTACAAAAGAGCAAGGTTTTCTTGTAAAGGAAACATTTAAAAGGTGTTTAAGAAGTGGGTTTAGAAATGCATTTAAGGTGTTATTCAAGCATACACATATTTGTTAAGGATTTAAATTCAACTAGACGGCAAGCTTAAGACGCTTCAAGAGTTTCCCGCAGCTCAATCACGAATAAAACTTAGTGTTTGTGGTGCATTCTCCCTGGGAAATACATACATATATGCAGAAATGGCCTCGACCACGCCCCCGACAAGCTGCACTAATTGATGAGTCCAGAAAAGTTCATTCCTAGCCTTCTAGTGGTATCAGAGAGACATCAGGTTTCAGGTCTCAGTTTGGCTTTTGCCATTGTCATACATGGCGTATACGTCATATGGCAATTTTGTTCGCCCACCGAAACTATGAGTGCAATTGAAGTTACTTCTCGAGGAGATTGCAGCACTTGAATTGTCCTTTGGCTGCTGACAAGCCCTGCTAGCTGGCACAGTTAGCTGGAGGAGGGGCAAAAAGGGCGGCGGCGAGTGAGAGCTCTCCGGCTGACAGAAAGTTGCTGCAATTTTCGACTTGACTTGCCGAGGAGGAGAAGTCTGGGGGAGCCCGGGAGTCAGGACTCAAGACTCGCCCGATCCGCTCGCCGACAAGTTATTTTATTGATAAACTTTTTGCCGAGTGCTGGGAGTAAGCCAGCGACTCGAGAGGCGGAATCGCTGATTCGCCAACGTTTCTTTTGACGTTTTTGCTTTCTGCCGGTGGCAGTGGCATAGCCACTGCTAGTGTTCGGGCTTCTGGCTGCTGTCTTCACATTGTTTGGCTTAAATGGCATTAAATCCTTTTAATGCTGGGCTGCCGCCAGAGGGGCCCGGAAGCGGGCACTTTGGGGAAATCAATTGTGCTGATTGTCCTGCAATTGAGCTGCCAGCTTCTTACCCCACGCCACTCACTTTTGTTTCGACATTTCTCGATTTTTCCTCTCGCCGGGTATTTATATACATACATATATATACATTTTTTTCGATAGCTCTCTGACACTTGGGGACATTATCCTTTCCTGGCCAGCTAAAGGCAAATTGAAAGATTTCTATGGCAAAACTGTTGCACGCACACAGAGTCCCAGAGTCACACGGAATGCCTGAACATCTTCATTGCCATTTGATGGTCTGTGTCTCGCAGGGATACGCAGTAGTCAGTGCTGGAAATTTGTCCTTTTCCAGGACAGTACTGATTGCTTTTTAGCTGGAAATAAGTCAAGGTTTTAGGGGAAATGTGTGTTAAATTTAAAATTATTTACTTTCTTATAGTAAATATATTCTACGTTGAGCAAAAAGGAGGTTCATAAAACATTCAAAACGAGTAAAAAAGGTTGCTAACTAATCTTTTAAAGTAAAAGTTTTTCCCAAAATAAAAGCATTTCTTGTTGTTTCTTCGATGTTGTCATGAAATGTAACTCTTACAGATTTTATTTTTCTGCAAAATAAGTTTCTGGCAGCACTGATTGAAGCCATCTTTCACCTGCAATGTGTGTGCGTGCTGGAATTTGAGGGAGCTGTGCCCCGTCTTTATTGCCACTTTCGAGTTGCATGAAATTAAACTCGTTTTACGAGCAAGAATGCAGGCATTTCTGCCCTCGCCTGCAATCTTAAATCTTTAAGATGCTGTGCATTGGTAAATCGCCGTGGACTCCTTTGGCTGCTGGCCTTTTAATTATGGAAATGTGCGGCCGCCGCACTGAAAGAGCACATCGAGTGTTATTAATTACAAACAAAGCGAGTGCCTTGTCAAGGACTCGCAGCTAAGCCAAACCACTCGGCCGCACAGTGCTGCTGCCCATTAAGGGGTATTTTTATGCGAAAAAATGTACAAAATAAATATGGTGAAAGGAAAAGACTGCGACTGCGACTGCGACTGCAACAAAAGGCCGCAACCGAAATGCTGCAAATCTTTTAGTGGAAAATCTGGAAAAGCGTGCGGTCACGTGGCCAGCGCCGCTTCATTTGGTCCGCTTTTCCTCTGCCCCAGTCCAGCGCTTTTGCAGCTGATAAGAAAACGCTTAGAAAAGCGTGACCACCACCACCTGAATTTCCACCGGCTGCTCCTGCTGCTCCTGCAGCTCGACCACAGCCGCAAGATAAACTCCACAAAAGGCTGGCCTTTTCCAAACGGAAAACCCAAGGAAAACGCAACTTTAGCGAATTTTTCGCTTCATGCCGAGTTTTTAGTCAGTGTTTCTTTAGCAAGATTTTCTTTTTTCCTCTGAGTTTCTTTCACCGTTTTCGCGCTGAATAAATCATCCGCCTTTTTTTATTTTTTCTCGTTCTGACTTTTTTTTTTTTGTTTTTTTTTTTTTGCCGCTGCCGGCAGTCATAAAACAATTGACGTTAAATGTTGCTAAATGAAAACTCTGGCCAAAAGGAGAAGCAGCTGAAGCAGAGCAGACTCGGGGCTCTGTCCATAAGCGATTTTCCAGCCGATTGAAGGGATTCTCAAACAGACTGTGCCAGTTGATTCTAAGCAGATTATCCGGGGGGAACTCTTAGGGAAAGGCAAGTGCAAGTGCAAGTGCAAGCGAAGTGAATTATTTACTTTTTGGCCAGGTTGGCTTTAGTTAAGTGTCTCCTATCAATGGAAGCATATAATCCGCTTTCTTAAGAGTATTTGGCCAAGAAAAGCTCACAAATAAGAAGGCTAATGTTGTTATTGAATTCAGTTTAAAATACTCGGAAGAGTTATTTTATTGAATTTATTTGATTTGCCAACAAACGAAACCTTATTCGATTATTAGTATATATATTTTAAGAGCTTATAGTTGCCTTAATTCCCTAATTTAAGCTTATGCATTTAGCTTTGATGTTTCCTTGGCCAACTGAAAGAATATTCTACGACTAATTAAGTGCTGAAGTGGAAGGGTTTCTCAGCCCTTTTTCAAGTTGATAGCCAGGATACTCGACCCGCTTAGGCTTGGCCTCAAAAAAATAAGAAAATAGAGTGCACTTTAGTGCTCTACGCCTTGAACTTACTAGTACACTCACACATAGTAATGGCTCTTTTCAGACACTGCTCGTTTTGATTTATGCCAAGAAATGGGCGTGGGAATTAGCCCGACACCCTCACACGTAAATACAGACATCTCCGGTCTTTTAATTGACTTTAATTTCCAACACCAAAAACGGATCTGGCAGCTGGCAAGCACGTCGTCCTTCAATGGCTTCGCTCGACCATTGTTTTGCCGCTTAAGGCCTTTTTGGGAGGCAAAGCTGTCAGGCGGGAGAGCGCTAAAATAAACATACGGTTGCCAAGTTAAACACAGTCTTACACACACTCAAACGTACAGAGAAAGAAAAAGGGGGGTTTGTATTTTAAAACTAAAAGGAGAAAGAAATACTTGAAATGATGATATTTTAAAGAGATCAAAAGGATAAGGTATATAGTTACTTGAATTATTTAAAGACATGGTTCATAGGTTTTTACTTTTAAAAGCCACATTTAATTAAAATTTAAATGTTTTATAATTCTACAATCATCAAATGAACAAAGTGAAACTCCCTAATGGGGTTAAGGCTTGAGATTAATCTATAATTGAGATTCTTATATAGGATGTAAACATATATTATATTATTATTTGTAAAGTTATTAAGAAAACCTTAAGATGATCTTATGACCAGATGAATAACTCAAACTTAAGAGCATTGTACAAGCCCCTTACCTTTTATTTTATTTTATTTGAAACATCAAAAGTCTTACTATAAATTGTAATGAAATGTTATTTTCAAGATTATTTCTTAATTTTTTTTCAGTGCCTTTCTTGAAACTCACATGCATAGATGTACTATGTGTGGCAGCACTCACACACGGACACTTAAGTTGCCAACAAGTCAGCTCTGAAGCGAGCTCCTGTTCCTGCTGACTTTCCTTGGGCTTCTCCTCGGCTTTCACTCTTTTCCAAGAGGACCGTTAAAGCTACCGTTGCTGTGTCGCTGCTCAAATATTTACATTCCATTTAGGCGCCGGCCTGTCTGGGATGTCCTTCTGCCCCCCAGTCGCCGTCTCCGACGTCTCCGCTGCCTTGGCTCCTGTTGACTAAAGCACTTCATCTTCATTTCACAGTTATTTTCAACTTCATTTGCGCTGTAAATAGGTGAACAAATACGCTCACTCAGCCGTACATCCCGCGAGGGGACACAGCCTCCGTCCTCGTCGACGTCTTCGTCTCCTTCGAACTTGGCCTGGCGGGCAGCACGCCGCCTTGGCATTAATATGTGCCCTCGTAACTGTGTCACGGTGTCGTTTAACTTATTAGCCTCCATAGCAACCGCAGGACTCGGGTTCTAGCTCTGTGGCCTATTTGCATTAGCTTAAGCAGTTTTTGTGAGTCTAACTTTTGAATGGAGAATATTGACTTTGGTCACAGGTTTGATGCTTGGAATTTGAAGGTTTTTGATGTGGATAAATGCACTATTATTAAGCTGAATGTAAATAAATGTAGTGCAATTTATAATATAAATAAGAGTATAATATATGATAAAACAAATTAATAATTATAATATTGAAATTCATATTCATAAATTTGCTGAGGTATATATATTTACGATTAGAAACGAATAGTTAGAAGTTTTTTACATATTTATTTTATATTTAATTCCTATAAAAAATTAAACAAAGACTTCTTGGGGGTAAGCTTTTATTAATTTTATTTAATTTAGAATTCTTTAACAGGAAATAAAGAAGTTATTTCAGCTTTATATATCCCTAATTCTTGACCAAAAATCCTGAAAAAAATCCTTTTTTAGAGCATTTCTAGTTCGGCAACTTAACTTACCTTAATGTTAGTTTTTCCAAACCTGTTTTTCCATTTTATTTGTCCACCGCTGCTGCTGATGGGGTTGACAAGTCGAGCGCAAAAAATGTCGGTTAGCCGAAGCGAGTAAATTTCGCCAAAGTGGCAGGCGAGACGCCAAAAGGATGAAGAACGAAGGATGCGGGGGGGCAAATGCAGGGGCGCAGATTAAATAATTCATTAAGGAAACTCAACTGTCGTCGTCGGCGGCTTCTTCTTCCTGCTCCTTCAGCTTCGGCTTGGAGATGTTTTGATAAGCAAGGGGTAATTAAGCCCAGCGCTGCGAGCTGAGTGTTGGCCGTAAAATTTGTTGGCGGAAAGTTTGTTCGCGCATAGATGACATGAATTTAAATAGAAATTAAATTAAAATGAGTCGCTGGCACAGCAATCACGGCTTAAATTGTGCATCAAATTAAGGGAAGGGGAGGCCCGGGCTGGGTCATCTGGAAATATATTTAATAGCTGCGCGAAATTGGCGCAGCTTGTAAACACCGAACGAACCGAAACGAACCCCACAAGGCAACTGCAACTGTGACTGCAATTAAAAAGGCCAATGGTCAGTGTTCCAATGCCAGAACACTGGAAAAAAATATATTAAAATAAATAGAGAATAGAAATTTTAAGAAGTAAGAACACACATTAACTTCATTTATTATTTTACAACATTTTTATTTATTTAATATTTCTTTAAGTGAATTTAATGTTTTCTTTCAGTGCACTTGTGTGAGCCTGCATTTATGTTGTGCATACACAAATGCATGTATGTAAGTACAACATGCACTTCATATGCATGACAATGTCATGGCAACTTGTAAGGCAACACCACTTACCCGGCCCGCCTCCCTTTTTCTTTCTCTGCAGATTTATTGCAGCCGGAAAAGAGCCTCCTTTTCGTCCTTTGGTCTGAATGCCTGCCTGCCTGGCTTTTGTGTGTGTTTGTTTGCCTTTTCTGTGCTTTTTCATATGTCCAATATATCTCAGAGATCGACCATTGTTGGCCTTGGCACCACAAGCCAACATTCGATGGCAGACAAACCACAGTTGCGATTTCAGCTGAAGTCACATAAGAATTTATAAATCGTAATGATTTTGGCCTTGTCTCTTATTATTTAAATTTAATTAAAGATTCTTTTAATATTTATAGAGAATTTAAGTTAAGAGAAATGTGTTCAATAATTGACTGAAAATTATAAGTTCACATTATCCTGTTTCCTTGTATTTACATCAGGCAGAATCACAATTTCTTTTAGCAACCGATCTGCCTTTGAGCCAACACAAAACCTCTCTTTCAATGCATAAAAATGCAGCTTATTAGCAAAGCTTGATATGGTTTCTTAATTACAGTAAAAACTCCCGGGAAATGCATTAAATTTTAAGCAAAAGCTTAGCGGCTTTAAGTTGCCAGCGCGCGTCCCCCTAAAAAACAAACGGGATGCATTGATTTATTGCCAAACTGAGCCGACGCCGTTACCAACTCCCTTTTGGCCAAGGACCTCGCTCATCTGCCGGAGCGACGTTTTGCTCGCCGGTGCATGAATGTCACTGCCGAGCCAAATGGACAAGACACCGAATAACGAATAACGAACAGCAAACGAAAGGGTTAAATGGCATTCAACATTGGCCAAAAAGGAGACCGACCAGCCCAACAACAAATAACCCGAACATAAAAAAAACACACAGCGCAAACAGGAAGAAGAAAGCGGGCCGCAAAAAGTCTAGCAAAGAAATCAGCGCACGTTAGCAATTAATAATGGGCAAAGACCAAAGTATTCAGTCTCTGGAATCGCACTGCGTATGGGGACCTAAAAAATATCCTAGGGAACCACCGGAAGGATACAAATGTGATATGGGCTAGTCGAAAAAAAAAATAGGGGAAAAATAAAAATAAACCACAGATGTAGCAGGTTTACAATAGCGGGATAATCTATGGGACATTATTCTGTTCAGAAGCAGCAATTGAAGTTGATAAATATTCTAGAAAAAGGTGAGAGTTTTAAAGGGATCTTCATGAGTTTTTAACAATTACCAGCGAAAAGAATTTGGTAGATGATTTTTTTTTAATTTAATTTCAAAGTTCGAATGAATCCCCAAGGAAGAGAACCGGTTTTGTCCCATTTATCTGATCTACAATTTCGAAATATCAAACAACCATCTATTTCTTTCAAAATGAAATCTTATTTTAGTATTTTGAGTTATAAAATGGTGGTGAAATTTTAGTTTCAATGTAATCAATGTTCATTCAAGTCGGAAATTTGCAATGATGATAAGTAATATTTAGAAAATTGTTCTACGGATTTATAAAACATATTTTATATGTATTTTTATCGTTTTAAAGTCTAGTTTTAACTTTATTTTCCATGTTATTTATAAACAATTTTTAAGGGCCTTTAAAGTGGCTGGCTTGGTTGCATAATACAAAAAATTAAATGCCACGTACAACCGTTGATGCTCCCACCCGCACACCCGGGCTGTCATATGTAATTATTAATTTCTAAAAAGCCATTCAAAAATATAATATAATTTGAAAATGCGCGCGACGACGTGCTGGACTCGGAGTGTCTCTGATTGTCCGGAAAATGCTGCGGGCCAATGACCAGCGGCGGTTGGCTGCTCAGTTACAAATGTTGTGTTAGGACATTAATTTATGTGTGTGAGCCACACACAGCATACGACACCACAGCAACCCCCTTTCCGGCCCCAATCAATATTCCCGCGGCGTTCAGGAATATATATATATATACATATATATGTATGTAAATGGCCAAAAACGAAAGCGCATCCCGCTGTCTGCATATGTTTTGATTTAAAAGCTCACGCACATACGGAACTAATCCTAATTTAAATGTTTTTCCTAGCATTTCCATCTGCGTATTAGTGAGAGGAAATTAATTGTGAAAAATTTTGTGGACATGGGGAAAGGAAAAGAGAGCAAGCGAACGGATAGCTTTGCATAACAAATTCAATTAAATATCCTAGAGCGTGAATTAAAAACATATTAGACTTAATTGGAAAATGAAAATTTGGTTAAAATAATATAAATAAAAAAAGGTGAGCAACAAAAAAGAGTTTAAATATTAAACAATAAGTGTTTATTGTTGGCAACACTAAAAAAATGGATTTACTATTTAAACCTCCATTATGCCCTATAATTTGTGCAACAAATACAGTTAAATGATTAGTTTTCCGCCCAACCAACTTAATTGAACTTAATTCTCAAATAGTTGGCCCCCACCCCCGAAACTTGCGGCCATCCAGTTCAATGCCATAAATTGTTGCACGATGGCCATAATAATTCTGCATTTCTGCCACAAATCTCCGCAATTCCCAAAATAGTTTTTGGAGCGCGTCAACAAATTTATTTGTGCGCGCCAAAGTAAAAAGGCCAACAGAACTATTTTGTGCAAACAAGTTAAATCAAATATATTGCTTCGATTTGCTGCTGCTGCTCTGGGTTGTTGTAATGGTTTTTGTTTTTTGTTTCCCCTTTAGTTGTCGGTGCAATTGCCAAAAACACCAAGTTCAACAGCAATTAAAATGGCCAGAAAAAAGAAACACTGCTTTCTGGGATGCGATGCACACGAGAAGAATAAGGGAAATAAATGCATCTGACCAGCGGCAGGACGAGCATCTCGGCTGCTTATCTGCCAGTTGGTTGCTCCTGCTAGTTAACAAACAACCCAGAAACACCACCAACTAAGCAACTACAACAAGTCACGGCGGCTAGAAGGACAGGACAGGACAGGACAGCGTCGTCCTTTGCTTTTGGCCAAAAAACACTGAGCATTTCGCCCGCCCAAGAAGCCATAAAAATGTTGCTCACGCGGCGGTTGGGGGATGCTAACTGACGGGAGTGGGGCAATGAAGTAATACGGTGAATGCTCATTAGGAAGGACAAAAAGGGGAAGCTTAGCTTAAACTAGACGTACCTCTCTCCTTGACTAGCTCTCTCCCGCGTTGCCTGCAATGTCTAAGCAAAGCAGCAACAACAGCTTAAAAAAGTTGCAATGTTTAGTAGCGAACCAGAGAGTAATTTAAAGCTGCATTCTTAGGAGATCTTGATGCTCTCTGATGAAAAGATAAACAAAAGAATCTTATGAATCATTTAGTTTATGAATCTTTTAGTTTAGTTTCGAAAGCAGAACCGAGAGAGAACGAGAGTTGAGCCGTACAGAAACCAGTGATCGTATAAATATATAAATTAAGAACAAACCAACAAAGCTTTACTCTACTCAGAATTCCCAACAAGGTTTATATGAACAAGAAAGGAAGCTAACTTCGGCACGCCGAAGTTTGTATACCCTTGCAGATTGGTTTTGATGTTTATATTATAGAGTTTCATTCCATTTTACCTATACTTATTATGATTACAGTTTGACAGTTACCGTTTTACATTCCCAGCTTTACATATTTTATGCATTTACCGATCGCTTCTATGGCAGCTATATGATATAGTTGCCCGATTTTTATGAAATTTATACCAAAATTCTAGAATAATAAAAAAAGCTTATATCTCAGAGTAGATAAAAATACGTTGAAAAACAACGAAGCTATAATTTTTTTCCTATTAATTTCCTGATCGGTCCTATGGCAGCTATATCATATAGTCGTCCGATTTTCATAAAATTTTTACCAAAATTCAGAAATAATATAAAATGGCCATATCTTGAAAATGGTGCAAAAATGTTGAAAAACAGCAAAGTTATAATTTTTTTTCGAAAAATATATCGAACATTTGTATGGCAGCTATATGATATAGTCGTCCGATCCGGCCCGTTCCGACATATATAGCAGTGAGAGCATATAGAAGACTATATGCAAAGTTTCATTCAGATAGCTTTAAAACTGAGGGACTAGTTTGCGTAGAAACAGACAGACAGACAGACGGACAGACGGACAGACAGACAGACGGACAGACGGACAGACAGACAGACGGACAGACGGACATGGCTAGATCGACTCGGCTGTTGATGCTGATCAAGAATATATATACTTTATAGGGTCGGAAACGTCTCCTTCACTGCGTTGCAAACTTCTGACTGAAATTATAATACCCTGCAAGGGTATAAAAATTAATATATTCACTCTGAATGTCAAAGTTGGTCAAAATTAGATACTAATGAGCAATATATCACTATCTTCTGGGACATATATTGAGTTATCACTGCCCTTCAAAGTCGGTGTGTGCACGTAAATCGCTGTAATAGAAACATTGCATTTTATTGCAGTTGTCTTCCTTCTCCCTGGCTGTGCTTTCTTTAGTTTTTCTTCTGCTTTTCCCCATATTCCCTCTTTTCCTCCTTTTTTATTGTCTTTTGGCCAATAACATTCTGATAAATGGTCAGAACGGCTTTCGTGTCGATGTCCTTGAGGCAGGAGCATCAGCATTGGCATCTGCTCGCAGATATTTTTCCAAGCGAAGAGAACTTTTCAATTTGCACTAAAAGTATTTTCGTTTTTGGGCAAAGGCAACCTGCCTTCAAGTAAATCCCATGTCCCCCCAGATCTTGATTTTGTCAGCCAGTCTGCCAGGATGCCAGAATGTGGCGAGCCGAACCCAATGCGGCTGCACTTGCCGCAAACGAATGCAGCTGGAGGCAGCTACTGGCAGCTTATAAATGGTGTCAACCTGAGGGGACTCTTCATCACCGGCCATGTCGTCCTGCTGCTTCCTCTCCCTTTTTCAGGCCGCCATTTGTCTTTGGCTTTTTGTTGGCCGGCCAGAAAATAAACTTTAATTAACTTAAGTACATGGAGGATATCAAAGGGTTATTTGGAAGATGTTTTATTTTATGGAAAGGGTTATTACCTAAAACATTCTTGAGATATGTCTTGAAAACTAATTAGTGAATTAAGCTGGGGAGGTTTTTAGATATTTTAATCTAGTTTTAAATTTCCCAAGTATAAAAGGGATTTACACATAAACTTTTGTTAGGGAGACCTTAGAGTCGAGCAAGGAAAAATCGTTTTCCCCGTTTTCTTTCTGTTTGACTCGGCCAGCGTGAATAATGCAACTGCCCAGAAGCTATTGGAGGGTCTCAAACTCTGTGAGTGCAGCCTCAGGACTGTGGTTTTAGAAAGACAAAAAAAAATATAAGGAAAGTAAAGCACATACGAAGACTTAAGGGAATGGGAGTCTAGCGCCTTTATTCAGGGATATACATTTTTTTTTTGTATTATTATTAAAATAGTGTGCGCAAATGTGGGCATGAAACGTTACTTTCCAATCATCGGGTCAGGCGAAGCAGTGGTACTAGTCGTTGTTGGAGTAGTGGCACTAGTCGTTGCACTAGAAGCTTTTTCAGTAGTTTTGCTAGATGTTGTTCCAGTACTTGTAGCATTACTCGCTGCTTTTGTAGTAGCTTTTTCAGTGGCTGCTGTCCTTTCGAATAGCCAGCTCCTAAACCTGATCAAATTGGCGTAGACATCGGGATATGTGGTGCAGCCGCCGTAGGAGAGAATGCCCACCAGTTTTTTGTCCTTAACTAGTGGAGCTCCTATATCGTAGGAGCAGGCTGCCCTATTGTAACTATAAGTGCAAAGGGTAAGATCCGAGACGCCATAGTCCCATGTCCAGAACCAGCCAGATATATCATTGGCGCACTGTTCCCGATTGTAAAAGCTCACTGTGGCACCTTGCAGTTGATCAGGCAGACTGCCAAAGATTCGGTCCCACCAGCTGCCCAACCAACTGGTGGATCCCCAGCCCGTGACCTCGGCCAGGGATGAATCTTCCGGCACCTTCTCCGTCACGTTGATATATTTTATAGAGTCCGAGTATGTCAGGGGATCACACAGCTCTAAAATCGCCAGGTTGTTGTCATAGCGAGAGGAAGAGTATTGCGGATGAGTGTTAATGCCGCAGACTTTGATAAGAGTTCCTCCGCTCTCCCTGGAACTGGAGCCCACTCGAACCGTCACCGAACTGGTGGGGTAACCATAAACACATCCAGCAGCAGTGAGGATTCTCCCGTTGCTGATGATGGCACCACTGCAGCATGGACTTCCATCCACAAGTATGTTCGCCTGGTAGGGAGCCTGCTTGATGTCCACCGAGGAGCCGCCAATAATGCGGTAGGAGGAGTTCTGCCCATAAATGGCTCTTCCTGAAAGAACGATCACTAGAAGGGGCCACACAAGACGAAACATTTTCACAAACTATACTTCAGAAAAGCAAAAGCTACCGCTTTTATAGGCGTTGTGAGCTAACCTTATCTTTAAAGTCGTAAGTCATAAGTCATGTTGTATGATGGAATTTCTGTTGCTGTATCTCAGGGGGAAGTAGTTTCAGCTTTAAAAGGGGTTTATTTTAAGTGTTTTGGTTTGGTTTCCTGCTTTTAAATCTTTTTCTGAAGCTTTAAACAGTCGAATTTGATTACCAAAACCCAAACCCAAAGTTGAAAAACTGTAATCCAAATGTGACAAAAGCAAATGGAAATACTTCCCAAAACAATTGTTAATTCAGTGGCCGTTTTTATAAAGTCGTTAATCCATATTGCCAAATTATACTGTATAATTTAAGCGACCACAGGGATTCCTTTCGCTTAGAGCCGCTTTTCACATTCCAGTTTCAACTATTTTTCGTTTTTTCCGGCCAAATCTCACCAGCCATTACCCTAAGCCGCTTAAATCATTTGAATAATTCTTGCGCAGAGAAAAAAATGTGTGTCACTGATATACATTCAATCATATGATATTGGTATTTTGTATGTATTTATGCTATTTTACATGAATGCGAATTTAAATCTGGTGAATGTTTAGCAAAATGTGAAAATAAATACATTCATGGCCGGCTGGCTGGCTGGCTATTTGGTAACGAGTTGTGTGGGTCAAGCAAACAAACATTTTGATCATTCGCCATGTCAAGTGGGGGGGCTGTTCCGCCGGCCATCCTGACGGATTAAAATAGATTACAACTGAATTATTTGATAATGCCCAGCAGATGCAGCACATCCCATCGGTTTGCCCGCGCGACTCGCATTTAATTTTCATCAATGTGAAAATCATTTTGGGTTGTTGCGTTTTTATCACAGTTTTTGCTTATTTTTTTCGGGGGCAGTTTTTTTCGCTTGTATCAGCACCGGCAGCGGTGTTTTCAATTTTCCCCCCACGGACACTAGGTTGGCCTGTGGTAAAAAATCATCAGGCAGGCGGTTTTTTTTAATCAAATAATTATTTTGTGCGTTTCTTTTTAGATCGAATTAATTGATTTTATTTGGGTTGAATCAGGCAAAAGCTTTTATTAGTCGAAATGGGTTTATTGGGGGAGAGATGGCTTAAATTGATCTTTAAAAGTATACATTTTTAACGAAATTATATTATTTCCTACAAATAAAATATTTAAAGCAAAATCTAATTGTAATCTAAATGTATGCTTTTCCAGAATGAAGTTTTGTCACGACTTTCATGGCATCATTCGTGTACATAATTATTATTTCTGTTCCCGAAACATCACTGATGCCATAGACGTCCATCGATGGCCATTTAGAGCTCGATCCAGCTGCTCCTTCATCTCAATCAGCCTTTGGCTCATACATAACCCAGTAAATCCTTTTTGCAGCTCGGCATCGTTGCCAGTTTTCACACCAGCGACAATTACTCAAACCGTTGACAACAACAACACCAGCCACAGGACCTTGTACCCCTTTTCCCTGACCCGCTTTTCCTAGGGTTTTTCCACGCCTTTATTTTTCACACAGTTTGCCAGTCACAGCTCGCCATTCGGAATCGAGGGAGCCGGCAAAACAATCGTTGACAAAAATATTTGCATGCACTTTGGGTGCACTTGTCTGAATCGCTGTGCTGGGGATGCTCCTGCACTTTTTTGCACGGCAAACAAAATTAAATTTTATGATACTACATATTATAGTTGTAATTAGTAAACAATATTTGGTGGTTAATCCACATAAGAGGAATAATAAATAGAATAGGACTTATCTATATTAGAAATCCTATTTAACATTAAGTATTTATTTTTATTTATTATATTTTTTATTATATATTTATATATTATATATTTATATTATATATTTATATTTTATTATTATTATTAATTTTATTAATTTTATTGTTTTATTAAATACAGAATGTATTTTATGAAAAGGGTCTCGATCTTCCTAAGTTCGTTGTCTTAAAGGTTAATTACTCGTCAGTTGCTTTTAACTCGTCGTTTCTTACATTGCTTACTCGTTGTTCATGATCTTGAAGCTTACACGTTCGTATTAATGAGCATCCATTAATCTCTCGTTTCTTTAGGTTTGATTGTCTTGTTTATTCATAATTTTATTCTTACTCGTTATTAGCTAGCTCCTCACTAGTCAATATATTTACTCGCTTGCTTATTGTTTACTCGCTCATTACATAGTTTTCCGAAGGCTAGATTATTTCTTTTTGTTTCTAATAAGAACCCTATAATATATGTGATATTTTTTAAAGACATACATACATAAACCCACCATTACTCTTCTTCAATCTTTATTCTTTGATTCCACTATAAATTTATATAATTTTTAAAATATTTATTAAGCTAAAATTCTTTCCAGTGCAGTGCTCGTTTTGTCATTGGCGTCGACGCATTAAATATTCAACACCTATGACAGCAAGCCGCTTGACATTTGGATCCGAAAACCCGGACATAAGCTCGATACTCCCATCCACACCCAGTCCAACCATCCATCGTCGTTGGTGCTGGAATCTCAAAACTAAAGTTTCTGGCTGGGCAAAATCTGCCAGCAATTTGCTGCTAAATTTGTCAAAAAACCAAAACCAAGAAAACTGCGGAAAAATTATGACTTCCGCAATTGTTGGTGGAACAAAGGGGACTAATGTAATGCAAAAGTGTGACCCGAAACAGTTCAAAAAGGCAACTGTTGCTCTTGAACCCGAGGAAAAGCCACCACCCCCGTGAAAATCCCACTCACACGGCAAAGTTTTCAAATAGAAAATGTTTAATTTCCCCAAAGACAACGTCGATGCTGCTGCTTCTGCTGGAGCTTTTCCCAAAAACGCAGCGTTTTCCCAGCCAAGCTAAGGAAACTTTCTTACATATTTTACAATAGATCCTCGTATGTGTGTGTGTGTGTGTGGGTGTGTGTGTGTGGGTGTGTGATGGTGCCTGCAACAGTGCAGTCGAAAAAGTTTCTCCTTTCCTGGGCGAAAAGTTAGCTAAGACAAACTCCCCGAAAATACCCCCAGAAACCTCCTCCTCTTCCTGTTCGACTTTCGAGTCGAACTTGTTAGTTTGCCATATAGCGTTGAAAATTATATTATTTTAAACTTTTCAAATGTCACCAGAGAGTCAGAAATTTCACCGAACGTCAGTGACAAACTCGTGCCGTCACTGGCCTCCATTGTGTTTGTTAATTAAACATGTTGCCCCAAAAAGGGAGGGCACAATAAATCGAACTACATGCCAAAGTGTTTGAACTGAAAAGGCCTAAATTGAAAATTAACTCCATTATCTTATCGAATCGGCCAATTAAATGTGGCTATAAAATGAGAGTCAATCAAGGCATAAATAATATTACAAAATAGGCATAAAATGTATTTGATTGTTAACATAATTTAAGGGAAAATATCAACAAATGTGTAAGGGTTTATAAAGGTTTTTCATATAATTTTAATAATGTATTTATTTTGTTAACTTATTTTGTGATTTTAGCTTATAATTTGAAACAAAAAGTTTCCATACTCTTATCCCATTTAAATCACCATCAATTTGTAAACTCTGCAACTTGCTATCTTTGATCCAATTCAGACTTCTGAAGGCTTTGCCATTCCTCCCGTGGAGCCCATTACAATCTAAAACTGTCGCAAAATGTTACAATGCGATCAAAGCGAAACTTCACAAGCAACACAATGGCGGTACATGGAAGCGCTGTGCCACTGCCTCGCAGCAGTTATGGGGCACAATCAAAGGCAGTTGCAGTTGCAGTGGCAGTTGCTGGAACAGCACTAACACCAGCAGTGGCAACATCAGCAATTGCCAGAGGCGCCAGCGGCGGCACTGTTTTTGCCATTTGGAGGGTTTTTGATGACACTCCTCCCTCCGTCGCTTTCAACTTTCCACTTGCCACTTGCCACGCGACAACTAGCTGGAAGGCAGCCAGGCGGCCAACAAGTGTTTAGCTGTTAGTTTTGTTTTCAGTGCAATTAAAAAGCGCCTACACGCCTGACACGCCCCCTCAAGTGTTGCCTGCCAACGCTGCCACTGCTGCTGCTGTTGACAAACAGCGAAAGGCCACAAAAGACACAAAAAGAGGTGCAGGGGGGTTGGTGGAGAGTGTTGGTGGTAGCGTTCAACACTTGAGTTGTGTTTTTCAGCAGCCGCTGCACAGTGGTTTTCAAAAGGGGATTTTTGTTAGCAATAAAATGTGGTTAATATACATAAGTGAAATACGTTTTTCTGTAAGATGTTTCATTGAAAAAGATAACATAAAGCATTGGGGCTTGAAATAACTTTTTAAACACTTCAAAATTATACAACAAATGCTTTAAAAATAAAGAAAGTTAATAGACTAAAATCTTTTACAATTATAAATCAGTTTAATTCTATTAAATACTAAATTATTCTTTACTGTTTAGTTGTTATCATATTGAATTACAATTTATTTATTTATCTTATTTCATTCCTTCCAATATTCTAATATAAACCACCGTTCAGGAAATCTGCGACTCGCTTCTCCTGCTATTTTTGTGCCAGCTGCGCCTGGGGATATGCAGCACAAATGGCTGGCGTCAAGCATTGCGTATACGTAACGTGGCAGAGGAGCCTAACGCGTATATGTAGACGCGCCAGCCAAGAGTCTTTTGAACTTAGTCCCGCTGAATTATGCTAATCCCGCATGCTTAATATGCTATAATTGCAGTTTCTCAACAATTTCGCACAAAGTGTTAAATTTGATATGTTTTTCAAGAAAACACAAGCCTTTGTGGCTGACAAGAACGAACTATAGTTTTGGATGATTTTGAAATAATTTAATAACATTTTCCAGGCAGACAGAAGCCGACTGTCTGTACAATGCAGCTATAGACGGGGCTAAGGCAAGGGGTTAACCGTAAAACAGAAATATATTTCGCCTAGCAAAGGCCTAAAACACGCTTGAATTATTCAAAGCATGTAACTGATGAAGCAGAAACGAGACGAGAACCAAAAACTAGAACTCCAATTTCAATGTTTGAGTATTTTTGAGTGCTACGTGTTATAGATATATGTGTATGCTGGCCGTCCGGCAACATTTTGCCACAAGTGCGCATAGTACAGAGGGAGAAAAAGTATTAAAATAACTAAAATAAATATAAAAACTAAGATACATAAATTTAAGCTCAAAGAAAAGTAAGATTTTATCTATATACTGTTAGAATTTCTTTTTATTTTTGTATTATTCTTTGAAAGAAAGAGCATTTCAATTACCTTTTTTCTCTGTGCAACTCTGTGTATGCGTACAAGTGCATTGCCTATTATGCTACCAAATGAAAGTGGTAATAAATTGGACAAGATGTTGCCATAAACCACACCACGACAAGCCACAGCAGGCCATAGCTAGACAGGCCCATCGACCATCTCGGCAGGATGGCCAGGAATTGCAAATGCAACGCATGCTGCCGATGCAAGTTGCAGCCACCAACATGATTATCGTCTACGAAATGCATTCGAAAGCCGGGGCAGCTGGCCAACAGCTGACATGGCCGCCACCCGCTCATCCACCTGGGCAGCAACCACCTAACAACCACAAGCGCATTTATGGCCATCAGGTTGGGGGGGAGGGTGCAGGGGCCCCCGAAAAGGTTGGGCTGGGGTTGCCATTTAATCTCTCCAAGTGACTTGCAATTGAAATAGAAACGAAAATAACTCAAAGTGAATATGATGTGGGTCCGGCAGCAGCACGTAAATGCTACCAAATGCATCGGGCATTCATAGAGGGTTTGGATTTCCATTTCCGAGTTCCTGAGCTCTGCCACAGTTATTAAATATGCTTAGTAGCTTAGAAGATTTGGTCAAAATACACAGACACATGCCCGGAAAAGCTGGTTCTTAGCCTAATTGCGTGGCAGTTCAACTGTTGTTCCCAGATCCGTTAATAGTTTCGCCATTGTGATTTCAGTTTCAGCTTAATGGGGCGTAATTAACATGCAGATTAGTAATTGATATATTTGTTTGCATTTTGATTCGTTCGACCTTGCTGGCAGGAATGGGTAGCCATAATTAGGCGGCTTTAATTAGCAGTGTGCTGTGTGAGTCCTCTAGACAATTAAACTTTAAGGCAATTAATTAATACAACAGCAAATTGTATAGTAAAAGTATATGTTGGCTTCACTTTTCCATGTCTGATTTACTCATATAAAAATATTGTATTGTTCGTTTTACTTGTATTATCTTTTTATTCAAATAATGTTTATGAGAGTTGTGTAATTCAATTATTAAAAATTTTGCTTTAATGTAAAATCATTATTTGTATATGTTTTTTAGTATTAATATATCTCATTTTGTTTTAATCATTTCTGCAGTTTTTGTGATATTTGATTTTAGTTTTTTATTGATTTTTACAAACAAAAAAAGTACATAATTATGCCCATCTATAATTTCGCTCAACTCTTTGTGATTTCCTGTAGCTTTGATCTGTTGTAAATACACCATTTAATACGCATACGCCACGTTGGCCCAGCGTTAAACCCTGCTGGTGTTTCTATCTGCTGTGTGCTGTCTGCTGCTGCTTCCTGTTATTGTTAGCAGTTGTTTAATATTTGTATTTCACAACTATCTCAGCAGGCAAAACAATCAAGCTTGGACAAAAGTTGTTGGAAAACTTTCATCCACATCCACCAGCGCTGTTGTATGGATTGTGATAGGATTTTTATGTAAAACATAATTGCAGATTAGTCGCAGCGGAAATGTGCAAATAAAAGCAAAAGCGACTGAAAATAAAGGAGAAAAAAAAAAAAAAAAATGTAATCGTTCTGTTGCCGCTTAAAGAGGATTAAACATGAGTGAAAGAGCTGCCGGGATGCCGCCAGGGACGAATGAAAACTGGAATGGAAATTGGACCCGGAGTAGTAGAAATCGGAAGGGAATTGCCCTGAATGCCACTCGACACCTCCCATTTGAATACAAGCTGCAACTGGCTGTCAATTTGTTTGCCATTTCATGCAGCCACTCGGGCACGAAACCCACAAAAGATATTTTCAATTAATTAAGAACTACAAAAAAAAGAAGCTTGCAAGAAAAATAAATGGCAAGGCTACCGGAAAAGCTTTTGCCACAAAACGATGGCTCAAGCTGGGAAATATGACTTGGAATTAATTTGGAAAGGAAAGAGGTTACTCGTTGCTCGTTGGAGATGGCCATGCATTTCGCCTATTTGCACAACAAATGAAGTTGAAAATGACTCTGGGGAGCCGTGAGCCTGCACTTGCCCGCCCCACTCTAAATGGAAACGTAAATATTTGAGCTGCAATCGAGAGATGCTCCTCTACCTGTGTCCCCGTTCGACCGGCTACCCTCTTAACTCGGTTATTGATTTGTTAAGCATTTGGTCCACACAGCCCCAATATGCCTCGCTTGGCCTCTCAAAAAATGCAATTCCGAGATGTGATTGCAAAAGATGTCCGGAAATGTCAAGCCAATATATATTTATTGACAGAAAAGGCTCATGCCAATGGGAAGGCTTCAAAGGAAAAGCCTCAAGAGTTCAACTAGCAAATAATTCAATGTGAAATTTAATTTAAAGAACTCTATCGGAGATCAGACAGAATTTCAAATATCACAATTTGATTTGGAGGCTACAAGGATTATGAGGAAAAATGTGAATGTTAGAAAGGAGAAGATTTACATGAGATGTGGAGTTAATCCTTGGTTTATACCTTTAACTTTAAGACTTACTAAAATGTATCGCTAATTTAATCAGCCTCTGATACTTAGCTCAGTTTAATTAGTTAACAGCTGACTTGTGACAGTTAACCGCTCACATATCACTGGCAAAAGGAAACCAAATCAATGTCCGACCAAGATTGCGAATGTCAAACGCAAATTCAGGTCGCTGGCCAAGTATGATAACTGTAATTATTGCAGCCGAGCGGCAGCAGCCACTATTCACCCCCAGCGGGCAGCATATCCTTGTACGTACATACGTGTCCTTGAGTCGTGTGCCGACCTTATAAATTAGCTGCCAGGCGAGAAGTCAACCGACGTCGTCGTCGCTGCTAGTCTAATGAACGCACCACATAAACATAAATTATGGCCAGCCTCGGTGCAGCAGGTCACCGCCGCGTTCTGCACGCGTCCTGGCGAACCCTTTTGGTAAATCCCCGCGCTCCTGGTTGGTTTTTCCCCCTTCGAGCCAGTATGCCAACAGTGCTGGCATATTTGCGCAGCATTCTTTTGGGCGCCGGCAGGGAGAAAGCTGCATACTTTTTGGCCGCGCTCGGTTTTATCCTGCAGTAAAAAGCATTTTTGGCACGGCACTCGTTTGCTCTTTATACTCTTTTCAAAAGGGGTTTAGTTTGTTGAGTTCATTTGGATTGGATTTGAAGTAAATTATATATTAAGGTAAAAATATAATAGTCTTAAAAGGGAATTTACTATTACATTTATACAGCTTCAAACTTTTCTTTGAAAATTAGTTTCTTTGAATAGTTTGTATTTATTAATTGTTCTTAGAATGATGATTTCATTTCTTATAAAAGGAGATCTAAATTTTAATATTTTTTCTAAATAAAGTTTAAATAATTTATTTCCAGCAACATTAGGTAGGGCTTTTTTTCAAATTTAACCCTTAGCCCTTAGTTCTTTCCAATTTTTCCGTTTAAAAATCCACCTTTAATTGAAATTCAAACCAAAAAGTGGGGTACATACTTATCTCAATAATATTCGATCCTTATTGCAGAGCAATCCTTAAGTCGGTCTTCCAAAATATAAACCCTTCGCTCGTTTCGCTCATTTGGCTCGTTTTCCCCTTTTGCTTCGACGCTCTTCTCACACTTTTTTTTTGCATTAATTTATTTTCTCGTGTTTTTTTTTATTGTTTTTTCTTGCATATGCATGTGTGTGTTTTACTTAAAATAAATGTTACTCTTTAATCATAATATATATTCACAGTTTTTTGTAAGAAGGTGTGTGTGTGTGTGTGTTCGTGAGAGAGTGTGTTTGTATTTAAGTTAAACTAATATTTATTTATATATACGTATGTATATGTGTATACTTCCAAACGCCTTACAGCATTATCAATTTGAATATATTTTAAGGTATTTACAGTGTGTAAAATAAATATACGCTATCCACTAAATAGAATTATAAATAATCTATAAAATCCTCTCATTCATAGAAATGCACTTTCGTTTTGTGTAAAAGTTATTGCCGATATGTGAGCAAATCCACTCGGGAGTGTTGATTTTTTCCTGTGCGCTTGGAGGTGTTTTTTTTCAATATCTGCTTTTACTTATGTAGTTATTCATAAATGGAAAAAATGACGGGATTGGGGCGCTTTCTAACTTTAGCTAACAATGGTTTTTGGGGGAACCTAGGAAATATTACCTAAAATATATGCCTACACTTAAAGCCTGGACAAACTGCAACAAACTCAACGAAACTCTAGTATTGCACGATCGCAGATTGGAAAGTAAGGCCAACAACAACTAACTGCCTGCCCACACTCAACACTGATTCTAACTATCTAGCCTACATCCGATATATAGTAACATTCATAACCGTATATATACGATCTTAGCTCTCCTCCCACTCTACCCCCATATATATAAACATATTATATATATGCATACTGGTATACATAGCATACTTAACATTTACTTTACTGTATAGCTTAAGTGTTGCTTCTCTCACTATTTTGGGGACTTTCGTGTGGCCTAAACTGACTGCCAAGAGTATGCAACAGCGTGTGGAATTCATTCGGTGTGACTTGAGGGGGAAACCTTAACTATTTCTCCTTATTTTGTCGGCTGTCCCGTTTTTATAAGACTGGTTCTAGATTTGTGCACTTAGCTGTGATTCCTTTATCTATCTGTGGCCTCTGCTGCTGGCCAGCACTGTAATTAGAGTCCCTGTCAGAAAAAGGCTCAAGCTGATCCCGCCAGATCGAGGGGAGCCATTGCCCTCGCCATCCCGACAAATGCCTGGATTTCTGGTAAAGTCCTCGCAGTAAATCTGCAATATACAGACGATCAGAATTAAGGTTTAAGAGACTCTTTTTTGACAAACTCACCTTGGTGAGGCTATTGGCGTACTTGTCGACCAACTCTCGGGTGAACTTGGCCGCCTCATTGCCACAGACTTTACGCGCGGCTTCCTCCGAGCAATCAACGAGTTCGTTAATGGAGCTAGAATATATTGTTTATATATTTTGCAAATTAAATTAAATATATATTAATATTTCCTCTTACTCACCAGCAAATGGTTTTAATGTTTTCATTAAATGTACCATTTTCAGCATTCTCCTGGTTCTTATTTGGCTTTAGGAAGACCATGGCTTCTTTATAGCGATATGAGCACACCTCAAACTGCTTTTTGGCCATTTCGGAGCAGGGCGCATGCTTGAGGTATTCATCCTGGAACTCGCCCTTGTTGCACAGATCCCGTATGAACTGATTTGTTCCATGGTAAAGCTTGTTGAACTGATTCCTCTGCTGCAGATCCATGCAACGACGAGTGTAACTCTGGATGCATCTAACACCCTTGCGAAGCTCGCTATAAAATGTACAAAAAAAGACATGAAAACATAAGAAATTAAGTAGTAAAAAAGAAATAATAAATAAATTATTTTTTTTGTAATTTATTTCGTTTAAAAATATATTAAACTAATACCGATAAGCCCTTATTTGGACTTACTTACTTTTTAAAAGTGTTCCTGCTAATCAATGTTCTACTTTGTTCTTTATAGAAGTATATATTTTTATATTTATTTTAAATGGTTAAAGACTCTTCATTGTACAAAGAAATTTGTATCTGCAAGTCGATAATAGAATTGCACAAAGCACTCGCAACTAAGCTTGTTGTAACAGTTCATTGCAGTTCATTGAAATACATTATCTAAACATATATGTATCGAATACCTAGTGATTATAGTTGAGCTTACTTTACATATGTTTACAAGAACATTTACAGGAATAAAGAACTCGATCATGTGACTTTGGATATATACAAATAGAAGGTGGATTGTTATTGGGGATTTGGGGCATTTTCAATCCCCATTTTTTGTTTTTTGTTTTTTGCGTGGGCCACTTACTGACAAAGTTTGTCCAGTTCCTCCTTCTTGGCCGGGCCAATCGAGAACTCCGACGTTAAATGCAGCATATCAAGTGGTTCGGCGCACTTGGTGAACTCCTCCTGGCCGCATTCCTGTGAGCTAGCCACCGAGAGGAGCAGGGCTGGAAATCGGAGACCGGAGGACGGAGAACGGAGGATGGAGCACAGAATGGATGTGGAGGAGCGTGGGTGAGAGACAAATAAACAAACAAACAGAAACATTGAAATAGTGCTCGAGCTGAAAGCTAAAAGGCAATCTGAGACTCTTGGTACAGGACCTCCAAGAGCAATAGTTGCAACAAAGTTGCAAATGTGCGTCAGGGGTAATAAAGTTAAACGTAAGTGAAATTGGCATTTCATAAATTTTTCGGGCCAAAACTTTGCTACGTTTTTGGGCCAGATCGGGTCAGATAACCCTCTGAAAATCCTCCATAGATACTCACCCGAGAAAATCAGCAGAGTCCAGCTCCAGTTGAGTTTCCAATTCCAGCTTTGATGCATTTTCATTGTCCGTTCTCCTTCGATTTTTAGTTTGCAATGCAATTGTTTTTTGCAAAGTGCAGCGGGGGACGCCACGGAAACTGGTTTGGTTAGAACAATAAATCAATGAACACAAATTAAAACAATGATAATTATAAAATGCATATGTTTTTATAGCAAATTATAGGCTTCGACGGATTCATATTGCTTGATACACTGTCGCTTAGCACAGTTTTGCTGTGTTTATTTATTTATTTATTGCTTCGATCGAGACGCAGTAAAAGCATTTCGCTGGTGACAAATAAAGCTGCAAAAATAAGAAAGAAAATCACCACCAAGCTAAAGAAGAAAAATTGATCTAAAAATAGCCAGTGTTGAAGAGAAAAGCGAAAGCACAACGTCAGAGGCTGTCTTTTCAGTGTCTTCGCATTTCGGGTTGCCTTTTTTATCTTTTTTGTTTTTTTTTTATTTTTCCTTTGCCTCACTTGGGGTTCCTTCTAATATTTTTCCTGGCCGTGGGTGCTTTTATTTTTACCTCTCATTCTCACCAATTATCGTTGCAAATGTGGCGTGGACAGGTCAAAGTATAGTTTTTGGGGACAATTGCGTGGGTTGCTCCAAGCCAAAACCAAAACAGTGGCAAAAATATAATTGTTTTGGGTTGTGACCAGGTGAGAAAATCAGTTAATGGGGCTCACAGTTGGTAGATGTGGGTTTAAAGTTTTGGAAAATAATTATTTAATGGGTCTCTGAAGTGATTGGGTATTTAAATGTTTAAATATATTTAAAGTTAGGAATGTTTAAAATATTATAAACTATTCTTTTTTACCTAAAAAACTTTATTAAAATTATAAAAATTAAAAAAACTTTCATTTGAAAGATTAATATTCATAATTCTGCAATTCTTTGAAATATATATTTTAAGGAATGCCATAATATTTTACTAATACTTTTAAGCTAAGGAAACTTTAACCAAATATACCTTTTTATAGCCAATATTTAATATTTGGAAAACAAAGAATATAACTCTACACTTTTCCATCAATAAATTCCGATATTTAAAAGCTTTCCGAGCCAATAATTAATGTTTATTTAATTTCAACAGAGACTGTGCAAATGCACTTGCATTATTGATAGGCCCGATTTTCTCCTCTTGCCACACTCTTTATTATATTCCCACATTTGCATAGACATTAAGAGAGATAAACACAAGTGAAAATTAAAAGCAAAACGAAAAAAAAAATCATTCAAATTGCTGTCGATTTGACCAGGTAAATGCTGTTGCTGTTGCTGGCTTTGATTATGTTTTGTGGCCATTTATGTTATTATTTTTCTATTATTTGCAATATGGCAATATGTAAATACAAATAAATGTTGAGCATTCTCGGACAGATGCATTGAATGCCTATAAATAAACGATACAAGCTGGCAAACACTATTCAAATGCCTCTCGACTTTTCCTCGGGAATTTGTTTACGTTCGAGTGATTGAAGCAAATTTATGAGCATCGCTCTGAGAATTGGCTCAGGTCAGGGTTCTCGGAGAAAAACAAAGCAAAATAAACCATAAATAATTACATTATTAGAGGGACAAGTTCAAGTACTAACTCCGCTAAATTTGCACATTTGCTTTGTCTGTTGTAACCGCAACGTAAGACCACTTTTCGCACTTTGCGTACATATTTTCCGACTCGGAATTTCAATCGCCGCCAATGGGTAATATTTGCAAGGCTTTCTCAGGGAGTTTGTTTTTTTTTTTTTGCCGCTCAATTGAGTAACGAAAACAAAACACTTAACCAGCGACCGAGAACGAAACACCCTGCATAACAAGGTACAACTGTAAACTGGCGAATTTTCAGAAAGCGAATTCTAAGCAAAAAGCCTCAGAGAGAATAGAGGCAGAGGGTGTCTAAGTTGCTTAAAAACAAAATCAAAGAAATATATTAAAATGGATAAACCTAGAGAAATGGGAATTTTACAAAATAAGCCTAAATATAGGTAAAACCATATTTCCTAAAACCTTTACTTTGGATCTTGAACTCCTGTTTCCTTTAATTGTTATCATTGTGTTATTTATTTTTTAATTTTAAAAATTATTATTTAAAAAATATAAATATTAATATTCATTATATTTAACAATAGATTCAAAAATAAATTTGTTTAAAAACCCGCTTTATGTAGATACCCAAACTAAAATCCCTATACATTTTTTCCCGTGCAAATATCGCCTTGAAAGTCTAAAAGGGGAGCGGGCGGAGGGGGCGTGGCTTGGCAGAGCCGGCTGCACGTGATGCAAGAAGAAGAATGCAGTCGGACGAGCCCCTCGCAGCCGATCTTCTTGGCGAGATCGTCGCCCTGTGCAAAATCCCCAGCCGTTCGTGAGCCAAGAGCCGGTTTTTCTTCTTTGTTTATTTTATTTATACATATCAGCCTCTCTTTTTTTTATTGATTGTTTTGTTGTTGTTGTATTTGGGGGGTCTTAATTTGTTTGATTACTTGGGCGGCTGCAGCAGCGGATCGAGACACACTTTCGAACGCCAAACTGCAGTTGGAGTTGCTGAACGTTGACCGAGTGGAGCAGGCGGAGCAGGCGCGCCGTGTTGTTGGCCGAACGGAGGACAGAAGCGAACTGAATCGCTCAAGCAGCGCCAGAAAGCCAGAAGAAGCGGCGCCAGTCGCCAGTTCGGCCAGCGAATGGCAGACTCGAATCGCTGCCGAGTCCCAAAACCCACGAAAACCGAGCGCACAGTTTCTCGTTTGCTCCAAACACGTTGATAAAGTAATAGCTTTTGAATTATTTAAGTTGTCTATGAAATGATTTTTTGTTTTTGTTTTAATAAGATGCACAGTTTGCATTGAATTTATTGAATAAAATTAAATTGGAATTTTTAAATTCAAAAATCATGAAGAAAACTTTATCAAATATCATAGCAAAAGCTAGGGCTGGGATTTTATATTAATTTAATTATTTTAAAATAAATTATCTTGGATAAACTTAAGTTAAACTTCTAATTAAGAATTTTAATACGTCCATATTGTTATTTAAATCTTTAGTACAAATTTTAAAGTGTTACTAAAAATAATTTTCTAACATTGACATTTAAACACGTTTTAAAATATTTAAAAGTTTTCAGTTTTGAATAAACTGATTTTAATTAAACTTCTTATTAGAATTTTTAGGTGACATAATCTCAAAAATATTTCAACCTAAAATATTAAAAACAAAAGTTTGGCAACACAAAATTCGACTTTAGCAACGATTAAAATAAAAAAAAACCATGCCACTGTGCCTTTCCGAGTTTCCAATCCCACGAAGGCCGAGCGCCCCAATCCGTACACGCGAGCAACATGCTGCCAGCAACATCGCGGGCAACATGAGCCGAGCAGCAACTGCAACAACAGGTATTTCCCATTTCCCCGCCGACAACGGTGTGCAAATGATAAGGTGTTTTGGCACACGAAGGCTACTCCGCTGATAGAATAGACGCTGGCACACATACTTGCACTAATCCAAGACATGGCATGGCCGCCTCCTCGCTATTTGCCTTTCAATTAATTTAATAAGCCGGAAACGAGACGCGGGCGATAAGATTATCTACTTGGACAGGCCCTGGAGAAGGTGGCCAGAAAAATATGTAAGCTGAAAAATGTAAATGTAAAATATTTTTTATAATAATTTATAAATACTTACTTTTCTTAAAATTAAAACAAAAGTGAATACAAAATTGCGTTATAATAAGGATTGTAATTTTTTATAGGAATTTTAAAATAAATATATATTTTTAAATGTTAAAATTGATGTTTAAGGTATATTTTTAATTTAAATTGTTTATTTTTTTAAGAATACTAAGAAAGAATTTAAAACAAAGAAAGATACAATAAATTCACAATATATAGGATAGCATTTAAAAAGCGAACTTGTAGATAAGATATAACATTTCAAAGGGGTTAAAAGTATTTATAATTAAAAAATATACAAACCAGTATCCCAAAATCTAGTTTCCGTTCCACTTGAGACCTTTTCTTTCCGTGTGATATATATAGTATAGATATATAGTATACACTTTCCCCCTAGCCATGGTATTGGCCAATCATTTTTGTCGTTTTTTGTGAAATATTTGATTGTTTATGTTTGTCAAGCGCCAATAGAGAGCCAATAAGAACAACAATCAATGAGCGACTTTAGGTTCAAGTGTACTCAATTTACACGTGTGTCCTTGCCTTTGTTTTCCTGCCCAACACCCTCCCCCCCTCAATGCCACCACCCATGAAACTCCACCCCTATTGTGGCTTCGATTTTTGTTTGCTATATGCCAATTTAGCGGTATGTTTGCATATTTACTGTAAACACTGTCTAAATTAGGCGGAGATTTTCTACCCGCCCCAAAGGGACTTTGTAATGGAGTTTCCTTGAACAAGAGACAGACACATCCACAAATGTGAATAGTTGCCAACAATTGAATTACCGACTCGAAGGAATAAACACCTGTAACTAGATTATTAAAGTGCAGTGGGAAATTCAAGGGAAAATGTATTAAGTTGCAGGGAAATGTCCAAGTCTGAGAGAATTTTCACAAAATTCAAAGTGGCATTTAGACTAATTGCTAGAGAAATTCCAAGAATAATTTGTGGAAAGAAAAGTCAAAGATAATTGTTATAAAATTGAAAGAAACAAAAATGCAGAAGGTTAAAGTTTTATAATTTGATTTCTGAAATAAGCAAACATTTTACATGCTTTTTAGGAAGCTACACATTTATTGTGCATTTGTCTTTAATTGATTTGGGCCATGTTGAAATGGCCAATAAGATTTTGTTTGGTTTGTGTTAAAGTTTCCTTAGTTCATCGTTGGCTTATTAATACAAAAACACAGGAAACTAAAGGTTTCTCAATGAGTCACAACAATTTTATAAGCTGTGCAAGTTGTTCAACTTGATTTAAGGCAGTTGTAGAATTAATTGTACCAGACAACGCTCTATCTATAGATCAGATAGAGTCGTAATTCATTCAATTGGCCACTTCAGAGCTGGCGCCTATCTAAACCATTCACTCTGCAGATTAGATAGTGCTTATTTTGTTCTTCATCGCTGGGTTATTTAAAAAGGAATGTCCATTGATGAGTTTTTAAATATAAACTGGATATTTAAATCAAAAGAGAGCCTAGCTTTTGTTGTATAATATTAGAATTAGAACTTCCAATTTAAGTTTTATTACAAAAAGTTCCCATAAACCAATTAAATTCCAACTCAACTGGGCAAAATAAATGCTGCAAAAAAAGGTAAACAACTTTAAGTGTGGCATGCCACACATTCACTGCTGTGCGGATTGTTTTACACTTCCAGTTTCGTTATTTGTGCTCCACTTTTGCATCCATAATTATCGGAACTTAACCCTTGGCAAGGCAAGTGCAACAAGCCCTGAGAGTGTGTGTGTGTGAGTGGGTAGGTCATTACCACCGGCCACATGCGTTTTGGGTTGACTTGGAGCAGGAGGAGAACCATGGCGGCAGCCAGGCTTTAAGCCATTGCTTATACGACAAGCGAAAACAAAACTCAAGTTTATTTTATTTTACTTGCCAGCCATGGCCCGACCTGCCAAGGGAGTGTGCTGTGCTCCTCTTGGTCACGCCAGTAGCCCGAATGGCTAACACCTACCCATACACAGGCACACACAAAAGGCACTGAGGGAAATATATATTATACTTTTTGTTGTTTCCAATTGAAATATCGCAATATATTCCCAATTAAACAATGTAGTAAATCGTTAGAAAGTACTGTCATCCAGGTGTTCTTTAAAAAGTTGTTATCATATAACTGATAGTGAGGAACTATTCTTGTTGCTTAATACTTTTATTGTTCAATCGTTTTATTAGCTATCACCTTATCAGAGCTAGGTGTATAATGCTAATTTTAGATTTTATTAATTAGCATAAAATTTATAAACAGGCTTGCCGATATACCTTCAAAATATTCTGATTGTTAGGAAATGCTTAAATTATGATGCAATATATTAAATATTTTTATTAATTAAAGAAAAAATAACCTTACATGGGAAAAAAACTAAAAATATTATGTAATATAGCAAATTTTTAAGACATTTAAATCAAAATGCTTGTAGAAGTATAATAATATAATCTAAACTTTGTGTGATATTTTAAAGCTAATTTTAGTCTAAAACAAGAAAGGAAGCTAACTTCGGCACGCCGAAGTTTGTATACCCTTGCAGATATTATTTCATTGCATTTTACCTATACTTATTATGTTGAGAGTTTGACAGTTACAGTTTTACATTCCCATTCCCTACACCTACCGATCGGTTTATATGGCAGCTATATGATATAGTTGTCCGATTTTCATAAAATTTATACCAAAATTCTGAACTAATAAAATAAGCTTATATCTCAGAGTAGATAAAAATAGTTTGAAAAACAACGAAGTTATAATTTTTATACCCTTGCAGGGTATTATAATTTCAGTCAGAAGTTTGCAACGCAGTGAAGGAGACGTTTCCGACCCTATAAAGTATATATATTCTTGATCAGCATCAACAGCCGAGTCGATCTAGCCATGTCCGTCTGTCCGTCCGTCTGTCCGTCTGTCCGTCCGTCTGTCCGTCTGTCCGTTTCTACGCAAACTAGTCCCTCAGTTTTAAAGCTATCTGAATGAAACTTTGCATATAGTCTTCTATATACTCTCACTGCTATATATGTCGGAACGGGCCGGATCGGACGACTTTATCATATAGCTGCCATACAAAAGTTCGATACATTTTTAGAAAAAAAATTATAACTTTGTTGTTTTTCAATATTTTTACACCATTTTTTAGATATGGCCATTCTATATTATTTTAGATTTTCAATAAAAATTTCATAAAAATCGGACGACTATATCTTATAGCTGCTATAGGAACGATCGGGAAATTAATAGAAAAAATTAAAACTTCGTTGTTTTTCAACGTTTTTTCATCTACACAGAGATATAAGCTTTTTTTATTATTCTAGAATTTTGGTAGAAATTTCATAAAAATCGGGCAACTATATCATATAGCTGCCATATAAACCGATCGGTAGATGTAGAGAAAATGTAAAGCTGGGAATGCGAAACTGTAACTGTCAAACTGTAAACATAATAATATAGGTAAAATGTAATGAAATAATATCTGCAAGGGTATACAAACTTCGGCGTGCCGAAGTTAGCTTCCTTTCTTGTTTTTCTATTAATTTCCCGATCGTTCCTATGGCAGCTATATGATATAGTCGTCCGATTTTCATAAAATTTTTACCAAAATTCAGAAATAATATAAAATTGTCATATGTAAAAAATAGTGCACATATGTTGAAAAACAGCTAAGTTATAATTTTTTTTCTAAAAATTTATCGAACATTTGTATGGCAGCTATATGATATAGTCGTCCGATCCGGCCCGTTCCGACATATATAGCAGTGAGAGCATATAGAAGACTATATGCAAAGTTTCATTCAGATAGCTTTAAAACTGAGGGACTAGTTTGCGTAGAAACAGACAGACAGACAGACGGACAGACGGACAGACAGACAGACGGACAGACAGACAGACGGACAGACGGACATGGCTAGATCGACTCGGCTGTTGATGCTGATCAAGAATATATATACTTTATAGGGTCGGAAACGTCTCCTTCACTGCGTTGCAAACTTCTGACTGAAATTATAATACCCTGCAAGGGTATAAAATAATATATGAAACTCATCCAATGTCCTATAGTTACTGTTACTTTTTAACTGTTTTTTAAAGTGTATTAAAACGTACTAAAATGTTTTCAACACGTTTTTTAATTACACTTAAAAGTTTACTAAGAAATAGTATAATTTTAAGATTAACCGTGTTTAAGTAAGTCTTTCAAATTATCGTTTCTGCTCACTAAATTTCTCTCTGTGTACACACACACAGTGGGCTATCGCGCATTAAGGACACTAGCAACAACAACAACAATAACACCAACAACAACAAAACGGTGAAAGTGGCCAAAAAGGCGTGCGAGTTGGGTGGGCAAAAGAAGGGGCAACTCAAGGTGGGTGGCGTGGCGTGGCGTGGCGTGGGTGTGGCTCGCTTGGCTTTTGTTCCTGCCTTTGCTGCTGCATTAGTTTGTGTTTGAACTTTGGAAGTTTTTGCCATCATTGTTGTTGTTGTTATTGTTGTTGTTATTGTTGCTGGCACTGGCCACGCAGCAGCGCAACTGTTGATGTTTACATTTAGCGCTTGGATTTATGAACTCCGCATGCGGGGCACGTAGCATTGGACAATTTAAAGTTTAGCACACACACACGCACACCCTACACACAGACGCACCGAATAGGCCAAAATAGAGAAAGCCCCGCCAAGCGATGAGAGAGCGGCAAAAGGTCAATTGTCCTTTGGCTGGCAGGACAAAGGACCCACAACCAGCGACTAACTCCTCTCCCCGTGGCATTCATTCTCTTCTTAAGTATTTACGCTTAGTTTATTTTTATTTGTTTAACGGCAATGAGTCCACAAAAAGGCAAAGACGGGAAATTAATGGACAGTTTGGGCAGCGTCGCTGTTATTACTCTGTTTGGAGAATCCTTTCGATTGCCCTGAAATTGGGTGTTAAGGAGTTTTTGTGTGGGTTATATGTGTGTGTGTGTTAGTACTGAAAGGATTTCAAAGGGGTTTGTACGGGTTTTAGGCTGATATATATATTTTCCTTCTTATTTTAAATTCTTAAACTTCTTAAAATAAATTTTAAAATGTGGTAAATATTTGTTTCTTAAAATGTTAAATTTTTAAGAAGTAGGTATTTCTTAAATAAACGCAACAGAAAATACTTATACTTAAAAAATTAATTTTAATTTTAATTAATATTTTTAAGCCTTTTCCTAATCGGCCCACTGGCGTCATCTATTGGGTTATATATTTTCATGGCGCCACTGAGACTTTCTGACTAACTGTAAAAATTAAAGTAAAATCGTTTGCTAGTTCAAAAGCCGAACACTTTATTTTGAACGGAGCGTCACTGAGAAATTTCACGAAGATGTTTAATATATTTAATAATTAATTAGATAAACAAAGTGTTCATGTTGCTATAAAAAACATAAATAAATATTAATTTTTAGAAAATAAAGTTGAACTTGTTTTCGTTTTTACAAATTCCAAATTATAACAATTGTTTCCGTTCTAGTTTTCATTAGGTTTACAAACCAGAATTTTAATTTATTTCAGTTTATTTAATTTCTTTACAATTTTGATAATTTAATTAAATTTAAAAACTGCTTCTCGTATTTTTATAGATGGTTTTTCTTCAATAAAAGTGTCAGCTTGAATATTAATATATATTCATATAAGATTTGAGTTCCAATAGCTTCATGCCATGGGTGTAATAAACGCTGTGTATAAGGTAATTTCCCTCAGGAACCGGAAGCACAGTGTCCAACAAATGATTTACATAGGTTATGGGTAGCTCTATGAAGACATCGTGCTGGTAACACAAAAAATAGTATTCAAATTAGGTAAGTTATAATCAATTTCCACTAGTACTTACATTGTATGGACAAGGATGGCTTATGTTCGAATAGGGGGGAGCGATTAGATTATAGAAGAATTGCGTTACCTTATTCCTTTTGCCCTTAAGGAACTGACAGGCGTCAACGGTGAAGTTGAAGAGAAACGGCTTATAGCCATTGAGTCTCTTGAACACCTGGACATGAATCTGAGATCAAATTATATTACATTACATTTTTGGAAGTCAAAAATATTTTTTACCGTCATATTAGTTACTGGAAGCGTGTAAACGTGTGAACTGAAGCTTGCATATTTGTACGTACGATTTATAGATTTCAAGAAGCATTTCTTGATTTCCACTGCTGATTTATTGAAGGAATTGCACTTTAAGTTGGTAAACTCAAACCGGGAGTGGACCTGTAAAGGTATTTACTAACAAGGATCTAAAAACCTAGTTGTTTATGAACTTACTGCCACTATTATAAACAATATAATTATTGTAGGCACCGCTAAGGTCGACTTTAACACAGCCATGGCTCAATAGTTATTGAATAGAGAAAATTGATTTAAAAGTTAGTACTATTTTGGTGATTAGTTTTGGTAATTAGTCCAAATGAGCCGATTATCGTTAAATACTCATATAACAATAATGTTTTTATATAGTTTTTATAAAGTGATTACAGATTTAATGAGTAAAAACAAAATAATATATAATATATATAATATATTTATTGGTCGATGACTTGCGCACCACAAAGCAGCCCTCCTTGTCGCCCTGCTTGAGCAGGGATTCGGCTCTCTGGCGCGACATGTCGCCCACATACCATTTCGAATAAGGAAAGAAATAAACAATTATAAATAAATATATATATATAACAAAATTACCTTAAATAAGAAAGAAAACTATCTAGAAACAAGAAAGGAAGCTAACTTCGGCACGCCGAAGTTTGTATACCCTTGCAGATTGGTTTTTAGATTTATATTATAAATTATAATGCCGAAAACAGACACAAAACAGAGTTTCATTACATTTTACCTATACTTATTATGTTTACAGTTTGACAATTACAGTTTTACATTCCCAGCTTTATATATTTTATAAATTTACCGATCGCTTCTATGGCAGCTATAAGATATAGTTGTCCGATTCTTATGAAATTTATACCAAAATTCTAGAATAATAAAAAAAACTCATATCTCAAAGTAGATAAAAATACGTTGAAAAACAACGAAGCTATAATTTTATTCCTATTAATTTCCCGATCGTTCCTATGGCAGCTATATCATATAGTCGTCCGATTTTCATAAAATTTGTACCAAAGTTCAGAAATAATATAAGATGGTCATATGTAAAAAATAGTGCAAATATGTTGAAAAACAGCCAAGTAATAATTTTTTTTCTAAAAATTTATCGAACATTTGTATGGCAGCTATATGATATAGTCGCCCGATCCGGCCCGTTCCGACATATATAGCAGTAAGAGTATATAGAAGACTATATGCAAAGTTTCATTCAGATAGCTTTAAAACTGAGGGACTAGTTTGCGTAGAAACAGACAGACGGACAGACAGACAGACGGACAGACGGACAGACGGACAGACAGACAGACGGACAGACGGACATGGCTAGATCGACTCGGCTGTTGATGCTGATCAAGAATATATATACTTTATAGGGTCGGAAACGTCTCCTTCACTGCGTTGCAAACTTCTGACTGAAATTATAATACCCTGCAAGGGTATAAAAACCCAAAATTTGTATACCCTTACAGTTTGTCATAGGATCATGGTATCGTATCAAAAAATCATTCATAACTAAGCCAAAAAAACATCAAATTCAATTCGGAAAGCTTTTCTGTGCTAGTTTTTTCCAGGTTAACAAAACTGCATTCAAAATTTAAAATTTTAGAAAATCAAAATTTTAGGCCATTTTTGCAAATTTTAATGATGTAACCCCTTTCATTTTTTTCCAAAAATGGCTTAAAAATAAATTTCTTCCAAACAAAGCTAGAAAGAAGCGCCTGTTAATGCTGATCAAGAATATATATGGTTTATAGGGTCGGAAATGACTGCTTAACTAACTAAAATAATAAAAACCCTCAAGAAAAGCGAAAATATTTGAATTTTAAAAGTGGAGAATCAAAGTTTAAAAATCGATTATAACTAAGCCAAAATAGCATCAAATTTAAATCGAAATTCGAAACTGCAAAGGACCTATAAGAAAAGACCTAAAATATAATGATTTCAGACTTGATCTAAGCAGTAACTCACACTGACAGCTGTAAATATGGTTAAAAATATTATGAGGAGCACCCCTAATGTTGATCTGCACACTGCCAAGGTTCGCTTGTTATTGAACGAGTTAAATTGATTTTAATGTTTGGAAAATTTTTTAATATACTCGAAAATAGACTTTAAGATCCAAAATTGGTATTTTAAAATTAGAATAAACACTGTGCACGCAGTAAGAGCCTTCGGGAAACGGCAGAACATTGGTCAGTATGTTATCGAGATAGCTTATAGGCAGTTTTTCCACATATACATCGTGCTGTGAATATAAAATGTTACTTGTTATCCATTAAGTATCTAAAACAACTTACATAAAACGGACAGGGATGGTTTATATTGGAATATGGAGCGTAGAGATTAAAGAAGAATTGCGTCATCTGGTTCCTGTGTCCCTTGAGAAACTTACAACCATCGGCGGTAAAATTAAAAAGAAACGGTTTATAGCCATTTAGTCTCTTAAGAACCTGAACCGAAACCTATTAAAAACAAAGTATTAAAATAGGAAAAGCTAATAAATATCAAGAACTTATTGTACCGTAACATCAGTGACTGGAAACTGGTAGACCTTTGTCCTAAAGCTCAGATATTTGTAAGTCCTGTTTACTGATCTAAGGAAACATGCTGCGATGTCCATTTTGGTTGTGTCCAGCGAGGTACAATTAATATTGGTGAACTCAAAATGACACGAAACCTGTATAAAATTGTATTATACATAAATTCAAATTATGAGCTAATTACTTACTCTGAATATTGTGCATAAAAATGTTATTAAGAGCAAGTTTGAATTTAATGTGAATGCGGCCATGGCCGAATGAATATTGAACAAAGCAAAGTGGTTTTGAAGTGTAATAATGGTCAACATTTTTGCGATTAAATGCAATTACTTGGTCATTAGTCTATGTGGGAATTATATATATTTTTTGGGATACCCTGTACTTTTATAAAGTCACATTAGATTAGAAGAAAGGAGCGTTCTTTTCCCAGTAAAGTATGTTAATATTTAATCAGGACCCGCAGGATGCTTTTTATAAATAAATATTTCGCCTAAGAGTAGGCAATACATTAACACAACCCACAACCAGGTATTTAATTACTCAAATACAGCATTTATCACACTTCTTCCCATTAATATCCATTTTAAACGCTTACCGAACCATAATTTACTTTCCTTATCTGACAATAAAACACATTACGGTCCGGAATCAAAGAGATTATTGCACTAATTTTATGCACAAGCCGGAATTAATTGTTGGATTTCACCAGCCTCGTTGGTCGTATCAGCAGGTTGACACTCTCAATTGACTTGTAGGCTGTTTGGGCCTGATTATCTACCTGCTTTTCCCGCTCTGCCTCCGCTCCTAACAAATTGAGGCGATTAGAACGTTAATTGCGGGGCGTAAATCTGGCCAAGTGCCGCCCCGTCCGCATCACAACATCCATCAGGCCGGGCCGAAACTAAAACGAGGCTAGCAGCCGTTTTCGGCCAGGATTTACGAGCCACATTAGACCAGTGTTTGGAGCTGGGAACTGTGCAGTGCCGTGGAGTGGACCAGAGTGGAGTTCGCCTGGCCGGCCGGTTGTTTTGGCCTGCTCATAAGCAAATTTGAGGCAACAAGTAGCCAAGTCGAGCGCTCCATGGTTCCAGTTTTGGCCAGGGGCCCCTTAGGCCCCCCCTCAACCCCTCCGTTAGCCCCCTATCAGCTTCCAACTGACAATGTTTACGGCAGCGTTGACAGTTTAAATCGCTCTGTGCTCGTATATTTTGACGTTTTACAGCTCGTGTGTGTATGTGTGTGTGTGTGTCGAATGGCTAAGGCACTTGTTAGCCTGGCCGGGAATGGGTTTTTGGCCATTGCCTAGGCCCAGGCGCTAAACGTGAGAAAGATGCTTTTGCCGACGACGTTGCGACGCTTTCTGGATCATTACGCGACCCCGTCTATGGGCTAACAATGAGCGCTTGAAGAGCATTCGGCCATTCGGCACTTGACTTGCCCACACAAAAGATACTCCTCAAGACAGGGAGGTGGAGTTGGAGATTTGTACAGCGAGAGAAATTATACCATAATTACCTAAGGTATTAATTATACAAATTTCTTCAATAAAGCAAAGAAAATTTAAACCAAATGGTAATGATTTTTTGACCGAAATTCCTATTTTTTATCAGTGTAATTAAAAAAATACCATATTTAGGATCAGTTTTTGTAAAGCCTTCATTTTTTGGCTAAATAAGTAATTTGTTTACATTTATAGATCTACACTCATAGATCTTCCTCTGCTCTTTGTATTTTTCGCAGTGTACAAATCTTCGATGGCCTTCTTCGGGGCTGGACCATGATTTAATCGCCACTGCCCAGCAAATAGCCGAAAAACAGAAACCCCGATAAACAAAAAATATATATATAAAAAAAATATATATCCAAATAAAAGGAGGGACGACCGAGAAGCGCTTTTCGTGAGCGTTAAAGTAGCATTGGAATACAAAGATGATCTGTAGCAGTTCACCGTTGTCCGAAAGGGAGGCATTTAGCTGGGCCAGCGGAGGAGCGAGCGAGTCCGAGCGATGGAGAGAGAGTGAAGTGCGTAGCAAGCACTCGATCAACAAAAGGCATCACTTGGATGTCGCCTCAAGTGGCTGGGGGCTCTGGCTTTGACTGTGGTCGTGGAGTGCCCGGAATGAACCACAAATACACAGATACACTCGCCACAAATAGGGTGTAAATATTTGCATTCTCTCTCCCTCTAGCACAGCCTCTCGCCGTCCCTCTCTATTTGGTAAATCAAATCAAATACCTGTCAGATTAGAGTGTACACTCGCCTCAGGTGCCTCAGGTGGCTCTTGGATGGGGATGGATGGTTTGCCTCACTGTGGGTCAGTGTCAGAACAGAAGGGAATGTAAAGTTTATAAAGGAAAAGTTGAAAACAATTTGGTAAGACAAAAAAATTGAGATAGTGAGAGTCAAAGAGCAGGTGCATAAAGGTAAAAGAAGGCCCTGAAAAGCTTTAATATAATTATTCACCACATTTTCCTCTATAAATTTAAAAGAAAATAGTCTAAATTAACTCTAATTTTTTTATTTTTTTAACAAGTGAAGATGATTGATTGACAGCACATCAAAAAGTGAGAGTAAAGGAGTATAAAGAGAAACGATATAAAGACTCTAAAACCATTATGCGTAACGCACTTTTGCTCAATCAAACTCTTTTTTTTTTGCCACAGCTAGTTACTTAGTGGCTTAATTCCTTTGGCAATAAAATGTTATGATTTCTCTCAGCCAAATAGCTTAGTTACACCTATATCTAAACCACACGCAATTCTTTAATATTCTCTAGTTTCAACCCCTGTACGAATAACAATTTCCTATTCAATTAATTCGACAAGATTCTCAACAAATTGTTTCATAAATAAATTCATCATTCACTCCATTCCATTCCATCATCATCATCATCATCGTCATCTGCCCTAGTTCCTTTCACGACTCATTTACAATTCATTTATTAGTGCAGCCCCCGGATCGGCCCATGTTCGTGTTCAAGTTTTCACTGAATAATTAATTTATTTTAATTTGTTCGCGCGCGTTTGCAGCAAACATTTCTGTAAGTATTTCCAATTATCGAATTGGTAGCTGGAAATTCTCATATTTCTGTTAACCCATAACCTTTTTCTGTGGCGGCGTTGACAAGCAGTAGTTGCTGAACCCAAACGCCCAAATGGTCATCGATACTCCAACTGGGCCGGCGGTGTCTAGGTCTAGTCCCATTAATGAGTTCTTGTTGCTGCTGCTGTCTTGGATGTTGCTGCTGCTGCTGCTGCTGTTGATGTTGTTGATGTTGCTGCTGTTCTGGCTTCTACACAAAGTTCAAGCCGGCGACAACAACAAGTTCATTATTGCCAACTCATCACGAGCGAGTGTGTGTGTGTGTGCGAGTTGGTAAGACTTAAGACGGGACTTGGCCACTGCCCATGGTTATTGTTGTGGCTGCACAGCAAGAAAAGAGGCATTCAATCGATATGGAAACTTGAGAGAATCTATTAGGAAAAGGAAGTAGTTATTAAATAAACTTTTTACGAAGAGCTAAACAAATATTAAAGCTATTATAAAGATATTACTTCATTTAATACTTATATTAAAGACTCTTATTTAATTGCAAATAAATATAAATAAACAACTTACAATAAAAACTGTCAAACCCGAGCATTTTCAATTGTTTATAGTTAGTTTACCAGTTAATAAATAATTCTGTTTACATTATTCATGGCTTCTTGCAGTGTTCTGCTCTTACCACTGCAGCGTTCTTGTTCCCAAGCCCAGAACCTACAAGTAACCAACGGCCACGACGACGACGACGGCGGCTTTAACTGACAAGAAGCCGGATTATTAATCGACGTTTAATTAATTTATAACCAATTAAGCAGCAACATAATGCGGCAAGCGGCAAGCGACAACGACAAGAACAGAACGGAATGGGGCAGAAAAAAATAGCGCTGGTGGCAGTGGCAGCTCTTAAGGGGGGGGCCTAAGGGGGTGGTGCATATAGTACACCAGAGTGAGTGAGTCGTAAATGCCAAAACTCGTTCTAAGCTTTTTTTTTTTGCTTGCCCCTTGCTGCGGCCTGTGGTCTACAAAAAAAGAATTAGCCAGGCTTAAGTTTTTGCTCTTGTGTTGTGGCTGGCTTTTTTTTTTCAAGGAGGGGGAGGCCGGGGATATATATGCTATATATCTAGATATCCAGATAGAGAGCGAGAGAGGGAGAGTGCAGAAAAAAAGCCAATGTCACAATTTATGGCATTGTTGAGGCAACATGCACCTGCAGCAACAATGAAGCCGCAACAGCAGCAGCAGCAGCAGCAGCCTGGCGGCGGCATGTTCACTGATCAGTTGTGATTTCTTTTTGCTGCTCGCGGGAAATCCTTATAAGCAAAATATGTTAACGAAGCATGAAAAGCACAAAAATTAAATTAAATCCAATACGAGTAAAGCAGAAAAAAAATTAGCCTACACCAGCTAGGCCTTTCTAAAAAGCAAAAACAATTGAGCAATCTCCCCCAGAGTCGTCGTCGCAGTCGCAGTTGCAGTGGCGGACGTTTCGATTCCTATTAACACATTAGAAGACCACAAAGCCAGGCACCGCAGGAGAGCACCACCACAGTCACAGCCACAACCACAACCACATTGCACCGCTGAAATCACGCACCACCGGGCGAACGTCAAGGTTTTGCAGCTGTCAATAGCAACTCCCGCCGTTTGATCAAGTGAACCAAATTATTGTTTATATCCTTCAAAGATCGCGGGGTAACTCGGATCCCCGATGTGGCTGAGATCGTTGCCTGGGAATTCTTGGGTAATTTGGTTGCTGTTCATAAGATCGATTGAGGATAATAAAAAACCGTTAAGAGGCCTTAATTGAAAATTGTATGCTACTTTGTTGTACCACAAAATTATGGCTTTTTTTCAAGAAAATTTATCGTATTATTGAATAAATATTTTTTTACAATTAAATAAATAAAACAATCCTTAGCCATAATAGTTCTTTCCCCGATTATACCAAGCAATCTGCCTTTAAAAACGACGTTAAGTCTTAAGATTTATTGCAATCCTTAGTAGTTTTTGTATAACTTGGCTAAAATATTATTTAAAATATATATAAACACTTCTTTAAATATAATTTCATATTTTAAAATTATTTAACAACTTTTTCCACTCTTTATCAGCTTTTAAAACACTTGTAAACCAACTGTTCTCATTAAAATTTTATGACCATAACCTTGCCATATATCCTTAAAAAGACTTTCACAGCTTATCCTATAGCCATATCCTTTTGCACTATAATTTAAAGTTTATAATCATCCCAAGTTAACTTAAGTTCTCACCTTACCCTTTAACCATTTGCACCTGTTAATATCAAATTACCAGGCATCGTAACCTGCACCTTTTGGCTTGCGGCAGGAACCGTACGTCCGCCCTGGACTTTTACTTCCTGAAGACCTTACTAATTGCCAGTGCGTTTCGGTTCTTAGGGTATTACCACTATAAGCTTTGGCCAATTGGTCAATGGATCTCGGATCTTGGATCTTGGATCTTGAGTCGACTTGTGGCAAGTTGTGAGTGAGTGGGGAAGTTGCTCTGTTTTGCGGACGTTGCGGTTAAAGTTGGAGTTGAAGTTGCGGCTACCGCGGCTGCTGGCGCTGCAGTCGCCGTCTCAGTTAGCGCCAAGATTTATGTGATCCTTAAGATTTATTGGTTTACGGCATTGTTGTTGCAATAAAAAACAACAACATTCATAAATTATCATTAAACGTTTAAATGTGACGCAGCATCAGTGGCCGCAGCGCAGCAGCAGCTCTGGGGGCATGCTGCACGCGGCACGTCGCACGTTGCAAGTTGCTAGTTGCAAGCTAAGTTCTTGGTCAGGGGAGACAGAGAGAAAGAGAGAGAAAGACTTTTGCTATCTTTATAATGAGCCAAATGACATATTTATTTGTTGTTGCTGCAGGTACCTACATAGATGTTGCAGTTGCAATCATCGCTCGGGCCGCATGCAATTTCTTTTGGCCCGCGGTCGCCGTCGCTGAGTCTAGACACATGGCGCACCAGAGGTGACAGTTGATTGTCATTGTTGGCATATTAAAACAGGCTCACCGTCTGCACGCGCCGCCAACGATGGGCTGGGTTTTCTAGGCCCACTTGCTTGACCAGGCCCAGGTACTACTCGACCCAGCCAAGACGACGGCTAAACGGCGACAGCCACCGACCGAACTGACAATTGACACTCTTGGCCGAGTCCCCACCGCTCTGCATCGAGGCTCCCTTTCTGCAGGTTTTTACCAGTTACTTGTACCACAAACTTCACTCGCCAATTTCGTATGCAATGTGTGCCCTTAAGGCCCAGTAGTGGTACTGCCTGGAAAGAGGTTCACACAGCGTAGATCTAGGATCTGCGACACAATCTGGGCCTTGTCTGGGGGCAAGGATACAAAAAACAAAAGTCAAGTCCACGCAATAAGCAAAACAAACAAAGGGGAAACAAGTTATAAAACAGGGGCAGGTCTCTGGGAAATAAAAAGGGTTGAACTGAAATGAAATGAAAGTTCAACAACAGAGATTAAAGATAATTATACTAATTAAATACTACAAGTTGCTTTAAAATTCTATTTACTTAAAATAATAAAAACCACATTTTAATGATTTATAAACTTTTATATTTACTTTATTAGCATTTCCTGCCACTAACATCATATAAAGATAAATAAATTAAAGTAAAATACAAACAAAAAGTAGTTCTTGGCCTTATAATTTTTTATTTTTTTAATTATAAACCCCTTTCTCTACAAATAAAATAAATAATAAATGTTAATAACCGCAATTAGAACAACATTCAAACAGCCTAATAAAAGTAGTTTGGAACCACCTGTGTGCCCCCTTTGATCTGTCGACGCCTCTGCCCGCCGCAGCTTCACGATCGAAGCAGCCAGTCAGGCCATGGCCAATGCCCGTTGGCCAGAAACAAAAGTGCGTTAATAGCCAAGACACACATGGCAAATGTGCACCGCCTCCTCCCACTCCGGTGAGAGGAGTCCCGACGCCGACTATGACTCTGACTCCGACTCCGGACAAGCAGCTAACGCGCCTTTTACAAATTTTTATTGAAAAATATTAAATTCTCATTAAGGCAGGAGAGGCCGGAGCAGGTTCCCAATCCAGGCGTCCAGGCAGCATCTCCTCCAGCTCTTTTCTCTTGATCTTTTTTTTTTTTGTTTTCTTGGCTCCACCAAACTCGAACCACGAACCCGAACCGAAGTTGGCGCGCGCTCACATGCGCCGATAGACTCGCTTAGATAAAAGATGATTTATGGGTTTTATGGTGTGATGGGAATTTTAATTTCCAGCATTTTTGTTTAACAAAATTAAACATGGCCGGGCTGGGCCAGGCCGGGAAAAGGGGGGTTAAGAGCCGAGCGAAGACAGGCGGCTTGCCTGTATTTGGGACCCGGCAATTGTCAAATGAGGCGACCTCCTCCGGACGATTCCATTTTTAATTGAGCCAGAGCCAAGCGCACAGCATGTACCTCGGGAGCAGCGAGGCAACGTGGCAGCCGCGTTGCAACTGCGACGGCAAACTGTCCATTATGCTCACTCACCTGTAAAATAAATGGCAAAACTGCCAAACACTTTGGCCAACTGACAACTGCGCTGCTGCCCCGGCATCATCGTTCCAATTTAATGCCGACTCCGTCTCCGTCTCCAGAGGGGCTTCCCGAAGACGGGGGGGCACCCACTGCTGTGATCCGAGGTCTTGCGGCCCGTTCGTTTACCGTTAGGTGTCAAAGATTTCATGCCCCATGTCGCAAACTAACGACACACAATCGATCACAAATCAAACGGACAGAAGCGGCAACCTCAGCAGCAGCAGCAGCAGCGGCAGCAACAGCCAGCCCGCAGTTGCCGCCGTTGCGACAGTCATCCAAATGTGTCTCAAAAATCAGGCCGCGGCCAATGCAAAGCCGTTTCATAAATTGCACATGACCTGGCGACCAGCAGCTCCAAAAAGTCCATAAAACCCCGAGCTCTGCTCTGCTCCATCTCTATCTCCACATTCACTGCCACATCCACGCTCCAGCTCCTTCTGCAACTGCAACTGCAGCAGCCAAAAGGCAGCAGAAAGGCATAACAATAAATTAAAAATGGATGTCGATGGCCATGTGCACACGTTAACAAATTTGTTTGTGGTTGAATTTTCAATAAAAAATATATTAAATAATAATTACAATTTAATTATAATCAGAGAATGGATTTCTTAGGGAGATAATATTCGTGAAATATTTTAAAAATAATAAATGATTGAAAATACCAATACTAGAAACAAAGTTTTGAGTCTTAATCTTATATAGTTTAATATTAGAAAATCATAAATTTCCTAAAATATCCAATAAAGTATGTACCATACATATTTTTATATACTTTAAGACCTTATATCTAAACTTTAACTATTTTTAAACTATTTTTTTTCACTGCTTAGCCCAAGACAGACCGAAAGATTCAAGCTGCAAACTGAAAACCAACAGCTTTCAAGACTCCTTCAATTGCTGGCCGGTCGATTTGGTTATTGGAGCGCTTTTTGTCTGATGGACAGCTGCCGACAGCCGGAGCCACACATAGTTCCCGCTCCCAGAGCAACCCATCCGCTTAATCCTCCTCCTACTCCACCGATCACCTGAAGCCTCTCATTGATGGACAGCATTTACTGGCTGCATCGCAAGGCGACTTTATTGGTTTTTAATGAGCAGCGGCTGTGATTTCATAGCTTATCTAAATGTATTCAGTTGATATTTGTCCACTGGGTGGCTTTGGGGTATGTGCGATATAATGAAATCACGAATCATGAGTCGTAAACTACTGCCAAACGTTTATGGCATAAGCTTTTCAATTATCAATTTGATGGGGAAATATGGCTACTTATTTTATGTTTAATGGGTAGTTTTAAATTAATGAATTTCATAAAGAATATGATTTAATGTTCTGCAATAGAAAATACTTTTTATTTATATAACTCATAAATAATTTCCCATGACTACTTACCTCTCTTCATTTTGAATTTTAATGAAATTTTCCCATGTTTCCATGTAATTCCCCAATTTTATATTTTCGATTAGCCTTTGCCTTTGCGGAATTGACCAACTCGGGCTGCAGGGCATATATAGCGTCGATCAGTGTTAATTAAGGCACCTTCTCACTTTATTTACTTTTACTCATTTGCATATGCGTTTGGGTCATTAAACCTGACCTCCCCAGTCCGCCAGGCAGCAGCAGCAGCCACAATCCACCATCCTCCCAAGATCGCAGCCAGCCGAACAGCCACACTATTGACCTGACCCAAGGCATATTAATTAACCCAAAAAACCGGTCTATTATATTTGTCTAACCTTTATGCTAAACGCGGTGACGGCAATAGCAGTAGTCGCTACTGTCGGCGTTGGCTCGTATTCGGTTATTAATTTACCAATAAATTGCCATGGCGTATGCGTAATATTTCACAATTGTGCCTTAATGACCGAGAGCGTTATTCATGCACTGATTTCCGCTGCAGGTGTCATCCAATCGAATCCGCAGTCGCAGTTAGCCAGTTCGCAACCAGTTATGCGTATTAGCCGGGCTCCCGGGCTCCCGGGCCCCCATTATCCAGCCCCCGATCCAAGGCAGTTCCAAGTTCCAAGCTCCATTGCTCCAAGCTCCGGCTTTTCGCATTGAAATTACAAATGACGAGAAATTTGTCATCTTTATTATTGCAAACAACGCGCAGTTGCCCGTTGCCAGTTGCCAGGTTGCCAGGTTGCAAAACGACAAACGACGACAATGCTCCCCTGGACAATTGTGAGTGCGTGCCTCTTGTGTGTGCCTTGTGCCTTGCCACAAAAGTCGGCGGGCAAACCCGCTGACAACTTGCCACACATTTCCGAGCAGGCAGGCAGAGGCAGACCCAGGGGCAGTTGTGGGTTAACCGCAGCAGCAGCAGCCCCCATTGTGCGCCAATTGATTTTTCATTCAAATGAAAATGGCCAGGCGGCTTTTGGCCAGGGAACGCGTAATGAGCACGGCCAAGGCTTCATCGCTTATGGTACAAAAAAGTATTCGCTTTTCTTTTATTTCTCAAAAAATAATACAATTTGTTTTGCTTTTGTGTCTGTGTGTGTGTGTGTGCTAAAATCTATGATGACAGTTGGTATGAGGCAAATTGCCAATGGGGCCGGGCAGGGCATACAGTGCGTTACAGAGCTGTAAGACAGTTTTTCTAACCTTGTTGGATAAATATAGATTAAGGCACAATAAATATAAAATATAAATATATATTTTATTTATAAGATTTCTTTCGATTGTTTGGGTTTCAAGTTATTCAAGACTTTTTTATAGGCCAGCTTTGTAGTCCTGCTTAACCCCTTTTTGGCCAACTCAACTCCCCAGTTAACCAAACTGTCACATCATATGCGTATAGTACAAAATGTATAAAATAGCCTATAGATGAGAGAATTTCTATATATAAATACATAGATACATATATATAAATATTGCTTTGCTTGGCTCTTCCAGTTTTTAATGTTGTTTGCCTCTTTTTGTGAGTTTCCGTTCTCTTTTGTTTACAATTTTCTACTTAACAACCAATAAAAATTTCATCTAAAATTAGTTAAAATTTCCACTTATCCAACTAGGCTGTAAATGTTCATCTAGAGCTATGTACACGCAAGTTGCTAGCACCAATCCAAAACTATCTGTTAGTACAATGTTGTATAATTAACTATGTAGATAGATATTTCTAAAAGTAGTAGGCTTAAAACATCCACTTTGTTAACTTGGCTTCTGAAGGCAATTGTCTCTCTGGGCCCTGAAGGGGAAAAATTTTACAAATCTTTCGCGGCCCAGAACTAAGGCTATAACTACAGCTATAAGTTGGGCTTTGAGCCCGCTTACCATTAGAAATTGAGCTACTTAGGCGATATGGAATATATCTGGTCGCGTTAAATATGATCGATGGAAGTGATTCGGGTGCATATAAATAGAGGCGAGGGGCTCCTCGGATGAGTATTGTGTCCGGATATGTGTGGAGTTGTGTATACATATGTATGGCCAGGTTGGCAGTTCCAGTTCCAGTTCCAGATTCCCGGATCCTCAGTGGCGGCGCATGTGCAGCGACAGGTGGTCCGAGCGGCTGAAGCTGCGCGTGCACAGCTGGCAGCGGAACGGCTTCACGCCCGTGTGCTTCCGGTAGTGGCGGGTCAGCTCGTCGGAGCGGGCGAAGCGCCAAATGCAGCCCTCCCACGTGCACACGTACGGCTTCTCGCCTGTGGATAAATACCAGATACCAGAATACAAGTGGTGAGAGGCGTTTCAGGGTTCGGTTAACAAGCCATTCAAATATTAACTACAAAGTATTCTTAATTAAAAGTCCCCCCTTGGCGCTGCTCTCACCTGTGTGCGTTCGCTTGTGCGCCTTGAGGTGCGAACTCTTCGTGTACACCTTGTCGCAGCCTTCGGTGTCACACTTGTGTACCTTGCGGTTCTTGGAGAGATCATTGTAGCCGCCGTTGGCCGCCGAATCGGAGCAGGAGGAGGAGCGCCCAAAGGCGGAGGCACCGCCGCCAAAGTTAATCCCGCTGAAGCTGCTGCTATCCTTTCGCGTGGCGCCCAGGGCCATGCCACCGAAGGCGGGATTGAGGGCGGCATGCGGAGAGCCCGATCCCGCGTAGCTCTTCCAGCTGGCCGAGGAGGAGGAGGAGGCGACTCCGGTCAGGGACTTGGAGGATGCACCTCCACCAGTGGGGGAGGTTTTCCGCGAAGTCTGCGTATCGCCAAACTTGTAGGGATTCTTGAACAGGCTCAGCAGCGAGAACTTGCGGTCGTAATCCTGCATGGTGCTGGCACCTGCTCCGGATCCTGCTCCCGCCCCCGCTCCAGATCCTGCGCTGCTGCTGCCATTGTTGTAGCTGCAGCTATTATTGTTATCCTCCTGCTTGCCACTGATCCTTCGGTACGTGAAGAAGAATGGCGAGGCCGCAAAGAACGGCGAGAATGGCAACTTGGACACGCCGGAGGCATAAAGCTGTTGCTGCTGCTGCTGTTGGGTGGCCTGCTGGTGATGGGGCAGCCTGGCAAAGGCCCCCAGCGATGCGGCGCCCGCGGAGGAGCCCGCTCCAAAGCCCGAAGATGATCCGCTTTGCTTGCCATTACTGTAGCCATGATTGTGTCCAAGCGCCTTGTTGGTTGCTGGCGAGGATTTGCAGCTGCCACTGCCACTGCCACTGCTGCTGCTGCCGTGCGAGGTGCTCGCTGCAAGAAAGAAAAAATTGGGAAAAACCATTTGAGATTCGGTTAACAAAATGCACAAAATACTTAGACACAAAATGGCCAAAATGGCGGGGCCGACTTTATGGCCGGCAATGCCTAATGAGACTCGTAAATGAACCGCTAACTGATCGAAGCTACCAACCAGAAACAAGCCAATCAAGCTAAGTAAATAGACGAACAGTGGAATACTCTAGCAATGATTGATTTTTTAGAGAATTTTGGCAGTAAGTCGAGAAAACAACAAGGACTTGGTCTTTATGTTCCATAGGAAATATCTATAATGAATTGTATTCTGGTAAAATATGATCTTTAATCTTTGAATATAAACAATTTATAAGATACAAGATACAAATACCTTTAAATAAAGACTACGTAAAACCCAAGAAATGTCCATCTCAAATACCAAAAATGATGATTAAATCCTCTCTGCAGGGTATTCAAATTAAAGACAGAAGGGAATGCTAAGGGGGCGGTGAATATACATTGGCTTGTCGGCCAAGAGTCTTTACACAATTTCCTAATTTCGTTTGGCCGCCTCATTGCATCAAAAACGTTTGCATGTCGCGTATTTTATGGCCGTCGGACGACTCAGACCAGCGGACAGAGGAGAGCCTTGGCTGTTGATGTGGATGGGGATGTGGATGTGGATTTGGACGCCAAGTTGGAGTCAAAGTGAGATTCAGATTCAGACGGACAGCGAATCCGTGCAGTCGTGATCCATTTAACCTGTACTCGGTGCTCCAGACGACGACTGCCACTTTCGGCTGCCAGTTGCAGTTGCAGTTTCGGCTGGGACAAGTGTGTCGATTTTGGCGCCCGCGACATCAACATCAATTGCCAGCAAAAACTGCAGCAGCTGCTGCTGCTGTTGCTGCTGCCACTCTTAACCCCCCTACTGCCCCTCGCAGATCCTCCAGACTGAAGGGTGCTTCGGTGTGCAAACAAAAAGCAAAGTTTGCCACTACACTTGTGTTGGGTCAAGAATCTGTTTACTTTTTTCTTAATAGATTAAGGGGACAGTAGCAAGTTGTCTGCTTTATTTTATGGATTATCTTTAGGAGTTTTAATTATTTTTAGGATATTTAAATATAGGTCAAACAGTTTACAAAGCTTTGAGGAGTCATTTTTGATATTATAAATTATATATTTTCTTGATTAGCATCAAAAGCAGTGTCGATATAGCCATGTGTGCTAGAAAACAAATGTAAGAATCTTTGAAAAATGTTATAATAATAATTATTATAGTGTTTTTCCTTTAGAAATATATATTTTATTTTTCAAAGAAGTCTTGATTTTATTTCCCCCTCAAGATAGTGCATCAAAGTTAGACAAATGTGGCTCTGTATTCTAATTCGTAAGATATTTATCTTTTATTCTGGTTGCCCCCAAGCTTTTCTTCTTTTTTTTTGTTTTTATTTTTTTGCCTTTTGCCTGCTTAGCACATTCAATTTTCACTCTTCTTGGCCCGGCCAACAACATCTCGTTTGTCAGGGCCCCAAAACAATGGCCAAAAGGGGCGAAAGGAGTGCAGTGAACAAGTGACCCGGGCTTAAGTGCTTTGTCAAGCCTGCAAACTCCACATGACCGAGGGCCACATGGCGGCCAGTCCGCCACACCATCCAAGCCTGGCCCGAACTGACCGACCGACCGACCGACCGACCGGAGCTGAGGAGAATGGGGTCCACTGCTCCGCTGGTTTCTTAGCCTCAAGTGCCTCAAGTGCGTTTGCGACTGTCTACACACATGTGAGTTTTGGGCCCTGGCCTGATGCATTTGTAATTTCCATGCCAGCGAGCGTTTTGTTTCACCAGCACCGGGTTATATAGTGCCCAAGGTAGCAGACGGACGGTTTACAGGGTAACTTGGCTAACTTGAATCAGTGGAGCTAAGATACGAACTATAAAATATAAAGATAATATACATTTAATCCTCCATTTCTAAATAAAAACTAATAAATTCAGAGGCGTTGATGGAAGGATATGATTAAATTGAAAATAAAACTTTCATTAAGAAAAGTCATTTATTAATAACTTATTAATTTTTAAAAATTGCTAATCAATTCTAAAAAAAAAAGTTTCTATTTATTGAATAGTTTTAAGTCCTCTAAGAGCAGGTTATAGTTATTATAGCACAATTTCCATATGAATCAAAGGTAAAGCTAAAGCATAAATCACCAAAAAAGGGAAGTTTACTCTACAGAGTTACACCTGTAGCTTTCGAGGGAGTCGGGCCAAGAGTATGCCCCGGGTTGGGGTCCGTAGTCCGTTAGCCCAGGCAGGCGCGTTATTAAAATTGATGGCATTTAATTGAACTGGCCATCAACGTCAGCCCACAGTGCTGTTTCTGGTACTCGTACTCCTAGTCGCAGTCGTAGTCGCAGTCTTAGTCTCTTACTATTTCTGTTTCTGTTTGTGCTGCTGCCTTTTCCGCTCTTTTTGGCCCATTTGCGATGAATGCCGGTAAGGGAAGTGCCAGTGAGTACAACGAGGGGAAGGGAAGGGAGGCTGGATGCTACAGTGGCATATGCTAATGCGCATTATGTGCCAACTCTCTGGCTGTCATATATTTCTCGTCTCCCAAATGGCCATTCTCCTGTCCAGCCAGGAATATAGGGGAGTATGTGTGTTTGTGTGTCTGTGTATAATCACCGCTTTTACCGAAATGCACACGCTGACTTCATATTTCTGCCAATTTGGCTTTGGCAACAGGCAAACAGGCAACAGGCAACAGGCTACAGGCTACACAACCAGCTAACACCGGGGCGACCCAGAGATTTGAAATCACACTTGTGCCTATTGCCAAAGTGGTGCAATAAAAAAAGTGAATGTTGCCCCCAAGTGGCACCCGGCAGATCCGATCCGATCCGCAGCGATGCGATCCGAGGCGATCCGCTGCGATGCGATGCTATATAGACAGGCTCCTCCATCTCATGCTCCTTTGGCGCGTCTTCAAATGGTCGTCGTCGTCGTCGTCGTCGTCGCTGTGGCCATAAACTGCTCATTTGACTTTGCTAGATTTACGTTGAGCAGTTCGCCAGTAACCCCCAGTATTCCCTCTCCAAAAGGAGCCTCTTCCCCTATGGTAGCCCCTCTCTAAGAGTGTGCGTAGTCGAACGTGCCGCCCCAGTCAGCGATAATTATGATGAGGCCAGATCGTCTACAGACCAAGCCAAGAAAAGTAGTCATCGCCAGAAGTATAGGGAACAGTGGGTTTCAATCACAAAAATTACACAAGTTTAGGTACTTTATTTTTAGTGGCAGGATTAAGTCCTTAAAGCTGATATGAAAGAGGATTAAATTAAAAAAAAAATACAACAAATATATGTAAGAGCTCAGAAGACCTTAAGTTCTTCAAACTGCCTTGGAAGCGGTGCAAACCTCAATAAAAATCTATTTAAAATATTATAGAACTTAGAAATATGCATACAAATATATTCACCAATCTCAGACCACTGTTCACCTGCACTGTGTGCAATGTGCAATGCGGATCTCGCACCAAATGCGACTGCAAAGCTTGCAACTTTAGAAATGAGAAGCAGACGCGTTGGGGAGATGGGGAGAGAGAAAAAACCCCAGCGAACAATAAATTACAAAAACAGTTGATAGGGTTTAATGTGCACTTGGTGTGCGATTGGTTATAATTGACAGTTCGCTTGGCTGAGTTGGCTTGGCTTGGCTTGGCCCGGCTTGGCTCGGCTCGGCTCGAGCTCTGCAAGTCCAATTCCGATGTCGAACTCGAACCCGGGCCCAACTTGGCGACGTGCTTGGCCAAGCACCACCAGAAAACACCACCACCGAGAGCCACCACACCACCACCATCGGCGTGTGTTACGTTTCTGGCCACTTAATTGCCAGGCGCGCTTACGTTGATTTACTAGTTGATTTTTATATGAAACTGTCGTATTTAACTTATAATTATGAAACAACATGGCTGCGTATCCGTGTCCGTGTCTAGCGATTTTCACACATGAACCGTTCGCTTTCTGGGCCACATCATTTGACCAACTTTGACTCCGGATTGGAGGAATACATTTTGGGCCACCGACGAGTCACATTGGATTTATGGCATTGCGCATACGCCGTGGGGGCAGCCGCAGCAGTTAAAATCGCCACTATATAATATATATACCTCTCTGGCCTTAGCTTCAACTCCAGCTTCAGCTTCAGCTCCAGCTCTGGCTCAGAGTCTGGCTTTTTGTTTTAGCCATTTTTCACACTCTGCGGGCGTCTTTTGAACCTTGAAATAAAAGTTTTCCCACACTGCACACACGGCAAAACATTTCGATTTTCCTTTTGGCGGCTACCCCTCCTTACCTTACCGTACCTGCTGCCTTTACCTGGCTAATCCAGCGCCCGATTCCCAGCCAGCCCAAAATGGTAACAGACGTAGACTCTGTGGCAGCAGGGAAAAAAACTAATGAGCAACAACACAGCGGCCACGGCGGAGGAGCGAATGCAAACAGCCAACTGCAAACTGCAAACTGCACCTGCCAAAGAGAGCCACAGCCAAGAGCCATAGATCCCAAAAAAAAAAGGCCAGAAGAAGTCCAAACAGATAATGGTGATACGACAGATACCCTTATGGATAAAGGAGACATTACTTATAGAATCAGGTACTTGAGTTTTTTAGTTTCTATTGAAAGGAAATTATAGAATAGGTTTAATATTCAAAAATTATTATAAATTGTTTATAAGTTTAGCAGTTAATGGAATTTTTATCAAATTATTAAACACATTTTAAATTAGCAAGTACATATTCTTTCAAAAACAAGACTGATATGCCCTCTATACCCAAAGGGTATTTGCAGTCAGCGAGGGCTGCCCACAAGAAAATCAGCAAACAGCATCGCTGAGACGTTGGCGGCGCTTCGTTAGTGGCTGCCGTTTTGTCCCTCTCCGGAGCCCCGATCTCCTATCTTCGAATCCCTGGGTCGCCAGGCCAAGACTACCTTCCCCCCAAGAAAACGCCTCGTCCTCCTTCTGACTCCCACAGGTTTTTTTTTGTTTTTGTTCCGTTGATTTGTTTTTTATGAGCAAATTGTGCAAATATCTTTAAGCTACAGAAATAGCTACAAAACGGGAGAAAAAAAAACGTTGACAACTAGATAAATTTAAATGAATTTCTGAGACTCATAAGCTGACAGCGAAATGGTCGATCAGAGTCGTGTGTTTAGGGGCATGCCTCGCATGGAGTTCTTGATCAAAAGGCGGTAGCTGACAGCCAGCAAAAAGCGGACATTTAATTGTTTTTGCTACCAATTATGTATTTGTCAAGTTAATTGGTATGTCAACGCAACTAGTTTTTAGACCAGCTCCATCTCTCTCCCCAATGCCACCGACTCGGGCTTGTAGTCGTAGTCGGCGATGGAGTTTGGCCTGGCTAACTGGAGTCATCAAAGCTGACCACCGCCGGCGGAGCAAACGCCTGACGCATTGTCAATAAGCCGGCGACGACTCACGGACAGATGGACGTACGGACACCGGACATCGTCGAAGATACGAGCACAAAAGCAATGCCAATCATGCAGGCATTTTACACCAAGCCTTCTAGTCGAAGCCAAAAAGCCAAAGAGCCAAGAGATCCCAGATCCCAGAGCTTCAAATGGGCACCGAGAGAAAAGTGTTTCACTAGTTTTAAGATAAAATCTAGAGAAATCTTTGTTTCTTAAAGAATTGGTAATAAAAGCAAAAATAATATTCAATTTATTGATCACAAAAAGAGCTAAATCTTCATTAAATTCAATGCAACATTTGTGTAAATTTTTCTCCCAGTGCACCGGCAACTGCGAAGGTGTGAAATAGCTGGCCTGCCAGCAACCCAAAACCGGACCCGTTTCAGGCAGCTTCGCTTGTCGCCATTGATTGTCAGCGCGTGTTCCCTCTCCTGGCGTTGATGGATGGACGGATGGATGGCCTGGCTGGGATGGATCTGGTCAAGTTGCGAGCGGGATTGGGAGCGGCAAAAGGAGGAGTGGGGAGCGAGAACTGAGAAGGAGTAGCTGCAGAATCCCCCTTCTTTGACTTATCGCCCGATCAGTGAGTGCTTAACAAATGCTTTACGCTAATGACAATTTTGTTATACATTTTATGCATGCACAGAGGCACAACCAGATCGCGCGCATGGCGTATACGCAATGTCCGTGTCGATGTCCATGTCGATGCAATGGCGATGGCGATGCCAATGATCATGATCACCGGCCAGATAATGACGATTATTCCGATGGTAATGATGATGGCCTGAATGTGGATATACCTGTGGATGCGTGTGCGATAAGGCGACGGCAGCCGATGTCCGATGGACACAGCCGATAAATAAATTTATGCACAAACCAGACGAGGCGTAAAATGCGCAATTTGATTTAATACCCATATAGGTGCTATGTGTGTGTTTGTGTGTGTGCGTGTGCAATGATAATCGATTTATGGTGTGTGAAGTTTGTTTCCTTTACGTATGCATTTTTTTTTTCTGTTTTAGCCTGCCGCGATTCCGTTTTTCTCCCCTTGATTTTCTGTGCGATTTTTCTTTTTCGTTTTTTTGTGTCATTGCTAATTGTGTACAAATATGGACAAAAGCGTGGACACGGCGAAGGCGAAGGCTTTCTAAATGGCCAGCAAGTAGGCAGAGGCTCGCTCTCGGCCAAACAGTTGGCAACAGTCTACAGGTTCCATCGCATCGACTCGCCTAACAGGCGCTTTAAAATGCCTGCGAGAAATAATTTATGCATTTCTTTGTCTGCCGGCCGAGATAAACACAGCCATGGCTAGCAGCAGTTTAAGTGGTTTTTCTTACCACTATATATACGTGTGTAAAAAGTAAGGAAAGAATTCTGATTGGGCTGAGGCATTAAACGATCATTTTATGCAACATTTCATTGATTTATTGATGTGCATACGTAATCGATGGGCTGGCTAGCTGGCAGAGGGACCTTCTCATGCCTAACTTTACACAAAATGTCTTTATAAAAGCCATAGTCACATGTGTGTTTTATGTGGGAATGGGTTAAATGTGGCCAAAATATTAAGTCATAATAGGATTTTAAACATTCAGAATAGTTTACATTTCGTACTTTTCTTATATATTCAAGGCATATATGTGATAATCCAATAAATTTGCATAATAATTAAAAGAATCAAAAGTATTTACCAATCAAAGGTTGATTGATATATCTTAAATACACTGTCAGATTTCATTAGGTAGCGGTCTAATCAGTGTTACAATGCATAAAACCAACTTTACGAGATTAATTAATGTTATTTATCTTAAAATTAGCACACTGCTGTACCGCGGTCATTATCGAAACGATTGATCGATTGTGCCTGTTAAGCACCGACTTTTACAGCCCTCTAAATCCCCCAAATGTGTTTTTGGCCCGATCCTCGTCAGACCCCAAAAGCCTCTATGGGCTTTCCTTTGGTGATTGTGGCTGTGTGGCCGCTGGGATAATTGGATCGCCAGGCTCCCAGCTTTTTGGCCAGCGAAGTTTGAAGCTGGAAGCTGGGAGCTGGGAGCTCAGAGCTTGGAGTCGGTGAGCGGTAATTGCCGCGTGTTAATTCAAACAAATGTCGGGGATTGCACATTTAATGTGAAAATGAAGAAACATTGCGCACACACAGCGGCCAAAGTCCCAGTAAAGTGCTTGTGTCTGTGTGTGTTGTATTTATGTGCTTGCGATTTGGCCCCAAACGAGCGACTAGTAAACTTGGCCAGTAATGCACTGTTAAAAAATCAAAAATAGTGCAAGATTTAGGCTATATAAATATACTTTAAAATATAATTTGTCTCGTTAAAAACCTTAAATGTATGAAAGCTCAAATTTGAGTTTGCCTTTTTAATTCCCCAGTTACAGAAACATTTAAATGAGATTGTTTTTCAATCGACATCCATCACTAGCATTTTATAGATTTATCGAAATCTCAAATAGAGATGATAATCATATCCTTTTGTTTAACTTAAAAATCTTCCTTGCTGTCCCTTTTCATTTTCTTTTTATTCTTAGGACTTTATAATTTATTTAACCAATTAATATTTCCCTAATTAACATGTTTCCTTGTTACTTTTTTGTCCGTGCAGCACGCTGGCTAGGTGGAGCGAGTGAAATAAATGATCCCAGCTTCATGTTTAATTTATTTGAAAGTTAACACACATATAACAACGGCAACAACAACAGCTTTAGCCTGGGGAAACAGAAGAAGACGAGGCCGGTGACTGTAAAACAGTAAAACGCAAAAACAACACAGTCTGCCAACAAAAACAACAAAAATAAAAACAAAACGAATATATGTACAAGGTGGAGATGCCTGGACGTTTGTTGGCCATTTGGCTGGAGAGCACGGCATTAATGCGTCGTAATCACACTAAGCAGACATTAAATGCGTTTTCGCTGTTTGAGCACCACCACTACCAGTGGAGGTAGTACCGCCACTATTACTATTCCTATTACCACCGAGAGGAACCACCAAAGATCCACACACAGATCCAAGCCACAGTGCGAAAGGAAGGCTGGCTGTTAAGACCAAAGCTTTAAATACCCTTAAATGTTGTTTTTCTTCGAGTTATATTAGTACCTTGTTTCTCATAATTATATAGTATATATATTTATACCCTTGCAGGGTTTTATAATTTCAGTCAGAAGTTTGCAACGCAGTGAAGGAGACGTTTCCGACCCTATAAAGTATATATATTCTTGATCAGCATCAACAGGGGAATCTTTCTATATATGTCAGGAAGAAATCGATTTTTTGGCCATTTTTGCAAAATTTTATAAGGGGTTACATCATTAAAATTTTTGATTTTGATAAAAAATTCAATTTTCAAAATTTTTAAATGAAGTATGCAGATTTATTAACTGTAGAAAATCTTCCACAGAACAGTTTTCCGATTGAAAATTAATGCTCTTTTGGCCGAGTTATGATATTTTTAATTTTTTAAAAATCAAGAAGTTTTTTAATATAAAAAATCCGATTTTATAATACAAAATAATATTTTTCCAAGTCAAGGAATCATTTCCGACCCCATAAACCATATATATTCTTGATCAGCATTAACATGCGAATCTTTCTAGACATGTCCGGAAGAAATCGATTTTTTGGCCATTTTTGCGAAATTTGATAAGGGGTTAAATTAAAATTTGCAAAAATGACCAAAAATTTTGATTTCTTAAAATTTTAAATGTGGTATGCAGTTTTTTTTAATTAATAAAAACTAACACAAAACTGCTTTCCGAATCGAAATTAATGCATTTTTGGCTTAGTTATGATATATTTTAATTGTTACCTGCAAGGGTATACAAAGTTAGCTTTCTTTCTTGTTTTATGTTTCTTTCTTAATATACAATTAATTATTAATGTATTGGCAAACTTTGACATTATATTTCAATACCCTCTTGAAACAAAGGGTATTGAAAAGCCAGACGACGACCAACCAGGCGAAGAGCTGCGTCTGCCTGTAAAAGTACAACATCTTCTTGTAGCAGCGCCTAAATGATTGATAAAATAATTGCTTGCACGTGATGCCACAGAGAGAAAAGGAGAGAGGGGTCTGGGGCATCAGAGAAGCAGGGAACCGGAGAATTGGAGAAGTGAAAAGAGAAAGGCCTTACCTCACGCAATTCCTAAGGCTACAAGACCAAGTGTCAACACACTGCCTGGGAATCCCAGGAACCTCCCAAAACAAATGAAAAAACGAAGCCCCGAAAACTAGAAAGGAAGTTCCGAAGATTAAAATACTCTATCTGGTGAATAATCATAATAGTAAATACTTTACTTTACTTTCAAAACAAAGTCACTATTCCAGAAGCTTTTATAGGGAAATCTCAGGAAAGCTGAAAATATTAGCAAAAAGTATACAATATCATAAATAAAGTTTGATCTCTTCACATTATAAGAAGTCTTGGAAATCCCCACACACTTTCCAAATACATGAATGAAATTAAATCTTATTGTTTTCATAAATGGTAAATAGGGTGCTTTTGGAGTCAATTCCACACAAAATTAATATAATGACATAAGAACAAGGCATTTAGGGAACAAAAACCCTTTAAAGACATCAGAGACATATAGTATTTCTATTTTTTAAATCATAAAAAAATACAAATTCACAAAAACTAGTACCCAGCCCCGTCAATCAAGGATAGAACATTAATGCCCTCTAAAGCATAGCAATCCAAATTCAAGATTCGGTTCAAATACACCGAAAAAAGCATGGCAAATCTAACGAATTATAACGTGGGAAACTAACCGAGAGAGACGGAAAGTGACTGAGAGAGAGAGGGCACAAATTGCCGCAGTTAACGGTTCCTGTTTCATTGCAAATTTGGCGGCTGAGCGGCCAGAAAACAGAAACAGAAAAGCGGAAAATCCCGAGCCGAACGATGCAAAGAAATACAGAAACAGAAACCGAAAGACAAGCGCCTGAATGAAGCTTCCAAAAGGCAACATCGAACGAGCGACACTAACGGTACAGTGGTGCAAGGATACAAGAAAATTGTAAAAATATTTCAAAGAAAATTAATGGCTTTTATATCCATCAGTTTTCTTTAAAATGTGTTTGTAAACCTTAATGCTACTCTAAAATAAGGCAAACTTACTTATCACTAACTCCAGATTCAATTATTTTTCCAACAATTCAACTTGAGAATTATAAGAATTCCAAGGGATAAGTTTATAGATTTTATTTAGTAATTACGTTTCACTACCTTTTTATACCCTCCCCATTAAGCTTTCTATACCTCTTGCTTCCAATTAAATGAAATTAACTCTGTCCTACCAAAATCCTTTGATTTTTAAAAACAATTTCTTGACCCACGGTGCCTTTGCATCTTTGGCAATGCCAAAACGACTGCTCCACGACAAGTGGCCCCCCGCACGGATCTCTGCCCGCCCACTCGTGCGCCACATTATTTCATGCAAAATCATGCCATGGGAACCACGACAACCGACCGAGCGATGCTCCGCAAGCAGTCATCCTACCGTCCTCCCATCACCGCCCTAATCCCCCCCGGACTCCATCGGACGAGGCAGCAAGCAGTCTAGAACTATTACCCCAGTCCCTGGCCATGGGACAGCATCCGACTGCAACTAATGCACAATCATCGCAGATTATTTCATTTAATGTCAATACAAAACCAGCAAGAAGCCATCGCAGGCAGCCTCCGCTGCAGTTCCTCCTTTTCTGGGTTTATGCACCGTGAAAAAATATGATCAACTAAATATATAAAAAAAATTAAAAATAATACAACATGTTTAACAAAGAAAAAGTCTTAAATAGGACATTTTTGGGATAAAGAGAACAGTGTGAATATATCTTTAAGATCAAGGTAAAAATTGCAATATTTCCCAGATATTTCTCAGATTTCTCTATTATTTATAGCTTTGATTATCTAGGTAGAATTTCTTTCCATGTACCTTCAGCTCCGTTTCCTTTTCGGTTTGCGACTATAGTTTGCCCTGGGACCCGGGATCCTGGCGTGCATCGAAAGCTGAAAGTTTGACACTCCAATTCTCAATGCCGCTGGGCAAACAAATTGAGTGTAGAGCGCAACGGGGGGGCTGCTGAGGCGTTTTGCCCGTTAGTGTTTTGCAAACGAGTTTAAACTGCTGTTGACTTTTGAAAAGTTTAAGGGCCCGGGTTAGCATCGAGCTGGGAGCATCGAGACTCGCCGACGAAGGCGATCCCATAGCCAGTTCCAACTCCTCCATTTGACCTTGCAAAATCGATGTTCAATGTTCGATTTCGGCACATTTTCGTTGGATTCGCTTTATTTATGGCCCGGTCGTTCGATATTTATTTGTGGCTGTCTCTATGCCCAAACCGATCGCATCCGTCATGCGCCTTTTCAATGATATTTGAAGTGTGCAATCAATTTTGGTTTCTGCGGTTGGAAAACACAACACAACAACGCTTTGCATATCGGGGGAACGATTGAGATTTACCGAGTGACAGAAGATGGGGAATTTGCTATAGCGGAAGTTATTGAAAGTGAGGTTTAAAGGGGAGCAAGTATATATAATTGATAATTGGTTTATTAAGGTGGAATTTATAAAGTATCCTTTGATATAAAAGCTGTCTATATGGTGGTGAATTAATTTAAGACAAGTTTTGAAAAAGACTTGAATAAATAAATAGAAGCAGATCCTAGAAAGGTAATTTTTAACTTTGAGTTTTACTTGTTTTTCTTAACTTATAATCTTTAAGGAAAACAATCAATTTTAACCGCAATTAAATATGAGATATTAAATAAATATAGAAAACCATTAAAGTCTCATCCATTGTTTCCAAACCCCCATTAGGAGCTACTACTTACACCTCTTTCAGCCTATGCTTAATAAAGGCTTTGTGGGTAACCCAAGATCCCATCGGAGGACTCCCATTTCCAGCCATTTCCCACAGTTGGCCATAAAGTATTCATAAAATGTAACCCGGCTCCCAGCTAGCAGCTCCCTGCTGCCAGCTATCTTCCTTTGGCCATCAATTGAGCTAACAACCACCCACCGAAGCTAACTGCTCTGGGGACTAACAAGCCAAGTAAAATATAAACCGAGCTGATATCGGGGCAATCTTTTAAATTAATTTGTTGTCACCAGTTTGTTGAAATAATCTGGCGAGCAAAACAAATGTTAGCTCCAATCGAAGCCAGGTGGGTGGGCACCACCACCAGCAGCCTCGCCAGCTCCACCAACAACGACCGGAGGCAGCGACACATGCCGGAGCTCACAGCTCGGACCCAAAACTGCCCAACCCCAAAATTGTTCACCTGTCAAATCAGCGAGCTGCGATCTTTTATTGGTGGCAAGAGGCGAGCGCCAATTGTTGCTGGCCGCAGTAAGCTGCCACTGCAACAACAGCGGTAGGGGCAGCCGGAGCAGATTTATTTATTTAAGCGAGAGCCAAGCTGCGGTGCACCCAATTTCAAATGGTGCTGGCTAACCCAGACATGCACAGTGAGAAATTGAGGGGAAAACTATCGAAATAAAATAGTTTAATTAAAGAGATATTTTTGTTGTAAATACTATCAAGGCGGGAATACAAAGTAGAGAAGAACAGTAGGAGATATTAGAGATATTACATTGATTATATAATATTCTAAATTACATTTAATATTCTTTAATTAAACACTTTGACAGGTCTTTGAATCTTATGAAATCCAACTTATTTTGACTACAACTATATGTATATATAACAGCTTCAACTTTCAATATTTAAGATATATATTTTGACATAAGACAAGTAGTATTTCCGAACTCTTAATAAACAAATCTATTAAACTAAGATTTATTTTCTTTTATAAATTATTCTTACTGTAAATTGGTCTGTCGATAACATATATGTTTAATATATATTAACCAATTACCTAAATGATTCACTTAGTCACTGCCACATCAGATTTTCCACGGGCCCCTGGGGGCCAGTAACGTTTAAAGTGGAAAATCGTGTGCCATAATTAAAGCAAGTGTTTCCGAAAATTGTTTACGGATAGGATCGATTTGACATGGGGTGGTCCAGGCTATGGCGGCTAATGGTAATAGTTTATAGTAATTTCTCGCAGTGCTTGGCAACAAATGGAGCCGCTGCCTGAGTGGCTGGCCTCGTAAAGACTTAATTAAAGCGCTTGGACCCGAACCCGAATCCGAATCCAATTCCGAATCCGCATCGAATCCCGCTCCGTCTTGCTTTGGTTTTGGGTTGGTGCTGGGACTGGGGGATTGTGTTGTTGGCCGTTGGCCGAGCGATAAATTCATGCCGCTAATTTGGCAGCGTTAACTCAATTTGTGACCACAAAATGCACAATTTGTCGCTGATTTTGATTGCCCATTGGCTTGAAATTGGCCTGCCTGTGGTGTGTGTGTGTGTGAGAGAGTGTGTTGTATATTGGCCACGCCCCGAATGCTCACCCAATGTGAGCCACCTTTTGTCTGTGGCTTTTTTTATTGTCTAATTATAGAGTGCCGCTGCCACAGTCTGAAGTCGGTGGTAACTCGGCTGGAGTCTCACTACCCTGCTCCTGCTCGAGCTGGAGCTTCCAGCCAGCAGCTCCACCTCCATTTCCATCCGGAGTCGTACCCACAGCCATCGTCATCATCTCACGAGTGCATCCAACCGCATTCGGCTTTATCGGGCCTCGCAAATCTCTTCTCCTCACACAATTGACTGTCGGCTCTTTTCTTGGCTACGATGCTTCCAGCTCTGAGCTCCCAGCTTCGAGCTCCTCCAACTTCACGGGGTCCAGTGGGGTTGGTCTATAAAAAGATTTTCCCATAGCTTTGCCGCTTCATATTTTAAACTGATAAAAGTGTGAAGTGGCTGGAAAATGTGGTTCAGCTTTATGCATAAAGCGCGGCAGCCTTATAAGGCTCGCTCTCTTCTTGCGAAGTCAACTCTAAACTGCTAACGGACTGGGCACGCACTCCGTGGCACTGGCTAACATCTGCAGATACAACTCTTGGACTAGGAGTCAGACTCGATCCGATCCACTAACTGCCTCATAAATCTCGGCAATTAATTTCTTAAAGTGCAACACACTCGGCACTCCAGCGGAGAGAGAGAGACTCCTAGCCGTGACAACTGTCACCAGCTACACACGTTAAGTAAATAAAAATTTGCTCACATTTGTTTTTCCAGCTTTTTGCGTAATTTGCGCAGGAATTTATCACTCGCTTCGCCTTCCTGCAGATTTGCAAGATGATTTAGGGCAAACCACTTCTTACGCAATGGGTTTTCGGAGGGGAAAACTGGCTGGAAGTGTGCTTAATGAGAGGGAAATTAATTGGGGGATTGCTCGGTGATTGGTAGGAAAGTCAAGGGATTAGCTTTGGGCATTGGAATGCTAGAATGAAACATTAGGAGTACTTTAAGAGTATCGAACTAGCGATTCTTTATTAATTCATGTAATCAAGGAAGGATACAAAATTAACTTGTAATAATCCATTTGTATCCTACGCCTTCACACTATTAATTATCTTCCCTAAATCCTATTTACTTTTACTTTCGTTAACCATATCACTGATATTTCTCACACTGATTTCACAATCGAATCCATCAACCGAATTTATATGGTGTTTGTGGCTAAGATTGCTTCATTAGGATTACTCCATTCGCCAGCCTTAATTTCCTTGTACGATCTCTCTCAGCTCACACACATTCAAATCGTTAGGCCGAAATGTGCACAATTTTATTTTGCCAATAATTTGCGAAAAAATATTTTCACGAACGTGGGAAAACCGCCGCCGACGACGACGACGACGACGCGACGTCTGCTGTCTGCTGTCCGTGTTGTAATGGTGGTCGTCGTCGTCGTCGCCGCCACCGCCGCTGGTCTCCTCACCTCACCGGTGGCCACCAGTCGATCCCTGATCGGGACCAACCGATCAACAGCAGCAATCCATGTCAAACTGAAAATTCAACAGAATTCGAGCGAAGTTGCAGTCGCAGTCAGCTGAGCAACAGCCAACCAATTATTTTTATCGATTTGGTTGCAAACGCAGACGCAGGCTTTTCATAATCAAATGTGTGTGTTTTTCCTGTGCGGCATCAATGCTCAGGTTACTACAGCTCCCAGTTCCAAACCCAATCCCAATCCCAGTTCCAATTCGAATCCCCATCCGAATCCGCATCCAAGCCAGAGTCTGGGTCTTGTGGACATGTGGCAGGCGCAAATGTGCGACTTGTTGTACAATTTCAAATTGAATTAAATGATTGAATGCATGAATGACTGACGCTGGCAACTGGCAACTGGCAGACAGTGCAGACAGAAGACTCAGGCAACGAACGCAGATTGAGCTCAGAATGGCACTGAGAGGAAAATAAAGTAGGAAGTTATGGTAAGGGTTAATTAATTATTTAAAAATGTAGTAAAAGTCTTTAGATCCTTGATTCTTGGAAAAATATTAAGACTGCAGGTACATTTCCCCACACATAGACCCTCAACCAAGTTATTTAATATATATAATTCCCATTCCTACCCACCCATTTCTCGCTGTGCAAAAAACCCTCTTAGTCAGGTCTCTCCTTTGGCTTGCCCGGCGAGTGTTGAAAATCCTTTCAATAAATAGCTAAAGACAAGTAGCCGTTAAAACGCATTCAGCTGATTCTGGTTGTCGCCGGTTGTTTGGGAAGTTGTTGCTGCGAGAGGCCAAGAGTGTTTGATGGTGGCTTTTTGGCCATTTGATTCATGATGCTGCTGGTCCGAGAGCTCGAGAGTGTCTGTCTTGGCAGTGCACAGAGCTCAGTGCTCCGTGTGGCATGTTTCGTTTGTTGCGTTTTTGATCGCAATTTGACAATGCGAACAAACACAACAGCGACGGCAACAGCAACAGCAACCAAATCAGCAGCAGCAACAGCAACCACATCATCAGGAATTGAAACTACAGACGGACAACGCTAAAATGAACATGCGCCCGCTTGTCATTTAACATTTTTATGATTTCCAACATGCAAAGGCAATAACATTGTGGCCAGAAAACATCGATGGGGAAAATGGGAGGAAAAGAGGATAAGCGGGGGGGCCTTAACAAGAAGGAAAAACGGGGCGGAGAAGGGGGAGGTACTGCTGCTGCTCCAACTGCGAATGGGATGGATTTGGGAAAATTGGTCTTCAGTTTAGATTTGGCTTTTATGGCTTAATTGAAATGGCCAACTAATGAATGGGAATGGCCAAAAGGAAGGCATTTGCAATGCCAAATGGAGATTGCCAGCATTTACATACATAGCTCCTTTGGCCTGCCATTGCTACCATTGCCACAAATCCCCCCCAGAGACAGGGACACAGACAGAGACAGAGACATACGGACAGAGAGAAGTATGTACATGTTGGCCAGGAATTTGAATGGAACCAGTTGATGGCCCCCGACAGGACAGGAAATTGATTTAGGATTCCATTCTGCCCCTCCCAGCTGTATGCTTTTTATGTCCCATTACCATTAACGTGCACATTAAACGATACATCAATGTAATTGGATTATAATTGTGGCTAGGTTACGTTTAGTTAATTGCCTTCATATTTTCTCTTAGTTTTTTAACTATCCCGTTAAATGATGGCTTTGAGTTTTCATTGCGGAGGAGGGAGCAAAGACAATTTTATATATTTTATAAATACTTATATTTCCCATTTTGTTGTTTGTTTTTTTAAGAACCAGAAAAACTCTAAGCTATCATAAATTATTGTTAAACGCAGGCTGTAGTTTAAGGAAAATAATAAATCCAGTATTACCTTCCAAAGTAAATGCCCTAAATCCTAATAATTATATAATTTGATTAAAATATAGAAAGAAAATACTTTATTTCCCCCCAAACACAATGACAAAACTAACTGAAATCACTTCTCGGAAACCGATCGAAGACCAAATTTTCACCACTTCCGATGACAATCGTTAAAGTTGCTCTTGACAAGATCGATGCATGAAATGCCCGTACAATTTTCTTGCTTTATATATTCATTCCATTGTTGGTCGTGAAAAAGTTCCCCCGAAATATCGAAAAGCGATCAAAATTACTGCCAACCCAGACAGCCAGCGAGACAGACTGTGAGAGAAGATGGGGCGATCCGATCGAATTATAAACTAAACCAATCCGACCTGAACCGGGGCTGGATCCATTGATGTGATGCCCTGCACCGAGTCAATCTTCCAGTGCCACAAGAAGACGATAAACAAAAACAAAAAGCAGGCTGGCAGGGCAGCGGCAGCTAGAAAAAATAGAACGTGAGAAATAATATTCGATGAAGCGCCAAAGTAAACGCTTCGAAAAGTTGTTAGTTTATTCCTCTTGTTGCTGCCCGTCTGCAGCCCATTTTGCGCCTTGTACACGCTACCTTTCTGAAGGTTGATTGTGAAAGTCACGATTAAAGCAAAGTCACACTCCCCGAATCGAATGACGAACTGCGACCGAGGGCCGCCTCGCTCTCCGGCCTGTAGATATAGTATATACATTCGGTTTGGATTTCTCGCTGTTCATCCAGAATTTAGCAATTCGACTGGCGGATTTTTCTCGCTTTTCTTTCATTTTCTGTCTTTAGTTTTTTGGTGACAAATTGGCAAATTGGGGAGTCAAATCTGCGGTGGATTGCGCGTGTCATTAAAACGCCGACGAATCGTTTGAAATACACCGACTGCATTCAGTGAATGAATGCAAGTCTACTTGTGGTTTTTAAGGGATCATTTCAAAGTGTTAAGAGGGGGGATTTCACAGGGGCAAAGGAGGAGGCAGAACACACCTTCGCCTGGCGAATTGCGAAATTGTCGCCGCTTGGGAGACACACCCCGCCGTCGGTTAGAAGGGAAAAGAGCCAAGACGGAGACGAACCAAACCCGGAGCTGCTCTAAGCATTTCTGTCACATTTATTATAATCTTATACCCTTTACTAAAACGAGGGAATAACTATTTGAATTTGGAAGGAACTTACTAAATTGTATAAGTTTTGGGGGTAAACTTATGGCAAGAAAAATATTAAATATATTCTAAAATAACAAGATCTAATAATTATTTTATATAATTTTTATTTTATTTAATAATAAGACAAAAATAAAAGAACTTATCATTTCCTTATTCTTTGGTTAATATTTTGAGTAACAACAAGAGTATTTCCCATTTCTGTTTACCCAAACCTTTCGGATTTTCCCACTTAATATTTCTTTCTAAATCACTTGAAGCTAGCTTCCAATTGCAGACTCCGATAGAGTGAGGGGAATGGGAACCTCTTGCCGACTGCCACAGCTGAGTGAGTGGCTTGCCACATTCTACACCTACACTTCCATTGACATTCGTACACAGAGAACAAATAGGGAAAACTACATAACTATATTATAATAATTTTACGATTCAACCAGGATTTATAAACATGGAAATAATATTTTTTCGGCTAATAATTAATTGATTTAAAAATATAGATTAATATAAGATTTTTTAATAGTTTTCTCCCTGTGCCCCCAACTGGATGCTCCCACATGCCTCTGCCGGCTGCTATTGCTCTTGTCGCATATCAGTTACAAAACGCAGAAGAGCGATCCACACCCAAATGGCAACAACACGGCACAGTCAACACCCAAGGCACACCAGGCACAACAACAGCCAAGAAACTTCCGTAAGCAGTCGACAGTTTAATGACTTTGATGACGCAGCGTGTGCTTTCAATTTACAAATACAACTCGACTGCCAAGGCTCCACTTTGGCTTGGTGGTTATTGTTGTCGATCTGTTGCTGTTGCTGCGACTCTTGTGCCGATGTTGCTGCTGCTGCTGGGCGTGAGGGTGTTGCCGCATGGGACTGCGTTCCGTGGGCGTCTCTTAAGTCGTTTTATTATTTTTATTTTCTTCCCATTTGGCCACTGCAGCATCAGCGTTTGGCAGCTGTTTTGTAAGGAAAGATTTGTGGCAAGCACTTGGGTTTCGTTCTCCCAAGGTAGCCCAGCCTTGAAAGTGGATATAAAATTGCAATCTAGGTCAATCGGTCAACGTAGCTAATACAAATTGTCCTTATAAAGTGAAAGATTATAAATGTCTCCTTATAATCCCACTTTTGATCAGTTACTCTCGTATTTATTCTAGCTTTATATAAATGTTTCTCCAAGTAATTCATTAGAAACTCTCTATAAAACCCAATTAAATCAAAACTAAACACTTAAAATTCATTTTCCAATCTTGCAACATTTTCAAATAGTTTGCCTTTAAGGAACCCAACAGAGACAAGAACTTCAAATGCCATTAATAGCCATTTTTACTGGCTGACAATCCAATGCGGCAGCCAAATTCTTTCGATTTAATCAACGTGACAAACTGTCAACCGAAAACCTACGGACATTACTCATACGCCACATGGGACTCGCGGTTAAATAGTTGATGTTTGCTGAAATTTATTTACATGTTTAATTGATGCCTACGATGCGATATTGTCTTGGAATCGGAGTTCTCGTTTTTTTTTATTTATTTTACAATAACTTTGAAATTACTTGCAATAAATTTTTGGTTTGGACTTCTGTTTAGTTTTTTGAACATGTGCCGCGAAAATGAGCCAATTAAAGAAATGCTAACAACCGCCGAGAACCGTAACAACCTTGCGACCATAAAAGCACCAACAACGAAAAATTGGCACACACACACACATAAACGGACGAAGAGAAGAAGGAGCTGTAGAAAGGGGGGAAAGAGGAGAAGGACGAGGGGTCTTCCTGTGGCTCTTGGCCAAAGTAAAACCAATCAAGTGGCGCACAGTGTCACTATTACCACCTGACATTTACACAAATCTTGCTTTATGCCTCGAATGAAATGAAACAACAACAGTGCGACCCAATGGAGGTAAACGAAGTTACACAGAGAGAAATATATTACTTTATTGTGAATCTAATACAAGGGAAGTATAATTTAAGGAAGGGACTTATGGTGAATTCAAAACTTTTAAGATAAGTACATAAAATAAAAATTGTTAGCATGTATTTATAAAATGGGAAATATAGGTTAAGATAAAGTTACCCTAAGATTCCCAACTGGTTATAGCTTTGGGTTAAGCAACCAAATATAAATCCTAATAAAACACATCACTTATTCTGCCAAAAACTACATTTTATGTTGGTTATATACTCTTCTTGAAAATGTTCTACCTAAAGCCCTATTTCGTGTGTAATATTTTTCTTGCAGTGTAATCGTCGAACAAACAAACCAACCAGCAAACGACAACGACGACTTCCTAACAACGCCGCCTGGCCCCGCTTGGACTTCTTGGTCCAAAACTCTGCTCTGTCCTATCGCAAGGCAGCGATCAAGAGTGCTTGGACCAGGCTCGGATCTGGCTGGGACTCAGTCCGAGGCTGGGGCCTCCGCCGGAGAGCGTACAGCAGCCAGAAGACCAGGCCGGGCGGCTTATCTTAAGAGCCGACCAGCGGCAACACAGGCACAAACACCGAACGCCGAACACCGAGCTCCAAACTCCCAAGAAAAACTCTTTTGTATGCTGAGCACATGCGATGGAGCTCCGCATGGCCTGCCTGCCTTAAACTGATCGCTAACAATCAATTTATTGATTGAGGTCTCAGGTGTAATCGATAAGAATGTTTTTTTTTTTTTTTGTTTTCTGTTTGTGCCGCGCTCTCCGCTCTGCTGGTTTTTGTCTTTTGTCAGTTGGTTTTTGCTTGACTTAGTGCTCCAGTTTAGAGCTTTTTGCCGGGGCTAACATATGACATGGCTACATGACATTATCCGATTTCGATCCGCATTTGTTTATCTTAATGCATCGATGCGGCCCAGGTCGGTTATGCAGTTGCCGTTGCCGTTTTACACATGACTTAGCGATGGACACTTGACACGGCATCGATGGCATGGAATTAAATCGAACCGCGCAGAGGTGTATCTCGCAGAACAGACCCCGATCAATCTATAAATTCATTTAAATTAGATGATCTGTTAAAAGAGATAAGAGGGGCGCAATGAAATTAAAATATTATTAATAAATTTGCAGAGTTATTTAAAGGAAATTCAATTGATATTCGTTCTGAACTCTTCATTAATTTTATGTCAGAACTCTATTATCTTATAGGGCTAGTTTCTAATATATTAATTGAAGTTTTAAGATAACATTAGGTCTTAATTTGATGTATTGTTAGAGGCTCTGATCTATCCTAAAAGCTTCAACTATCTTTCTCTTTTTCGTTTCTTTTTTCCAATAAACTTTATTCAATTTTTATTAGTTTTCCCCTAAAAAATCTTCCTTACTCTCTCACCGTAAATATTTCCCGATAAGAGTCAAAGTTCCTGGCGGCAGAATGCACATATCTGTGACCTGCCATCGGCATTCAGATCCGTATCTCGCCCCCATTACCAACGCTAATCTCTGGACCCGAGACTCTTGCTCGTAATTAGCCGCCGCTTGGGGTGAATTGAGGAATCGCTATTCGGTATTGGCCGGGTGCATATGGCCCGGTGTGGCAGAGCTGCTCCAGGCTGGTGGGCGTTCTCCTTTAAGAGTTATAAGCCAAGTGGCTGAAGTCGATGTTTATTGCAGCGGCGGTGGCTACAGATTTGGTTAACAGTTAACAAGCTTATCGAGCTCGATACGGTAAACAAAGGTGACGCGACCGCTGCGCAGCTGTTTTTTTTTTTTTTTTTTGCTCCCTATAACTTGCCTTGGAAGTCACAGGCATCCTGCTGCACTCTCTGCCACCGCCGAGTATGTAGATATTTGTATTTACTTTTTTTTCAGCTGGCCTTCCCGAGATAATTAAGGCAAGACGGCAGGCAGCTGCACTCCGCTTTTGGCCGAAAAGGAATCACAGTGGCTTTGTGTGCTGCCTTGTTAGCCGCCGAAACTAGATAATGATCTGAGTTGGGGGCGGTCAATTTAATGGTTAACTATTAATAACGTGATACGAAATTGGCGTTAATTTGTAGAAACATTCCCCGCCGCATGCACGGACTAATTTGAGACCAAAAACCAAAAGTGTAGCAGGCCAGGAGCAGGCCAAAAAAGGATGTGAATGGTGGTATGGTGGGTGTATTTCCTTTTTTTTTTGTTTTGTTTCTGTTTGCTTTTTTGTTTCCTTTTGCTCCGAAGTCATGAGTCAAATTTTTTTTAGTTTGGCAAACACGAAGAGCGAGCTGCTGCCGTTGCACGATTTGTAGACGCTGCTAAAAGAATTCTTTTTCACAGCTAAAAACAAGAGGGGGAGGGTAGAGTGGTAAAAACATACACCTATTGGAAAGGAAGTACACAGAGAGAAAACGGGGTTTTGAATTGCTATTTTATGGTTATTTAAGCATAATGAATCCATAAATTGGTTGCAAGCTAGAAAGTAGCTGCTGCAACACTCGAATAGCTACAAACACAGTGTGAATTAGAAACTACTAACTTAAAATATACAATAACAGCATCTTTAATTATTTTAAATTCTTTTATTATCCATATAAGAACAATTCAATTACAATATGGAACAATCTATCAATTATCAATTATCAATTAACTGATTTCCTAAACCAAACTTGCAAAGAAAATCCCTTCTACTTTAAATTAAAACATTTTTGGCCTAGTTATGATATCCTATCCCTTCCTTATAGAGGCCTTTCCCCTTGATATTCTCAATCAATTTATTTTCATTTGACTTTGATATATATTTGTCTCCGTGTAGAGCTTAGTAAACCAAAGTCAGAGACCAAGTGTGCTCCAGTAGACAATGCAAATTGCTAATATGCGATTGCTATGCAAGCCAAGTCGGAGACAAATTTTCAAATATTTTTTGTAGTTTCGACTCTGCTCTGCTGAATTTTTACTGCTGTTTGTTCGGTCTTGTGAGCTTTGCCGCACTTATGACCAATAAATATGCAGCCAGCTTGCCTCTGTTTTTTTTTTTTGTTTCATGTTCCATCGGTTACGAGTATTTTTCTGGGGGCATTGTCTGCAGCTTGCGAAATTAGTTTGCCAGGCTAATGAGCTACACGAAAAAGATCTTGGGAAACTCCGTCACTATTTGGCTGGGGGGATCGGGATCGTTCGAGCTGCTGTTGCCTTAGATCCTTAGATTTTGGCCTTATCGATGGGGATAAGCGGGCACTGCTGAGTTTTTTCAGCTTTTGAGGAGCAGCCAGAGTCTCATTATGATTCGTGTGGGCTCAGCTCAACTGTGATGATGACTAACACGAATCGATCGTCGCCGAGATCTCCTCCGGAGTCGTTGTCAGCTTTCGAATTGTTTGCTCACGAAAGCGTGGATCTACTTCGGTGCAGTGTGGTGTGTGTGTGTTGAGTTGTGTTATGTGGTGTGGTGTGGCGTGGTGTTGTGTGTGTTGTTTTGCGTGGTTGTTGCCTCCTTGTTTTGTTGTATATTTTTCGGTCAGATCTCTTCGCATGATCCTCTTTTTTTTCGGGTCTCAGAAGATGCGCACTCGGAAGAACACTGTGCAACAGGTTTGGTTCGGCGTCCACCCTCCCTTGGCTTACGCTCCAGTTGATTTATGGGCGCCCAGATGCAGGTTAAGAGGGACTTCTTGAGTGGCTTTTGATTAGCTTCGGGGTATTTAACAGAGTTGGGGGAGTCTCGTCTCTGAGCAGGTGCCCTCTGAAAGGTTTTACATTTGTTATTCCCAGTCTGGTATGGCAGTAAATCTTTTTCGTGGATTTTTGAATATTTATTTTGAGAGTATGGTATTCCGCTTATTAAATACTCTACCCAGGACTTGCTTGATTATTTATTCTTCTAAAAATTCGGTTAATTATGATAATTTAATTTTAGCGGAATAAAAAATCCAATTGCTTCTGAAGTTTTGCCGACATAAAAGTTGCAGACATCAACTTTCAATTACCAATTGCCAAATCATCTTCTAGGAGGCACACCCCATCCAGGTGCCTCCCAAAAATTCCATCTGGCCGCACCCCAGTCGCGTCGCCTGTTGTCCAGTGTAATCTTTCCGAAAACTTCGTGTGGCATATGCTGTCTAGCATTCTGTTTTTTTTTTTCTGGTTATTTTTTGTGGCCAGTGGTGCCTTCGGTGGTGGTGCTGGTGTGTCAGTTGCACGATTGCCAGAGACAACGTGTCTCCAGTGTCATCAGCATCTCCATTTTTCTCCGCTTGTTTCAATGTTTTCGGGTGAGTGCTGCCACCGAACATCCGAGAGCGCCCCAAAGTTTATGCACAGCGAGAAAATAGTGAAGAATTTTTACTATAGCACATGCTTTTCAGATTTTCTAAAGAATTTTATTTACTTTTTATATTGACTTGGAATAGAATGCTTTAACTATAGAGTCTTATTCGGTTATAAAAATATGTCTTAAAATTTTGCACTAAAACTTTACACTCTCAATATACAGTTTTCATTAAATACTAATTTTAAAATATTTATTTAGATGATTTAAATTATAGTTTAATGTTCAAGTAAGAGCTCAAAGCTTTTCTAGATCAAATTACTTAACGCTGTCTATTTGAATATTGGTTCCTTGCTTCAATTTAAAGAAATAGTTCCCTTTCAAAGCAAGAATATCCTTCAGATATCCATTAAAGTTTATACCTATTTTCTCTCAGTGCATTTTTCAATGTTGTTGGAGGCGACGCTGGCCGTTGTTATAGTGCAGAAAAATTACTATGACAACGCTGGAAACAAGTAAACCACAGTTTACATTCACTCAATTCGGTTCCGGCGCGGGAGGAGAGCCGAGCTGAGCCGAGCTCGGTTGCGGATGGGGATGGGATGGCATCTATGCCAGATGGGGGATTGCGATGGGGGATTGGACAGAGAAGATGTGGGGGATACAGATGCGGGAGGGGGGAGGTGGACATAGTGAAACAGAGACAGAGACGGGAATGGCAGAATCGTGGCGTGGTGGTGGCACGCTCATCTTCAATTTTTCTACGATGCGACGTCGCTTGGGTCGGGTATTTCCTCTCTCTCTCTTTCACTCCGAGAGTCCCTGATCTTCTATTTTGTGTTTTTTTTTTTCGGCGGCGGCGACTCACACTCGTGTTCCTTGCACTCTACTCCCGGGTCTCGGTCTCAGTCTCAGTCTCAGTTTGAGTCTGGGTCTCGGTTCCCCAGTTCCCGCCACGGTCTGGGCCTGGTCTATAGTCCCTGGTTTTGTGGGCCCGATCTGCGCAGCGAGATGAGTGGTTGGCAAAAATGTTTGAATGCGATCACGAACTTGACCTTTCACATAACCTCAAAAGCCAGTCACAGTCACTCAGTCAAGTCAAGTCAAGTCAACTCGATGCGCTACATACGCGCCATGTTAACCAGGCCCAGAGACACGGCTCCAGCTCGAGTCGCGCGTCTCCACCCAGTTTCGGTTTTCAGATCTCTCAAAAAGAAACCTGCAGACCCAGTGGACCCCTGAACCCCAGCAGATCTCCATCTCCATCAGATCCCCAGATCGCTAGATCCCCGGAGCCCATCTTCAATGGTCATCCGGCCGGGTGTCAGCCGCAGCATAATTAAAAAACAATCACCCCGGTCCACACGCCCCCTCGCTGGATGTGAATAATACTCGAATATGTGTGTGGTGCGGGCCTGGCATCTGAGTTGGGGGCTCCAGCGAATCTCAGAGATCTCGCGGATCTCGGGGAATCTCGGGGATCTCATGGATCTGGGCGAGGCCAGTGTGGTTTCTATGCTCCAGCCCGCCAGCATTTATGAGCTCTGCTCTGGCTGTGGCATGACTATCACTGAGGGAGCAGCAGTTGCAGATGCCAAATCAGCAGCTCGGCGAGATACCCCAGTCACAAGACTCAAATCGATAAAGTGCAACAACAGTAACACTTATTCGGAAGGTTGGGGGTATAAGACCAGGGGTTTATCATTAATTTTATCCTTCATTTCTTTTTTTAAATAAATTTATAATTATATAGGCAAAGATGACAGAAGATCTTATAGCTAGAATTGTGTTTAAATATATTATTTTATCATTCTAAAATTTAATTTATAATTTTATAGATTTTATAAAATGTTAATTGAAGTCTTTCCTCACACAAACCCTCCTTTAGCTTCCCATTTTTTCTTTAAAATTCCTTTACAAGCTATGTTCCCACCTGCTCGTCACATTTTCACCTTGCCATCAATATGCCCCGGCCCATGCTTGGTACTCGAGCACTTCACTAAATGTTGCATATCATTCGATAGATGCCGTGGATGCTCCAACATCGTCGCCTAGTCTTCTCCTCGTCCGGCTCCTCCTGCTCCTCCTACTCCTCGAACTCATTGCCCCTCGAATCGAGTTGGGATCTCCGTCTTAAGGTCGTTCGCTCGCTGGAGCGACCCGCGTGTCGCCGCATCTACTTAACCTGGAAAGCCTATGCCCCTGAGTGGCGAGAGGCCTTTGGTGGAGGAGGAGGAGGTGAGGTGGAGGAGAAGGCACTGGCTCCGCTGGTGTGGTGTGGGATTGTAAGATGTTGTGTTTCGTTTGGGTAAGGCACCACCACTAACAGCAACAGCAACAACAACAAGAACTGCTGTGGATGTCTCAGGCTCTTTGGCCGGGACGCTCCTGCTCCGACTCCACCCTTCCCAGTCGGTGGCTCCTCCCTGCGATCCTCTCCAGCCTGCACCTTCTGCTGGTGGCTAGTTCAACAGCTTTATTTATGGGCTGTTTGGGTAGCTTAAATAAATCAAGTTGTAGTTGCACCGCCAGCCTCAGCCTCAGCCCCAGCTCCAGCTCCAACTACAGCTTCCCAGCCAGCGCTCTCACCTCGCACTCGGCGGTTACTGCAATTAGAGTTGGTGGGAATTTGGCACTGTCTCCGCCGTTCTTTTGGGCCTTTGGCTTTGCCCTCCATTCATTGGCAATTTGGGGCTATCTATCGCTACGCTGGCTAATTGCATAATTATTTAAAGCCCATAATTTATGTGTGCCGAAAAAAAACCTCCAAGTCGGCTCGACCTGGCCCGACTTGGCCTGGCTTTCGGGTGGCTCAGTTTGTGGTTGTTATTTTCGGATGACCGTTAAGGTTGGAAATTAAGCTGGACCATTATGTGCCGTTTGTTTTACAAATTTTAACGCTATTTAACACATTCGCCACGGATCTGTGGATGGCCGGATCACCGTGGATGTTGGTTACTCGGGTATCCGTGGATAGTAGCACCATAAACCATTAGCATGAGAGATTGCCGTCGCCGCCTCTCTATGCGCTTCTCAAATAGCTTTTGTGCGCCAGCCAGGTGAGCGCATTGACAAAATTAATGATGCCCTCACTAATATCATGCCTAATTGATTAATATGCGCGGCGAGACAACAACTTTTCTGACTTTGACTCCGGCTTTAGCTTTGGCTTCGACTTTAGCTTGAGCTCCGAGAGCTGGGCTTTAATGAACGGAGCAGCGCTCAGGTTTTTAGCTGTTAATCTTACTGTATAGCCATTTAAGGTAAGCTCTCTGGCTTCTTAATTAAATTAGGTGTACCGCTGGGCACCCTACGGCTGAGGAGCTGAGCGGAGCGGAGCCGTATAACTAACCATCTATTTATCTAGTCAACGTTTTTTTTTTTTTGGCCTTTCGGGGCGTTGCTGTTAACTTCACACACAGAGAAACACATGGAGTCAGAGGCAAAGAGAAAGGCTGGCAAAGGTCAAATGGTCAAGCAGTTGGTGGTTGGTCAAGTGGCCACAAAATCAACACACCGAGACCCAGTCCCAATCCCAATCCCAGTCCCAGTCCCAGTCACTTGTTCGGGTCAGGTTCCTGGGCGTCGGATATAGAGCGATACCTTCGCAGCGGTATCAGCATGATTTTAATGGGACCCCCTCCCCAGCCCGATATTAATCTCGTATATATAGTATGAATGGATCTGATGAGATGAGATTGGGCATTAGGCAATGACTAACGTTTTGTCTGCTCTTTTGTTCGAACTTGTCTGCGAGATGGCCGGATAATCTTCGGCATTTCATTCGCGGGGGAAGAGAGCCGTCGGAGATCTGAGGAATTCACTCGGTCGGGGGATTTTATGGCTAGAGTGTGATCATAGGTTGATATTAATGTTGATAGATATCTTTAACATAGATCTCTTTATGCTCTCAAACGAGCTGAGCTTTTACTTATCTACCAACCAGCCATATTGTTTGTTTCCCATTTGTTGCTGATCAAAAATATTGATTTTATGATCTGATTTAATATTAAAGATATAGCATATTAATTTGGCAGTTCATTAAGTTGCTTCTTATGATCTTTTCAGCAATATTTTATAAGAAAATATACGTAGTAGAAATGCTTCTATAGTTTAGTAGAAAGCTTTTTAATAAACAGAATACTTTTACCTATTGAAATTTATAATTATTTGAGTCTCGTTTTAAAATATAAATAAATACAGGGAACCTGCATAGATTTTTACTTAAACATATAATAATTGAAAGCTTCCCTACTATATTCTTCCTAGAATTAATTACTCTTCAGGATTGTTTTTTTGCCACAAATAAACTTATAACAAACAACAATGTTATAAGCATTTTCTAATTTTTCCTTTCACTCCACCCACAATCGGCCTTCCCAAATACATCTCTTGTAGGCACTCCAAAAGCCCACAAAAAAACAAAAACTTTATCTTCATTAGACACAAAATGCAAATTGGTCTTGTAACCAATATTTTGTATGCTCGAAATTCTTTCTCTTGCTCCCTCGAAGGTGACCTGCTTTTCTCAAGTGATCAACTTGCGGCGGCCATTTCATTGATTAATTGTTTTCGGGTCGGTGTATTAAGTATACGAGTATATACATATATGTATGTTCGGGTTCAGGTTGAGTCAACTAAGATATAGCGTATAATTAGCAACTTACCGCGCGGCGAACGTAAGCTCAGATCAACTGGTTCAACCTGAACCGGAGGGCCCTCTGCCTGCGGATCGAAAAGAAATTGGAAAAGGAAAATGATTATCAGCAAAGGCATCAATATTGTTATTCCCTCCCCCAAATATATACTAAATTATATATGCAGCTGAACAATAGAGTCATAATCGCAGCGGCGGCTAATCAAGTTTGACAAAAATGATGTTTCTGTTGATGGGGGAAAGTGTTGGATGGGTCAAGCTCACTCCGGCAAAGAACACCAACCACGGGGGGTTTAGCTGGAAAGGTGGGGTGTGCGTGTTTGGGAGCTGTTTGGTGTTCGGTGTTTGCTTATTGAATTCATCTAGCTGGAACCACCGCAAATGACTTCCGTCGATACCTTTTCATATGGGGGATATGGGGAGATCCGAGATCGCAGATCGGCGGCGATAAGTGGGAAGAAACCGAAAAAACCACAATTGTTGCGCATTTCATGCGCTTACGAAACCTTTAGCCAATAAACTAAAGGCAATAAAAACTAACCAAGAAAAAAAAAAACAATAAAAAAAGGATGGAAGCAAAAATAAAATGCCTGGCGCAAAAATAACAAAGAAACAGTTATGAGCTGCCCGCAGCGCCATAAAATGGATAAATTTTAATTTGGCACTGCATATGCATTTGCGACTTCACAGCCAACACTTTGCAATATTATTTAAACGAGGTCTGCAATATATTCATATTTAAAGGGTGTTCCGGACCAGGAGTTACCGCACAGAAACTTTTATTTGCTGTTCAAGTGGCCAATTAAGTTGCGGCTTAACATTTTAGAGGATGGGTCAGAACATCATATTTACAAAAGTGATTTTAACAACCGTTTTGGTCTCTTGTTAAAAACGCCCTGGCATTACAAATGGGTAGGAAAACATATATTGGTTATGAATTATATAAGAATGCTTGCTTAATATGTAATTCATTAAATTGCGGCTAGATAAAAAGCTAAAAAAAGCTCGGGTATTAATAACAAAATTATTGATTGACAGATAACAGACAAGAAGATTTATTATTAGAGAGTTGGATAAGATAAAATGATTAATAGGCAGCTAGAGGGAAATTTGATGTGTGACCTAAACTCAAGACTCAAATTTTAAATTATAATACAAAATTTCCTCATATTTACTAGTATTTAGTCGAATTTTGCATTAAATAACTTTTCTAACTTATATTTAAACAAACCTTTTAATGGAAGAGGCTTTAATTTAAAATAATTTAATTGAATATTTGAATTAATCGCAGTGCAGTAATTTTTATTATCTAGGAATTATAATTATAAGTGCAGTAATTAATATTAATTATTAATATTTTTATTGTATTTTATTGTAATATTTTTAAGTTGAATTGAATTTAAAAATTCAATATAAATTTCATCATCACTATTTCACACTTTCCTTCTATCAAAACTGATCAAGTCAAAGCCATTCATGTCCTGCCTTTGACCAGTCATCCCTGTTAACCCAAGTAACCCCAATCCACTTGCAGGGTAGCCCCAGATCCAGCCATAGTCTTAAGGCCTGCTGCCAACAACATGGTCGCGAACACCAAAAACCAAGACGGCGAACAACCAAGTCAACATCCATGGATGTGGATGCCGATGCAGATGCCGAGTGTGTGCCCAGTGGGCAAAACAACGACAATTGTCAGGCTTGTAGCGCAAATTATGAAAAAATGTCAGTGGCGAGTGGGCGAAAAAGATGGCTAGGAAGGGGATTTTTGAAACGGGTCTGTTGGTGGAGCACGGAGAACTCAGAACTTGGCCACGCGATTTGGAGGCACTGCAGCGGCAGTTAGTTATACAAACAAATGCTCATTGCCGGCATTAGATTAGATAGTTTGTCTTCGATTGTGTCGAATGGCGGCCGCGGGGCCAATTGCAATGTATCTCTGCCTTCTTGGCCTTCTGTCCACTTTATGGCCCACAACATTGACAACAACTTCATTGGCCGCCAGCAGATCGAAATCTGGATCGAAATCGAGCTCGAGCTCGAGATCCCGATTTCGATTCCGAGCGATATCGCGATCAAGATCGAGATCGAGATCTGGCGATCGATGTTGGCAATTCCAATTGATATGCGACTGATGTTGGCCCCTGTCCAAAGGTATTTATATTTATATTATTTCTCCTCAACTTGTTTTTTGTTACTTTTGCCCCCGTTTACTTTTCCCTCTAATTGCCCCCACGGCTCTGATTTATTGTTATATAGATTCCCGTATAGATTCCCCCTACTTTATGATATTGTTATGGGGCGCTGCAGCCTCCGATCTGCTAATTTGTGATGGGACGTGCTGAAATTTCTCATAGGCGCCGCAATTGATAGAATGATGGCCGGGACATTAGTTGCCTCCGATTTCCACTGATTCCCTCCCCATCCCGCCAACTCAATTTTATGGATTGTCTTACGCTTGGTATGTGGTTTTCCGCCAACTGACAGACGTACGTACGGCTGACGACGGCTCCTGCCTTTGAGATGGGTTTTATGGGGCAGCCAAACGAATTGGCCCACTGGGAATTCCTTGGCAATTGTCATTTCGAATGGCCCGAAGCGAAGTGTATCGCTAGCATGAAAATATTTTACTCGCCTCTCGCTCTTAATTGATAAAGCCTCTTTGTTTTTTTTGTAGGCGGCACTTCTTGCGAAGGCAACTTATAGCCGTTAATGAGTTGTGTGCTTAACTGATATTGAAGACAAATTACAGGCAATAACAATTACTTAGGTGCTGGGACGAGGGCATTAAAATAACTTAAACGGGGACACAATTTAATTTAATTTGATTTAATTTAAGGTAGAATAAGGCTTTGTAGTATTTTTATACCCTTGCAGGGTATTATAATTTCAGTCAGAAGTTTGCAACGCAGTGAAGGAGACGTTTCCGACCCTATAAAGTATATATATTCTTGATCAGCATCAGAAGGGGAATCTTTCTAGACATATCAGGAAGAAATCGATTTTTTGGCCATTTTTGCGAAATTTGATAAGGGGTAACATCATTAAAATTAGCAAAAATGGCCAAATATTTTGATTTCTTAAAATTTTAAATTTGGTATGCAGATTTTTTAAATCAATAAAAACTAACACAAAACTGCTTTCCGAATCGAAATTAATGCATTTTTGGCTTAGTTATGATATATTTTAATTGTTACCTGCAAGGGTATACAAACTTTGGCTGGCCAAAGTTAGCTGTCTTTCTTGTTATGAATATATTGTAGAATTATATGTAGAATTATTTATTTAACTAAAAATTCTAGAAAATGTATGCCCTAAGATGATATCTTCCAAGATCGACAAACGCTTGGGCTCATCTTCATTAAGTAGTAACTATTAAACAGTAATCCTGATGATCTTTCCCCAACATTAAGATTTTCTTTACAGTTATCGATAAAGAACATTTGTAGCAAAACAATAAAAATATCATTATTGTATTTAGTTAAAATTAAAATTCGTTTTGTGAGAATTATAGTTATCTTTTTGTATAAATGGCTAATGATAACAGTCTCTAATATCTTAAGCCTGTTCTCTGTTAAATTCTTAAATCAGAAACCAAATGAAAGTATACTAGATCTCAAAATTAGGTCAGGTAATTGATTATAACAATAATATATTTAATAATTGGGTTTTCCAATTCATTTTCCCCTCTTAAAGCCGCACTTAATCCAACCCCTACTTATCGCTAGAATCTGTGTGTTAATCCGCAAACTCACCTCCTTTGCTGACAGAGGGTCGGATCCAAGTCCATTCTGCAAAGAGAGGCAGAAAAACAGGGAATTAAGCGATTTTTCCCCCTTGAAAAACAAAAAAAAAAGTGCAACAGGTTGGTGTCAGCCATGGGCTCCCCTCTTTCTTAACCCCTTTGACCCCTTTCTTAACCCTGGAGTCGCCAAAACAAACTTTCAGCTGACAGGGTACAAAAAAAAAAGGGGAGCACATGGCGGCATATGGCGCGTTGGCGTTGGCGTTACAGTGCCGTCGTTGTACTTACCATGAAAACCATTAAATTGTAAAACGTCTTACAAAATAATAATTGCCCGGCAACGTTCTGGCCACGTTGTTACAAAAGACAGGCAGCAAAGGGTAGGAAAGTGGCGTTGGTGGTGGATGTGGATGCTCGAAATAATCGCTGCAACTAGCCTGGGCCTCGGCTTGGGCTTGGGCTTGGGCTTGGGTTTTGGTTTTTAGTTTTGGCTTTTGCTTTTGTCGCAGCAGCTGTTGCCTGTGTCTCTTTTTCTGCAACTGCCGCATGCTATTTCGCAGCCGCGGAATCAATGACAAAACGCGGGCAACGCACCTTGAGTTTTTTTCTGTTTTTTTCGCTACCTTCTCCTCTTTTTCCTGCTTCTTTTTTCCCTTATTTTTTTCTGTTATTTTTGCCTGCTTATGCTTTGAACTTTTGTTTCCTTTTGTTGGGGGAGGGGGGCCACCGTGGCAGAAGCAGAAGCAGCCGCATTTTGAGTGAGCGGGAGAGAGGGGGAGGGAACGAATGCAGCCGAAAAGGAGGGCAGCAAGGCAAGGGGGCCACTGAGGGAGTTGGGTGAGTGCTCAGTGCGTGACGAAGTTACTTGGGCAAATATTTTATGAGTCGCCTAAGCATGACTAATAAATTAAGAAAAAAAAAACCATAAAACAAGAGCTTAGAGATTTATCCAATTGAACAGTACGGGAAAATATAGAGCTACAGAAGTCAAACTTCCCTAAATCAAAACCTAAACAAACTATAGGTGCCATTAATTAAATAATATATTTAAAAAAATAATATGAAAGAGTTCTGCATAAGAACTATGTTTAAATATAATAAATATATAACAGAAATATAAAAGAACATTATACTACTATTTTGTAATTCCTGTAGGAATACAAATTTAAGTAGGAAGTGAAGTTAGCGTTTTAATTTACTGTAAATAGTTTAAAATCAAATATGTAAGTTTAATTCCCTGAAATATGCAGTTATCTACAAATTATTTGTATTAAATAAAGTAAAAATAAACGAAATTTCATATGAATTAATTTTATTTTTGAGTTTTGTATTCAACGAATTTTAAAACGTCAAATAAATACCTATTAATAAAATATTCATTAATTAAGTAATACATTAAGAATAGATACAGACCCCCAGCTTAAGTTTTTCAATATGGTAACAAAAAACTACCATCTAAAAGTTCTATTAACTTACAATAATTGTAAAACGAATTCAACTGAAAATCATAACACCCAAAAATGTAAATCATAACAAGGCCACTAAAAGACAATACAATATATTCGAGTCACCCAATTTAGTGGGGGAAGTTTCGAGTTTAGGGGAAATCGACTGACTGTAACTAAAATTGGCAATTACTGGTGGCCCTTGCATCCGGTTTTAGTTATAGACTCCGGGACTCGGAATCGGACTCGCTGTAGTTATTGTCTGCGGCACACTTATTAGCACTTATTGCCGCCGCTTCCTGGGCGGGGGTGTTACACTTGTTGTTTAGCTGTTGGTGGGGCTTGCATTTCCGGTTGTGTTTGGTTTTTTTTTTTAGTACGTCAGTCAATTGCAGTTCCCGGTCCCGCGGGCGCTATAAAACTCGCACTTAATTCGATCAACTAAGAGAGGCACATGCTACGCCCCACAACGCTGTGTTATTATTTATTTATTTATGTATTCCTCTTGATTCTTTGCTGGTAGGTACGTAGCCTTCGTTGTTTGCGGCGTGAGTGTGCAAATTGCGGCACATCCGTCATTTTAATTTCACTTAAAACGCCATTTAAAGCGTCGCGTCGCACCAACACACACGCACACGGCGGCGCACGCACGCACGCGTACGCACGCTCAAGAGGCACGCACGCATGCGCAAAAAACGCCGGCTGATAAGGAGATGCAAACAATGCAAAAGTAAACGCAAAGCGCAAGCGCAACCGGAACAAGACGAAACGGAACGGAAATGGAACGAAGGGCGAACGAAATGGCAACGAAACGCAAAGCAAGCGAGCGAGCCGAAGCACGTTTGAATGTGGCGCGCAGCAAACTTGAACTGAACTGTGAAAATTTCAAGCCTCCAACTTGGTTGGGGCCGTGGTGAGCTTTGCGCGCGCGCCACCAAAGCTCACCACTACCGCCACGCATATATCAGTGTGTGTATGTGTGTGTTTGCACCACTTTGTTGTTTGTTTAGTTAAGGTGGAGCTAGGCTAAAATGACAAGTTGGCGCTTATATTATTGGGTGGCCGACGTGACGGAGTGAGTTTGTGTGTGCCCCCACCCAGGTGTGTGCAGGTGTGCCTGTGAGATATCTGTGTGTGAGTGTTTGTGCTCTCGGGGCTTTTTTCTGTTATTTTGTGGCGGTGTGTGTGTGTTAATTAACATGCAGCGCACACACGCTGACAAGCTGACAAGCTCTTGGAAGTGTAGGTGTTTGGCGCCAGCGATTTTATTGGCTGGAATGGTTAAAACCTAGGGCCACGGGAGGAGAAGAGGTTGTGTGTGTGTGAGGGAGAGCGAAAGGGAGGCAATTAACACAAGGTACAACAGCAGCTGACAGCTTCCAACGTTGTCATTTTCATTTTCATTTCCATAGAGCGGCTTTGTTCCTAATCAAAGTGGTTGCATCGCTCACGTTTCCCTTTTGGAAAATTACAGGAACAAGTCGTTAATTTTAAGTTAATAAATAAGGCTAAATTTTTATAGAAAATTTTGAAATAAATGATAAAAATAAGTAAGGCAAAATTGTTAATAGCAAATCGAAAAATCTAATTTTATATAAAATCAAAACAAATTTATCAAACTAATAGTCAGTTGATTTATTAATTAGAAACATCTTACCAACTTCTTTGTAATTTTCAGGTATTCAATAAGTATTTGGCTAATATTTAAATACATTTTTAACATATTTATATTCACGGAGAATGTCTTCAATTTAATAAAACAAATATAAAATATATATATACATAAATTACAATGGTCATAGTGTATATTAAGTCAGCTAATATTATCTACATTATTTTAAGGATGAAGTACTTATTTCAAGTAATAAAACAGTTACAAAATAATAATATAATATATCCAAAAATACATAAATATTTATCCTTGGCTGCTCAATCAAATTAAAGATAATTGAGGTACATTGAGTGTTAAATATATTTCCTAAAAAATGCAATACCCCACTAACTTTCTTCAACTTAAGGAGAACATCCGTCGTAGGAAACTACAACTGTGGAGATCAAAAGCTGTGGGAGTTTGTCTGAACCCCATTTTTGTTTCTTTTTGGCCAGGTAACCCGCACCGTTAGACGTCGCCATTGCCTACCTGATCCACTTTTCCACGCGCTTTGACGACCATTTTTGGTAACAATAAATCGTGATACATCATCAAAAGTCAATTCGAATATGTAGACAACGCTGCTGCGCTAGCGGCAGGCAAAAAATATTTTAATTTTAATTGATTGTCGAGCGAGATTTACGTGCACCAAAAGTTTCTTCTCACGCTCCACACACTCGCTCTCGCACAAGGAGAGCTTTGCCTTTTTGTTTTCGCTAGTTGTTTATTTTTAGTTTTTTTAGTTTGCGATGGCAGGATTAGAGCATTGTCAAAATGGAAAGTTGGCCCCGCTTTGAAATCGTTTGGCAATCGCACCACGCAAAACCCAAAATGCAAACAACACAAAAAATCACAGCAAATCTCAAGACGACGAGATGAAAAACAGAAGCAGCATCGCTAAATACAACAACAACAACAAGTAATACGCAAAATACCTTTCCAGCCACTCATTTGGTTTTTTATTTTCGTTTGATTCGGGCTCGTAAACGGAATTGAAATCAATAAACTACGTGACTGCAGTGTGTCCAATTGGAACATTAAGATCACATCGAATTGCTTATGTTTACATATTTTTTACATTTTGTTCAAGAGACGACAATAGAAATCTATGAAAAAATGCTTATATTCAGGTTTTTATTTATTTAAATAATTTTAGATTTATTTGTTTTTAATTTTTTAACTTTTTTGTAGTTTTTCAGTTTCTTTGCTGACTTTTATATTTTTATTTCTCAGCAAATCCTTTTCTACATATTGTAGAAAATTTAATGTTGCCCTTCTTAAGGCGCTACTCTTTAATTTATCTAAAGCAAAGCTGGTTTTATGCTACAGCCAAAAAGATGGCTACACTTTTATTGAATATTTAAGTTGTTTAACATTTTATATTAAGGGATAAATTACACTATTTCCGAGGCGTGTTCCGTTTCAATGTTAATATTAAAAGTTTTATTTTTAAAGAATTAAACATAACTCAAACCAAATTCTGATAGAAAAAAGCAGGGAAGAATATTGCACCCAATAAGAACTCTACAACCTTTGCTTGCTTTTGAATTTTAGGTTTTAAATAATAATATTTCTCTATAAAAAATAGATACATAATAATATGTGGATAAAGTCATTAATTCCCTGCAATATTCCAACTTATTTTATTAAACTTAAAAAAAAAGTGAGTGTTAACAGCAACTCTATTTTCAATATATCTTTTATTTATATTGTACTTCAATGTTCTCATTTTCTTTATTAAATAATCTTAATTAAATTAATTAGATCACATAAAATTAAGCCATAAATATTATTGACATAGAAGCAAAAATGTATCTAAAAACTTTCGAGTCCATAAAACTCTACCTGGAGTACAGGGCAAAACCCTGTTGGTGGTTTTTCTCAGGGGCCGGTCCTGGGGTTTTGTTATTACCTAAGCCGGACGATCGGCGATATGAAATCGCGGTTTTTTCCAGCGGAAGTTCGAGCTCGGCATTAATCGGGTATTTTTGTTATCCCCGGCCGGAAATTTGACTTTTCGCTCGTATTTTTGTGGATTTTCGGAGCTGTGCGCGATCTTTGGCGTAGATTTTCTCGGTTGGTGTAAGTATCGGTATCTGTATGTGTGGGAATTCACTAATTAGGCATAATGAAACCTTTCCGCGGAGTTCCCCTCCTTTAGGGTTGAGGATTTGTCCTTTACGATGGTTGGCAACTGATGATTATATAATAGCGGAATGATTTTGATGGGCATAAACGCACAAACATTTTGCCGGCTTTCCTGGGAAAATTCCGCGAGCCCGAACTACCTATGAAACCAAAGTTTCCCCCAACCAGAAAGGTGGAAAGGGAAATTTCTCAATCAGATAAAATTAACTTGGCGTTTAAATTAATATTTTTTAAACATTTATATTAAGCTTAAAATAGTATAGGTAATTTAATAATATACAATTCAGTGAATTGTTTTCAGTTTTATATTTGATATATTTATTCTTAATTCATAATTAAATGTTTCCTGAAAATGTTTTGATATTTATATAGATTATAGACAATATAACGAAGTTAGAAAAGTAGCAAATATATTTAAGAATATTTCTAAGATAAATTACTTTTAGGTATTTTATTCAATTTTAAAATCACAGATTCATTTAACTTTTACTAGTTAAATATGCAAAATAAAGATAAGAATTGGCTGAGCCGCACAATCTCACAAATAAATCACCCCAGAAAATAATATATATAATTGTTTTTGAGCTTATTAGTAAATAATTTAATATATAACCGAAAAACAACTTTAAATGCCTTTATGCATTCCCTCTCATTGAATCAACAAGTAAGAATATTTTTAAAATTTTCGGCACATTTTTTCCAATCAACGGATCGAACGATCCTCTGCCATTTCCCCGTACCATTTTCCCCGTGACATTTTCCCAAAACGAGGAGAAAACCCGGCAAAGAATAACCCAAGAGCGGGCCAGAGTCAAGGCTCTCTTTGGCCGAGCGGATGGGAAAATGCAAACGCATTTTGCAGCCGCCGCTGGAGAAAAATGCAATGAAAAATACCCCGCCGACTGACGTCATACCTGCGGAACCACAGCATCCACCATTGGGCCAGAGCGGGATGGCCATAGAGCACAGCGAGAGAGGGTGCGAGCGAGACAAACATATGAGCGGTGGCAGCGAATGGCCGTCGAGCAGCCGCAAAATGTCAATTTGAGCAATGGCCATAAGGATCGTGCGTCAGTTGCGTTCCGACAGTGCGTGCGATCAGATCTCCTTCGGGGCCAACGAAACACATAGTTATAGATTATATATATCGCCGATAATATATAGTTATTTATCCTAAAAGTGTGTGCCAAATAAATCAACCAAAAATTCCCATGCAAATGATGAGCGCTCGCTCGGTGTCGCCCAAAGTGCTGCTGGACATTAGCTACAAGCCCACGCTGCCCAATATCATGGAGCTGCAGCACAATGTGATTAAGCTCATCCAGGTGGAGCAGCAGGCCTACATGCAGTCCTCGGGCTATCAGCAGCATCATCTGAACCAGCAGCAGCAGCAGCATAATCTCTCCCAGCAACAGCAACATAGTCTCTCCCAGCAACCTCAGTACGCTCCCCTGCCCTCAGAGTATGCGGCCTATGGGCTCACGGAGCTGGAGGATCAGGACTATAATATACCCAGCAACGAGGTACTCAGCACCAGCAGCAATCACAGTGCCCAGAGTAACAGCCTGGAGCTGAACAACAATAACACCACCACCAACACCAGCAGCAGCAACAGCAACAGCAATACGACTGCCAATCCCACGGTTTTCGAGACCTCCGGCTCCTCCTGGAATGAGCATGGCAAGCGAGCCAGGAGCAGCGGGGACTATGACTGCCAGACTGGAGGCTCCCTGGCCATGCAGCCCGAACACAAGAAACTCATCCATCAGCAGCAGCAGCAGCAGCCACACCAGCAGCAGCATCACATCTATGTGGATTACCTGCCCACCACTGTGGACGAGGTGGCCTCGGCCCAATCCTGTCCAGGCGTCCAGAGCACTTGCAACTCTCCGCACTCGCATTTTGATTTCCCCGACGAGGAACTGGCGGAGCACAAGTCCCAGATCTTCCTACCGCTCTACAGCAACCAGCAACAACAGGCCCAGCAAGTGACCCAGCAACAGACCCAGCAGAGCCACTCCCAGATGCACTTCCAGGCCGCCTACAGACAGAGCTTCGAGGGCTATGAGCCGGCCAATTCCCTGAATGGCAGCGCCTATTCCAGCTCGGATAGGGATGATATGGAGTATGCCCGCCACACGGCTTTGAGTTCCGTCAATGATCTGAACGGAGGCGGTGTCATGTCACCCGCCTGCCTGGCGGATGATGGAAGCGCCGGAAGTCTGCTGGACGGATCAGATGCCGGCGGTAAGGCCTTCCGGAAGCCGCGACGGCGGCTGAAGCGGAAGCCCAGCAAGACGGAGGAAACGGATGAGTTTAGTAACCAGCGAGTGATGGCCAATGTCCGGGAACGACAACGTACTCAGAGTCTCAACGATGCCTTCAAGGCGCTGCAGCAGATCATCCCGACGCTGCCCAGCGACAAGCTAAGCAAGATTCAGACCTTAAAACTGGCCACAAGGTAAGGAGTACTTTCAGATATACAGGATATTTTTAGTAGTATTATTAAACTTCCTTTTTCGTTTGTAATTGGTGTTCTCCGCGGAATATAAATGAGACTTAATTACAATTTAAGAATTTTACTTCCTATCCCAAAGGCATATAAAAAATGTTAGTCAACAAATATTAAATTATGTTCTCAGGAATACATTTATAGACTTTAAAGATTTTAGATTTTCGTTCATATTCTCTCAATTTCCTCAAGGAAATACCTTTGGTTTATCCTATTCTTTCCAATAGTTGTGTTATTATATCTTTAAGTTCTTGTATCTTTATTTTGGCCCTTAATTAAACCCCAATCTGTCTTTCTTTCTCCTTGCAGATACATTGACTTCCTGTGCCGCATGCTCAGCTCGAGTGATATATCCCTGCTGAAGGCATTGGAGGCGCAGGGATCTCCCTCGGGATATGGATCGGCCGCCTCGCTACTGAGTGCCGCCGCCAATGGAGCGGACGCCGATCTCAAGTGCCTGAGGAAGGCCAATGGAGCACCGATCATCCCGCCCGAGAAGCTGAGTTACCTGTTTGGGGTGTGGCGCATGGAGGGCGATGCCCAGCACCAGAAGGCATAGCAGCGGATCGGGCTCCTATATAGATATTAAGGATCCAGGAGGGGCTTCCAGCTGCAACAATCGTGTGAATTCCAGAGCCCTAGCCGTGCTCACTCTTCAATTCTCTGTCACTCTTTCCATATACGCATATGTGTCGATTAGATGTCTAAGCCTAAACTTACGATAAAAGCCTATTTAATTACATAGTCTAAACTAAATTAATTGTAAAGAAACAACACAAAAAAAAAAAGAAACGATAAACAAAGTCAAGAAACAAAGAAAACGCCATGAACAAAACAGACGCCATTTTGTAGTCAATTATTTCTCAGTGGGATCTTTTGTATCTTTGGGATCTGTCGGATCTTTGGGATCTGGTTCCTCCCCTCCACTAAATTGGGCGCGAAAATGTCTTCGTTGGGGGGGGTCGGATCCCGGACTTGGAATTGGACTTTTTGTCTTATAAATGCGGAGACAATCGGAGCGACGTCGACATACTTAGAGCGTAACGTCATTCCGCCGACAGATGGACCGTGTGTATCTGCGAGATACACATACTACATACTACATACTGCATCATATGTGTAGACATGGGAGAGGAGACCCCCGACATCCACATCCACATCCGGTTGATTTATGTTCAAAAACATAAAAACTGTTTACAAAGTATAACAGAAGAAGAACAAAGTATTTATGTCGCCAAAATGCGTATTTAAAACGCTCATAATTAGCTCAGTCAGATAGTTTAGTCCCGGTCGCCTTGGGGCCCGAATGGAACTGGAACTGGACTCCGCCTCATCAAAGGCAATCGGACGGATCGCACCGATCGCTCTCGTTCATAGTTGTTGACTTAATTGCTTTTTAAATGACAGCAGAAAGTGCTCTCCGCTCTATATACAATCTGCACGGCTGCTTATTTTGAGATACTCATCTGAAAGATCGCTGCGCACTCGTTTCGTGTAGATACAAAATTAGATTTGTATTTAGATGTGCTTAAATTGGCATATCGCATGCAAGTTGACAGGTTGTCGTTGGTCGTGGGGATGGAAAATGCTTCTCTTTTAAGTATTAGAACGATGTTATGGGGAGCTAGGAAATTTAAGGAGATTATCATAGATTATCTTGGCCACTTGAGGCCATAAAAAAGGTGTTGGAGTTCAAGAACTACGCATAAATATATCCACTTGGATGCCTTGTTTTTCTATCTATATTTGATCAGTTCACGCCTCAATAAATGATGCGAATACATCTCGATTTATTTGCTTGCCGATTGATCTTCTTTGTTTTCATTAAAATTTATGTAAACTGTGAATAATGTAATTTTCGTTTTAATTGCTTTTGAAGAATTGTTGGTCAAATTCATTACTCAAAGGAAAATAATTCTAGTGCTTCCAGAATTAGTCTAATTATTTACATTTTCAGCTTAAATAAAATATCTTGATATAATTATAATTTAAATATTTATAGGATGACGAAGATTTAAAACTTATTAAGCAGGTAAAAGTCTAAATGTCTCTATAAATCTTGTGATAACTAATGTATTAGTTGCTTTTCCAATTTATTACATTTTGTCAAAGGCTCTGTAAATATATTTACTACCTAAATCCGATTTAAAATCAATAATAAACTATAAATAACTATTAAAATGTTCAAATAGAAAATTCAGCTTTTAGGAAAATCTGTTTGCTCTTCTCTTGCGTGTTTCTTTTAATCGAGGGAAATGTTTAGCTGGCAACCCAGATCAATAAACGAGGCGGAATCACCATTTTATTTTTTTCTGGCAATAATCGTATAGCAAACGGAGAATTTCCTCGGAATTTCCACATCTAATTAAGGCGGCAAACTAAGCGAAAATGAGAAACGAGCTAGGCAGTCAGTCGTCTTTGGAAACAATTGATTTATGCGCAAGTATTGGTTGCCAGAACGCCCCTTTTTTTCGGCTGCCTGATGAATGAATCTTCATAGTTTAGATCAAGGATCACACATCGGAGGGACTGCGCAGCGGCGGCGCCTATATATCCTCCGGAGCGGAGTCAGCTAGGGCAGGGAAAATCATGGCCTCGTCGCTCGGGCATTGTTTTCATTTCATTTGCGAGTCGACTCGAGTCGCTCTCGCCCACACATATGTTGGGAAAATAATAGGAAATCGGTTTGTCCCCCGGCATGAGGTCCTTTGGCCTGCACAGCAAGATTTGCAGTCCTTAGGCGCATAGCACATGCCATTGATTACCATGTGTGGGAATTGGCCTTGCGAAAAAATAAGCAACTTAGTTGAGATCACACATAAAGAAGCGCTCGTCCTTCGTCCTGCGGCGATCCTCGCCTCGCTCCTGGCACGTTCTAAATTTAGCATCGGGATTTATGACGATCCCTCGTCATTTGAGCCGCTCTTCCACTGCTGCATTAGTTTTTTTAAGAACCCCTAGGATAATACTGGAAATGGCCGGGGAAAAGGAGAGGGGGCGTTGACAGTTGTGTGTCTCCCATTTTTAGGTAGCTACCCGAGTCCCAATCCCACATTAAATCCCCTTCTTGGCTCTACTATATGTATTATGTGGATATTTCCTTTGGGGGGCTGGACTAAAACAGTGTTCGGTGGAAATTCTATGCGGTAATTGCAGCCACCGAAACTAATACAGTGGAGAGGGCGACTTGTTCCTTTAGTTTTCCTAGGGATTTTCAATATTCTGAATGCGGCATCCAGTGTCAGAGGGGAAAGTATATTTGGGGATGAGGGGTAAGAGAAAATTTCAAGTGCATTCGGTGGACAAATATTGACAGAGGATGTGGTTCAGTGAGTTAATAACATATTGATAAAACTAAGCCATAAATCAGTTTTGAGAGGGTCTCCCGAATGTATAGATCTTAGGGTTACGGAATTCTTTAATCACATCATTTAAGCTTAATTATAACCATTAGAAGACAAGTAGTTTTCAAGATAAGTAATAATTTTTTGGAATTTTATATTTTAGGTGAGAAAAACTCTAAAAGTTTAGGTTTATCGTAGAATAAATACTATACGAATGACATAAATAAATTATGAAATACAATTTACAATTTTTTAATATTTTATTTTATTTCTAGATCCCAAATTTCCTCTGCCTTTAATCTTAAATACTAACAATTTCTTCTCGAAAATCCGTTTTGTAACAATTAAGCATAAAATGAATAAATAAATTTCATCAAAACTCAAGTCAAACGTCCTTTATTATTCCAATGAACTCCTCGCGAATGTTGAAATGTGATCAAAATGCTCCACAGAACTGCGAATATTACAATTTTCATTCGGATACGGATTCCCTTTTGCCATATTCCCAGATGAGCAGATGGCCGTGTCCGTGTCCATGTTAAAGTCAAAACGGTGTATCCAAAAAATATACGAAGCGTTTCCGATTTCAAAGTAAAGCGAGACAGACAGACAGACGAGTCGAGAGCGAAACGGAAGCGTTTGCTGCCCACTGGGAGATGGAGACGGAGACGAAGATCGCGATGCATTGTTGTGACCCATTCGCAGACTCATTTGTGCCCCGCTGATTGATCGCTGCGGGGAAAATAGCTGCCCCAGTCCTGGATCCATGGGGGTAGTCGTATTATTTGAGCAGGGAGGGGAAAATATATAAAATATCTTGAAATAATTATAAGCTATTATATAACTTTCTTGCAAGCTTCTGACTAAAATTATAGTACCCTGTATATAATTATATATTAATTTAATATTTCAAAAGCATAGATCAGAAACTACCTTAAATATTCCTGAATTAATAAAAACCTCTCCCATACTTTAGCCCCTTCTCTACACCCATGCATCAGCATCGCCGGGAACCCCTATTTAGGGGCATAAACATCTGGTTCACGCAACGCTGCCACCGACAACCAAATATGCAAACTGCGCTCAACGGGTGAAGTAATTAAAATCATCGATATACTCGCCTTCCTTCACGGAGGTGCTGCCTGCATTTTCGAGTGCATTTGGCCAATCAATCAGCGATCAAAGTTCATAGACGGATCCAGGGGTTTCACAGGGGATCCAAGAGGCACGGCGTAGGCAGTGCTGACTAATGGCCACCGATGATGAAGTCGGCCGATCTGTCCATCAGCAACAATAACAAAAAGCCCGGCTAATGTACTGAATATGCATCTACAAGATACATATATGTACCTATATATTGATGTGAGCGCGTACAAGCTCTATATGTTTGTTTATGAGGCTGTTGGGGGAGTGTGTGTGGAAGTTCATAAAAAGACAAGTGAATGATGGTGGTTTGTTAGGGGGTTAGACTTTGGGATACCGCTTAAGCGGTCTTAAAAGTCTTTATCCTATAAATATTTAGAGCTGTGACAGAGGTTAGATATATTTACTTACGCAGTTCTCCCTGCTGTACAGAATTCTGTATATTTCACACTCGTTTCCACCTCTATTTTAAGCATTTGTAGTATATACCCCCTACATTTTAGTGCCACTTACAGGGTATTTCGACTGGAAGTAATTGCTTGGAGGCGCGAAAAAAAGGGGCAGCAGCAAGCAGCGATCGCTACCAGCGTTGTCTCTCTCGCACCCTAGCTCGCTCTCACTTGCTCTCTCTCTCGAGCACTCATCCGCCCCGTTGCCATCGCTATACGGATCCAATTCCGGACGGACGGACGGTCGCATAAATATTTTGCTTTTATATTTTTTCAGCCGAAGATGCGCGCAGCACATAAAAAGCAACGCGCCCGCGTACACAGCCGATTGTAGTTGTCTATAAACAAAAAACAATCCATAAAAAAGCCCAACAGCGACGGCGGTCGACATCCAAAAAGGAGCAGCAACAGCAGCAACAACAACAGGAGCAACAAAGGCAGAGAAGGGAAACCAAACCAAACCAAACTTTTGTTTATTTACACAAAAAACATTTTAGTGACTTGGCCCGCAGGCAAAAATTGTTGACTTCTTCCCCGGCCTCTAGATGTTGGCCTGCCCTTTTAACAGTCAGGAAGTAACTAAAAAGATTTTTCCACAGCACATGAACCAAAAATGAAATCAAAGATCAGGCCGAAAGATGGGTCAAAGATCAACTAATATATCAGTAGAATTTTGGAATTTGTAAAGGGAATTGAAGGATCGTTTTAAAAATGAAAATACATACATATGTTTATGTTTTATTATAATGTTCAGTTTGAATGCCTTTGAGAGATAAATATTATTTCTACATAGCTATAGGAATAAATTTTAAAATATATAATTTTCAAAATAAAATTGGTCTTTTATCAATCTCTTTAAAAAATTATATTTTACAAATTGTTTACCACATTAAACTAATTTTTCCATGTGCAATAAAAATCGTTTAATGTCAGCAAAGGGAAAACAAAAGATCCACAACAGCAAAATGGTGAATTCCTTGTTCTGGGAACGCGATCATCACCATCATCATCATTGTCGTAATCTGATGTAAACGCTTGACACTTTGCGCTCGGATCTCGTCTTGCTGCTAGGCTCCTCATCCCTCACCCCCACCAAGAGTTTCCCTTTGGCCAACCGCAGCCGGCTAAAGACAACATCTGGCGAAAGGCAAAAGATTAATTTCTGACAGCGCGGGAGCGTCCCCAAAGGCGGCCATACATATTCATATATGAACACTGAGATGAGAAAGATTCGATGGCGGCAAAGAGACAAAAAAACTATTAGAAGACAAGGAATCTGGATAAGGGAGATACCCTGTAAAAATGTATAGAACTGAAAATTGTAATGGGAAAATTAGTTGTGATTCTATTATTTAAAGTTTAAGGTTTATTATAAAATATAAATTCACACATAAATAATTAAAAAATTGAAATATAATATAATTTTGTTCAGAAAAAGTCATATTGAAGAAGCATTCTACCATTTAACATTTGATTTCCACAGAAATTCTTTAACATTAGTATTTATTTAATCAATTTAATATTAAAACTAGACAGGTTATTAATTAATAGTTAATATCAAGACCTATTAATGTTTTTGAGACAGTCCAACATACCCCAAATAAATCGAGGAAAATAATAATTATTTATGCCACCGCTGATGGATATGAACATTGATGTCGATGTTGAGCAGATAGTTTTCCACGCAGCGCTTTTCACGGTCGCATCCATCAATCCCGCCGCAACACAATACGCCATATAAAGTCGGATGAGAAAGTACACACACACACACACACGGATCTCTCCGGATTTTGCCTTAGTCTGAGCCCGGGTAAGGCGACAGTGCGTCTCTAGAACTAATCATGAGACCCATAAAATATCGCCCTGAAATTGAATTCTTTCACTACGGGCCTTAGTCGCACTCTCGAGGGATCGCTTCTTGGGTTCCTCTTTAGTACTTCATTATGGACGCACTAACGATGTTGTTTTAATGATCTCAAAACTCGACAAAAATCCACTTGACAAAATCCACAACAGGCAAGTTCCTCCCTTCCTCTTCTCAAGTGCTGTGAGGACCGGGTGAAGGGCAGAGGGCCCCCGAAGGGTCGAGCATACAATGCATATATTCCGAACTATATATGTATATATAAGTCCCGGGAGTATATATAAACCGGAGATGTGTGCCTGAGCATTTTTGCACAGACACTTTATGTCTGGTGGAAAATATGTGTGAAAAAGACCATTGAATGTCGGAGCATATCTTTGGAGCCTTGTTATTGGGCATGATTCTCCGGCGGCTCGAAGGGAGTGAGCGAGCTGTTGATTGGCAGGGACTATAAAAATTGTTAGAGCAGAAACAGCCATGAAAATGCATTGAGAGTTCCTGTTGACAGATACGAATTATGCTCAACAGGTAACTAAATGTGCTTGGAAATTATGGAAGCGGCAAAGGACATGGCACTTGTCGTTTTTCACAGAAATTAAGGAAACTTTGCGGGCTATTTTATGTATCTATATCTATCTATCAGTTCTATATCCCACCTATACTTTACGAAGCCCTTTGTAACCCCTCAACAAGTTGAATACAAACAGTTATTTACTAGATTATACACTCGTGTACAAATCTACAGATCTGAACTCTAAAGGCGGCTTGTAATTATCGTGTCTCGGCTATAAAGCTCTGGCTTTAATTGCCTTTATTAAAGCTTTTAAAACGCATATAAGTAAGCGTTCTTAACCTGTTAAGTGGGTTTTTGGGTTAAAGTGCTACGTAATATGATCTCACATTAAGAAAAAGCTTCATTGAGATGGAATATCAGTTCCCGCCTTGATAAACAGACTGAATCATACGGAAATCTTAGGTCAGTTAGTATCTGGCATTCGTCAATAAGATAAGTTTGATTTTCCAGCACAAATATTAATTAAGCTGCGGTGCTGAAGAGATATTAAAAGAGCCACAAATATTTTTAGCAATCAAACCTTCACCAGAGCGAGTCACCGATTATTTTGCAACGCCCAATTGACCCAGATCCCCCTGAACCAAGCCCCCTCTACGACCCAAAGGCCTAATGTTTAGCTAGCTCCATCTCCGTCTCTCGTTTTGTTTATAACAATTTAGCAGAATCACGGCGAACGATCCGAGCCACAACAACACAAGTCAACATGCAAAATGATATTTAATAAGAGGTTGGCGTCGCACTCGCTGGCAAGTTGCTAGAGGTAAGGGGTTTCAAAAGGGGGTAACACGCATCAATTGCTCGCTACACATTAAAATTAATTTTAAAATTCACGTAATATATACATATTGTCAGAGAATTAAAAGTCCAAATAAATCTACAAATTGAAGACAATCTTTAACCTAAGAATTCCGTATGCTTTAGCTCAAGATTCCCAGTTTCTAAAGTATTAACTTTCTGATATTTGTAGACAAATCTTGGCTCTAAATATATATTTTTTAAGCATTTTGTTCATTTTCTTACAGCTTATTTTTCCCAGTGTTCATATGCATAGAAAGAAGGAAGAGAATCGCAAACAGAAATCACTGAAACTGAGGGCAATACCCACAGAAAGAGAAAGACACGTGTTTTGAATTAAGTGCGTGCCCCGCCCTGCACCTCGACCCAGTCCACCCACCCACTGCAGCACCCCCTCCTACCATTAGAGCCACATTCTTGATGCTCCGTGGTTGTTGACATTTTAATGGCCTCAAAGGAAACACACTCACAGGAAAATAATAATAAAAAAAAAATATGTACAACAATGCACATGCTGCATGTGCGGCATAATCACGTGCAAACAGGCCAAATCAGAATCGCAACTGGCAATTTGAGCAGAGCTGCGGCAGCCACAACACGTTGTTAACTTGCTGCTTGCTGCCTGCTGCTCAGGTGCAGAGCTTCGACCCGAAGCTTGGCTCTGGCTGCTCTAGTATAGGTGAGTATCTGTGTGCGACGGCGACCTGTTGCCACGACGTTGGCAGAGCTTCAGCTGCGACAGAGGCAGCGACAGCGGCTGTTGGCTGTTTTTGGGCGCAGTTGATGAACGAAGCTGTTGGCCGAAAGACGCGGCGGGCTCAAACTCCGGCTTAAACTTCCATTTAAAAAATTAAAGCTGCCAAGTTAGTAGCCCAATTTGGGAGTTAAGTGACTCTAAATCAAAGTGCAAAAGTGAATTGTCACAAGTTTATTATAAAGACGTTTAACTTTCGTATATATTAGATCGAAAAAAATTGTCATTAAAACCAAAGTGCATGTGTGAAATTGATCAATTATCTGATGATTACAGATTTGTTTCTTAGTTATCATATTAATTAATTAAAAATTCACAACATTTATACCAAAATATAAAGGAATATTCATAGAAATCCCACTTTGAAAACCTTTTTATAAGGTCCAGAACCAGTTATATTTATAAATTAACCTGTACAATGATACATTAAAACCTTAAATAAAATCTGTACAATGTGCTACAAAGTACAGACCTCACCATACCAGTTCTATAACAATTAAACTTCCTTCCCCTAAGTGCGTGCAATAAATCCATCAAGTTAATAGAGTGCGCAGCAATTTCAGCCACAATTTGAGAGCTCATCACCACAATCGCATCTCATCGCGTATCTTGTGGCTGCTATCTTGTATCTGGTATCTCTTAATCCCCTGAAAATTCCAAGCTTCGCTTGCAAGGGACCCACAAAAGGCAAAGAAATCCAACAAAAGAAAGGAGAAGAAGATTTCAGTGAAAGTGATGAAGCGTCGCCAACATCCGCGTCTCTTAATGATCGGCAGAGATCACATGTGCTTATATATATGCATATAAGTGGGCCACCAGAGATACAACAATGGAGAAACAATAACAACGCAGTAGTTTAACTAAATGTTTGCATGCGCAAAATGTTGTAAAAAAAAAATACACAAATAATTTACTGCCAGAGGACCGGAATTTCAGTTTTGAGTCAGCCTCAGGCTGAGAAAATAGCCAAAGTTTATGCAAGACGAAGGGGAGATGAGTTAAATAACTTTAAAAAATTGTTTAAAATTTTGATTTATTATACAAAAAATATATTTATAGACTTAAGTTTCTATAGAAACTATTTTTTTACAGTCTGTAAACGTTAATTATAAATTTCAAATACAATATATTTCTAAATATAATATTTCTTCTCTTAAAAACTATTACAATTTAAGTTATTAGCTTATTTTCTTGAACCTCATTGGCACTTGTATGTGCTTAATGACTTCAAGTTGTGGTTTCACAAGCTCTCAATAATCTATTTTTAAAGTTGTCTTTTTAAAATCAATGATAAACTCAAAGTTTCACCTTCAGTTTTTAACAATTAGGCTTTTGTTTAATATATAAATTCCTATAAATCAAGGCGTTTTCTAAGTAAAAACTTTAACAAAAGGTTTTGCCAGTTGTCCTAAGTATATAGTATATTATTGTCCCATTGAAATGCTATCCTCAAAACTCCACCTGACTTCCTCAACACTAAACTGGGTTTAATTGCCTTTGGCATTAAATGAGTTTACCATACATTAGCGGGTTTATGACCCACCTGTAGCTACACTTAACTTGGCTCTTAGCCATTCGTCGCGCGTAAATAACCGCAGCAGACCCCAAAAACTCACCTTGAGCCGACTGGCACACCTGAACTAAAAAGCGTCGCGCAGCATCATTTGAGCCACGTTAAGAAAAAAAGGCAATTTTTCTCCATCTTCTCTGTTGGTGTCACTTGTGCACTACAATTGCAAATTCCCCACATCGCTGTGGCTTGTTTTTCCACAGCTCTTTTTTTAGCTTTTGCGCCTTTTCTCTTTTTGTCTGTTGGTCTGTTTGTCTGCCCCTTCCAACGACTGCCGGTCGTCGCCTAATTACCCATTATTTCGCTTCGAAAGTGCACTCATAAAAATGCATCTAAGAGATGTGCTCTCAACTTTGTGTAAAAATCTCTGGCTAAAAAAATTGAAATATATTTTATATAAATTTATCCAACGATAAAAATGTCGTTTCTGGGTATTTTTAATATAGGAAATACTTTTTTAACAACTTTCTAAGTAATGTAAAATTACCAGGAAGAAATACCTAATAGAAAGCTAAAGATTTGATGCTTAAAAAATGTTTAAGTCATTCCTATGATTTTATACTAGGGTTTAGTAAATAAAATAAGCAATTGAAAAAGTAAACAAACTAATTAATTAACATTTATATTGCAATTTTTCTCTGTGTAGCCATCAAGAAACCACGAAAAGCCGCCCAAGCTGACCAAACGTTAATTGAAGACCAAAACTGAACCAAGCTGATAATCAGACACTTTTCGATCAGCCCCTGTAGATGCGGTGTTAAGCCAGAAAATACAAAAAAAAAATGTGCACCGCTGGCGCTGCTGCTGCAACTGCTACTGCAGATGATGGTGAAGCCACTACAGGTGGAGCTGCTGCCGCCGAAACATCGGATACCCATACGAGTGCCCCAAGTTCGACGGCCTTGAACCCCAGCGCCACTCAGGTAAATACCACATACAGATGACTCGCACGAATATGCGGTGGCCAACATACATATTTTTGGTTCGCGCTTGATTCGCTTTTGTTGCTTTTTTGCTGGTGACTCCCCCCCTGAAGCTCTTCCCCCTCCACCCCATTAAAAAACCTTATCTGACAACAAATAAAAACGAAGCCGCAGAAAAATCGAGCAAAACCAGTTTACTTTTTGGCTCGCTGATTTTAACCGGGACTAGGTTTGGGTCTTGAGTATTATGCGATCGGTCGGTCAATCAATTCGTATGGAGCTTATGATCAGGTTTAAAATAAAAGATTAATGCAACCCAAACGATGGCTTTTTATTGGGTTGATATGAAATAGTTTGAAAGTCAAGATCATGGCAACTGCTAAATGGTAATTAAGCGAGCTTTTATTATGGTTATGAGAACCAGTTTATATGCACTTGATTGTTTGGCTAAGACTTTAGAGAACAGTACTTAAAAGCCAAGTCTTTATTTACTTAATTTAGCTGAAAATGGTTAATGGTTTCTTTAAATCCTAGAGAGGCAGGTAATACTTCAACAAAACAAGTTTGGTTGCATTAACAGATATTAATAATGTTTCTAATACTATTTGTTAAAATATTAATTGAAGAACTAAACTATGAGCATTATGAAGAAGCTTCGTATTTTTGATTTTAATTAAAATTGTAAACGCCACACCTAAGTTAAATTGAAAGTTACAACACTTCCCCGGAACCAACTGTCAGTTAAATACGAAAAAATCAAAACAAACTGAAATACGATTGAGTTTTCAACCAAGCGTCAAGGTTCAAAAGAGTTGAGCAAAGATTTGCCCAGAGCATGATGACAGGCACCGACAACGAATCACTGCTGGAGGACGGAAGCCAGGGCGATGGGCAGCACCGGCTGAGGATTTGGCAGAAGGTAATCGGGAGGCCACATCCTATATCCTATCCTATCCTATATATATACATATCTATCGGTGTATTCGTTACTAGATTGTGTTCTTTATGCTGGGACTGATAGTGGCTCTGACCATCTGCGTCCTAATCCGACTGTCCAATCGATTGGCCGCCGATGCCGAACTAAAGGCACTGAACCACTTCCGCGAGATCTACTCTGGCCGCAGTGGCCACCTATTTGGCCACTAAGCTTCTGTTTATCCACTCTATATTTTTTAATGTTTGTCTTTCGCTTTTTTTTTATCTTTTGGTTTGTTTGCTTGCAAATTGTTTAAATAAAGTGCTAAATGATTGAAATGCGGAATAAGTTATGCCAGCTCCTCTGGCGGGAGTGCAAATTAAACAACAAGCAATTAGCCAAAGATCAGGAAAAGTTTCAAATCAACGTCACTGACGGAGGGTTATTTCATTGATTATTAAACACCCGTATCGGATGGGCTTACGCGTCGTATGAGTGATGCGGGCGGCGTATCTTTTTCTTTCTTACAAATAGCTATGCTTTTAAATATTTTTGATGATTTTTTAAATAAAATTTTATGATTTGTAATAGTCTTGTGCATTAAATATCCTTTACTTTTTAAGGTAACAATTGAATTAAACTCGCCGGAGGTTCTTAAACCCGAAAAAACCAGTTGGAGGAGCTATCTTCAGTGGATTTTGGCACCTATCCTAAGCGCAGCCACTGGCTTTATCCTTTATTACCAAGGACCCTGGTATGGATTGGCCACCTTCTATGTGAGCTTGATAGCCGCTCTACTGGTTCGTCCTGGATGGCGATGGTTTTATATAGCAATGGTGACCACTCCCCGAGATACCAAGTAAGTTATAGGCAAAGCTTTAAAGATTTTGTTGGAAAGAGTCAAAAGATAATCTTAAATGTATTCAGATTTCATTGCATAAAATATCTGAGATTTAAAAATATATCCCCTGATTTGATCAGTTCTAATATAAAATCAATCTTTCTTATAGAAATATGATATTTTGACAAGTAGAAAATAAATTTGCTCTAACAATTATTGATTAATAACTTTAAATTCGTTTAAAATACCTTATTTTGGTTTGATTTAAATAAAATTAATCAAAACTAGAATTTAAAGACAGAACTCACCGCTTAATAGACTTCTTTGACTTGTATTTTCATAAACTTCCCTTCTCCAGAGCTCTCTTTGCCTACATCCGTGTTCTGCTGTTCATCAAACGGCAGGAGCGGAAGAATGTGAACATCGGTGACATCTTCGAGGCGAATGTGGCCCGCCATCCCGACAAATTGGCCATTGTCAGCGAGTCCCAGCAGTGGACCTTCCGGCAGCTGAACGAGCACTCCAACCGGGTGGCCAATGTATTCCACAGTCATGGCTACAAGAAGGGCGATGTGGTGGGCCTGCTGTTGGAGAACCGAGCCGAATTCGTGGCCACCTGGCTAGGTCTCTCCAAGATCGGAGTAATTACACCGCTGATAAATACGAACCTCCGGGGAGCATCGCTCCAGCATAGCATCACGGTGGGTCAGTGCACGGCTCTCATTTACGGGGCCAGCTTCAGATCGGCTGTGATGGACATAGCCAAGGATCTGCCCGCCCACGTCGGCCTGTATCAGTTTAACGATGAGGCCAACCAGGAAATAGTGGCTTCAGAGGGACTCAGCCAGGGATTGGCCCAGCAGTTAAATGGGCTCCTGGAAACGGCTGCCAAGGATAAGGTGGCCGCTGGAGCTTCCCGACCGGATCATCATGATAAGTTGGTGTATATCTACACCTCGGGAACGACGGGTTTGCCAAAGGCAGCTGTCATCACACATTCACGGTGAGTAATGGGTTTTATTTTAAATTATGGGTTCTTATAGAGAAGGGCTGATCATACAGTCAACCTAGGTTCCCGATGATTTAGCATTTTCTCATCTCAATAAATCCCATTTCTTTCAGATATTTCTTCATTTCCGCTGGCATTCACTTTACACTTGGTTTTAAGGATCAGGATGTGTTCTACACGCCCTTACCCCTGTATCACACTGCTGGCGGAGTGATGAGCATGGGCCAGGCTCTCCTTTTCGGCTCCACGGTGGTCATAAGGAAAAAGTTCAGTGCCTCGGGATACTTTGCCGACTGCTCAAGGTTTCAGTGCACGGTAAGATCAGTTTTTGTCATTTAAATCCAAGGCGTAATGTATCCTTCCCTTTCTTAAATCCCCTCCAGGTTGGTCAGTACATTGGTGAGATGGCTCGCTATATCCTGGCCACACCATCGGCTTCACATGACCGCAAGCACCAAGTGCGCATGGTGTTTGGAAATGGATTGCGTCCACAGATTTGGCCACAATTCGTTGAGCGTTTTGGAATCGGAAAGGTGGGTGAGTTCTACGGCGCCACCGAGGGCAATGCCAACATCATGAACAACGACAGCACCGTCGGAGCCATTGGCTTTGTGTCCCGTATCATGCCACAAATCTATCCCATTTCGATTATAAAAGCAGATCCACACACCGGTGAGCCTTTGAGGAATAGCAAAGGCCTCTGCGAGCGGTGTCAGCCCGATGAGCCTGGCGTGTTCATCGGAAAGATTGTGAGGGGCAATCCCTGCCGGGAGTTTCTGGGCTACGTGGACCAGAAGGCCTCTTCCAAGAAAGTAGTGCACGATGTCTTCTCCAAGGGCGACATGGCATTCATCTCCGGCGATCTTCTGGTGGCCGATGAGCGTGGCTATCTCTACTTCAGGGATCGCACAGGCGACACCTTCCGCTGGAAGGGCGAGAATGTGTCCACCAGTGAAGTAGAGGCGCAGCTGAGTAATCTGGCTGGGTACAAGGATGTCATTGTCTACGGCGTCAGCATACCCCACACCGAAGGCAGAGCTGGAATGGCGGCCATCTACGATCCCAGTCGCGAGGTTGAGGTCGGTCAGTTAGGCGTGGAACTGGCAAAGGCACTGCCCGGCTATGCGAGACCGCTGTTCCTGAGGTTCCTACGAAAGATTGACCTCACGGGCACCTTCAAGCTGCGCAAAGTTGAGCTCCAGCAGCAGGGCTTCAATCCGGACATTGTCGAGGACGAACTGTACTATGCCCAGCCGAATGGCGTGTATGCTCCACTCACCTCATCCATTTACGAGAGGATCCAGAGGAACGAACTGCGCTTCTAGAAGCCCTCCTCCAGACTTCCCTTTAGATGAGGAGAAGTCAAGACTGTGCCCCATATATACATATGTATATTAGTAGAATGGATTCTGGTTGCTTCCAATCCGAATTTCTGTTAGTTCTAATTTGGTAAAGTTGATTATTTCGCTAGCATTAAAGTTATGTAAAACAAGGAAAGTTATCCTGGACGAAGAGTTTTCCTGGGGGAAAGACTGACAAGGATTCTAGCTTTGTCTGCATTATATTTTTATGAAGGTTTTATATTCTTTTAAAAACAAGCAATCTCAATTAGGAATGATTACAAAATGTAATATAAATTCAAGCTAGTTACAATTTTATAGTCTTTTATTGTGCTAGCATTAAATAATGTTTAAAAAGGAAACTTACAAATGAAATAGCATCAGAAGCCACTATTCGTTCTAACAAAAAGTGGTTAAGATTTCTAATATTCCCATATTCACTGTCGTTTCCAATCGTATAGGGTTTAGCATTACTGAAATCTCAGCTTTCCATTAAACTTAAAACTAATTTTAATTTATGGAAAACTAAGCCCAAATACGACTGGAAACGTCTCGAAAAAATGAGCGTATAAAATACTTTCAGCAGTCTCTGGGCGAACGCACTCAATCCTTGGGCGGCACATTCTTGTTTAGCTCTGACCGCTTCTTTTCCTCCATACGCTGCTCCACCTGGTCCAATCGCTCACTCATCGCGTCCAGGGAACTAAGCAATCCCGCCTGAATCTCGCCGTACCGCTTCATAGCAAGGACAAGGCTCTCCTCGATGAGCTCGCTCTGCTGTGCGTACTCGCCGTTGTTCTGCGTGATCTGCTTCAACTGGTCCAGGCACTCGCTAGGAATGCTGCGGAAGTACTCTGCCCCCAGCGCTGGTTCCAACTGCTTGATCCTCTCCAGCTGCTCGGCCTGAGTGCTCAGCTCGGGGGCCACGGCGTGCAGGTAGACTTCCTTGGAGCGCACCTGCTGATGCTCCTCGAGGAAGTTGGGATCCAGGTATTTCTCCAGTTCGGGTGCTCGCTTTACGCACTGCTGCAGGGGAACACTTCCCGTAGTGGCTTCGCCCAGAAGTGCGTGGGCCGAGCACAGGGCGTCCACCACGCCTTCGCCAGCCTCTGGTGCATCGGGCAGGGGACCCAGGACTCGTGTCAGGGCATCAATTCGCTTCTCCAGGATGTCTAGGGCTTCCATTATAGCAGGATTTCTCTTTGTTTTGTTTTATTTTTTTCGTTCGGAATGATGTCAGGTGTAATGTGACCGCAGCTCGAGTGCTAAAATATACCAAACAGTGTGTACACACTTGTTGAAGTGGAGCATTAACCCTTAACTGACTCACTGGGGTTAAAATTTAAATTATTACATTTTAATAAAATAAAAACTTTTAAAAACTTTTTAGAGCTTATCAGACAGAAGGCAGCATCACAAGCCAAGTCGATCTAGCCATATCCAAGAGAAAAAATTTTTTTTTAATGTTTTCAAAATTTGATAAGGGGTTACATCATTAAAATTTTCAAAAATTGAAAAAATTTTGAATTTAAAAAAATTTTGAATTCGGAAAGCAGATTTATTAACCATTTAAAAACTAACACAAAAATGCTTTCCAAATTAAATTAAATTAATTTTTGGCTTAGTTATAGATTTTTAAAGTTTTGAATTTTTGCAAAAATTATCATAAAAAATTATGGATAAATATTTTAATGCTGAAAAAGCTGAAGAAGGTGCCCAAGCAGGATGATGCCCACAACATACGCCAGCTCATCCTGGATAATTTTATTTGTAAAAATATATTTCCGAAAAAACCCCCGGAGGTAGAAAAATTTCCAGCATTTATGAATTTCTATCTTTTTACTTAAAACGATTTAGCACATTACAGCTTAAAATTCTCAAGAGATAGGGACTCCGCATCCTTGTTGATCTGCGCCAGACTGTCCTCGGATATAATGCGCACCACATCAGCGTCCGGTTCATCGCCGGCGGAATCGTCGAGCACACATAACAGGCCATCGTTTTCCATGTAGGGAAAGAAGAACTCCGGCTTGTCCCAGCTAGCCTTGCTACCAATGCCACAGTGCAACTCCTGGGCCATGTGCTCCGCCAGCAGCTCCGGCTCATCGAAGTGGAGGTCGCAGGTGACGCAGCGCAGCATGCAGATTTGCCGTCGAAGGTAATTCACAACCTTTACCCTCTGATAGAAGTTCAGAGAGCTGGTGGCGCGATCAAAATCCAAGTTGTGGGTCTCGGTCATGTGCTTCTTTAGGTCGACAAAGCTCTCACCCAGATGAGAGCAGAAGAGGCACTTAATGGCACTCGGCTCGCCATCCCCAGCCCAATCAGACCAGTCCGAGTCGTGCTCACCATCTGAATCGGGGCGGGCTAAGTGCTTGTCGAAGTCTACGCTGCCTGTTTCCAGATCGACGGATGTGGATGCAGAGGCCTGTCTTCGCTTTTGATGGTGCTGTTTTCGTGGAGTTGGTGCCGCCGGTCCGCGATTGTAGTTGATAAGGAAGTATTTATCGTACTCCCTGCGATTTGGATTTATTCGCTTGTGTCCCTTCTTACGCATGTGCTCCTTGAGCGTCGGTCGATCCTTGAAGATCTTCTCGCAGTACAGGCACACCAGCTGATTCAAGTTCTCCTCCAGGTGATCCAGTAGCTCGTCCACATACACTAGCTTCTCCGGCTTGCCCACCAGCAGGAAGTGCTTATCGAACAGGTGGTCCAAGTAATCCGCTCTCAGTCCCTTGATCACGGTTCTGCAGAAGAGGCACTCCTTCGAGAAGTTCCGGTCGGTGAGCTCGAACTGGTGCCTTTCCAGGGCTTTGCTCAGGCGCTGCTCCTTCAGTCTTCGGCGCAGCTCGTAGTCCTGGGGCAGGATATCACACAGCAGATAGTACTTTTCGTTTTTCGAGTATTTTCCATCGGGCAGCTGGTCCAGAAACATTGTGGTGCAGTACTGCTCGAATTCGTGGGCTAAACGCAAGGAAAGTTAATGAAATGATTACTTTCTAGGATTAGCATATACGTACCCTGAAACTCCTTCTCCCAGTACTGCAAATAGTCCTCCAGCAACGCTATTTCCTCCACATCGGCTATGACCAGACGGTGCTCCAGATAGAAGTGTGCCAGGCAGTCATCTTTGTCGGCGGGAAATATGTACACCTTGTCGCACTTGAGGCACTTAATGGCCGTATTGGCAGAGGGTTTCAATGGAGCACTAGACTTGGCCTGCTCCGGGGCCGAATCCTCACCAGAAACAGCCACCGCGTGGTCCATTTTGCTGTAGGTGCACAAATGAAGTTATTTGTTAATAAAAAAAGAGTTTTTTTCATACATATATTCAGCATTATTTAAGAATTAAAAAAGATGATGTATTTTGAAGAATTACTTACATTATTTACAGTTAAATAGTCCTTTTTTTTAACTCGCGAAAAAAACAAGAACCAAAACAATGTAAAAATTTACAAAACAGCTGACAAAATATACCAAACCCTAGGTGGTATTTTCCTTAATACTATATGCTACGGTCTTTTTTACGTTGAATTATTACGATTTGATTAACTCACGTATTAGTATTTTTTGGTACCTACCGCTTGGTCACACTGTTTCAACCGCAAACAAAGTAGGGGGAGGAATCCCATTTATTTTCAAAAAAATCAAACACTGGAGCACGACGTTAGCGTAAGTGGTCCCCACCGCGATCGATCCAATTCGGGTACCAATTAAACTATCATCAATACCCACACACACGCCATACACACCCACACACACCCCTGCCCAGTCGCCCATGCACGCACAAGCCCAAGACAGAGACACGAATCTCGGTACGAATTTATCAATTTAATAAAAATTGAGACTCGTCTGCAGCGGGTACAAAGTTCGATCCGTGTGCATTCGGCCTGCGCCATAGTGTGTGTGTGTGGGCTTGTGCGTGCAAGTGCGAGGGAGAGGGAGTGTGCAATATATGAAAACCAATTCTTACAGTCTGTGTCCAAAGCGCTTTTTGTGAAAGTATTTCTGTTTCCCCCGGCAAATTCGCATCACGATGGCTGCGCACTTCTTTCGCACTGCATTTTACGCAACGGCGGCGAGAAAATCGATGAGCCTGCCCTTCGCCGCCGGCCGGACAGCCGCCACCTTAGCCGTGGGCCTTTCCTTTGGTGGTAATTGTTGCCTCATTCCTCCGCTCCTAGCTTACGTTTATTTATAATTGTTTTCGATCCGATCTGCTTTCATTCTCCCCTTTACATCACCACACCACATCCATACATCACCTGCCCAACCCCACTACCCGGTCCCCAAAACAGCGCAAAATAGCCGCAGCACTGTGCCGTACGAGAATGTCTACGCGGATAGCTTCTTCGGTGGCTACCAGTCGCCGGGATTGCTGCAGCGTCCGATGGGCGAGATTCGCAAGATCCAGGCCCAGGCCCCGCTCATCCGGAACTTCTCGAGCCTGAGCAACCAGCAGTTGCAGCAGCCGGTTCTAAATGTAAGCATATTCTGTTTTTGAAAGACTTGGCGGAGAAGTATCAGAAAACTCTGGGATAATCCCCTTATATAAACTGTAGAGTGCATCCCTTCAAGCCTAAACACGTTTTCCAAATTCACAACTTAATAACGCAGTCAAACACTGTGGGCTTAATTAATAAATTTCACTTTTCATTAGCAATTTTCTATTTATGAGTAGTCTGGTTTATAAATCCACATTTTATATTCCTTAAGAGTTGCTTATCATAATTTTAATTATCTCTTTATTAAAGAGACATATGTATGTCCGAGCAAAGTTCACAAACTCTCTGATTAACATTTAGATTTATTGGTTAATGTTTTTCTAACTAAAACTTGTTATTATCTTTTCATATTTTACTTAAAACTATAATAAATTGTAATACAAGATATTTCTTAGTCTAACAATTTGCATAAATTTTTTATATTATATTTAATTAAACCTTACCCTCACCTCCGTCCGGTTTAGAAGTTTTTTCCTACTCACAAAGGCAGAGTTCATTGTTTATAATATATTTTAAAGCACGTACGTTTTTAACTACCCTTAGAAGGGCAGAATTCTAATATATTATCTCAACAAACCTACTTTTATATACGATAAGATAACCCTGAATTACCAAGATGAACTTAAGATTATAAAAAAACCTTTATGACGTGATCAGATATAATAAGAACACCTGTTTGGCTTTTAAAGACTCAAAATCGCCAAAATACTGCCAGTCTACAGTAGACAACACCTTTAAACAATTCAACATTTTCTTCTAGTGTGCTTACATATTATTGTTCCTCGTTTAAAAGGTCGTAAAGTATAAACTTTGTAAAGTTTTTTACTGGCCCAGTTAGTGTCTCAGGTCCGGTTTATTCATCGTATTTAACCTAAGATTGCGTCTAACCCAAAAGAGCATTCCCAGGCCTTTTTGCATATCTATTGATCTGTACTTGAACATTTGCTAATTTGCTTTTTATTTCCGCTTCTTCATTTTGTGCAATATGTAGTGTGTGACTTTTAAAATTTGCATGCTTGAATAATTGTATTTCATGTACTTTGAACCCGGCAAATGATTTCGGAGCTCTATCTCTCCCTACCTCTCCCGCTTTTCCACCAATCACTTGTTAAGATTATCTCTGCCTACGCTTATATACATATATTTTTAGACACACATCCATTTTTTAATGATTGTTGTTCAATGCCTGCAATTAGTAGGGGCTCATTAACCGCTTGAACCAACCAGTAAATGGTATAGTACATTTAAGTCACTGATATCACTGATACCGTTTGTTATGGACCTGCGGTCGATATATCCTTGGCCGGATTTATGGAACCACCCTCGCTTGAAGCAAGCTCAATTGAGCAATGTGGCACAGCTTTTTCGTGATGATTCAAATTATAATGGCGCCCAATGCCAAGCTTTTGCCCGAGCCCCCAAAGCGTTCGTTCGGGTTTCTCTCTATTTCCAGACTTTTGAGCTGATTATACCTGAAATTTGTTGAATGCAGGGTATATTGGGTAAATTTTAAAGGTTATACGAATCATTTCATGATATATTTGCCCTTTAAGGGCATAGTCGAATCACAAAATCAGTTACTGTATTTAATAGCTTATATCTCAGGATCTATTACACCAATAACCGTACTTTAGAGCTTCTTGTTTATAATTAAATAGTATCCTCTCGTCGAGACACTTTAGTTATTTCTCCCACAGGGGACTCGGGCTTCCAGTCTCGCATTGTATGTAATTTAAACCAATGCCGCAAAAAGTGAAAAAGAAATATTCTTCCCATATGTATATGCACACACACCTCAACTGAAATAACTATTTTCTATGGGGAATGTAAGCTCGCCTCAATTCCGCTCAACTATCCACGATCGTTCCACTGGATCGCTGGATATAGGCTACTTTGTGGATCAGTCAGTTAGTCAATGTCGATGCACCTGCTTAGTTTTATCTTTTAATATGGACTTCCTGATTGAGATAACGCTGCTGGTGATATTGGCGGTTATACTGCTGAAAATCTATCATCGGGCGAAGCGTGTGAGTAGCCGTGAACTCTCGCCGGAGGTTCAAGTGCAAAAGTGTCAAACTAAAGTGAAAGTCCCATCCAGCCAGCCAGCCTCTCTGTCGCTCATATTGTGTCATCATTTGGTGCTTCAATTATTGCGATTTTGCTCTTTTTCCGTAACAAATTTATGCGGGAACGATTCCACTAATCTAAATTGCAACTTCTTATCGTTGGACTTGGCGTGCCTATCTTTGAATCCATGTCTGGCTATCAGTTTAGCCTTGCTATAATGTAGGAAAAAAAGAACCCAAAACCTTTGCACATTCAGTCGCTGCTTCGCCTTCGTGCCAATTTGCCGCCTGCTCAAAGAGACTCTTGATAATTGAAATCCTAAAACAATTATACGGAAGCAAAACGGTATACAATGTACGGTTGCATTAAATAAGCTGCCCACATAGTTATTTTTCGCTCAATATAGACGCAAAGTGATCATTGCAATTCGATATCTTGCAATTCCCATAAAAAGTCCAAACGCATGCACACCTGCATTAGCCTTATCGGGAACTGGGGCGATTATCATCACGTGTACGGTGGCTTTCTCAAGGTCACCAGCAGCTGTTGCCGTGGATAAATCAGAGCCTTATCAAATCTGCCTCGTAATTTGCATGGATTTCGTTGGAATCGCCCGATCAGGCCATTATTTTAGCCACTCTAAACCTTCCTATCTAATCGGTTGCGATTAGTTACTCACTCAGTAGTTAGTTACTCGACCTATCCAAACTTTGCCTTGCTACAAAAAGATTACTCTACTCCAGACGGTTAATCATATATATATATATATCTAATTAAACACTTGTACTTGTAGAAAATCGAAATGTATGTATGTAAATTGCAGCTGTGTTTATTTAAGTTTCATTTCCCCTAACCCCACTAATCATATCTCATATCTCACCTGTTCGATAAAATGACGATAATAATGGTTTTCCCCTCAAAACGCAGAGCGCCATGGCCCCGTTGAAGAATCGCCGGTATATATCCTCGCAGGATATCACCAAGAACATGACCCTGTACACCAACAGTAAGACGCATGTCGAGGTTGACCCCAAGACGCTGGCCTTTAAGAAGCCCACTGGCAATCCCTTGGTCCTGATGATGGCCTGGCTAATGGCCAAGCAGAAGCATCTGAAGAAGTATGCCCAGATCTACACGGAAATGGGTTTCGATGTCATGGTGGTTCACATTACGCCTTGGCAGCTCCTCTGGCCGGTCAAGGGAACCCAGGTAAGTTGTTTTTACAGTTTCTGTCCCAGCTCAAAGGCGAATTAATCCCAATCCCCCGACCAGGTGGTGGCCGCCGAGACGCTGCGTTTTCTGGAGAACAACAAGTCGTATGAGCCGATCGTAATGCATGGCTTCTCTGTGGGCGCCTACCAGTTGGGCGAGATAATGCTGCAGATGTCGCGCGATATGGATCGCTACGGCAGCATCCTGGACCGTTTCGTCTGTCAGGTGTGGGACAGTGCCGCCGACATCACCGAGATTCCCGTGGGCGTGCCTAAATCGATTTTCCCCAAGAACGAACGCATGCAGAGCGCCCTGCGCAACTACACGCTGTACCACATGAAGACATTCCACAACCAGGCCACCATCCACTATATGCGCTCCAGCCAGATGTTCCACTCCACCCTGCTCAAGGCCCCGGCGCTGTTCTTTGTGTCCGACAACGATCCCATCGGACCGCCGTCCTCCAACCAGGCGGTGCGCGACAATTGGGAGCGGGCGGACATTAAGTGCACGTTCAAGCGCTGGGAGCGATCGCAGCATGCCGCTCACTACATGAAGCATCGGGATGAGTATCTGGAGACCTTGTTCCATCATCTGGACGTCTGCGGCGTCCTGGAGGCCATCGGCGTGCCCAAGCGCGCCAAATTGTAAGCGGAGGCACGCTCACGAATTCGGTGATATACATTTATTCAAGAATCAACGCGATTATGATTTTATCCTAGCTGCTAAGACCTAAAATTTAAATGAAGAAAACGAATACAAAAGCAACCCCAATGTCCCTTTCGTATAATTATGATCTTGTGAATTCCTAGGCTAAGCTTAATGTCGTATTGTATCAAAAACAGAGAGAAACTAATGCTCCACGCTCTATATATTGTTATATTGTGAGATGATCACTGCGTAGAACGGCTAAATAAAGTAATTTAATTAAAGTAAAAAAGAATAAATAAAAAAAAATCGCTGCGGACAGGATTCGAACCTGTGCGGGTAGAACCCAATGGATTTCAAGTCCATCGCCTTAACCGCTCGGCCACCGCAGCTTGGTAGAGCAACAGTTCTAAAAGCGGGTTTTGCCTCAAATGCCACCCTCTCCCCCTCTCTTTGACACATAGAATGTCGGTAACAAAGTGCGTCATACAAAAAAAAGTGTCGTATGGCGGGTTCCAGCGGTAGAACCCGCATTTTCCCCGTGGAACCCGCAAGGCTCGATTCTAGTTCGAATCTGGGCACCCCGAGGCCTGCTTGTCGGTTGGTCTAGTGGCTAAGGCATCCGACTGCCACCCTGAAGTGTATGGGTTCAAATCCTGGTTACTCATAAGATTTTTTGTCTTTTTTTTGATTGTTTTTTTTTTCTTTAGAAGGGATCGATCCACTCATTAATATTGCCGACCAAAGCCGACACCGCAGCTTGGTAAAGGAATAGTTCTAAAAGCGGGTTTTGCCTCAAATGCCACCCTCTCCCCCTCTCTTTCGCACATAGAATGTCGGTAACAAAGTGCGTCGAAAAAGCAGTTCCACAACAATGGACTGCTTTGAGAACGTAAATTCTGGGCAGTGTTTAAAAAACTGAAGTCGAATTACAGTGACGGACAAAAGTCTACGTACGACCCCTTTTTTTGGGTTTTAGCACTAACCATACAACATATAGACTGGTCATTTCATACAATGAAAATGGACACAAAAATTTCCTAACATGCGGTCCCATGTTAACTGTTTGCTGTTAGCGACAGACCGTCTGTTAGATTTTAGCTGTTAGCGTCCCGTCCCATGTTAGCTGTCAGCTGTTAGCGTCAGGCCTTTACATGTATGCGTGTTCATGCATTCACGTACACGGGTGCATGTGTGCGATCGTTTCATTTCGGGCCAGCAAGAATATTTGGTCTTTTGCTACTTTTCGCGCTAGGTACCCTAACAATATGGGCATATTCGCTATTGGGTTAATGATAAAAATAAGAATGTTATATGTTATAATACATTTCTTAATGCTTCAGCATACATTTCATATTTGTTTACAATTCAAATCAGTGGCAGCAGTGAAGTGTGTTGCATATGTACATATATATTCGAATGAATAAAATTTCATCTACTGAGATAGGAACAGGGCATATTGCAGTCGGTGCTCGCGATCGCTTGCACATTCTGTGTGCTGCAACGCGTCGAGACGCTGGGGGTTGTTGTTGTTGTTTTTTTTTTTTGGCCGAGCTGCTACCCAAACCGTTAGATCTCGTGCCCGTCTCTGTTTTAAGTGACACCGACTGCAATATGCCCTGTTCCTATCTCAGTAGATGGATTGTTATTCATTCGAATACATATGTTTCACTGCTGCCACTGATTTGAATTGTAAACAAATATGAAATGTATGCTGAAACATTAAGAAATGTATTATAACATATAACATTATTATTTTTATCATTAACCCAATAGCGAATATGCCCATATTGTTAGGGTACCTAGCGCGAAAAGTAGCAAAAGACCAAATATTCTTGCTGGCCCGAAATGAAACGATCGCACACATGCACCCGTGTACGTGAATGCATGAACACGCATACATGTAAAGGCCTGACGCTAACAGCTGACAGCTAACATGGGACGGGACGCTAACAGCTAAAATCTAACAGACGGTCTGTCGCTAACAGCAAACAGTTAACATGGGACCGCATGTTAGGAAATTTTTGTGTCCATTTTCGTTGTATGAAATGACCAGTCTATATGTTGTATGGTTAGTGGTCTGAGCCAGCGAGGGAGCCAGCAGCCCAAAGTGGGCCTATACCGACGCCAGCAGCCCGAAGTAGGATAATACCACTGCCGAGGGTGCAGTCTGAGCCAGCAGATCAAATTGGGCTAAACGAGGCGTCATCAGCAGCAGACCACATTGGGCCAATACCACTGCGGTGGTTACCGTCTGAGCCAGCGACGGAGGCAGCACATCAAATTGGGCTAGAGCTAGATGACGAGGCGTCGACGTCCCAGGCTGCTTCTCATGACGAGGCGTCGACGTCCCTGGCTGCGTCTGATGACGAGGCGTCGACGTCCCAGGCTGCTCCTCATGACGAGGCGTCGACGTCCCAGGCTGCTTCTCATGACGAGGCGTCGACGTCCCAGGCTGCTTCTCATGACGAGGCGTCGACGTCCCTGGCTGCGTCTGATGACGAGGCGTCGACGTCCCAGGCTGCTCCTCATGACGAGGCGTCGACGTCCCAGGCTGCTTCTCATGACGAGGCGTCGACGTCCCAGGCTGCTTCTCATGACGAGGCGTCGACGTCCCTGGCTGCGTCTGATGACGAGGCGTCGACGTCCCAGGCTGCTCCTCATGACGAGGCGTCGACGTCCCAGGCTGCTTCTCATGACGAGGCGTCGACGTCCCAGGCTGCTTCTCATGACGAGGCGTCGACGTCCCAGGCTGCTCCTCATGACGAGGCGTCGACGTCCCAGGCTGCTTCTCATGACGAGGCGTCGACGTCCCTGGCTGCGTCTGATGACGAGGCGTCGACGTCCCTCGCTGCGCCGGAAGAATGTAAGTATATATATTCTTGATCAGCATCAACAGCTATCTGATGAAACTTTGCAAATAGTCTTCTATACACTCTCACTGCTATATATGTATGTCGGAACGGGCCGGATCGGACGACTATATCATATAGCTGCCATACAAATGTTCGATAAATTTTTAGAAAAAAATTATTAATTCGTTTTTTAACAACATATTTTCAATACAGTACAGCAGTTTCTTCCGGAAGATGTCAAGAAAAGGAAATATATTAAGTCTATTGACTCCCCTAGGAGAAATATGTGTTCCGTGTGCTGCACACATTATAGAACCTCCAAAGAGTTTCGGAATCACAAATGCGTGAACGTAAAGTTTACCTGCGACATTCCGGAGTGTAAATTTAAAAGCAATTCACTTAAGGGCATAAATTCTCACAAATATAGAATACACATTAAGCGAAAGGAACCACCGGCACAAGATGGTAAGTAAATTTTTTTTTCTATTAGATGTTTTTTAGACATTTGTTTATTTTTTATAGCCCAAATTGGGCCAATACCAACGCCGAGGGTGCAGTCTGAGCCAGCGACGGAGGCAGCAGATCAACTAGAGCTAGATGACGAGGCGTCACAGTAGAATAAATAAAAATTCCGCACTAATTAGCGTGGTTCTATTCAGAATAAGTACATATAAGAAGAAAAACCGGACCTAATGGCGGTGCTAATAAAGTCGGAGCAACCCGCCAAGCCTGTCGACCGCTGTCGAGCAACAGGCAGCGATCTACGGTCTGGCCCTCTTTATATAGGGCCTGGCAAGACTTCAGTGTGATCGCCACTTTTCTACGAGATTTTACCTGTTTGGTGTGACCATAGCAAGTGTGATCGTTGGCGGGCGCACCCAAATTATTTAAATTTTAATTTTCGTGGAAGAAAAATTTAATTTCGCGGCAGCCGACTAGGATGTTAATGTTTATATAAATTGTAAACTCCTTAGTTTATTTGAAATAATATTTACAACGGATGGCTTTTATTTTTAATGATTTTTAAATTGTTGATCCGAATCTGTGTCACAGCGTCGACCAGAGAGCTGCATTGAGTATGATCGTTCCGGATCGAGCAACAACGCTCAAGCCGATCACAACTCAACACAGCAGATCGCCACAACATGTTCGATCGATCTTCGCGAACAAAACAAACGATCTCGTTCAGTTGGCTTGATTGCTCTGCTTCCTGATTCAAACTGATTTTTTGGTACCGGTATGATGATCGGAACTGATTGTGCAGAAAAAGAACGATCAAGTCCAACGATTCAAAAGAGCTCAGGCTTCACTCATGTTGCGCATGATTTGATTGTGAATGATGCAATCAGATCGAGAATTGCCTTGCGAAATGTGTTAAATTTTTTTTTTGAACATATCTACATATGTAAACATTTAAATGTTTTAAAGGAAACAAGTTGCGTTTCAACTAACTGATACAAATAACTTGTTATTTCTTCATAATTTACTCGTATAACTAAAATTTATGTAATGCAGAAAAAACTTAATATTTAATGCTTATAATTAATAAACAAACAGTCTGCGTCCGAGATTCTGCTAAATTTCGTCAGACTGAACCGAACCACTCGGTATGAGCAAATCAAAACCGGTGTGACCGAACGGTATGATTGCGATCGGCCTGAATGGAAGCAGCAAGTCTCGATCATTCTTTGTTGCTCATACAACGCGTACGATAAAAAAAAATCATTCCGAACCAAGTCAAGGGTGATCGGAACTGAATGTTCGCTTCGATCACGCTTGCTAACGATCATTCAATTTTGTTGATGCAAAGTTTTGGCTCACAAAAAATCCGAGTCAATGATCGGGTATGATCGAAAAAATGTTGATCGTTGCAGCTCTCTGGCGTCGACTTACGACGTAAGTCTTACGTCAACGACAAAAGCAACAGCAAAGCGGAAAGCAAGAAAACGAAAAGCGGCGCAATGATCGAATATGGTGTTTTCCTACAAACGATCCATATTACACTCGACAAGGACCAAATTTTCAACTTCCGGGGCTGTAGCTGCTACCGACACCATGAAACTTCCCACCACCGTGCTTTTTCATAGGAATAACATAGGAATAAGATGCTTGGTGGGGGTTTCATGGTGCGGGGCGTAGTTAAGGGGGGGTAAGGTATTTAATTTTTTTTTTCGTAAATTTTTTTTTATTTTTTATTTTAAAAGTTCAATATCTTAAGAATATTGTGTCCAAGTTTTACATCAATCATAGTAAAATTGACGAAGTTATGCGGAGCTGAACGAAGGTCGGTTGGTGTTCAATGCATGAGAATCACAAAGTTTAAAGCGCTCTCCTGAAAAATGCCATTTTGAAAATCGGTGTACACGATAACTAAAAATATACTGAACCAATCGGTTTGAAATTTGGAACATAACTTCTTTAGATAATTCTACAGGTATTCTCGTCGAGCTTTTTTTAATTTTTAATTTTCTTATATTTTTTATTTAACAAATTAACTTAATTTTTTAGTCAAAAATCGGGGTTTTGACTTCAAATTTTGATAAAAAATAGGGAAAAAATTTTAAAAATAAAAACGCTTCGAGAATACCTCGGGACACTTATCCTTTAACGAATGAGGTATAATTTTTTTAGATCGGATGATTGTGGACAGTTAGGATGTACACCGCAAACCAACTTTTTTTGGAGGCGACTCGGGAGATTCCCTATAACTCCTCTACCTCTAAATATTTTTCAATACAAAATTTATCACAAACTGTTCAAATGTTGTGTTATTATATGGTATTTAATTCGTTAAGCTAGCTTTAGCCGTTTCGCCACAACATTTTTTTGAAAAGTGGGCATTTTTGCACCGAATTAACCTTACCCCCCCTTTAACGCCAACATTAACTTCTAAAGTTATAAACAAACATGAAAGAAAGCTAACTTCGGCACGCCGAAGTTTGTATACCCTTGCAGATTGGTTTTAATATTTATGTCATAAATTATAATGCCGAAAACAGACACTAAACTGAGTTACATACCATCAAAGAGTATAGAATTATATAGAGCGGACATCTCATACAAAAAAATGTGTCGTATGGCGGGTTCCAGCGGTAGAACCCGCATTTTCCCCGTGGAACCCGCAAGGCTCGATTCTACTTTGAATCTGGGCACCCCGAGGCCTGCTTGCCGGTTGGTCTAGTGGCTAAGGCATCCGCCTGCCACCCTGAAGTGCATGGGTTCAAATCCTGGTTACTCTTAAGATTTTTTTTTTTTTTTTTTTGTTTGTTTTTTTTTTTAGAAGAAACTTTTGTATTCCATTTTAGTGTTACCAGGTTATGTTTGACAAACAAAAACTATTCGTGGGTTTTTATAGGTGTTTTAAAAATATTACATATTGAAAACAAATTCGTTTTCGTTTTATGTTTTTAATTATTGTGTTAGATTAATGTTTTAAATTAAAAACAGTCGAATAAACTGATAATAAAATATAATTACATATATTTTAAATGTTTTGATTTTATAAGCCCAAAGCAAAGATATATTTTTGTTTAAAACAAGTTCTTTAGTTTCAAAACTTTTTTAAATAATGTAATAAATAAAATAATATAAAAAAATATGAATTATTAATAACAAAAAAACACGATACTATAAAAACCGTCATTGTCAGGGATTGATCCACTCTTCTAAATTGCCGACCAACGCGTTAACCGCCACGACCACAGGACCGATCAAAAGTGTGATGCACAAAAATCAATATGACTTTGAAAACCTTTTGATTCTCGTCCTAGAAAAGCCAAATATGAAATTTTGTCTCAAAATGTGTTGCCGCGTTCACGCACACATACACACAAAACTCACTTACACTTATGCATTGTGTGCGTAATAAACGAAATCTAAAAATAGAACAAGCAAATCATTCCCCGTTTCCCAACCGGCAAGCAGGCCTCGGGGTGCCCAGATTCAAAGTAGAATCGAGCCTTGCGGGTTCCACGGGGAAAATGCGGGTTCTACCGCTGGAACCCGCCATACGACACATTTTTTTGTATGAGATGTCCGCTCTATATAATTCTATACTCTTTGATGGTATGTAACTCAGTTTAGTGTCTGTTTTCGGCATTATAATTTATGACATAAATATTAAAACCAATCTGCAAGGGTATACAAACTTCGGCGTGCCGAAGTTAGCTTTCTTTCATGTTTGTTTATAACTTTAGAAGTTAATGTTGGCGTTAAGGGGGGGGTAAGGTTAATTCGGTGCAAAAATGCCCACTTTTCAAAAAAAAAAAAAATGTTGTGGCGAAACGGCTAAAGCTAGCTTAACGAATTAAATACCATATAATAACACAACATTTGAACAGTTTGTGATAAATTTTGTATTGAAAAATATTTAGAGGTAGAGGAGTTATAGGGAATCTCCCGAGTCGCCTCCAAAAAAAGTTGGTTTGCGGTGTACATCCTAACTGTCCACAATCATCCGATCTAAAAAAATTATACCTCATTCGTTAAAGGATAAGTGTCCCGAGGTATTCTCGAAGGGTTTTTATTTTTAAAATTTTTTCCCTATTTTTTATCAAAATTTGAAGTCAAAACCCCGATTTTTGACTAAAAAATTAAGTTAATTTGTTAAATAAAAAATATAAGAAAATTAAAAATTAAAAAAAGCTCGACGAGAATACCTGTAGAATTATCTAAAGAAGTTATGTTCCAAATTTCAAACCGATTGGTTCAGTATATTTTTAGTTATCGTGTACACCGATTTTCAAAATGGCATTTTTCAGGAGAGCGCTTTAAACTTTGTGATTCTCATGCATTGAACACCAACCGACCTTCGTTCAGCTCCGCATAACTTCGTCAATTTTACTATGATTGATGTAAAACTTGGACACAATATTCTTAAGATATTGAACTTTTAAAATAAAAAATAAAAAAAAATTTACGAAAAAAAAAATTAAATACCTTACCCCCCCTTAACTACGCCCCGCACCATGAAACCCCCACCAAGCATCTTATTCCTATGTTATTCCTATGAAAAAGCACGGTGGTGGGAAGTTTCATGGTGTCGGTAGCAGCTACAGCCCCGGAAGTTGAAAATTTGGTCCTTGTCGAGTGTAATATGGATCGTTTGTAGGAAAACACCATATTCGATCATTGCGCCGCTTTTCGTTTTCTTGCTTTCCGCTTTGCTGTTGCTTTTGTCGTTGACGTAAGACTTACGTCGTAAGTCGACGCCAGAGAGCTGCAACGATCAACATTTTTTCGATCATACCCGATCATTGACTCGGATTTTTTGTGAGCCAAAACTTTGCATCAACAAAATTGAATGATCGTTAGCAAGCGTGATCGAAGCGAACATTCAGTTCCGATCACCCTTGACTTGGTTCGGAATGATTTTTTTTTATCGTACGCGTTGTATGAGCAACAAAGAATGATCGAGACTTGCTGCTTCCATTCAGGCCGATCGCAATCATACCGTTCGGTCACACCGGTTTTGATTTGCTCATACCGAGTGGTTCGGTTCAGTCTGACGAAATTTAGCAGAATCTCGGACGCAGACTGTTTGTTTATTAATTATAAGCATTAAATATTAAGTTTTTTCTGCATTACATAAATTTTAGTTATACGAGTAAATTATGAAGAAATAACAAGTTATTTGTATCAGTTAGTTGAAACGCAACTTGTTTCCTTTAAAACATTTAAATGTTTACATATGTAGATATGTTCAAAAAAAAAATTTAACACATTTCGCAAGGCAATTCTCGATCTGATTGCATCATTCACAATCAAATCATGCGCAACATGAGTGAAGCCTGAGCTCTTTTGAATCGTTGGACTTGATCGTTCTTTTTCTGCACAATCAGTTCCGATCATCATACCGGTACCAAAAAATCAGTTTGAATCAGGAAGCAGAGCAATCAAGCCAACTGAACGAGATCGTTTGTTTTGTTCGCGAAGATCGATCGAACATGTTGTGGCGATCTGCTGTGTTGAGTTGTGATCGGCTTGAGCGTTGTTGCTCGATCCGGAACGATCATACTCAATGCAGCTCTCTGGTCGACGCTGTGACACAGATTCGGATCAACAATTTAAAAATCATTAAAAATAAAAGCCATCCGTTGTAAATATTATTTCAAATAAACTAAGGAGTTTACAATTTATATAAACATTAACATCCTAGTCGGCTGCCGCGAAATTAAATTTTTCTTCCACGAAAATTAAAATTTAAATAATTTGGGTGCGCCCGCCAACGATCACACTTGCTATGGTCACACCAAACAGGTAAAATCTCGTAGAAAAGTGGCGATCACACTGAAGTCTTGCCAGGCCCTATATAAAGAGGGCCAGACCGTAGATCGCTGCCTGTTGCTCGACAGCGGTCGACAGGCTTGGCGGGTTGCTCCGACTTTATTAGCACCGCCATTAGGTCCGGTTTTTCTTCTTATATGTACTTATTCTGAATAGAACCACGCTAATTAGTGCGGAATTTTTATTTATTCTACTGTGACGCCTCGTCATCTAGCTCTAGTTGATCTGCTGCCTCCGTCGCTGGCTCAGACTGCACCCTCGGCGTTGGTATTGGCCCAATTTGGGCTATAAAAAATAAACAAATGTCTAAAAAACATCTAATAGAAAAAAAAATTTACTTACCATCTTGTGCCGGTGGTTCCTTTCGCTTAATGTGTATTCTATATTTGTGAGAATTTATGCCCTTAAGTGAATTGCTTTTAAATTTACACTCCGGAATGTCGCAGGTAAACTTTACGTTCACGCATTTGTGATTCCGAAACTCTTTGGAGGTTCTATAATGTGTGCAGCACACGGAACACATATTTCTCCTAGGGGAGTCAATAGACTTAATATATTTCCTTTTCTTGACATCTTCCGGAAGAAACTGCTGTACTGTATTGAAAATATGTTGTTAAAAAACGAATTAATAATTTTTTTCTAAAAATTTATCGAACATTTGTATGGCAGCTATATGATATAGTCGTCCGATCCGGCCCGTTCCGACATACATATATAGCAGTGAGAGTGTATAGAAGACTATTTGCAAAGTTTCATCAGATAGCTGTTGATGCTGATCAAGAATATATATACTTACATTCTTCCGGCGCAGCGAGGGACGTCGACGCCTCGTCATCAGACGCAGCCAGGGACGTCGACGCCTCGTCATGAGAAGCAGCCTGGGACGTCGACGCCTCGTCATGAGGAGCAGCCTGGGACGTCGACGCCTCGTCATGAGAAGCAGCCTGGGACGTCGACGCCTCGTCATGAGAAGCAGCCTGGGACGTCGACGCCTCGTCATGAGGAGCAGCCTGGGACGTCGACGCCTCGTCATCAGACGCAGCCAGGGACGTCGACGCCTCGTCATGAGAAGCAGCCTGGGACGTCGACGCCTCGTCATGAGAAGCAGCCTGGGACGTCGACGCCTCGTCATGAGGAGCAGCCTGGGACGTCGACGCCTCGTCATCAGACGCAGCCAGGGACGTCGGCGCCTCGTCATCAAGCTCTAGCCCAATTTGATCTGCTGGCTCCGTCGCTGGCTCAGACTGCACCCTCGGCGTTGGTATTGGCCCAATTTGGGCTATAAAAAATAAACAAATGTCTAAAAAACATCTAATAGAAAAAAAATTTACTTACCATCTTGTGCCGGTGGTTCCTTTCGCTTAATGTGTATTCTATATTTGTGAGAATTTATTGAATTGCTTTTAAATTTACACTGGAATGTCGCAGTTAAACTTCACGTTCACGCATTTGTGATGCCGAAACTTTTTGGAGGTTCTAAAATGTGTGCAGCACACGGAACACATACAGTGGGTCGCAGCTTATTTCGTGCAGGGGAATAAAAAATGTTTAAGTCGTTATTGCCGCTGAACGAATAGGGATATTTCAAAAATTTAAACGCAATATTTTAATTTGGGATATTAACATATTTAATAACTAAAAAAAAACTTCATTAACATAAAAAAGAAAAGAATAACGTAACAAAAACAAAATCACAGGCATTTTCAAGGCCGCAGCTTATTTCGTGCACTTAATTATACTTAACATAAAACTCTTATTTTATAACTTAATATTTAGTGTGTCCTCCCTTCTGGTTCTGGACAGCCGTCAGTCGGTTTCTCATTGAAGAAACCAATTTTTTGGTGGTTTCCACGGGAATTTTTCCCCATTCTTCCAAGAGCGCCGTTTTTAACTCATTTTTTTTGGAAATCTTTTTCCGGATAGCCTGGTCCAATATTTCCCACAAATTTTCTATCACGTTTAAGTCTGGGGATAAAGACTTCTGGCTCAGACGGACCGGAATTTTCCGCCTGAGCAGCTAATTCAATGATAACCGAATTTTTGGTCAGTTCAATCCTTGCGTGAAACATGTCTTCAAAATGCCACAAACGCGCCTCACGCACAGACTTGTCGGGCCAGATCTGCCGGCCATTAAAAAGCTCATTTAAAAATACTGAAAAATACTGATACCGATACTATTAAAAGTATAGCTAGAGATAGTCCTATCGCTAAAAACAAGGTTGCCCAACAATTTTAAAGTAATTAAAAAAAAAATAAAATCAAAACAAGCAAATCAAAATGTCTAGTGAAAGTGAAAATGAAATGCAGAATGCTGAAATAAATGAACAACAGTGCCTTGACCTTGTTAAAGACATGGACATTTATCAGCGTTCTGACTTTCGGCAGAGGGTAGCAAACTATATGCAAATGGTTCGGGACGGTAGGGTGAATAGTTCCGTCAACCTGTTGCATACAGTAACTGAAAAGGCCTATGAGAAGCCGTATTACCTCGTGGTGGATGGCTTACATTTGCCAATAGTAAGTACCTCGCAGATTGGTTTTCATATTTATATTATAAATTATAATGCCGAAAACAGACACTAAACAGAGTTTCATAAAACTTTACTTATACTTATTATGTTTACAGTTAGGCAGTTACAGTTTGACATTCCTAGCTTTACATTTTCTCTACATCTACCGATCGCTCCTATGGCAGCTATATGATATAGTCGTCCGATCCGGCCCGTTCCGACATATATAGCAGTGAGAGTATATAGAAGACTATGTGCAAAGTTTCATCAGATAGCTTTAAAACTGAGGGACTAGTTTGCGTAGAAACGGACAGACGGACATGGCTAGATCGACTCGGCTGTTGATGCTGATCAAGAATATATATACTTACATTCTCCCGTAGCCAGGGACGTCGGCGCCTCGTCATGAGACGCATGGGCTTCGTGCTTGCGCATGGGCTTCGTGTCACGCCACGCCGTGAATAATAAGTCCATGCGCACAGCACGAAGTCCATGCGCACAGCACATAGAATGTCGGTAACAACGTACGTCGATAAAGCAGTCCATCAACAATGGACTGCTTTGAGAACGAAAATTCTGGCAGCACTGAAGCGTTGCCAGACTTCTGAAATTATCGATTAAATACTCTATAGCCCCCGTTTTAGTGTGCCCAAAGCCACAAAAGGCGCCTTTTTGTCTTTTTTTGAGATTTTTTAGGGGAAAGCCAAAATTACTCCTGGCAACACTGCATAGTTGTTGTTCTGATAAGAGCGCTAGCAAATCAAACAAAAATAACGGCGTCGTGCGTTCAAGCAGGTATACACAACGGAATTAATATTGTTTGCCGCACAGAGTTTAAGGATAATCAGTTTGTGGGAAATTGTCTTCTGTGAAAGTGAGTGTGAGTATGTTGCAGGGATAGAGACAAACGGTGAACGCTTGGTTGGAGCAAGGGGTGGGGGGGGGGGGGGGGGCGGAGCTGGCGGCTGTGCAGTTATTTCTTTTCAGGTTCACTGCCTTGCTTCCGCTCCACTTTGCTGGTCTTTGTTTTGCTTTTGTTCTGGTTTTTTACCTGCGTTTACCTGAGATCTAGAATGTGAAACTAGTTACTTGTGTGTGTGTGTGAGGCGGACTTGCAGCCAAAAATCAAGTTGGTGTTAGTGTTGTTGCTCGAGTTCGCTGCAGTTTGTTAACCCTTACTGCGCCACTCGTTTCCCGGATTCGGCCAACACTTTCGACTTTTGCGTTTCGGCTTCGAAAATAGAACAAACGGTCAATAAAATGCTGTGCCCAGTGTGTGGGAATTCCGCACTCCCGTCTCTGTTCCCATTCCTACTCCCAAGTTGTGTCCACGGACGGGTTTCCGGAATTAGCCGATGGCACGCAACCAGCAAAGGTGTATCATTATGCACACATGCATCCGCACACACAAGCTAGGCCGGCATTGACGTCCAGTCCAGGCCCAGGCCCCATCCCAGCCCCAGTGACCCCCATCCCATCCTCCGCCTCCTTCTTCGTCTGCTTCCGTGAGCAACTCCCCCCGTGGTGGCCAGAAAGGAAAGGAAAGGGCAGGCACAGTGGCGCAGAGACTCGGAAAAGGTTGTAATTTTTACAAATAAAAAAAAAATGAGTTATCGAAAATCTAAAAATCGAAGTTTAAAGTCAAGCCCAGGAAAGGGAAAACATATACAGAGGTAGTCAACAGTATTTACGCAGGAAACGAGACTTATCAGACTTTATTAAGGATATTTTAAAATTCTTGTTTGCATTATCCTAGTGATGTTAAAAAAGTCATAGCTTAATGCCTCTGTTATAGAAGCTACCCAGCTTTTTTCCTTTTTCTTACATTACTACTAGTCTTAAAGAAGTAAACCATCAGACCACTGTTCCTATAGACATGTCCGCCACCTTTGACAAAGGTTTATTGACAAGGCGTTTTTATCGTCCTGTTTACGCGTGAGGGCGAATGTATATTTGATTACTCCACTCTCGTGTCCCGGCGACAGGTGCGCAGGTGATATTTTTCACTGGACTTCTTTTGTAAAGCTCTATATGTGTGTAATCAAGCTATGCCACTGGCCAGTGGGCTATTAGCCACTTTTTGCCACCGCTGACACAATTTCAAGTCGATCGATTTCGTCGTGGGTTTATGCTTCGGTCCGCGGTCTGCATATTATGCCTATGGCAGGGCAGGGCTAGTGTCATTCCACTAATTGGAACAGCGACCTCTTCTAATTGAAGAGTTCAAACTGATCGGCTGCCACATAATTTACAAGACATAGGGAAGATTTTCTAGCCAACTGAATGCAAGGCTTTCAATTTCAATCAAAGACAAAGCTCTGCAGACGAATTTGTATTTCTTTCGTTATATATTTACTAGGATAGACTTGATAATGCTTTCGACCAAGATAAGATAAGACTGCAATCGAAGTTTGCTATAAATTGCAGACGCACTAAGAACCAACAACAGTCTTAAATTTATTTCTCCAAAGTAAAGTATTACTCAGCACAATGACGGTGTATCAGTTTGAACAATGGTATGATACAAAGTTATAAGGCTCGAATTGTGAAATTACATTAATATAACTAAGTTTCCGTTTTATGAATTATTCAAAACTTTTGTCAGAGTCTGAAAGATAGACAATATCGGTGAGGTATTCCCTCCTCAAGGCTGTAGAAAGTTGGCCAGCAATCTTCTTTATGATTAATTTCTTAATCTTATCTTTACAAATTCATTTACTTGTTGGTATCTTATAACAAGTTGCAAGTTGGTGACTGATTTGATGTTTTCGATTTTGTGTCATGTGCATGTCCACAATATCGATTTGTGTCGGCCCACCCGCACTCTATACACTCGATGCACTCAAAGCAGGTCGTCCTTGCAGCGAATGAGCAGCACCCACCATCACCCCCACCCCCCTTTTCACATCAAAATAAAATGTAATAACAAATAATAATGTGCCTAAAACTAGGCCACACGAATACAATGCAGCTGGCAACGAAATGAAAATGGCAAAATGCAGCAACGAATGAAAATGAGGCCTTGCCGTTGCTTCCATTTGCACTTGACAACTTTCGCTCTGGCCCCAGTGAAGTGGGCGACCGGGCGGGTTAATCCCCAGGCAGACGGTGGGTGGTGCCTTTCCGGAGCGACAGTGGTGTCCCCGGTGGTTAAGTGTGTGCTCTGATTTGGGGGTTGGCCTGGCCCGGACTGTCCAGGGCTTTCGCTTGGAATCCAATGCGTACTTATTCGGATGTGTGTGTGTCTGTGGTTGACCGTTTTATTGATTGATGTGCGACCGCCGCGTTGTCCTGGCCAATTGATTATTATTCCTGATTCCACCCCTTTTTTTCTTTTGCAGTCCAAACAAGGCAAGCAGCAAGGAAAGTAACGATTTTTGGAGCATAATGGCATCCGGCGGCTTGGCATGTGTCAAATACTTGACATTCTTTTGCAATCTCCTGTTTGCGGTAAGTTTTGTTAACAAACTTGTAATAACAACTCAAAAAAAAAAAAAGAAGAAATTTTGTGGAAGAATTATTTTGCTCTTAGGGTTTAAGAAGGTTAGCTAGCGAGTTAATATTATTCGCTGCTTTAACAGGTTGGCTGATAAGTCCCCGGTCTAACAAAGAAAAACACATTTTTTTGTCAAAATTCGTTATTATTATTTAACATAGTTCCCTTCAAGAGCGATACAACGATTATAAAGACCTTCCAATTTTTTGATACCATTTTGGTAGTACTCCTTCGGTTTTGCCTCAAAATAGGCCTCAGTTTCGGCGATCACCTCTTCATTGCAGCCAAATTTTTTCCCTGCGGGCATCCTTTTGAGGTCTGAGAAAAAGAAAAAGTCGCTGGGGGCCAGATCTGGAGAATACGGTGGGTGTGGAAGCAATTCGAAGCCCAATTCATGAATTTTTGCCATCGTTCTCAATGACTTGTGGCACGGTTGTTTTTGGTCAAATGTGAGCTCGCGCGGCACCCATTTTGCACAGAGCTTCCGCATATCCAAATGTTGATGAATGATATGACCAACACGTTCCTTTGATACTTTAAGGCCTATGCTATCTCGATCAACTTTATTTTACGGTCATTCAAAATCATTTTGTGGATTTTTTTGATGTTTTCGACGGTAACCACCTCTTTCGGGCGTCCACTGCGTTCACCGTCCTCCGTGCTCATTTCACCACGATTGAATTTTGCATACCAATCAATTATTGTTGATTTCCCTACGGCAGACTCCGGAAACTTATTATCAAGCCAAGTTTTCGCTTCCACTGTATTTTTTCCCTTCAGAAAACAGTATTTTATCAAAACACGACATTCCTTTTTTTCAAATTTTTTCACAATAACAAAAGTTGCTTCACAAAAGACGCTCTATCTCACAAACTAATTGACTGACAGACGTCAAATTTTGAGACGAATCATTTAAAGGTTAGTACTATATAAAAATAATATGCATTCAATACTAGCGACGTCATCTATGTGTCAGACCGGGGACTTATCAGCCAACCTGTTATAATCATATTTTTTAAATCGAAAAAATGGTTTTCTCCCTTTCCAGCTTACAGGACTTCTCATCTTCTTGGTGGGTGGCATGGTCCAACTGAACTATGCCCACTATTCGAATTTCGTTAGCGATCACATCTGGACCGCACCCATTATTTTGATGATTGTCGGCGCCGCCGTGGCCATCATCTGCTTTTTGGGTTGCTGTGGCGCATTGAAGGAGAGCAGCTGCATGATCCTTAGCTTTGCAATTCTCGCTGTGGTCATCTTTCTGTTTGAAATCGGGTTGGGAGTTGCCGGCTATGTGAAGCACACGGGACTGCAGCAACTAATGGAGGGTCAATTTAATTCGACTATGAAGCACTACAAGGAGCGTGAGGACTACCAGGATGCATGGGGCCTGCTGCAGACCGAGCTGGACTGTTGCGGCACCTACGGTTTCGCCGACTGGGAGGTAATCTTTCCGAACAAGACCCTGCCACCGTCCTGCTGCTCCGTTATCAATCTGAACGTGGCGAAGGAGTGCACCGAGATACATGCCAACAAGCAGGGCTGCTTGCAAAAGCTTTTGGGCATATTGGACTCGAAGACCCTTATCTTGGCGTCCGTGGTGCTGGCAGTAGCGGGTATTCAGGTGAGTTTATCAGCTGCTCAAGCATAGCTCTTGTATTCATTTTGGACTCTCTTCCACAGCTGCTCACCATACTGTTCGCCTGCTGCCTGTATCGTTCGTTTCGCCGGAGCTACGACCACGTTTAGATTACGTAGCGAGGATCCCGTCTGCCGCATCTGAGCACCGGGTACCGGGCACCGGGAACACACCAAAACAATTTTTGTAGTTTCGTAGTTGTCTCAAAATCGAACACACAATCACCAGCACTCAACCACGCAGAAATCGATTCACAACCAACTCATGTGTCTCACTCGCCGCCCACTGAAGGCTGATTAGTACTATATTATCTACAAGAATCTGGCATTAAACAAATATTAGCAAGACAGAATTGCATGCCAGAAAACACATAACATATAATCTCATTCCACTATTTGTTAACCATTATGAATATGTCTTGATTGGTTTCTGTTAATTTTTAAGTTTATAAAATCGAAACTCATCTGCCGACTAATCGAGAACTTTGATTATAATATAAGAATATTACGTCAAAATATTATTTACTCATTCCCCAACAAATGCCAACATATTTTGCCACCACACACACATATTCTCAAGCATATCACCTATATATTCTCATCATATACTGCATACATTTAACAAAGTGCCCTTTTGTAGCGATTTTTAAACTATACATGTAACATTTAAAACGCATTTTTAGAATATATATGTAGGGGTGTGTGTGGCTTTTCCTCCCTCCAAAGAATACCCACCAGTTGACTCATTTCAAAGAATTGGATTATCACCTAAATTTTCAATTGATTACAGCTAAAATAGCTGGTAGTATCCGCACACACTTTACGGAAATGTATGTGTACCGCAGACAAAGATTTAAGTCACTAAGCATTCTCGAAATGGAAAGTGCTTCAGAACGAATTTACACTCTTGAGATCGAATAACCCATCCTTACATCAGATCATTCGTGCATCTCTGAATCTTGAGGCTTTAATAATGGACGATCACAGAACTTAATGAATTGAATCGATATTATTACCTTATTACACAGAGGCATATTAGCAATAAAAACATATATACACAATTTTCTAAAACTGTAAAACTAATTACTGATAACTACATTATATGTATGCATTTGAAAATATATGTATTTGTATTCGTATTTAAATCTGTGTTAAAAAAAAAAACAATGTGCAGCACTGAAAACCCCATTAAATAAATGAACAATTTTAAATCAGAAACAAAGAGTACAAGTAATTATTGTTAAAAGTATAAGCAGTCCATAACGGGATACAGCAGCAATTAGCATGATTCTCTGCCCAAGCCTATTTACTAAATATTATTACTGAAATCATATATATATATATATAATTGTTAACAATCATGCTTAAACAACAAAATTTTAGAGGGTATTTAAGCATCTTGATCGTTTTTAAAATTGTTTCCGTTGGTTTCACTTCACTTAAAAATTGCATTTCCCACCCGGAAGTGCAAGTCCCACCCCAAATGGTTGCTAATAACAACAATGGGATCCTTTCCACTTTGTTTGTTCAATGGAAGTCAGTTGGCTGTTCTGTCTAAGCGTCAGTCGAAGTACACATTCGAGCCGAAGTAATAATTTTACCAAATTTTTGGGCTTAAAATCCTAAATAAAATGTCAGAAAACGTCGCAGCTGTGCCTGCTCGCCGTGAAATAACCGGCTTGAATCGCATGACCGAAAAGGGGCTGAAGGAGCTGTGTAAGAAGGATAAGCTATATCAGACTCCGCGCCTAAACGATGTACTCTACCTGCACTATCAGGGTGAGTAAACACCGCCGACAATTAAATTGAAGAGCTCTTGATTAATGAGTTCACACTTTACAGGCTTCCAGAGTATTGAGTGCCTGGAGGAGTACACTGGGCTCAAGTGCCTGTGGCTAGAGTGTAATGCCATCTCCGAGATCCAGGGCTTGGAACAACTGACCAAGCTGAAGTGCCTCTTTCTCCAGAACAATCTGATCGCGAAAATAGATAATCTGGGCTCGTGCCGCGAGCTGGACACCTTGAATCTGAGCTCGAATCATATTCGCAAAATTCAGAACATCGGCAGCGACATTTTGCCAGTGTTAAACACTCTGAACATAGCATCAAACTACCTGAAAGACAGTGAGAGTCTGGCGGACCTCGTCCAGTGCAAGACATTATCTGTGCTGGACTTGTCGAACAATCGCATTGACGATATTCTGATTGTGAAAATTTTCGAGCAGATGCCCAATCTGAGGGTTCTGGTCCTGCAGGGAAACCCGGTGGTCTCCCGACTGCCACAATATCGCAAGACATTGATTCTGGCCTGCGTAAGTCTAATGCATAGGTTATTTATTGAGATTCCAATATAATTTTGATATATCTTTAGAAAGAACTTACTTATTTGGACAGTCGTCCTGTTTTTCCTCGAGATCGCGCCTGTGCCGAAGCCTGGTAAGCATTTGTTAATGATGAAAATCGTATGAAAATCCACGAATCGAGACAGCCTAGGTTTATAGAGCTTAGAAATGTACTATTATATCATTCGACCTTACATCAATAACATTAGAATTACAATGACAGCTCTAAAATACTTGAAAGCCATCTGTCTACATTTTTCAAACATTTTCCGATTTCTGGTCCAAATACTCATAAACATAATGAACATTTCCAGGAAGCGAGAGGGCTATGAGGGCGAGCGAAAGGAGAACAACCGCTGGAACCGTGCTGAACGTCGCAAAACACGTGAAAGCGTAAACTGTAGGTCAACTTCATATATCATAACCATATCAGAATGTTATTTGAAACCTCCCTTCCATGCAGGCACCATTCGCATGCGCAACAAGCATCGTCCTCCTGACCAGCAGGATCCACTTCTCAGGTCCAGCGACTCTGAGGAAGACGAAAAAGCTGCTGCCATTTCTGCTGAGAAGAGCCGCAAGAAAGCCGAAATGCAGAACGGTAATATCGATGATTTGTGGGACGAGGTCTCCGGTGAGCAGGCAGAGCAGTCCGAGCACAGTGCCACCAGCTCGAGTTCGGCCGAGGACAACGAGAGCACTGGCTCCCAGGCCGATGAAATGGCTGAGAAATTGAGTAATCGCAAAAGCACACCTCTTGAGGGTCGTCCTAAAGTCCTGTACGAAGCCGAGTCAGGCGACGTGGAGAGCATCGAGAAGCTGGTCCAGCAGGCAAAGGAGTGTAATGCAGAAGCTAAAGATAAGGAACCTAACGACGTAGAACAGACAGACAAGCCCAAGGCAAAGCGTATCCTGATTGAGGAGGGAAGGCTTGACGAAGTAAATGATACAAATACTGAAAAGGAACCTTCCAATTTGGCTAAAGATTTCGTAGAGCCTAATGGTAAAGATTCTAACCAGCAAAAGACCTTTAACAACAATGAAGACTCCGTTCCCCCATTGGACAGTGGATCCGAACTGGATGATTCCGAAGATCTTGAACATACGCGCAAAGCTCTCAAAATAGTAGCTGATAATAATGAGCTGGGCGAGGATCCAACGGCACAGGAGATTAAAAACAAGCTGGCTAGTGAGCTTTATGACAGTTTCGGAGATGCCCTCGATGACGACCTTAGTGACGAGCCTTTGGAGCAGCTCCTCAATGAAGGCACTACCAAATACCAGTTAGAAGACAGGATTTGCTGTGAGGAGAGCACGACTCCTAGGGACTTCTATAAGGAAGACGGTGAACCATGCCTTCCGCTCAAGAGCAAGGAGCAATTGATGTTTGAGGAAGAGAGTGCCTTTAACACTGAAAAGTGTGCTCACGACTTGGAAGAAATAAGTTGCCACGTGGATGAGGATCTGGAAGAACTTAGGCAGTCTGTGAACATTTCCGGATCAAAGAATGATCTAAGTGACCAAACAGACACCGAGACCGACGAGGAGTCCCTGAAGCCCTACTTGGAAGCAAAGTCGCCCATTCTCATGGAGCAATTTAGTGAAAGGCGAAGGCAACTAAAGGAGAGGGAAGAGGCAAAAGTTAGAGGAGAAGTCCAGGCGGAGACTACTGAACCAAACCAGGCTGATGACGATGAAAGTAGAGATCAATTCATGGCCAAGATTTTGGACGAGGCTACCGATAATGTTCCCAAGCGCGTGTTTGGTGCTGGATGCGATGTCCCAAGTCAGGACTGGTCCTTAGAAGAACGCATGCTTCAGTTGACTTTGGAGGAGTCGAAGGATGAATCTGCTGCAGCAGTGAATGCGCTCCGACAACCAATAACAAGCATGACCAGTGCCGAGCAGGCCGAGGAAATCTGCCAACAGATGGACAAGCAAATGGCTGCAGAAGAAAAGGAGCTTCGGAAGTTGCTGCAGGACTTGGAGGACGAGACTGATGCTATGTACAACATTGATACTACGATTGAATACGAAGAGGAAATAACCATTCAGGAGCATATCACCGTACAGGAGGAAATCACCATACAAAGAGTTGACGTTGCGGGTATCTGTTCCTCGCTGCTAAACGACTTAATTGATGAGCTGACATCCAACGAGAGTCTGGAGGAAAAAAAACCAAAGAGGTTTGAGTTCGGGCCCATAGAGTCTGACGATGAGTACAGCTACTCAGCGGAGCCGCAGCTAGAAAAGTTGGTACCGCCCGAGCTAGAGGATCCCGCTGGCGGTAAAAGCCTTCGAGAATGCCTGGACGTGTTCCAGGACTTCGTTACCTCGATTGAGAATCCGAAAGAACCATTTAGGCTGGGTCGTGATCCTAGCGCGTGCGCTCATAAAATTCGTGCCGCTCAAGAGCTTTTAAAGTCCAAGAACTTGGCGGAGTTTAACTCGGACACTGCCGAGAGCCTGGACGCCAAGATAGCCAAGGAGGCCGAGAAACGCAAGCGAATGGTGGCAGCCTCCGCTGCCCGCTGCTTCGCCCAGCGCGATAAATATGAAGACACACTGGAGGTGGTGGACAACAAGCTGATGGTGGTCAAGAAGGATTCCGGTGAGCTGGAAGACCTTCCGCCCCCACCAGCCCTGATTAGTGACTCTGAGTCTGAAGACTACGACACGGCCGAGGAGGAAGAGTATACACCTGGAAAGCAAGGTCTGCGACGACCTTGGACCACTCCATACAAGCCAAAGCCCAGGAAGTCGGAGGAGCATCTGGTGACGGATGCCTTGCAGCGAGCCCAGTTGGAGACGCTCAATAAGATGGAAGCGGAGGGCCCAGAAGGTGAACAGGTGGAAGATGAATTCTATTCGCTAGAAGCCATGACAACGTTCGGTAACCTGGACACAGAGTTCTTCCAGAAGTTGGACCTCCAAAGTGTTCCAAACGAGGAAGCGGAAAGTGCCATCGCCTGCATGCGGAGCTACAACGAGCTGAAGGCATGTATGAAGTCCGGATCGCAACAGCTACAGCTGACCAGTGAGGAAACCAAGATGCTTGAGACGATGTTGACCAAGAAGGAAGCCGAAGCGAAGCCCAAAGATCCCAAAGTGAATGAGGAGGATGAGCTCCTAAACAAAATGATGATTCGCATGAAGGAGATCGAGGAGAGGGAGCGTCAGCTTCAGGCGGTACCGGTAGCCGCGCCCAAAGAGCAAAGTCCCATTAAGCTCTCAGTTGGTGGATTCAAGCTTTTTGAACAACAGAGCAGCATAGCCATGGCAGAAACAGACGACTCGGAAGACGAAACGGAGAAAAAAGAAGAGGAATCTATCGCAAATGAGCCGGTCACAATTCCCCAGGACAAAGTTATAAGTGACCCAGAAAAGCAGCAGAAATCAGGCTCTCCTCCTAGTGTCAAACACAACCGCAGTATCGACGACGATATTCAATCAGATGCCTCCACGGACTACGAATCTGGCGAAGAGGTAGCTGTGGTGGAGCCACCGAATCTTCCCGAGTCAGTGCTAAAAACGTTCTTCCCTGAAGGTTTTGAGGCGGACTTGAGAATGGCTAACGAGCTAGAAGAAGCCACCCGTCGAAACCTTTGCAGTCTGCCTCTGAAAAAGGAACCGGGCAAAGGGCCCAAGAATATAGACATAAAGTGTAGTTTAGATTCAACGGAAAGTCAAACTGCTGAATTAACTGAACTCCCTTCATCCTCAACCAATAACATGACCAATTTAAAGGAAAGCAAGACTGACTTAGTGGAAACTAAGCCCGGCACTGATTCAGCCATATCCGAACTGGCCGTCAATGCCAAGGCCAAGTGGGCAAAAATAGCCAACAGACTGAACGAGTTCCTCGATCCCGATACCATTGCAAAGCTAAATAGCCAAGAGTTTGGTGAAAGCGATGATGAAGATGACGATCTTGAAATGGAGTTTGCAAGCCCCCTGGATGTTATCAGCGAGGAAACTCGGGTTCAGCAACACCCTGGAATAGTTGAAAATATAATTGTTCCCGACAAACACATCTTGGATGATAACATTGGCGATGGAATCTCGTCCCAGTTCAACCCTAAGATGGAGAACGAAGCCGATCAAAGGAATGAATGTGATCCGGGACAAGAAGCAAAGTCACCTAGTGATGATCAACAAACAGCGCAAACTTCTTCAGCAACAAAACCCCTTTTGATTGATTACTTTGAAGCTCCTGAGCCAACGGAATCCGAGTCTGGAGCCTCGATTATCCACTCAGATGTCCTCAAGACCGAACAAATCGAATGCAACCTGGAGATCCTGAGCGAAGACGGAGACGTGGTGGTCAAAGAAGTCAGTGTTAGTGCTCAGGTGTCCTTTGAGTCGGATCATGTTTGAGATGCGTTTGTCCATAGTTGGAACTTTTAAAAATTTCTATTGTTTTTTTTCACTTTCTGTAAGTAAATAAACCGATGAGCATTCCAAAAAACACAATTTATTTATTGCTTTAAGCGCCCCACAATGATAAGGGAGTGTAGAAAGTTCAGACTGGAATCCAGTTCTAACCGGCCGCACAGCGTTCTCATCTCAGGAAATAATAATAAAATCTAGAAAACACTTGAGATGCGATTAGACGGACTTCGGTTATACCGTTTGCCCCGACGACCGCCTATCAAAATTGGCACATTTCGAACCACTTGAAACCGGATCGCGGCTTTCTGGTGCATCACGCAAACCGGATCGCCAGATCGCCGGATCGCCCCGTTGTTTGCTCGCTCGTTCTTGGCGGAGGGCAATCGTCCGGGTTATCAGCCGGCTACCACTGATTGTGCTGATCGCTTCTATGCCGTTTCCAGTATTACCAAGCGAAAAATATATTTTTACTTTTTATTGACAGGCCCCGAAATTTCACCACCGAGCAGCTGTTGGACGCGTGCTCAGAAGTTGTTTAAACTCAGTATTTGTTTTATAAACAATAAATGAAGATCATCTCGATTGCATAAGAGGCATTATCAGGGACTTTGCTGTGGACCCCCCATGAGGAGATGGCAACAGCTACAGCTATAGTATGAGGTGGTCAGATGGGTTATTTTTAGAGGCAGGTGCTCTCTTCCTCTTTATTGCCATAACATTTCCACTGCACCGTTGAACTCGTGCGGATGTCGTCGATAAGCAAATGGTTTTTTCGGCTAATCAAGTTCATGCGATAAGATACTACGCTAAATTCGGTAAACCGACCAAAACTGGTTCTCCTCTACGCCTGGGGAGGTGTGATAAATATTGTTTATCTTATCAATTGGTTTAATTGTTTATATGGTAAAACATAATACGAAATTGGTCAAGGTTAAGCATTTAGGGCTTATTAAGAAATATAAATATGATTTCAGAAATCGATAAAAGCTGTATCAGTTGCTTTAAACTTTCCTTTTCTGTGGGGCTTATCACAGATCTACAAAGAACTAAACTGCATTAGCACAATTAGATACGTTACTTTAGCAGCCAATATCTGGAAAATATATGAAAAGTAAGAATTATAGAAATAATTTATAATTAAATTTACTCACCGACATTAGTAGCGAGTTATCAATGTTCATGAAGCCTTCGGCATTGATGACCAAAACATTGTGTTCAACTTGCAAGGTAAACTCCATTAGTAGGTCATTATATGCCGGTTCCCTCTGGGGAGCCGGATGGCAGGTCAATCCCCTGACATAGCTACCGAGAAGCATGTTCTGAAACCAAAGAATCAAGAATATATAACATATATTAATAATATATGTATCTTCACTCACCTGCATCCTGCAGAACTCTCCGCAACGACAAAAGGCAACAATAATAGCGAATGTCGGAATAAAAACCGAAATTGTAGCAAATAGATACGTGTAGTCGTAGACCTCAGCGAGAACTTGCTGGGTCCAGTAAATGTTGATTGTGCTGTCCAGGAATAGAACCACGTAGATGCTGAGGATGCTCCAGCCGAAGAGGCCGTTGAAGTGAGTGAACAGCTGGTAGAGCTCCATGTGGCTCTGCTTTAGCTCCAAGAGGAACTCCAGGGAGCAGAGCTGCTTGCAGTTACCGTCCAGGACGCAGTTGGCATCCATCTTGTGGCAGGTGAGCACGTCCTGCAGCCGTTTGCCCAGAAGCTTCACATGATGGCCCAGCAGGTCCACGTAGAGCAGCAACAGGACACACTGCATCCGAATGACTAGTATGGGCAAGAGCGAGGACCAGAAGAACACCAGGCCCACTTTTAAGGAGACATATACCAAGGGTAGTACTCCCACCAAGCAGATTGCACCGAGGCCCAGAATCTTTGTGTAGCACTGCCCGCTAAGTCCGCCCAACTGCATCTTCAGCTCACCCTGCAGCCGCAGGCCCAGGCACTTGAGCTCCATGCAAAACTGGAAATAGTCGTCGTATTGGACCATCATCTGCAGCAGGATAACGGTCATTGCCACGATCTTAGCCAAAAACACAATCACGTTGACCATCAGCGAGAGTAACTGTTCGTCCGTAGACCACATTGCAATAGAAGCCATGAAAGTGACCACATTGATTAGTATCAGGAAAACGGAGTAAATCCTCTGCAGAAACTGATACCGGACACATTTCTCGCTCCAAGGCACGAGGCCTAACAGGGCAAAGTACTTGAGGTACGGCTGCAGGGAGTACAGCATGCTAAGGACCTCGAAGTCAACAAACAACTACTTCGTGGCTCAAGTTTTACCTATGTATTTCTAGCTGCTCATTAAAGTCGACAATTAGCTAATTGATCATTTATCAATTTGTATCTAAATTAGCTTGGCTAAAGTGGAATTAGCAGAAGAGGGTCAAGAACATATTAACAGATACCTTTTAAGGTTGGCCATACGGTCGCATAAACTTCAAGTATGAGGACGTACAAGTCCTTTAACCAGAAAAGAAGATTAGATAAAATCCAATCCATGGAGCAGAAGTATCTAGGGATATACCGGTTATTGAAATAAGCTTCCATTTTATTTTAGTTTTAAATAAGCAATAGTAGGGTGACTTCGACACAGTCAATCTGATTAGTTTAAAGCACTCTACCTTTCACAGATGTGTGAAACAATATATGTAGGGCACACTATCTCGGTTAGTCCCCTCTCTCACCAGTCTGTGGGTCAACTGGGTGTCTGATTACATTCGTGGAGCGCCGGAAAACGAAAACACACGTGTCGTGTAAGGAGAACCCAAACTCAAACCAAAAACCCCACTCAAACCAACTGAGACAAAGCAAGTATTTCAGGTGAATCACACACCCAATCTCATCCAAATGTGTCTCAGCTTACATTCGGAATTCAAGTTCGAACATTTGGCGCAATTGGGGGCTCAAATATCAAAGGAAAACAAGTGGTCCGGCCCTCCCTGATCATGCTAAATCGACATGCACACGATTCTGCAGCTCCTATTCCTGGCACGGATTGATAAGAAATCTCGTTTCGTTGCGTTGATTTAATTATGAAATATGTGTGAAGTGAGCCCCAGCGGCAGTGCCCCACCAACGGCGCATGTCTATGCTGCTTTCAGCTTTTTCTATTTGTATTTTTGTTTATAATCACTTGATAACGATAATGAACTGATCGCCACCCAATGCCGGCAAGGTATAAATACGACCGGCTTGCTCAATCGATTTCAGTTGATAGTTTGCCGGCCCTCAAAGCGCTTGGCTATTGCATTAAAATATTAAAAATAAAGGGAAAACGGTGTGAATTGAATAAGCTTTCCCAGTGATTTGTTAAAAAAGCCAACAAAAAAGTGTGAAGTTCGAAAGTGCTGAAAACAGTGTCAACAACCATGGCTGTTAGTAAATAAATTAAGGCAAAATTGCATTTAGTTTTTTCACAATTGAAACCGGTTTAATATAATTCTCAGTGGGCTGAATGTGCGGGAGTTACATATAAAGCAAAATAATCCGATTTAATTGGAACATTATAGTGATTTTCTTTTTAATCTATTCAACTCATCTATCTATCAGATGTTGTTTTTATACCCTTGCAGGGTATTATAATTTCAGTCAGAGGCTAGTAACGCATTGAAGCAGTCATTTCCGACCCTATAAACCATATATATTCTTGATCAGCATCAACAGGCGATTCTTTCTAGCCATGTCCGGAAAGAAAAAATTTTTGGTTCATTTTTTCAAAAATTGATAAGGGGTTACATCATTAAAATTCTCAAAAATCGACCTAAAATTCGATTTTTTTAAATTTAAAATTTAATATGCATGTTTGTTAAGCTAGAAAAAACTAACGTAGAAATGCTTACAGAATTGATTTTGATGCTTTTTTGGCTTTGTTATGATATTTTAAAACTTTAATTTTCCCAAAAATTTTCATATAATATATGGGAAATATCCTTTTAAAAATATTTAATATTTCCGGTCTTCTTGAAAGGAAATTATGATTTTATTATTGTTTATCAATCAATTAATTTAATAAATTTCCAAACATTTTCAGCAAAATCTCCGCATTGCCATTATTGGCCAGAGCAACTTTGCTGCCGACGTTCTGGAGCTGCTCTTGGAGCGCTCAAACATCCAGGTCGTGGGCGTCTTCACTATCCCCAACAAGGGCAGTCGCGAGGACATCTTGGCCACCACTGCCGCGGCCCACAAGATTCCAGTGTTTAAGTTCGCCAGCTGGCGGCGCAAGGGCGTGGTGCTGCCCGAGGTGCTAGAGCAGTACAAGTCCGTGGGCGCCACCCTCAATGTGCTGCCCTACTGCTCGCAGTTCATCCCAATGGAGGTTATTGATGGGGCGCCGCTGGGCAGCATCTGTTACCACCCGTCCATCCTGCCGCGCCATCGCGGTGCCAGCGCCATTTCTTGGACTTTAATAGAGGGAGACGAGGTGGCCGGTTTCAGCATCTTCTGGGCCGACGATGGCTTGGATACTGGACCGTTGCTGCTTACCCGCCAGACCAACGTGGAACCCACAGACACGCTGGACACCATCTACAAGCGCTTCTTGTACCCCGAGGGCGTCAAGGCGATGGGTGTGGCCGTGGACCTGGTTGCCAGTGGGTCAGCACCGAAGATCACCCAAACGGAGGTCGGCGCCACCTACGATCCGGCCATGTTCAAGGCCGAGAACCAGGTAATCAACCTGCAGCAGTCGGCGGAGCGCATCTGGAACTTCGTGCGTGGTCTGGACTCCGTTCCCGGGGCCATAGCTTCCGTGGTCAGTGCCGATGGCAGCGAGGAGCAGATACGTCTGTTCGGAGCCCACCTGTACTCAGCAGGACCCGTGACCAATGGTCAACCGCTGCGCCTGAAGGGCTTGGCAAAGCCGGCCTGGATCCACAGCGCCGGCCTCTTGATTGAGGGCACTGATGGTGCCTTCGTTAACGTACGGCGCATCAAGCGCGGGTCCAAGATGATCAATGCCAGCGAATGGTTCCGGCAGGCGGCCCAGCAGCCCATCACCGACTTCAGCGAGGACGAGCTGGCCAAGAGGGGCCTCCTGGACGGCATCTGGCAGGCCATACTCAAGGACACCATTGAGGCATCCACGGACTTCTTTGCGGCGGGCGCAGGATCTATGGACGTGGTGCGTCTGGTGGAGGAGGTAAAGGAGGCATTCGATGTGCCGCTGGAGAACGAGCACGTGTTCATGGCGCCTGTGTTCGAGGAATTCTTTGGTCAACTGGTGCAGATCCTGCGCCAGGGCAGCGGCGGCTCCGGCGGTAAGCAGCTGGACTACGAGGGATTCACTCTGAATGCCAACAAGCGAAAGATCCGAGTTCCCACTCAGCTTTTCATCAACGGCGAGTTCGTGGACGCCGAGGGCCAGCGAAGTCTGGACATTGTGAATCCCACCGACGAGTCGGTGCTCTGCCAGGTGGCCTGCGCCTCAGCCAACGATGTGGACAGGGCTGTGCAGGCGGCCGACGCCGCCTTCCACGGATCGTGGAAACAGATCTCGGCCAGGCAGCGGGGACAACTGATGCTGAATCTGGCTGACTTGATGGAGCGCCACAAGGAGGAGCTCGCCACCATCGAGTCGGTCGACTCGGGCGCAGTCTACACACTGGCCCTGAAGACCCACATCGGCATGTCCATTGACGCTTGGCGATACTTCGCCGGCTGGTGCGACAAGATACAGGGCAACACGATTCCAGTCAACCCGGCGAGACCCAACAACGTGCTGACCTTCACCCGCAAGGAGCCCATCGGCGTCTGTGGTCTGGTCACCCCCTGGAACTATCCCCTGATGATGCTCTCCTGGAAGATGGCCGCATGCATTGCCGCCGGAAACACTTGCCTGATCAAGCCAGCCCAGACCTGTCCCCTGACTGCGCTCAAGTTTGCCGAGCTCACCGTCCTAGCCGGATTTCCTCCAGGTGTGATCAATGTTCTGCCCGGCAAAGGATCAGAGGCGGGCCAGGCAGTGGCTGATCATCAGCTGGTTCGCAAGCTGGGCTTCACCGGCTCCACGCCTGTTGGCAAGCACATCATGAAGTCCTGCGCCGACTCCAATCTCAAGAAGTGCTCCTTGGAGCTGGGCGGCAAGAGTCCGTTGATAATCTTCGCCGACTGCGATCTGGACAAGGCGGTGAAGCACGTAAGTATTTGGGAGAATTAGATTTACATGACAAGGTTTATTCAATTTTTAAATTCGTGCAGGGCATGTCTTCGGTGTTCTTCAACAAGGGCGAGAACTGCATCGCTGCCGGCCGGCTGTTTGTGGAGGATCGCATTCACGATGAGTTCGTGCGACGTGTGCTCAAGGATCTGCGCACCATGACCATTGGTGATCCACTCAACCGGTCGACAGCCCACGGGCCGCAGAATCACAAGGCGCACTTCGACAAGCTGCTGGAGTTCTGTCAGCGCGGCGTGGCAGAGGGTGCCAAGCTGGTTTACGGCGGAGGAAGAGTGCCCGGGCTCAAGGGTTACTTCTTCACGCCCACAGTGTTCACGGACGTGGCCGACGATATGTTCATTGCGCAGGAGGAGTCCTTCGGCCCCATCATGATCATCTCGAAATTCAGCGGCAGCGATGTGGACTCTGTAATGCAGCGGGCGAACCGCACCGAGTTCGGCCTGGCCAGCGGCGTCTTTACCAAGGATATCAGCAAGGCGCTTAGCTTTGCGGATCGCATCGAAGCTGGAACGGTCTTCATCAACGTTTACAACAAAACGGATGTGGCCGCTCCCTTCGGTGGCTTTAAGCAGAGTGGCTACGGCAAGGACCTCGGTCAGGAGGCGCTCAACGAGTACCTCAAGACCAAGTGCGTGACCATCGAATACTGAAGCCGAGGATAAGCGGAGAAGGGCCAAGCCCGGGAATGAAAAGACTTAATGTTTTGCATAGCTCATAGTTATAAGAACTCTTATCTATCTAACTAATAAAACACAAATCGTACCCTAGCAACGTTGCCCATTTTGAATGGAGGGGCATCGCGGTGGCGGCAGCCCTGTGATTGGCCTGGCAATCGATATTCGCTTGGCCAACAACGACATTGAGGATATCTTGACTTGTGACTTGGCAATTGCACGACCCAGGCACGCTTCACATGAAGCACTGGGTCCATTAGTTGCTCAAATACTGAGCCTTTAACCTTATCAATATTGGAAATTTGAGATACTTCTCCTATCAGGATTATATTTTACTTATGAGCTTTATTAGCAGTCATAAAATATGCCTAATTTTCAGTATGAATTCTGTAATCCCTCTGAAGAATTAAATTCCCGTAAAAATATCATTAGTGATGGAGTATATTTTATTGGATTTTGTATATCTCCTAAAAAGCCTGGACTTTATAGCCCTATAAAACCTGGATAAATGATTTCCTACTATTTTTTGTTGCCATCAAACTAATAATAAGGTCTGAAGAGACCCGGAGCTATCGTCTATAGCCCAACCTTTATGAAACCAGGCTGAACTTCTACTTGTCAAGCACTTAAACTTTGCCATTTGTGCGAAAATTCGCAAGCAGTCGGCAGGCAGCTGAACAACGTAATGCGCCCCCCAAACGACTTGCACCCCACCCCGAAGACAGCTTGAGTCCCACCCTAGCACCGCCCACACTGGGCCAATCCCCACGGACAATTATAGTGCCGCCTGGCTTTGCCATCGCTCCTCGGACTCTGCGAAAAGTTTGGCCACCAAAGTGGGTCAACCTGATCTCCTCTCTCGGCGGGCTCTGCTTGATTTCGTTTGGTGGCAACCATTTGTGGGCTTTAGTTTAAAGGTTTAAGTGTTATGCCAGCCATATTTCAATTATGTTTATGGCCGGAAATAGGCCTTAAATATGTGAGTATATGCGTTTACGTATATAAATCCTAGCCAGCTTGGCAAGCTTTCTGCATTAGCCAGACATGGTTTTTGTTTGCGTCAATAGCACGGCGTATACGTAATATGCTTATCCGTTGTTTTAGTTTCAACTTGAACATGTTTCCCCCTTACTCGCCATAATCTGACGGCTCTCTTGTCTCTGTCTGCCCTTCATCCTTGCCAAATCCTTTTTCCAAATGTCAGTCTCGTGTGTGGGCCAAGCTTCCTGCAACATTTTGTAATTGATTTAGCTGAAGGAACATGTGCGTTCCTTGTCCTTCGCTTCCGCACTTCTCCCCCGCATCCTTGCGACCGTGCTGCCCTTGAGTGTCCGGTGTACACTTTCCACTTGTCTCCGGTGTTAATTTTGATTGATTTACGTTGATTGGGGTGTGACAACGACCGATCCAAGCCACTCCCCCGAAGTATGCTTGTGGAACTGAACTGAGAGGGGTTTTCGTAATTAAATTGTTAAGAAATTAAAGAAATTAAAAATTGCTACAAAATAATATATTATAATGTATGTATCTTATATACTCCACGAGTGCCACAAACTACGACCCTCTGAGTGTTTGATTTCCGGGAGGACATGCCACCATTGCCTGCCAATGCGGATATGACAAATTATCCGCTCCTCCGGATATTTCTGGCAGGGGAAATCAAAAACAATCAAGGAGCTGTCACACAGAAAAATTACCCTCGGGCAGGCAGAACCTTCCCGAAATAGCTGCCTGTGTAATTCTCAGCCAAAGTCAACTGACAAAAGTTGCAAGTCTTAAAGCGGCAAATATAGCGCCAATATGTATACAAAGCCAACGACTCATCACGGCCAATACTCTGTTGTATAACTCGCTGCGCGCAACTTCCCAATCAGCTGAGGAATGACGTAATTGAAGGCAGGGGAAATGCTCTAAGAGAATAAAATAGCTGGCAACCCATAGTCCCGGTGTGCCCGGCCCCTCCGCATCGCTCCTAAGCTTATACCTTCCCTCTCGGTGGCACCCGGCTCGTGGCCAAAATCATTTTTTGGCCGCTGCTTAGCTTTTATATAATTTGGCCAAATGACCGGCTTTGGTGTGGGACAGTACTCCGGCCCAAACTCCGCACGATGGAGAGCGAATAATCAATAAATATTATATTACCGACCAAAGCCTCTCACTCTCCGCCATCCACAGTCCACAGGCCCCAATGCGCAAGACAACGACAACGCCGGATTCGCCGCGTTCGAAAACTTGCCGCTGGAACTGTGCGTTGGTTCGGCCGCCTCTGGCTCCGGCGGACGCCTCTGGGCCGGATTGATGGGCTTCTGCGCCGATTGAACCGTATCCGCGGGAAATACTAGTAACATAAGCCGCAGAGCAGAGCGGTGGGCGGAGAGAGCGCATGAGCCTAAACAGGAGTGGCCAGGATAGCGGCGGGGCAGCAGCGTTTCGTCCTCGGCGATTTATCAGGCCTCAGTAATGCGAGCTGTCAGGCGCCAGCAAATTACTGCGGATTGAGAACCACTGTCCGCTTGGCTTTCCCGCTGGATCAGCGATATCCTTAGGCAATCTGGAGGGCAGATTTTCAGACTCAAACTGCTTTGTTCTGTATAAAATTCGGCCTGAAACTGGGCCCAGCTGTGCTTCAAAGCTAATTGCTAATCTACATTTCAAATGAGACTTGATCGGGCGAATTTCAAAAAACACAAAAATAATGATTAGGTAGGTTAAAGCTTCCAGAGCTCAGATGATAACACAGAGCACCGTGAAATCTCGGGAAAGAAAGCGAAACTTTTCATCACTCTTTGTGGTGGGTTTACGCTGACGATAAGGTTGTCTAATAGCAAGGTGAAAGAACTTTAAATTATCCCTAGTCTGTGTTTGTTTTACTATAGTTCTAAGCCTGATGATGATCTCACAAAATATCCATGGTTATGTGATAAAACGGCTTAGCCTTCGTTAGCTCCCTTCGGGTAAGCAACACACTCTGCTTTTCGAACAGGGCGTTGGGTCTTTGGACCGCATCTCCTGCAGTTTCACCTGCACTGATTGGGGCATGCAACTCGCGGGGCCTTACGCCCACACAGTTTGGCAGCCACTGAATGGAACTAACTGCAAATCACAGCAGCAAAAGTAGCTGAAAGCTTGCTCCAACAACAATTAGGGGCTAGGGTGGCGGAACCGCCGACTGTTCTTCCAGCAACTTGGCGTATAGCACCCAGCTGAGCGAAAAGCTTGAGCAGAGAGCTGGCGCTTTCCACGAAGCTCCTGCCCGTTCCCGCCTCCGCCGCCGCCAGTCGCCATTAACCAGCGCCGAGGCGAACCGAAGGTTCCCGAAGGCAAAACGAACGGAAGGCCGATGGCCGAAGGCGAGCGATTGCCAGCTGCAAGCTGCGGCGATGGCCTGGCACTATCATTGGCGTTTTAACTGTGGACGGTTGCTACTCGCACTCGCTGGCGGATTATCGGCATATAGATATACATACATAGATGTTCTGGCATCTATCTACATATATATCTATATATCTAGAGCTACCATGTACAAGTCTGCGTAGAGAGGGAGCGTTCGAAGGCGAAAGAAACCCCATTCTGTATGTCACCGAAGAACCTTCTTCACTCTTCACTCTCGCCCACAAAAACCACCAAGCCAGGCCGCTGGTTACATAAAAATCCGCAAATCATCAAAATTAAAACCTGTGTGCGCCCTATATAAAAATGTGACGGAAATAAAACAAATTGTGCCGCCGTCTTAATTGCAAATTAAAAGAATCACGAATAAGAAAAAACAATTGTGCCAAAGGAGAAAATTTTTCATTGATTACGTCGACGTCAGCGAAAATGGGAATGAGAATGAGAACGATAGCGACAACGACGGCGACGTCGGTCGGCAACGAGGACATTGTGACAGCGGCAGCAAAGATATCCTTGTAAAACTTATATACATACTGGAATTCGATTTTTTCTTAGCTGCCTGCAACAATAAAAGCGAAGCCATAAGGCGGAGACTCGGAGGCCCGGAGCCGTTAAGAAGTGCTTGCAAAAAACGAAGTGTGTGTGTGTGTGTGTGTGTGCGAGAGTGTGTTCGAGTGTGCGAAAAAGTGTTGAGAGTTTTCGAATCCTATCAGTGCTTGTGTGCGTGAGGGGGAAATCATTTATAAACCTTATCGATTTTCAAGGATTCTAATTGCACTGTGCGCCAGAAAAACGGCGACCCAACGAACGCCTCTACATTTGTGTATCTCCCTGCCTGCCTGTGAGTGGGGGCCAGAGCGTTGCCTACTTTGGTGCGCCATGCCCTTTACTGGACTTTCACATTCACACAGCCACGGGGGGCGGGCAGCAAAGCCGCAGAAATAGAACCTAAAGAAGAGCGTGGAGCGAGGAGCACAAAGCGGGAGCACAAAGCAGGAGCCTAGCCAGGAGCCGAGTCGAGTCGAGTCGGGCGCGTTGCGCAATGTGCGCCGCGAAAAGACGGCGACGTCGGCAGAGCAGAAATGTAAGTCAAGTCAGGCGAATGTTTGTGCGTCGGGAATTTTCATTAAAGCCGACAGCAGGAGGTGCAGGAGAGGAGCGGAAAGAGCAGCTCCTGCGATAAGGATAAGCCCTGCAAGCAGTCCCGTTTCGTTCCCATTGTCCTTGCCTCATTGCATGAAGGTATTCTGTATTAGTATTGCCTGCTTTTGGGCGTCAGCTCTTCAGGAGGACTGCAGAACTGCAAGCGGTTTCTGGTAGCGGATTTCGCTCCTTCTGAGACCTCCTGAGACCTCCTGTCTCCTCCTCCCCGCAAAACTCTCATTAAGCTGGCGCCCAGCTGTCAACTTCCATGGCTCGGCAACCCGCCTGCCTCCCCATAGCTCCCACCTCCGTCGCCTTCGTCCTGAAATGCTTGCAAAAGCTGCGGCAAAAGCGGAAAAAAATAAGCTTCCAAGCAGCGATTCCAGCTGCGCTCAGCTTGGCTCTCTCTCTCCACGCTCTTCCCGACGCTCTCTGTGCGCATGCTCGCCTCTGGGCTGGCTTGGCTTTTCGAGGCTTTTTTCCGCGCTCGAGATTACATAACAGTTGGCAGCAGAGTGTGTGACTAAAATCGGCAGAGGTGACTACAATTTATTTGGCGTTGGCGAGTTCGAGGCATTTGGTGCAACAAAAGTCGAGAAAATTGCAAATAATATAGCACAAAACCCCCAGAAGATACTGCAGCTGATTGAAATCCATTCTATATCCGCCTAAGACGGGCTTCCTCAAGTGTCCTTGTGCCTGCGCCGACTCACGGCTGAGGCTGAAGCAGAATTTGGCAAAGGGAAAAACTGAATACTGCAAATGCCAAGTGGGGAAAAGGCAAAGTTTACATAAGCCGAAAGCAAAGACCGTTGAATGGGTTTGAAAATGTAAAGGAAAACTCTCACACCGGAACGGATCGCTCTTACATAAAGGATAAAGAAAATCAATGATAGTCGCGACCCGAAAAAGTGTTTAAAATAAGTCAATAACTCAAGTCAATGCCAAAACCAAACGCGATATACGATCAATGAAAATCCAAGAAAATAACCTATTCCATCCATTATGTCATTGCACTTTACGAAAATCCACCATTAACCTTACCTAACAGGTGTCATTCGATCGCACAGTTATGCAATATTATTCATTTTCAATTTCCGTTCATATTCTTTCAGTGACGTTGCAAATTAAGCATTAATCTTAACAAAATACTGCTACGAACATTCCAAAAAAACAAACAAACAAACAAAAAATGTTGTACCAACGCAGTTGATTGAGAAAAACTCACCCAAAAACCAAAAAAAAAACAACCCAACAAGTCAAATAAAACCAAAATCAACACCAATAAATACACATATATAAATAATTAAAGATACATAATATACTCGTATTAGATAAGCGTTCAAAATCTAAACGTCAACTTTAAGGAGCCACAAGGAACAACAAATAAGAATAGTTTAACAAAGAACTAGCTTTATAGACAAGACACCCTCCTACAACCCAAGTGACAAAACGAATAACTAATTCGAGTTAAACCGCAAAACCAACCAACAGCAGCAAGAAAACAAAAGCGTTAACATGGCCGATAAGAAAATTGGTGAATATTATGCGCCGCCGCCAAAAATGGGCAAATGGGAGGGTTTCAAAAAATTCCTATGGAACAGTGAAACTAGCCAATGCCTTGGACGCACCGGGTCCAGTTGGGGTAAGTATCTATCCTAATTGATACTGAACAATTCTTAAACCGAAAAGCTAACTCTAGATAATTTTGTTGTATGCCTTTTATTCGAGATCATTACTTTTTCCAATAGGCCCCAACTAATTGCTTTTGAACTCGACGGTTATCGATTTGTGGGTTACTACCAGATACGCCCGAAGGCGCCGAAAAGTCACGTACTTAGTTAGGCTAAATATGGAAGTCAATACGAGAGGTGCACGACCTCCCACTACGTAATGCCAGCGAGCATTGTTGAGTCACTTCCTCGAGTTCTCAACTTCGAGTCTTTAGTTCCCCAGTTAGTTGGGCGATTGCATAACGCGAAAAACCTTGCTGCAGCCTTTTCTCCATATCAGGAATCACTATTTTCATTACATATGGCCGCGGGAATTATGACTAATCGCCGGATTTCGTGTGTAAGCGGGTCGTGACAAAAGGAAATTGTCATAAATTTTTAATGCCTCCTCCGAGCTGGAAGCGAAGCAGTAGTAAAGCCGCTTTATTACACTGTACTGCGGAGCCATCCCTTCGATTCCTAGATATCTACCGAATCGATAACATTGTTTGCTGTCTTTTTGTTTTTCGTAAAAGCCATTTGATAAACCAATTAGATAATTGTAATATCTTAAACTATATTTAAACAGTAAAATGTTGACAAGCTATGACGGCACAACTAAAATAATAGCTTACTGGTTGACTTTTTATCTGTTAGATAATCTTCCCCTTATGTTTTCTGTGTTTAGTATTAAGTACCAAGTTGGCCTTAGAACCCATAAATAAAGCAGCAGTAATCAATATTTGGCGTTAAACGCATAATGCCTATTTATTTCGTACGTGGCATCCGTATTTTTATTGATATTGGCCCTATATCTTGAAGGCAGTATATCCGAGCAGCCACCCAATCGGCTCTCTGTGGCACGTGCCAGGGCAATGGCTTATATTTAGAAATTCCTCTTTGCTTTCCGAATACGTTTTTAATGAAATATAATGACATTGTTGGCTTATTGATTGCTATAATCGGGTATCACGGCTTTCTGTCAAAAGCTTTTGTTTAGGAAGGGGCGGAATCTTCTTGAAATGTTTGAAATATTTAATATTTGAATTCAATCGACTTCATAGCTTTGCTTTTATTTCTTTAGCTGGATTCTGCTTTTTAAAGAAATTACCTCAGTAAAGTCTTGCCGGGAAAAACAGATTGAGCTTGGAAAAAATATTAAAAAACTTATTATCCAACCAAAAAATAGACCGGGTTCTTGTGGTTGCTAAAATTGATTGATTTTACATTCTATAAGCTATGAAACTAACAATAAGCACCTCGCAAATATGACCGAAATTTTGCTATTTCTTCGATAATATGTATTCCATTCAACTTTGAAATTATAAATATAATAAAATATGTCTTTTAATGGAACTTGTCATTGCCGAATGCCAAGATAAAAAGGTTTTATAACCAATTATTCTTACTTAATTAGTTCCAATAGTTAACTCTGAAGAGTGATTAGCAACAGCGGATTGATACAATGTGCTGTGCACTTTTCAATCATTATATATCTTTGGTGTGTGTGTGTGAGTCTATTACCTTTCTGCGGCAGAACACTTGACTGCTGTCTGTCTCCGCAGCTATAGCAGGTTAAGTCGAGGCTACATTGCCTATAACCCAGTTTATTCGCCTGCCATGGAGGCAACGCAAATGTGGAAACCTACTTGTGGACATGCGATCTCAGTCCCGGCAAAAAAAATCAATTCTAGCCTCGTTGCCAGCACAGCCAGCAGCGGCTTAGTGCTGCGGGCCCGGTGCACAAAGGTGGGTTGTTTCGCGCTTGGCTGTCCCTGTGTGTAACCCACTTAGGGTGCAAATGTTGTTGTGTTGCCTCTGCAGTTAAACACTTGGCAGGCACCGCCTTCCCGCTGCCATCTCCTCGAAGATGCGAGGGTGCTGAGCTCACACAGCTCACAGTCACTGGGCTGACCTACACCAAAGGCACAAAGGAATGGACACCTCTATTCTGCTTTTTAGGTTTCCCTTGACGGCTCTGAAATTGCGTTGTAAGCTTATTTAGTGACTGCAGATGGGGCTCTTGTCCAAAGGGAGCTACAGTCCTGTATTGAATTATAGAGTATTTCTAGCTTGACTTGCTTTGTATTTATTTATTTTTACAAAAAAAAACTAAAGGCATAGGCGTTATACACTATCTTACTATATACAAAAATCTTTAAAGTGTTCTTGAAAATAAAGTATTAATCTTGAAAGATGCCCTTATTAATAATTCCCAAAAATTTCGATATCCCAGCGGAAGCTATGTTTTAGTAAATTAAGTTATTAAAACAAATTGTTTGAGATTGCAAGCATCCAAATCTGTGCACTCTCTGGCAATCTGAGGCCATTTGCCAATTGCCGCAATTAACATATAACCAATTCATGAAGCATATGGCACTCAATTATTGACATCAATTTGCCAGACAACAAACTGAAAGAGAAACAAGCAGAACAAGGCTGCGACAAAAACAATTAAAATGGAAAATGAAAACGAATCAATTCACACTGAGCCACGAAAGTTAGCCACCACCGAGCTTGCTAAATAATATCGCACAAGTTTTGAGGCAACATCACTTCTCTGTGCTAAAATCGTTGCCCTTAAAATGCACATCACCGCAATTAACAATAGAGTCATAAGATTGTTGCGTAAGTTTAAGGAAAACTAGTGGAAATGTAAAATTTTCCACTTTCTATATAAACCTAGGCAATATAAACTTTGTTATTTGGGCTAAAATTTATTGCGGTTAAGTAGGCAATTCAAGAGCAGCAGCAGCTGAGCGGCAATTGATACATAAGCTTCACGAAAATCTACTTCTAATGGGTTAAAAAAATAGAAAAGAATCTTGATGGAAGGGAAAACTAATTAACTAATTTCCTTTACTCCTTCATAAGGGGAAAACGAATATAAAATATCCTGGAATTTAATTTAATCGATGGAAACACGCAGGACTCTTACTTAAATTTTCTAATATTAATGTTTGCCGTAACTTTTAAGGCAAAATATTTGCAACATTTTACTCTTTTTTTACATTTTCATTAAATGCATAAAGTAAATATTAAAATTGTATAAAATTGTATTGTAGGTATAGATCCTTAAAACTGCTTCGGACATATCACTGATCTCACCAATATTATTGGCTGCCAATCAGAGTTGCAACATTATATTCAAATAGTATAAAATCTTAAAAGTAGAATTCTCTTTGATTTAATTCAATATTTAACAGTTATTTTATAATCCGATAAATATTCAAATATATGTACATTATCAAATCGTAAATCAATTTGCTGCTTTTGCTGGAATTATATTTTTAAATATTTAAAATTGTGACAGGGTCAATAGGTTTTTATTTCAAATGGTTGTCTGTCTTTAGGAGTAATATATAATGTCGATTTCTACAATACTACTAAGACCAGCATCATAGATTATTCTATTAATCTATATTTATGGTATATTTTTCATTTGTGTCTAATATAATTATGTTATGGGTTATTTTAAATATTTATTTAGTACATGATATTAAGAATGTAGCAATCCTAAATCTCCTAGGCTATAAAGTTAAAAAGCCAGAATATAAAAAAATATTTCTTTAGAGTTTATAATAATATACATCCGATACCCTTATACTACTCAAGGTGAGTGGCAAATCTACTTATCAAGACAAAATCCTTCGAACGCCTTGATCTGTAGACTTGTAATATCCATCTACCTATATTTTATATATACATATATTCTGGATTTAGTTATGATTAAACGCCCAATTTGATTCCCCTTTACGCTTTATGAATAACAGAGCATCCTGCATTTTGACATATAAATATGAATGTCCTGAATAAATTAACAAAAACCGGTTAATATTAAAGCTTGAATTTTAAATTGGCCAAGTTGCATATCAATGTGGGAGAATTACAACGTTTTTCTATACAAAATTCCCATTTGGTTGGGCTTTTGAATTTTTTGCATGGAAAAGGACGAGACTCGTGCCAGTTTTCGCGCTACACAACCCGCGGCGTGCTAAGTCGTGCTGTTGACAGTTGAATATGTTTCTGTGCCTTCCTTTATATTTTCTCATTTCCGCTGGTGATTTTGGGTTGGTCTGTGTGCCACTTTTAATGTTTCCAAGTGTGGGTCCTTTCAGTGTGCCTCTATGCGTTGTTTTTTTACTCGGTTTTTTACTCAGCAACTGTCAAAATGTAAACACAGAAAACGAGCCGACTCCCACACACCGGCCCTGCTGCTCTTACTTAAATGCTAACAAAATTGTGGCTGAAATCAAAAAATACGCGAAGACAGCGAGAGGAGAGTATACACGCCCGCTATTCTCCCGCTAGGATATTAAGGCATAAAGTGCACTGCAGCTCGCTGCAAATGTCAAAGTTCACAGAGAGAGGCAGCCAGAGAGTCGCAGAGCAAAGAGAGCGCCGGAGAGCATGGCGTATACGTAATAATTTTCCTCAGCTCGTACTGCCCAGGTGCGCTCACCCACACACATACACATGCACACGCACCCGCACACACGCAGAGTCCTTCCCAGTTAATCGTCAAACGCGGTGACATGAGCGCAAATCAATTGGATTTCCCACAACATCCATAACCCAACCCCCCCTGACAAACCAATGACAGCGTAATTGGACTCGCTCCCAGCCGCAAATATCAATGAAATGTCCTTGGGAATAACCGAAATTCAGCTCAGGCTTGTGAGTTTACCAAAGAGAAGACTAGACTTAAAACCTAAATTCGCATTTTCGTATTTAAATATCTAACAAGGACCCCAAAAAAGTCCACAAATGTGAATGAAAGCTGATAAAGAGAGACCACCAATCCATCAAATGCAAAAAGGTTTTCCTTGTAACTTAATAGGCATCCGCTCGCTGAAGTCCCATTACGAAAATGCAAATGAAAAGCAACGCTACTGGGGCGTATACGTAATATACGTAATATGTAGCTGTGTCGCCGCAAAGACGCCAAGAAACAGGAGTTATGCATACATACAGACAGACAGTCAAAAATATAGAGGCAAAAAGGAGAGGATAGGCAACGCTTGCCGCAGATATTATATATTCATGGCCAAGCCAGACCCACAATCATCATCATCATCATCATGGGCATTGCCATCGGGGCGGCCACAAATTGAATTTCAGCGCAACCGTGTAATTATAATATGATAAACGGCTATTCATAAACAACGTAAAAAAATCGTTTCATATTTCCTGACATCTAATCTATATTGATTTTTATATCCTGCGTAGTTTCTATCCTTTTTATATATTTTAAAGAAACCTATAATTTCCAATAATATAAAACTCTCAAGAAACACAAACATGTGTGTAACTCCTTAAAGCAAACATCCCGTTCATATTTAAATTTCCAATTTAAGCAATCAGGCTAAGTCCACTGATGCCAACAACAAAGCCATCAACTTGATATGCAAATAAAGCAACGAATCTCATCCCTCCGGCTGAGTAGTTCGCGTATCTCATTCCTCAAAGAAAATAGAAAAACTAGCTCGTTAAGTGCAGAAACACACCGACACGGCCGCAACAATGGGAAAAGTTTGAATGCCTCTCTTCTCCTTCAGTTTGGTTCTTGTGTGTGTGTGTTGCCATGCGAACGTACATTTTATTTAACTGACAAGCGAGTACCATAAATTATGTAAGGGGGGAAAAAAAAACGGTGTGTCAGGGAAAACTGTGGGACAGTAAGGAACGGAGCGGAGGATATCCAATTAGAAGGGGCCAGGCGGCAGTAACCATAGCCCAAGCTGGCCGCTAACTAGATATTTAACGCATACACATATATGTACGTATATAAGCCGAGGCAGAGCTACCCTTAAGCCCAAAATAGATTTGCAGTGAAAACTTTTCGCTTGCCTACAAAAATTTAAATGGCAGCAAAAAGTCCTCAGAGTCCTCCCAATGCACCCCTGCCCCCCTCCAGTCCCACTTGTGACGTAAGTAAGTAGCAATCGGATTTTTAAGTTTTTCTCCTTGAACACTCACAGTGCTTCCACAACTGTTGGTCCACAGGACCCTAGCTATATATATAGAGGAGTACATGGCAGCGAGAGCTTCTGAGAGCGCCTCGAGAGCGGCACTGCGCAAACGCACTCTCAAGTTGGAAAAGCTTCCCCCGATTTTTCCATAGGAGGGCAGGAAAATACCGCATATTATAGAAAAACTTTAATTTGTATGCCCTTTGTTTGTCAGAGTATAATTATTTATGGAGGCACAGAAGCTCCATGAATTATATATCCATGATCACCATAAATATACGAGTCAATCTATCCATGAATATTTGTTTAAAGAAATTATTAAAAATGTTAAAATTAAGAAAATTAGTCTCAATTTTATAGGAATAATTGCATTTTTTAATGTTTTGCAGTACCCTCTTCGCTCTCTTTGGAACCAATTACTGAAAAAGTATTTCCCACGATGTTCACTCTTGAAATAAAACATTTTTCCCACGTCCCACGATCTCTAGCATTCTGAATGACTTAATGGCCGGATAAATAATCCCATTTATCATGTCAAATTCTTTGTACGCCGCCTTTCGCAATTAGTTATTAAGAAATAAAGGTTCAAAATGGGATCAGATGAAGCATTTTTTCATATTTTTGTTTAGTTTAAAGAGTTAGCTAATTTCGGTTGATACTCCAGTTAAATATTGATCTTGACTAATTGCGGTATTTGTTCTTGCTTAAATCTTTTCAGCGAAAATTCTACTATTCTATATAATATTTTATGCGGCGTTAACTGGATTCTTTGCTGCAATATTTACGGTGTTCTACCAAACGCTGGACAATGAGAAGCCCAAATGGATGCTTGACAACGGATTGATTGGAGCTAACCCAGGTTAGTTATATTATATTATAAGAACACATTATTTCACATAGTTTTTAAGGTATTTATAAGATTTTATCAGCATGTGTGGACATTGCCAAAAACTTTTATGGTAATTAAGCCGCGCCCAAGCCTACCAATTTAATTAACTAATTGGATGAGTGGAATATAAGCAGGGGGGAAGCATAAATAAAATCAATTAGACTTGTTCAAGTGTTGTTCACTGAAAAAACTCTTTCTCCTCCACGTGCTCTTCCCTCTTTCAGGTCTTGGCTTCCGACCAATGCCCCCAGAAGCCAATGTTGAGAGCACATTAGTTTGGTACGAGTCATCGAAGAAGGATAATTATAAGTACTGGGTTGATGAGACTGCCCGTTTTCTGAAATGTAAGTAAGCCAGAAGAGCCTCAAAGGACAACAAATTAATTGTTTATTAAAACGAAATTTTTATTATATAAGTAAAATCGAGACACACATTGGCAAAACTTGTAGACAGATAAGAAAAACTAGAAACTTTATAGTTTAAAACTTTAATATAGTTAAGAATGATTTCTTTTTTGGACAAGGCTTCGGATTTCCGAAGGCTTTATTATTTTATATGTTTATGTTTATGTTAAAATACACTTTTTTCAATATTTTGATTTTTGATAACCGATAAAACGAAAAGATCACAGTAAGTTTTACATTTTGTGTATAACGCAAGCGCATTTTTGATGAGTATCTCTTGCTATTTAAATGTAAATGCCAAAATGCTAAACATTATGCTAAACTCCTACCCGCCTGAAGCCGCTTCACCTTGCTAACTAAATCCTTTCGAATCGCCAGCTTACGAGGATCTTGAGAAGCAGAACCAGGTGAACTGCAGCTTCGAGCACCCGCCACCTGAGGGCAAAGTCTGTGGCACCGAGGCCGCCAGCTTCGCACCCTGCACAGTGGACAACAACTTTGGCTATCATGTGGCCAGACCCTGCATATTCCTAAAGTTGAATAAGGTGAGTAACGCTGAAAAGTATATATATTCCAGCGAAGGCAGAGACTATACCTAAAATTCAAAAAGAGCAGATGAGCAATGATTTAGGACAAGATTATCTGCTTCAAACTTTTCCACTCAGATAGTTTTCCGTACCTTAGCTAACAAATCTCTTTACCATAACCCTTTTAGATCTACAATTGGGTGCCGGAAATTTACAACGATTCAAAGACCTTGCCCGATGAAATGCCTGAGGAGTTGAAGCAGCACATCAAGGAGAAGCAGAGCCTGCGACCCAACGAGGTGAGATCTACAGATGAGAGGTGAAAGGATAGTGTTTAACCATATTTCACTATTTTGTGCTCTCATTTTAGACCAGCGTTGTCTGGGTCTCGTGCGAGGGTGAGAATCCTGCCGATGTTGAGAACATCAAGGCTCGTGATTACTATCCACGCATGGGTTTCCCACGTTACTACTTCCCCTTCAAAAACATCAAGGGGTACATTCCGCCAATCGTAGCTGTGCAATTTACTGTTGAAAGTAAGTACACCTCAATTTCAGTAAGAGTAAACTAGAGTAAGCAGACTGTAAGTCCTATCAGAAGCTCGTAGCTAAATAGTTCAGGCTTCTTCAACGGAAAAGAGTTCTAAACCAAGCTTTCACTGTGGCCGCGTTCCACATTTTACACAATTTCAAACACAAAAAGTAATTTGAACGGCACACTAAATATTTACAAAGGGGTTGGTTGAAGGGAAGCTCGAAAAATAACTGACACAGGATATGCATTCTCCCTTGTTCTTTGTTTTGCATTCCAACAATTTCGCAGGAATTAAGCCACATTTAGAGAGGGTAGAAAAATGGGTTACGAACAATTGGGATGGAAAGACAAGTTTCTGCTTTCTAATTATGAATTGTTAGGGCCTTTTGAATATAGGGCAACTGGTTGGGTCGAATAAACAAGTTGCAAGCCAATTAAAACCTACAATTAGAGAGTTGTAAGGCTCTGATTACCTCAGGAAATAATTGCCAAGGCAGCACATCTAGAGGAAGGATATTTTTTGGTAAGAGAAAAGCCTAAAAGAACTTTACTTTAAGCCATTAAGAGTTGTACTGTGTAAATTCAATATTTATTAAACCAATTATTTCCCTTTTTTAGCCGGCGTCTTGATCAACATTGAGTGCAAAGCCTGGGCCCGCAACATCAACCACGATCGCTCAGAAAGGAGAGGATCCGTCCACTTTGAATTGATGGTGGACTAAGAGAAACGTCTCCCCAAGGACATCGGCCGCGTGCGCGGAGCGGCCACCGAGGAGCCAGGAGCTTGGAGCAAGGAGGGCAAGGATGGAAGAGGCAATAGGTTGACCGTTGAACAACACTCAAGTATAGAAAGAAAACTGCAACAAATCCACACACAAAACAAGCGAGAAATGAGCAAAGTGTAGCAAGCAAGGGCCCCCAAAGGGCATGCGAGATACAGCAATAACCAAAGACAAGACGAAACTAAAGAGAAAGAGGGAGAAGCTACAGCAAGAACAAAATGGAAAACTTAAGAAATAAAATTCTAGCGCTATAAAGCATATAAAATAAAATACAAGCAAAACAAAAGAAATACCTACCCAACGCTAAAAAATGAACAACGCCCCCACACAGAATCACACAAAAACCTTAATTTGTTAGGAAAATTTCGATTTAGTTAACAATTTAGGCGAAAAACCAAAGGTATAAATTTGACAGGCCACTTAATTAGCGCAAAATATTATATTATCAGTAATAAAAGTAACAAAAACAAAACAAAAATCATTTTAAAAAAACGAAATAAAAACTGTTGTTAAGCCAATCTTATTTGTTTTTTGGTGTAATTTTTGGCAAAGGATTAACAAGAAACATATAAACGACAAACAGCGCAGCGAAAAAAGAACCTTAAAAAGCTAAACATCAACTGTACTTAAACGACAAATTATTTGAACAAAATGCATAAAACCATTATTTATATTTATAACAACTAAATATATACAAATCAATTGTACAATTGGAGCAAATATAAACACAAATATGTATGTTTATATACAAATAAAAACCCACTCCTCCCCAGGCCATTCCCCGTCTCCACCCAAAAGAGCTCCTGGAACGCAACTAAATTATTGCCAGGATCCCCTTATATAATTTAGTTCAATTTGTTATAAATGTAAGCAGGATGCAGCATTTTCCCAAGCGAATGAATTAACAAAGGCCACATAAAACAAAAATTCTTAAAATACAACATAATAACGAGAAAATTAAACAGAAGCGAAAACAAAACCGCAAACAGAAAACAAGAAGGCGCTGCATATTAAATAAACAACAAATATATAAAACAAAAAATGCATAAAAGAAGGCAAACAAAAAAAGCAAGCCCAGACATATTTAAAATTAATATTCTTCACTTATTATTGAAAAACCCCCAAAATCCAAGATCATTAATGGGAAATTCTCATAAAAATATATTAAACATAAAAGGATAATTGAGGCAAAAAGAGTAAATAGCTGAAATGAAAGTACAGAGTAACTGGTTACAATAAACATGAAGAGCATATAAAATTTAAATGTATTATGTATACAACCCCAACAACATCCAGCAGATAATACCAATAAATCGAACTTAATTTAACTAAGTTGAAAAACAAAAACCAATCCGTTTCCATCTCATATGTTTTACAGCCGATCAAGTCCCAAGGATTACCAAGGACCCAAGGACCTCCCTTTAACTCGAAACCCCACGGCCATTGGCCAATTCCTTTGCGGAAAAGGACATGGCAGCGAAATATTACTTACGAACAGTGACACTCGACTCTGAATACGAAATGCTAATTAGATATTTAGGCCTCAACTAACTTATCTCTATTTTCCCCAAGAAAAACCAAAAAGAAAACATGAAACGTAAGAAAGCTCCTAACCGGCATAACGAAAGCTTATTAACTAACCCCCTTTTCCATCCACTTTAACTAGTGTAATTTCTAAGAGAAGAGAAGAGAATCCAGGTGAAGAAACCGAAACAGAAACAGAAACAAAACGAAAAATGTTATACAGTTTTGCCAGAACAACAAGAACAAAATGCAGAAGTAAATCAATAAATAATAGTTTAATGGAAAATGTTATACATAAATATATATATTAAAATACATGTAATATGAAATGGTATAATAATAATGCAACTTTCATGAAATGAACTTCAAGTGTAAATGAATGCGGCTTAAGAAATTAAAGAGAAAAACCAAAAACCCAAAAAAAAAGTATACATACTTATAGATAACGAGGCCTCTGTTTGGACCAGAGATAGTTTATAAGACCGAATTTCGTCAACCTTCTTTTGGAATTGTAATTGCCATAATTCTCAAACCTTTCGTATATCGTTCTCTGGTCCCAAGTCAAGTAAATTTCATTAAGTTATTGAAGGTATATTTTTCAACCGAATTCTGCAGCATCCAAGGTCACGTAAAATTGTTTTAAGTATAATAAAAACCAAAAAGTTTTCTAACATTTTTGCTAGTGCATGTTTTCCTACGACTAAGCTAAACAGATTACGGAAGGAAGATAAAATTAGTTAAGTAGTATAATCAAATGCCGGCAACAAGTGCTATCACTGAACACAATAAAATCGTCTTGGGAGATCATTTACAACAGTATACTTTTCCCTTACGTATGTCCAGGCGACCGCAGGCAGCTGTTAACTTTGAATTGAATATTATTTGTTCGTTGATCTTACACCTATAGGCGTTTGAACTTAGTTTTTATCCAACGGTTTTTCACGCACAAAATTAGACTTGAAGACGATTTCTTTTTGGTTTGTCCCGGCAAAGTGTGTTCCCAAAACCGCCGATAAATATTAATAGGTTATCTAGGGTAATAAAAATACAACTTATAAAAAATAAAATCGAACAACAAAAAAATATATAAAAACGTATAAAAAAGATATAAAAAACTGCCAAGTTAATGTTTGACCCTCTAGCTTAAAAATCGAATTCATTACAATTTCCCTCGGTTCAGTCTCAGATCCTTTTCGCCTGTCTGCGGTCGCAGGATAGTCACTCGTCACCACGTTTCTGATCCAAAGCCACTCTACCACTTTGCAATATTTCCACTCTTCGTTAGGCGGCAACTACTAGCACACAATTTAAATGAATTATATTTAACAAGCATATATATAAACTGCCATTTTTTACACCATGTGTATGTAAAAAGAACAAATAAAATGAGAAGCAAAAACTAAAAACAGTTAAAATGACATTTTTGTGTGTAAACCGACAAACAAACCGCGATCAAGGCACCCAGGCGACAAACAATAAATGTTCACAATATTCGAGAATACCTTTCTGAAAATTGTTCAAAGAACTTTGCTTATTCTTAAACATTCTTAAACAATAAAACCAAATCAGCGGCAGCCTCTTCAAACAAAGCAACAGAAAGAGTATGAATATAGAGGATCTGCGTCAAGAAATTGTCTTGATCAAGGCCATTTTCCAGGATCGTTCGAAACACCTTGAGTAGCTAGTTTTTTGGGTCTTTAGTTCTGAGGATCTCCCACAAACACATGTGTCACACTACGGCGTACATAGCAAAAACCAGAAGTATAATAAAGTAAATCGAATATAAAACGGTTTGGAGTAAATCTGTTGAGTTTCACCTTCATTTGCAATTGGTTTTAATACTTACACACAATAAACGAAAAAAGAAAATATTGAGACATTAGCGCCAGTAGAGGAAAATAAAATGTAATAGAAAAATAAAAGGAGAAACTGTATTAAACCTAAGCTATATAGAACTAAGCAAGTATAACATAAAGTCATATATATACTTATAAATATATGCAAATGTTATATACATAAATGGTAAATAAAATGAAGAAACAATGTAAAATTACTTTTAAGTATGCGTACATTATTGACTTTTGATTTAACAAAACAAAACCCGAAAACACAACAGTAAAAAAAACGACAACAACAACAACAACAACCACAGCCCACAAAACACGCGAAATTTGCAGAAGCTTAATAACTTTAGTTTAGAAGAAAATCTAGTGAAAACCGCAAATTATAATAAATAGTAGACATTATAAATACTAAAAAGAAAAACCGAAAAAAAAAGAAATATATATATATATATATATATTTTAATTCAAGAAAAATTCCTGCGTCTGGGAAGAAATTAAACAATAAACAAAATTACATTTTGTTTACTTTTGAAATTCAAGAAAATTCTAACAAGATTGCTTTAATTTAGGTTAACAAAAATCCTTCATAAAAATCACAGTAAAACTAAAAAAAAAATATGTGGGTAACAAGATGAAGAAAAACAAACACTGCTTTTTGTATTATTTAAGTTTAACTATAAAATTATAAATATTAAAAAAAAAAAACATTAAAAAATATAAGCTGTAATATTAAAAGGAACCTACAACCAAAAAAAAGTAAATGAACATTAACAGAGAAGGAAGAGAAGAAAAACGAAAAATTAAAAGAAAATGAAAATGAAAAAGAACAACAAAAAAAGCTACATAAACACATTGAAGAAAAACCCTAAAAATGAAGTCGTGTACGAGTAACGAAAAATGAAATGTTTGAAAAATTTTACTGAATTCAATAAAAATATTATGTTGATATGGAATTAAGTAATTCCAAATAAACAAAAAACAAATGCCCAGTGCGTTTTATTCTTGTGATTGCATTGGCATTATTTATATTTTTATATGTGAAGGAATCATTTTCGACCCCATAAACTATATATATTCTTGATCAGCATCAACAGGGGAATCTTTCTAGACATGTCCGGAAGAAATTGATTTTTTGGCCATTTTTGCAAAATTTTATAAGGGGTTACATCATTAAAATTTTTGATTTTGATAAAAAATTGAATTTTCAAAATTTGTATATGAAGTATGCAGATTTATTAACTGTAGAAAATCTTGCACAGAACAGTTTTCCGATTTAAAATTAATGCTCTTTTGGCCGAGTTATGATATTTTTAATTTAAAAAAAATCAAGAAGTTTTTTAATATAAAAATTCCGATTTTATAATACAAAATAATATTTTTCTAAGTCAAGGAATCATTTCCGACCCCATAAACCATATATATTCTTGATCAGCATTAACATGCGAATCTTTCTAGTCATGTCCGGAAGAAATCGATTTTTTGGCCATTTTTGCGAAATTTGATAAGGGGTAACATCATTAAAATTAGCAAAAATGACCAAAAATTTTGATATCTTAAAATTTTAAATTTGGTATGCATTTTTTTTAAATTAATAAAAACTAACACAAAACTGCTTTCCGAATCGAAATTAATGCATTTTTGGCTTAGTTATGATATATTTTAATTGTTACCTGCTAGGGTATACAAATTTTGGCTGGCCAAAGTTAGCTTTCTTTCTGGTTTATATTAAATTTTAAATCTTCGCCTCGCCGACCACCTTAAGCTCCACCGTTAGCAATTGCTGCGGCACGTCCAAGTCCATCAACTGCCGCAGGTCCTCGAAGCTGATGAGAATCACATTACTATCCGTCCTGATGAACTCGCCACATGACTGCCTCGCCGACCACGACTGGATTGGGCGAGCTCGCACCTGCTTGGTGTAGTAGCGAGCCGAGTTGGCGGGCTGGACAAGCAGGCGCAACGAAATGACCGCGTCGTGGAGTGGAGTGCTCGCCCAGATGGCTAGGACGTCGTGCTTGGTGCCCTCCTTGGTTTGCCACAACATGGAGTGCTGGGTGCGGCAGGCGAAGACCAGCAGGGCGCCGTGCTGCGAGAACTGCCGGTACTCGGCGGGCAGGTGTGTGTTCCGTGGGCATTTGAGCGGATTCAGGCCAGTGCGTCGGTAGCCAAAAACTCCCAGCAAATTGTGAACGTCGTTCTCCAGGCTGCTCACGTGGCAGCTCAGCGAGACGCGCTTGCCCGTCACCAGCTCGCCGAATGGGATGCCCAGCCCGGGAAGGTGGTCACTCAGGTAGTGGCCCAACAGGGCGCTGGGGTCCAGCGAGCAGCAGCATCCTTGGATCGGGCAGGGCACTAAGCGGAGGCGGTCCCAGGGCGATTTGCTAGGCGAGATCACAAAGAGCTTGCTGCGTCTTTCGCTGGGCGGCGATGTTAGAGACCCGAATCGCAGCAGCTGCTCCTCGGAGGACGAAGCCACAGAAATGGGCAGACGGCAGTTGGAGAAGTGCTTGGTGTACAAGAGGTGTTGTATGTCCTGCCTGCGCTGCTTCCGCCTCTCCTGGCGCTTTTGGTTCCGGCTCATCGCATCAGAGGAAGCCGGATCTCTCAGCGAGGCAGACGCAGACATGGTTGGCGGTGAGCTTGAGGGCGGGAGGAGGGAAAGGGAGTTTCCTAACACATAATTTTGATGGCGTCTGGGAAACGACACTGACAGAATACACAATGAAGCTACATAATTCCCAACCATCCGCCTGTAAGAGCTACAGGGGACACTTATAGTCTTTAGTCTTTTTGCAAATGTATTTTTTAGTTGGGCCGAAATCCCGGCGGTACTGCAATACCGGGCCAACCCGCGACAGAGGTGGAGCAAGCTCCTAGCACTCCGTCTGTTTCCAAAAATCAGTTTAACATTTGTTGTCCTCCAATGGAGGAACTATCAGATGTTAAGCTGATAAGAACAGATACTACACTTTGATCTTAGCCATAAGGCCGAGAAGCGATAACTGTGCCTTGCGAGTCGCAGGGTCTCCATGAGACATGTTCTAGAAACGGTTGGGAATCGTAGGTACACGCATGCGGGCAAACAGTATATGCGGCCAGTCATCGTGCGGCATGCTTTTAGGCACCTCACTGGTGGCGAATGGAGCTCTCTTTTGTGGTTGAATTTTTGTTGCATGCATTGATTATTGTTTATTTAGAAATGCTAAGAACCCACTCCCAAGAAAAGCTCAATGGGAACCCCAAGCATGGCATTCTTTAGCCACCTATGGCTGAAAGTGGCTGTGGGCCGGCTGAGGCTTCATTTTGCATTACTTTTCAGCATAAACAATGCCACTGAAAGATGCAACAATGCGGTAGGCAGCAAGAACTGCCTGTGTCGTAATCCTGTTGGTTCTGCCTTGAGCCCAACCCTGTCACCAAGATACCCGCAAGTAAAGAAAACACTTCAGTTGGTGGAATATTTTTGGCCATGTATTTTTCTAAGCTAAACATTGAAACATAAAACTTGAACTTGTACTTATGCATTCATAGGTATTAAATAAATAAGGACAAAATATTATCGGAGATTACAATTGATAAAAGCAGCAACGTACATACTTCCTGATCTGGGACATTTAGCTTGCGTTACATTTCTTTGTACATACACAATTCATACAAGGTTTGGGATAACATGTCACAGTTTATCTTTGCTATTTTTCGCCTCACACTACATATATTTCGCACAATTTAGCAAGTTCTGAATTGAAACTTGACTTGTTTTTTCACTCAACACTTAAATAGAACATACAGAGTAGAATTTACAAATTTTGAGCTTACACATACATACAATTTAGACTTTAAATATAAGCTAATATAAGGTTATTACCAATATATATGTAAATAACTTTCATATCATATAAGGCTTGCCAAGAGCCGCGCCTGTGCGGCCCGCAGCTATTCAAAAATTGTACTAGAAAATAAACGTGGCTGCAGCGGTTCATCGCCTTTTGAACGCATCGTAACAAAAATAAGACGACACGCAAACACAAAACATAACTAAAATAAAACGATCAACTAAAAAACACAAAATAAAACGTGCGCCTGTCTAGTTTGAAAACTATTTGGAAATGGCTTTCTCCAGATGCTAGCCCGCCTTCTGGGTTTGCTTCTGACGCTGCAGGGCCTCGAAAGCCTCGATTTCCTTCTTTTCTTTGGCCTGGTTGCGACGCTCGTACTCCAATCGGTGCGAGATAATGCGCTCCACAATACGCTCGGTGGTCATATCATTGCCCGAGTCGATTAGCTCGAAGATGGCTTTCGTCTTTGGCAGGGCATACGGATCGATTTTGCCATCTTCCAGCGCAATGGGTGTGCCGCCATGGCAGACGACATCGATTTTGAAATGTTCCAGCAGCTCCTCGGTGACGCAATAGGGTGCACCAATCACAACCTCGTTGACGAACTGGAAAAAAAGAATTGGGATTGGGATTATCATTGAAAATGGATTTACTTTCAGCTCATTCCACTATCCTTAGCTAGGTTAGCTTACCTTGCAGGCCAGCACGCTGAGTACGCGCTCGTGCAGGTTCATAATCGGATAGTTGCTGCCCTTGTACGAGTTGACCACCGGATCTGTGTGCAGGCCGACAATGAGGTAATCGCCCAGTTTGCTGGCCTTCTCTAAAAAGTCCAGATGGCCCACGTGGAAGAGATCAAAGGCGCCAGCCACATACACCTGAAGAATTTTTGTATTTTAGGCAAATATATTTCAAGAAAGATATTTCGCAAGGGACTTACGATCTTATCGCCAGGATTTGGGGACTTTCCATCGCTAAACTGTATGATCTTTTGGGTGGTCGGCAAGAACTGACTGCAACCGGTCCATGGACTTTTGGCTGCCGAATCTTGACCCATGTTCGATGAACCTGGATGGGATTTCATTTGTCTTTTTAAAATCTTCACTGTTTTTTTTTAGCAATTTGATAGTTTTGTGTAATTAAGCAACGCAGACAAATGAGCAGAGTGTGTTTTAGATTATAGAGCGGAATTTACGTTTAGGATTTTTGATTTTGATTTTGATTTCGTATTTAGGATGCGGATTTTGGATATTGCAGGTGGCAGGTCATTGCATTTCGCGGTTTTCATTCATTTCATAGAGGTTTTAGCATATATTTCATAGGTTTTTCATAAACATTATATATAATTTTTTGGTTTTTTGTTAGTGGTAAACAGTGCGTACATAGAAATAAAAAGAAGAGAAAGAGTAAAGTTGTAGAGAGCAACATACATAAAATCAAGGAATTAGTTAACGTTCAAAACGATTCGAGGCCTTGGAATGGGGAAACTAATCAACTGAAAGCTTAAACTAGGCGTGCATGGCCCAAAAAAGGTATATATCTTTCATACTTATAACTGATTTCGATCGGTTTTGTGTTTATGCACAGCATGCAGAGCAAATGAACAAGAACCAAAGGAGATAAAGAAAAGAAAGTGCCAAAAATTAAATTAAATGTTAGTAATGGTTAATAAATAAAAACTTATAAAAACAGATTTCTATGAAAATGTCGCACAAATCATAAGATATTGTTCGCTGTGATCATGAAGGACATTAAAAATTAAACATAAAAAGGCATGTAAGAAGCGTAAGTGGAAACAAGCGGAAGCTACCTTCTTTCTCAATGTCATATTCGGCGGATCCCTGGCGGAAATGGTTGCGGGTCAGCAGCAGCATTCGACCTACCAGGTCAGTGGTCGAGACGCCAGCCGTACGTCTTACTTCCCTGTAAGAAATCGATTGAACATTGTATAGATTAATGATACAACATTGTTTTTTGTTTGTTGTATAAATCGATATTGTGTTTAATATTTACATACATCTCCAGTCAAAACTTATCAAAGGTTGTACTCACTTGTAGCGATTAGCTGATTTGACCAAATGATATGTGTCCACACCCTCCGCGGTCATTGTAATGTCATCTGCAATGCAAATGGAATCCACTTTAGAAATGATTTTGAAGGGTTTTTTGATGATGCACTCACCGCCATGCACACAGAAATCACAGTTGTTTCTATCAAGCACCTCCAGTGTGGTGACATACGGAGCTCCAAGGACCACCTCATCTACCCATTTGATACCCTTGACCATCTTAACGCGCTCCTCCTCTGTGAAGACGGGCGGTCCCTTGTGCTTGGTGATCTCCTCGTCGGTGTGAATGCCCACAATTACCTTGTCACCAAGAGCTTTGGCTTGTCGCAGGGAATTGGCATGCCCGAAGTGAACCATGTCATAGCTGTTAGGAGGAAAGATAAAATTCAATTAGTGGAGTTGCTACACGAATAGATGAATGGTGTACGGAACAAAGTAAGTTATCGAAAGTGTGCCGACGGAAGAGAAAGATGTCGCCTTATCACACGACATGGGAGGTACATGGGGTTATTGCTACCGGAAATGTCTAATGTCTGCCAGTCTGTCAGGCAAATTCAACAACTTCGACCTTCATGGCAATAGATTCTAAGAAGGTGCGACAATCAGTGCAAATAATTAACGCATTCCCAGACCAGTTTTGCTCAGTTATCACTTTAAAACCAGCTTAAAGTTTTAGAATATGTTCATTTTATGAATATTTAGAAAGAAGGTCATTTCAAAGAGCCAATTACGATAAAGAAAACTACTCAAAATGGAGAAAAGGGATCTAGCGCAGGTCTGCTTAAATCGAAGAACTATTTAATTTCACCAGCAAAAGCCTTCAGGCGAAAAGCTAGGCTTTTATGTGGCATTAAGCCATTAACTTGTCCGGGCTTGTGACCACACAATTTACATAATTTACAGAGAGCGCGATGCCATGTGTGGTCGAGTGCGCAAATGACCAGTAGCCGAGTTGCTATACCCACACCGCGGCTCTTGTGTGCTCCAATTTGGCACTGCGTTGGTCAAGATTGCTCTTTGGACTCGATCATCAGAGTTGGCACGTTAAAAATCGTCGATGTTGAGAGATGTTGATGATGTTGATGATGATGGAGCAAGCCACCAAGGCAACGTTTGGCAATTATAAATGCAATTGTGCGAGCTCAGAGCAAATAAAACCTTATACATTCCATCGATTCTAGGCTGTATGCTTGCTTATAGGCGCACACGTGCCTAGAACTAGGTTTGTTTTGGCTTTGGGAAAGCGATAACACATTTGTGGAGACGTGAGGGGTCGCTTAAATTGCACTCAACAACAATTATGTACTTATTTGAAATGGAATTTTTGCCACGACAGAGAGATATTTTTATACATCATCACATCATCGACTTGTGTTTAAAATATTTCTTCTAAATCGGAAAGTATTTGCCGATTATTCATTATTTTTCCTATATATGAATGGAATTATAAATATTTAAAGTGGTAATTGCAATATAGCTTCTCTCATTTACACAATTTGTACTGTAATTTCACTTTTAATAAGTTAGTAAATGAGGCTACGTCTACAGGTAACATAACTTGATAAGAAACAGAAACGTCACCATTATCAAGCCAACAATATCGATAGCCCCCCGTTGGTGGGAATGAGAGAGGGGGCCGGCAAAAGGCGATAAAAGAAGGGGAAGATTATTATATAATTAAATAGCTTGCAAACACAACGATAATACATTAAAGTGATCAATCCAGCTGTCCCAGTGTCTGGCCCCGCCGCTTTGATGGCTTGATAAAAGCCAAGCAACCATAGAATCTACGTCACGGAATCCAAACATAATGGAGAGAAACAAATATAGAGCTTTTATTGTATACTATATGTATGCCTAAAAATATACGGAATGATTATGCAGGTGTTGCTCCGAGTGATAGTAACCAAGCGGGGAGCAGGAAAGCAGCTAGTAAAAGCGTGGGCCATTCATTAATCGAGGCGGAGAACCTTTGCTCCCGGAGATTTTTGCAGCAGAAATCTGAAATCTGTGCCGAGCGCCAGGGAAGCAGGCAGCAGGCACAAATATGCATAGCATTGTACTCTATATGTAGAACAGACCCAGGGGCCGCTTAATCAATTGAGTGAGCAACGGGCAGCGACAGCAACAACGACTACGACGACGACGTTGCTGATTAAAAAAATATCACGCGATTCTTCGTAGAATTTGTGCTCTGACGACGAACCCCAGGCTGGATTCCGTGGGGCCTGGGGCTGAATCCCACCCAACCCTGTGCGCTCTTACAGTGTTGTTACGAGAGCCCCATTCATTTGTTTTTCCACTGGGCCCCCAGGTTCATTGACTTGCCCGAAAGGAGGGAGCAGCGAGTGCTGGAGAAGCACTTGCTTGCGTCAATGATCAATCTCATCTGCCGATTAGAATATTTGGCTCTGCGGCACAGTACATGTGCTCCCAATCGCCGGGTTAACGGGCAGATTCCACATAAATAGACCCAAGCAACCTGCGGTTTGTTTGTTTTTTTGATTTCTGCAGAATAGCAGCTGATGTGGTATGTGTGTTGTGTTTTCTAGGTCGGCCTTATCAGCTGGAGGACTTCCACACTGACTGGGTGTGACCCAGTGACAGCAATGGCAACGCGATTTAAGGGAGAACAGATTGTCCCAAGTAACCCCGGAAATGCCTAAATACGAGCATTAGGAATTTTCTTGTCCGGTTTCTAATCAATTCGCGTTTGTTATTAACTATGAATTAGGTGACAAGTGACATTAAAAATGGAAATAAATTATACATTTGAACTTGACATTCGAATTTTTAAGTGCGTAGGTTACAATTTCAATATTTTTCCTATCATATAAGGGTGCAATCCTATTATAGGGATTGGTGGCGTTAACTACAAATTTATCCTTATCCTTGGGTTTAGCGTTTAACGAGTAGATCTAGAGTTAAAAAGGGTGTTACGATTTTAGTCAGAAATTTTAGAAGCAGTAAGGAAACAACATACAAACTAAGTACTCAGACAGATCGTCTTATTTTTACTGCAGTTATTACATGTATTTGTACATAAATACTCATGTCGGAAAGGTCCTTATTGGACCCCTGCACCATGCATTGATTTTGTTTTCAACTCTAACATTTGCCGAGCGTTATTTTTGTAACTGGAAGGTTATGTAAATTTCGAGGCCAAAATGGCTTATTTATTAATCTGTTAAGGGCGATCAAGAATATAGTGACGGATATTTTTTGTATATATGCTTTATATATGAGGAGCAAACATCCTACATTCTTCAGGGTAGTCTTAAAACCCTCCACAAACCTCCAATTGTATGCACTATTCATGATTCAGATTTAAGGCACATAAGTAATGCCGGATGATGATGACGACAAACGTGCCAGTATTGTGGGTCAATGGCGGCGGCATGAGGAGGGTTTGGGCAGGGACGGGGCATGCGCAGGCCCGCATCACGTGATGTTTCGGGACAACCGGCGGTCTGCCACAGCCAACATGGGCCACGTAAACGCAGCCGCCTCAGAGGAACGAGAGATGGACGGGAGGAAGCGCAAGACGGACGCCGCTTCTCCGATACAGTGGGATACACAGAACGCTAGCACAGTTTATATACAGAGAATCGTACGATGATTTTATTTTTATTTTCTGGGCGTGTGCCTTTGTTTATTCGGCGGGAAGGAGAGAGGACAGTGTGCAAAGAGAGAGAGCGAGAGGAGCGAGAGGGTGAACATAAACAATAGATGTATGTAGTTTTATTTATATATAAAACGTTTCAGCGGAAACCGCAATTGAGGAACTTTTTTGTTTGTCTGATAAAGCAGAATAACTTGTTATGGTAGGCCATCCATCTACAATTCGTATCGCTGTCTACTGTTAAATGCCTTGATTCCGATAAATATAAACCGGTTACTAATGATGCATTGCACCAAAATGAAATAATAGAACACAAAATTATAAAAGATCGCGAAAACCAAGCATCTAAATATAAAAGAAATAGTTAAATAGTTTGTTATTTATTCGTTCGTTATCCATCTCCATCATAGAAGTCACTATCCCAGCTTCCCTAATAACTGGCTTTTCAAATAAAATAAGTTTGAAATGCACTCAATATTTATCCATTTGAAATGAACAGTTTGCCTGAGCAAAAGGTATTTGAAACAACTCTAGATAATGGGATTTTAATGAGAACTTCTGACTCTAATGGGAAGTTTTAAATTATTATGATACCCCCGGATATGCAAGATACAAAAGCCAAATAAATTCTTGACAAATCAGATGGAAAGAATAAATATTAATATGCGCAGACAGGCCTTGAACCTGAAATAGACTTGGGTCGGACCAAAAAGAGAGCGAATATTGCGCGGGTTGCAGTACAGACGAATCCCACAGTTCCACACACAATCGCTAATCAATGCGAAGAGACCCTGAAACTCTCGCATTTCACACCCCAAATAGTATTTATCGCCGGCTGATTACGACCACTGCCCCGCCGTGGAGCAGACGGAACCTACGTGGAATTGTTCTGCTTTGACTCACGGTTCCCCCTCCCCTGCGACGAAATCCCGTAAAGTGACGCAATGGGAACCGTTGGTTGCCCTACACAGCTCCACCGGCAGCAGGTGGAGTATTCCCCGTGACTCACCAGCCGTCGCACCAAACGCGGATCTCCTTCTTCTTGGAGCTGCCGTTGCAGCTGACGCAGCTGTCGCCATTCGCCCGCTTGTCCTCCATCGCAAGCTTATTATTGAATTTTCCAATTACAATTTAGAACTGTGTCCGGCACTCGAAGCACATAGGACGCGAAGGCAAAACTAAAGACGTTGTTTTTGCTTTTGTTGATTTAATTTTTGAGGCGGAAACTGGACGACGTTCACAGTTCGAGAGCTGTGTGTAATGTGTTCTGAGCTGCGGCGACGCTCCCTATATTTATTCGCCCGAGCTACTCAGTTTTCAGAGTCTTGCCTTATCAGCGCGCGGGCGCGTGGAAATGTTTCGGTTGGATTCGGTTTGGGATTGTGAGAGGCGGGTGGAGTAACTAGCTTGAATTTGTTTTTCTTTTTGTAATTTTTTCATTTCTCCCACTTAGTGTTTATTATCGATAGTTCGATTCTTTGGCTGCGTGAGCGCTTTATGCCTGCTATCGATGGTACTGCTATCGATTGTTTCTCACGCAGAATTAAATTAAATTTAAATTAATTGTATTTTATTTTTCTAATTACTTAAAAAAATTCTTTTTAAATACAAAAATAAAATCAATAATTTAAAGCGATGTACAAAAGTTTAGTTTAATTTAGTTTACATTTCTACTCAACGTTTCTTAAACACAACTGAGGTAACGACACTGCCAACCTTGCCACCAAACTTGAAAGTCGGTGTGGGAATCGTGTGATGCTTAACGAACTTCTCGCCGAAGCTCAGCACCAGCTCCTCCTCAGTCCAGTTGCAGGACGTGATGGCAAACAGGCTGTCCGAAGTCCTTAACAACTTTTCCACTGTCGCCAGGTATAGGGCGCGCTTCTCCTTGGGATTTTCGGGACAAAGGCTGACCGCATCGTAGGTGCCCTTGTCGTGCACCACATCGAAGGCGCCTAAAGCGTCCTGGGGTTGGGTGAGATCCGCCACCTTATAGCTGATATCCAGGCTGTTGTCCCGAGCAATGTTCTGGGCCAACTCAACGGCCTTGGGGGAGTAGTCCACTCCGGTCAGCTGGGTGTAACCCTCATTGGCCAGGCCCACAAGAAACATCCCGTTGCCGCAACCCAGGTCCAGAACTCGCGCAGCCTGCTTGTCGATGTCCTGTTGCTTCACCAGCCAATCGATCACACGCTGCTGCGAGTCCTCGTCGAACCATATTTCGCCAACATCCCCGTGGCTTTTGTAATTGCCGATTTCCCGCGTGTAGCTTGATTCCCAGTATTCCTTGGTTCCCAGCTCGGATCCGTTGAGTTCGTTTTCCATTATTGTGCGGTAGAATAGCAGACGGATCACATTTATTTAAAACAGCTGATGAGACAATTAACATTTATCGATAAAATGCTTTTTTGCGTGGCCATTTTTAGACGATTTTTTGTCCGGTGCAGCTGTATGTTTTTAAGATTGAACTACGGCCACACTGCGTAGTTAATAAAAAAAATAAGCTGCTAAATTGGAAATATACAACAAAACACGCAATATATATTAAATATAAGACGCTTGGCAATCGGTCTAGCTCTGATAATGTAATCATGATCATTCACAGTCAGTTCGGGCATTTTTTAGTAGCCAGCATCAAGTATATTTGTTTAAATTTCACGTGCTAAATTCGGAAAAAATCCTACAATTGCTCGCGACTTTGACTTCGACTCTTATTGACCACAACAACGGCCGGAGTGAAACCGCGTGATGTCTAAACGAGGAGCAAGAGCGAGCCTGATGGCCTACGTCTCGGCCGAGGAGCACCTGCTGGACTGCTACTCGCCGCTCGCCGCAGGAGGCGATATGGAGGTGGTGGCCGGGCCGTCGGCCAGACCGGACGCTCGTGCGGGCGTGGTTGTAAGTGAGGAGCTGTCCGAGGACTTGTCGCCGGCTCCGCCATCGCAGGGGACTCCAAAGCAAAGCTTTGAGCTTGATCCCGCTGTGGACAGCATGCTGCACGTCATCTCCGACGATTCGGACATTCATAGCCTCATCTCCAGTGACTTTAAGGGCTGGGAGGAGCAGCACCCGAGCACAAGCTTTGTCTGCGATGGCGAACCCCTCATCTACGGACTGCGCCGAAACATGATACCCGAGGCGGAAAACGAAGCGGCAGCAGCTCCTTTCTGGGCGCGCTGCACGCCGGCTAAGCGGCCATGCAGCAGCCAGGATGTCATAGAGATCAATGGTGGGTTTGCTGTTTATCGAATACATTTTTCCCCCCTATTCTAAGCACAATGTAAAGATATACTGATATTAATATATTTGTTTGCAGACTCTCCCGAATCCGTTCGAGATCCAACAATTGCTGTGATGCACTCTGGAGTTTTGCTTACCAACGGCAACGCCGGCGAACAGTTCACCGTGGAGGAGGATGAATATGAAGGCGGCCTGCGGCCCACCGAAGAGGGGGTTGACTCGTGTATGATCTACGAGGCCGTGGATGGGGAGAATATGGTTGTCCTGGCGGAGGAGCATTGCTGTGAGATTATCGTGGCCACACAGGGCGTGGCCAGCGAGCAGGAGTTCGCCCGAGCCATCCTTATGGCCGGCAATGGTTCAACCGGGGCCCTTCTAGGCCTCTTGCCGGAGGAAAGACATGCGGACGAGCTTAATGGCGCCGACTACATTGAAGCTGAGATGGTGGAGGAGGATTTGGGTGACGGCGAGGCGCGCGTTTCGACCGGCAACAATGTGTACCTAAGCGATGCAGCGCTGGAACAGCCGCTGGTGCACCACCAGGATCTTGTCGAGGACGAGGAGAACGAGAACGCCACGTTCGTAGACGATACACCAATGGAAGAGGAGCGTCCTGATATCTGTCAGGTGTATGATGACGAGCTGGAAGACCACGACCGCGACGAAGAGGATGAGGCCTGCATTATGCAGCATGCTGCGCCAGAAGAGGCCGCCAAAGCAGAACAGGTGCAGGAAAAGACTCCTCTGCAACTGGTGTCCAAGAAGCTGCCCCGCGAACAAAGCAGTCCCACAGAGTTCCCCGTCAGCTCCTCCTCAATGCCAAACGCCAGTTACAACTACGACTATGAGGACGATCTAATGGTGACCCACACGCCGCTGAAGCGCAAGTATCCCCCACTCATGAAGAACACGCTCTACGCCGAGGCTATGGACCGGAGGTTGGCAAGCATCTGTCAGGCGCAGCCACAGATGAGTCCGGCCGAAAAGGTGTCCAGTTGGGAAACTGCGTTTAGCAACGAGTGTGCTGCCGTCGAAGATGTGGAAAGCTTTCAGGCGGACTTTGAGAGGCACGAAGCTAATGCTGCGCCGCTAAAGCAGCACAGCTTTGTGGAGTTTCGAGAGACGCTGATACGGAACCTGGAAAAGATCAGCCGAGATATTATGCACGTCTCGGACGAGTCAACTCAAGAGCAGGCCAGCTCCCAGTCAGCGGAGCGTCCAGTGCATCGGCGCTTACTCCATATCATGCCCACCGAGGAGACCATTGTTCTAGATGACGACGACGAGGACGATTGCTACGAGGTAATGGACATGGACAAAGCCTCCGTCGCCACTCTGATACCCGAAGAGGAGCTGATGCAGGCCGATCAGGCGCCGGAAGGCGAGGAAGTTGTGTTGCCTACAGATGCCTGTGAACAAAGGCTGGTAACCAAGGAAACCTCCACTACAGACTTGGATAGCAGCACGGCAGTACCGCCCTTGGATCGCATTGGGAAACCGATCCCCTGTGCTTCGCCTGCTGATCCTGAAAAAAGCTCTGATTTGGTGGACCCGGCTGCACCGGCAACCTCTGAGCGGCAACTGTCCAGCGTTGTACTCGATGTAATGCGGCAGCAGGTGCAGATGCAGCAGCAATTTATGGATCATAAGCTGCAAAAGCAGCCACATCAACATATGTATCGCTACCAGGAACTGCCGGAGGCACCACCGGGTAAGCATTCGGTGGAAATGTCCGGAGATCAGGAGCCACGTTGCATCAACAACTGCCCCACCATGTTCTACGAGCAGCAAGAGTTCTGCAACTATTTGGGTCTCACCGAGCTGGCCACGGCCAATGCGGTGGCCACAGCCATGCGCGAGTTGGCCAACAGCACAGTGGCACGGCGCTCGCTCCGCGTACGGCCCCAGCAACAGCTGGACAGGATGCGTAGCGATGTCCGCGGCAAGCGACGGGATAGAGAGCGGCAGCAGGACAAGGACAAAAAGCAGCCAGTAGTGACCACCAGCAGCAGCAGCAGCGAGCCTAGTCACTCTGACAAGGAGGACAACCCGCTGCCTGAGGAAGCCAGATCTGTTCCAGGGGCTGATCACGAATTGAATGCCATGAGAGCAGAGAAAGAGCAGCTCCAGAAGGGGCATTACTACGACGTGCAAGGAGATTACTCGGAACCATTGCCCGTCCAGGAACGCTGTAAGTCATTCAAGAAGCAGGAGAATCTGAGATCACCGGGGGGGCTTGTGTCCCATCGACACAGATCCCCCAAGGAAAGCGAAGCGCATATGGAGCTGGAGGTGGTCAGAGATCAGCAGGAGGAAGGCCATAAGCGAGCGCTGTCTGTGGCTGCCGAATTCGCAAAAATCTACGATGCGGCGGCTCCAGCCCAGTCCAAGCTGCTGCAGAGCATGCAGCAACGCCTGCGCCAGGCGCGTGAGACCAAGCCCTCGATCTACATCATCAAGGCGACCAACAATGAACCAGCGCAGCAGCAGACACAGTCCCCCAAGCAGTCCTTATCCGACCAACTAATCGATGTTGCTGGCAAAACATGTGTTCCGCGTCCCTCTCCCATGGTCACCCCGGCTAAGGCAAGTCCTGTGAAGGCCACGCCAGCGAAGAGTCCTCCCCCTCCAGTTCCAGCACCTACTCCTACTCGAATACCAAAGGCGCCCAAGCTAAGGAAAGCTGAAACTGCCACGCCACGTCGACGCACCACCGTGGCGGCTACTACTGTTACGGCCAAACAGGTGCGCATCCGGGATCTGGTAACACGCTCCACCACCCACCTCAACTCGAAGCTGCTGCGCAACCGCAAGGTAAATCTGCTGAAGAGCTATGCCCTTTCGGATGTGATGGCCCAGGGGCGCGGCAAGCGATTAAGCGGCGGCATCACCACCACCACCAACACTAATGTCGCCAAAAAGGGGCCCACGCCAAAGGTGGTACGAGGTGCTGAGTTAAAGAGACCCAAACATCTAGGGAACAACAAATTGCCCGAACAGTATCGCCTGCAGGAGCAGCAGATGGCTCCTCCAAACACGCCCCGCCAGTTAGTACAGGGTGTCAAGCCAGTGGCGACTGCCACGACCAGTGCCAGGAAGCCTCCGCCCCTCCGCTTGACTAAGCGCGCCAAGCGTTCCCGCGCCAAATCCCTGCCAGCCGCCTTTGAAGGGGTTCCAGTTCAGGCCACTGTTCCTCTTCATATCTACAGTGCGTTACCGGGCGCGGATGTGCCGAATGCATCCATGACCCAACCCCCAACTCATTCCGCATCCCCAGTTCAAGCGCCTTATGCCAAGTCCTTCCTTATTTACCCCCCTTCTCCAACAACGCCGACGGAGGCGTTGCGTCGCCCATGCCAACAACAACAACAGGCTGGAAGTGGCGATCGACTTGCAGGGCAACCCATTCTGAACATCGATTCCACTCCGCCCGGCGGCCTTCTAAGACTGAGCGAAGGCTCCTGGGCGCTCTCCAATCCACTCTCTCAAAAGTATGGCCGGGTTTTGTACATGTACTATGAGCTGGATCAGCTTATCGTGCTGCAGGAGACGTGCATTACCTTTTGGAAGTACTCAAAGGTCTTGAGCGTGTTGCATCAGCTGAAGAAAACCGCCTCGCCGGTCAGAAAGTCACCTGCGCCGCAGCAGCAGCAGGAGGAGGAACTGGATGTGAGGCCGCGATGGGTGTACCTGGGCAGGCTGCGACGCAACACGAACGGTAATTAAGGCTTAATTCTAAATTAAATAGTGCATTAAATAATTCAATTGTGATTTACCCACAGACAACGAGATCTTCGCGCCGTACGGCAGCCGCATCTGCGTGCACAATTCAACGCCGGTTTACCTGGAAATGCAGAGCCGGGCTTTAGACCATCACAAGCGGGAGGTGAAGCTAACGTCGCTGCACGTGAATGTCTACTACTTCTGCGAGGAGGACCTACGACCCCGGATGCACTCGGTCCACCTGGACACGGTCAACTGGTAAGCTCCACGACCCCGCTATTCAGAGATAAATATGTATAATCATATGTATATCGTCGATCCACAGCGAAGGGTCACATGTGATCTATACGAGCATCGCCGAGTCGCGATACTTTGTGATGGCCTGGCAGCAAGAACTGGTGATGGGCAGACCGCGTTCGGGCATCTGCAAGTACTCGCTGACGCCCACGCTGGACACGCTGGCCTCCATCCGCGAGTTCAAGCAGCTGCGCCACGAGCTGCGACACATCGAGTGCCTGTCGGAAGACCGTCTGATTGGCTACGGACAGACGCGCGTTACCGTGTGGGATCATCGCAGCGGCGACACACTAATGAACTACGATCTGGGCCGACCCCTCGGGCGCAGTCTGGCTGCCATGCACTACCCCAGCCTGGACCTGGACCAAAGCAGCATGCTGATACTCTTTCAGTACCTCAAGGAGCCGGACGACAGTCCGGCCGAGGTGCATGTCATCGCCTGTGAACTGTCGCATGCCACGCCCTCGCATCGCCTGCTCCAGATCCACCGGCTCCCGTCGACGCAATTCGATGACGCAATCGAGGCGGTGAATACTGGAGATCATCTGATCATTAAGTCCTCGGCGGGAGGAGAGGTCTGGATAAACGCCGCTGATCCGCGGCAACTGACCTATGTGGCGCCGCTGGCCAATGGAGCGCAGCGCTTTTACTCGCGTCACAAGTCCCAGGTGATTGAGATGTTGCCACAGTCCCTGACAGTAGATAGCATCACCAATCACATGCTCAAGCTGGCCGTCCAGCAGCAGCAGCAGTGCCAGTTCCAGGTGCCAGTTTAGTGGCAAGTGGCCCTCGTTTGTTGTGTTCTCTCACCCCGCCCAATGATTTTAGCTGAAAATGTCCCATTTGAAAAGGAAACGTATGACGCCTTAAATTGTGAACTGTAAGATCACTCAATGTTCGTTTTGGCGCTTTGTTTTTTAGCCCCAAAAAATGTAGTTCAAATATATTGAAAACTATCATAAGCTTTACTTCTTTCGCCCAATCACAATCACAATCCCAATCATCATCGTCATCTAGCCTAAGTCAAGCCCAGTTTAGCCTTAACTAAGCTCCAATTCTTTAAAATTGATTAAGATTTTTTATTTAATTGGTTTCTTTATTTTTTCTGAAAGAAAAAACAAAACACTATGTAAATGTACATATAATTTAACATAATTTCAAATATCTTTGATTTACACTGCTCTCTCGCAAAGAGCGGCAGAGGATGATGTGTCATATGAGGAGTGCAAACGAAACACCAAAATGGAAATACAAAATCATAACATTAAATGGAAACCTATTACATTGTAAACTGTGTGTTTTATTTCGATTCCTCCGAAAACAAAATTTCCAACAGGTCAGCCGGATTTCTCCTACGAAGACATTGTCAACCCAATTGTGTGGCAAGAAGTCGAGCCAGGTTCAACGCAAAATAGTCCCCCCCCTAAAACAGACTTCTTCATTTGGTTTTTTAATATATATTTTATACTCGTTCTGTCTGTATGATCTAATCAATTTCAACTACAAATTGGCTTAGCTTATTCTCCCGACTCTGTACGTTACCAACTAGTTGTATTCTTACAGTTAGTCTTTATTTAGTTTCTAGTTACTTGCTAAGATATAAGATGTTGTATGTACACAAGACTTACTTACAAGAACAAGTAAAATCAGGTTGTGTGGCCCTCTAAACATAATAGATTGCCACTAGGAAGCTAGTCTGCTAGCCTGAGAACTACGACCACGAAATGCAGAATCCCTAAACAGAAGAGTCAACGGGGCGCGGCTTACGTTTCTAGTAAAGTACAAGAATTTCAAAATTGGTTTAATTACTATCAACACTACTGAAAATGTATAGCTATTTTGGCCATGACTTGGATGGGGGTCACTACAACTCCTTATCTGGCTTCCGAGTCGTTCCCGCCGTCGCTGTTGCAGTCGTAGTCTGATTCCGTTGCTGCTCCCTGGCCAGTTGCCAGCGCTTGAACTCCACCATTTGCATCACACGCACGCGCAGCGTCTGCTTCCGTCGCTGCTGCATCACGGCTGACAGCTTGTTGAACTCCACGCTGTACATGAATACAACCGGAATGAGGACATCGTCGTTGCCGTCGCCGGACATGGCAAACATCGGCTGCGTCTCGCCGGAAGAACCCGGCACATTATCACAGACAATTAGCGCAGCGGCACCCGCCTTTTGGGCCAGGCGCGCCTTGCTCACGAAAGTGCAATCGCCGCGCTCGGCCACCAGGACCTTGCCCCTGGCCTCCTCGACATTCTCAAGCTGCTCCTCGCAGGCCCGGAGCGGCTTGGCCATCACCAAATCACCTTCTACGAACTGCTCGCCGATTAGCTCTGGGCTAAAATGCGATGGTCCGGCCATCAAAGCGGTCCAATCCTGCGTTTTCTCGTCGGTAGCGAAGGCCACCGCCTGTTCAATGAAAAAGAATCAAAGATTTACAAAAGGAATCTTTTTAGAATTATGTAACGGTTGTCACGCACCTGCAGTTGCGCCAGCTGATTCATGCTCTGCATCTTGGTCAGCTCCAGCATCTCTTGCATAAACTGCAATCCCATTTCGCCCTCCTCGTGGCTCTTGGCCTAAATGATAAGCACAGGGAGAAAAATTGAGCGTTTGTGGGTGAGTAAATGATGGATGAATCAATGGAGTGGTGGAGGTGGATGAATAGGATTAAGAGGAATATACATGTAATCGGTTACAATATTGGCATTTTTCGTGATTTTTTTAGTAAACTTTCAAGATAGTTTAAAGCGGAATCGGGGGTAAAACAAATTTCTGACTCAAAATTATAATACTTAGCAAGGTTATAAAAACGAAAAACGAAAAGTTTTAAGAAGTTTTAGATGCACCCACCATAACACTTGTATAACTTAAGGTGCTTAGAGTTTAAATTCAAGAATGAAACTTACAAGTATATTCTATAAATAATAAACTATTTTTTAATAAAAATAAGAATTGAAGAAAAATGTAGCTTTACACATTAATCCCTTATCCTTAAGCGAAAGTGTCTAAGAGCTGACCCCATAATATTTTTTAGATAAATATGGAAATTTTAATTCAAATTTCGATATATTAAAGGTTGCAATATTGTTAAGTTTTAGTTGTTGAAACGCAATGCAAATGAAACCAAAAAGCAGAATAGAAATAAAACTTACATTATAGAAACTATGAAACAGTCGCACCTTGCCTTGGCTACGGTCGCCTACCGAAACCATGGTGATGCCCATGTCGTAAACAGCTCGCAGATGATCAGCATTGCTTGCCTGAAAATCCAGGGCACTGAGTCGCTTTCCGCCGTTGTTGCGCGGGCACGAGCCCGTAATGAAGTTGCGCAATGGTTTGCGTACTTTCTCAGGAAAAAGCTTATTGGAACTGGGGCAGGTGCGCATGAAGTCGAGAACATTGTGCTCGTCCGATTGCCGAAAGCCTGGGCAAAGGTTTAATCATAATCATAATCATATTAAATAAGAAACCTTAAAAAATATACTTACTAAACGTGGAATTCCCTAGTTGGGCAATGGAAAGGGGCAGCAGGTGAGCTTCTGTGGTAAAGACGAACTCGTCCACGTTAATTATCAGATCCTGTGGATCCGAGAAAAGCAGGAACAGGTACTTGATTGTCTCGGACAGCACAAAGGAGTCCATACGATCCTCGTGCTTGCCGGTGCGGACATCATTGACGGCTGCATAGCCACAGGATACTTTGGCGTACTGCTGGAGCGTCTTTAGAGCCCGCTTTCCCACCTGCAGATAGTGGTGGTCGCCAGTGGCACGGTATAGGAAATACGTGGACTCTATGAACTCCGGTCGCAGGGGATGCTGGCCCCAGTGAATTTGAAAGTCCACGGTGAAGGCTTCCGGAATAAAGGTGTGCATTTGCATGACCTGATAGAGCATCTCGTGCGTCTGCACGGCCGGTTTGAGGTCGCCCGATAGCACCTGCAGGCCCGGCCAGAAGGCCAACAACGAGTCCATGAAGTTCTTCGACTTGGCGTGCGGCCTGTGCATGAGCACATCCAGCAGCATGGGCCCCTCACTGACGTACTTCATCACTGCGTTGTAGTGGCGGTTGAAGCGAGCCAGGTACTTGTCGTCGCCCAACAGGACGTAGGACTTGAACAGGTACTCGTAGTAGCTGTCGATGCCGGCTCCGACGCCCGAGTCGCGACGCACCCAGTCCCCAGAGTGGACGTTTAGCACTGTTCCCATGAGGTCGGAGCCCCGATGTCTCAGTTTCCACAGTGCATCCATGGCGGCGTGAGCCCTTAGCTCGAAAATGGGATCGCCAGTCAATCGCGACAGGGCAGCGAACTCCAGCAGGATTGTACCCGCACACGCAGTGCAGGTCTCCCGTGACTTCTTCAACTGCGGATCCTTCATGCCCAGGCGCAGGTTAACCCTGGCGTGCGGAATGCCTGTGGACGTATTAAACGCCGGTAATAGACGATATCCCAGCTCGCGGGTCATCTCCAGCAACTCGCCCTTGTACCAGTGCATCACGTCCGCATGCTTCTGCAGATACTCGGCCAGGATGTGGGCTGACAGCAAGCCGCCGACCATACGAATGTTCGTCTCGAAAACGGACACGATTATATCGCTGTCGAACTGAACATCGCGGATGACCAGCTTCACAGCGTGCTCGAACTCCGTAAAGTCGCCCAGCAGCACCAGAGTGTCCAGAGTGTCAACCAGGGTCATGGAGAAACTAAGGGAATGTGATGAAATCATGTACTAAAGCGTCAGGATTGGATTTGATTTTGTCTTCTCACTTTCCAAGGATGTCGTCCATGTCGCCACGAGAGGGCGTCACTCCGCGATAGCGTCCCTTGCAGGACAGTGGCATTAGCTCGTCGGCGGGGTAAGCGTTCTCCATATAGGCATGATATGCGTGGTAGAACATGTCCCGCGCTTCTTCCCTGAAATCAAATCAGAATCAGAAATCAGCCAAATTGTAAATTTGTGACTAACTTTAGCCATTTTTTTAGAGTTTTTAGAGTGGTTAAGATAATCAAATCATTTGAAGGTGTTTAGAGTAAAATTAATAAACGATCGTTATGAAAATCGTATTCAGCATAAAACGCTGTACTTATCGAAAACGAAAAATTCAAGTCGATGTAGTGTAGTGATAAGTATTATATATGTACATATGTACATATGTAAGTATTGTGATAAGCCCCAATCAATAGCAGTGCTCTGCGTGTTGGGATTTCATTTGTGTGAGTAAAAATAAAATGAAAACATTGCGCCTAAATTATTCACTTGGGGAAAATACTAAACAAAATTATTGAGGGAATAGCACATATCCAGCAGTGGGATTTCTCTTAATTACCTCAGTTCCGCCCGCTCTTTGTGGGACATGTTCTGCGTGGGCATGGAGGTCTCAGTTCCAAGGACGCAGGCTACCAGGATGAATAGCGCACCCCCAAAGGTGAGTAGCAGCAGCCGCTGGCCCTGGGCAAGGGCGGGGGCGATGGACATGGCCGAGCGAGTCATGGTGCTCCGGGCTAAGATCCGCTAGCTTGTAGCGGCAGCGGAGACTGCTGCGATTGAGGGTGATGGTAATGATGGCGGTGGCTCGCTTTGGGTTTCGGTTTTGTTTTCGGCCGCCAGACTTGGCGCTGCGATGTCGTTGCCTTCCGTTGTGACGTTGACCTTCACTTTGAACGTGCTGTTGAAACAATTTCGTTGGCTGTCGTTGCGTTGCGTTGTGTCCGCCTCTTTGCCGCTTTTGTTGACTCCGCTTTGGGCCCGTGGTTCGCTTGATTTAACTTTTAAATCATCGGCTGCAACTTAATTGAATCAGCAAGCACATAATTAGCTCTCTCAAACAAATAATTTCGTGCGAGAGCTGTCCCCGAAACGTCGATCGACCCAATTTATTAATTCTGACGGTAGTACGCAGCAAGCAGTGCTATGTGCGGGAGCTGATGATGATCCAGCACTTGCATCCTCCTCCACCACCCTCAGCAACAATGCACCGCCAGGGTCCCAGAACAACACATTGTGGTTATTTATAATCTCGTTTGCTGTTTTTTCTGCCCCAATGGCAAAACACCACGACTGCACCGAATCGGAGCACAATGTGTCCGGTGATTATGCTGCTCTTGTTCGTTGCCAACCGGTCGCGGGAGCATCCCAATCCCTAAGTGCGGCGGACTTAGACCAGGACTTTGCTTTGCTGGCAAATATCGAATATGTTTCTTATCAAATCTGTAGTTTCCCTTATTTTAGCACGAAAAAAACCACTTGCCGCGGAAGTGTGACTGCGGCTGGACCCTGACAATATACCAAAGTCCCGGATAAATACCCTAACAAATGGAGCAACATATTTCGGTAGATAACTTGGATATACAAAAAAAAACATAAATAAAAACATATTCATTTTTTAAAAATAGTTATTAAAAAACAGGTTTTGTGGTTTTTAATTATTCATATTTTATCAAATATTTTTAATCAAGTAAATTGTATTGTAAATTGCCGCCGATGAGTGTGACCAGACTATTGAACGCCAAGCAGTTCCCGACAAGCAGTGTTCGCGCTAAATAGTCTTGAAATTCATAAAATGGTAAATAAAACTAAAAAGTAATATTTCATGCTACCCCGATCCCTTTGCAGCGACGCAGCCTGGCGCCCAGCCAACGGTTGGGCCAGAGCCCAGCGTCTCGGCACTCCTTCACCCCGCCGCTGCTGAAAAAAAACAAACGAGCCTGCCAGCAGGAAGTGGAGCGGGAGCAGGAGCTGGACAGGAGGCGTCAGAGCACCGCTCTACGCGATTCCAGCAATACGATGGACTTACCGCTGCCCATCCGCTTCACGGCGAACAGCGAGTATGAGCGGGCCATTGCCAAGGTCTTGGCCCGCCAGTTCAAGGTGCCGATCGACAATTACGTGCCGGATTACGGGGGCAATCGCTGTCTCGGCGTACGCCGCTCCATCGTCCGGCGACCCCTCCACGATCCACTGGCCTGCAACGCTCTGGTGCTTTACCAGCCACCAGCCTACACGGAGCACGAGCGCATGGCAATGGATCCCAGCAAGGTGCTCGTGCACGTAGTGGTGGATCCACTGCTGAGCAACATCCTGCGTCCGCATCAGCGCGAGGGTGTACGGTTCATGTACGAGTGCGTCGAAGGCAGGCGTGGAAACTTCAATGGTTGCATCATGGCCGACGAGATGGGCCTGGGAAAGACGCTGCAGTGCGTCACCCTGGTGTGGACGCTGTTGCGGCAGAGCGCCGAGTGCAAGCCAACCATTAACAAGGCCATCATCGTGTCTCCGTCTTCACTGGTAAAGAACTGGGAAAAAGAGTTCACCAAGTGGTTGCACGGCCGACTTCTATGCCTGGCCATGGAGGGGGGGACCAAGGAAAACACCATTCGCGCCCTCGAGCAGTTCTCGATGAACGCCTCCACGCGCATGGGTACGCCCGTCCTGCTCATAAGCTACGAGACCTTCCGCATCTATGCGGATATCCTCTGCAAGTACGAGGTGGGCATGGTGATATGCGACGAGGGCCACCGTCTGAAGAACAGCGATAACCTTACATATCAGGCGCTGATGGGTCTGAAGACCAAGCGGCGCGTCCTGCTCTCCGGCACTCCCATACAGAACGATCTAACGGAGTACTTCAGTTTGGTGAACTTTGTCAATCCCGAGATGCTGGGCACGGCGGCCGACTTTAAGCGCAACTTCGAGAACAGCATTCTGCGGGGCCAGAACGCCGATTCCACGGACGGGGAGCGGCAGCGGGCGATCGAAAAGACGCAGGAGCTGATCGGACTGGTCGATCAGTGCATCATCCGGCGCACCAATCAGATTCTTACCAAGTACCTGCCAGTCAAGTTCGAGATGGTCATCTGCGCCAAGCTAACCCCAATCCAGCTGGAGCTCTATACTAATTTCCTGAAATCGGATCAGGTGCGTCGAAGCCTGGCGGGTAGGTGATGCTGAACTTTCTTTTGTATGTATTAACTCCATTCCCTTTCTCATTTAAGACTGCAATGAAAAGGCATCGCTTACGGCCTTAGCTGACATCACAACGCTCAAAAAACTATGCAGCCACCCAGATCTTATATATGAAAAGATCGCGGCACGGGAGAAAGGTTTCGAGAACTCGCAGGACGTGTTGCCGAGCAACTACAAGCCAAAGTATGTTGATATAAATGTAATATCTTGATCTGATTCTCTTAATTCCAATGCTTTAGAGATCTCAACCCGGAGCTGAGCGGAAAGTTCATGCTCCTTGACTTTATGCTGGCTGCTATTAGAGCAGATGGCAACGACAAGGTCGTTTTAATCTCCAATTACACACAGACCCTCGACCTGTTCGAACAGCTTGCGCGAAGGCGCAAGTATGGTTTCGTCCGACTCGACGGCACCATGTCCATCAAGAAGCGCTCGAAAGTTGTGGACAAGTTCAATGATCCCGAATCGGACAGTTTCCTATTCATGCTGAGCAGCAAGGCCGGCGGCTGCGGACTGAATTTAATCGGAGCCAATCGCCTTTTTATGTTTGATCCGGACTGGAATCCCGCCAACGATGAACAGGCAATGGCCAGAGTGTGGCGCGACGGTCAGAAGAAGCCCTGTTACATATATCGCCTTGTGGCGGTAAGTATTCTGTGGTATTTTCGTAAAAGAAAACAAAGAAATATCTGTTTCAGAGCGGTTCCATTGAGGAAAAGATCCTGCAGCGACAGACCCACAAGAAATCGCTGTCCAGCACGATCATTGATAACAACGAATCAGCGGAGAAGCATTTTACGCGTGACGATCTTAAGGATTTGTTTCGCTTTGATCCACAGGTTCTTTCCGACACTCACGAAAAGTAAGTACAAGTTTTTCAATACAAAATTAATTGTAAAACCTTCACTTACTTTTTAAAAGGCTCAAGTGCAAGCGCTGTGTGCAAAACATTCAAATGAAGCCTCCGCCCGATGACACCGACTGTACATCGCACTTGTCCCAATGGTACCATTGCTCCAACAATCGCGGATTACCTGACAGCATTCTTGCCCAGGCCTGGACGGACAGCAAATGCGTCTCATTCGTTTTCCATCATCGATCGCAGGCTCAGGAGATTCCCTCGTCCGAAACGGAGGGCGAGGAAAAGGAAACGGAGAAGCCAACCAGCCGTAAACGCCCATCCACGCCCCTCAGTGATGACAGTGCCGATGAGGATTTCATTGGATTCTAGCGATTGTTTAAACTTTATTGTTTATCAGTTTGTTTAGCCTGCTAGCCTAATCTTATGTTATCGTTACATCCTTAACAATTAAATAGTGTAACATTTCAAAAATGGAACCGGCTCACAAACTTTGTAAACGTGCTAGTGATGAAAGCCTTAATGGACCGACTTTCCGGCAAAGAAATAGTGTTTTTTCCCCTTGTAAAATACTGATTATTTGTCAATTATGTATAAACACCTATACATATTAAAAATTAGAGATAATTAAACAGCGCAGATGATAGTTTGGATACTGTTTCTGTTGCAATTGTTCAACTGCTTTAGCACATATTCGTAGTTACTAAAAATGAACAGCCAGCATCGCTAGCACGTTGTTAATCCCTGCACAAAGCCGCAACAAGACATAAGCTGTGTGTCCGGACTAAAACCCTGTCATTAATTGGTTGTATATATGTAAGTATTTAACCACAGTCGATAGAAGAACACTTGATGCATTCGGGCTATTCGGGAGCTACACATCAATGATTTTATGCTCCAGCTCCACCCACACATTGCTCTTTTCAGGCGCCTTCTGCAGTGGAGTTGGCTGCTGCTGCAGCTCGGCCAGAAAGCCGCCCACAGCCTGGTAGTACCTAAATAGAACCGCAAATTAGAATGCAAATTAAGAGCTACTCTCTCCTTGGGATATTACCCTTCTACTATCCAGGTGTCGTTGTGCGAACCGCCCGGAAACTCCAGCAGGCGCTTCAAGTCGCTACCGCATTGAGTATACAAGGCACGCATCATACGCGGTGGCACCAGGGTGTCCGCAAGGCCCGATATAAACAGAAATGGAACCGAGCACGAGCCAATCTTGCTTATGGAGTGATACTGCAGGAAATTGAAATCGTTATACACGCAACACTCTTCTCGATCGGCACAAACTCACCTTGTTCTTAAACAATATATTTGGTATATATTTTACAGCGGGATGCACGAGCTCCACAGCCATTTCCCGTATACTGCTAAATGTGTTCTCCACAATCGCGCACATCAGTTTCTGGCCGTAGACAGTGTCTGCTGCCACGTCCACAACCACTGCGCCACCAAGCGAGCGCCCGAACAGGATCAGCTGCGAGTGGTCCAGATCGTGGCGCGTGTGCAGGTAATCGATGGCAGCTCTGGCGTCGGTGACTAGTCCCCGTTCAGTCGGCACACCGGTGGACAGGCCATAGCCGCGGTACTCCACCAACAGAATGTTGCAGTGCAAGTGATGGTAGATGCCCCAGACCTGAAAAACGGTTTGTAGAATGTTAAGATCGAGGCAGCACACCAGTTTGCCACCCAACTTACGTTTTGCATTCGATGGCCCATGTTGCCAGCGTTGCCGTGGAAATAGAGCAGCGTGGGCACCGACTTGCAGCGCTCCTCCGGCTGGCTAATCCAGAAAGCATGCAGCGTCACATCGTCGGGCGTTTTTATGCTGACCGTGATGTGGGGCAGGTTGTGCATCGTCGGAATGGGTATGTAAATTCGCGAGTTAGCGGGCAGGTCGGGATGATAAAGTAGCAGATCCTGGGCGTTGTAGAATATCACTGCAATGGAATAGTTTCTGGTGTCAAGTTGCTGCTCCGGATAGAGCATATATATGTACGTACAGAGGAGTATTCCAGTGAATAGCGCCAACGTCATGTAACCGCCGTAGAAGTAGTAGAAAATGAAGCACAGTAGAAGGGCTGCCAGTACTCCGACGCCCACGCCTCGCGACTTGGGAAGAGCGATGCCCACTTCTTTCATGTTTGCCGATTATTGATCAGCTGCGCTACATTATCTAATTTAATTAGATTGAAGTTCCGGAACAAGAACAACACAAAACAACAAAATTGTAAATTGTCCACATCCACAGCTGACTGGAAACACCTGTGCCGTGCTAGTGGTTATCGATATGTTTGCCATTCAATGTGACCATGTGCATCAAAGATATAATAAATTATCGAAGAAGATTTTGCAAGTTTCAAAAACGCAGCATCAAGTCTGTTTTATTATATTTTCCAGCCAGATTTTTCTATACTCGTAGAAACTTTGGATTTTCAAAGTATTTAATGCATATAAATTTATATGTTAGTCATATGTTTCCCAGCGCCGACGGCCTATGGTTGTAGTAATTATTAACTGGTCAACGACTGAATTACTGAAAATATCGTGTATGTATCGCGATATTTACCCGATATTTTCAACTGAAAACAGCTGTTCTCATACACACTCCTGACATATCGGCAAACTATTGCGATACATCGGCGATATTTTCAGTAATTCAGTCGTCCTGACCAAAACAAAAGAGTTGATTTTAAAAATGTTAAATCAAGAAAATTAACCAAAACCAATCATATCCAAGTAATTATAATTATAAATAATCAAAATATTTTATTTGTAAAATTATTAATTAGTTCGAATCCCAAACGCTGTTCGACCACCTCTAGTTTTATCGAAATGGTCACACTAATTCAAAATGGTGGCAATATTTCTGCTGCGACGCATGAAAAAAAAAACGCATGAAACGTGAAAAGCGATCTTTTTGTGTTGAAAAAAGTGCATTTAAAAACAAGTGGCTTGCGGGAAAAACATAAACATTTGAGAGTGACCGTGTTCAAGTGTATCTGCTGTATTTAATGAGCGCTATAAGGCAACTGGGGGTGCTACCACGACAATATAATGAGCCAGGTGAGTAGGCCTTGAAAAAGCTGTGAATGTCGAACGTCGGTGTGTGTGAAAAAGTTGAAAAAACGATGAATTTCTTCCATTATTCGAATCGAAAGGCTTTGAATCTGTTTCATCCTAGTCGTCGTGTGAGTATTAACTGAAAATAACTGCTACATATGAAATACACGCTCCGTTTTGTGGGCGTGGCCGCTCAGCCCCAGAGTCCATAGGAGTCTCCTCACCGTGAGACACCCGCACTTGGCTGGCTGATATTGCGGCTGCGAGCGAGGCATTTGGTAAAAGTAAGGATTTGTCCAGTAACTAGACCGTGTTGCATCCTTCTGACGACTCCAGACTGTTCCCGAGACTCCTACGTGGCACCCAGAGTGGATTTTATGAAAATTTATTGGGTACCCATTTTCGCAAATTCTGATCAAAATCAAGATTTTCGGTTTGTTTTTATTGGATACGGCTATAAAAACGCTTTAAACTCCATGGTTTTCAATGATTTTCCGAGCAAATTGGAAATTTTCATCGATTACGTAATCAGAAATCGCAAGGTGCAAAGTTTTCTCTCAAAGATTTTGGTCCAAGTTCCTTGGGATTTGGAACCCGCCAAAAGGAAGCCGGCATTCATTTTACTCAAATTCCACCTCCTTTTCACAGGAAGAATCGTTTAAAATTATTATTTCCCAGATTAAGAAGCCTAAATTCTCAGTTTTTGGTAATTTTTGAAGAAAAAATAGTCCCAGGAGATCAAAAACCCGGTTGTTTTGAGGATCTCTAGTTGTTCCACTGTCCAGGACCCGTGTTTCGTGTTTACCGCGATTCTGTGTCAAGTTTTCGGGGGATTCCTCGTAAAGCCTCCCAAAAACATAGGTGTTTCTTGGCTTTTCGTGGCTTCTTTCAACTAAACTAGTCTTTAAATGAATTTCTGGAGAGGATTAGCCCTGGTAATTTAATAGCTGGGACTTCTTGGAAAGGGTTTCCATCCGGTTTACATTTTAAGACTGTTTTAGCAATTAACTATTAGGATATATAACGAAAAAGAAATAAATTTGTAAGGGATTTGGCCCTTTTAGAGTTGAACTCTCTATATGGATATGATTCTGGTCCTTTGTTTCCCACATAGCCTTCCTTTGAGCCCTTCTGTCTGAGCAAGCAATAGATTTATGAAAGCGTTGAACTATGGATACTATTTTCAAAGTATGCGCTGAAATATTTTAAAGATTTTACCGCTTTTAGCAGGTCCAGCGATCTCTTGAGCATTTCCTAAGTGATCCATACAAAGGTAGTTCTTTGATGCCTCCATCGTCGACTGATTTCTTTCTCTTCTTGGCAGGCACTCAATGAATCGGCGAATAGTATTGGCTCAGACGAACAAGATGACACCCGAGAGGAGGCCAATGGCACCGATGACCATAGTGGCAGTGGCAGCGGCAGCGGCTCCTCAGGCTCCGATTCGGACTCGGACAGCTCCTCTGGCAACTCCAGCGATGGACGCAGTTCCGCGGAGCCGGATACCAAATCGTCGACTGTGGCCCCAGGTTTTCCACCAACGGCTGCTGCTGCCCAGGCGGACAGCAAGACGAATGGATTCACAGACGATCAGGAGGACGACAGCTCCAGTGCTGGGTCCAGTGGAAGTGTCTCCGATTCAGATGCCGACGGCCAAGCCGATCACATGGATCAGGGGAGCAACAACAACAACAAGACAAACACAAGCACCAGCAGCAGCAGTTTGTCAAAGCCGGAACAAGACGACGAGGACGAGGACGATGAGACTGAGGCTGGCAATCAGCAGCCAGCTAGCGAGGCCTCTGCCGATGGTTCTGCCAGTGATAGTTCGGCCAACGTCTCGCCAACATCCTCCAGCAGCAGCAGCGTAAGTAGGCATCTGAGGAGCAGTTTGCACCAAGAATTTCCAACATATTCTCCTCAACAGGAGGAGGAGGAGGAAGACTACAGACCCAAGCGCACGCGCCAGGCGCGCAAGCCACCGGCAACCGCTGCGGACAAAACTAAGCGAGCTCCAGCTCCCAAAAAGAAGAAAAAGAAAACGTGAGATTGCTGTGAGCTTTCGGTTTCTCTATCCATATTGCCAACTTTTTTGTATTTGCCAGCTGGGATTCGGACGAGAGCGATGAAAGCGAGGACAGTGATGACGACGTGTCTGCAGCGGCTCAAAAGCGTAAGTCAGCGGCAACTACCTCCAGGAGCAAACCGGCACAGCAGCAGCAGCATTCTAGACGCCGGGTAAAGTCCTTTAGCTCCGAGGACAGCGATGATGACGATGCCAGCAAGCGGTAATAATACTTTCCCTTCACCTTATGTGGCTGCTATTCCCCTTTCCTTCCTCTTGACCTGACCTGAATCCAACCTTTGTTAATTTAAGCAGCTGCGCCACCCGTCGGACAGCCGCAGCTGTTAGCTATAAGGAGGCCTCGGAGGACGAGGCAACAGACTCGGAGGATCTGCTGGAGTGCGAGTACGATGAGAGTCAGGCAGCCGCATCTGCTGCCGCCGCTGAGGAGGAGGAGAAGTGCGAGACGATCGAGCGCATCCTGGCGCAGCGTTTGGGTAAGCGGGGATGCACCGGCAACCAGACGACGATCTATGCCATTGAAGAGAACGGCTTTGATCCGAATGCGGGATTCGATGAAAAGGCGTCGGAGGCGGAGGCAGAGGTGCAGTTTCTGATCAAGTGGAAGGGCTGGTCATACATCCACAACACCTGGGAGTCGGAGGCCACCCTGCGCGATATGAAGGCCAAGGGCATGAAGAAGCTAGACAACTTCATCAAAAAGGAGCAGGATCAGGCATATTGGCGCCGTTATGCTGGGCCAGAGGACATTGACTACTTCGAGTGCCAATTGGAGCTGCAGCACGAGCTGCTCAAGTCATACAACAATGTGGATCGCATTATTGCCAAGGGCTCCAAGCCGGACGACGGGGCCGAGGAGTACCTGTGCAAGTGGCAGTCGCTGCCATACGCAGAGTCCACGTGGGAGGATGCCGCCCTGGTTCTGCGCAAGTGGCAGCGCTGTGCGGAGCAGTTCAGCGAACGGGAGTGCTCCAAGTGCACGCCCTCTCGCCACTGTCGCGTGCTCAAGTATCGGCCAAAGTTCTCGCGAATCAAGAACCAGCCCGAGTTTCTGGTGCCGGGACTGGTGCTCAGGGATTACCAGATGGACGGTCTAAATTGGCTGCTCCACTCGTGGTGCAAGGAGAACTCGGTGATTCTGGCCGATGAAATGGGCCTCGGCAAGACCATTCAGACGATCTGCTTCCTCTACTCGCTCTTTAAGCTGCACCATCTCTACGGGCCCTTCCTGTGCGTTGTGCCGCTTAGCACAATGACCGCCTGGCAGCGGGAGTTTGATCTGTGGGCGCCGGACATGAATGTGGTGACCTACCTTGGCGACATCAAGTCACGCGAGCTGATCCAGCAGTATGAGTGGCAGTTCGAGGGCTCCAAGCGGCTCAAATTCAATTGCATCCTGACAACCTACGAGATTGTTCTAAAGGACAAGCAGTTCCTGGGCACGCTGCAGTGGGCGGCACTGCTGGTGGACGAGGCGCATCGGCTCAAAAACGACGATTCTTTGCTGTACAAGTCGCTCAAGGAGTTCGATACCAACCATCGGTTGCTGATTACGGGCACACCGCTGCAGAATTCACTCAAGGAGCTCTGGGCCCTGCTGCACTTCATCATGCCAGAGAAGTTCGATACGTGGGAGAACTTTGAGGTGCAGCATGGCAATGCTGAGGACAAGGGCTACACCCGGCTCCACCAGCAGCTGGAGCCCTACATCCTCCGCAGAGTGAAGAAGGACGTGGAAAAGTCCCTGCCAGCGAAGGTGGAGCAGATTCTGCGAGTCGAGATGACCTCGCTGCAGAAGCAGTACTACAAGTGGATCCTCACCAAGAACTTCGATGCCCTGCGCAAGGGGAAGCGCGGAAGCACCTCCACGTTTCTGAACATAGTTATCGAGCTGAAGAAGTGCTGCAACCACGCCGCTCTCATTCGACCCTCGGAGTTCGAACTGATGGGCCTGCAGCAGGATGAGGCGTTGCAAACGCTGCTAAAGGGCTCCGGGAAGTTGGTGCTGCTCGACAAGCTGCTCTGCCGTCTTAAGGAGACGGGCCACCGTGTGCTGATCTTCTCACAGATGGTACGCATGCTGGATGTCCTCGCCGACTACCTGCAGAAGCGTCACTTTCCCTTCCAGCGATTAGACGGCAGCATCAAGGGGGAGATGAGGCGCCAGGCTCTGGATCACTTCAACGCCGAGGGCAGTCAAGACTTTTGCTTTCTCCTTTCCACAAGGGCCGGAGGCTTGGGCATTAATCTGGCCACTGCCGACACAGTGATTATCTTCGACTCTGACTGGAATCCGCAGAACGATCTGCAGGCCCAGGCGAGAGCCCATCGGATTGGGCAAAAGAACCAGGTGAACATTTATCGTCTGGTTACCGCTCGATCGGTGGAGGAGCAGATCGTGGAGCGAGCCAAGCAGAAGATGGTGCTGGATCACCTGGTCATCCAGCGGATGGACACCACGGGACGCACCGTTCTCGACAAGAGCGGCAACGGCCACTCTTCAAATTCGAATCCGTTCAACAAGGACGATCTGTCGGCTATCTTAAAGTTTGGCGCCGAGGAGCTGTTTAAGGACGAGCAGGAGCACGACGACGATTTGGTCTGCGACATTGACGAGATCCTGCGCCGGGCCGAGACCCGCAATGAGGACCCAGAGATGCCTGGCGATGACTTGTTGTCTGCCTTCAAGGTGGCCAGCATAGCTGCTTTCGAGGAGGAGCCAAGCGAGTCGGCAGCCAACAGACAGGCAGAACAAGATGCCGCCGACGAGGAGGACGACAGCAAAGACTGGGATGACATTATCCCTGAGGGCTTCCGAAAGGTGATCGAGGATCAGGAGCGCGCCAAGGAAATGGAAGATCTATACTTGCCGCCACGGAGGAAGACTGCAACTGCTGCCAATCAAAGCGAGGCGAAACGGGCGGCTGGCGGAAAAGGAGCCAAGGGAAAGCAGCAGCAGGCGGACGATTCGGCGGACTCGGACTACGAGCTGGGCTCTGAGGGCAGCGGCGACGATGGTCGTCCCCGAAAGCGGGGACGCCCAACCATGAAGGAAAAAATCATTGGCTTCACCGACGCCGAGCTGCGACGCTTCATCCGCAGCTACAAAAAGTTCCCCGCCCCACTTCACCGCATGGAGGCCATCGCATGCGATGCCGAGTTGCAGGAAAAGCCACTGGCCGAGTTGAAGCGCCTCGGCGAGATGCTGCACGACCGCTGCGTTCAGTTCTTGGACGAGCACAAGGAGGAAGAGAACAAGACTGCGACGGATGAGACGGCGGGTGCGAAGCAGCGACGCGCCCGCGCCACCTTTTCGGTTAAGCTGGGCGGGGTCTCCTTTAACGCCAAAAAGCTGCTAACCTGCGAGCAGGAGCTGCAGCCGCTCAACGAGATCATGCCCAGCGGAGCCGAGGAGCGACTGCAGTGGAGTTTCAACATTAAGACGCGCGCTCCCCTCTTCGACGTCGAATGGAGCAATGAGGAGGACACAAAGCTGCTGTGCGGCATCTATCAGTATGGAATCGGATCCTGGGAGCAGATGAAGCTGGACCCCACGCTTAAGCTCACGGACAAGATCCTGTTAAATGACACCCGCAAGCCGCAGGCCAAGCAGCTGCAGACCCGTGCCGAGTACCTGCTTAAGATAATCAAAAAGAACGTTGAACTGACCAAAGGTGGCCAGCGGCGTCGTCAGCGTCGACCCCGAGCATCGCGAGCGACCACCAATGACGCCAAGTCTGCCTCCGGCCATCAGGCAGCAAGTACCTCGAATGCCGACGGTAGGTCGCAGGATGCCGACGAGGCGGTCCCTGCCTCCGAGGGCGCCGGTGCCAGCCAAATGGATCACTCAAACTCCTCCCCGAACAACAATGCATCCGCCGACCAGACCAGCAGTGGCACCGCCAAGAAGAGCAAAAAGTCCAAGACCCGGTCGAAAAAGACGAGCGCCTCGGACAACAACGGCAACAAGCCGATGCACTTTACGGCCAATAATGAGCCGCGCGCCTTGGAAGTTCTGGGCGACCTGGATCCCAGCATATTCAACGAATGCAAGGAGAAAATGCGGCCAGTGAAAAAGGCCCTTAAGGCTCTGGATCAGCCGGACCTAAGCCTGTCCGACCAGGACCAGCTGCAGCACACCAGGGATTGCCTGCTGCAGATCGGCAGGCAGATTGACGTATGCTTGCAGCCGTACGGTGAGCCGGAGAAGAAGGAATGGCGGAGCAACTTGTGGTACTTCGTCTCCAAGTTCACAGAGCTGGACGCAAAGCGTCTTTTCAAAATCTATAAGCATGCGCTCAAGCAGCAGGCGGGAAAGGATGAGGGAAAGGGAAAGGGCAGGGACTCGGCGGCGGGTAGTCCCAGCAAATCCAAGCGCAACGGGGTCTCGACTGAGAAGGAAACAAACAAGGATCGGGACAAGAGCGGGGGAAAGAAAAAGAAGAAGGACAAGGACAAGGAGCGTACAGGTGGTGGGCGTTATCCTGAAACGGGAACTCCCTCCGCGGGCGGTCGATTCAACAATGAATCTCCGCTAAAGCGGAAGAGAGACGAGAACGATGCTGCTGACACCAGCAGCGGTATCTCTGGTATTCCCGGGGCTGGCGGCATCAGCGAACAATTGAAGTCCATGTCGTCCTTTAAGCGACAGAACATGGAGCGTCACGAGGATCGAAAGAAGCACCATCGTGGCGGTGGCGGCAGCGACTATTTTGGGGCAAGTGGCGCACCTCCAGGTAGTGGTGGTGGTGCGGGCTACGAAGGTGGCCGCCGGCAAGGTCTCAACTCGCCCTCAACGCCGAATAGCAGTCGAGGAGGAGGAGGTGGTGGTCGGGGTGGCTATGAGCCAACACCCGCTCCATCGGGCTATACGCCGGAGATGGAGCGGTGGCATGCCCGCGAGAGGTAATTATCTGGATTGTTGGTGCTTATTTAATTTCTTGTTAATAAAATATATATTTTTTAAGCAGATACAGCCTGGAATACAAGCGCGACCGGTACGATGCTGGGTATCCGCGTAGTGGCGGAGCTCCTGGAGGAGGCTACCATCGCGATCACCGCGAACGCGACCGCGAACGCCGTCCCGATAAACGCAGGTAAATACTCTTTGATAATTATATGAAAAATAATTGATTAATCATCAATTTAACTCTCATATTCAGATTTCCCTCAGGGCATCTCCCGCCGCATGCTTACCCGAACCATTACCTACCGCCCAACTACTATATGCCGAATGGAGTCGTTCCCGGATTGCCACCACCGCCACCATCGGTCTATCGCACCGATCCTCGCGGCTATTCTGTGATGCCGCGTGACTATCCTGCCGACTACAGACGCAGCAGCGATTACGAGCGTCGCACGCAGACCTAAAATGGGGACCGAGGAAGCCCGCGAGCGTCTTTTGTACATAAAAAACAACCTAGAAATAAGCACAGTTGGGAGGGGAAATTCCTCTCCGAGCAAACGAACCTGCATACAATATACGTTTAGCGTAGCCTCATCATAAACATCATGTACAAGTAAACCTAGCGGCTATATAGACTATACATAGACCACGTATTGTCACACCCATTCGCACAGGGCAAGCACTGCATCATCATCATCATGAATCGAGCGGCAGCCTCAAACCCTAATATTAGACGATCTTTTTGTGTATAAATCAATATTTTTCTACTATTAAATTGTACAGCAGCAGGTTATGGAAGTGTGCAGTTAACAGAGTCGTTTGAAAAGCTTTTAAACCAACTACAAATTCTCACTATTATATTTATGCATTAACTTATACGATTGTAAAAAACACAAAGCAATGAGATGAGGATGATGAGAGATGGAAACAGCTAAGAATTTGTTTTTGTCCAAATGCATTCTTTTATATTTACCATAATATAGAAATAAAGAGAAACAGCGAATGATTCAGAGAAGTGTAATTTAGTTAAATTAAAAGGTTCTATTAATTACGATATAATATAATATGTTGTAGTGTCTGAAAACAAATAAATATATGATGTATATCAATAATTATAAAATATATATTAAATTTAATTGAAAAATTTAAAACATGAGTGGAATTGTATACTTTTTTTTGTGGTAAATGGTTCTGAAAACAGCAGGAGCTATCGAAAAATGCAAAAACCTAACCAGAAAAGACCCTTAAGGACCCCTTTTTTTGACCTGATAAAATGTTCACAGTATCAAGTGTATAAAAAATATTAAAATCATGCATTTATTTGTGACACAATAAAAACACTGTTCGTTCAAGACAAGAATATATATAGTGGCCAGGTGGAACATTATTGGCCCCCAGTGTGGTCATCGTTTTGCCTGGGCCGGCGAACCCAGTGGCTTAACTTGATGGAATGGAATGGCCTGTTCCTCGGCAAAGGCCAGGAAATCAATGCCATAATGCTGTATGAGCTTGGTAAGCATGGCCACATCGGCCTCCGCCTGGTGAGCATTGTGTGCTGGACGGTTGAATCTACTAGTGTAGAGGCTTCCTAATCTGTATTTAAGACGTGGCGGAAAGCGTTTCGTCTCGGCACACTTCAGGCCACTAAACAATTGGCGTCTCGAGCGGAAATCCTGCGTTGTGCGCTTAGCTGGCGTCTGTGAGTCATCATCGTCCTCATCGGAAAGTTGCTTTCGTTTTGCAGATGCTTGCGAGGGCGTTAGAATCGGACGCTTTGGCGTGGTTTCATTCCTAATTTTCCAGTCGATTTCCTTGACGGTCTCAGTCTCTACGTGCGGAATGATTTCGTTATCAAGTTTGCAAGGTTCGGGGTCAGGTTCCTCTCTTTGATCCTTGTGCTCTGCTTCCACAGGCTCTATTATGATACTTTCTTCTCTAAGCCGCTTATCGTCAATCTCCAAAAAGGCACGGAGTGAGTCAACACATGTCACGGAGGGGGGGAACTCCAGGTTCAGCTTTTCAAGGGCCTGCCTCACGATGGGAAAATCAAAGCCCCAGCCATTGTGTGCCACCAGGCAAACCGGAGCTGGCAAATGCTTTATGAAGCTGATGATGAGTTGTGCGGATTCCCGGTCAAGTTTGGATTCCCGCTCAAGCAGATAGTTGCTCAGACCTGGTAGATGCATATGTATGTGGTGAAATTGTAACATTCTATTGTCTGCGACCCACGAACCTGTGTGTTGCTCTGCCTCTGGATGCACCCTCATAGAAGGCTGGAATAGCAGATTCAGCTTGTGAAGAACACGCGGTGGCGTCGGCAGCATCTCTTGGTCCTCACCCTTGACTCCTTTGCTAGCATTATCCTGCTTCAGAAGGGCGGCTTCAAAGGCGTAAATGCACAGCTCCGTTATGCTAACGCGATTATTGCTGAAAGCAGGCAAGTTTGTCGTTTCCAGATCCAGCACGGCAAATGTGGAAATCTTTGGCTGATCTCCCAAATTCTTAGCCACATTATCTGTGCCAAGAGCCATTCTTACGCTGTGTATATATTTACATTGAATTTTAAGTGCATTATTGTGTTGAACTTAGGTAGCTTTTCCAACACTGGAAGCGATGCGTATCACGAAAAGAGATGGAACAGTGACAGAATCGTGACAGGTTATCGATAGGTATCACGAACAGGGACAGAATCGGGACAGCATCTCTGAACACTAATCTTCGATTTGACACTTTGCACGCCGTGTCACGAACAGTAAGGATTCGTAACGAATCATTCGTTGACAGTCTCTAGTTGGAAGTCACCATTGCCGGTTTATTAATTTTCGGTGAGTGCTTGCTGCTGAAATATTTTATTCTGATTTTCAATTTGGTAGAGGTAATTTCGAAATGGACTCCAGCTACAAGCAAAGGGCCTGGATGAACTCCCGCGGGACCAACAACGCCAGCTGGGCCGGCTTTTTGTCGGGACGGGATACCGGGACCGAGAGGTCTTCACTGTCAATGGCGGGCTGGTCCCCGTATGACAACAGCTCTCGTCGTCTCCTAGCATCCAGTGACATGTCGCTAGCTCCGCAGCGTTCCGGCGACTCTCGTTGGAGCCGCGTCCAGTCTGAGTGGAACGAGACCCGGGTTGGTGCCTCACAGGCGGGATTGAATTCGTGGTCAGGGCCTTCCAATGGGAACCCAAGGGTGATACAAAATCAGCCACAACAGCAACAGCATGTGCAGATGCAGAGCAATGCCCAGGAACCGTCGAAGGGACAGGCTGAGGGCTTTCTTAGAGGCTTCAACAGTGCTGCACGCGACTGGTTCTATCGCTACATGAATATGGGATGCAGTCCGGATGAGGCTCGTGAGAGGGTTCTAGAACGCCATCGGAGCCATCCAGAGTCACTGGACACAGCTCCGCATGGGGTACGTTACCCAGACCCCAAGGCGCAGGTGGAGCGTAGAAATCCTGGCGAAGAGCGCAGGCGTCCACTGGAGTCTGATTCAGACACCTTGGGTAATGTTCTCAAAAGCTTTAATGGAGCCTGTCGCAAATGGTACCAAAAGCATCTGGAAAATGGGTTTACTCCGGAGGAGGCCGTAGCCAAGATACTGGAGTACAGAAGGACTTCTTCCGGCAGCCGACCGGTGCAATCTTCAATAGCTCCAGGCGACCGAAAGCGCCCTGTTGACAGCAACGCCAGAGATGGTTCAAAGAAGCCAAGGAAAAGCAATGAAAAGCAATTGCCCCAGGGCGCCAAGGTGACCTCTGGAAAGGATCATTTGGCTGTGGCCGTGGTGGCCATGGACTATCCCAAGTTATGCTTGAAGAACTTCGAACTCACCAAGATCGAAAACGCCTTGCTGGAGGAAATGAAGAAAGGCTGGAAGCACAGTCTGAACTTTGTAGGTATTAAATATCGCCAGGGTATGATTGTAGTTACCTGCTTAGACGAGGCCTCCAAGGAATGGCTAGAGCAGGTGGTGCCAAAGATCACCGCCGTGAAGGGGACACACCTGCGGATCTATAAGGAAGACGAAATCCCCAACACCAAGGCTATTACTTTCTATGTGCCGCGCGCAATTGATGAGCCGAACGACGTCATTTTGAGATCCTTGAAGGGGCAGAATACTGATCTTAAGTCTGGAAACTGGTCCATCTTGCGCAGCTTCCCGTCAAAGTCAAAGAAAGGAAAGGTAATGACCCTTACAATTGGCGACAAGTCGCTGGAGCTGATAAGCAAGCGAGGCATGACTATTAGCTACCACTTCGATCAGCTCACCTGTCACATTGCCCGAGAGCCGGTATCCGAATCATCCAAGAAGAAGGTAACTGAGGAGGTAACTGCCGATCTGCCTGAGATTGACCTTACCGAAGAGGATGAAGATATAGAGCTTTCTGGGATGACTGTCTTGGACGAGGTTCAATGCGACGACGATGACGAGAACGAGAGTGTCGAGATAGCTGATGAAGAGCATGGCAATGGTAATGAAGAGTACGGGCAGCAGTACGAGGAGGATGAGCAGTAAGAAGTGCCTTAGTGACTAAAAACTAAAGGCTAGAGACATCTAAAGGAGAGAACAACGATATACAAACAAGGAAACACAAGCAATCTCATCGAAATCCACCAAAAAAACCTTTTACAAATGAAGTATTAACAATGCAAATACCCTGGGAAATGGCCAATACTCGGGATTTGAAATTTAGTATTGGCCATTTGATTTGTGATTGAAATTAAAACACTTACCTTGTACCACTCCTTCCAGCGGTATCAGAGATACCTAATCCTTCCTAAACACTTCCAAGAAATTCAAAGACTTAGGATACACAAATGTACCAAAAATAATATGTAATTTCGAGTTTATTGTATTTGAATACAAAGCAATTAACACAAATTCGTCTTCACAAACTGCAAGCTTTTCAATACTTATTCTGGGAACATGAATCAAAGACGTGGTTCAAGGAATTCCATGGCACGCAATTGGAGAAGGGAAGCACCGAGAGCTAGCCGCTACCGCCGGCCACCGACTTGGCATCATCAGGAGTCCTGGGGTCTTCTTGTTCAGATGCTCGCTTAACAGAAAACTCCAAATAATTGGCGCGTGTGGCAGCCTCATACTCCTGCACTAGGCAGTCCACCGTCTCACGCGATTCATCCAGTTCATTGAGGTCATCCTTGAATATGTCCTCGCGCTTGAATTGGTCGAGAAAGGCGCCACGCTTGCGCAGCTTGTCGTACTGGTTGAGTGCCCGCTCGAAGAGCGAGCAGATGCTGGTGTGGTTGGCCAGCATCAAACCGGACACGCGGTGGTTGCTCTGCACGTAGGGCGAGGAGCGGGAGAGGGCCACCTGGATGGAGGTGGGGCCCCACGGGATGAACTGCGCCATCTTCCGGTCGCGTATGCGCTGCAGCGACTTGTGCACTTGTGTGGGATCCACCTCGCCCTGAATGATGTTCAGAATGGAGATGTAGCAGTGGTGGTTCGTCTTGTCGGGTCCCGTCGACACCATCATGTTCTTGGGCTGCAGCAAGCGCCGCATCACGTCCAGCACGGTGGTCTTGCGCACATTCACTGTCTGCAGGCTGTTCACATCCGAATCGCTGGTCAGTGGCGTGTAGCCAGTCATGAGAAAGTGCAGCTGGGGCGTCGGTATCAGCGGAGCCATCAGCCCAATGAGATTGTTGTTCATGTACGAGGGGTAGCGCAGTGTGGTTGTGCTCACGCTCATGATGGTGGAGACCAGATTGTTGATTTGCGAGAAGCTGGGATTCTGGATGTGCAAGCGGTCGCAGGCAATCCGGTTGAGAGCCGTGTTGTCCAGGACGACGACACTGTCTGCAGCACTGGTCAGGCGGCGCAGGGTCAGCAGGGAGTTGTACGGCTGCACCACAACGTCACTGATCTCGTCCTGGTTGGGGAAAACACTGAACGTCTGGATGAGCTTCTTCGGAAAGCGATCCGCCAGGCGCTCCATGATAAACGAGCCCATTCCAGAGCCCGTGCCGCCTGCAATGGAGTGGCAAAGTATGAAGCCCTCGAGCGAGTCGCTGCCATCGGCCTCGCGATCTATGATGTCGAATACCTCCTCCTGCAGTTTATCGCCCTGACTGTAGCCAGATGCCCAGTTGTTGCCGGCTCCACCACCGTGCTTCGATAGGTATACATTCTCCGCATTGTAGAGCTTGAAAAAATAACAATTCCTTCAATTCACTGATCAAGGGTTTTCCCTGTTGTACTTACTTTCGAATATGCAGAGCCCATTATAGTGTTGATCACCCTCGGCTCCAGATCCAGCAGCACGGCTCTCGGTATGTAGTGGTCGTCGTCTGCTTGGTAGAAAAACACATCCTTGCGGTCCAGGCCCTCTGTTGCAAAGTCCTCCAGCACGCCGCTGGGAGAAATGCCATGCTCCAGGCACAGCCTTTTCCAAAACTCAAATCCAACTGCCAAGGGATTAGCATAAACAGGAAGCCTTCTTCCGACATATAAACTTACTTTGATTGCCGCATTGTCCCAGCTGCAGAGTAATTATTTCGCTTGGCATCTTTCAGCCGCTTTGAATGGGTCAGGCGAATATCACTTTGTTGCCTCGTCAGTTTTGCCCGAAACTCAGCCTTTCCTGCACTTGTGGAATCTTTCAGCGGTTAGTTCTTAAAATTTACTACGAAGCGAACAAATAAATAAACAGATTGTGCCAAATATTTAAAAAATTGCCGCAGCGGGGATGTATTGCAAATTATTTGAACCAGTGTTGGTAAGCGCGACCATAGTCGTCATTCATGGATGAGCACAAGAAGGTGGCGCAATCTCAATGAGTGCCAATTAAAATATGGATGCACTGGAAAATAATTTCAAAGACTCTGTTTCCAACCAAGAACTTACCTCAACTTATGCGTCTTGCAAATTAATACAAAAAATAAGAAAATATTACAAAGATTCTCGTCTCTCTCAACTCTTTTCTAGAGATGGACCAGAAACAGGGACGAACACGTTCGCCTGCGGTCCTTTCGCAGCACTGCAACCGGCTTCTTTAAGTCTCGCCGCGCGTTACCGCGCAGATTCTTTTTTTGTTGTTTTCGGTCTGCAGAAGGGCGCAGACAAGCCTCTGGAAAGAAGGGCAACTCTGAAAGTAAATGCTATCGCGTCTGTAGAGAGCATTCAACGCGTTCCACATCATTGCAAAATGCCCCGCGCCAAGACGGTAAAGAAACAAGCGGAGACGGCTGACCCCACTCCAAATGGGAACTCCCACGAAAACCCATCAGCCGACTCGGCGGCAGTCGAGGCCATACCTCCGGCTAAGGGAAAGCCACGCTCAAGGAAAGCCACGACAAAGGCCACGGCAGCTGTGGAAGTTGCGGAAAATGCACTGGAAGTAGGAGCAGAGGAGCCGCTGCCGGCAGCTGCACGCGGCAAGAAGAAGCAGCCAAAGGATACAGACGCAGAAATCGCTGACGCCAAGCCAAAGGGACGCGGCAAAAAGGCGAGTGCTAAAAAGGAAGAAAAGATTGATCCCCCAGCCGCCAAGGCGTCCAAATCGCGAGCCAAAAAAGAGCCTACTTCCGCTCCAGAGGAAGTGGCAGCGCCGGAACCAAAGGCAAGGGGACGCAAGCGAAAGGAGTCTCCTGCAGCAGCTAATGGCGTCGAGTCGGAGGAACAGACAGCTGAGCCACCAAAGCGGCGGGCCAAGAAAGAACCACCCCAACCGCCAATCGAAGAGGAGTCAGAACAGGAGCCAGTGCCAGCCCCCAAGAAGAAGGTAAAGAAAGCTGAGCCAGCAGCTGCCAAGCGAGTACGCGGAACCAAGGGGCTGGCTGACTCGGAGATCACCGCTGCCCTTGAGGATGAAGAGGAGGAGGAACCGAAAGCAGAGCCTCAGAAGGCGGCAAGTAAGCGAACCAAGAAGCCGAAGGCTTTACAACCCGAAGACGATCCTGCTGGGGACTCTGATATAGTTCCGCCCAAATCAGCCGTCACCAAAAGGGGTAAGAAAACAAAGCAGGCAGAATCTGCTCAAGAAAACGGGGATAGCGGTGATGAGGCCAGCAAGCCCACTAAGCAGAGGGCAAAGAAAAAGAAGGAGGATGATGAGCTGCCGGCAGCGCCCAGCAAAAAACGCGGGCCAAAGAAGGAGAACAACGGGGAGGCTACAGATCAAGTTGCTGAGAGCAAACCAGGTGAGAACTACCTAATGATAAGCCAAAGTCCACAGCATTCAACATTTATTTACTCCCCCACAGTTCGCGGCCGGAAAAGGGAAGCCGCCAAGGCGAAGAGTGTCGAGGAGGATGTGGAAGAAGGGGAAAGCTCGAAAAGTATGAGTATGGCGGAGCAGGCCGGTTGCGGTGGTGCTGCCGTATTGAAAAGCTTGCAAAACGTGCTCAATTTATGTTTTCCAGCAGCCAAGAAACCCAAAAAGGTGGCGGAGGGCGGTGTCAAAGAGACCTTGGACAAAGACGCCTTCGCCCTGGCTGACGATAAGGAGTTCAATTTGAAGATCTCCAGCTGGAATGTGGCCGGTTTGAGGGCTTGGCTCAAAAAGGACGGCCTTCAGTTGGTGGATCTTGAGGAGCCGGACATATTTTGCCTACAGGTAAGTGTATCCCTTGAGCAATTTGCCGAATTCAGACTGATTGAGATCCCGTTGATGCCAGGAAACCAAGTGCGCCAACGAGCAGCTGCCGGAGGAGGTGACCCGCCTGCCGGGCTACCACCCATATTGGCTGTGCATGCCTGGTGGCTACGCAGGCGTTGCCATTTACAGCAAGATCATGCCCATACATGTGGAGTACGGCATTGGCAACGAGGAATTCGACGACGTGGGACGCATGATAACGGCCGAGTACGAAAAGTTCTACTTGATCAATGTGTATGTGCCGAATTCAGGTAGAAAGCTGGTTAACTTGGAGCCGCGTATGCGCTGGGAGAAGCTCTTCCAGGCGTATGTGCAAAAGCTGGACGCTCTCAAGCCGGTGGTCATCTGCGGTGACATGAATGTCTCCCATATGCCCATCGATCTGGAGAACCCGAAGGCGAATACCAGAAACGCCGGCTTCACAAAGGAGGAGCGTGACAAGATGACGGAGCTGTTGGATCTGGGTTTTGTGGACACCTTCAGGCATCTGTATCCCGACCAGAAGGGTGCCTATACCTTCTGGACCTACATGTCCAATGCGCGGGCCCGCAATGTGGGCTGGCGACTCGACTACTGCATTGTCTCCGAGCGATTCCTTTCCAAAATAGTGGACCACACGATTCGCAAGCAAATGCTGGGAAGCGATCACTGCCCAATCACCGTATTTTTCAATATTTAGAATGTACATACATATACTTTGTTTGTTTGTATTTCACTTTATTCGATTGCAAACTGTTTTTCCGTTTTGGTTTGTATTCTTTGTATTTATTTGATACATACCTTTTGTTGTAGATCGATCATCCAAATTTGTATTTTTGAATAAAGTAAACATCATCCCACAATTTTGTCATCTTGCAGCTACATAGTTTGGGAAAAGTTGCGTTAATGGGTGGGGTATGTTATTAAACCATAAAGCTACCATAGAACCGATAGATAGAATATCAATATTTCAAACGTAAAATTAAGTACAAATAATATAGTTTAAAAAAAACGTTTATAAAACGACCTTGCCAGATTTCGCGACTGACTTAAGCCAGTGTGGCCTGCAAGTACTTATGCCAATATGTTCCGAGCACACTTTTTCCCGCCATTTTCTAAATATTTCCCTCCTGATTCGCAGTTTGTTTATTTTGCAAAATGGATTTGTCTACCGAAACGAAGCATTTGACTTCCCCGGAAAAGGTGAAGCCGATCCAAATGGAGCAGCAGAATGGGAGCTCGGTGCAGTCGCCGGCTATCAATAAGGACGAGCAGCAGTATTTGGATCTGCTGGACCACATCATAGCGAACGGAGAACGTAGGATAGACCGTACACAGGTGGGAACACTGTCCGTGTTCGGTGCCCAAATGCGCTTCAATATGCGCGGCGAGTCCTTTCCCCTGCTGACCACCAAGCGTGTCTTCTTCCGCGCCGTGGCCGAGGAGCTACTTTGGTTTGTCGCTGGTAAGACGGACGCCAAGCTTCTCCAAGCCAAAAACGTGCACATATGGGATGGGAACAGCACCAGGGAGTACCTGGACAAGCTGGGCCACACGGAGCGGGCAGTCGGAGATTTGGGCCCGGTATACGGCTTCCAGTGGCGGCACTTTGGGGCAGAGTATCGCACCTGCGACGACGACTACAGCGGCCAGGGCATCGACCAGCTGCGTCAGGTGATCGAGACGATAAAGAACAATCCGTCGGACAGGCGCATCATCATGTCCGCATGGAATCCCCTGGATATACCAAAGATGGCGCTGCCGCCATGTCACTGCCTGGCGCAGTTCTTCGTATCCCAGGACCGTGGCGAGTTGTCCTGTCAGCTGTACCAGAGGAGCGCTGACATGGGTCTGGGCGTGCCATTCAACATCGCCTCTTACGCCCTGCTTACCCACATGATAGCCCATGTGACAGGTCTGAAGCCTGGTGACTTTGTTCATACCATGGGCGACGCTCATGTCTACCTAAATCATGTGGATCCGCTGAAGGAGCAGCTGCAGCGCACTCCGCGTCCGTTTCCCAAGCTGGTGATCAAGCGCAAGGTGCAGGACATTGAGGACTTTCGGTTTGAGGACTTTGAGATAGTCGATTACAATCCCTACCCAAAAATCCAGATGGAAATGGCCGTTTAGATTATGAACTTGTCCTTTTTCAGTATCAAGGAGGAAGTGATTCTATTAAAAATATTTAAATTGCTTTTCCTATGTTTAAATTCCAAATTTTAATTTAATTCGAATATTTTGATTTGGTTTTTCATTTATAAAATCGAAGATTTCCAGATGTATTATATTAAGAAACATAAATTTAAGATTTTGTCAGCCATTGGTAATAAATGTATACACAATAAAAGAATAACTTAAAATTGCAAATTGCATTTTGCATTTTTGCAAAATGTTATAAGGGGTTACATCATTAAAATTTTTGATTTTGATAAAAAATTGAATTTTCAAAATTTTTAAATGAAGTATGCAGATTTATTAACTGTAGAAAATATTGCACAGATCAGTTTTCCGATTTAAAATTAATGCTCTTTTGGCCGAGTTATGATATTTTTAATTTAAAAAAAATCAAAAAGTTTTTTAATATAAAAACTCAGATTTTATAATAAAAAATAATATTTTTCTAAGTCAAGGAATCATTTCCGACCCCATAAACCATATATATTCTTGATCAGCATTAACAGGCGCATCTTTCTGGCCAAGTCCGGAAGAAAACAATTTTTGATCAATTTTTTCAAAATTTTATAAGGGGTTACATCATTAAAATTCTCCAAATTTGATGCAGATTTGTTAACCTTATAAAAACTAACATAACACCGCTTTCCGAATGCAAATTACGGCATTTTTGACAGAGTTATGCCTTTTTTAGTTTTTAATTTTCTGTTTTTCTCATTTCTAATGTAATTAACATCATTTTCTGAATTTTTAAATTTTTTTCTAAATTTTTAAAAATTTTCCTGTATTTTTAAAATTTTTTCTAATATTTTAACTTTTTTTTAGATTTTTAAAATTTTTTTAGAATTAAAAAATTTTTTTTTAATATTTTAACTGCCAAATTTGAATTTGAATTAAACTGCCAAATTTGAATTTGCAGTTGTAAAATAACACCTAAATTTGGATTCAAAAGGTTTGAGTCTCCGCTTACTTGCGCCGACTGTTAAATGGTTCGAAACTTGGACGTTTTATAACAGTTTATACCAGTTTTCAGTTGCTTGCTGCTGATTTCTGTTCGCCTGTTACCCCAATTTGGGAAACGGGCAATTTGCATGGAAATGTTCGGAAATTTGGATTGGCTGCTGTAGGGATGTTGTTGTAAAAAGGTTGTTGTTGCCATCAAGCTGTTGTTGTCGTCAACAAATAGGTATAAATGCATAAAATGAAATATAACAGTTTATACCAATTATTATTTTTGCCCAAATGTTTTTATAACAGTTTATACCAGTTTTCAGTTGCTTGCTGCTGGTTTCTGTTCGCCTGTTACCCCAGTTTGGAAAGCGGCCAATTTGAATGAAAAATTTTGCTACTTGCATCAGTGATGCTCACTTCCATCAGTGATGCTCACTTCCATCAGTGATGCTCACTTCCATCAGTGATGCTCACTTCCATCAGTGATGCTCACTTCCATCAGTTATGCTCACTTCCATCAGTGATGCTCACTTCCATCAGTGATGCTCACTTCCATCAGTGATGCTCACTTGCATCAGTGATGCTCACTTCCATCAGTGATGCTCACTTCCAGCAGTGATGCTCACTTCCATCAGTGATGCTCACTTCCATCAGTGATGCTCACTTCCAGCAGTGATGCTCACTTCCATCAGTGATGCTCACTTCCAGCAGTGATGCTCACTTCCATCAGTGATGCTCACTTCCATCAGTGATGCTCACTTCCATCGGTGATGCTCACTTCCATCAGTGATGCTCACTTCCATCAGTGATGCTCATCACTGGCAGCTAGTGAGATGCAATTTTCTACCAATAATGCAAAACAATAGCTAGATGAGCATCACTGATGCACATGCGCATCACTGCCATTAAGCCCGATTTTATTGCCCTCCAATATTGAAATATAGCCAGATGAGCATCACTGATGCAGATGAGCATCACTCATGCAAGTGAGCAAAAATTTCCATCCAATTTGGCCGTTGCCCAAACTGGGGTAACAGGCGAACAGAAATCAGCAGCAAGCAACTGAAAACTGGTATAAACTGTTATAAAAAGTCCAAGTTTCGAACCATTTAGGAGCCGGCGCAAGTAAGCGGAGACTCAAACCCTTTGAATCCAAATTTAGGTGTTATTTTACAACTGCACCTGGTCACACTGAAACTGATCGTCGTTAAATTCAAATTTAAATCTGGCAGTTAAATTCAAATTCAAATTTGGCAGTTAAATTCAAATTCAAATTTGGCAGTTAAAATATTAAAAAAAAATTTTTAAATTCTAAAAAAATTTTAAAAATCTAAAGAAAAAGTTAAAATATTAGAAAAAATTTTAAAAATTCAGGAAAATTTTTAAAAATTTAGAAAAAAATTTAAAAATTCAGAAAATGATGTTAATTACATTAGAAATGAGAAAAACAGAAAATTAAAAACTAAAAAAGGCATAACTCTGTCAAAAATGCCGTAATTTGCATTCGGAAAGCGGTGTTATGTTAGTTTTTATAAGGTTAACAAATCTGCATACTTAGTTAGAAATTGAAAATTTTATCAAATTTGGAGAATTTTAATGATGTAACCCCTTATAAAATTTTGAAAAAATTGATCAAAAATTGTTTTCTTCCGGACTTGGCCAGAAAGATGCGCCTGTTAATGCTGATCAAGAATATATATGGTTTATGGGGTCGGAAATGACTCCTTCAATGCGTAATGAGCTTCGGACTGGAAATAAAATACCCTGCAAGGGTATAAAAATTATAGCTTCGGTGTTTTTCAACGTATGTTTATCTACTCTCAGATATAAGCTTTTTTTATTATTCTAGAATTTTGGTATAAATTTTATAAAAATCGGACAACTATACCATATAGCTGCCATAGAAGCGATCGGTAAATGTATAGTGTTTTCAGCATTTAAATCTATAATCTAAACATCGAAACCAATCTGCAAGGGTATACAAACTTCGGCGTGCCGAAGTTAGCTTTCTTTCTTGTTTTTTTTTAATTTAAAACGTTAAAAAGTTTTCAATTATTCTTTGCGTTTTCAAATAAGAATTTTTTTTAAAAAGGGTCCAAAAAACGGGTTTTGTATGAGAAGACCCCATTAAGACAGCTTTATACTACACTACAAATAAAGGATTATCCACATTTTTGAGCCCATTTCCGGCTTTACCCATCTACAGGCTTTCTAAATATTTCAATTCCAACAATAAACATAAAAGATAAACCCATAAATAATAAATCGAATGCTTTTAGAGAAAAAAACATTATTTAAACACATCATTTCATAGCTTTATTTTGAATAAATTGTTGCTTTCATTCATCGTTCGTCTTGTGTGTAGTGTGTGTTTGTTTGTTGTTTGTAAATTCTCAGATTAATTCATAATGAAGTATAATTGATTCTTAATAAATCTTGCACAGAGTAAATACCGTAAATATGCTATATAAATTTGCTTGACATTTTCCGCACTTAATATTGTGAGTTCGTTTCGGTTTCTTGTGTGTGTTTGCTGCTTGCTTTTTAAGTTAATTGAATGAAAATTCGAAGGAAATCGTTAAGGTTTTGTGTCCATATGAGAGAGAGAGATAGAACTCGACAGTAAGTAATTCAATATATAATTTATGCACTTTAATTTAAATTGGAATAACTTGTTATCCATCCTGTGATGATTAAAGATAAATACATATTTGCTACTACAATACGCGATACTGTCCACCAATATTTTTCGACTATGTATATATAACGACGAGAAAAAAACCCTCCATATGCATATAGTTTCCATATATACTTAATATGTGGCTTAATGCCTTATGGCAAGGCTAACCCAATAGACAAATATAAATGAGTTTGAATTTATTAATTGTAATCTGTTATGTGGAATTAAATACATGTCCGTTAACTTATGTTTTTGAGCTTGAAAGAGCGAATGCCACTAGAGTTCTGAGTTGAGTTAAGATTCCATTTCCATATATCTTTTCAGTTTTTTGGCTAAAGAGTGATTCCATTTCCATTTTTAATGCCGTTGAGTTGCGTTTAACAATAGTGCTTAAAATTAGTACCTTTGACTAAGTTTCTTTTCGACTAAGATTTGGTTTTAATTAATTTATAATATATATCTTGAGTGTTTCCTCTTTTCTTACTTGAACAGCTTTAAACATATATAGAGAGAGCGTCTTACTGGATGATGACTCGCATTACAAAATGGTATTCGTATTCGTTTCCTTGTTTTTTTTGTGCTCGATATCTGGATCTTGTGAAGGAGGATGTTACTGTAGCTGAAACAAGGAAAGGAGTCAACACACGTCAGCTTTCTACAAGTCTCTCGGATGTAAATTAGGGATTAAGGATGCGATTCACGCTACAAGATCTGTATTGCTTTTGCTCTTTCTCTTTTCAAAACTGTATCCGGTACCAGATGTTGTATAAAGCTACACCTAAACGCCATTGTTAGCTAATAATCATCAACTCGCAGCATCCTTTCGACTTTGCACAACGAACCTGTTTGCTATTCAACATTCATTTGCAGGGGTAGAGGGGGTGTTGCTGTGTGGGGGTGTATCTGTGTGTGAGAGAAACAGACATTTAAAGAGGGCGCACTGCAGACTTCCGGTTCCGGTGCCGGCTTCTCCCAGATCTGCAGGCATTTGCACAACCTTATTGGCTTCAAAACGCGAAGGTGCTTTCAGAAAAACAACGAACATTATCATCGCCTTTGCCTTGTTCGTTTGTTTTGGTGTAAAAGTATAAAAGTGTAGCGTTAATTAGGCCTTTCACTTGTTTAGTTTAAAATTTGTGGTAACTTCTCGTTCTTGTTTTTTTTTTATTTGGTTAGTTTTGGTTTTCCACTTGCTTCCTTGAGATCCTGATGTCTCAAATACACTGGTATCATCCTTTGTTTTCAAGATATGCGCTTTGTTTTCTATATACTGTCCTTGTCAATATCGTTAAATGTTAACATTTATTGCGTTTACCATGTAAAAATTATAAATTTGCCTCGTCCTTTCGTTTGTTTCTTTAGTTTCCTCGATTCATTAGTCTTTTCTGCACGTTTAGTTTTACTCTCTGGGAATTTGAATTCTTACGTATGTCCCGTCGTCTCTTCATTTCTCAGTTTCGGTTTCGGTTTCATTTTCGTTTTGTATATTATTGTGCGGTGTTTTTGTTCGTTACCATACCCATTAAGTTTTTATAATATGTATATATAATATATTGTATATATAGTGTTCATGTATATATTTAAATTTTTAAAATACTTTCTTGGTTTTCTTGCGTTTTTTTTGTTTTTTGTTTCTTGTTTTTCTTTATATTTATCATTTATAAAACATTTCCTTCTTAAAAAATGTATATAATCGATTGCTTTTGGGTTGTTGTTCATGCTTATCATTCACTGTTACTCTCAATCGCCTGGAATCTATATTTTAGCTAAACATATTCCTCTGTGCCGCACAAATATGCACAAAAAACTGTGCCTCAACTCCTCCTACATTGTTGTATAAAAAACGTTTTCATCTTGGTGTTTGTTCTCTTTACAGAATATTAATTTCCCTTTAATTTTGTTGAACTTGCTTTGTTGAGATTTACTGGAAGGTATTATTATTCCTAATATATCGCTTAAAAGCCAGAATTTCTATGTAATTGTTCAGTCAAGCTTTTGCGCACACTACAAAGTGTGAGTTGGGAGCAAGGATTCTGTCTCGGAGTCCTTGGTAGGAGAGAGAGTTGGGAAGATTAAGCCGCACTACACACATACATACCTAATAATCGTAACGCTTTATGCTCGTATGTATATATAATTTGCTCTTGGTAATTAGCTTTAAATAGTTTATGCAATAAATTTACTTGACGTATACATGAAAATGGATTCTCCTTTTATGTTAATGCTTGCCGTGAATAAGTTAAGTTTCCATCATAATTTTCTTGGTTGGTATGTATAAACATTTAAAATTTGCAATACACAACATCAATATATTGTTAATCATATGTAATAGTTTTTTTGTTTAATATAAATAGTTATAGATTTTATATATAGAAAGATATAGCATAGTTCATCTCGTGTGTAACACTGCGATAGTTTCTTATCTCAATTGGGGGTGTGTTGAAATAGAACTGAAATTACAAATCTGCTATTAAACGTATTAAAATATTAATAATTCAATTATTCAAATTAGAGATTGTTTGAAGATTTTTGTATTTTTTTAAGGATTCTGTTGCAGTAATTCCCTCTTTTTTAGGAGGAAATCTGTGAAGCACCAATCATATCTTATCTTATGTCTCCGCTTTTTTCCATCAACTCAATTCTTTCATTTGAAATTCATAACTGTCAATTGATTTATTTTAAAACTTGTATTATATTTAGTTTGGCAATTTGTTTAACTTGATCTCTTCTTTAGTTGAAGTTATTGCTGTGAGTTTGGGCTTAAACAAATTCGTTAGGCTGAAACGCGCGTTTTTTGATCTATGTTACGTACATCTCGCTTTGATTTCATAATTTTTCTAAGGGAGGGACTTGTTCTGATCTTCTTCTGGTCTTCAGTTCGTCATTAACTTCGATTTGAGTGGTGGCGTGCTTAGATATCTTAGCTGGATTTTGGTTAAGCCTTACACAATCGTTGATACATCTCTTTTTAATTAATCTCTCAATTTCTCATTCAATTTTTCTTAAACATTTATTCGTTGTATTTGAAAAATTCTCTCTCAGCTCTGCTTGTTGCCCTTCATTTCTTGCTCACTCAATAATTTCGCGCTTCTCTGGCACTTCACCAAGATTTAGAGTCAATTATTTATATTTTGTTTTTGTTTTACTAAAGGACGAAGAAGGAACAGGTGCCACAGAAATAGCTGGAGATTTGAAAACTATGATCTTTTTTAGAGCACACTTTTGAGCCTCGTGGGAATTGAAATTGTAAATCCACAGCGAGTTCTGTGACACTCCTGAATGTGTAACATACATACTGAAGACTAGGTGTAAGGTTTACGGGGAACAATGTTTAACAAATGTCTAGGATAAGAATAAAAAGTTTCGATTATAATATTTTATATGCATACATCATTTATTTTTAGCAAAAGTTTTACATTAAATATATAGAAAACATAAACATATATATTATGCATGTCTTGTTGGTTTTTTTTGTTTTTGCTTTGTGTATGATTTCTCTTTCTATTCTGCAATGTCTATTTGCAAAATTTACGCATCATTCAGTTCTGTTTCGCTTCTCATTTTTATACATCTTTATTTATAGCTTAAATATTTGTCATGTTTGTTTTCATTTCTTTGGTGGATTCTTGGCTCTTCAAATGCCTTCAAATTGTTTGTATTTTATTCTCTGTTTCTCTGTTTAAAAATAACCGTCGAGTGTGTACGTTCTTTTTCTTCTACATCAAACAAAAACTTAACTACAGCTGTTTACCGTTTCTGTTTCCTATTATCTTTCTTTCTGGAAGCTATTCTCTTTGCGAGAGGCGACTAGACGTGTTTTAAAAGTCATATAAAGATAAAGAATTAGAATCTAAATATTTAAACATGGCCGTATAACTTAGGAGTAAACATTGGAAAAAATTCAAGATTTTGATGATGAATTAACGAAAGTGAAGGCGCTTCTTCTGTAGTTTGTATTCAACTGACAAATATAACAAAATTAAAAGCTACATAATTGAAATTAACTGAAAGGGTTAGCAGATTGCTTAACAAATTGGATCCAAATTTACCAAGTATTTATGACTCATGGGCATGGGGGCTGCTGAAAAACAAAAGCTAAGCCTTTAAAAGAAATAATTAGACCAGGAGGGCATATAACCGTTGCTGTTGCTACTGTTTTTGTTGCCAGGAACACCACCAGCTGGCGTATTGGCGTTCATTCCGAGTCCTCCGTTGCGCTGGTTCACCGAGCTGTTAGCGGAGCTGCTGTTACCGGGCGTGCCTGTGCCTGCGGCAGCGCTGTTGGCCACATTGGTCAGGAATTGTGCGAACTCCTGCTGCAACTGCAGCTGCTGCTGCAGCAGCTCGTAGTGATTCTGCGGCTTGTTGTAAATGAACTTTGTGGATGTCTTCAAGATGTTGCTCGACGACGAGGAGGAAGCGGCATCTCCGTTGGACAGCGTGTGACTGCTGCTGCTGCTGTTGTTGTTGGGAGGTGTTGCAATGGCCATATCTCCTGTTGCTGCTGCTGATGTGGCCGTTGTTGCAGTATTGCTGGCTAATCTCTTAGGTGGCGGCATTATTGATTGTTGCTTGTTGCTGGTCGAGGTCGCTGGCTTGCTTAGCTGCTTGCTCAAATTGCTATTGTTGCTATTGCTGCTGGTGTTGTGCTGTCTGTTGTGGTATTTGCCAAATTGATAGCTATTGTTGTTGTTGTTGTTGATGTTTATGTTGCTAGCGATGCTGCCTTGGTTGTGGTGATGGTGATGATGATTGTGTAGGACCAAACCATTGGCCGCCAACGCCGCCGCCGCTGCATTGGCATTGACAACAGCAGCCAACTTGGTTAATAATTACGTTTGCTTGTTCTTGTTGGTCTTGAAGCTGACCTGAAGCACCCGGTTGCCCAGAGTGTAGCCGTTTAGCGATTGTATGGCCAGCACAGCCTCCTCGTAGTTTGTCATTGTAACAAAGCCGAAGCCCTTGCATTTGTTGCTTTGCAGGTCCCGAATCACCTGAGATGGAACCAAAAATAATAAGAAATTAGTTATAAGTAAATGTTTTTAAGTAGTACGAATACTAAAAATCTTTGATGATAATCAAATTTTAAAATATATTTTAATTTATTCCATTTAACTGTCGGCTTTGTCGGAAAAGTATTTAATATATTTGTATCTTCATCAATATATTGTATACTTTTTCGCACTGTTTACTATAATTAACCCTTTTTCCTTCTTTCTTTCTTCACCTTCACTGACTGCACGGCACCAAATGGTCCAAATAGCTGCCACAGCACATTCTCCTCGGTCTCGGGCGCCAGATTGTAGACAAAAATGCACCAGCCAGAGCTGGCAATAGTGTTGCCTTGGATCATGCCATTTGTGATTAGGTCGCTGGTCAGAGGGGAGTAGCGGGAGATCACAGAGCTGTATATAGGTTGGGCGATATAACAAGTATAAAGGCAATTTAGTAAACAATCTAAAAGTTATATAGATTTTGTGGCTTCGTTCTCACCTATAACGCCCTGCATTTGGATGAATGGCGGCTGCCGCAGCGGCGGCTGCTGCTCCGGCTGCAGCATTAGCGGGAAACGCTCTGCCGCCTCGCGTATTTTGGGGTGCTATATAGGCGGCCAAAGGCTGCATGCTGTTCTTGTTGCTGCTGGGATTATTCGCAAACTTGACGGTTATCGGCTCGGTGGAATTCTTCGGTGTGGTGCCGTTCAGTTCCTTGATGGCCCGATCGGCCTCAAATCGCTGATCAAAGCGTATAAAGCCAACGCCCTTGGAGAGACCTGAAAGTCGGGCGGTAATAGATCAGCAAAAAGTGCTTTTATTTTATATGAAGAAAAGCAAAAAGTTAGCTAGCTGCTGCCATGCATTGCAGATGATTGTGTTTAATGAATGGCTTCTTTTTATTCAAGCTATTTTGCGAGCGAGTTATAATGCAATCATGTCGATGAAAAGCATAAGAAAATAGTTAAACATAAGAAAATGATAATAGAAAACATACCCGGTGCATGTTCATCTTATTTTTGGTATTACATGTAATAAATAAAGTTGAAAATAAAATGTTGGATTAATTATAAATGCACTAATTTGAAAACGTAGAAGAATATATTGTGGAGCGCCAGCAAAATTCCGAAATAAAATTATGCAGACTATTCAGAAATATTTCCTTTTGGGACATGCTTAAAAAAATACAAAACTGTAGGAAAGTCAAATAACAAACTGATCTTTTCCGACTGTCCATATTAGGTCTTTAAGTATTAAGATAACTACCATATATATTCTCCCATTTTGGACCAATGCTTGAAACACTCACCAGTGATATTATCACAAAGAATGCGCGAAGTTATGATCTTGCCGTATGGACTGAACAATGATTCCAAATCGGATTGTGTCATATTCTTTGGAAGACCAGATACATAGAGATTGGCACCTTTAATGCTCTCGGAACTGGGCCGGGCAATGGAGACCTTAATGGTTTTGTTTTGCAGCCGCAAGCCGTTCAATGCATTGATGGCCTTTTCCGCATCCTCCTGTTTGACATAGTTTACGAATCCATAGCCCAGGCTCTGGCCTGAAAAAAATAGAAAGAGAATTAAGATTCCTGTCTCTAATTACAGAGCTGAGAAATACATTTCATATTAATTACAAATTCATATTCATATATTCTGTGACATTCCTTAGAATACCTATACATATGTATGTTTTCTAGATTAAATTAGAGCTCTACACTTGTGCTTATATATTCCGAGTTCCTTGACTTATGCGCTCACCTGTCACCTTGTCACGGATTAACTTGCAGCTCTCCACCTCGCCGAAGCTAACGAACAGCGAGCGAATCTCGTCCTGTGACATTGTTTGCGGCAAATAGTTCACAATTAAATTGGTTTTGGGATCTGGTTCATTGTTATTATTGTTATTATTGTTATTATTATTATTATTATTCGCCGTTGAGTTGTTGTTATTATTATTATTGTTGTTGTTATTGTTGCTAGCGGTCGCATTGTTTGCTGTAGCCTGGCTAGCAGCAGTTGCCGAGTTTGCTGTGGCCCCAGCTCCCGCTCCTGCTCCTGTCGACGCAGATGGGGCTGAAGTGGTGGTGCCTCCATTCGTCTGAGCCTGGCTGTTGGTTACGTTAGCGGTCACAGCCGCCGATCCGCCGCCAGATCCAGTGGTGCTGCTGCCAGCTCCGCTTGGCTGCTGTTGCTGCTGCACGGCTGTTTGACCCTCGACCATTGTAAGGAGGTTGCTGCTGCAGGAGAAAGTAGAAACTAAGCTTTAAAGTTGGTAATTAATTTATATATGTAATTTAACTATACTTTATGTAAACTTAGAGCGTTAACTATGACCGCAAATACATACTTACGGCTTTCTTCTACTTCGGAAATTTGTTCGAGCGAGTAACAGATATAGAAGGGGGTAGATAGTTAGTTGTGTATGTCGCTGTAAATATAATACTGCTGCTGTGAAGTCTGCAAGTGAATAAATTGGATTAGTAATATTTTGAGCTCTGCTCCTGACTTTGGGCTTACCCTATTCAGAGATGCACACGCCAAGAAACCGCAGTGGATGAATTTAGCCTTTACTATAGCCTAGTTAAAAGCGCTTCGCCACGTTTGAGTACGTTATATGTGTGGGTCCGAAAGTTGTAGCTGAAAGAGCAAACAACAAAATTCCTATAAAAATCAATTATTTTAATTAAATTTAAATGAAATACGGGCTATCTTCCGCCTTGCCCCAGCAACGTTTTCCGTGGAAACAGCGGAAATAACAAAAGTAAACTTTTTAATGAAGCCACACAAATATCCGAGGCTCTTTGTTTCTGCGGTTTCTGCAAAATTGCTGGTTGGCTGCCAAACTGAAATACTGAATGAATGTGGATAAGATAGGGCAAAAAGTGACTGAAAATCGATACAATTTAAACGCAATAAATGGCAAAATTTATATATCAATAGGTAAGACAATTGAAGATGATTCAAAACATGTCTTTATGGCAATTATATTTATGTATTTTCTTGGTTTATTTATTCAATTATAATTTTTGAAAGGCATACTATTATTTATAAAGCAAGTGGTCTCTGTATGCATAGGTTTCTAGTTTAACAAAGAGCCAACTCACATTTCTGTTTCTATTAAAGTTTTCAGTCTTAAAAAAAAACTTGGGGTTGTGCAATGCAATACTTTGTTTACAGACAAAATATACTCTGTTTCTCTGACGTATCTGCAAATTACCTTGTGATGTATGTATGTATAAATTATTTCATGAATTTCTTTCTCTTTGCCGCCGCACTTATATCTGCTGCTTGTTATGGAAACAGAAATTTGTCCAAAAACAGAAATGTATTTTTAGCCCAGACTCAAATTGGACTTTTTGATTTCGGAAAGCAATTAGTAAGAATGTATGTACATTTATCCTGTATTTAACACTCACTTAGTGTTTGTAAAGTGTGTAAAGTTATTCGAAACCCTTGAATAATCAAACTATAATGTTTGTAAATATTTTTGCAGACGGATTGAAAAAAACTTATATAGGCTTTGGCTCAATTTCAATTTAAGTTTATTGTTCTTACTTTTTAAAAAGACATAAAGTTATAAAAAAAAATCAAGTTTTTCTTTTCTTATTTAATCAATAACTTTTTTGCGATACAAATATTTTAACATATATCTAACTCAATGTCAATGGCTGGCGAGAGAGATCAAGAACAGAATTTTGCACCTTTTGGTCAAAAATGTGTGTTCAATTCGCATTGCCAGTCCGAAGGCAGTTTGTTGCATTCAACACAGCAAATCGTGCGAAAAACTTATATTTTAAAAATAAACAAACAAATGGGCGTATGATGAGTGCGAGAAGAATCGCACCGCTGCGGAGCCGGCAAGATTATATTTTCGAAAATATTTTTAAAACAAAAAACACATCGCAGCTGACGTATGTATGTAGATGCTGCCGCTTATTGGCGCGTGTTTGAGGTTAAGTAGCTTTTAGGGTGGGATCTCCAAATATTGAACTCTTCATCAAATTACATAAGCCCCCCGGATAGCCGTGTTAAAGACCTCTGGTTACCTTTAGTCTCTAAATCATGAGTACATCGAATATAACTTGTTGTTTGGGTTGTTTCTAGATTTCAACGCGATTACGAAACAATTTTCAGGGGATGTGTATTTGCTTTATTTATTTTTAATAATAACCGAACGAACCGAAACCAAACGGAAGAAAAGCGCTCCCGAAAAACAAAACGACAAACGGAAAATCGTACTCATACAAATATAACCGAAACCGAACAAATAATTTTGGAATATTATTTATCGAATGGTAATGATAATAATAATAAACCAAGCCAAACCGAAGAGTGTGAAACTAATTCGTAATAATAATAATAAGGAAATAAAACCGAACGGAAAGTAGAAAAGAACGTGTTCCTGCAACTCAACAGAACAGAAATAAACTGAATTGGCGAGCGGCGTGGAAATTATTTTTATGCCCCTCGGCGAAGGCGACTACTAATGTGTCCAATACGCGGAGAGTAGCGAGCGGAACATTGAGAGAGTGGCGGCTTCTTGGCCAGAACGCGGCCCTTGCTCTTGCTCTTCGCGCGCGCGAGGCAAGAGAGAATGGATCCAATTATTTGGTCGCCAACTATACCAGTAATTGTGCCTGGTACTATGTATATATTCGCTAGATGGAGGCACGAGATGGACGGAGGTATTTTATAATTGGATTTTGCAAAAGCGTACAGAATTTGCACACTGTGTATTACGGGTACATATTATCAAATACAGGATTCACAGGTAAAAATGCAAGTGTTTCTGTGCCACTTCCAAAGACTGGAGTTGCTGGCTGACAGAAACAGCTGTGACCAGAACCTGGTATCCACAATTAAAGAATTATTGGATAAATAACGAAAGCTGTTACTTATTCTTCGTTATCATAAAAAAGTACTACCAGGTTACTTTTCAGATACTTAAAGTCAAAAATGCTTTGGGGTCTAGTTCTTCGGTGTGATCCACAAAATGGGAGAAGTACATGTTTATAATCGGTTCCCACATGGTTCAACTTAGTGCCAACCTAGAATTTGTGAAACAAGCAGAAGGAGGTACTGTGAAATCGGAAATCTAATCATAAATTTGGGAGTTTTGGGAGTAATGTAATAAAAACTAACACAAACAACATTTAAATGAAATGAATTGTTCTTTGGTTTAGGTATGTTTTTAATAATAAATAAATAAATAAATACATTTCTTTCCGGCTAACCTATATTTAAGTATTATCTTAATCACCATCACCAGGAGATGTTTACGTTTTTATAAGATCCTTGATCTTTTAGGCTACCGATATCAAACATAATAAAACATTCGAAATTTAAAAAAGCCAATATTCCTCATAATTTGCACTGATATTATAGTAAACTAAGTCTTCACTACCTTTCCTACTAATTTTGATTAGAATTCTAGAACTCACTTAGCCAATTAAAAAATTTGAGTGGGATAGTCCGATAGTTTAGCACACCTTCAGGAACTCTCCCACAATGAACGCCCACAAATAGTGGGGTGCAAACCATTAATTTTCATTCATAAATTGTTTAAAATCGCTTCCTGCTAATTGATGGATGCACCGATTGCACCGACACAATACCTTTGCAGGACCACACACACTGCCACACGAAGGGGAGTCTCTCCGTGTGTTTGCATGCCGGAGCCGAAGACGTACTCAAAGAGCAGGAACAAAACAAAAAAGTGACACACCTTGGCAAAGGGTAAGAGGAGAGAGAAAGAGCACGAGAAAGTGCCCAGAAAAGAAATGGGCAAGAAAGTCTAAGGCTGTAGGATGGAGGCCGCTTGCATTTGGGTGCGGCAAAAATAAACAGCAGAGAGAGCGAGAGAGCTCCAAGCTCAAGAGAGCGCAACCTGCAGCGGAAGCGCGCCACAAGATATGCAATGGTCAGAGCGCGAAAGTGTGAGAGTTAGCCGAGCTCAGAGAGCGAGCTTACCCGAAAGCTGCAGTTGGTTGCGCTGCCAACTCAGAGGCGGAGAAAAGGGATCGCCTAGACTAGTAGCTCAAGAAAGAAAATAAACTATAACGTTATTCTGGATCAAAATAATAATATATCTTTTTTATATTTTTATCTAAGAAGCAATTTTTAATTAAATATTATCCAAGTTCAGCCGTAAAAAATAACAGGATGGGTTGGAAGGAGTTTTATTCGAAATGGTGACCCCCTTGGGTGGCACGCTCCTGGGTTGCCTCGTTTTTTGGGTTAAGCTGCGGCTGCAGGCAGCGAATTGAAAACTGCGATGCCGGCGCTGCAGCTGCAGGAGCTTGCGAGTGTGAGGGAGAGTTTAAGCGTCAGTGTGAGTGTAGGCGGCAAATATATATACCAGAGTGTAGAGAAATTGCGATTCTGCCGACAGCCAGCCGCCCCATTGAGCCCCGTTTTACTATTCGATTCTCCTCCGCACACAGGCACTGGTTCGTGTGCATGTATGCATGCAAAGCGAAAAATCGACTTTGGGTGTGGGCACTTTGCTTGCATGCAAAATAAAATGCCGTAACTATTTCTGTTAGCTTACTTTTATTCGACAGCGCCGCAAAATATCCTATGCCAATTCGCACAGCTTTCGATTTAGTGGCGCTGCTTCGAAATTCGTTCGATGCAAATTAGTTTTAGAACTTAGTTGAGCACGCACACGGACACTTGGGGTTTTCGAACTGATTCTTAGATGTTTAACTTAGCACTGTGTGCAAATGGGCACACGGACGTACATGTGTGGGCGCAGTGGTTTGAATATGCAAGATGTGTGTACTTTGATACCGATATACAACAATTCAGGAACGACGACAATACGACGAGAATCAAAAAACACAACTTGCTGCCGGAGAGTGCAAGAACTAAATGATTAAAGTGTTCGATTGCCGCCAGGACAACTGCAGCCAGGACCCGCGCCAGCTCTGCTGCGTCGCAGTCAGCGGCGGCAGCGGCTCCTTCTCCTCCTCCCATCGATGTACAGTTGAGCACGCTCCGTGAGAGTGGGAGTGGGTCGGAGAAGGGGCAGCAGGGAGTGGAGGCACTGGGTGGACGGGGGGATTGTTGACGGAAGACGAATGCATAGCATAACTGCGTAGTTTTGCACTGGCATGCACAGTGGGGTCAATGCAAGCTTTGGTTACACGCAAATAAGAAGCTTAATTCCAATGACCCCGTGAGTATCTACAAATATTTAATCGGTTGGTTAGTTTTAATAAAGTTAAAAACATCGCCCCGAGAAAAAAAAGAAGAGGATAATATTCAAATAGAGATACTATTTTGATTTATCATCGCAATTAAACTACTTTCGACATAACCGGAAACAATTATTTGAATTTCCCAGTTTTGGCCAGTATAAGTTGGTATTGTGACATTGTGTTCCACACAAGTGAATGGAAGAGGTGGAGAAAAAGCAGGGTGGTAGGGAAGAAGAAGATGTCAAAGGGACTGCAAACAACGACAAGCTCCAACAATTCACAAAAAGCTGCAGTCGAAAGTTGCGCAGGCTGCAACAGCTTCGGCAACATAACGGTGTCCGACGCAACACTCTCCGCGGCTCTCTCGGCCATGAGTACCCTACATTCGCTCGCAAAACATAAACAAGGAAATGCAGCCATGAACACAAAACGAATTGCGGTAGGTTCTTCTTTCTCCATTGAGGTGGCGGCAAGTGTGAGCGAGAGACCCGACCATCGCAAGCCGGCCGCAAAGAGAGCCGAGAAAGGCACCCAAACAAACAGTTAAACAACAACAACCAGGGGGCGAAGAGGGCCAGGCAGCTGATTGGAGCTCCGTGGAGACGGCGAGCGGAGAGCGATGGAGACTCTGAGAGCGAAAATAGAGAGCGAGCACGGAGGGAAGCAAAGCCAGCAGCTCGGCGAGCTCAACTTGACATCATTTTTCAAAAGACCATTGAACTCTGCCAGCGGAATGGCCCATCTCTCCATCCTGCCACATCCTCGCCGCCCACAAGTATGCAACAGACCCCTCGCTCTTCAGCTCGTGGATTGTTTTGATGCCGTTTTGCACCAACAGCAAGTACACACGAATTAACTTATGCTTAGGCGATGAATAAAAAGAAAAGTATTAACGTATTCTAGATGATATTACAATTTAGGCTCATATGTATAAAATGTTGATACGTACATATGGGCTCCTGATGCATCCCAAAGTTTTGGGGTTTTAAGTATCTTTTAGAGTGCATAACATTTTGAGTATTACTTGAGTTATAATTCGGTGTCAATGAAAGGCAGAGCTTCCATATCTTAGCCCATGGCAAGGATCCGGTATCGCACGATGCCGATGTGAAACAGAAATGAATTTCCTTGAATTTGGTTTAATGTTTTCGGAAAACGGATGATTCCAAACCTGGCTGTTTTAAGGCGATTTCTTAGGATTATACCAGCTGCTACATGGGACGTCTGAGATCCTTGGGGCCTGCCCTGTACTTTTTTGAATGTCGGCGCTTCTTCCTTAGAATAATGCATTGGGCGCTTCCACGTGCTCTTCGACAAGGTGCGTCCCCGTCTGGGACATTTCGGACACGTGGTCACAGCTAATAACACAACTCTCAATTCTGATCACGCTTAAGCAATATACAGCTGACATAATTGTTTGCAACTTACGGTTTATCAACAGCTGATACCGGGAGTTAATAATATTCAATACGATCATCACAACACCTTAAAACTTTCTGTGGTGTTAGAAAACGTTGCAAACAGAGGATCATTAAACTGTATGGCAACGCAGCGCACGATCTGCGATGACGCTGTTGACCAACACTGATCTATCGAAGGTGAACAGTGCAGGACTCTTTATAAAACCAGGGATGCAATTCAGAGCTTTAATCGAAACATATATTAGATCGAAATTGGTAATTTAAGTATTTTTTTCATAAAAAAAAAGTTGGTTGACCTTACAATGCTGCGTTTTAACTTGATCATCTTTAAACAAAATCAATTCTAAGGCCTAAAGCTATGAGAAATTAGAAAAGGGTTAAAAAGAAACTTGAGAAATATCTTACATATTCGATTAGTTTTGATATTTTAGTTCTGTTAAAAAATAAAATAACTGGGGAATGATAAATGTTTAGCTAATTTTTTGTATGACCCCCGTTTTTTTATAAAGCTTTGGAACCGCACTAAAGTTTTCACTTTGGTCAAATAATGCGTATTACATTTTGGATCCCTCCATTTGGGTTTTTTTATTTCATTTCAAACTTTTAAATAAGATGTTTGTTTTAATAAAACCACAAATTTTTAAATGTTACAATTTTTTGATGTTTTATTCGTTTGATTTATCAACTACTTTACGGTAATTGCATATTAAATTGGTTGTTTCGGTTTGTTGTTGTTGTTGCTTAAACTTTAATAAGTGTACTTGGTTTTAGCTGCGGCTGATTTGAATTATATTTGTACAAAATATATATATATATATTTACTTTAGTTTTGTTAATGAACCATTCGTGTTGTCATTCTAATGCCCAGCTTAAAACGTAATTCTTTTGGTTTTCTTGCAGTTCGTTCTGTCTTCGGTTTGCTTTATTTAATTTTTTTTCTTTTCTATAATAACGCTTAACAAAATATAATTATTAACTATGTATTTCTAGGCGCGTTTCGTTTGTTATTTGTTGTTACTGTTGTTGTTTTCTGTTGCTTATTGCTGCAAGTTGTTGATCTTGTCGTTTTGAAAAAATTTAACTATGACTTCTACCGTTATTTAGCTGTATTTCATCGTGTATATATATAAAAATATATATATATGTTTATCTTCATATATACCAATATATAAGTGGTGTATATGTATGCAAGTATTTATGTATATGTATGTACGTATGTCCTTATAGCATGTCCGTGTCTCCTGTTTCTACGTGTTTTGTATTATTTACAGAGTTTTAAATATTAACAATACATCTGGGGGAGCCACAGAAATCGCTATGGATTAATAATTAATGTAAGGGATGTTAATAAATAAGCACGGAAATAATTTAGGTCACAAATTCATTGTAGGTTGGGCTCTTTTTGTACAGTGTAACATTCTGAACGTATTTTTATACCCTTGCAGGGCATTATAATTTCAGTCAGAAGTTTGCAACACAGTGAAGGAGACGTTTCCGACCCTATAAAGTATATATATTCTTGATCAGCATCAACAGGGGAATCTTTCTAGACATGTCCGGAAGAAATCGATTTTTTTGCCATTTTTGAAAAATTTTATAAGGGGTTACATCATTAAAATTTTTGATTTTGATAAAAAGTTGAATTTTCAAAATTTTTAAATAAAGTTTGCAGATTTATTAACTGTAGAAAATCTTGCACAGAACAGTTTTCCGATTTAAAATTAATGCTCTTTTGGCCGAGTTATGATATTATTAATTTTAAAAAAATCAATAAGTTTTTTAAGATAAAAAATCCGATTTTATAATACAAAATAATATTTTTCTAAGTCAAGGAATCATTTCCGACCCCATAAACCATATATATTCTTGATCAGCATTAACATGCGAATCTTTCTAGACATGTCCGGAAGAAATCGATTTTTAGGCCATTTTTGCAAAATTTGATAAGGGGTTACATCATTAAAATTAGCAAAAAAGGCCAAAAATTTTGATTTCTAAAAATTTTAAATTTGGTATGCAGTTTTTTTAAATTAATAAAAACTAACACAAAACTGCTTTCCGAATCAAAATTAATGCATTTTTGGCTTAGTTATGATATATTTTAATTGTTTCCTGCAAGGGTATACAAACTTTGCCTGGCCAAAGTTAGCTTTCTTTCGTGTTTTAATACCATTTAGAAATATTTCCAATCCGGAAAGATTTCTGTGGCAGCCTTGCCTCTGTTTGTGATTTAATTTATAATAATTACACTTAGTTCCGTTTACACAATTAAAATTGCGATTCGTCTCGTATCCTAGGAGTATAACTTAAAATTTTCCTATAACGTAGTATTTTTTTTCATTTTGTTGAATGCGAATGCTTTGTTTGTTGTTTCCCCAGAACCATTTTATTACTTAATAAAGAGTTTTAATTGTGTTTTTTTTTTTGCTTTCCCTTTTGGTTTTTCGTTACATTTTCACTTTGATTTTCGTGGTGTTAGTTTTGACTCTATGCCAAATAAAAGAGTCAACCAAATGCTGCCAACTCGGCGAACCCTCCGATTGATCACTCCACTTCATCCACATTATATCCACTCCGAACCCGGACTTTGCTGGGTCCGCCGCTTCCTCTGGCTGATTGAAATAGGACTTAAAGTATGCTTTAGTTTAATGCATTTCGCTTTTGCTTTGGCATATTAAAAATATATATGTTATGTGTATATATCGGCGGCTATATGTACAGTTTATATGTAATGTATATGTTTAAGTACTATATCGATTTCAAGGGCAAGTCTATTTCGATTGATTTTTAACTCGTTTAATTCTACTAATGCACTATTACTTGTTGCGTCTGTGTGAGTTCTTGAGGCACCCATTAATAATAATAGATCGAATATGCGTATGTTCATATGTGGGAAGGGTAGATGCTTTCGGTGTAAGAAACGAAATAAAACAAAAACAATGTTCAAATTTCCATATACGTGTATATATTTGAAATATATATTAATATATGCATATCGTGTGTGTTTCATTCATGTGTATTTTGTTCTAAAAACGTGTGTTGTGTGTGATTGCTTTTTAATAAAAACTAATTTAAAAATAATAAAAATGTTTCGTAATGAAATAATTACAAAGAATTTACAACTATAACTTTTTCTTTATACATACGCGTTAATATATATGTATATATATTTGCTAACAAGGCTGAAGAGCGAAAATTAACTAAAACTTAAACAATTTAAAGAGCCATCCATCCATCTCCTGTGCAGTACTTGTCACGCATACAAAAACAAAATTCAACTAAAAATGTGAAGAGACAAGTAAAGGGGGCTACTTGACGGCTGGACTTTCCTTTTTTTGGCTTACAGTCTAGGACATACAGCTAATATAACTTGTAATGTGTGTGTTTTCCGCGTGTATTTGTAGGTAATATCAATTAAAACTAGGCATAAATATAAAGCTTACCATTCTTTAAAAACAATTGAAAATTGAGCATAAGGAAAATAAGTAATAAGTAATTGGTGTGCATTATTCAAAAATACAAATTACATATACGAAATATAAATTAGTAACAAAATCATTTCTTGTTGTGTTTCTGCTTCTGCATGCTGATGTAGGGTTCCCTTTCTCTTCTCTTTTCTTTTTGTTGGAAGGTTGCTTGTTGGTTTCGATTTGCTTTGTTTCGTTTGTTGACTAACTAAATTAGTATCTTGTAGTATATAATAATAGTTGCTAATTTGGCCTGACTGTTGTTTAGACACGTTTGGTGGTGTTTCCGTCGCCTCCGTCTTCGATTCCGCTGTCGCTACTGGTGCGTCGGATGCGACACGGCATCCCTGAGCGTCTTAAGGCCCGCTTGGACATACCGGAACACCTCATGCATGGTGCTATGCAGCGTTAGCGGGCCATTCTCGTGATCCAATTCGCGGAAAAAATCTGCAAGTGATTATAGGGTTTTAAAAGATTATAATCGATTTACTTGTCGAAATTTTTTAGAAAAAAAAATTGTTTTATTTCCATCTCTACTATAAGCTCACTATTTTCGTCTATATATCATAAAGGGATATTTCATTCTATAAGAGTTTCTGCTTAACTTACCTATATGACTGCCTGTGCGCACCAATCGATCGGCTTGATCCCACAACTCGTGAGCACTGTTGACATAACAGAGATACTCGTTTTGCTTGCACAGCTGCGTGTGTATATCCTGAGGCACTATCCTGCCTGGCGGCGTATTCGAACCGGAGCCCTGTTGGAAACAACAAAAAATAGACATTGTAATAAAATCGAATTTTAGATTTACACAGGGCTGCATGATTAAGTTACAAAAATTGTTCTTGTAACACAACAAAAGTTGCAGGCCTATTATGCTGCTCACCTGTGAGCCCACCGAGTTCGATGGTGATATGGAGGACGGCGTATTGCCGTTGACAATGTCACCCGGGCCAGTGCGAAAGAAATCCGTGAGTCTGGCAATGACCAGACGGCAATTCGCCCGCCGCAGCTTGTACAGTTTCAGGGATATCAGCGATTGGCAACGCAAGCTGTTTCGTTTAAAGAAAAATACAATTTATAATTAAATAATTGAATTTTATGAACTCATAATCGAACACCTCACCTGAGTATGGCCACTTTGTTGTGCGTTTCGTGCTGACCGTTCGTTGACTGTTGATACGGACGAAACTTGGAGGAGATAAATCTGAAAGATTTCGGTAAATTAGGGTAATGTAGTTAAGGATACTCCAGCGAGCCGGTATTATACTCACTTGATTAGCGACAGCGTATCCTTGTACATGGTGTAGGTGGCCGCCTCGGAGCTGCAGCGCTCCATGGCGTCGGCAGTTAGCAGGAAGTACACAACGGCCTCCAGATATAGGGTTACCTGGTTGAAGGAATCGCGCTCCGTGTCGGCGGCATGTTTCCGACTGATGGCCTCCTGCAGGAACTGATTGTTTTTTCTAAAGCGATCGGAAGTAAACAGGGGGAAGGGTAAGTATAGGAACACAAAAACAAAAACTCCAAGAGGTAATTCCTACCTGAGGTCATCACTGGGATGCTCCTCCTCGCGATCAAAGTATGAACGATAGATCAGCCTCGTCGTGACGGGCGTTGGAGCAACGGCTGCCATTGGTGCTGCAATTGTCATTGTGGAGGCCGTTGTCGCTGTGGACGTTGCCAACGACGGAGTCGTCTGTACGGCCTCGTTGCATGTGGTGGGCATCGCCGTAGAGGCAACGGTGGCTGTAGTTGGCGGGGGCGGTAGCGGAGACATGGCCAGCAGCTTCTTACTGGGACTGCCATTGGCGGTGGCGGACACAACACCAGCTGTAACAGCGGCTGCAGCAGCGGCCGCCGCAGCGTCCTCGTGAAGGAGCTGTAGCTTGTCGTAGGAGAGGCGATCGTGGTTGGGCAGCATTCGCTCGTGATTGTTGGAGGGCAGGAGCACGGGCACAGGCAGCAGCTCCTTGCCGATCTGCAGCTGATCGGCTCCCTTCTCCTTTTTCCGCTTCTTCTCCTTGTATGGACTGGAGCTGGAACTGGAGCTGCGCTTGCGCCGTCTCCCTGGAGGTTGCTCCCGTTCACGTTCCCGCTCCCGTTCGCGTTCTCGTTCACGTTCCCTTTCGCGCTCCCTGTCGCGGTCGCGCTCCTGCTTCAACTGGAACTCCTGCTTGACGCTACTGGGCTTAAACTTTGGCTCGTATCCGGAGTCAAGGTCAGGATCCGGCTTCACCGGATGCTCGTGCTTGACCTTGGGCGTGGAATTCGGATGCGTCGAATCGCCGGCATAGCCGTTGGGTACCTGTCCTGCCATCACTTGGGCCTGATCCTTTGGCGTAAGGTGGCCGTTTTGCTGGGCAGGCGTTAGCTTCTTGAGCCGCATGACGCGCTCCCGTGACAGCTTGCTCAGATCGATCTTGCAGATCAGTGATGTGAGGTGTGGAGTCGTTGTCCTCGCTGGCGAGGCCAGAGCCGCTCCCAGCTGCTGCTGGGTGGGCGTCATGCGGAGCTTGGCCAGTGGCACTGTGCCGGCAGGCGGAGCCAGCGGATCAAGCTTACCCTGCTGCTGCTCCTCCTGCAGGTCCACGATCACCACTTGGCCCTGCTTCTTGGCGCCGCCCTCCTTCGGATTGAATATCCTTGTCAGCGTGTTGATCTTGTTTTTGTCACTCTTGGGCTTCCGCTCGCGCTCCTTCTCCCGGCGCGCTTCGTCCTCCTCACCACTGCTGCTGCTACTGGCGCCACCGCCGCCGCCTCCGCCACTGGAGGAGGAACACTCGGAGCTGCTCAGCTGCTGGCTGTGCTGACTCATCATCACCTGAGGCTTGTACAACGGCAGTGGCTGCTGTTGTCCTAACGCCGGCCCATTTCCCGGGGCCTGCTGTCTGATCCTGGCATGATCCTCCACCTCGCTGCCGCTACTGCTCGGCGAACTACTTCCACTGCCGCCCAGCAGCGCCTTGGGCGCCACACCGGCGCTCGTCTTGTTCAGTTTGACGATTCGACAGTTGGTGTTCTGCGTCTCTGTGTCGTCGCTGCTGCTCGAGGAGCTGCTCGACTTGGAACTGGTGCCTGCACTCGATGAGCTGTCTTCGTCGGAGCTGCTGGTGCTGCCGTCAGCTCCGGGTTGTGGCAGGGAGGCGGTGGATGCCACCAGGTGCGGCGTGGCCAGCCTTTTGGTGGGCGTGTTGCCATTGGAGCTGCTCTGGCTGGAATGGTCGCGTTTTCGCTGCACACCGCCAATGGCCAGGGGACCGCCCTTGGCCAGCGGCTTCTTGGCGGCAGTCAGCGTTGGTCCTTTGGTCTGGGAGCTACTGCCAGCCGAAGCGCTACTTAGATTGCCGCTACCTCCGCTCTGCTGCTGCTGCTGCTTTCGTGGTCGGCCACGACCCTTCTTCACTGGCCCAGCCGCCATGGCCTGCGATTGCGATGAGTTTTCCAGGATGCTGGGATGCTTGGCTGTCGGCTCGTCGTCGTCGCTGGATTCCAGGATGGAGGCAGCACTCGTCGCCGGCTTCTTCCGTCGCGGTTTCTTCAGGCGCTGCTTGGGTGATGTTGGCAGCGGCAGAATGGGCGTCAGAGTGACACTGTTGTTGCTGCTGGGCGGAACCTTCTGCGTCGGCGGCGGCACTCGCATCACCGTTGTGATGGCGGCCGGTACTCCGGGCAACTGAAGCGTTTCGCCGGGACCCGGCATAGGCACCACCTCAGAGCCGCCGGGCGCACTGTCCGAGCTGCTGCTGCTGCTGCTCGAGGAGCCGCTTCCGCTGCCACTGGTTCCGGAATCCGATAGCCGGGGATTGATTAAAGCGGACTCCGCGGACTCACGCTTGATTTGGTTTTTTGGTATCGCCGCCCCCAGGGCAAGCTCTGCGTCCATTGCCATCCCGTCGATTGCCTCCTTCTTCACCTTCAGCGCCACTGGAGTGACACTGAGACCAGCTCCATAGCGCAGCTGCTGCTGCTGCTGCTCCTCGTCGTCGTCGTCCTCCTCCTCGCCCTCCTCCATGTTCATGGGGTCGTCCACCAGCATCTTTTCGTTCTTCACAATCGCCGTGGTCACCTCAATGGATTCGGGTATGATCTGGGCGCCGCCAGGCAGAATGCCCGGCACCTTCATGCTCACATTGCCAGGCGAAACGTTCTCCGATGAGTTCGTTTGGTTGGCGGGCTTGTGGAAGAATCGGCTCAGCGTCCACTTGTTGCTCTCCGTTGGCGAGGGCGTCTTGTTCGAGGAGCTGCCACCGCTGCTACTCAGGGTGCCGGCAGCCGATGCGTTGCCGCTGCCGCCACCACCGCCTCCGCCGCCTCCCCCAGCTCCGCCTGTGGAGTTTACACCAGAGCCCCCAGTGCCGGCACTCCCGAATCCGCTGGAATTGAGCAACCCGCTGATTGTGTTGCTGCCCCTGGCTATGATCTCATGCCTGTACTTGTTCTTGTTCTGGCTTCCATTAGACGTCGTCAGTGGCTGCTGTGCACGATGGAGGAGCTGTTGCTGCTGCTGCTGCTGCTGGAGGGTTGGCTGCGGATGCTGTTGCTGGTGATGGTTGGGATGGTGGTGCACTTCGTTCTTGATGCTCGACTCACTGCCCGACTCGCTGGAGTCCGACTCGGAGCTATTGCTGCTGTTGCCCGCCGATCGGCTGTAAGAGATTAAAAGATTTCTTTAGTTTTCCAGCACTGATAGATAAGGCACTGCAGATCAGACTTACCTCTCCTTTTTGCGGTCATCATCAGACTCGGAAAGCTCAAGATCGTTTTCAAGGCTGAAAAAACGGAAACAAGAGTGTTAGGATGTACTGGAATTGATGAACATTTCCCTTCACACTTACCAAGAGTCTTGCTTCTCCAGCGAATGATTTTTCTCCGATTTGAGCGGCTTGGCCGCTGGCGGAGAATTGTCAACGGACGCGGCCTTGGGCGGAGTGGGTGGCAGTTGCATGAGGGGCATTACCCCCGCCATCGTCCCAGCGGAGGTGGCCATAATGTCCAGGGGCAACTGGCTGGCCTGTGGCGGTGTCGTCAGCAGCGGGGCAATGGGCGAGGCAATGGGTGCAATTGGCGGGAAGAGTGGCGTCATCAACGACGAGGGCTGGGCGGATGGCGGGGAGCCGATCATATCGATGGCATACTTGTTCTTGTTGGGCCCCTTCAGGTTGTAGTTCTCGCGCGTGGGCGCGTGCGGCGTGGCCGCAATCGAGGTCAGCGGCGTCGTCACCCGGAAGTTGTTGGTCATCTCGCTTATCATTTTACTAATGTCCTTTTCCTGCGGCGGCGGCAACTGCTGCAGTCCGGCTCCGCTGCTAGGCCGCTTGCTGGCCGCCGGCGGCACAAACCGACCGCTAGTGCCGTTAAGCAGCGCCGGAGCCGGTGGGCCAAGAAAGGACTTCTCCCGGCCGTTAGGCATTTGGGTGGAAAGCGGCGGTCCCAGGGTCGCGGGCGTGCTGCCCGTGGCTCCGCCGCTGCTGGCGTTGTTTGTGGCGCTGGACGAGTTGCTGTTGCTGGTACCGGAACTAGATCTCGGCGGACCGCGGGGCGGGGCCATGCCACTACTCGACGGAATGTCGTTTTTCATGGGCTGGCCAGGATAGCCGCCGCGTCCATTGTACGGCGGCTTGTTGTCCGCCTGCTTCAGATACGTTGGCGGTCGCTGCTGTTGCTGGTAGTGTGGCTGCTGCTGCTGCTGCTGGCCGTGCAACGAGGAGTTCGCGGACGCTGAGGCAGAGGCGGATGCGGAACCAAGAGGAGCTGCGGACCCAAGGGCGGCGGCGGAGGAGGGAGAGTGGCCCAGGGACTTGGCTTGCGGCATCGACAGCGGCGCCTGCAGGCGCGGATTGCCGGCGCCAGGCGGATGCCGACTGATACCCACCGTCGACTGGTTAATATACACCCGAGCGTCACCGAACTCGCCCAGCGCGGCGGTGATCTCCGCATCGCCCTCCGTCAGCCGGCGCGGCTCACCGAAGAGACTAACCTCCCGATCATCGATTTGGATGCCCTGCTGACGCTCGATCTTCTCCCGCTCCCGTCTTCTCCGACGCTCGTACTCCTCCATGCTGCAAAGGAAAAGCGGAAGGGACCAGATATTAGATTCGTTTCACTTCACCCACATAATGCCTCTTTTCGCGGCCTTCCTTTTTACACACTATTTTAAAAGCCTTCGCATTGGGGTGCAGTAACAACAACAATTAGAACAGCAAACAGAGAACATCACAGGTAAGACAACACAACAACAACATCAACAAACATGGAGCGAACAAACATCTCCGCCGCTTGGCGAAGCTTTTCCTCCAGGACAAACCATTTCACATGCATTGCGTGCTTGAGGGCTAGGACGAGGACTCAAGGACTCAGTCTTAATGGCACTATTCATTTTATTCTACTTTTTATAATATAGAAAAGGAATATTAGTTGGTGTTAGATTTAATAATTTCCCTCTAGTTTAAATGGAGTTAACAAACATACAAGTTAAAGTATTACATTATATTTATTTGTCAATAGTTTAAATAGTTATTGCACTAAGTATCAAAAGATTATTGGAAATACCGAAAAAAACGATACTTATTAATGATATCCTAGTAGTGTTATGACTAGAGGTGGAAAACATCCATGAAGTTAGCTTTATTTCTCACGAATCAATGATCCTTATTGTAATTAGTAATAGTAATATCCCAAGGAAATTTATTAGAGAAAAACTTGTATATGCAGCTATTGAAATATGTATTTGCATTATGATACAAACACCCTGATTTGTCAAAGGACAAAAAAAGTACATTATGAAGAGGCTCTTAAATAAACAACCCACATCTCATGCTATGTTTGTCCAAGTGAGAGCCATATTTGATAAACTGTAACTTTTGGGAGTCTGCTAATATTTAAGCTTCCATTGTGGACATGGCTGTTGTTAGGTGCCAAGAATTCGACAAGCCCTCGATGTGTGTCATGCAACACGCAATCACGGTTAGTAATGGGTGTGTAGTGTAGTGTAGAGTAGTGTGTGTAGGCCAACAAAGTGCTGTCCGCATAAGAAGCGTCATTCCGGGGGGCGTTTGAATAGTGCAAATATTTGCATTTGATTTTGTCTTGTTTTTATTTCCAGTAGCAAGCAGTGCACACAAAAATTTGTTTGTGCAAAAGTTTAATATAAAAATATTTTTTATCATACTTTTAAGCACTTTCAAATTGACTTATTATGATTTATAGAACCTTTTAAAATATATACATATACCAAGTCTAGATATCATGCTTTAATTCAAGATCGCTTTCGGAAACTGAAACATTTGGTTAAATCTATTTCCGATTGAAAACGGAAATAAGAATGGCGGTAATCAGCAAAGGGGAATGAGACAGAGACAGACAGGCATACACATACAAGACAGCGACAGACAGACGGAGACAGCGAGCGTGGGTGCAGCGTCGTCAGTGGCTCTAAAACTTACTTATAATTTTGACTGTACAAATTGTTATTGTACTGCTGCAGTTGGTCTTGTTGTTGTTGCTGCTGTTGTTGTTGTTGGTGATGTTGCGGCTGCTGAAGGAGGAGAATGCTGTTGTTGTTGTCGCCGCTGCTGCTGTGGTGTAGCTGCTGCTGCTGCTGCTGTGCCATAACGCGCGCTTAGTACAAATAAAATAATTCAATTATCCTCAGTTGAGAGGGCACACAGACAGAGGCAGGCAGGCAGACAAACACGCACGCACACAGTTACAAAAAACGAAACAAGGTGGAAGTGGTGGAGAGGGAAGAGTGGGAGGAGGATAAGGCGGAGGGGTGGAGTAGGGGGAAAGGAGAGAACGTTTTGGTTTTTCAACTGAACTTTCTTCTCTTCTCCACACTTTTCGCTCGCTCTCTAAACTCTATCTCGCTCGGATTGCTTATGTTATCGTTGTAATTTTGCGACGTTGAAACGGCGCTTTATTGTTGCTGTTGTTGTTGTTGTTATTGCTGTTGTTGATGCTGCTGTTGTTTTTGTTGCTGTTGCCTCTCCTAGTTTGTTTTTGTTTTGGCATTTGCAACATTTTGATGTTGGAGTTAGTTTTAATAAGGCTCTGCAGTTTGACAAGCACTAGATTACTGTATATCGTTGTTGCGCCTCTCATCCGTGTTTCCTCTTCTAATTGGTTTTACTTCCGCTTTCTTTTTGCAGACTTATCTCGTAAATGCTTTAAATTTGATTTGTTTGTTTGCTTCGGGTTGCTATGTTTAGTATTAATATGTACTTTTACGCCTGTTTAGAGTCTTTTATTGCTTGAGTATGTCTCTAGAAGAGTGTTTTGTGTTTTCTGCGCTGTAGAGTTGTGTGAGAGTGTTGGGTTTGTTTATTTGAGTGTAAAAAATAAAGTTGTAGTACCTGTAAAGAGAGAGAAAAACACAATGAATTAGTTAGTTGCCTACTTCTTAGCGCAAGGTTGGTACTACTACTAATTTGAACAACATGTCAGCTTTAATGTATATATTCCTAATGCTTATTTAAAGAAAACTGAATTTTCAAGATTAAATGATCAGTTTAGTAGTTCGCAAAACATACTATACCTAGGTCCACCTCACACATCCAAAGTGCACTCATTTACGAGGCTTCTGGAAAATGGTAAGGTAAATCTTCGCCTTCTTATTATGCAAACGGAAACCCAGACCCAGCTACACATGCCGCCCACAGATACTACGAATGCAAGGATTACGGGCGACACCACACACAGACGCATATATACCGTGTCCATGTCCCGTATGTCCTCCTTGTCCTTTGAACAACTCGCCGCAAGAACTGGAAGCCGAGAGCCGAGAAACTGACGCATCCGCTTGGCTTGGCTTGGAGTGCAGCGCTTAGATTCACTTAACCCGAGACTGGCGGAGGACAACGATGTCCTTTTGGGCGTATTCTTATGGAAAATTTGCAACTTGAGCGGCCACGCAAGCCACAAGTCGGGCTTACGAGTCGCTGCTTCTCGAAATTAAATAGGTAAACATACATTTTTATTCAAGTGAGAACTGAGAGACAAAAAGATACAACTGAAGCTTGAATTTTATGAGTTTGAATTTGAGAATAATAAGAGTCTTTTATATGAAATACAGAAAATATATGTATTCCATCATTTCCATTTACACTCTATATTCTAAAATTTGCAAGGTTTAATTTATAATTTCAAAAGATTTAATATCATAAGTATAAAATAAATTGAGGCCACCTTGTTTTTTGGTGCACTTTTTTTTTTCGCTGACATACATACTAGCTCAAAGTTTATTCGTGACAAAATGTATGAAATATATGAATGGAAAACGTGTCAGTAAAATTAATTTTCTGGTCACAGGACCCACAGCAAACGACAGACGCACCAAGCTGACCCTTTTTCCTCTTAGTCAGTGGGGGGGAAAAAAAGGGAAATGACAGACAGTTAGAGTAGGGGTAGTGCCACAAATCTGCTCGCTTTTGGGTATTCACTTTTCTGTTTTTGCTGCAACAATTTATTTGTCTTATAAATTTTGTTAACATCTCAACCGAAGGAGCGTCAAGAGATAGGGACACACACACACATTTAATTATTTTATTTTGGCAGCAGCCTCCCTCCCCCTGTCTCTGTCACAGGGCTCTCTGGCAAATAGTTTATGCACGTCGCCGAAAATAAATGGAAGAAGAGTTCGGAGAAAGAGCTTGATAAACTTTCTGATGCCGCCTCTTTGGTTTTCTGGCCATTGCCAGGAGCAAACCACTGAACTCTACTCGGCACTGCTAACTCAAATCTATGCCTGCTTTAATGTGTGTCCATTTAATCTAAAGCTACAATAATTTGTCTTTTCTGTTCTCTGTGTTTGGGCTTTTGTTCAGGGCGCATTGGCCGGCCTTTTGGTTTATTTGCATTTTGACTTTTGGTTTAGCCGGGGAGATTTTGCATATTCAGTGGCGGCATTTATAAATCATTTTCAATGAATTTTCGAGTGCTATGCATGGGGAACTAATAGGTTTAGGTTTACACGACATCAGTAGGGTTAAATAAGAGTTTGATAAAGACAGCTATTTGATATATCTAACTCTAAGAAATATACCTTTCAAAAATCTTTAAAAAATTTATAGAAATCGAATAATGAACTATGTTAGGATATAAAAATACCTTTCTCTTTACAAATAAAATAAATTCTCTGATAAAAAAATATGGAATATAAAAAAATTAACAAAACTTGCTAAGAACTTGTACATTTGGCTGACTTTACCCAGCGGCAATTTCAATTTTCTCCTTAATTTTTTGCCAAGGCAGGAAACCACGCTCTCAGCCACCCCGTTTCATCGGCTTTCCTCACCACATGTCTTTTTATTTACTTTGCCTCCTTTTTTTCAGCAAATATGATGACGACGTACTCCGTGGAAACGTGAGCAGGACCCTGATGCCATCAAGTAGCATCAGGAGCGACGACTTCAAAATCCACTGCCGAACCAAAACCCATTCCCACACTAAGCGAAAAATTCAATTTTGAAATAATTTTATATATTAACAGATTTTGGCATTTAATTTTCCACCAAATATGCATTATATTATTATATTATAATTGAACATCACAAATAGAGATGGAATTAAAATTGATTCTATAATCGATTTATCGATTTTTTTCAATTATTATTTATATTATATTATTACATTTTGTGGGTGACCAAATAAAATGTTAAAAAGTTATTATTTAAGTACAACAATCTATAGCTAAAAATTATAAACAATAAGAGTATCTAAAACTTTACATATTTTATGCATGAAACACACAAAATTTGCAATCTATATCTTTAGTATCCAAGAGTTTTCTTTGTCAAATATGAATTTAAAATGCAAATGCAACAAATACATTTTCATTGATCACTGCACAGTTTTGTTTGTTGATTTTTATACATTTTATCTCAAAAGAGCATATTCTTTACAGTGCCATCCCCACCTACACACACATACTGACAAAGGCAAGGTCCTACTCGGCGGCACCTCCGGCGCCTGTGTCAGGGCATATGTTATGAATTTTATGCAAATACGTTTTGGGAGAGTGGTCCCCCAACACCTGCCACCCATTGGCACTTCCACCATCCATTCTTCCAGGAGTTTAGCTAAATTCGCGACGTTATAAATTCGTATTTGTTTTGTTTGCACTTTTTCGGTGCTCTATTAACATTTAAATCGCTTTTGTGTTGTCTGTGTATATATTTTAAAGATTTGTGTTTGGAGAAGTTACAACATTTTAGGTCAAGTTTTTTTTTTTTATAAATTTTCCACTAATTAATAAAAATAAGTTGCACACAAATATGGCCAAGAAAAGCAAAAGTTAGCTTGTTTGAGTCTCGTTTTTATGATCCCTAATACCAATCAGGTTCACTTCATTCATGGCTGCTGCAGCCAAGCTCATCGTGAATCATTTAACAACATGCACAAACATTAAATTACGCATGGAATTCCTTTTAACCGAGAACCTAACAGCCCAGTGGCCCCCCGACTCAGGCAAAGGAGCACAGCACAGGACCCTACCCGAAGCCGAGCTCTTGGCATAGAAAATTCAATTCAATCCAAGGGGTGATAGGAGGCAGGATGAAGACCAAGGCGGAGGCGAACGAACACATGCGACTAATTTCATATTCATATGCATATTTAGACTAACTACCAGCTGAGGGAGCTGGCAATACAGGGTAAGATGATGACGCTGGGACAGAGTGGAGGAGAGAGCGGCAGGAGACAGGAGGGCTGGTGGACGGACGGAAGGACGGACTGGCGGCAAGGAAAGCTAAAAGGCAGTCACTGCACACATTGGCACGCCTAATTTATAACACAAAAGTCTACTTAACTCCCCTATGGAATCTACGGGCAGCGACGCCACCACTAAGCCGCCAACTGGAGAGGTGAAAACATAAAAAGGAAAAGAATAAAGGAGGTCCGATTCACCCTCGAAGCTTGGAATACCCTGAAATTTATAGTTTAAAAGCATCCGGATTTAAAAGCTGCATTTAATATATTACTATCTTTAACCTTTAAATTCACTTAAGCTTTAGTTTATTTTCAAAAAGTTAAGTGTGTAGCGAATGCATTTGTATCCATCTATCCTTTTATTTGTGTATTTAAATTTGCAATTAAGACCTTTTCATTATTACATTTTCATCTGCTTTAGTAAATTAACATACCCCTGAGAAGGGTACTATTACACAACGGATAGAAAGCAGATAGCTGAGGGGGGGCGGGCAGTCGACCGTTAGGAGGTTGAGAGAGGGGGATGAATTATCCCCATTTTGTTGGGCAGTGCATAAACAAAGCCAGGTCTGCTCTCCGAGGAGGTATGCCTGTGTCTGTGTGTGTATGTTTGTCCTAGCCAGGATTTATTATCAAATGGGCGCCATAGACTAACGACCGTAGCCACAGTCGCTTTACCTCTCCATCCATTCCCATTCCTAAGCCCACTTCACACCCCTCAGATAGCATAGAACATAGTACTCTCGTATGTCTGTACAAGCAGAGTCAACAAATTTTATGGCACTCATTAAACTTTCTTTCAGCAAAGCGCCTCGAACTCAAACTCGAATCCAACTTCAACTTCCTCTGCGCTCTCGGTTTAGGTGGGTTAATTTATTTCTTAAAGGTCCTCCACCTGCTGCAAGATAGGAGGAGGAGGAGGAGATAGTTTGTCTGTCTGGCCTGTCGCTGAAAATTTATTTAATTAATTTGAGCAGTTAAGTGTTGAGTTGAGTGTAAAATCAATCTGCCAGTTGGATGAGTCTCAAGCTAGGATTAAACAGTAAATCCTTACAGTTTATTTTTTTTTTTACTTATTATCGGGAAAGCTCTTAACAGTGCGCTATGAATTTTAAATCAATTTAAAGGGCGTAAGATTGTTTGTTTTTGTAATGGCTATTAGTTCGTAGCCTGCTTTTAGGTGCAATTTTAATTGATTTCATTTCTATGGCACTTTTGTAAATTCCCGCTTTAATATTTCGTCACTGCATTTCATATTCATCGTGTCAAATCAAATTATCCTGACATTATTGTATATTGTAATTGGCCTATCATTTCACATATTGAAAGGACATTTGTTCTTCAATTAACTCTGATTGAGTGCATTTAAATTGGCTACTTTTTTGAATGCATTTTCCAATCAATTTCATACACACACACACACACACTTGAAACATCCTCTCTGGTGGCTTAATTTCCATGGCTTTGTTGTTAGACGCTCTGTTATCTGCACCAACAGTGCTTATCAGTTTGGGATCCTATGGGCGGGCCCGCCACTTGGCACCTTGACTTGTCCGGTCTGGCGTTCTGTTGGCTTTCAGCCTGCTTTCAAATACAAACACCTAGTCTCCAGTCCCTGCTCCTCCTGCCTCCGTCCGGGTCCATATTGATGCTGACGCATATTTCCTGCTTCATTAACAGCGACGCCGCCGCCATAAAGTATGCTATCCAACGACAGAGGGTCTAAAAAACTGCAATGCGTTCCCAGCTCCTGCTCCTTTTTCTTCCACTTTTATCGTTTTTTGTTCCCACCTGGCGTTTGCTTTTAACGAGACGCCGTCGTCCTAGTTCGAGCTCCCCCCTTCCACCCAGTTAAGTCCTGTCAGAGTCCTCCCATTTGGTTCCTGCTCCTGCTGCTCCACTCCGACGACATCCTTGCTGGCTCTGCTGACGGCCGACGGCTGCCTTGGTCATTTTGTGCTTGCTGTCCCATTGCCTTGCTTGCCCCTTTCCAGCAGGGACTGGACTATTTTCTTCCCATTCGGACTCCTTTAATACTTTTGCCAGAATGAATAGGGGGAATTGGAAGAGTTTCGTGCCAGTTATTATTTACATTGACATAAATTGAATTTAACTTGAATAGTTAAAGCGATTTAAATTACGTTTATCTGCTGGAGGTCCTGGTATACCATAGTCAAACCTACATTTAAAGTAACTGCTTAATATTACCTCAAAATATGTAAAAACTATTATAAATACAGGCTCTATTGAAAAGAGTTTTCAACTAATTTTCTGTAGCAAAATTGTATTGAATTTCAACCCGTCTTTTAGCCAGTTTCAGCCAAACTTGTTGTATCTTCAAGATTATATTTCTTTGCCCTTTTTTTACCCTATTCTTTACACTCCTTTTCGTTTCCTTGTTTTCCAGGGAGACTTCTCGAGCTTCCTGTTGCTGTTTCTGGACAATAAACCCACTTTTTTTTCTATCCGACGGCTTGATTTGATTAAAACGATAATAGTTTTTGGGAGTTTGCTTAAATTGATGTGGGAGAATTTCAGGAAAAGCGGCAGGAAAGACATCAGGGAAATATAGCCTACAATTTTTGGTCCACTTTCATTAATTCTACCTTTTTTTTCGCAACTGTGACTCAAATAGCAAGTAACTACCTTGTCAAGAAAGTAACAAGAGTATCTTTAAGAAGTAGTATGACTTTAAATATATATTTATAAGGTCTCTATTTTCCTTTTACACATTTATACTTTACGATTACCTGGATATTAATCTAATCGCAAAGCACTTACTGCCATTTCTCTTCTCTCCTTGGAGCGCTGTCTATCCCTGTGGATCTTTTAGCGAAATTGCACACCAACTGGGCAGTGAATCAACAGTCTTAAATTGCCAGGCTTTGTGTATTGAAGGTAACTTTAAAGCCAGCCACCACCGCCCACAGGTGCTACATAGCAATGGCCTTGGGATTTAAGCATACATACATATTGTTACATGTGTACATATGTATATGTGAGTTTTGTGGTTAACCGCAGGTATTCTTCCACCCGCCAAAGGACCTTATTGTCTTAAGTAATCATTATTTAAAAGCAAAATCTGACTTTTGTGGAGAGGCAAGAGGAGCGTAAATAAAATATAAGCACTTCTTAGGGACCTTATGAGCTCATCATTTGGGCAATGTTTGTAGGACTTTAAATGATTTCAAGTACATTGAACAGTTCATAAATGTATTTATAAGAATATAATGCCTTAGATTTATTAAAAGGGAATCTGTAATTCTGCATATGGAGAAAAAAAAGTGGGTGCCACGCCCATTGACGCTCTATGATGCCCATTCAACCAACATCAACGAAGCAGATGCTTGCTGTTCAGGCTAAAAAACAAAAACGAATCTGGGAAATTGTTCAAGTGAAATGTACAAAATAATAACAGTTTAAATTGAAATTGCATTGTTGCAAGCAGTACAAAAGCAGTGGGCAAAAACAACAGTTTGCCGTGCCACAAAAAGCCTCGGCTTCTTTTTATTTTCCAACAAAAGCCAGTGCACAGTGGTTGCGCCCATAGGCCATAAATCGAAAAATCGACTTGAAAATAATTACTCAAAATGTAAAGAATTTGTCTCTAAATTGTCTATATTTTGTCATTGCAAACTAGTTTTCCCGGAATTCTAACGGGACATTCTAAAAAAAGAATGCAAAGTGTGAACACGTGTTCAAGTTTGCTGCTGCAGCTGCGTTTAGTGAGCTTTTCGTCAAAACAAAAGTGAAGTTCAAAGTGGTCGGACGTTCGCAAAGATGCTCCAAATTTAATTATTTAAAATGCATTTTAAAGTTTAAGGTATTAACTTTAATAAATTGGTTTTATGAAAATTATCTGACTAATTAAATATTATTTGTGTATTTTATAGCGATTAACCCTTTTTTGTCTATTTTGTTAACGTCTTTTTCATGTTTAGTTAAAGTTTTAGTTGTGATGCCGCAAAATGCCACATATAATATGTATGTTAATGTGTTCGTCTGACTTTTAGGGTACTGTGTGCCAAAAATCAGCTGCAGAAATTTGCAGATGTTAATATAATCTTAAAAATACTAACACAGGTGAGGGTAAGATTTTAAATTTTTTTTTCGTAATTTTTTTTTTTTTATACCCTTGCAGGGTATTATAATTTCAGTCAGAAGTTTGCAACGCAGTGAAGGAGACGTTTCCGACCCTATAAAGTATATATATTCTTGATCAGCATCAACAGCCGAGTTGATCTAGCCATGTCCGTCTGTCCGTCTGTCCGTCCGTCTGTCCGTCTGTCCGTTTCTACGCAAACTAGTCCCTCAGTTTTAAAGCTATCTGAATGAAACTTTGCATATAGTCTTCTATATACTCTCACTGCTATATATGTCGGAACGGGCCGGATCGGACGACTATATCATATAGCTGCCATACAAATGTTCGAAAAAATTTTAGAAAAAAAATTATAACTTGGCCGTTTTTCAATATTATTGCATCATTTTTGGGATATAGCCTTTTTTTATTATTCCAGAATTTTGGTAAAAATTTTATGAAAATCGGACCACTATATCTTATAGCTGCCATAGGAACGATCGGGAAATTAATCGAAAAATATTATAACTTCGTTGTTTATCAACGTATTTTAATCTACTTTGGTACATAAGCTTCTGGTATTATTTCAGAATTTTGGTATAAATTTCATGAAAGTCGGATGACTATATCTTATAGCTGCCATAGGAAAGATAGGGAAAGTAATAGAAAAAATTATAACTTCGTTGTTTTCAACGTATTTTCATCTACTCTGAGATATGAGCTTCACTTATTATTATAGAATTTTGGTATAAATTTCATAAAAATCGGACAACTATATCTTATAGCTGCCATAGAAGCGATCGGTAAATGTATAAAATATATAAAGCTGGGAATGTAAAACTGTAACTGTCAAACTGTAAACATAATAGGTATAGGTAAAATGTTATCAAACTCAGTTTAGTGTCTGTTTTCGGCATTATAATTTATGATATAAATATGAAAACCAATCTGCAAGGGTATACAAACTTCGGCGTGCCGAAGTTAGCTTCCTTTCTTGTTTTTTTTTAAATAAAGGTTTAAAATATTAAAAATATTGTATCAAAGTTTTACATCGATTATTACAAAACTGACGAAGTTATGGGTAGTTGAACGGAGGTCGTTTGGTGTTCGATGTATGAGTATCATAAAGTTTAAAGCGTTCTCCTGAAAAATGCCATTTTGAAAATCGGTGTACTCTATAACTCAAAAACTACTTAACCAATCGGTTTGAAATTTTGAACATAACTTTGAAATTTAATTGTACAGGTACTCACGTAAAGCTTTTTTAAATTGTTAATGTTAATATATATATTTTTTTTAAATTAACTTAATTTTTGAGTCGAAAATAGGGGTTTTGACTTCCAATTTTGATAAAAAATCGGGAAAAATTTTTAAAAATAAAAACGTCTCTTAAGTACCTTGGGGCACTAATTCTTTAAGGAATGCAATACATTTTTTTGATATCGGACGTTTTTGTGGACAGTTAGGATGTACACCGAAAACCAACTTTTATTTGTGGGGACTTAGGAGATTAGCAATATAGCGTAGGCCTGTAAATATTTTTTAATACAAAAATGAAAAAAAAAAATGGTTCAAATGTTTTGTTAATTTATGGTATTTAAATCATTAAGCTAACTTTAGCCGTTTCGCCAAAACATTTTTTTGAACAGTGGGCAGTTTTGCACCGAATTAGCCTTACCCCCCTTAAGCTGTGTGCATTTGTTGCTAAACAAATAAAATACACAATATATAAGTTAATAATTTTTTTTTACTTTTGGACACTTATATTTCACCAACATTCTCATTAAGAGATAAAAAATTAATTTTAGCTCTTGGAAAAAAATAATTTTATAAAAATTTTGTATGGGAGCTATAAGATATAGACATCCGATTTTAACCAAATTTGGTAAGAATGCATAAACCTGTTCCAAACATATTATCTGTGAAATTGGTTAAGATATTTTGAAAAACAAAAAAGTTTTTCATACTAAATGTTGATTTTTAACAGATTGTTCCTATGGCAGCTATATGATATAGACGTGGTATAGGGCCAATTTTTTGTGCATATACTTAGAACATTTTTCTTGATTTTTGGTATTAATTTCGTAACGATACATCAACTAGAAGTATTTTTGGCCGCGTCTCCATACAAGCCCAACCACTGTGCAGTGACGAGCAACAAAAGTTCTGCGGTGGGGGCAACAATTTTTGGTTCCACTTTTTGAAGTTGTCAAACTGTTGAGACTCGACTTTAATTGGGAATCCTATCGTTAGCCGATTAACACGATTTTATTTTAGCAAATTCACTTTTTAGTAGCTAAGCTACAGTTAAAAAACAAGTGTCTAGATTTTTAAGTGAACCATAATTACCGCATTTTCATTCACTAGTCTACACACTCTCACATACATTTTAAAACCATTTTAATTGGCAACATCGCGTGGAAAGTATTCTTTTTTCTTATTTTTTTAACTGTTAGGGGCACAGCTGAGCTGATTCTGCTGACTGGTTGCTGTGACTACATTTGAAATAAATGTATCTAAAGTTTAGTTGGGAGTTTTATTCTTTCATCTGCCGCTCCTCAGCCCCATACACATTCACACACACACAAGTCTTCGTTTTTCTGCCAGCGATTTGTGTACAGAGAACAGAATAATTTCAATTTAAAATAGTGTCTTGTATTAAATATAAAATTTACAAGTAAGAAAGTTAGAATTATGCCCTTGCATTTTAAAATTGGATCGATTAAAATCAATCCTAAGATAATATTTATGTGCTAAAACAACCAACTTTAGGGGATTATCTGAGGCACTAATATAAATCAACCGATCGATCGCTCCAATGAGAACTATGTATATGATATAGTAATCCCATTTAGATAATATTTAAAACATGATTTTCAAAATCGTAAATAATAAATATATCTTAGATTATATGCTAATAACATTAAGAAGTTGATGCTGATGATGAAAAATACATACATGATTAAAATTATAATAGCCTTCAAGGCTTTAAATATAACTATCATTAGACATTTATCGTTTTGGATCAATTAGAATTGGATTTATTAGATAATATTCTCAGTTAAAATATCAACTTTTTTGTTATGTGTATAAGTGTGTATATATAATCTACATTATTACATTTCGCTCCGCTTATCCCCACTTGCCGCCCCACCCCTGCGTACTCCATATACTCTTTGCAGAAAAGTTTCACTTTGATAGTTGGGGCAACATTTTTTGGCGCTTTGGGTTTGCCGCTGTCGCTCGCCGCCGCTGTTTTTGACAACTTACTCGTGCGACGCGACCGTCCACCGACGTTTTTACCTCCCCAACCCTCCCCCCACAAAAACTCCCCAGAAACCCTCACAGCCCCAACCCTTACTACCCATCTATACTCTTGGCCCTTAAGCGAGTGTATGAGTTTGTGGAGCTCGGCAGATATCCTTACTGGGTAGCTGCGTTTGGCAACACATGTGCTCTGCGCGAGTATCTCTGTCTGTCCGTCTCTCTCCGCCCCCCTATGATTTGGCCTTTGCCCCCTTTGGGCCATTAAAGTTGTCGATGTGTCTTTAAATTGTTTTTTCGGTGCCTGCTCTTAGGCTTTATTGAGTGATCTAGGGCGATTTGTGGTATACACATTTTTATGGCTCTTTATGTAACTTTCTTCGTGTGGTTAACTTTGAGGTAACATATTTCGTATGGGGTTATGGGGTCAGAAATTTCGCAAAAGAAAGGGGAATTTAAAAAGAGCAAAAAAGGTGCTGGGAAGTATGCAATGAAATATGCAAAGGAAATAAATTGACATGTTTAAATTATATTTGTACAAGAAAGAAGTGGCTAAAAAATATTTGTAATGTATTTTTTTTTAGTAACAATCAATAACAAATAGCTATAACTTAAACACAACTATTTAGCCACAAAATTCCTACAGGGCAGGGACTTTCTTTTACTTTATGACTCGCTAGTCTCGGCTTTGAGCACCACTGATTTAATAGACTTCAAATAACCAAATAAAATCTATATAGATACCAAATGATAGCTCTTACTGTATCCTTTATACATTCAAATCTAAAGGTTATAATTCAATTTAAAGATTCTGAATGACTATTTCAAGGCCATGACTGCCGTTTGATGTCGACTAAACCAATTAATAAGCCATGCAAATAAAAGTACTTAAACTATCTGCTCAAAGCAAAAGGTTTTATTTGCTTTGCCTTCCTGGCCACCTTACGGCCAAATCAATTAACTTAATGAAAACGGTTTAGTTATGCACAAGTGCTATTTCGACATGCATCTGTGTAGCTCGCTCTTGACTTGCCCAGATACTCAGGGTATCACCATCTTGCCCCGAGTGTGAGGTGTGTGTGTGTGTGTGCTTTATAAATCATGAACCCGGCGCCTTGCCATAAATATTTAATGACATTTTCATTATACACGTCGCGGGAGTACATTTATTTTGCATTTTGCAAGAAGGCATTCGGGAAATTTCAAACTCGAGTTGACCACAAATCGCGCACAGTTGTCAAAATGTAAGCGTTGCTAATTCATCTTCTCTCTGGGCGAGCGAAAGATGGGGCGGAGTCGGGGATAATTACAAAACTGATGAGGTCTTGCCGTAGTCTTCGCACTGCTGCAGTCTCGCGTTATAAATTATCGCGCAATTTGTTAAGGGCAAACTATTGGCGGGGCAAGAGCAGCTACCGAGAGGAAACTTTCAACAAGTTGGAAAATGGCAGCCGCCCCAAACAACGGCACGGCAATAGCAACGGAAGCCGACAGAAACCGAAACAGCCAGAGAGCCAGCCACCACCAACCACACCGGGGCAATAAAAACGTTTCCAACATTAATCAATTAATTTCAATTAAATTGTGAAAAATCACAAAAACGTGAGGAAAGAAAAGCGCAACAAACAAGTTTCCGTATTCCGTTGTGTAAAAATTGTGGGCAAAGAGAAAAGCTGCAACAATTGTAAAAGTAAAAGTTAAGAACATAAAGGTGAGTAAAGGGAGATAAACATTTCAACAAAAAAACAATCATGAACAAAAGTGAATAAAGTCAAGGATAATATTTGGTGCTTCAAACCCTTTATAAAACTTTAATTAATTATTTTAAATTTACAACAAAAATAACCTAAAATTATCTTTAAATAAAATCATACTGCTCATCAATGTCAATTTAAATGAATACCATTTTGTGATCTATTTGTGATGACTCAAGAATTATGCGCATACTATTTATTGGGCCATGGCAGAAATTCCAATAAAACAAAACGGAAAATAATAATTCTCGTAGCCACAAACAAGGAAAATGCTGAGGAAAAGCGTAAAAGAAAAACATTGCTTTCTCTCTATCTTTCTGTTCGCCTCCTTTCGTTTACTTTGTCTGTGTTTATCGGTCGTAATTTATTGTATTTTCTCAACACTGCTTTCTGCAACATGTGCTCGACTAGTCGTTCGCTCACTTTCTGTATTTTTTTTTGTGTTTTTATTTTTCTCTCGGCTTTGTTTCTGGGAATCGCAAAAGGGGAGGGGTTGGTGTTTCATGAAGTAGCTGAATTGATAAGACTAGCCCTGACAGATACAGATACGAGTGTTCCTTATCGGTAGAATTATACAGAATTCGCGTGGCCCGTAGACCCGAAATACGAAATCCATATTTTTATAGATGTGGAACATTTTCTCCGAAGCAAACACATAAGTATTTCTTATTAAAAAATTATTAAATAATTATTAAATATTTAGTACATATATGTTACAATCTAGTAAAGTTAATTGTAATTAATGTACTTTGTTTTATTTTCTTTTAATTTCGCTTATGGAGCTTGTTTAAAAAAGTACCAAAGAATTTTGTAAGAATAATAAGAAATATATACTTAGAATTCTTCTTTACATTCTTTAAATTTTATTTTTTAGTAAATATCTGGTAAATACATTTCCTTAAAGTTGAATGTTACCAATGTAATATAGTTTAGATTTCAACTAGAAATTGCACTAATTTAGCCACTGGTGAAATTTGTTTGGGCAACAACAGTGCGTATACGTAATAAAAACCACTTTAATTGATCACCACATCACAGCCGTGAACCGCACCATTGCGCACTGGCTCCTTTTATTAGCAGCCCAGCTGCAAATGCAATTTCGAGCCCATTGACATCGACCTGTTGGCCAATAGAGTTACGCAGACAACAGGGGAGGGAGGGCAGGTGTGGATAGGTGGGCAGGTGGGAGGGTTGGAAAGGGTTTGCTGCGTGCATGTGCAAAGCACAATGCTGATAACAAGGTTACATTAAAAACAAAGTTAGGCGGACACTTTGGCGCCACAACATTGGGGCACAAACACATAAACCCACACACATGAAGCCCCAAAACGACGGTAAAAGGAGAGTACTTGTGGTTGCATCAGTGCATACACTCACAAAGTATATATATTTAAGCTTAAAAACTGAAAAAAAAACTGAACATAAAGTGTGTTACTCACTGGTTTTTATATTAATATATAAAATAATAAAAATAGTGCTTAGTTTAACAACAATTTTAATATAGCAACAAACAATGATTACAAATTAAATTAAATTAAAATTACTTTTTAAATCCAGTTTATACAAGGTAAAGTATCAGCTTGGTTAAATATTCATTTATATTTACTCTTCTTGTTTACCATTTTACCAGAGACTCTGGACTGGCTGTAGCTACTCGAATCACCCGACTGACGCGACGACGCGACCGACCACCTACCTACGGCTCCCCGCGGGCCACAACAAACAGTTATTTCCGGCTGCCTTCATCTATTCAGTCTGGGATTATTGCAATCCTTCGTTTTGTTCTACCTCCCTCCCTCCCTTCACTCACAATTTGTATGCAAAATTTTCTATTTATTTTGTGTCGTCATTATTTTTAATATTTCCGCATAAATTATGCTAAACAGCTTCCATTGTCTAAAGGTACAGCCTTTAGCTCTGCTATTTTTTAAACAATTATTTCTTATACAAAGAAAAGACACACAGTAGGTGCTAAAGTTATTCAATAAACTAATTTACTAATGTTTGCTGTGCTTAAAAAAATATTTATCAAATGTTTAATTGTAATCAAATGGCTTTAATTTATTTAAAAAACAAAACTGAACTAATAAATTAAATAATGAAATAATATCTGCTATCTTTACCTGTTTACTGTTTAAATTATGTGTAACTCATATGTTTACTGCCTTTAATATACACTCATAAAAATATTTTTCTAGATTTAAGAAAAATCGCCATAAAAAAAAATCGCCCTTAAACTGAGAAAATTTTTCTGGAATTAAGAAAAGGTTTTCATAAATTTAAGACAGGGCACCGTAAAATTAAGAAAGGCCGCCATAAATACACCTTTTTAGGGTTAATTTACATATTTTCCTCAAATGTAGGGCAAAATTTTCGGATTTGCTTCGTTCATTTTCTTTCTTTAATTACGGGCGAATTTTCTTAGATTACGGGAGAATTTTCTTTGTTTTGCTGGTCAACTTTTCGTAAAACTATGGCGAATTCTTTTGGCAAATTCCACACGCGTGCACATACAATTCCCAACTGGTTCAAACGTCTCTGGCATGAGGTGACGGTGGCCGGCCAACACTTAGTAAGAGCAAGTCTCTTTTGCAACACCAAAAGTGTTAGCATTTGGCCGCCTTTGTTAATAAACAATAATAACATTGTTTTTGTTGTAATACAACAACAAAAAATATTATTATTAATATTTATTAACAACATTTTTACAACAAAAATAATATTTTTGCTTATTTATTAACAATATTTTTTACAACGAAAATAATATTATTGCTTATTTACAAATACAGCAGCAGCAACAACAAACAATTGCAACTTACCTTCAATTTTTCTACATTCAAGAAAAATCTTTCTAAATGTAAGAAAAAATTCACCTTCAATTTGAGGAAAATTTTTCCCATATTTAGGACAAATCACCTTATAAACAAGACAATGTTTCTTCATTTAAGAAAAATCGCCCTAGATTTAGGAAAGATTCTTTCCTCAAATTTAGGGCAAATTTTCTCAAATCTAGAGCGACTCGCCTTTGGAACCGTTTCTATGGCGAATTTCTAAATACACGGGCGAAAAGCGGCTTTTCTAGGGCGATTTTAGGCAAACATTTTTATGAGTGTATTTATAAAACACTGTGAATTAATTGTAATAAATCAAAAAATAAAATTCACTGCACGTTTGCTTCACGTGATGCTTTAATTAGTCAAAAACACAAACACATCGGGTGCGAATGCGTGAATCATTCCTTTTGTGGCTCTGTGTTTCTCTTCTGGGCTAGTTTTTGTAACCTACTATAAATATTAATTAAGTCAACGCTTTGCTTGGTGATAGAGATTAGCGTTTTGGCTCAGCTATCTCAGCATCACACATGGCTCGCTCCAGCGAGGGTTGCCCGAGTTGTTAATGGAATGTCTTCCGTCTGTTGGCGACTATCTTCTTCGCCGCTTTGTTTGCATTTCCTTATAATTAAACTAATTTGCAAAGAGTATTTCTTCCCCAACTTTCCGCGCAGCTGTGTGTTTTCCTTTTTTCTGTGCCATCAGCGTCCTTCGGTTTGGCTTTTTCACTTTTTTTCTTAATTGCGTTTACTTCTTAAGTGCCTAGCCGAGGGACAACATTGGAGGAGGAGCCAGTAGAGCTCTCCCTAGGACGACTTGCTTACGTCTGTCCAGGCATTTACGTTGCTCCCTTCCACTCCTCGCTGCTCGTCGTCTTCCAGGCGCGTTGCGCGTCATAAAATATTGATGGCCATAAATAAAGAACCACGCAGCCTTTAATGTGAACGCAGAGCAAGCGTAAACAGAATGTAAGCGGCGGAACAGTGGTTTTTACGTTCTTGAAAATATATTTTTTGTTACGAATTAATTTGCTATTAAATTCTTTAGAAAATTTTTATGAAAATTGACTGTGCCAGAGGTGACAGGTGAATTGTGAATGCTAAACGAAAGTGAGCTCAGGCTCTGGGAGCTTAACTTTTTAAGATTATTTTAGCATATTTCTGCTTATTTTCAAAACAATACAAATTTGACGAATTGTATTATATAGTATTTGCAATACATTTCAGCATGTTGCCCCACTGGTGACCCCGGGACGGCTTCGCATCAAGTGGCAGTTGATTACAGCCATGGAAGCCGTGGTCGCGTTAAACTCTGCGGTTGCCATCGAAGGAGAAAACACAGAGGGAGAGGCATTGGCTGCTCCCAGAAGAAGATGATGATGATGATGCTGCTGATGGAGTGGCAGAAGGGATCTCTGGCGATGAAGTGCTGAGGTATTAAGTGTCAAAACGCAGCTAAATAAATAAAGGAATTAAGCGTAAGCGGTCAAGAAAACCCCAGCGAAAAGTTAACGCTTTTATTGGCTTTTGTTTGTAGTGATTTTTAATGGACGCTGAGAAGCTGAGCTAAGGTGTAAAACATAAAGCTGGCATAGGTAAAATGAGCTATTTTTTAAACTATAAACATTTGGGTGTTATAAATTCTTTTGGTATCAAAAGTCAGACGCTCAGAAAGTCCAAACAAATTAACTGAATTTTGAATAATTCCACGGTGCTAATCCTCTCCCCTTTTATGCAATCCCCTAAATATGATGCAAAAAAACAACAATTAAATTGAAAAACCAAAACTAAAATTAATCAACATAATGACAGGACATTTTACACATATGCGTAATTTGCGTAAAAACCACTAAAATTCGAAATGCATGAAAATGAAAAATAATTTACACATTTTTCAAGTGCGGCCAGTGAAATCAATTAACTAATTATTTAAGCGGCTTACGCTTGCCACACAGCAAACGGCCCATAAACTAAGGGGCGTGGCCGTTGAGCAAATATGCAACAATAATAAATAACAATAACGATAATATTATTGCGCGTATATTGACACAGGCAACAAAACATAAGTGAGACACGCCTCATTAATTTGAATTTTGTGTGTGCGGCTGGCGGGGACAACAGTGTGTGTTTGAGGGATAAGTGTGGGGGATTTCAAATGAAATTTCACCCCCCAGGAAAGTGAGGGCGGAGTGTGGGTGAGCTTACACCGCATTAGTATGTGTAAGCATAACCAAACAAGCAAGCTTCTGTCTCCTCCTTGCACGCGAAATATGAAAATCATTTCGCCAAATGTCCCGGCTCCTCGCTCTCCTCCGGCGCTCCAGTTTTGGCCATGTTTTCCCGGCCAAGTGACTGACTGGCATATTGAGCAAAACATCAAGTCAAGTCGCATGAACGAATGGGAATCGTTGCGGGTTGTGTGCCGGGAGCGGAATCGTCCTCGGGCAGGATCAACGGAATTGAGTGGGCGGCTGGCAAAGGGGTGAGAGAGGGCAAGGGTCGTGCCATTGGCCGTACGTGCGTGTTAGACATAACTTCCCGTTACAACACTAGCGAGTGGAGCAGAGAGAACACAACGGGAATTTCAAATATGGCAAAACATATAAGCACAAGGAATGCTGATATCATGACGATAAACTATGTTAACGAAGTCGGAAATACTCTCAAGTCGCATGAAAGTGTGCTTTCAAATATGTTCTAAAAGTGGTCAAGAAAAATATCGATAATAAATCGATTTAAAAGAGAATTTCTATATATTCTAATGTCGATAATTTGATGTATTTGTTAAAACTTTGGTGTCTCTAAATTATTACCTATTCTAGGTTTCTAGTAGCCATATTTTTTTAATTATCGATCATTTTAACGAGTAATCGATATTTTACAATATTTTATTTTGGATATATTTATATATACTGTAGTCTTTCAAAGTTCTAATCATTTCTTACAGTCAAATTGTTATTGGGCTCTAAATACATACATTTTTGATATATATCGACATAATCGATAATTTCTACTTGTAATCGGTATTTTTAAATTTTAAAATTTTCCTTATTTTTTTCTACTCACATTCTTACTAACATAGTTTGATATAAATTCTTTTATCTTTATAAAGATTTAGTAAACTAAGAAAAATTATACTTTCAATTAAATCTTACAATTTCAATTATAATACACACTTTAATTTAATAATCACAATAACTGTTCTAATATACCCAAACTTAGAGTACCAGAGATACTGGACAACTACTCAAAAGCCCTGACAATGACAATACAATCAAGTGGACCCTGTGTGGGGTGGCGGGGCCAGGCGAGGTCTGAAATGCATTGACCAGGCCCAGATGCTCTTGCCAAACTGCTCCTTTTGTTGCTGTAGAGATGTCCACATGCTTATACAGTTATGCGCCTGGTTAACTTGTGTTGTGTTGTCTGCCAACTTGTGTGGCAAATGGGGGATGCTTACGAGTATGGATGGGGATCGGGGCTGTAGCGGGTTTGCGTTTAGCTTGGGTTCGGGGTTGCATATCGCACACAGCTTTGGTTTTTGGTTAAAATGTCGTCGCTGTCGTGGCTGTCTAGCGATGCGATGTGTGCCGGCTCTGCTGTCTGCCGGAAATGCCGTTAAATAAAATTGTTTTTGTCAAAATTAATGTGCACAACAAAGCTGAAGCCGGGATCTGGGCCCAACAACGACATCAGCATCATCATGGGGTTAAGTGTGAGTTGTTGGATTCTTGCGGACACACGTACGTGACAGATTTTGATGAAATTTTCGTTTCGGTGGCGCCTCTTGGGCTCTTCCAGGACGGGTGTTAAATGTTTGTTGGACTTGTTATAATTGCCCAGTCATAGGGTGAGGCATAAGGAAGTCCCATTTTTTTTTTCGTCGGCAAATTGAGCTGTTGGCATACTTTCTGGGTCTCTGACATTGAGACTAAAACGGGCGAAAGCTAAATGGTGTTGGAATAAGTTTGATATATTAAAAGTCCTACACTGAGCTCAGTTATGTGAGAAATATGAAGATCAAGTTCTTGGGCGTACTTAATGCTTAGCTTATTAGGGCTTCATTATGTCAATCAAGATCTATGAGGTAGTAACTTTAATTAATTTTGGTCAAGTGAAATATTCATATTCTAGGCATAGTGTGTTATGCAGAGACTGTGCAGGGAATCGCAGAGTTGAAAGAAATAAGTTTTAATATTTATTTATTATTGAAAGTAATAAAGTTGATAGTAAAACCAGATAAATTGCATTACCTGATTTAAAGAGATATAAAAATAAACTTCTATAACCTTTCCAGTCAAAGGTCAAAGGATCCTAAACAGACCTAATATACATTTTGTTAAACAAAAATATATATAATATATACATAAACTCTTGGTCTTTAAGCAACTCCAACTTTTGGTGACCAAATTATACGAGGACTTGCTCCTTGCTCTATACATTCCTTTCCCCACTCTCTCTCTATCTTTTTCTCTCCCTTCACTTCTCTCTGTCGCCTGACTCCGACATAAGTTAACACCAAAGAGCCACAGGGATAAAAGAGAAAAAGAGAAAGAAAGGAAAACAAACAGAGAGAGGAGAGCGTTAGAATTATGACACAAAGCCGCATAAATCTTGTTGAAGATAAAAAATTGCAAAAACAAGAAAGGCCAGGAAAATGCAAACAGAAGTGGAAAATGAGAGATGGAGCCGGAAACGGGGAAAGCTATAAGGTCAACATTTAGGCCTATGTCCAAAAGGTGAACTCGTTTCGAGGCGAGTGTCAGGTGCAGAGCTTTCCCTGCCCGAGTTCAAATTTGAAATCCTTTCTTCTGTTTGCCCATTGTTCCTGCGTCATTCCATTGAGTGATTTAATAGGGAGAGTTGAAAAAAAAAAAGCTGATGAGAAATACTGATTGATGCCTTGAATTGAAAGTTACCTCTTGCAGGCTAATTGAATTATTGATTGAAAGGATTCAGGAGTGCTATGATTGAAGAGCACAAGATTTAAGACTTAAGAATGCATCATTAACTTAACTAGCCACTCTTAAGAATTATAGTTTAGAATATAATAAGAATATATATAGTTTAATAGATTGCTACATCTTCACATGACTTCAAATGACTAATAATCATCGACCGCTCTTGCCAAGAAAAATACCAACTCGATTCTTGGTATCAATGAATTTGGTAGCTTATTGAAACTAGTGCCAGAAAGTTCAATTTCAACAGTTGCCAAAAAAAAAATAAAAGAAAAGAACCAGAAAATAATACGCCGGAAGCATATGTGGCAACTTTTCGAGTTGGCATCGATTTTTGACTGCTATTTGGTGTGTGTTCCCATTTGTTTTCAACCGAAAGAAACACGAGAAAACTATAGCATACTTTGTGGCCGATCATTGGAGGTTAGGGATAGGAGTATACGTGTGTCTATTCACTTGGAAGTTGCTGCGGCAGGACACTTTTGCACAAGAACACACAGAGCCCCCCACTCGACTCGAATAGAATTCCACAAAAATGCGTAGTCCAGGGTAACCACGTCCTGCCTATCAAAAACAAAAAACAGACCAAAAAATCACACACTTTGGCCAGTGAACAGTGGTAGTGAACTTCCCCACGTCCATGTCCATGACCTGCACCCATATACACACAAAAGGCCATTCACAGTTCAGAGACCGACGAGACGAGACAGACTACTACTCTCTTGGTCTGTTTGGTTTAGTTTTCGGTACTGGGGACGGGGGTGGTGGGTTCATAAAATTAGTATGACAAGTTGACCCTACTACCAAGTTAAGTCTGCAACTACAAAAGCTACAACAAGTACGGTGGCTGGCTACTGTGAAGCAATTATCAAAATGTCTAAAGTGCTGTTGAAACTCCTTGCGTATACGTAATATCACACATACGCCATGTGTAGCAAGAGAGAGAACGAAATGAAATCCTGTTGATGTGCGGCTCAACTTGCACAACTCCGCTTTTGGCTAAAAACTGCAAAAATGTGGCAACTTTTTGCCTGGAGCTCCCCATCTTTGGTTAGCCAATATTGAGTTGGTATTGGATTGCTTGGAGTCGAGGAGAGTGGCACATCGAGAGCAAACACTGTCAAAGGCAAACTTACTTTCTGGTCTGCTTGCCTTGGCATGTTCAAATTATTGATAGAAGAGGAAGGCACATTTAATTCTTCATCAAATTCTATGTTTCAAATTGAAATTTGATAAGAAAATATATTTGTTATTTACGCTTTTAAGAGAGTAAATAAAGCAAAATTATATTTCATATTTACTTCATGCTTTTCAGAGGTATTTTATAGATATTACTATACTCTGAGCTAGAAAGTAGCTTTACCGCGTGTTGGAAGTGCATTCTCTATACAGTTTTAATGGCTACAATTCCCCAATTCGACGAGATTTGCCATTCAACTGATTGCACTACGCCTAATATGGCGGCACTTGGACAAGGTGCTTTAATTGCCACGCCCAGGACGACGCCCCTGCATAGGCCACCATCCCATTAGCGAATACAACAGCGACTGTAATTATAAGCCACCCCCGGCCACACAACGCCACACACTCTTCGGAATAAATGGCTATCTTTGTTGCTACTCCTGCTGCTGCCGCTGCTGCTGCCGCTGCTGCTGCTGCTATTGCCGGTCTAAATGAGTTGGGTCATATCTGTGCAGAAACAATCCTGCCCATACGTACATTTCCACATTTGTGTGTGTACACCGAGCAGCGAAATGTATTTGTATACCAGAGCTAAATGTGTGCGGGTTTTCGCATTTCATTTTTTCATCTCCTCGCATCATGTATTATATTATTCTGTGGGACAGCGGTGGCAGGACTCAATGGAACTTGTACTGAGGTAGGCAGGCGAAAAGGGTTGAAACATTCAACACTTTAGTTGCGTCATGAAGTCTATAGGCTTAAAATCGATAATCAATTCGCATCTGATTGGTAGCTTTAAGGTATTTAAATGCAGTTTACTTTTTTTTAGGTGCTTACACAACTTCCCAGAGCTTAAACTTTTTGTTATCTTTGAAATTGAAAGTCTCTGACCTTATAAAGTTTATATATTAACAAAAGACTCGTGAATTGTCAAATGTAATATATTATTTGCAAATATCAAACATTTTCTTAATCAACAATGGACATTATTATCGTAGCCGAGGCACTTGAATGGCGATGCTTTTCTTTCCAACTACAATATAATCAACAAGATGCGTAACGCGCCTACACTTATATATATTGCCATATATGTATATTTATCATATATTTTATTTGTAAAAGATTCCACCTAATAAAGATATATGTACATTGATCTAAAAGACCTACATATACGTATCGAGTATGTCATAGTCGGAGACACGTGAGTACATTGCTTTCATTTCGTTTTGGCAACACTTTTCTTAGCTCTCCTGCTGTCTTATACTTCTTGTTGCTTCTGCTCTTCGATTCGTTTCGATTTTGGTATCAACGCCGAATGTCTGTTTATATGTGAAAAGTAAAGACGAGGGGTAGTAAAGTGCCGCCTGCTGCGGACTATTTCATTTTATTTTGCTTGTACTTTTTGTTGTCTTTCCTTTTATTTGAGTTATTTGTGCTTTTTTTTATGGGCCTCCAACTGCCTTTGTTACTTTATTTTTTATGATTTTTCTGCCGCTGCTGAGATTTATTATTGTTTTCAGCTATACAGTGGAGTGTGTGTGTGTAAGTGAGCACGGGATTCGGGAGCCTGTAGCCGAAGCTTTTTGTAAATCCGCCAGTGGATTGGATTTTTTGCCGACATTCGCCGCCTCTGTAAGCTACTCGACTTGGTTGTCATTGTCGCCGTGGAACAACTTCCAACAGCCGACAGGAATGACGATTTGGCTAGGTTTATCTGGCTTTACATTATTTGTATAATTTTAATTAATTTTAGAGCATATTATGATGACGCGTTCATATACCTTTAATGGTGCATATTGTTACCAAATTTGGTAGCTCTAGCTTTTATAGTATTGGAGATCTCTTGGGTTTTTATGCTAATCAATAATACATCTACTACAGATATTCCGGGTATAAAAACATTAAAGAATATGACAAATCAAATTAAAATTCAATATTCCAATTTCAGGGCAAGGCAGCTTTTTGTAAAGCGCGGTTTATGGTTTTATAAGTGTCTATTTTATTTAGTGTATTTTTTCATGCCGCAGCACAGTTTTGTGAACTTTATTTCTTCTTTTTCTACGTGTGACTCTGCATCTCTTTTCCGGTGTATGCTTGGACCCATTACCCGTCTCTTTCTAGTGTGCGTTTGGGCTGCAGTTTAATGCACTCTCGACACAACTTCGACTCCTTCGTCAAGCCAGCACACAGCCGGCTTTTGTTGGCGTATGTCTAGTTGGTTTTTTCTGTTCTTTTTCCCCGGGAACTCTCTCTGACTCGTTGAGCTGTACTCTTTGGTCTTTTTTTATCAGCGTTTGGGTATTGTTTTTTGCTTTCTTTTTTTTAAGGGATCTGATGCTTCCATTTGCTGCTAACATTTGCAAATAGTCAACTCATCAGGCCTATAGAATTCACCTCTGGTCTCCCCTTCGCTCGCAGAGTTGTCTTTTGTTTGAAAAGCTCCGTGGGCTTTCCACAATCAGAAAGCTCAATTCCTGAGCTTGGCTTTAATGGGGGGAAAAGGGGGTTTTATTGTCCACTTATGAGTTTCAACCGACTTCTAAATGGACTTGTTGATGGGTCCTTGCAACTTTCTGAATGTGAAAGTCAAGTTGATAGCTACGTTTTGTGTTTACCCAGGGAGTTTTTATTAGATTGAGATGATTCTCGTTGTTATAGGTACAACATAGGTTGTAAATAGACAAATTTAACATTTTTATAACGTATTTTTAAAAAGGTTTATGATAAAATCAAACCAAAATAAGACCTGAATTTAAGCCACCAAAATTAAAAGCTAAAAATTCAAACCCCTTGAATATCCATAAAAGCTACAGGTTCATTTAAAACCTTTTGAATCCATTGACTAAAATTAATTGTACTTGAGTTTATTGTGACTAAAAGGGTTCTTACTCGCATTCTTCATTCACAAAGGTTTTCAACTCACCTGCAAAGATAAAATAGATAATTTAATATTAGCAATCGTTTTATAGTATGTATTTGTGTAAATAAAATTAATTAAGCAGCTAGAAAGCGATAAACGGCAAGCCACAATTTGCAAACCAAATGTGCGCAAAAAGAGATACAAAGAGAGCAAAGTAAAATGGCTGAAAGAGGAGAGAAGGGAGAAGAGAAAAGCGAAAAAGAGCGACAACAGATGGTGACGCAAAGCCAGTACACAAAACACGAAAATACAACAAGAATAATCGACGAGATCGAAACAAGAATGCAAAGAAACAAGCAAGAAAAAAAAAAAAGAAAACAAAAAACAGAAAATAAAAACAATTCTCTTTTCAATGAGTGTCGTCGAATGAGTTTAACGCGAGAGTTGTCAACTTTTCCCTTGGCTCGTTCTTCGCACTTGATTGTTTATTACGTATACGCCGCGTGTGTCGCTGTTTGTGTGAAACAGCACCAAGTCGCATTTGTTGATAAACAAAAGCAAATATTAACCAAAGGCTTTAAAACTTAGTTAAGCTAATGCACACACACCGTAAACGTTACTCGATATATTTCTAGATGAGATTTTCGCCTCCGCAGGTGTTTAATCTGTTAAATACTTGACGGAAAAGATATCCACCATTTTGACGTTCAGATGTACCATTTCATTATTGTGCGGGGCTTCTGTTGCGTGTCAATCTAAAGGACACGTGCCCACAATTGCGGTTCATTGGCCCCGCTGACGAGACATGCAACAATTAACAGCAAACACATAAAAAAAACACGCCGAGGTGGATTATTATATTATATCGAGAGGGAAGAGAGAGCAAGGAAGTATCACTTTATATATTAAGTGAATGTATATTTATGTATATTTATTTTAATACCAGTCTTTATATATTTTTCCGCTTATGAAGTAATTTTAATGATGATACTAACAATTTACTATTTAATATACATTCATAAAACATAATAAGATAAGAAATATTCTTAAAATCCCTAAGAATTATTGTAAATATTCAATACTAAAACATATAATTAAAAAGCCCTCAACAAGCGAGAGACTTATCAAATATCCACAGTTATTCGAGCTTAATCGTGATTAAATAAAGCCCACCACTGATTCCGTCATGTCGGACAAGCCAATTAATGATTCCTGTAAACCAGGAGATGCCTCCAGTCCAGCCAAAGTGCCTCTCTCTCTCTAAGCCCTAATGAGGGGATTAACCCGCAAAGTATGCGCACATTGACCAACTTCGTTTTCCCATTCAAACTGAGCGGCAATTACTTAAACAAAGACCTCGGCAAGGGGCAGGATAGCGGGGGCAGGATCCATCGCAATGCTAATGGGTAAAGTGCGGATGCCGAAAAAAAAAAAAATTGAGGGGAAAACCATACGAAAATTGTCACACGAACTGGCCAGGCTACGAACCGCACACACCCGCTGGTGGCCGCTGTGGGGGGATGTGGTCAGTGGGTGCGAGAGGGCGGGTTAATGACTCCATGCTGGCAGTGGCCATGTGTGGCCTGCCATGTTATGCGATGGCAGCCAGTCCGGCCGGAAGCCTCATTCTGCCCTGCCACGATCCGCCAAGTGCCAAGGACCCAACTAAGCCCAACTCCTTCTTTGCCCGGCCTCCGGGCCACGCAACAATTTTGCGTATCGCGTTTTTCATGGTCACCATACCATATGGAGGAACGTTGCGTGTGTGAGAGGGGCTTGTACTTGTTATGTCCTTGCTAACGTGTTGCATGAAACCACGCTGACACGCCCTCTCTGTGCCTCATGTCCTTGCCCCGGTCGAGTTTGCTTTAATTGCCCTAAAGGATCATTTGCCTTTCAGCAAAACCGATTTGCAGTTGCTTCCCGCTAAATGGGTTATAATTTGCCAGCAAATCGTATGAGTTTCGAATAATTTATAAGATAAATTATGAGTATATAAGTATTATACGTCAAGGTAAAATAGGTTCTTTTACCAGAATATGTTAATAAAATAATTTTAATAATTTACAAAGAATTATATCATTCATACCCAGGGCGTATACTTGTTAAATACACAATTGTTCTATAGTTATAGTTAACCTGCTAGCTGTGCAAGCTTCATATACATAAATATATATAATTTCAAGGACAGATTCACTCGATTGATTTGCATAATTCTATAGACACGATGACCAAGAGAGAAACGTTAAAAACTACAAGTTGTTTTTGCTTTTCTACCATCATTTGTATTTTTCCCTTGTTTGTGTTTTGGATCTATTTGTGCCAGTTTAATGATTTGTTTTGACTTTATGTTACGTCAATTATGTATTTGTTTTCTACCAGCAGCGACTCTTGGAAATGTACTTTATAAAATCAAATAAATGCATTTTATTCCATTTTGTTTACTTTGTTCTGCTGACGTCGCTTCGCTTGGTTGGATTTTTAATTAGTAACAAAAATGTTCTCTCTCGCTTTGCTCTGATCGCTTCGGTTCCTTTTGGATTTGTTGTTTTTGTGCCGATGCACTTTAATATGAATTTAATTTATAAGCTCGGCATTTGTAATTAGCTGCCAAATAAGAAAAATAAATCGTGCAAGTGGTGGGCAGTCCCCAGGGGCGTTATGAGGTTAATGGCCATGAAAGGTTTGTCAGTCAAGGAAATAATGCAAATTTAATTAAAAAATGTATTTGTTTAGGAACTGATTACGTAGCAACTGAACTATCTTTTATGATATATATATATATTATATATTTTTTACTCATCAAAATAACAGACTTTTGATTTATAAGGATTATTAATTTGTTTCTTGTTATTAACAAACCAGGCAAACAATATAATAAATGAAAAATTACTTTAAAAGTGAAACCATCAATAATATGCAAATAAAATATACAACAATATCGGTTGGCCAAAAGTCAACAAATAAAAAACCTGAATAAGAGAACGAGAAAACAAATGCAAAGGCCATTAACAGCAAACAAACAATAACAACAAGAATGTGGGGAAAAGAGATTATATAAAATTGACAAACACAAAAGTTCAATAAAACCCGAAAGACAATAAAGTTGTGGAGCATCGAAGCTTAGTATACCCTAAAAAGTATAATTATTACTTTTATATTTATTATTTGTATAGAACGGTATACTATAATATTACTAAGAGAACCATATCCATGAAAATTCGTCAACAAAATAAATATACTCTCTTTCAGGGTATAAAAAAGTATATAGTATATATAAAAAAAATTAACAAATAAGAAAAAGTAACAACGCACTCCCAGTTAAATTATTAGACTTAATTTTTCATGGTGGGAACAGTTTGGAGGTGGAAACTTGGGAGATAATTGACCCAGCACGCGACGGCATTAGCCATAATAATAAATAATAAAATAATGAATGGAGTATACTATTATTATCTGTGGTGTCACAGGAAGTCTTTAGACTGTTGTGAGGGTTGATTTCGAGGAGTGAATTAAGAAATGTAAAATTAGTAATTAACATAAGAGTTATATTTTTTGTTAACAGTAAATCTACATATTATAAGAATTCGTAATGTTCTTTCATGAGTTACATCTATAAAAGAATATGCATTTCATCTATTAAAACTCTTAACACCTCTTTTTTTATATCCAAAACACACAAATTTGCAAATATTCGATTACCAAATATCCAATGAACTTTTTGCAAGCTTCAATTAAGTCAAGACAACAGGCATTTTGCATTTTTGTATTCACTTTCCGTTCCCTCCCCCTGATGAAGCAAAGTTTTCTGTTATTCCGAAGTTGGCCCAAAAAAATGTCTGGAGTTTTGGCTCTCTCTCTCTTCATGGTTTCATTTTCCTGCTGCTGCACGTTTCATTAAATGCTTCCAACGAAGAAGAACTCATCGACCCCTCTGCGACGCTTCACCCCCGGTATAAATTATCCACCCTGTCATCGGTTGTTCCTGTTGTCCATTCCTTCATTCCCGGTGGTCGGGGGGTGGCCCCCCATTTCTTGGGCCCTTGGCCAAAGTCGCTTCTCCACTTCATAAAATGCCGTTGCGACGCTTAATTTTGCCTGCCGTCTGTCTGGCAAGCAATGAGAGGGACACCATTTTTACCACCCACCCAACCAAAGCCCAACCCCTGGAAAAAGAAGTGAGCAACAGCTGCCCCCATCTCCCCCATCTCCCCCATTCTCATCCCCATTGCCACTTGCTGGAAAGAACGGAACAAAAAAAAAAATGTTATAAAATTTATTAAAAGTAATTTGCATTGCAAATTAATTTTCTTCTCCTTTTTTGGCCTTTGCGCCTCACTAAGTCCCTCTCTTTCTCTTTCTCTCTCTCTATCTATATCTCTCGGTGTGTTTTTCTCTCTGCCCCGCGTCAAAATTACTATTTTATTTGAATGGGAAAAAGATAGGAGGCGTGGGTGGTATAAAAGGCTGGCACAGCGTGTGGCAAAGTAAACAAAGTTTAGAAGTTTTCAACGTTTTTGGGTTTGACACAGGGACTTTGTTTTGTGGGAGTTTCAAAGTGATTAAGGGAGTTTTGGATAATATCGGTGGAACATATATTGACCCGAAAATGTTATTGGCAGCAGCAATTACCTGGTCATATTATAGAAGTTTATTAATTTTCTTTATTATAAGCAAAGCATTTCTTATACTTTGTGTAGCTTGTATCTATGAAATAAACCAATCTGAATAATTGCAAATTAAAATATATATCTAAACGAAAACAGTGTGTTTGTGTGTAAATAAATACTAAAATCAAGGAAGGTAAATACACCTGTATTATTAACGTCATAGAGTTCATGGCAGGCTGGCTGACAAACAGACAGAAAGACAGACTGGCTGCCGGCTACTGATGACTGTTGACTGCAGTGACATTCAGTCAAAACAAATTCAGCTTTTCATTTATTTTTTTATATTTCCACTTTTTCGCATTATTTGTTTTCCTTTTTTTCCTCCTCTGCCAGCCTGCGGTGCGGGGCGTAGCCGGTGTCTGCGACAGATGGAGAACAACTGACGGAATGGCGAATATGTGGCCCCGTGCCTCCTCCAGGGGGATCCCCCGGCCATCAGTTTGCCGCGCGCAAAAGACAAAACACGCAAAAAGAAAACACAAAATAAACACAGAGAACGAGAAAATGAATATTGATACAGTTTGGGGAAGGTGCCCATCGTAATTGCAAGGCAGTTTGGATTACAAAAATAAGCAAATTAAATATAAACAATTTCAAAAAAAGATTCTGAATTGCATTTGCCACGTAAAAATCTACAGAACTTAAGGATATTGATATATCAATTAAAAATTAACTCAAAAATGTTGAGAAATATTCTATTGTCTTATATATTTGATTTGTTATTTATTTTTTGTATTACTTTTAGTTTTAATTCGATTACCTAGCCTTTATCTAAACTCTGTTTTATAATAATGTTACGTACTGTCTTCACGTGCCACCCATATATACATACATTGAAAGTTATTTGTCTCCCCTCTGACTTTATTTCTTTTTAGAGCAAGTTTTTGTATCAAAATTTCAGCAAGAGCTTTTCCCTCGGGACAAATTGCACATGAGTGATACTCAAACAGGACCCGATTTTCCCCAAAAATAAAAAATAAATTTGTGTATGTGTGTACATCACCACCACTTTGCCCTCTGGTAAAAACCCAAATTGAAGTGTTTGCATTTTTCGGCTGGAATATAAAAATTGTTTTGAGCTATTTTTGCATCTGTTATGTATTTGTAATTTGGTTTTTATTGATAGCCATCCCATCCCTTCAACCTCTGTCAAATTGTCGATTTGTTGATTTTCGTGTGGTTTGCTGTTGTATTTCTATGCTCTTGTAAAAGGTTGATATCATTTCATGAGTGGAAATTGATTGGTGAATCATTTGGCAATTTATTAGACATGCATGTGAAATCTGAGATTTAATGATATCAATAAAGAATTATCAAGGATAATTCCCGGAATATGGTTTAGTTTAGTATAGGAGAGACCGTATTCAGGATATTGACATAGTTATTTTGTTATTTATTCAATTTGTCAATGTTTTTTTTAAAGATTATTCCAATTGATTCGGTGGAAAGCTATTTGCCAAGATATCTAAATAAAATGTTTCTCAATTTATTTTAAAGTTTATTTTTTTAAGAATTTTTATTTAATATTCTAGTGTTTTTAAGCTAATATTTCCTTTAGTTATCTATCAAATAAATCAATATATTTCAAAAATAATCTTGTAAGTAAATTTTAGCTTTTAAACCTCTAAAATAATACTATTTCCTCGAAGCCCTATTTAAGATTTATCTGTTTTTTTTTTAATACAGAAACTAAAAAATCTAGGCGTTGGGATATTTTCTCAAATAGAGTCGCCAACACACACGCACTTTTGAAAAAGAACTCTAAGCTCTCAGCCGCCTGTCAGCACCGCTTGCCATTTTTTACGCAGCTCTTTTTTCCTTTACATTATTTTATGTTGTTTTGGGCTAGGCCTATTCATAGAGTGAGTCAGTCGGTCGCTGGAACAGTAGAACAGCAAGTGAGTTGGCGGCAGCAGCGACGTCTGGCGATGGCGATGGCGATGATGATGGTCGGGGTCTGCTCCATTACCATAAAAAATAAAATATGCACACAAACAAATGTACAAGTATATTCTCTCCGTGGCAGCAGCGAAGGCAGCGAAACTTATTTAGGTTGTTAGATGAACGACCGCAAGATGTCAGCAGAACCGAGCCCCCTTCGACTCTGCTCGACTGGCAGCCTGGCTCTCTGCCTGTTTTGACTGTTGCGTTTGTTAACCGAAAAGCGAAGGGGACACAATATATACACACATAAGTATAAACATACATATGTGTGTGTGTATAGTACAACATAATCATCAACGGGAGTCCTGTCACATAACAGTCAGTCGCCTCGTAAGAGCAAAGACTTCGGCAGCAGACCAGTTCTACATTTTGGCATTTATCTTTTTAGGTAAAGGAGGTCATTTAAAAGATGATTGTACTTCTTAAATTACATGATTATCTTACTTAATGGTAAAACCAATAAATAACACACAGTCAGAGAAATATGCTTAACCCCGATTAGTAATATAACCAACATTGCGGATGAGTAATATTTTCAGATTATAAATTCTAAACTTAACTTGGAAACTTCCTTGTCTTTGACTGTAATTCCAAATAACCAAGACGCTTTCCATGCTTAAGATAAAGCCATTGATTTTTATCACACGTTTAGTATGTGTACTATGGTGACCACAAATCAAGCGAATAAACAAACCACAATGTTTTCCTTGCATTTTTTCCCTTGGTTTTTTCCTGATGACTTGACATTTTCATCGGAGCCGCAGCTGGCGGCGGGTCGCCTTGCCATTCTCACAAATGTGGCGATGCTGTCCGACTCTGACCAACGACCCTATTAATCTCCGATCCATCCAGCCATCCAGTCAGCCCACTTCAACCCCCTCATGGCTCATGGCTAACCCCGTTCCGAAAAGAAAAAAAGCCCATACAAATGAAATGATTCATGAAACATTTGGCAAACGATTTAAAAAGACCAACAATTGTCGCTGCTTATGGTTATTGTTGTTATTGCTATTGTTATTGCTCATACATTGACACAGTATGGTTTTGTCGTAAATTAAAAGCAATTTACAAGCAAATAAAGGCAAAGAAGCCCAAGATATGTGTGTCAACAAAACGAATGAACGATAATTATTTCCGCAAATTTTTCGTGCAGGTGACAAATTAAAAGTCAAATTGTTGCTCTCCTTTTTCATTTTCTTCGCCGGTTTGTAGAGGGAATTTCTTCAACCTCAACAGGAAACATAATTTATTTATTTATTTTATTTATCAACCCAATGACAACCAGCAAACAGGGAAGGAAAGAACGAACAGCTCAGCATATGGTGCTCGTAACCTTTATCCCTGTTGCAGGACAGACAGAAATAAATTTACGTGGAGTATACTTATATGCACTTTTGTTTGAAAGCTTTAAGATGTTTGAAATTATATACCAAGACATTAAGTTGTCGAAGGCCACTGTGAGCTCTTTGAATACTTTTAATCATAATTATAATTACTAATTTTCTTAGATTTCTTCTGTATCCCATAGTCTACCTTAGAGGTGCTCAAAGTCCTGACTTGCAGGTCAGTAATTTCACTGCCACAATTTGTTTCACAATTTTTATACACAGAAATGCAATTTCAAGTAGTTAATGCAATATAATATCCTAAATTAAACCTTTACGCAACCTACTTCATACTTTGAACTTGATTAGGAGTGAAATCAAAAAGTAAACCAATATTTTAACGTTCAATTTACTGGAAATATGATAATTATGCAAAGCTTGAATGGATAGGTACTTGTATCTCCTCGTCAGAATTGCTGGCTTTTTTTTACATAAACCCCTGTTAATAGCCAAGCATTCTTCTTGCTGCTCATTATCCTTGGAAACATTACCCACACCGGCCCGAGAAACTCATTACAATTGCATGGGGGAAAGCGGAAAACTTTAAAGTAGCAGTAGTAATAGCAGCCAGCACCAGGAGCTGTGCTCTCTACCGGGAATCAACCCAATCTCATTCGGACCCATTGCGGGGATGCAAAGGGGCCAAAAATAAACGGCCTACATTTTCAGCCACCGTACCGCGGACATCTTCCGCCCACCGCTACGCTCTGCGCCATCGGTTAACCCATTTCGAGAAATACAAAAATATCTTTAGCGAAAAGTTCAATAAATGCTCCATTTCCATTTCGCCAGAGAGCCTCTCGTCGTGCGCTGTGTCTCTCAACTGAAATTACTACGCCCGTCAACCCAATTGCCTTTGGTGGGGTTAGTGGATGGATGGATAGATGGGAGCCCACTGTGGAGGCCGTGGACCAAGAGGATGTTGCGCGCTTTTCATTTTGTGTGCGCGTTTTTCCTTCTTTTTTTTCTCTCTCTCAGCACTCCCATTGCCCATCGACGAAGGCTAGGAGCGATTTCCTGCCAGCAGGAGGCTCAACAGTAAAACCGGAAAATTTCCTACTTCCTGGCTGGCTGACGAACTGGGGTAGGGAAAATGCACTAAGAATCAACAACAACTGCGAAACTAACACACAAAAATCAAAATGAAAGAGGAGATGGAAACTCAAATGAAACGCCTTTTTTTCTCCTCTTTGCCTATATATATATTTACATATAGTCTATATCTATTCGCAACTGTGTGTGCTATGCTTTTTTGCAAAGTTAAATTTTTGGTCCTGCAAAGAGGCAGGAGATGTCCCCATCCCTGGGTCCCCAGGAACCTCCTTCCAACTCTTCGGCTAACCCCGCCACTGCCACTCAACGCGCATAAAACTCTTGAAAATGCTTTTGCTCGTAAATTTTGAAGCAACTGGGATGGAGAAGGGCAGGGACTGGAGATGAGCAAGTGTATCCCTGCAGGCGGCCACTGGCTGACTCTGATGCTGCTGATGCTGATGCTGCTGCTGCTGCTGTTAGTTGTTGGTTGTTGCTTTTGCTACTGCAAAGTGGGAGGCGCTGGGGCGTGGCAGGACACTGCCGCAACAATTGTTGGCTTGCCGCCGCCATCGTCATGCAAATTTATTCTCAAATGCGGCCAGCAAAGAGCCATGTGTGCAAACATCCTGTGCTCCCCAACAGCAATATCTATGCTAGTTCCCTCTCTATCGCTTGGCAATAAAACAAATTTCGTGGAAAATATCTTTGCGCTTACATCTACTTAACAAGCAGGACCAAAAATACTATTGCTAAGCATTTAAGCATTTGTTTAACATATTAACTAAACTTAAACAGAACCTGCGGAAATAAATAACTTTTTGTATTATTATTCCAATAGGGTCTCCTTTTAGGAGTATATAACATCCACCAAAAGGTAAACTAAATACCTCAGAAGGTTAAACTTAAAAAGAAATCTGGTCAGACACATTTTTCACAATTTTTTAAACCCTCTTCTTCAGCTACGTTTTATTTTATTATTTTTTGTGATATAAATTGTTTTGCATTTTTTCTTGCACTCCTTTGTTTTTAGGGTTATAGCTCAACATCGAAAAGCTGATAAGATTATAGTTGAAATATGAGTTTTCCGCTCTTTCTCTCTCTATGCTTTTCCGCATCCGCTGCTGCATCTATTGCATCTTTCGGGTGCTATTGTTTTTTGTATGTGTGTGTATTTTTTTTATTTATTTTACTATTTGCGGTCACGTAGCTTCTGTGAATTCTGTGATAAAGCGAAAAAATTACCCTATTGCTGAAATTCACTATTGAAATTCGTATTACAAGGTCAGCAAAAGCAAGGATACATGTACAAAGCAAATATTCAAGTATTTATAAAAACGTATTTTAATGGAAAGGAAAAAGTGTATTTTAAAAACACGTATTATAAGTAGTATTTAGTTATATTAAGCATAACTAGTTTCTCTGCATTTGCTAACAGAAGGTCAACCATCAAAATGGTTAAATGGCCTTCTATTAAGTCAAGTCATTTGGAGAGTATTACGCTCACTCATTTCCTATTCAAGCAGTCAGTCAATCAATTCAATCCACACCCGCACACCCCCCTGAAAAGGCATCCAGTCAGTTAGTTAGTTAGTCAGTTAGTCATTGCCACAGGCCAAATCACAGGAGCCACCGTTGCTACTGCAGGCAAAAGCGAATAATCACGGCTCATATAATCATAATTATGAGCAGACGTGCCACGCCTCCGCTCTCAGCTGCCCCCGTGATGCCGCTCACTTTCTTCATCGCCACTACCGTCGTCATCATCATCATTGTCGTCGTCGTCGTCCTTTTTTGCCCGCAACTCGCGTTCAACACGGCGTATGAGCAATTTGCTCACACTCAAAGCGAAAATGCGAACGCATTTTCAAATGCCAAGCGAAGCATATGCTAAAGCTAAAGCCACCCACTTCCACGCCGCACACCCTTCAGCCCTCCTTAGTTACCGCAGACGATATGATGCCAGCGTGTTAGTTCAGTGCCTCATTATGAAATTATGCACAGATATTTTTTACAGTTTGTACGTTTGCGGAGGGATCAGCATTTAAGGGGAAAATAATGCATTTTTGTGTTTGTGGCTCTGGTTTCATCATTGTTTACTTCTCACCTTTCTCCATTCACAATTATATTTTTGCGGCATAAAAATATGCAAGTGGACAGTGTTCATTCCATAAGAAAACTGGTTCTCAAATACTTTATGAATTTTTATAATGGAGTGCCATTTTACAAAAGTACGAATATTTAATGTTTTTATATACATTCAAACATAGTAAATGCAAGGCTATTAAAATTTTCAAAAAAAAAAAAAAAAAAAAAAAAAAAAAAAAAAAAAAAAAAAAAAAAAAAAAAAAAAAAAAAAAAATCCAGTAAAAGGAACTTTGATACTAATCATTTATAGTAGAGTTATCCAACTCTAATAATAGTTGCAGAATGTTTTAGTTACAAGTGACAGGGTATATAATTTTCGGAAGTTACCCTCCTTTCACGTTCTTAACTTTCTAATTAACAGGTAAGCTAAGCTCTCCCTCAAAGCCCCCCGAAATGGAAATCACAGTTGAAGGGAAAACCCAAAGCAAAAGCTACACACATCGTCTTTAAAATTTACCTTAAGCGAATACCGTTTGCATAACGATCCAAATGAAAAGTAAAAAATCAACAAAGAAAGAAAATACGAGAAGTAAAACCCAAAAGAAAGAAAGAAATTGACAAAAAGATATATAACACACAACTGCAAAAACTATATAAACAAATCGACAGCGACGACGGAGAGTTTTGGCAATTTTTTTTTTTTTTTTTTCTGCTCTAGCCTTTGTTGAAAGAGATTGTGTAATTGCCAGTTCGCTTCATGTTTGTTCACCTACCCAATCCCTATCCCTCGAGTTTTTCTTTTGTGCTAATTCCTGGTCTAAGTAACCAAACCAAGCTACGTCCTCGGCAATTTGTAGCCGTAGTTTCCTTGAACGGATTTGGTGAGCAGACGGAAAACGAGTGGAGAAGGATATTTGGAGCCAGCCTACGACGACGACGACGACGACATTTGAACTGCGAACTGCGAGAGCACCGAAACTTTGATGTCAACCTGTTTCCAAAGTGACACCCAAAGCGAGACATCGTGAGCCTAAAAATAGATGTCGGATTGCCCCTACCAAGGAATACCTGGCTTACTCACAAAATATTTGCACGGGTAAAATTATTTTAAGTATATTTATAGATGCTAATCGTTCAACGTACTCTTAAAAATCCTTATATAATTTTTTATTCAATTTATTTTATAATTTTTCATATCGACATGACTACTTAGTAGAGATAGAAATAAGTTCTTAAAGGTTTTAAATATCTACTTCAATGCAATATACCCCTTTTATTGAACCGGTAATGGGTACAAAGACCAGAGAAGAAACCCCTGGATATGTCAACCGTCGACGGCATTCCCCAGTCTATCCGATTTCACCTTCAATTCGACTCGATTACTTTGGCAAATGTAAAGCCCACAAAAAAAAAAGGGGGGGAAAAACAAGAAATAAAATAAAAGTTCCTCTTAGCCCAAAACATTGCTTCTGCCCTGCTCTTTGGTCGCTTATCCTTTTCTGTTTTATTTTGCGGGCCTTCGCTTCGTTACGTGTTTTGTTGTAATTGACATTTCAATTGATTTAAGTTGACATTAAATGACACACATTAAATGCAGACCATGGAAGTGCAGCAGCAGCAGCAGGTAAGACAAGCCAAGTTCCTTGTAGGTCGTTGGTTTCGTGGGCTTCCCCAAAGTTTTGGAGGTTGGCCCGGGTTCAATTTCGGTTGGCAAAAACTTGCCGTTCCTTACTTGACAATTCCGTGAAATGATGCGAAAAGTTGTTGTATAACAGTATTTGTTTTTCGGTTAAAAGTGAATGTGTCACCTTCGAGAGTCCAAGGGGTTACTCTATTTCTAATAAGGTTAAAAAATTAGGTAACAAAAAGCTCATAAATAACAATAACAATAAATCATTATGGCATATTTTATCTGAGCATAAATTTTACTTGTTTCCCCGCACATTTTGTTTAAATGAATTACGACAAAAGTTATGTGCAGATAAATAGTTAAAGTAAATAAAATCAAATGAAACAACCACAAAAAAAAATGTTGTTCTGTGTAAATTAATTACAGCACATTACATTCACATTGTTGGCAATTAAGAATGCCACAACAATTGAAAATTCATTTTAAAAACAAAATATATTTACACAACTCATGAATTCCATTTCCATATTAAACTTAATTTGATACTATTTAAAGACTAAGTTGAAAAGTTACTTAAAGGGAATTACCTCCTTTTCAAGTGTATTTTCATGGCAAGGTAAATTGAATAAATGAAAACTAAAACTCATCATTAATCATGAATTGCTCTTGTGGTTGGCAGCGAAGCGAAAAAATTGGCACAAACGTTGAATACACACAAGTCATACGGTGAAAGAAAGATAGCCTCCCAACGGAGATACTGAAATATGAACACACCAACCAACAACATCATTGCGAAAGGGCCTTCCAAATAACCAATATCTATATAAATATGTATCTGGCAACCCATGTCAATTAAGAGAAAAAACCAAGAGAGAGAGAGAGTTCTCACCAAAAACATCATTAAGATGACTGCTTTGGAGGTGGTGGCCAGAATCGGATGGATGGACGGAGGGTTCAGATGGGTTGGCATGGCAATAACGCAAATGTCTGTGACACGTTTAGCCAATTTATATCAAGAGGGAAATGGGTCAGGGGCCCCAACAAAGTGTTAAGTTTTTCTTTTCTTTATAAGCTCTTAAACAAAAATTGTAAAGCAAAAGTTTATACAAATTAACCAAGCATATAAGAAAACCAAAAATAACTTAAAGAACAGATTTTCAAATTCCATTAACTATTTTTAACCTTCAGCTAAGCCCCAAACCGTGAGGCTATCCCCAAAGTGCACCATATTTTAGCTCGCTTTTCTACGTTTACCTTCTCAGTCGTAATCCATTAGTGCCTTTCCTCCAAACGAATTGTTTACTTAATTGCATCGCCAGCTATTTACATAAGCAACCCACCAGTCTACGCGAAACCGACTTTGAAAGTATTTCAGAGCCATCGAGTCGTCCTAGCCATTTTTGAGGGATAACCACACCCGCGTGTGCCTTACGCCCATTTCGAGGACGGGGAGAGACACAGCTCAAAGAAGGAGAAAAAACTACCAATTAAAAACTCATCAAATGCTCAACGAGACCAAGGGGGCGGCGGCTGTAGCGACTCTTCAAAGGAAAACTCCACCAAATGTTGGTCGTGGTGGAAATGGTGGCAACTGGTTGCAAGAGGATGTAGCCGGAGCTGGTGCAGGTGGAGCTAGAGCTGTAGATGGAAATGGTAAAGTAAGGGGCGTGGCAGGGAAAACATTTGGCAACCGAAGCTGCGACCTTATGCCCACAAATTCCCTCTGCCCTTTAAGCCTCCCGGAACTCCAACTGTCGTTGGTTGGGAATGAAGTTGAAGCTGTTGCTGCTTTGGTTTTGTTTTTGCTTTTGTTGCTTGCTAGCCGGCGGCAGTAACATTTCGTCTGTTTGTGTTTATTTGTTGTTGGCCAAGCCAAAGCTTGTTTTGTACATTTTGGAATCCTCCCTCTGCCTTTATTACCACATCGTCTCTCCGCTTTATGTCCCACTCGTGCTACCAATTGCCTCCTTGTTCTTGTTTCTGTTCGCTCTATTTGGCTCAAGTGTTTTCATCTTGTACATTTCTTTCCTGCTTTTTGGACGTTTTGTAATTATTTCTTTTTGCTTTTTTAACGGCCAAAAATAACGCTAAGGAAATATACCTTAAGCAAACAGTAAACTATAACTATAGCTTATAAATTAACAAGTGAAATCCCTACAGTTTACGAATATAGCTTCTCCTTTTGCCCACCTTATGGTCTTTGCTTACCGAAAGTACTTGTAAAAAAAAAAAACCTAAAAACCTATAAAAAAGACACTTTGTTTTCAAACTACATAGCACAAACGCACACGCTTTATCGCATTTATCTGGCAACCAGCTGCTTGTTGACCTCGTGCAGTATTTTGTTTTCTATGTGTGTCTCCTTGAGCTTAACTCAAGTATCTCTCAACTTGTCAGCTCCTTAAAAATTCCTACGCCCTTTAATCAAAAGACACAGCGCGGTGGAGGCGCTTCTTCATGCCTGCTTTCTTTCGAAGCAAATGGAAAACTCGGTAGCAAGAACTTCACACAACTTTCCGAGCAGCTGCTTGAAGTAACGCTCCAGCTCTCTCTCACCCCGCAAGCCCATTTCCACAGAAGGACGTAGGACGGAACGCATCGTCCAGTTTTGACTTTTCAACTTCTTTAACCACTTAGACTCATCAACTTGTTTTGCTGCTACTTTTTTTTTTTTTTTGCCAACAACACAGTCCTCCTCTTCAGCAGTTGCGTGGGTGTGATTGCTGGCATTTTCTTAGTTTGCTCTTCCTTTTTTTTTTTTATTTCTTGGTGGAAAAACTTCTTCTGCATGCCACTTTAATTTGTGCAAACTACCAACTACCTATAAGTGGGATACGGATGAAAAGGGCGGTGGGGCTAGAAGGTTTTACACACCACAATGCTGCAGTTATACCAGGTACGTAGATATTTAATTTAATTAGCAGCTTGTTTATATTTTAATACATTTGGTTTCAATATACTGATAAACATTCCGTGACTGAATAGCCTTTGATGAAGTGTTGTAATTTGACATAGTCTAAACTCGATTTATGTAGATTAAATCAAGATTATATTGGCTAAATTTGTAAATTATATAAATGAAATTAATAGCTTATAGTTATCATCTAAACTTTAATTTGCATTTACAATGTACTCAGGCATTGTACTCACACCTCCATCTCATCCCACGCTCCACAATTACTCACTACTCGTGTCAACAATATAGCCGCTGTGTACGCGACGTGTTGCACGTTCGTTATTTGCCATTGAGACTATACTGTGTTTATGCGAGGCCAAATTCATGTATTCATTATATGAACTTGAAAGATTGGACTGCAATACAATTCGAAACTCTTTTTTAATACAAATATCAACAAATTAAGCAAATTCTGGTAATAACAGATGGGTATCGAATCTAAGAGATTGTAATGGACAACAGAAAGAGGATAATTGCAAGGTGAAAGATGTCAAATGTAATTGAAATTGTGTTATTTTTTAATTTAATAACGTTAAGCAATGAATGCTAATATGGTTTTGCTGAAAGATTTGCATTTAAAAATCAATAAACTTTATTCTGAAATATAATTTTGAACATATGGGGATCTCGTGATTAAGATTTAATTTCAATTAATTATGTCTACTATGGATTCCTATTCTTTTTTCTCTAGTCTTACTGGTGATTCACTAGAAAAGGGTGCACTTTGTGTTCTCCCTTTTTTTCTATAGCTCCCCCCTAAAAATGGAAAACAGAGCCTGTCTGTTTGTCTGTCTGCCACCCCGGGTTTCCCGTACTGCTTACGGAACCTACTTCTCCGCGCCTGATTTTGTTTTTCCTTTTCTTTTTTTGACAAATGACCAAATGACGTCGACCCAATGTCTGTAGCGTGCTGTTGACACCGCTGACAATCTTGTCGTAAATAACAAAGGCAAGAGAGTCGAACGACCCGATATATATTAGTATATTTGTCCTAATATATACTATATATACATACCATCTTCCCATCTTCTTACGCCGCGGAGCCACAATTAACCAAGTATAGCAGGAGCAGCAAATAAGGTTCGATTCTGTTGTCTTGGCAAAATGAAAAATTATTGTTGGCATTTGCCTCAAGTTCTTTGAACCCTTGTGGTTCATCAAAGTCACATTGAACAACAAAATGTAGAACAAGGATAACAAGAATTAAATTACCGAAAGTAAAGAATATAATTAATGATTATTATGTATATATAAAATATTCTTTTTTTATAATTTCACTGCAAGACCAGCTTTTGCTTAACTTAAGTTATAAATAGCAACAAAAAGACACAGTTCTTGAATTCTCAAAAAACGAAATATGAAAATCCTTGACCTTATAATTTACACCGAAAACGACAAGTTCATAACAAAATGAACTCGATAAGTATTCTGTTTTCATTTTTTGTATTTATTATTATTTTTTATTTTCTTTTCTTTGCTTTTTGTATATTTTCCACAAAAGCCCAGTGAAAGGAGCGAGAGAGCAATAGCGAAAAGCAAAAAGTAGCATCAGCTAAATGAGCTTGATGCCAAGCAATAACAAATACAAAAACAACAATAGCAATATCAAAAGCAATAGCAACAAAAATGGCAAAAACAACAACAACTACAAAGAGCCCCCTCATCGTGTAATGAGAGAAATTTTGTTTGTTTTTGCGCTCTCTTTCGGCCTTTTTTCTCTGTTTTTCGTCTTGGTTTCGGGTAGAAGGCAATAACCTTGAGGCAGGTTTTTCACATAACGACGATGTCAACTCGAAGAGAAAGAGAAAGAGACGGAGACGGAGGCGGAGACAGACAGACAGACGCAGAGAGCGTCGCATCGCGCGGTGTGTAATAAAATAAGCTTCATAACAAGAAAGGAAGCTAACTTCGGCACGCCGAAGTTTGTATACCCTTGCAGATATTATTTCATTACATTTTACCTATACTTATTATGTTTACAGTTAGACAGTTACAGTTTTACATTCACACCTTTACATTTTCTCTACATCTACCGATCGCTCCTATGGCAGCTATATGATATAGTTGTCCGATTTTCATGAAATTTATACCAAAATTCTAGAATAATAAAATAAGCTTATATCTCAGAGTAGATGAAAATACGTTGAAAAACAACGAAGTTATAATTTGTTTCCTATTAATTTCCCGATCGTTTCTATGGCAGCTATAAGATATAATCGTCCGATTTTCATAAAATTTTTACCAAAATTCAGAAATAATATAAAATGGCCATATCTAAAAAATGGTGCAAAAATGTTAAAAAACAGCAAACTTATAATTTTTTTTCTAAAAATTTATCGAACATTTATATGGCAGCTATATGATATAGTCGTCCGATCCAGCCCGTTCCGACATATATAGCAGTGAGAGTATATAGAAGACTATATGCAAAGTTTCATTCAGATAGCTTTAAAACTGAGGGACTAGTTTGCGTAGAAACAGACAGACGGACAGATGGACAGACGGACAGACGGACAGACGGACAGACGGACAGACGGACAGACGGACAGACGGACAGACGGACATGGCTATATCGACTCGGCTGTTGATGCTGATCAAGAATATATATACTTTATAGGTTCGGAAACGTCTCCTTCACTGCGTTGCAAACTTCTGACTGAAATTATAATACCCTGCAAGGGTATAAAAAGGCGGGCAAAAAAAAAAAATAAAAACAAATAAAACCAAAACCCAAAAACTCACAAAAAGGTAGGAGCTATATATGTAAAATACATGTATATTGTTATGCATGTGAAATGCCACAGAAAATTAAGGCAAAAGGAAAGTAAATACTTTTCGTGTGCGTTGGCTTGTCCAAAAATTAAAATGTGCCGCTTTCCTGTTGCGTCAAAATGATTAAAACTTTCGGACAGATTTCCAAAGAAGTCTGTTTTTTTTAGAAGCTTATTAAGTGCTACAACCTCATTTTATTTAAGAATTTATTTAATTCTGAATTCCATTTGAATGTAAAACTCAACGGATTTCTGGGCAAATGTGACTCAAGATTAACGATTGACTCAGAAATTTTATTTTTAAGTTTGTCATCCTATTTGGAATTCAAATTCTGAATATCAAACAAAAACATCTCTTAACAAGGTGAAATAAAAGTGACCATGTCTGATATCAAATTTGGTATAGACGAATAGTTAAAAGACATAGTAACCCCTATCTAAATTATAGAAAAAAGTATCCAATACCTTTTTATATTTAATTAAATTTCTTCAGTATATATTCAATATTAACACCATAATTAACACTTGGTTTATCTCCTAAAAATCCCCAATATACTCAGATTGAACTCCATTCCAATTGTGCTATGACTATCCCCAATAAAATGAGTCAGACAGATCAATAAAAATGCTCCTTCTTTTATCGTTCTCGTCGTCTTTGTTGGGGGTCCAAAAATTCTAATCACTCTCGGAGTGGTGAATGGTGAATGGCAGCTGGCGGTAAAGACAGCGCAAAATGTTTCTGGGTCACTGGCAAAAAGAAATGCCAGCAATGTTCCAAGACCCTCAAACACACCTCCTTTGCCTTCTGCTTCTCCTCATCCTCGTTGTTGTTGTTATTTATTTATTTTTTTTCTTGTTGGTGGCATTGTCATTAATCATTGCCAGTTAAACAATAACAAGCACAGGCATCCAAGGGAAGGGAGACAGGCAAGACAGCAGACTGTGCTGGTAACTTGGTCCAAACAAGTGGCACACGCATCGCGTGTCGGTGAAGAGACAGGAAAAGTGAAACCCAATGGTTGCCAAACTGCACGATGACAAACACAATGTGGGTACATGATGTTTGCGAGCAATTGGAGGAAGTGAGCAGAAGAATGTTTGCCCGCGGGTTGTACAGCCTGTTGAAAAGGTCAAAGGTTGACAGCGAATCGAACAGCTTAGGCGAATAACTCAAACTGGCCTATAAAGTTTAGATGCCCTGCCAATCTGCCAATCCAACATTGGCATTATGACAATACGCTTCAAAAGTTATAAGGGAAACAAGAGATATGGAATGTCAGTATTGAAAATAGTATCTCTTGTGATTATAAAGCCCTTACTGTGGCAAAACTGAGCTCTATCAATAAGCAGTTATTTTAACAAGATGATTTTCTTTTGATACGAATAAAGTTAATTTCCAAATAATGTGATTTAATCAAGAAACCAAAAATTAAAAAAAAAACACACATAGAGTGTCTTTTAAAATCGAAAGAATATGTTTAGTTGAACACTCTTTTTGACCGTATAGCTCCGACCTTTTTCCCTTTTTAGAGCTGGTCAGAATGTCGTAAAAGCCATCAAGCATACGCCTCGTAAACTCTCCTTTGACCTTCCCTTCCCCGAAACCTTTAACCCGTAATTTTTTTGTCCACAGACCTTGCTTGGGGAAAGTGAAATCTATAATAACATTTTTCACACAGCACTTTTCCTTACAATGTTTTATGCCTTCATCCCTCCCCTTTCGCTCTCTCTCTCTGTCTCTCTTGAAATGATTGCGGGTGGATGCGACTCTTCACACGTTTCCAGGCAGTTAAAATTTTAATTTCCCTTTCCTGCCCGATTTTGCGACTTGTCATAAATTTCCACTCAAGTGGTTTATCAACTGCAACATACAGAGACGACAGAACTCTCTACCGGCTAGAACTCTGACATTCTGGCATAACTTTAGCTTGCAAAGTAAGCACCTTCGACAGACTTACTTAACTTACTCAGGTCGGTCGTAATCTTATTGAATTTTATTATTTTCCGCATGGACAACTCACCTGCAAAGATAAAGAGAAAAAAGGAAATTTATTAAAGAAATTTATTTAATTTTAATCTTTAGTTTGGGAACGTAAATTTAAATGTTAAGAGTTTTTTTTTTTTAATAGAAGCCGTTTTATACTTAATGTAATCTCTTTCGTGATCGCTTAAATACACCACCGCCCGTTCCCATTCGGTTTCTTTGCAATTTGTTTGCTTGCCTGATAAGTGGTTATAGATTCGTTTTGTTTTTACTTTCAAGCGACTCAGAGCTCTTGATTCGATTGTATAATTTTTGTCCCTTATCAGCATGTCATGTTTGCGGTTGCACACATTCACATACTTGGGACAAAACCACAAAAGAAAACAAGAATTTTAAAAATAAAGTAGACTCAATACGTGCACAACTTTTCACACATTAATAAAAAGAAGTGACTTCTTGATAATCAAATCTAAAAATTCTACTTAAGATTTAATATTTCTAAAGCTAAAAAATAGTTTAAAAATTAGTTTATTTACATATTTATGAGATGATATAAATTGTATTAGGTTATATGATCTTTAAATTGGCAAATTTAAGTAAGATAAATGTAAATTTTCTTATTAAAAATGTATATTGATATTTACTCTAGTAGTTTACCGACCAGTTTGACCAGTCTTTAATAAATCGAATAAATATTATTATATTCTGTTAATATTGTTTCTCTTAAAATAAACAACTTCCCCAAGTCCAAATAGTAAAATAAAATCTTTTTTTTTTTTGGAAATATTTATTGAATTGTGATACAAAAATTATTGTTGAGTAGTGTGACCGGTCTCAGGAAGATTATTAAACAATTATTATTCGTTGTTCTTGATGAAGGCTTTAACAATAGTTAGTCTACTCTTGCCTTACAGTAATTATACTCCTTTTTTGTACTTTGTGCTACGCAGTAAACTCCCCTTCTGTACGACCTTGACACGGCTTCTCCTTTATTCTTGGCCTATTTTAAAGTTGTATCGATCAAACTGCGTGCATTCCATCGAGAGTGACAAATGGAAATGGGGGTCTTAATGGCCTCCCTTTCGTTCGCACTGACATCAGCTTCGTTTGCTTACTAGCTTGCTTGCTTGAGCGTAGAAAGCAAGTCGTCGCGTTGAAACAATTTATTATTTTCTTTCGTATTTATACTTTTTGTTTTCTTTTGCCAACCGCACTCATTTTATGCTTGCATTTCTGATTAAAATATTTGCAGAAAGCGAAAAGCTTTAACACTTTTGAGTGGCCTGGTTTCGATTACTTTTATTATATGTATTTTCTTTTTTTTACGGTCAAGCTAGAATTGTATTTTACTGTCGAAAAATTAAGACGAAAGCGTATAAAGGTGTTTATTAGATCTCGGAATCTAACGATATTTACAAATAATAAATCATCTCTGATTATAATATCGAATTGGCTGACGATTCATCGAACGTGTCTATTTATATCGATCGATTTATTTAAAGAAATAATCGTTTTTTTTTTTTTTTTTTTTTTTTGTATATGTTTTTGTCATTCATGGTGTTCCTTTATCGATAAAAATCATATCAAATCAAACCAACAACAAAAGACCGTATGAAAAAAAGGAATGTAGACTCAAAAACTGACAAAAACTGAAGAAAAAACGAAACAAAAAATTTAGGCCAAAGACAAACAAAGCTGCTACCAAATTGCATTAGCCAAATCACAGCAAAGCAAAACTTTTCGAGCATGAAAAGGAACAACAGCAACAACAACAGAGAAAAAGAAAGCAAACGCCAGATAAAAAATAAATAAAAACCCGAGAAGTGAGGAGAGAGGCGGCCAAGAAAAAGAAAAAAACTAAAACCAGACATCGAGACGAAAAACAAGAAACATATGCAAAAGCCAAAAAGAGGAGGAAACAAAGAGAATGAGCAAAAACATAAACTAAATAAATAAAGCAACCTTGACAACAATTAACACACACTTGTGTGTGCAAGGGAGCTAGAGTGAGATCTAAAGAGAGAGGGAGACAGGCACGCGTTTAAAACCGCACGCGTGCAAAAACGCAACAAAAGTCGCGCCTCCGAGTTAATCAATCAATGTAAGCGTTTTTAAACTGACACTACCGAGGGAGCATAAGAAAGAGGCTACAGATAAATATCGATAATATTAATTAAAATATCGATTTTCTTTAAAAGGACTATTTTAAAATATATGACATTCAAAAGATGTCTTTCAAGATGACAATATAACACATTTTGCAGTTCTAGTTAAGGTTTTTTTTAATAGAGAAATTATATAGTTAATTAATTATTTTTCTAATCGATATTTTAAATAATAACATCGAATATCTAGAAAAAGTAGAATTATAGCCCGTATTTGTAATAATCCTATTTTAAAAATAAATACAACACGAAACTTGAAATATTTATACTCTGTTTTGCCATCTCTGGTACATTCACTGCGTAATTGGTATTGATAAATTAAGCAAAGAATGTCGGTCACAAGAAGCTTGTTTAATGAAGCGCCGACCACCGGTGTCACCGTTAAATGGCCCGAACAGCAGAAGAACAAGTTGCAAAAAACGCAAAACCGCTGAGTGGAATTTGCATTCCGCTTTGAAGCTCACTCGCCGGCGGATTAAGTTGCTGTTTGTATCAAATAACATGCATTGACACATATAACAGCATGTAAATATTATTAAATCTAGGTAAATAAAGTGCAATATTGGTCATCAAATATCAAAATATTTATATTAAAACAAAAAATAACCATAATTGTTGTTCCCTATTGGGCAGATTATGACTGAGAAATTGGAATCGATATTACAGAAAACGATGCAAATATGGTGGAAAACATCAACGTTTTTCAATAAATTATTTATAAAACTGTTTAATTTAAGATTTTTTTTTAATTAGACAGAAGTATAATAGCCATGATCCTCATGAAACCTGCTGCCCTGGATATTAATTCAGTTATCCATCCATTTATTTTGTTTATTTATTGTTTAAATCCTAAATATACAATAGCTATAGGCGGTAGTAGTTCATTTACCCATTCGTAGACGATATATTGCAATTGACAATCATATCAATCATGTTGGATTTTATTGCCATGACCCCCGCCCACGTCTATGGGCTATTTTCCATTCGTAACTCAAATCTGGGATTTCTTCTCCGCCGCTCCAAGGCCGGGGAAACTCCATTTGCACACGCTCAATTAAAGATTCGGAAAACTGAAGCGTAACTGCCGCCAATGAGCTATAAAATACATATCAGCAGCAACAGCGACTGGCAAAAACAAAAACAAAACCGGAACGGGAGAAAAAACCAAAGGGGAAGAAAGCTTCAAAGGACTCCCGCCACAAGGAGAAAGGGGGAGGGGCTTACAAGCCAAAAAGAATGAAACTGCCACTTGAAGCAGAAAACGAACGAACAGAAGAGGCCAGAGAAGAAGCAGCGAAAATGAAAACAAAAGACATGGCAAAAGCCCAAGGAGGTGGCCCGGCAGGACGAAGGACTCCACATCGCCGTCGACGACGACGACGACGACATCGAGTCGGGCAAACTCAAAAGCAATGATGATTTATGTACGAGGGCCAAGCCTTGGACTGCGATAGCGTTACAGGAGCGGCTACGGAGAATCGGGAGCAGAAGGAAGCACTTGAGTATTCATGCAATTTCTGGGTTATAGCCACCATTAAACTTGCCCCAAACTAAGCGACGACCGGACCCGTAGCGGAATAGACACATGCACACCCCGAAAGAATCCCTCGGGACTGGCGATGGAACTCACATAAAAAGTGGTAAGCGAATGCACAGATTAGAGATGGGAATGTGCCCATGGAATGTTTAGCATATTGCACTAAATTAAAAGAGCAATTATTTAGATATTTAAATATGTTGATATTTAATAACGTAAATATTTTATTGATTTTTATATATGTTTGCAAATTGAAAAAATGGGTAATAGATAAGAATTGGTTATAGACAAAAACTAAGACCCCTTAAAAACCAGTTCTATTTAATTTCCAATAGCGAGTAATATAGAATTTTAGCATCCTTGAAAGGTCCTCCTAAGCCAAGCCATTGAAATGGTAGACGACGATTTTGTAGGCTGTACGATGCATTTGGAAATTGCATGCCAAAATGCAATGGATTGTGCGACGCCGAGGACGAGGACAAGGGGGCGTGGCATAAGCGGAGGCAGTTGACAGTTCAATGTTGCATTTTCAAAGTAAAAAGGATGTGTTCCACTCCTGCCGTCGCATTTTAGGCGCTCAACTTAAAAGCGAGTGGAGTGGTTGTGGAGTGGAGAGGGCACAGGACGCAACGAGACCATATTAGAAAGGCACAAAAGAAAGTGTCAGAGTGGGGGAGGCCCTGTAGGATATGCACGGATATGCCGCAAAAGTAGCGCCAAACGAGCAAGTCAAGTTGAGTTAAAGGATGTGGACCAGGGAGGTATACATATATATATACACACACATATATATGGCGGCAGAGACAGAGGCTGGTGGTAACGTAAATGTTGTTGGCTCTTTTGGGTGCGGTTTCTTCTGGCTGGGTTTTACGTCCTTTCCCTCTCTGAGTAACTGTTGCTATTTCCCTTTGGATGCTGCTGCTGCTGCAGTCACAGTGCAGTCTGAGCGAGCTCTGCACTTTGTTTGTTGTTTATGTTGATGTTGCAATTGCAATTTGCATAGCCTTTTACGTCATTGAGGTGAGTTCTGTGGAAATGTGTGCGTCCTGTACAGCAGAGAGTTGTGAGTTGTTTAAGAGATGAGAGGTAGGCAAATCAGGGTTGCCTGTTAGATTAAATGGTTGTAATAAACTTGTTCACCAGTGCTCCTGGCAAAAAGTTTTGCCTGAACAAGTTGGATAAGACGAAACAAAATTAGAAAATATCTGAAAATATTTGGCACACTACTATACTTGACTTGCTGTATATTTTATCTGCTTTTTTTAACTTTGTACAAGCACAAAACATCTGGTAAACGATAAATATGCCTTAATTAACCCACAAAGTTAAGCCTTTCATTTAAAACCGATTAATTAGCTATCACATTTACTAAAATGAAACAGAAAAAGTTTAGGAAAAACAATTAGAAATACAAAATCGGAGCCCCATTCTTTCTTACACATTTTGTTGCAAGTTTTTATGGTAATTTCGTTCGACATAACCTATTCAACAAGATCCCCATTGCAGACCCAACTGTTTCCCGACCTAACCGATTCCCCGATTCTTTATTGACACGTGTACCAGGCTGGGGCGCGGGGAGAATGTCACGCGTGGACGTCAGGTGAGCCAGGTGAACAGGTGAACTGGTAAGCGGGAGCAGAGCAATCGGGGCTCACGTTCCACGCATCTCGCTCACAGAATTTCTGACTGGTGTGTGCAGCAGTGTGCAGCAAGGACTCTGGCATTTTATTAAATTACGTGACTCGGAATCCTGCTCCTTGCTCCTACCAAAACGCTAACTTCTACACTAAGAGAATGGTGATAAGATAAGAGAATGATATTATCCGAAATAGTATTATCGAAACATAACATTTTGGATTATTTAATTCGTAATAAATAGTTAAGATATTTTTATGTATTAAAAATGTATCGATATACCATTTAATAATTACGAATTAACAATATTTTTTAACTGTAGTCATGTGCGGTATTTGTGTGTTGCGCGGGGAGTGGCGAAAGGGGATAACTTTGTTACTCCAAGTTTGGCGCCGGGCGCGTTGAAAAGAAATGAAAATGTGTTAAGGTTTCTGGTTAGCTGGGTGGTGGCAGGGGTGAAAAGAGAAGGGCTAGGTTTGGCAGGCAAATTGCTTGCCAATGTGCAAGTGGAAGTTTTTCTGAAGTAGCCCCTGTGCTGCTGACTCTACGCCTGTCATAATTCGATTGAAGGTATGAATGAAAAATGGGGAAAGTAATATGAGATTTCTGCTAGTTATCGATAACAAATTGAGTTGATTTGATTCACGCTTCGTATCTTCGGGTAACTGCAATAATATATATTTTATAAACTTGAGAATTTCTTTAAATAATAATTATTATATATTATAATATATAAATTAATATTTAAAGCTTAATTATTTCCTACACTAAAACTTGGTCTAAATTTAAGATTTGCATTTTGTATTTTTATTATTTCAAAAGAATTTGTTGTACTTATTTTTATAAGTATTAACGTTTGGAAACCAGAACTACTACACTTTATGTATTAATATCAAATAATAAAGATAGTGGAGGAAAATATTTAACTACCTTATCGCGCTGAGAGATATCGTAATCATTATTAAACTTGCAATAAGCAACACATTTACCCAGCTTTTGCAATACAAAAGCAAATTCAGATAGGAAAAGCAACAAACACAAAAAAAAACAAAGAGTCGCGCCCACAAAAGCGAAAACGTGCAAAAATGTCCGGGAATAATGCAGTACATAAAAATCGAAAGAAATGTCATTTCCATAACAATGTGAACAAAAATCCAACTCTGCTGTCTTATCAAGTGGCAAGTTATCAGAGAGCTGAGCTACGTACATTATACATATGTACACTATATATATATACTCTCCCTCGCTTTTCGTCGCTATCACTATCTCTGTTTCTCTATCAGGCAGATGAAACGTGATGCCAAGCAAGCCCTCAAATCGGCAAAAAAGATTATTAACTTGGTTAACCTTGAAGGCAAAGTGAGTTGCTACTTAATTGTATGTGCTCTCAGTTGCTTAGGAAGCCTCTACTCGATTTAACTCCAGTGGGGAAAATTGTGGAAAAACTATAAATAACTTCCAGGAAAGTTAAGAAGTTTGTTGTTGGTCAAATGATTTGGTTGTGTTGAAAGTTTATTAGGCATACGAGCTGGTATAATGTTGATGGATTAATTAGTGGTTCAAACTTGATAGTAGTAATTAAGGAGAAAACTATGCGAAAATCAATTATTTCATAAATATGTCTGATCAATTTGGTGTTTATTACGTATTAAAAACATTAGATTAAAAATCCGCTAACGACAATAATCAATTAGCAATCACTTTATGCTATCATAGAAAATATCCTAAAAAACTTGGGTAACAAACAAACAAAAAATAAAATAAATTAAAAAAGCAAACGTTTGCTTCCACTAAAGCTGCACAAATAATTTGGCAATTTAAAAGCCATAAAAATAGCGCAACTATAAGTTATTTTTAACGTAAAGCCAAGAGGGACGAGGCAGGCACACCTGATGCTGAACAACTTGTTTGTAAATTGTTATCCGTAAATGTTAAATGAATCACTCAACATGCCTATAGGAAAGTCAAGAGAATACAACAGAAATATAGTATTCTTGGGATTAACTTTTAAAAATTAAAAGTTAACTTGTATTCCTCATTTGAACCAATAGAGAGTACTCTATACTTTTGCAATTCTCCTGGCAATTTTCACCTCAGGTTCCTATCTATTTTCTGATGCCGCCGCGTGAGCTGCCTTGTCGATGTTTATTTTTAAAATAGCCGCCGCATTCACTCAACAAACTTGTAGCTAAAATTACATTTTTTTTTCTGATTGTTATTTTGGTTTTATTTCTTGCTGCCTGCTTTTCATTTGCGTTAAGTGGGCGGTTGGTGGAAAAGCAACAAAAGCCATAGTCGCTGGCTATCTGGATTATGCGGAATTTCCCCTATTTTGGCATTCAGTGAAAATATATTTTCAAGAAAAACGCAACTGACGTAGACCAGCAAGGACGCGTACAATGTACCAACCCTCAAAGACTTGTATTTGGCCCATTGATGATTTTATAAATAAAGAAAGTATATTAAAAAGGATGTTCCTACGTTTATCTATTAGCAAACTAATCTGGTTTATTTTGTAAGCTAAGATATATATATATAAGTGCTCATTTTGTAAGTTATTTAAAGAATCAAACACAATACGCCAGTATACCAACAGTGGCAATCAAAATCAATAGGGGGTCTCTTCTCGAGATGCTTGTAAAAGCTTATGTTTATCGAATTTCTATGTATGTTGTGCTCAATACCATTAAATCTAATGATCACAGAGAAAAGAGACATGTAAAATGTTTCAGTCATAAGCAACCCAACAAAATACATATACTCAAAGTTTAAGCTGGATTAAAAAATTTGTTTGAAAAAAATCAAAGGTTATATAAATTTCCTTAGGAGAGAACCATATAAACTTTATTATACAATACAATTAATACACACATTTATTAATGGCAATTTTCCCCAATTTTAAATTTAATTATTATCGAATATTTGTATTTAATAAGGCCATTAATCACAAAAACCATAAATATAACTTGATAATTGGCCAAAATTTAAGTACTTTAAAGATAAATTTTTTATGTGGCAACTAATTAAAATTATAGAGCAGTTAAAATAATTATTTATAATTTGTACTTATATTTCATGTTTTAAAATAAAGACTTAATTTGATATTACCACTTTTAAAAGTGGTTGGAAGGTTGGAAGGAAGTAGTAAACACTATATTTTACAGTGAATACTTTATTAATTGAAGTGAAAACTGATCAAATAAATATTTAACTTACATAGCATTAAAACTATCGAAACTACAGGAATTCTTTTAATATATGTAGATCTCAGGACTCACTTGACCAAGAGCTTTTTGAAATGTGTGAAAATTCCAGAAATGGAAAAATTAGTTAATGGCATTCCTTTAGCTTGATTTTCTCCCTTTCTCTCTCTTTGCGAATATTCGTGTTATTCATACCGTTCCTGTGGTGAACTATTCGGAGAATAATAATGGAGTAAGTTATGATGATTGCCAGAATATTCCACAGCAACAGCAAGCAAGCTCGGCTGACTGACTAACCCTCATCATTCGTCGTCTCTTTTCCAACCGTGCCTTTGGCCGTCTCTGTCACGCAACTAGAGCAACTCGGGCAAGTTCCCAGTTCTCAATTCTCAGGGGTCTGTGTTCGGTCCGTTCAGCTCACTTTTTCCCGTTCTTGTTTTGTATTTACGAGTGTGTCTAACCCTTGCCTGCGCCACACACACATTTTCCCCCCCAATGAATATATTTTCATAAATGAAATGTGGGCTTGTCCCAGAGTCGGGTCGATGAGGTTTTTCACAATCCACACCGAACTGCTATTGTTGTTGCACTTTTCCTCAGTGTTTATAGGCGCCCGATGTTTTAGCTGAATAATTAACGATTTGTTTCTGGTTCGATGTTTGATCTTTAAAAGGTCAGTCTCAATTAAATATAAATTGTTATAAATAATTTGATTTATATGAAGGTTCTATTGAAGATTATGAAATACTATTATTGTGATAGATTTTCAATAAACCTTTAAATAATTATATCATCTGATGCCTGTTAAGAGTACATTTAATTATCCATATTGTTTTATCACACATTTTGAGCAATTATTATTATATACACTCACTGCTATGGTTAACCTCCTATGGAGGGAAATCCCCTCGATATTCGATGGGTAATCGATAAACATTTACGACGAGCAAACGTCTCAGATAATGTTCAACTAAAAGCTACACCAGCTAATAAAATAAACAAAGGAGCAGGAGGAGGTGGAGAGAAAGAAAAGTAAAGTGTGAGGAGATGAGCAACGCTAGAGGGATGTTTGCGAGCAGTGGTGCTAACTTAGCCTCAAAATTTTAAAGATAAAAGCACTATGCCATTATGAGCACATTCTGTTTACAACATTTCTGGTTTTGTGATATGCGAATTTATCAATCAAATATATTTTATAGTAGTTTAAAACATATTGATATGTGACCAACTCTGCCAAGTTTACATAGAAGGATCACAATTGATACCGCTGATCATACATACAATCGAATCATCGATACCTTTGCCTTTTTCAATTGTCAACACTGCTCACACATTTTCCCAATGTTTACAAAATACCAACAACAAAGAGTACTAGAGAGAGAAAATGAGAGATGAGGAATCAGCGGAAGAACAGCATTACAATGTTAATCCAAATGTAGAGAAACCAATACACTGCCACCACATACACACACAGATATACCCAGACACACACACGCACACTCATTGAGTTAAGAGCCGCCGACAGTTTATTGATCGCTAGGCAAGCAACAAAAAACACAAAATTATTGTGAGCAAGCGAGCGGGCGCTACAACAAGTAAAAAGCACTTACTCATACAAAGATAAATAAATAATAAATATACAAAAACACACTCACATACATATGTATGTATGTGTATATACAAACAAAGCAAGCACGCAGAATAGTGCATACATATATTCCAGGCTGCATAAATATTTCAGCTTGCTTTTTGCTCAGTTGTTGTTGCTGTTGCTGAATGTCGAGCAAAATGTCATATTAACACCTAATTACGGTAAACGTGTGAGCCAAGTAGCAGAACAAGACGAAAGAGCACGGAAAAGAGAAGAGAGGTGCCATGAGGGGAGGTGGTGGAAGAGGAAGAAATAGTGAGAAGGCAGTAGCACCCACACAACAGCCGGTCTTATTATTATTATTATTATTATAGTTGTTGTTGTTCTTGTGAGTGGATGACGTTGGAAAAGCCCCACAAAAATGGCAACAATAAAAACAACAAGCTAACGGGCATGAAGTGCAAAGGAAAACAAAAGGGAGAAATGTAGTTGGTTTTTTATATTACGTATTCCTATTTCTGCAAGTTCTCTTAAAATTATTTTGAATTTTAATCACTTAACGGGGGACAAAAATTAGTATTTCAAATAGGGTAAACGTCATTTACACTTACTAGGGACCATGAATAAAATGGCAGCTGATAAGAATAAGAAAATAGCATCTCATCATCTGTGTTCAAATTTCTTCAAATTTTATCACAGTCCAACTTTTCCTCACATTTTTCGAAAATAAATGGAAATTGAAATCTTTAAATAGCATGAACAGGAAGTAAACAATGAGCACATTCTTCTGTTCTCCCATTTTGGTCTTTATTTTATATATTTTATATTATACATCCCAGAGCACGTTTTGCACTGCAGCGTGATAGTTTCAAGAATCCATGAAGCGACTTCCTTCGCTTCGGTTCTCAGCAATCAAACACAAACACTCATTAAAAAGTCCTTCAGTAAAGCTTCAGGTTACAGTTTTCAACCACAACCACAGCTTAAGTCCTCAGTCCTCGGCACCGGAAGTGGAAAGGAGCAGGAGAGGGTGATAAAGAGAGCTGGAAGCGTCCAGTTTAGCGCATTAAGCACAAAAACAAGCACACGCAATGCCGATGGAAGGTCCTTTTCTCCACTCCAACCCCCTTTATTCAGCCTTGTCGATTCCTGCCCTCATCTTGTCAATATTAATAACGAAGGAACAAAGTCAACTGCAAATAAATGGCAAATAAGTTTTTGTTTTTATTTGTCGGCTACAAAAGCCACCAAGGACACCCGCTGCTCTGACCCGCTCCGCTCGATTCTCCTTGTCTAGAAAAAGAAGGTTGATGAAAAATCCACCACACTTTCCACCCTCCGGTAAGCGGAAAAGTGCAACTTATTTACTGTTTCCGCTCCAGGGTCGCGTAGAGGGAATATGTCTATGTAGAGGAATGGGGTTTTCCAGAAAGAAATGTCAGGCATAGGACATGTGCAGTGGAAACTAAGCATACTTAAGCAAGAATTCGGAATATTAAAGTTTAGACCAAAATGTAGTTAATCAGGATCTAATTGCATTCGATTCTCCTCTTAAAAACATCAAAAGGTATGTATATTCATTATTATTAGTATTCAATATTTAATTACAAAATCAACAGTAAAACTATCATTTACTATTATTTTACTTAAGTTTTAGGCAGTTTTAAGTTCTCATTATAAACTATATTTGTTCTTTTGCTATAGAACAACTGCCTTGAGGCATCCAGCCTTTGAGTCCTCGCGCTCAAACTGAACCAATAGCTTCTAGCAGCGAAACGTCAAGTGGGGAAACAACTTTTTCTACGCAGCTTTCGACATCATAACTATCTTAAAATACCCAATCCTTGGCTGCGAGGGTCTACATAAATCAACAAGAGGGGAAAGAAGCCCCGGTTCCAGTTGTAGTTGCAGTTTGCTCCTCTTGACTCTACTCCGCCTGTTCGCGCGGGCTTAAAGTGGCAGCACTTGTGTGTGAAATGTGCGAGTCGAAGGCGACAACGATGATGCAAGACGCAAAACGCAGTGGCGGAGTGGCGGAACAGGATGCAATGGCACATGGACATGGACAGAGACATGGACAGCGCCAAGGCAACGCGATACAGCCCCTCATCGGACCCCTTTCTTCGTTGTGTGTCCTTCAGCTTAACTGCAACTGACTGATGGGCGTGGCGACGCGGTGTGCAACAGTTAATCATTTTGGAGGGGGAGGCAACGGTCGACGGGGAGACAACATCTTAGGTGAGAAGGTCTTGGCAAAGAAGGGAGACGGAAGGTGCTATATTTAAGGTCGCCATTTATGGGAGTGGCACCTAGCAACGAATAGTGTCGGCAGTTTATGAATCAAAAAGTTACGGAAAAGAATTAAAGTTTAACTTGTACAGGTTTTATGATAGATTTGCAATTTAGAAATCATTATTAATTGTTTTTATCACTTTACAGAAGCCGAGATTATTTCTTAAAAAATTTAATATATTTTCCTAATAACAATTACACAGAAAATTTCACAAATTCAATGTTATTCGGGGGTTAATCAGACGTAGGAGTTATCAAGGCCCTTATTATTTTATTAGTTGCTCATGTTGTGTATATGCCACATGTGAGTGGGGTTTAACTCCAGCGTTTCCCTATTCTTGTAAGCCACCACCCCGCAGATGCACACACCCAAATCCCAACACGTGTCAATTGTGGCTCAGATTCGTTGGCTGTGTTTTCCCTTGCTTGCCGTTCCCCTGTCCCAGTGCTTTTGTTTTTGATTTTCGGCTGGGCATCAAACATAAGCTTCGGGTCATTAAATAAAAGCGAAGACCGATGCACAAACACACTGGCAGTCTGACAGGCAGGCAGGCAGGAGGAACACACGCTGTACATGTGTACATAAAAACGTAAGCAGTCAAAGGACCAAGGACTCGGATGAAAAGCCCCTTGTAAAAAGTATGAAGCGAATTATTTGCAAACAAAAGTGCGAGAAGGGGAAGTGATTTACTTTATCGATAGACATAAAACAATTTGGTTGCCTCTCAATGACAGTTCTCGTTCTTGCTCCTGTCTCGTCCTCGTCCTCGCTTGGCTCAGCATCCTTATCCTCCACATTCACATCCTTCCTTCCTGCTTTCCACCCCAACATCTGTCATTTGTATTAGTGCGAGTAGCGCCTCCTGAGTCACACACGATTCCGTATTCGATTTCTTTTGTTCGGTTTACTGGTTAAATTTTATAAGGTATAAAAATTACATGTGCCTTTTTCTGGCCCTGATCTTTCCACCAAGTCCTTGAGGAGCAAAAAAGCCCTAAAACTTTCGTCCTTTAATTTGTTCACTATACACTTGTACACGGGAAAAACACAGGTAAGAAAAACATATTTGACGAGAAAATAAAGAATAAATAAAACGAAACAGCTTAGAAGAAAATGTAGTTTAATCACAATAATTAAACTCCATCTATCTGAGGAATGGAATTTCGTGCTTCATTAGAATTTCACTCCTTACTCACTCACTTTTTTCTCCGTGCACCTCCTCGAATGTTTGTTTTCCTTTTTCTTTGCATCTCATTCTATTTTCCACCTTGTTCACTTTTGCATACAAAATGAAAGCAGGGCTACCCTGCACTTCCTTCCTGCCAACAAGCTCTCTCCCTCTCTAGGTGCTCTGTGTCCTAACTGTTGCTGATTTATGGTCTGCCATAAGGTGGGTTCGCCCCGGGGAGAGGCAAAGTGGAAAAAGGGGCCAAGGGATGTTGGATGACTGTTTAGTTTAGTTTGCATGTTGCTGCTCCTCCGTTACGCCCGCCCGCCCCTTAGCTTTACGTTCGGTGCCTGCCTTTGTAGCATTAAAATGACATAATAAAATGTATAATTTCGACATAAAAAGTAAAATCCCCAGAGAGATTTCCTTGGGCCCAATTCGTCGTCTCCTATCTCGCACTCTTTTACCCGCTCCCGCACACACATATCGCACTTTGATTGCCGTCTATATGTGTAGCATATCAATTAGGTGTGTGGGTCAATAGTGCAAGTGGGCCAATGATGGAGAGGTGAAAGGTCGGCCGCAAGGCAGCCCAATCATGGGGAGGCCTCAATGCCAAAACAGAATCATCTTCTTCCTTATTTAAGGAGGTTATTTGAATCATCCGTTTGATGCAGATGCAAATGCGGAATGCAGATGCGAGTGCTTTCAAAAATGTCGTAGAAACGTTTAAAATATTATACAAGTTTATTTTATTTGTTAACATTATTAGTATTGGTTGATATCTAGGCACAAACTAAAGGTATTTAATGTACTAATCGTCCTGGTAGATGGACGACACATATATTTCTATTTAATCTTTTCTCAAAACCTTTACGTATAGTAAAAGTAAAATTATAATACATTTATCTTTCCAGTTCACTTGAAAATTAGTTACGGAATGACAACTCAATAGTTCGAATTATATCACCTTCAAATCGTGTGCATAAACCATTTCCCTGCTGCTCCATCAACCAATGCGCATAAGTGGGCTTCTTGAGCAGACTATCCGGTGTGTGTAGGCTTATTCCGCTCCTTGGCAGCCACTTGGCTATTCATAACTAACACACACATATACATAGTCAGACAAATTTTAATAATTCAACTCTATAATGTGGACGCAATGGAGGAAATTCGCTTTTTGGCCAATGCCAAAGGCGGGGAATGTAATGGAAAGTCGCCCAAAATGGGGGCGACCGAAATGCAATAGAATGTGGTGGGGTTTTTTCATGGTGGCTGGGGTGTTTGGGTTGCCTAGTGTAGAAGAGCTGAGCTGGGAACCCACAAAAACCGAAAACTTGTGCGCGTGTGTGTTTGGGTGCCACATAGGGCACGGGCTCGGCACATTTTCTGGTGCAAGGTGGGAAAACCCAGAAGGGTGGAGGCCAGAGTGCAACAAAAAGAAGAGGGATGAGAAGCAGGATGGCGGCCGCCGCCGCCGCCGTCAGTGGTGCAGGGGCAAACCGCGCTCTAGACACACATTAAAATTTCAATTTTGGAGAAATTAAAATTTTATCAGTTTGCTGAGTGTGTCGCACACACCGACTGGCTGCGCTAGTGCTCCTAGTCTCGTTCCCTAACCCACATTTTCCCAACCAATATCCTCCTGGTTGGCACACACGCACAAGCGGACCGACAAAAAGTCATAAAATGACCAAGGACTCAAACCCACATCAGGTGGTGCCATCAAATCGTATGTATGTATGTATATGCTTTGAGTTTATATGTAATTTAGATCAGACCATATTACCAAATAAAGTTTCGTAGGGATACATATATTTTTGTCAACAAAGAGTATTAAAAATTCCCCAAATTCCTCTAGCAGGCTAAAGAACCTACTTATAAATGTGACGATTGTATACATTTTGTGTTAATACTGTTAATTATAAAAACTATTGCTACAAAGTCAAACCCATAAAAAAAAGGGATTTCAAGAGATTTCTTTGCTAAAAAAAAATCCCATTACTGTTATGTAAACGCATCTCCCGGCTCATTCCAAGATTTCCAGCCTGTAAGATATTTTTTTCTGGGCAGAAAATGAAAGCTTAAGAGTTTTAGGGGCCATTGTAAGCCCAACTTAAAACCCTCGCACCCTTTGCCACGACGGAAGTGGTCTAAAGAAATCTGTTATGGTTAAACTTTCGAATGAACAAAAAATAAAACCAAGTTTTCGACAAATTGCAGCGAAAAGTGCACAATGGGTTAGCCATGGGGAAACAGTGCGTGGCGACGCCGGCAAAATGTACAACAAAAACCGAAACACGAAGAAAAAGCGCGAAGGAAACAAGAAAGAATGGTGCTGCGGAATTTTTCCACCACTAGATACCCTTCTTAAATCCAATTAAATCAAAGTTTTTCGTACAAATTGTAATGGAAAAACATATACTCTTTATGCTATCAAAATACCAAATTATCTTTATGAATATTAAACAGATCAAACTGTGAGAAAACCATTTAAATCAGTTTTTTACTAAATACCAAAACTCTTGCAAGCTATGCTTCTTTTTAGATAAGCCATGATAATAGAGAAAATCCAATATACCCCTTGCACTCTCTCCCAGAACCCAGAACCGGGTATTAAAAAAAAAAACTTGGATTTTTCTACTTTGCTCAAGGTGGGACCACAGACGACCAGAGGGGCAGGTTGAGAGGTATTGAGAAGACCATCGTCTGTTGGGTGGAAGAGCAGGCCAAGGAAAATCCAAGCAAAACTTGGCAGCGCTCTCTCGCTCTGTTTATTGCATGGCGCTAAAAGCAACTGGGGACCGTTTTTTCTTCTCAGTTTTCTTGGTTTTTTTTTTATATATTGTGGGACTGCCGCGTCTTTATACGTATCTATTATGTGGATGTGCATGTGCTGGTTTGTTTGTTTGCTACCCTCTGTGTGTATGTGTGTGGGCGTACAAGTTTCAATTATACATTTTAGTGGCCGCCGCAGCTCATTGACAATAAAAAATGAGAAAATGAGGAAAGGAGCCGGAAAGAAAAGGGTTGCAGAAATGAGAAAAGTTTTAGGGGATCCGATTTGATGTCGTGTGCGTAGCAAGTAGGTCTATTGTGATTTGGGTTTAACCAGGGAAATGTCCAGAGATTATATTTGCACTTGGAATTTAATCGGCCTATTTATGGGTTACCTTAGACTTGAAATTGTTATATATTTTTCATTCTTTATTACTAGAGTTTACTTAATAAAAGAACTTGATCTCTAGATTATAATTATAATCTCTTTGTTTTATAATATTATATATTTGTGAATAAAATAAAACAAAATGTTAATCTCGACTCACCGTGGCTTAGGAAGTTTTTTCATATGCATATCCATATCGGGTTCCAATCGCTGCTGTTGCTGCAGTTGTCGGTTGTTTCATGGAGCGGAGTCCAGCTCGCCCTCGATGGGCGTCGTTTGTTAGTCCAAGGATTTGTTGATGGGAAAGCAGAGTATCCTTTTCCCTTTCCCACCTGATCTCCTGCTCCTTGAGGAGATGCTAACTTTAGTTTTTGTGAGATGCTAAAGTTGGCGATGTTTCTTGGGCACCGCATTAGTTGTGGTGTTTTTGTTGTTGTTAATTTTTTGTTGCTATTGGCAGGCTACTAGCTTTGATTTAATTTGAATTGTAACAATTTTAACAATTTTTAATTCATTTTTATTATTGATAATATTGCTCGATTCGCTGTGTAGTTTGAGGTTGTTGTTGTTTTACATTGTTTTTGTTTGGTTGTGTAGGGTGTTGTTGTTGTTGTTTTGTTATTAATTAAGCACTTGGGGCGCATTTATAAAATTTTTTTATTTCATTTTTAAACCTATGAATAGTAGGATAAATTGATTTTAATATTTGAAATCTTTATAATTCTTTAATATTATATTTGTAATTTGCACTTCTTTTTTTAATTTTTCTTCAATATTTGTTTATTGTTCATACGCATCTCTATTACCGATAAAGTAAATTTCTTAAAGTAATTGCATTGGTTGGTTTTAAGCTGCTAACTTTGAGGATTGTAAAAATTGTTTGTATTTTTATTTGTTATGTGGATGTATGAAATATATATATGTTTTTAATGTATATATATATTAGGGTAGCCGTAATATCGATTAGCCACGTATAGATCTGCATTAAGGTTTGATTGCACCGTTAGAATATAACGCACTTTTTCCACGATTATATATCGTTCTTCTTTCATTCTCTCATTTGTTTCTACATTATCTAAGCGTTGTATATATGTTTAAGTGCTATGGCTATGTATATGCATGTATATAATGCGTGTATATATAATAACTATTGGAAGGCGTATTTTATAGGCTTGCTAAGTTCTGCTCAAAATTTTTACGCGTCTATTTTTTTTTATATTTATTTATTTTGTTTGTTTTTTTTTTAATAAAGCTAATGGCTACTATTTCTTTAATGCAATGGGTAATCAACTTTATTCTTTATTAAATGTTTAACGTTTTTACTTCTGTTGATTTATTTTCGGTTTAGTTTTATTATTGCTTGTATCTGAGGCGATTTTATTTATAAAGTTAGCTGCGAATAAGAAGAATGTCTTAATTTAAATCCATTTGATAATTAACAACAATAACAAATGTGTACAAAAGTTCACCATGTAAGATCGCCGCACTGTTTAACAAGTAGTAACTTCAAAAATAATTTCCATTTAAAAAGGGAGTTTAAATTAAAAAGAGAGTTTCGATTAACCCACTTTAAATGTCCCCCGATGACATAAACTCCTGTTCTCAGACGCCACAAAAAAACCACACGCAAGGACATACATACATACATATGTACAGATGTATATACATATATATAAACTTATGCCATGCACAGATATTCGCTCGCGCTCTCCCATTTCGTGTTCTCTCTTTCGCTCCACCAACAACAGCTGTTGATCGCAATTGCAGCAGACACACATACATACGTGTGTACGTACATTGCAGGCATAGAACATGTTGATGGAAGAACAGCAGGTGTTAAATATAAAATCAAAAATGTAGCGTACATAATATCATAAAGACGCCAGATGAACGAGAAAATTATCGCGATGTATCTGATTGTGCGCTTTTCTGGTGATTGCTTTTGCTGTTGCCTTTTATTTCACATTCATTCATTAGTCGCTGTGGTTGTTTTTGTTATTGTAACGGCAAGGCAAAGGGCAACGCACCTTTTCCTTTGCTTTTGACTTTTGCTTTTGCCTAACAACAACTAAAAACGACAGCGGCAGCAACAACAATAAGAAGACGGCAGGCAGTTCCGTTAGCCGAGGCGAAGAGCAGAAAGCGAACGGCGAGAGAGTGAGCGTGCCAAAGCGAACGTGCGGCCAGAGCGAGAGAGGTAGAAAGAGAGAGCGAGAGAGAAACATAATCACACGGTCCAGGTCCAAGTGCCGTTTGAAAAATTGACAATAAAAGAAAAAAACACAAAAATGTTCCGAAGTCAATGCGCATTTCACTTTTTTCGCTCGCCTCTTGCTAGTCTCTTCTGTTCCGTTTTCGAGTTGCTCGTATTGTTGTTGTTCCTGGTATTGAAATGCGAAAGCGAAAATTGTTGTTGTGTTTGATCTGTTGATTTCTATTCCATTTTTGATTTGCATTGAAACTTTGCAAGCGAATTAAAAATAAACCAGTGGCGAGAGCGAGACAGAGTGTGCGAGCGAACGAGCGGTCGTGTGGGGAGACGAAAGAGGAAGGCCTCTTGATTTCGTTTTATAAATATTTTAATCAAACTTCCATCGCACTCTTCACTGCTAAACTTACGTTTTCAACTTTTTTATATTACATTTGATTTAGATTTGGCTTTAGCATTTGCTCTTTTTACTTTTGCTTTGCTCTTGCCTTTGCATTGCTTTTGACTATGAACTTTGCACACAGAACAAACATCGATTAAGCACACTTCTCACCATATCATTATATTGTAAGCACTCTTATTGGAATTTGATTGCAGATACTCTTTATGGCGAAAATTACACGATTTTTTCGGCTGGTGCCATTTGGGTATGCAATATTCCTTTTTTACATATTTTCTTGGCTATTTTCGCTTTTACATTTTTCACACGTCGCGACGGCGGCAGCGGCGATTGTGTTTGCGATGCGACCGCTGCGAAATCCAAAACAGAGTGACAAAACAAACGCCGATAACTGAGATGGCGAGAGAGCGGCGAAACTGAACTCCCCCCGATAACTGAGCGAGCGAGAGACAGCAAGAGCGGCGAAGCAATTGACGGAGCGAGTGAGAGGGCATGCGCAGTGAGTGTGAGTGAGCGAGCGGCATTTGAACGGGGCTGTTTAACAGCGCATCCGAAATTAACAGAGCCAAAGATCGTCTTTTACATAGGCATGTTAATTGGTTATGAAAATATATAAGTACACCTTTTTTTTTTTTTCGAATTATCCAATACAATTCTTGAGCAAACTAAACAAAGAGAATATGTCTCTCCCCCCCAAAAAAAAGTGTGAATGAATTTTGAGAGAGAGCATTAAAGGGAGCGTGAATCTATGTTCTCTTTTATGGCCACTGCTATGTTGTCGCCAGTTTAATATTAGTGTTGCCAATACATTGGAATTCGAAACCGTGCGAACAACAAAAGGAAAAGCGCTCTGTCTTATTATTAAGCAGCAGGGGGCTTCAATATCTCTCCATTTTTATTGTAGTTTTTTGATAAGATGATGGCCAATAATTGTTATTCTTTCAAGTTCGGAAAAAATGTTAAATTGTTTGTGAGCGAAAAACGCTAACTTATGCTGTTAAGCACTAAATTGTGCTTCCATGCCCATGGACACACAACAAATGCACTAATTCAAAAACAGCTGTTATATTATTTTCAGTTGGCTATCTGAAATCAGCTGCAATTTTTCCAAACCGAAAAACACTACAATAATGTATGTATGCTCTCACATAATCACGATAGATGACAAAGTGTTCTTAGCATGGGCTTCTTTATCTGTCTGGGAAGAGAAAAGAAATCAGCCCCTTATTTCTTGTGATCGCAAATTATGGATTTTATCTTGGAGGCAGTTTCATGTATTATAAGTTGAAAACTTGTATAGTTTTTATAAAAATGGAATACAGTGGAATTCATGTACCAATTATATTATTTGTATTTACTTTTCGCCGACGGCACAGTCTTGATTGAGCCCGGTATTAGTCCGAATAGTATACAAAAAGAACACGCAAAGACAAATGGAGATAATTATCCATTTAGTCTTAATTGGAATTTTACTGAGGCTTTGAAAACTAATTAGCCTAACAATAAACCTGCAACTTTTAGGTATTTTTATACATACAATACATAAATACGCATTTCATAGAGTTATCTTCAAGTCAAATGGAAAAATCGTAATGGTTTAGCAATTCAAGCTAGATTAAAGAAGACCTTCCAACTACAAATATGAATTGCTTTTTACATCTACCCAGGGTACATTTTAGGCGATTACTGTGACGACTCGTGTCTGCATTATTTCATCAGTCACCGCGAATCGAAGAGCGACCGATTTTGCAGCGAACACAATACCCAATTGCCGATTTTTCATGCTGTTCCAATGGACTATTGGAATGTCGGCTTTCAAACAATTAACAATTGTTCTTATCAGAATTGCCTTGAGGTGTGTTTGCCCTCTCGCTCTTTTCCTCGCTGCGTTGCTCTCAGATTTGTCTTTTTTTCTTTTCAGCTCCAATCAAATAAATAACGAATTGAAGGGTGATAAGGCTGCGAATTTCTTTCTGGGTTCGGTGTTTCTATTTAATGCAAACACCTAAATAAAAGATAAAATACAAACTTGAACAAAAACAAAATCGAGCAAACCCAAACACACTCACACATACTTTCGCACACACGCACGCACACAGGGACAAAAAGAGCGCGCGCGAGAGAGCGTCCGTCTGGCATTTGACGTTTATTACTTGGCAATTGTTGTTGCTGCCTCTTGTGGGTGCCTCTTTTTTTCTGCCTTTGCGCGCGAATTCGCTGCGCATAGCAAATTAAAATTAAAATTTTGCGAGAGCCCACAAAGGCAAAAAAAGCATGGAAAAAATTCAAAATTAATTTATTTTCTTTTTCGACGGCGTGGCGGGCAAGAGATGGAGAGAGCCAAGTGTATGGAGAACGTCACAGAGAATGAGAGAGCGAAAGCGAGAGAGCAATGACGAACTTTTGACACATTTGCTATGTTCACATATTTTGTTTATAACAATTGGCCTGCTGACTTTGCATTTACCTGCTTTTCGTTTGCTTCAATCGTATGTCTGGTCGCTGCGACTGGTGACTGCAACTTAAATTGTTTCTTGTGTGCGAAACTCAGAAATGTTTAAACATTATTCAACACAAATACGCGCACTCACTCGCACGCACACACACAGTCACAATTTTCCTGTGTAGTAATAAGGCTGTAGTAATTTTTGTTGTTGTCGTGTGTTGGTGATAGAGCCTTGTAGTTGTTGTTTCGTTGGCGGCAAGTTGTCTTTGCTGTTGCTGCTGCCTCCAGCATTTTCAACGAATGCGGATTTCCGCTCTTCTTTTCTCACATCAAATAATTTTACTTTTATTGCTGTCTATTTGTGGTTTATTAGTATAAAAAAAACGAACGCGAACTGCAGTCAAAGTCACACACAAACACTCACACGCACGCACACACACAGCAACTAGTAATTCTGCTGTGCGAAAGAGACCACATTAGAGGCAGAGCGCTTACGAAAAAAAGGTTTGTGCAAGTTTCCCCAAAAGCGCTTCCTTTCGGAATATTCACTGCGCTCGCTTTCGGCGGTGCCGCGGTGGCCACTTTATCACTTAATTGGTTCCGTTTGCATTGTTTTTAATGGGTCTTTAAATTAAATTTAGTTGCGTGTTTTGTGTTGGTGCAGAGAGCGAGCACGAAAATACACATCGTTATCGATGGCTGGCCTATCGATATGAAAAACTATCGGCCAGCTGATTCCCCGAAGATCAGCTGTTTGCCTGACAGCTAGCCGATAGACGATAGTGGGTATAGTGCTGGAAAACGTAACGCTGTGGTATAATATTACTTCTAAAATAAATTGAATTTGTATAATTTATTTTAAAGAACTTAAAGTACTACCATCAACAAAATTTAAGATGTGACAAGACTATCAAGCAAGCCAAAACAACCCGGGGTATTACTGATACTCTCTATCAGTGTTGGAAAATATGACATGGGCACTTTCGACTTGTAAATAATTCTATTTCATGCAGTAAATCGATTACCTACTAAAATTTATGTTTTTACTCTCTCAGTTGTAGGTATTTAAGCACTCTTAAAATTTTCGAATTTATGCCAGTCCTGGAGTAAAGTTTCGAATTAGTAAGATATCCTAGAATCCCATTAAATATCCCCCCTATTTTTACAGATGGTGTCCCGGATCTTTAAAACCGCGGTAACAAAAAGTATTGTAGTTCTTGATTATGCTTTAAAATGCTCTGCGTATAAAACTTAAGCAATAAATAAAGTTTTTTATTTAAATTTCACAATGTTGATAAGAATTTCACTGTTTTTTGTGCGAAATTCGCAACGGCGATAACATTCTACAAACCGATTGCCCGATAGGCGCAAACAGCTGACAGGGCTACGGCATATAAGTGAGCGGGTGGTAAATAAATGTTTTTAGTTTATTTTAAGACGCCATTTGGTGCGCGTGGCGGTTACAGCTTGTTTTCGTTTTGTTCGCAGCATTTTTTATTTGTCGGTAGGCGCGCCGCCAAATTAGATCTAGATTCCTAGAGTTTAGTGCGTTCCAACTCGGCGATCACAGCGCGCAAACACATACCATCGAACGTAAACAAAATAGGCGCCGCGCCGCGTTTGCTAAATCGTCCGTCTATTTACATAATTAAGTACAAAGTAATACATCAGAAACAGCAACACCAACAACATGACGAACACCACCGATGTGCGGAAGAGAAAAGTAAGGCAAAGGTTAAGAACACTTAATAAAACAACATTTCTTTCGCCAATTTGCTCACACACACACGTGCATTCCTAAGGCGGAAGTTCAAAATCAAAGTGTTCGCACGCTAGTTCTCGATATAGTGGTGCCAATTTTAATTTTAAATTGTAGTTTACATGCCATTTAAATGTTTAAACTTGATGTGAGAGGGAGCAAGCAGGTTCCGCTTGATTAACTATAATTATGCAAATTTATTTTCCACACACGAAACAAGGTTTGTTTGTGCCAGGCAGCAGCACACAGCTGAAAATAATATTCATTTCTCTGCTTTGGCTGAGCCGGCCGGTTTATTTATTCTTTGTTTTAAATAAACCAGCGCCAGATGTCCAGGGTAGCCACGTTTTCCTTAGGTACTCTGCTTAATTGCAAGGTCATTGGGGGCTCTAAAAAAAAGGGGAACAAAAAACCCACATAAAAAGACCACACAAGCAATTAAGTTGGCAGCGGTTCCCGAATCTAGCTAGACGGCTTTTCAATTGCTTTCTCGCAGATACACACGAGCAGATACACCTACGCCGGTGAGATGCAGTGAATGCAGATGCAAGTAGACCAGACCAGGATGGTGGCGCGCAAGGAACCCGAACAGGTTGCCAGTGAGTGCAGACGTGGCCTTAACCCTGCTTGCGTGGCTCTTTTTTTTTTATCCGCTTATCCATTTGTCCGCTCAAAGGTCAATTTGTGGGAGAAGCATTAGTGAAACAGAATTTATATTTATTTATAATCTGCCTTGTTGCTCTTCTCTCATTGTGCTTCGAAATAGTTTAAAGTGCCCACCAACTTGAGCAATTTTAAAAACGGATTTCTTAGCAAATTTTCAAAAGTATTTTTTACAGAGAGGCTTAATATTTAAATGATTAAGTTATTATCTCTTCATTGCTTGCGGGTTTCTCTTTGTTGTATAATTATCACTCTGTTTCCACCATATACTGTGGCCTTAGCAACGGCTTCTCCTATCAATGTTAATGTATCTGACTAAATATATGTAAAAGCAAGTTCAATTTCTCAGGCCGGAGAACGAATAACTGAGTCTAGTTATTTTACCGAGTCGAAAAAGGCCAGGGGCTTTATCTGTCCGACAAAGCAAGTCGTTTCACACTGACAACAAAATCTATCAAAAACAAATATTAAACCATAAGAAAACTAGAAAGAAATGCTAACAAATTTTCAATTATTTTAAATTTCTTGGTTTATGTTTTCTATTTGTTTTCTAATTCAAAGTATAATCTCTATTTGCTTACGCCAAATAATTCTAGACAATGAAATTCGAATCAAATCGTATTTCCCAAATGGATTTATTATGTATTTTCTGATAAGTTCTGAAAAATATTTCATGCTTTCCTTGTTTCTTACTCATCGTTAGCCGGCATAAAAGAGGCGGGCGCCCACGTTCCCTGTTATCAATTGATTTATTGATTACGGTAGCGTCGTGCCCAACGGAACATATGCGATAGGTTCTCATTGTGAATATTAAATGCTCTGTAATTGCTGTGGGTCTGTATAATTTCTACAAAATTAAAATGAGTACTTATATCAATAACGTTGTCAACTCCATTACCAAAGCTATTTTTACGTCAGCAAAGTCACTTACCCATAGCGAAACATTTGTTTAAATAATGGGAATTTCATCAGTTTTGTTTGCTGCCCTCCAGCCACGTTAATATTTAATCAAGCTAAAAGATCGCTTATTGCCTGCCCCACTTATGATTATTATTGTTAGTGGTGGCCGAGGCATGTCTGTCGTAGTAGTCAAACTGATTGCGTCTTATCGTTGTCATATCGCCCCGAAGGTTACGTGATAAGACACCTTCTGAATTCTCGAATCTAGATTCTAGACAAATGAACGTTGCTGTTGCGGAGTCCACTTAATATTGTGTAATTTAGCATGACTTCGAACTTTGGGAAGGCCGCTTTTCACCCCTAGCCAACAGACAGGTTTCTATTTATTTCAATTTAAGCGAACCCTCTTAGAATATTGCAATTCTGCGGGCAAGGGAATTTTAGTGTTTGTCTTTTCTTGAAATTAAAAGCGAGGCATCATTTTAAAACTAAACTAAGGAAAACAAAACATATATTTCGTATTTGTTCCGATTTTTTTATTATTATTATTTTAATGAACCTAAAGATTTGTTTTTATTTTGTAGAGTTATTTATTTGATTTTAAGGGGTTTGGTATGAGAAAGCAGGCTAATATTTTATCATTGCATACTTTTTTGCAGTTCTTTAATAGATTTCAATATTGTATACATTTCTGATTTATCAAAATAAAGTAAATATTATGAATTTTTTTTTTAATTTGTAGTTTACTAAATTCTAATCTTTTAGGGAAATTAAAACAAATTTAAATACCATTTATTTTTAAATTTTGAGTTTAAGTCCCGCGTCTTACCATCGAAAACTTTTCTGCGACTCTGCATTACCGTTGTGAACAGTGTGAGGCAGCCCTGGTTATCGTTATCGGTGGCCATATCGCCGCAGCCCTGGCCCAAAGCTGGCGACAAAAGCCCAAAAAAAAAAAAAATGAAATGAAAACAAGATAATCATTGAAATTTCAAAAAAAAAAAGATAGTAAACAGCGTGCGTGTTAATATTTAAAGAGAGCCAGCCAAACAGCTGAAATGTGTTGCTCCGCACGAGTCCCGAGTTTTGCATAAATGTTGTGGCTGAGCAGGCAACGGGAATCTCCCCGAGAAGTTGAGCGATGAAATACGAATATAAGCTGGTAGAGATCTAACCAAAAAGCTATTAACTACATTTATGACTAAGGTATACAGTTAGTTAAACTAATCCAATGTTCTATCTGCAGCTGGCCACCGATGAAAAGCCGCTGCGGCGGAAAAACAGCGGCTCCCCGAATGGCGGCAGCAGCGGAAACCGTGGCACCAGCGCCCTCAAGATCTCCTTCCTCTGCCTGGTCATCTCCGCCATTCTGCTGCTCTTTGTGTTTGGTGTGTATCATTTGTATTATGCTAAAAGCGATGTTCCCAAAGTTGTGCTAACCAAACCCTCTGTTTTTCCCACGGTCACCGTTCCTTATGTGCATGTGGAACCCCATTTTCCGACACCTGTACGACCTGTTGTTCGCCAAAAACCAAAAACCACCATCAATCCACCCGCCGACGATTCAGGCTTCATCTCCGAGAACGCCAGCCCGTATCTGGCCCGCTTGGCCTCCAAGTTTGGGTACAGCAAGGTGCAGTATGCGGCCATCATTGATGCCGGATCCACGGGAAGCCGCGTCCTGGCCTACAAGTTCAATCGCAGCTTCATCGACAACAAGCTGGTGCTCTACGAGGAGCTATTCAAGGAGCGCAAGCCTGGCTTGAGCTCCTTTGCCGACAATCCAGCCGATGGAGCTCACTCCATCAAGCTGTTGTTGGATGAGGCTCGTGCCTTTATACCCAAGGAGCACTGGTCGTCCACTCCGCTGGTACTGAAGGCCACCGCCGGCCTAAGGTTGCTGCCAGCCAGCAAGGCGGAAAACATCCTAAATGCCGTCCGTGATCTGTTCGCCAAGTCAGAGTTCAGCGTTGATATGGATGCGGTTGAGATTATGGATGGCACCGATGAGGGCATCTTCAGTTGGTTCACCGTAAACTTCCTGCTGGGTCGCCTGTCCAAGACAAACCAAGCGGCTGCCTTGGATCTGGGCGGCGGCAGCACCCAGGTTACCTTCTCGCCAACGGATCCGGAACAGGTGCCCGTGTACGACAAGTACATGCACGAGGTGGCCACCTCCAGTAAGAAGATCAATGTGTTCACGCACAGCTATCTGGGCCTGGGTCTTATGGCCGCCCGTCACGCCGTCTTTTCGCACGGCTACAAGAAGGAGGCCTCGGTGCTGGAGAGCGTGTGCGTCAATCCGATCATCGCCAATCGCACATGGACATATGGCAATGTTCAGTACAAGATCAGCGGCAAGGAGAATCCCAAGTCCAGTGCCGAGCAGCCGATTGTGGACTTTGACGCCTGCCTGGAGCTGGTCAAGAGCAAGGTGATGCCGCTAGTCAAGCCCAAGCCATTCACACTCAAGCAGCATGCTGTGGCTGCCTTCAGCTACTACTTCGAGCGGGCCGTCGAGACGGGCTTGGTGGACCCGATAGCTGGCGGGGAGACCACTGTGGAGGCGTTCCGCAAGAAGGCCCAGGAGATCTGCGCCATCCCCAATGATGAGCAGCCCTTCATGTGCTTTGACCTCACGTTCATCTCGACGCTGCTACGCGAAGGATTTGGTCTTAACGACGGGAAGAAAATAAAGGTGGGTTCACACAATTTTAATAATGATTCGATATTTTAGCTGAATTCCGATATATAAAACGATTTTTTCAAACTTCTTATAAATCGATAATATGTTTTATGTGTAAAACTGACAAAAAAGAGGCTAAACTTAGTTAAAAATATCATTCTTGGATAGAAATATTAAACAAGTTATCGATTTTAAAGATTTTTTTTTTAATAATTCAATTTTGATTCGATATTTGATGTAAAGGCCGATATATAAATCGATTTTTTAAAATTCCTATAAATCGATCCTATTAATATTTGTACATACATCTCTAATTCTATTAATTTTTATTTTCAGCTTTACAAGAAAATCGATGGCCATGAAATCTCCTGGGCCTTGGGCTGTGCCTACAATGTGCTGACTAGTGACGAAAAGTTCAGTAATTCCTAACGCTCCTCTCCATTAGTCCATAGTAGATGACGACATACACATTTTTAACAGAATTGTTAGCTGAAATTGTTTATAGAGTGCCTTAGACGTGCATCGAGTATACTACAGATTACACACTTATATAACACAACTCGGACATTGCCTATATACATATCGTTTAATATCGTTTTTGTGCTCTGTAAGAATCATTTCACACACACACAAACACTGCGACTACACTTAATGTTTAGTTTGTAATTCCAATTTCATGTGATTTTTGTATTTTTCGTAAAGCAATCTATTTTGCAAAGTTCTTAAATGTTTAGTCCTTACACTTGTTGGATTCCTCATGTACATAACAATTTACACATCGATATGTATTTACCTTAAATATGTAAAACGGCCTAGACTATATATTAGTGAGAACATTTCAAATTGTTTTTGTCACATATGCAAATGTTAGTTTAATTATTTTTGCAAAAATAAATCAATAAAATGTTAACATTGGTCTAAATATAATTGAGGCTAATGATTTATGGTTAATATTCTATGGGGTGGGGGCATTGTAGCTTTTTCAGCTTCTAGAAGTTAAAATTTTAATGCTGATTCGATATTTTTGATGAATGCCGATATATAAATCGATTTTTTCAAACTTCTAATAAATCGATATGTTAGATTTTCAAAAGGAATCCATTGGGACTTGGCTCGCGAGATAAAATGCCATTCTTATGTTGAATATATGAATATGAAATAGTTATTTTGTGAGCAATTAAATAAATATAACATTATAATTATTAATAATAGAATCATAAAACAAACTCCCTAATTTTAGCATCGAATTTAAAACACTCTTGGTCTGCTGTAATAAAATAATATATTTATTTAATGCTGTTTTTAATTTTCGTTATACAAAATATACATACAAGTTAGAGGATGGGTAAATGCACAACGTAGTAAAAGGAAAAAGAGCATTGAGTACTACGTGAATAACATATTCTTGCGGTGGAATCTTTGTCTTTTTTTTTTGTTTGTACAAATAAAACTAGGAAATACGGGAGAGCTTTGATCGGATCTATGCAAAATTCATTGGCTACAAGTATAATATATCTTGGATATCCTCCCTCACGGCCTGCCCAATCTCTGCGGCTCAATGCCCAACCGATCAATGATGTACTGCGGCATGCAGAGCGTGGGATTGATGGCCTTCAGGCCGGAGTGTCCCAGCAGCGAGAGGCCACCGATGCCGAAGAGCGTGTGGAATATGTCGGGCATGTTGCCGGTGCGATCGGAAAAGCCGCCAGTCTCCGCGTCCTGGCAGGACAGAATGAACTGCTGAAGCTTCTCGGAGCTAATCCAATGCAGACGACCCATTATCGTAAGGGAGGCGAGCACCCACCACGAGTAGCATACATCGGGCAGCTTCTCCGGACGACCGTTGAGACCGCCCGAGGGCAATTGGCGCTCGCAGAGCCACCAGCCCAGTTTGTCCACATCCAGCAGGTGCAGGCGATTGGTCAGCGAGAAGAAGCCAACGCAGCAATAAATCAGACCTAAGGGAATGCAAAATATAACGAAGATTAAGATAATAACAACATTATGACTCACCCGCATGCGACTCGGCTCCTGGCTTGGATCCAAAGCCTCCGTCCGTTTGATTGCAACACGACAGCACAAACTTGACCGCCTTCTCCACATCGATGCTCTGCTTCATACGCTGCAAAAGCGTAAGCGTGGCCACCGCGCAGAAGCTGAACCGTGTGTCCACCTCGCCCCACTTGTCGCCAAAGAAGCTGCCATCCGGCTGCTGCAATCCCACCACAAACCGCACCACTGCCTCGCAGTCGATCTCCTCGAGGGCATCGTAAGTACACAGAATCTGCACCGCAGACAATGTATACAGCAGGTGGGGATCGTGGCCTTCGCAGGGCGCAAAGCCTCCGGTTGTTGGGCACTGACATCGCTTCACAAACTCAATGATGTACTTGCGCTCCAGCCTGTCCAGTTGACCCATTATGTCCAGGGCCGTGGTGCCCCAATAGATGCCCGACATGCGCAGGAACTCGGTCATGCAGTACTCATAGTCATCCTCCTGCTTTCCATGGTTCTCGATGTACTCCACATGCTTCCAGAACTGCAGTGTCTGGGCGCCGCCATTGGCGTCACCGCTGCCATTGGAGGGCTTGACGAAGGTCGTGAAGTCCATCGCTGTTGATTGGCCTCAATTGAAACGGATCGGAACGGTCCTCAGCCTGGGGTTTCGCTTGATTAAATGAATTAATTGGCACAGGGAATAGTTGTGCGAGCAAACAAACAAAAATATCTAGAAGAGGCAACGAGCCGCAGCTGATTCATCAGCTTCGATGGTTGGCAACGCGGGCGGTTTGTTATCAAACAGCTGATCGGTTCAGGAGCGCAATCAGGGACGCCGAGATGGGGCTGCGAAATATTCAAGCCAGGTATAAATAAATACAACTTTCCAATGAGCTTACATTGTTTATTGAACTTTATTGACATGAAAAAACTAAAAACGCGAGATGGGAAACCTAACTATTGCACCAGCAGACTAGACTGTGGATCGGGCTCGTCAATGCTGAGGGAGACAATGTGCTTACCGGGCACCATTACGTTGCCCAGAAGCCTTGGCTCCTGGCCCTCTACCAAGTACTCGGCGCACATGGAGAGCACAATGTTGGCATCACGGTCCGTACAGTTGAAGAATCCGACCAGGACCCGGCCGTCAGTGATGACGATACGCAGGACACGGCCCAGCCACTTTTGCAGCTTCTTTCGTCCGGGCGTCAAGCTGGCATCATTCATCTGGTGCGGTGCGTTCGTGGTGATACGGAAGGGCTCTGCAATGGGTTGCGGTGCCAGCGGCACCTGCTGGCCACTGATGCTGAGATTTGTCATCAGGAATTTGTTTTCAATGTAAAAAACAAAACAGAAAATAGAATAGCTTCGAAGAAGTGTGACCGAAAAGTGGTAAATCATTAATACCGTCCAGCTCTTAAAATATACCGCTTCATTACATTTTTGAAAATATACCAATAAATTATTCTTTTAATAGGGTGTTTTAAATTAAAGTATACAAAAGTAATAATTTATATAACTGCTATTTACATTACATAACTAATATGTGTAATTATGGGAATTTTCTTGTATTTATTTTATCGCACTTCGCTCTGAAAATACTAAATGGTGCTTTTCTAGTATTGCAGCCCTGGAGCTGGACTTAATGCTGAAACGGTCCCACTAAAGCCATCAGCTGAGTCCACTTATCGCGGCAATTTTGTTTCCAATTTATCCAAAACTTTTTCATCATATTGACCATTCCAAACAATTAACTACTACTATAAAAAATATGTCGGGCAAGGCCTTAAATATTGGTGATACATTTCCCAACTTCCAGGCAAATACAAGCGAGGGAAAGGTTGATTTCTACGATTGGATGGGCGATAGCTGGGCTATCCTGTTCTCCCATCCGGCGGATTATACGCCCGTGTGCACCACGGAATTGGGCCGAGTGGCGGCCCTGATTCCCGAGTTCCGTAAGCGCGGAGTTAAGCCCATTGCCCTGTCCTGTGACACCGTTGAATCGCACAAGGGCTGGATCGAGGACATCAAGAGCTTTGCCAGTGGGTTTTGAATGTCAAGTGTTTTGAGCCACATACATAAAGTTTCTTTGTTTGTTTTCAGAACTGGACAGCTTTGACTATCCCATCATAGCCGATGACAAACGGGAACTGGCCCTTAAGCTGAATATGCTGGACAAGGATGAGCTGAATGCAGAGGGAATTCCTCTCACTTGTAGAGCTGTTTTCATTGTGGACGAAAAGAAGAAGCTGCGCTTATCCATACTTTATCCAGCCACCACGGGACGCAATTTCGAGTGGGTTTCGTATATTTAAAATTTATATAAAATTATATTTTCTTACACTCAATAATCCTTTCAGTGAAATCCTTCGGGTCATCGATTCCCTTCAGTTGACCCAAACCAAGAGCGTGGCTACGCCGGCAGATTGGAAGCAAGGTGGCAACTGCATGGTGTTGCCCACGGTTAAGGCCGAGGAAGTTCCACAACTCTTTCCCAGCGGCATTGAGACCGTTGAAGTGCCCTCTGGAAAGCATTATCTACGAATAACACCACAACCCTAAGGTTTTGTCTTTGTTTTTTTATTACAAAATTATAATACAACAAAAATAAAGCACAATAAAGTTTAAGCGCTTACAACCGTATTTCAACAGACGAAGGTGTGCGAAAACATTCGACTTACAATCTAATATCTGGATGATTGGGGGAATGTGACAAAATATATAAGGTCGCGCGTTTCGTTTTACAAAATAAATATACATAAATATGTACGAGTACAAAAGTAGGATAAAGATATTGCAACTGGATTTGAAAATATTATAAATAAGGCCAACTCTGTACAATAACCGAAGAACAACTTTCGTGGATAAACGAAAGCTAAAGACCAAGCTCGTGCCCGTAACCAAAGGTATCTGGAAATAGGAATAAAATTAAGGTAATTAGGATTTTAGTAAAAAGAATTATGAATTATTTTACTTAAAGTACATGTGAGAGTAAGCAGTAAAGTAGTGACTAGCTCTGCCTCCTTTCTAGTTACATACGTACAAGAAACCATAAGAAGATCAAGACACGGCACTTTCCCTTGTTTAAATACTCAAAGATATTCAAACAATCAGTGTGGGGTAGGTGATCGTTTCCTTAAATATGTTAATGAAATGCAAACAAGTATACATGTAAAAGCTTTCGCTACCAAACAGGTTTCTCCGTGGCCGTGAATATTACGGGAATACCTTTATCGAAAACTGAATACAAATGATCCGGATATTTCCAATCTCTTAAAGTTTTCTCTACAAAGCTTGCTCTAAAATGTTCTAATGGGCTGTAGGTGGTTTTATTTACTTACAATTTAACTACCACATGTCCCTGCATCCTTTTGCACACTTTCTGTGTCAGCGTCTGCGCTGCTGAAGCATTCGTGCAAAACGTCGCACCAGGAAAGGCCACAGTATGAGGACGGCGAACCAGAGCGGAGAGATGTTTTTTAGCGGCCACCAGGCGGGCTGTGATCGCGACGAGGCGGCAGTCGTTCCCCTTGACTTTTGCACATTTCGCACCTCATTTACCGCCTGTTCCAGGCTACGAACCCGCTGCTGGACAGCACCAACATCGGTGTTCATGCGCGAGATGGCGGTCTGAATTTGGCGCAACAGGTCCGTGTTCTGGGCAATCGCCTGGGTCAGCTCGTGGCTGAGATCATAGGGATCATCGTACTCATCGTCCGATGGCTCCACAATCGCTACGCTGCTATTGCTCGTGTAGTTGTGGCTGTCATGTGCATAGTTGGCGGATTTGGAGCCATAGCCATTGGTCAGTGGCGGCGAAATGTGGCCATTGGTCACCACTGGGACCGCACTGGGGCCGTTCTCTTTTATCGTTTCGGATGTGGCCAGCGGTGCCTCCTCCAACTCCGCCTCCCCGTTACAGCTAGATCCGTGCTGTGGGCTGTTTGTGCGCGAATGGAACGGCGAGTTGGGATGCGACTCGGCCAGCTCTCGCATGCCCGGCGATACCAGCTCCAGTTCGTCCAGATTAATGTTTCCCAGGTTATCGAGGCTGCCGACAAAGTTCTGCACGTTCTCCGTGAACGACATTGTCTCAATAATCTCCTGCAGGCTCTCCACGTAGCGCTGCATGGCCTGCTCCTTGCTCATATGACGGTTATCATTCCACGCGTCCCATTTGGCCTTGCCAACGATGTCCCAGAAGCCGGGCTTTCGCTGCAGGCAGGCTCCCTCTGTAGCCTGCTTGAAGAGGCCGTAGAACTTGAGCATCATGCCGGTGCTGGGCTGATAGGGTCCATTCTTGGGCAGTCCCTTGATCACGTTAACCGCGGCCTGGAAGCGTTCCTCGATGGCGGCCATTCCTGCAAGATTAAGTTAATGGTTGATTATTTTCCGTAATGCGCGATTATCGGAATGCGGGCGATAAGATATACATATGTACATAAGCTCATCGGCTGGCCAAGGCGATAATCCCAGAGTCGAGAGATGTGGTCAATAGCTTTTGGCTGCCGCTTACAAATTACCTACTTATTTCGCTATTTTGCAATCCGAATTGGTGTTGCAAGCCCCTGCTCCGCTGTCTGCTCTATTGTCTCCCGTTTATTGATTCCGCTGGGCAATCATACATAGATTCGGGGCGACGTTTTCGGATGCGAGGCGACCGCTGACCGCTGGTGGACAAAGTTCGAGTTCTGAAGTTCAGTTCTTCTGAGCTTCGGCTGAAGCTTTCCACACTGTTCTTATCGACCTCGGCCAATCGACGAGCAATTATTGCGCTGTTCCTATGCTCTTGGCTGGCGTAAATCCGAGTTGCAATCAAATAAAAACTAAACAAAAACTCAAAAACTCTCTCTCCGTGATGGCAGTGTTGCCAGTTTAGCTCATTTCAGGCTAGACTTGGCTTATTTGAAAATGCAAAAACGGCCGTAAAACGAGATTATTTCTAAAAACTTTTTTTAATATTCAGATAAATATATTTTAGCTTTTATTGTAATACTTAAAATATGTATTTTTTTTTCTAGCACTTTTGAAATCCTATTTGTTGTTTTGTTTGCTTTTACTCTCGCAAACTAGCTTAATCGAGGGCTCATCACTGGCAACACCAAAGAAAACAGAGTTTGGTACAGAAAAAAATACTGAAAAGTGTGGCCGTAAATCATCGATGACGAGAAAAAATAAAAATAAAAGAAAAAACCAAGGTAACAACCATTTGGAAATCTCAGGGCAAAGGTGAAGGAGGGTGACGCAGATTTGGCAAGACGCAGAATGAGTGTAATTACTATATAAGAAACCAAGTACGAAAATATTTCTTCAAGTTCAAAATTCGAAAAATTAAACAAACTTTTTAAACTATCGATAAAAGCAGTTGCACCCATTGCTATAAGAAATACCATCGTCATCCGTGGGAATTCCTCGCACTTCTGTATACGGTCACTCACTTTTTCATTTCGTCAAAATCAGTAATCGAAGTGCTTAATTATTTGCATTATTTTTAACCAAACGCAGAGCTTTCCGAAAGCTGCCATCGTCGAGTCAACATAGTGCCAGCGCTGGCCCACGCAAAATACCCAATATCCGGAGGTTAGCGGAACGGAATAGGGAATCGCTAATCAAAAATCGACATTGAACGCAAGGGAATTTCACAAGATCTGCGAACAGAGGGCGGGTGTCTGCCAGCGGAGAGTGACTTCATTGCAATCAAACATGAAATTTGCTGCAACGACGACCAGAGCACGACATTTTTGTACTATCGCCCAGCAGCAGAGTGTGAATAAAATACGCCCGCAACAGCCGTCGACCTTCATTCCGCGATCGGAGTTGAACATTTGCAAGCGCCGCGTGCAGCAGCTCCAGAGACAATCGTGTAGAATTTCCAAAAATTGGAAGCACCAAAGCTTCTGCATAGGTGCGTCCTGATCAAAATCGTTCCCAAACACAACTAGCCCCCGAGAGACAAGAACAAAGCCCGAATTCTAACCTAAGTTGCGTTCGAAGAAGAAATCAATAAATTGGTGAAAAGGAACCACGTGCGTTTAGTTGCCGCCAAAGCGGAGAGTGTAGACATTTTTGCGGTCGTGTAGACTTTTTTCTTCTTCTTCGCCTCCATCTTTGGACAGAAGGACACACTCGGCTACACGGAATCGGTTCCGATTTTTTCTTTGTTTTCTGGTGTGCCGAAGCAGGCCAAACAATAACAAAGCAAACGTCGTCGTCGTCGTTGAGTTCAAACAAAATACGTGAACATCGCAAAAACAGATCGGCTAACAACAACAGCAACATGCCGCGACGCAACAAGAAAGCAGGAGCAGGCAAAGGTGAGTCACAAGAGACGAAACGAGATGGGGATAGATGTGTGGCCGGTGCAGGCGAAATTTTCACAGCTGCTTTTTTCGCTTGACCTTTGCATTAGTCATTCCATTCGTCATGACTAATAAATACTGTGTACTATGTGCACTAGATTGTGTATTTCGTTGGCTTCCAAAAACAAAAGCTTTTTGTGCCCACAACCTGTTTGGCAATATCAGCCGAAATGTTTACGGGGCACTCCCCATTAGGTGAACACATAAGACACCCAAGACAATATTATTTAACAATATTTCGGCAGTGCTTTGAATTTAACATGTGTTTAAAAATATTCTAGATTTGTACAATTATTCTAATCTGATAATTTGATTCTCACAGGGTATTTAACTTGTAGAGTACCCACTGTTATTGCGCTTTGTTGCTGTGCTGTGTTGGCATGAAAAGCTCTTCACGCGCTCAGCTGGCTACGCAACAACACAAGTAATGAACCGAACGCCAAATATATATAAATGCTTGAATATATATAAATGTATATACATATGTACTTGTATGTACGGTATAGAGGTATTCAAACACACATGCGAACGTTCAATGCCAGCTTATCAGAATCACGCAAACGAAAAAAAACAGAACGGAATGCCTCAGTTCTATAATCGCAGGGTATCATTTTGGGTTTGATTTCAATAAAGAATGTGTATTGCTTAAAATAACTGAGGAGTTAAATTTCAATGTTTATTATTGGATTTTCCAGCACTGTATGGGTATTTAAAACCCAAAGAATGCGAAATATTGTACTGAAAACGAGTTAAAGAGATTGAGAGAGAGTGTTATTTGTTATACTTATATCTTATATATATTACATCTGGTGCCATTATCTTATATAATATATAAAGATCATGTTTAAAAATATTTGACCATTTAACCTATTATATTAAATTTAGGGTAACATAAGGTACATCATTCTGTTGCGCCTATCTATTACATATATTCACCCATTGCTTTTGAAAATCAAAAAAGACGCGGAAGAAACTATTTCTATCCTCTCGTTGCTCAGCCGCCTTATCGAGGTGACCTAAAAATTATGCAACTCTGTGTTATGCAGCATGTACCTTCACTTGAGCCAGATTGCTTGCTCTCCCGAATCTAATCCAAACAACTTTCAGACCGCACCAACAGCTGTTTTTTACCTGCAGTAGTTACAGCATGCTGTGTCGCTGTTCGCCTTTGTGTAAAAGGTGAAAAACACGAGGCTGAGGCGGAAACTACCTTGCCCCAAATAGAAAACAGGCAATGGAAAATCGCCATAATGAAAGTTGTTGTTGAGTTCGACGACGGGTTTTCTTTTCTTTTCTTTCTTTGGCTTGTGGCAGTAAGCAAACAAAAACTGCCAAGAGAAAGACGCCAAAACTTGTTGCACAACATTTCCTCTCAAACCATATGGTCTTGAAGGTCATTGCTGTGTAGCGAACAATGTAATTGAATTTCTAATTTGAATGCTCACTACATACTTACTTACATACTATAAATATTTATGTATTTGGATGGCTTAAATTAAAATGAGTTCAAGCAAGAGAATGGGTAGTGCTTGAAGACGGAAAAGCTTGGCGTTGGGTTTGACAAGCACTGGGCTCAGTTGGAGTTTCAAGTAGTTTGATAGATTTTGTAGCCATTGAAGAGACTGGGTGGTATATTCCAATTAATTTTATGAATTTAATCTATTGAAGACTTAATTACAAAAATATTAATAATCATTAATAATAATATTAATTTGCAGGCCGCACCAATGACTCAAATTCTGAAGACGAATCCTTTGATAATGTTAGCGTTTATTCGCACGTCTCGGAGGTTGCTTCTTCGGAAGCCACCGATGAACTGGCCAACGAGCGCTACGAGGAGAAGTTCGAGAAGGCCCTAGAGCAGGCCACCGAGAAGTCGGCCCAGACCCGTGTTCAGGCACTTCAAGCGATTTGCGAACTGCTCATGCATCGCTATATGCCAGATTTTGTGGAGGACCGCAAGATGACCCTAATGGACTTTGTGGAGAAGAGCATACGCCGGGGCAAGGGACAGGAGCAGGTGTGGGGCGCTCGGCTCGCCCCCCTTCTGGTGCTTCAATTGGGCGGCGACGAGGGTTTCTCAAAGACCATGAACCAGTTCCTGTTGACCACGGTGCAGGACAAATCGGTGGGCTTTGATGCTCGAGCCAAGTGCTGTACAGCCCTGGGATTGCTGAGCTTTCTGGCCTGTGAGGATGTGGGAGAGTTGGTGCAGCTGATGCAGTACTTTGAGGCCATCTTTGCCGGCAGTTATTTGCGGGGCGATGACAAGACCCCAGTGTCTGTCACCGCTGAGGCGGGCACTCTTCACGCTGAGGCCCTATCTGCCTGGGGATTGCTACTTACACTAATACCATCCGGTGACTTTGTTTCGCTCATGACAACTGGTCAGAACATGTTCCCGTAAGTACTCTATGAAACTCTTAAAGTAAACTTGTAAATTAAGGATGAATTTTGAAAATTAGTAAATATATTTGAATTGAATCACTTGCAGTTCTATCAAGAAGTTTTTGGGCCTTTTGCAATCCACACACTTGGATGTTCGCATGGCCGCTGGCGAGACTATTGCTTTGATCCTGGAATCGGGCCGTGCCCACGACGAGGACTTCCTGGAGGAGGATATTGCTGAGCTCTGCGAGGCTGTCAAGCAACTGGCCACCGATTCGCACAAATACCGTGCCAAGCGAGATCGCAAGGCCCAGCGGGCCACCTTCCGTGATGTGCTGCGCTACCTAGAGGTGAGTGATCTTGATGTTTGTGTTACACATTTATTCAAACTAAAATAATGCACAAGACTTCAAATCGAGGAAGGACTAGACTAGACTACTTCATGTCATTGCAAGTGAACTTGAGCTCGTGCTTGCAATACTTGGCCAAGCACTTGGAGTGATCGTGCAGCTTGTTGCGCATAATGACACAACCATTGCGACTAATCGAGTCCATGTACTCTGTGAAGTTCGGCATCTTGCGGTATGTGGTTGGAGCTGCGCTCCAATGTGAGTTGCTGCCAGATTCGACAAACTGTGAGGAATCCGAGAAGGTAGTCTTGAACGGCTTGTATGTCTTCTCGCACTCGTCCCGCGACACCTCATAGTCGGCAGAAGTTTCACGTTCCAGTTCGTTCATCACATTCGAACGGAACTCTGAGCAGGGTCCGCGTTCGGTCATCATCTTGTTGGTGTGTTGCTTGGAGTCGTCCTCAGTCTTCAGGCTCTCGTATATCCCATCCGGATACTCGTTCATGTTGCAGAAATCGATTTGATAGGTCGTGTACATGCGGTTCTTCTCTAGCCTTCGACTCAGCTCCTCTTTGGGCAGGACCTTGAGCCGTTCGTACAGGTCCGGGTAGACTGTGCGCAAGATCTTTAGGAACCGATTGGGTTGCATTTGGTGGCAGTCCGTCTCCGTTGAGAAAGCCATATTGTCCGCTTGATTCTGGGTAAGCTGGGTGGGTATGATTCGCGGATCCACTAGCTTACCCATCGGAGCAATCCCTGTCCACTCAACGCCGCCACAATCCTTGGCCGCCAGAGGGATTTTGATCTTGTCCTCGTCGATGCATTGACACTCGATGATCTTGGGAGCTTCCTGACCACCGGGGCGCGTGAGAAACTCGTACCTTTTGGCATTGGGTGTTACATAGTCATGCTGATAAGTTGATAACATCATTTTGAAGGCAGTTTATATTAAAAAGTAATCAAGACAAGAATAGAGATCCCGTTATATATTTTTTTTTGGTTTTTTTTTTTTTACACCAAGAATTTTTGTATTAAAACATAGAATTTCGTCTGCTCTGCAAGAAATGAAAACTACAAATGTGATTATTACGTATTACCCAAAATTAAATAGGAATTTACAAGCGTGGCCTACCTTGATTAATTTTTTGTTTGTTACTTTACTTTTTTTATAGGAGGACATTTCACCCGAAATTAGCATTCGCTTTGGAAACGAGTCTCTGACTTTGGATGCCTGGTCCATACACCATCAGTATTCGGCTATGTGCACAGTCATGGGTCCTGGTATGACATCGCAGCTCCAGGAGAACGAGTTCATTCGTGACATTTTCCAGCTGGGACCGCGTCCCACCAACACGGGCATCAATGGCAACGCCAAGATCAAGCCCTCCAAGCTGGAGCGGGTAAGTTGAGAATTCTAGTGTTTTAAAGATATTTCAAACATAAAATATTGATTTTGTTATCGACTTTTCCATCAAGTAAATGATACAAAACCGATATATTGATATTTTCTGTATTTTGATTTGATTTAAGCCATTTCCCTGGATTACCAAACTAACGTTATACTCTTTTTTCGTTTTGCAGCACCTCGTTAATGCCGCCGCATTCAAGGCACGTTCCATAACACGCGGAAAGAATCGTGACAAGCGTTCGGCCGTTGTTACCTAAAGCTACTCCAATTATGTTTTCAACAGTGACCCGGAAACATTCATCTCAAAAAACCCGATAGCCAAGACCTCTGGACTAACTAGTTAAATTTTATTTAATTTTAGCTTGAACCAGGCAGAGCGTGTAGCCAAAGCTGAAGAACTAAGTCTAAATTTAGGATAATTTTTGCAACTAATGTAACAAAATTGTTCTAGTTTTTAAATATTTAAATATTTTTGAATATTTATTGCTTAGCGCAACTGTAGTTGTGTTTCTCTTACTTGATTCTTAGACTTTGTGAATTTTCAATTTGGATTTGCACTTTGATTGTTACTCTAACTTCAATTGGGGGCCACCGAACCCATAAGTTTGTTGATCATTATTTAATTACAAGCGTATACAATATCTATTTCTGCTTCAAATAGTTGCTAAAATAGTTGAATGGGATAATACTAAAGTTGGTCATAGCTTGACTTGCTTTTATTACGTGTATATTATCTAAGCTAAATAATTATTAGTATATATACATATATATATATTTTGTAGTAGATACGTGTAAAATAAATGATTTTAGGCTTAAACACTAAACAAAACTTTTTTATTATGCGGAGTTGGTGATGTGAAAATGTCAATCTATAAAGCCGTTTCTTAGCCAAGGTCAAAACCACCTACGAGCTTGGTTCTTTTGGAACTCCAGGGCTGAATCCTCAAGTGCAGCGCATACATTTCCGGGGAAATTCTTTATGCTTTATATCAGTCATTAAAATTTTGGTTTTTATACCCTTGCAGGGTATTATAATTTCAGTCAGAAGTTTGCAACGCAGTGAAGGAGAAGTTTCCGACCCCATAAAGTATATATATTCTTGATCAGCATCAACAGGGGAACTGACTACAACTACTGACAACTAGACATGTCAGGAAGAAATCGATTTTTTGGCCAATTTTGCGAAATTTGATAAGGGGTTACATCATTAAAATTTTTGATTTTGATAAAAAATTGAATTTTCAAAATTTTTAAATGAAGTATGCAGATTTATTAACTGTAGAAAATCTAGCACAGAACAGTTTTCCGATTTAAAATTAATTCTCTTTTGGCCGAGTTTTGATATTTTTAATTTAAGAAAAATTAAGAAGTTTTTTAATATAAAAAATCCGAATTTATAATACAAAATAATATTTTTCTAAGTCAAGGAATCATTTCCGACCCCATAAACCATATATATTCTTGATCAGCATTAACAGGGGAATCTTTCTAGATATGTCAGGAAGAAATCGATTTTTTGGCCATTTTTGCGAAATTTGATAAGGGGTTACATCATTAAAATTTTTGATTTTGATAAAAAATTGAATTTTCAAAATTTTTAAATGAAGTATGCAGATTTATTAAATGTAGAAAATCTAGAACAGAACAGTTTTCCGATTTAAAATTAATGCTCTTTTGGCCAAGTTATGATATTTTTAATTTAAAAAAAATCCAGAAGTTTTTTAAAATAAAAAATCAGATTTTAGAATACAAAATAATATTTTTCCAAGTCAAGGAATCATTTCCGACCCCATAAACCATATATATTCTTGATCAGCATTAACATGCGAATCTTTCTAGACATGTCCGGAAGAAATCGATTTTTTGGCCATTTTTGCGAAATTTGATAAGGGGTTACATCATTAAAATTAGCAAAAATGGCCAAAAATTTTGATTTCTTAAAATTTTAAATTTGGTATGCAGTTTTTTTTAATTAATAAAAACTAACACAAAACTGCTTTCCGAATCGAAATTAATGCATTTTTGGCTTAGTTATGATATATTTTAATTGTTACCTGCAAGGGTATACAAACTTTTGCTGGCCAAAGTTAGCTTTCTTTCTTGTTTAAATTTGGGTTAAGTACGAGTCTATTCTATCCTGAGAGCCCTTGTCTAGGACTCCCCACAAGGATTTATACATTGGCCAAACAAAAATAAAAGAAAATACATAAAAGTTTTATATTTATAAATTCTAAAATAATAAAATAAGCTCAACTGTTATTCCCAACCCCCAATTTTAAAGACCCCCCCAAAATATGGCATAAAACAATTAGTTTGTAAGTTTTATAAATTTTTTATTATTCTTTAATTGTTTGTTTGTTTGTTTTTTTTTTATCACAAAAATTGTATGGTACCTTAAATTATATATGTTGGATTTTGCTTTTCTCTTCTCTTAAGGACTGTGTGTAGGTTTTACTTTGCTTTCGACAAATCGTGTGTGTGTGTAGCAACTACAATAAATTGCATATATATATGTATATGTATATATGGGCGCAACATATATGTAGGTGTATGTATCTATATATAAATTAGCTTCTTAAATGGTTAACTTAGGATTTAATACGAAACTTATACCAATCGAATACAAGGTAAAAAAAGTATGTAATTCGCTTATTTTAATATTCGCCAAGTACTTGTTCCAAGGATGAAACCGAATATGAAATGGATGAAATTGAAAAATGATTTTTTAAATTAGGAAGTAAACAAAAAAAAAGTAAAAACTAAAGGTCAGCATTATGGGCTGACTTACTGGCGCATCTTTTCAGCTAATCAGCTCATCGGGCTACTTGGCAACTCGTTCATATACTCATCATAATCTCAAGAAATTCTCGGTTCTCTACTACTGACCTACACCTCTTACACTACATATATAATATTTGGCTTCTTTTAATACATTTCGCTTTTGGAAATCCGCATAATGATAATTTGAGAGACGAAATTGACTCGCTAATCGAAACGCTAACGTGTTAGCTAAAACCTATATACACGGTTGAGGTTTTGAGGGGGAGCATCCATCCCCATAAACTAATAATTGAGCATTGAGCAAAATGTGTGCTAAACGCATTCTAAACTAAGGTAAGTAAATAGATTTTTAATGTCTGTAAGTTCAGCTGATGTGTGTGTGTGAGTGGATCGATCATTTTAGGAGGCCTGTGCTCCCGTCCTAGCCGCAGCAGCTGTTGAGGTGCTGGCACTGCTAACCTCCTCGCAAATGGTGTGCAGCTTCTCCATCTCCGAGCTGGTCACTATATTGATCGAACTGACTTTGGCACGCTGATAGGCCACCACTGTATTCTCGCCCAGGCACTTGACGCACACGTAGCCAATGAGAACGGCGATGCCAACGGTCATGACGCGCACCAATGGATCCACGTACATCTGGATGACAACCCAGGCAGTGGCACCGGTCACGCACATCAGGGTGATCAATATAACAGTTTTGGACCAATGCTGAATGGTGAAGCCCTTGTCCCATTCGAGTCTGCAAATGAAAGAGAAGAAATTTAGGTTTAGAAATTACATTTGAGCTGAGTTTGCAGAAAGTATTGATACTCACTTCTTGGACTTCTCGATCTCGTAGGGATGCCCGCAGACCTTGCACGACAGCTGAGCCTCCGAATTGCTGCAACTCTCCACCAGCCAACGCTTGAGGCACTCGTGATGCACTGAGCTCACGTCGCCGGTGCACCGGCAGGGCTGGATCAGTGGCTCGGGCTTATCGGTGTCATAGCAAATCCAGCAATCCTTCTTGTTCAAGAACGATTGACCCTCCTCGGGCGACAACTTGTTGGTATCCGCATTGAGCGTGGGTATCGATGGATCAATTTGGCGCGATAGCAACTTCCGGGGATTTAGGATCCATAATTGTTCAGGAGCCATTGAATTCCACAGGCAGCAGGGAAACCACAGAGCCACTCCGATCTCGGCGATGCGGAAAATAATGTCATGCCAGTTCCGCGAATTAACAGGAACTCTGCGGGTGGTTAGGAATAATGTAAAGCAGCTGTTTTGGCTAATTAAAAACGAGGTTAAAAACTTACTTGGCCTTCCAGAAATCGCCCAAAGTTTCAGAGGTGAGAAAGCCCACAATCACAATTAGCATCACGGCCTGACTCAGCAGCCCGAAACGCGACTGATGCAACTGCGAGGCATTTACGATCGCCTCGCTGGGGCCCAGGATCTTGCCCGTTTGATCATAAACGAAGCCGCCGCGCAGCTTAAAGAACACCTCCACGCCGTAGATGAGGAAGAAGACCACCACGATGAGGAGTAATACTGCATAGCATCCGTTGAAGATGTGGGCGTAGTCGCGTCGTTCCGCGTTAATCAACGAGTTAAAGACCTCGATGCCAAACAGGCTGTACAGGAAGAAGTTGAAGGCCACGAAGCCGAGGAAGCTCTTCGAGAGGAACTGCGACTTCTCCCAGCGAATGTCGCGCAGGTGAAAGATCTGTAACGGCGAACGGCACAAATGCGAATGAATATAATGAGTAACCAGGTTCTCCACCTCCTAACACAGTTTATATTTCATTTTAGGTTCTGGTGTACGTACTCTCTCGCCTCAAAACTTAATTAATAGCGGTTGGCCTATCGGGAGCGGGGGAGGCAGGCCCCAAGATACGTTCCGCAAAAACAATTGAAATTGTCCCGAGACTTGCGGGTGCGGTTGTACTCGACTCGTTATCGCAACTGGCAAGTACAAGTGAACTTCGGATACAAGGTAAGAGCGAAGCACAATGGTGCCCGGTCAGAGAGTTTCCCCCGTTCCACAACCAATTGTCGGAGCAATCAAATAAATATATTGCTACGTCAGGCTGTTCAATCGCCATTTTGGAGCTGATTAGTCCTACTTAGTGGTGGGCTCGTGACTAGGAAATATTACCTAGCTTTGGCTTATCAAAGAAATTTATGAAATGTTTTCTTATACTTGGTGGTGAAGATAGCCAGAAGCTTTAAAAAGCTGGGTGAAATGTTCTTTAATTTCTTATCAGAATCATATTGTTGTTTTGCTTTCTTAATTCAACAAGAACTTTTACCCAAAAATCAGTCAGTTTACTAATCTATTTATTCATTTTAAAAGCTTTCTTAGTAAATACCTCCAAGTTTAGACAGTTGGCTCTATCGAAGTTTATTAATGCTTTCTTTTTAGCCAAAAATGTCCACTAGGCAGCGAACTTTTGAACATTAAGCAGGTGGATTCGAAAAATGTCCCCTAAATATTAAATAACGACAACTAATCGGACTTTCCGCATTAGTTTTTGCGGACGAGAATTGCGAATTCTCAGGATTATATTCGCAAATTCTTATTCGGGTTCCTTAAATGAGAGCATTTGCCGTCACAAAACCCATGGCAGATGTTACGAGCTAATCCTACTATACAAGATTCACTCTCCTGACCTTTAGATATCAGACTTAAGACACAATCTTATTTAGACTGCAATCTTATTTGGACTGCACCAACACTCACCTCGGCCCACATGCAGACAATCAGGGAGGCGCAGGTCATGAGCAATGGGTAGTAGGCGGACATCAGGGTAACGGCCCATTGTGGCTGCAGATCCAACTAAAAATAAAATCCCAGTTAGGGGTAAATATAAAGATCAAATCGTCGGTGATTGAAATACTTACTGGAGTGGTGAAGTAGGCTCCACGCAGTGAGGCTGCCACAAAGACCATGAAGTAGAGCAGCTTCTGGGTGGTGATGCGACAGGCGCGTAGGATTGAGGGCTGCTTGAGCCTCTGATACTCGGCCACGATGCAGATGAGCAGCTGGATGACCGAGACCAGAGCCACCACATAGAAAACGGTGGAGATGCCGGCGTAGTAGGGTAAGTTGAAAATGTCGCACTCGTTGCCCGCATAGCGAATGTCACAGACGCAGGTGTTGTTGACACAATCGCCGCGTCCGGAGCAGCTGAGATCGTTGTCCGGCGTGAAGGGGCCATAGATGCCCCCGGCGGCCGCCTTGCTGTGACCATTCCGCATCTGGCTGGCCACTGCCGCCTCCAGCGGCGATTGCAGAACTCGCTTCGAGCAACGCATTAAGGTATCCAGGCTGGGTAGCATTCTATATTAAATCAACTGCAAATAGAGAACAGAATCGGGCAGTTAGTAGGGGGTGTAAACTTAATTAATACATCGCCAGAGCACCAAGGTTGGCAGATGGATGGCCAACAAAAAAAAACAAACAAAGGGTGGGGTGTCGTTTAAATAAACATTGAATTTGTTTTGTTGTCTGGCCGGCGGCCTGGCTGCTTGCTCTAAAAGCAAATGCAAATGTTTGCACAGCCGACCCGGGCCTGGAGCTCTGACATCAGGGGTACTCCTTAAGCTTTGACTCAAACAAATAAGTAGAATCAATTTTCTGATTTATTCGCTAGGCAAAAACATGCACAAAGTACGCAGTATTTATAAGATTAAGAGAATTAAGTGATAGGTGAAAATATTCTGTAGAATTTTAGAAATCCCCTAAAAAGGCGTCTAAAAGTATGCAATAAAATGTTTGAAAGTGGCTTACATTTGACGGTTTAGAATTTTGTAGCATAGTTATAGACACCTTTTAAGAGATTTTAAAATCCAGAGGATTTCTCTAAGAGATATACTTTTTAAAAATTAAAGGATATCATCAGAAATGTTTTGGTTCAAAAGTAATTTAAATGAGGAAATTGCATGATTTTAAACACCCCTTTAATTAATTTTAAATATATCACCCCATATATAAAGAGTTTTACACAAACATTTAATACTAAACAATATTTAAACCCATTTTCAGCTCACATTGCTTAACCCTACTGAATGAAAACAAGCAACTGACAGTGCCCAAGGGTGCTGATGGAATACGAAAGAATATTGCGGGAGGGTAAAATGGCAAAACTCAATGCCTATGGGGCCTTTGGCATTATTATGCCAGCAACAATTCTAAGCCAGCCACAGTCGTCTGTCCATCAATCAAAAGGCACACACATCGTCGCCATCAGAAATGGCGAGAGAGACGAGGCATCGATAAAAATGCCTGCCAGCAACTTGACACCCACAATATCAAATATATATATTGGGACACCAGGCATCATGGCAATCCATTGAGTTGTCGTTCTATATTAACCAATTGAAATGCACGAGTCTCGGGTGTCGGTCTCTTCGATATGGTCAAACCCATTGATATATACATATCCAATTCGAAATTTCCTCTTCCCTTTAAATGGTATATTAATTACACTGAAATGTTCAACAACTTTTGCTAATTGCTACATTTGTTTTTAATTGTTATGGGCTTTTATTTCCAGAGAGGTCGCTCTTTATCACTTTTCTGATTGATAAGAATCCTTTCTAAGAAATTAAGAAATAAAATTCTCTATATACGTGACTCAGGCTACGTAAGGTAGAGAAATGGTAATGTATACAAATTTTAAACAAAGCTATTAAATTGATTTATATTTAGAAATATGACTGCTGCGCATCTTAAATTGAATTGATTAATGTATTAATTTGCACAGGAAAAGATTAGAAAAATCGCAAAATGCTTTCCCGGGCGTACAGAGTTGAAGAATAACGGGTATCCACCCTTTTAGACAAACAGGTTTGATCATAAATCAAGTTTTGCCACATTTGGGAAATCCTTTTTTGGACAAACACAAATAATATAATAAGCCGAGGGGCGCACAGGCCATAAATAAAGTGTTAAGGTTAGACGTTAGGCACATAATGATGTTTTTTCCCATTTTAGTAGCTGTTGCCAACAACAAAACGTCGACGGCCGGCGATAAGATAAAGTTAGCCAAAAGTCAAAAGACAGACCAAATTTTAGCTCAAACTTTGTGCAGTAGTATGTAGTATTATTGAGTGGATTTTTATATAATTATTTAATTTTATTCAAATTCAAATTGTTGTTTCTTTTAGTTATTACAACGCTTGATAAGACACAAAAATGTTCTATATATTTTGTACTCAATTGCAACTAGGATAGAGAATAATCTCTATCTATGAACAATCGATAATGCAATACAGATAACGCACTTGAATCTATATCATATATGTTTTACTTTTTTTTCAGGGCTGAGTCATAGGGTTCACACTCTTAGCTAAACTAAACTCCTTTCGAAATGTCTGAGGTATGATAAGAAAATGTCAAGGCTATAGGTCGGGCTTCAATTTGAATAATATTTCTGGAAGCTACTATTTCTTGTTGGTTGAAAGACCGCTGACAGGAGGACTCTAGGGAAATTTATTGGAGCGGAAATATTAGCTAGGGGGGCAATCAGTGGGCCCAGATGGTCTGATAATGGGCACCCACCATTATAATAAATGTAATTCCTCTGCGCTTCGCTTTCGGTTTCATTTGTTGCACAGCTGATGATGATCATGGGGAAACCAAGACCGGGGCATTTTCACTAGTTTCTGCTTGGCTGGGGGGCTATCCTCCGCTTCCCCTTCAATGTATGTATATTACAGCACACAAAAATAGCACGCAAAAGCACAAAGGCGGATATATTTATGAGCTGCACACACATATGTTTGTGTTGTTCAGTTAGTGGAACGCTCCGGCACCGATCATCGCGCGAGCGTTAAAGTTTTCAGACTGAAGTGAGTACATTTACAGCCGATCTTCACTGCGTGTGTGGGTCCATTATACTCATTCTCTCTGTGATTCAGCGACTCTCTTCCACTCACGAGTTGATTTTGAGTAGTTTTGGAGGCAACAGTTCTTCGTTCTTCGAGTGCCGGCAACTCGTATCTCTTATTAACTCAACACAGCAACTCGGCAATTAATTTCCATCACGAGTTGGCGGCGCGCGTTAGCATTGGCTTAATAAATGTATCCATAAACAAACAGAGAAATTCCTGCCAAAAGAAGAAAAGTTTCTGAAAATTGAAATAAATTTAATTTGCCACATGGACAAACGGCCTACGCAGCGCTCTGCCTTTGAGCAATTAACAGAAATATTTGAATTGTAAAACCCAGCTAATCGGCAAATTTAAATGCCGATGCATGAAAACATTTCTAACTATTATATTTACAGGTTTTTTAAGACCGAAAAACACGTACTTGAGTAAATAAATAAAATGTAACACCCAGGCTATAAAAGAAAAACCTGTAAACTTTATTACGAGAGTCAAAAAACTTAATAGGAGGTAATTTAAAATTAACTACCCAAAATTATAGGCTGTGTATAAGTTGTATACTAAAAATAAACACTCATCGTAATAAAATTACAACAAAGTGTGGCATTCAACTAATTGGGGATGATCTATATATAAATCGGTAGGATTTTGAAGTTTCTTAAAAAGGTTTCCCCACTATAGTTTATATATTTATATAAAATATATATCATTTACTATGTTTATTTGCATACAGTTGCTGAATATAAAATATTAGATTCTAAAAAAGCTACATTTATACGTTTTTTCCTACTTTACAAAGTTTATTGCATACTTTTAGACACATTTACAAGAGATTTAAAAGCCGCAGTAATACCTTTTGATAAGCCCATATTTTAAATAAAATTAAATCTTTAAGTTTGTAAAAATATATTAAATATTGAAACATTTTTAAACCTCCTCACGCTGCTAATCATAAAGTGTGATTTCCCCGCAGTGCTAAGCAAGTTTCTTGGTTTCTTTACACAAAAAAAAAAAAACAACTCAATTTTTGAAACTAGTTTTCAACGCCCGCCAGCTGAGTTACAACCAACTGGTTTATCTGATCTAGGTAGAGCTTATTTGCAGGAGAGCCTCGGGGAGCTCCGAGCTCAAGCTCAGGGCTCTTGGTTGAACGAACGCTGCTCACCAGTGTTTTATTTACACGTACTCGCTTGGCAAACATTAAATGTTGATCACGTCACGATATCATATATACTACATATAAGGTATAAGCACTCCCCAGCGATTACTATCCGATGTGCGCCGCTTCTGTTGTCTACAGCACTTTAGATTAGGTTCTTTGAACTGCACGCAACTGAACTTGTTTCGATAATTAAGGAGCAAATAATTTGTAGTAATTGAAATTTGATTATGCTCTGCAGGTGCTCAGATATATAGAATTTGAAATAATAATCTAATTGCCACGTTACAGGTTCAACAGTCGCGTATATGAATGTGGCGTGGCTATCCACGCCCATTAACTAGCGTGTAATAAGCACTTGAAAACGTTGACAGAAAATTATAAACATTTGCCTAAAAGGGCAAGTTTATGAAAGGAAAGTTTTCGAGTGAGCAGAGGAAGGGATAGTCTTTAATAAAAAATAATAACAATAAAACGATTCAACTGGTAAAAATCCCAGGAAAATAGAAATAAACATATGATTGAAATTGACTAACTGCGACACTCTCGATTCGGCCTACGTGAGGTCTAGGTGAGCATACTGATTGATAATAAATTGAACAAATATATGGAGAGAACACCCCACACCTAACCCAATTGAAAAGCAAACTCACGACCTTCAAATTAAATTTGAATTAACTTCCAAGTGACGCCAGTTCGGCGTACATAAGTCAATTAATTTCCATTTAGCTGTCATTAGTGTTCATTAAAAGGAAAACTGAAAACTGTTGACTCAAAGGCAACATCCCATGAAACGTGAAACTCTCAAAAGCTGCTAATTGGGGCTATTATGAAGTGAGGGAAGATTTCGCCAATTTCTCAACAAACACGAGAGACTACCGGGGGGAAAAGCCGGCACGAATTAAAGTGACAAAATAATTTCTGTTGATTAAATCTTATTTAATAATTAATAACTGACGTTTCTTTTCAGGTTTCCTCTTATCTAGTTAAATCTGCAAGAACTGGTAAGGAACTGGTTTAAAGCCAGTTAAATGCTGAGTAAACTAACTTAACCGGCTTAGGATGCCGCTGAGATTTTTCTAAGGTTGCAAATATCTATATTATTAAAGCAGGGGGAAAATATTCCCGGAAAAATAAGAAAAGTGGGAATTTATTGTCTAAACTCATGACTTAAATATTGGTGGGAGTATGACTCATAGTCTGTGTATTGAGGAACCATGAGATTTTTTAAATTAAATCCACATTTGTTCAATATTTAATTCTTGTTATCAAAAATGATGTAGTTTGCACTTTGAATTCATAAATGCAAAGCAAATCATCATGAAATAATTATGTACTGATAACTATTGACGCCCATCAATACGATACACCCACTGAAATGCCTGTTAATACGTCATATTTCATGGATTTTCTTATCGCTTTCATATCTTCTCTATAAATTGAACCTCCTAAATTAAGTATAGTACTAACCAAGCTGATAATAAAAACCAGGTAAGAAACTGAACAAATTGACTCATGATGTACCGCATTGTGACGACATTTTCAATAAGAGTGCCACCTGCTAAAACCTTCTTTGTTGAATTATTATTTCAAAGCTTACATGGTAATATAAAGTTCATAAGAAAATGAATATTTAATAAAAATATCGAAAAGTTTGTAATAATATGGATTATTAATTTATAAACTCAATCGATATCGCTACTGTACACTAGTATACTTATTCACAACTATTTCAAATCTACTATTTTATATATTTTCTTATTTTAAAAAAATATATTTAATTTTCATGCATTTTACATATTTATTAAACAGAATTCATGCGATTTGTAACGATTCTAGGGGAACAACACCTTCAGCTAAGTACTCACAAAGAATCCATTTGGGCAAACGATTATTAGAAGATTTTCTGATTATGAGTGCAAACTTTGACCCGGCTAAGTTGTGCTAAGCGTAAGCTGAAAGAGAAGCGCTGATGTTAGCTACTTTGTACATATATTTTAAATAGTGTGTCACGGAATATTAAAGTCAGATGCCAAAAGTTGAGTCCCCCACAAGAGAAAATAAAAATATAACAAAAATTTAACCCCAAAATTTTTTAAAACCTCAAAGATTAGAATTTTATGAGACTAAAAATAGTATTACTATTTTGTTCTATTTATCTAAAATATTAAAAAAAAGAAACTCATTATAAGAACATGATTTCAATGTGTTAAAAACTAGGACTTATGTTAAATTCTTTTGAAATTATTCCATTTATTTGTTATGTTATGTATCTAGGTACTTATAAAAAGTATCTTTAAAGGTATTGCCATAGCACCGGAGGGGGAATATTTAATAAGCCCACTGCCTAACCCTATTAAATAAATTCTCATTCCGACTGTCTGGTTATGCAGTTCCCTCCCCAAAAGCTGCCCACATCCACGACGCGTAATTTTATACGGAATACAGAATTTTCTGCCTACATTTACATATTATTTTACCCTTGGGCTGGCTGTGTACATTATATCCTCTTTCTGTCCCCGTGACTGGGTTTGCTTAGCGCGTGCCGTCGGCGTTTGGAAAAGCAGAAGACATGCCACCAACAAAAGCCAACTGGGCTGCGAGCAATACTATAAACGAATTAAGTGGATGATGATGTCTCGCAGAAATTGACTTCTTGCACTGACCTGCCCTCGATTTCGTGCAGCGGAAAATTGCGAGCGTTGCAGAAAAATCACAAGTATAAACAGAAAAATTTAAATATATATGCATGTATCCATATACATAAATATGCCATCACACGAAAGTTGCTCAGGGGATATCAATTAAACTGATTGAATCACTCTTAAATGAAACGCTTTGGCATTGTCACGACAGTTGGGTGGTAGGGCATAGCGGGTGTAGATTGGAAAAGTGAAATTGAGAGTACCTCACAGGTTTTAGACATTACAGTCTAGTCTGGACTAAAGATTCTGAAAGCGTGGGTTCTAAGGTCGATTTCTTTATAACATAAGTATTCTCTACGATTGTAACGATACTTATTACTTATATAATAAACGTAGAAATTGTATTATAATTATTTTACTAGTTATTCTAAAGTTGGGATATAACAAAGCAAATTTTAATAAAAATGTAGTGTAAAAACAACCTGCTGACAAAGGCAGAATGTCTGTTCCGATTTGTTATTAAATTAAGCTGATAAAATAACAATAAATGATATTAGATACCAATTTTATTCTTAATTCATTATGAATTTGCCAACTTTTACTAACTTAAGTATAACTAATCATAGAAACAGGAGGGAATAAACCATTTTTTTAAACAATAAATCTTTATAGTGTTTTTTATGCCTCCAAAAGTATGCAATGATCTAAAGTAACGTCCATTAGTATGTATTTTATAGTCGATACACCTGTACTAGTGGTATATTTACTGCGCAGATACACATGTTGAATCCCACATGCACTGGCTTATCTAGATATTGCTTAGACATTGATAACTCCGCTTTGTTGGCGTTTAACGGCACTCTTCGTATCGACCTCAATTCACACTTAGGGACTGCCGCATCATTTCTGACCGTTTTGTCATTGAAAGCAAGGGTTCCCTGTACCCGCCTATCAGACTTTGGGTGCAAGTAAATAGACACAAATATTTATTTGCAGACACCCAGATAATTTTTAGTTTTTTTTTTATGTGGCTAAAAATGATAAAAAATATAATGTGGAAAAAAGCAACAACAACGAAGAAGACGCCAAAGCACAGCGAATCGAAGTGAATGAACGTAGGTAAGGGTGTGTGTGTGTTTGTTTGTGCCAGTATATGTACATATGTATGTGTATTTGTTGAAAGCCCGTTACTTATGGCGAATGACGATGTGCAGAAGAGAGGGCGAAGAGAGAGGCGCTCAAATTATTGTTCGCTCGGTGCGAGTTAAGTGCAATTTGGGTGCAAATGTACTGGGCGAAAAGTGGGCGGCGCACAGTGGAAGAAAAGAGGGGAAAGTGGGCATATACACCGCGAAATGTCAAGGCCAAAATGCATTATTTAAGACAATATACGGGAATGGACTTCTATTCTATTTCTATGCTGGCTTAGCAACCATGCTAGACAGAGATCCCAAAAAAAGAATTTCAGTTGTATAAATATCCGTGACGAATAATTTTGGCACTGTACGATTCTAGGAATATCAGACGTGATAAATCAATATTATTTACAGTGTAATTACCGTTCACGTAATGCCAAACAGAATTTTCTGATTGCAGACAGGTAATTTATGACAATACTAGTTAGACGAGACTTAAGCCTATGACTATACCTAACGGGTGATGGTTTTTAAAGACTTTACTTTGTGAAATTTAAAATATTTTAAAGGTTTATAATCAGAAACATTTTTGATCAATCATATTTTCTTTCTGTGCAACAACATAAGCTCAGATCGTTGGGTGTTTGTATGTGTCTGTATTGTTTATATCCGTGAGTCAGTTGTTCAGCACTGTGCACCTGGAATCGCTTGTTAATGAGTCAGAACTCAGCACGCGACAATGCAAGAAATGCTAACTTGCACAAAATTATGTGCTTGCGTATTTTTATGCTTTTGTTGTTGGTAAGAGAAGAGGCGCACTCACCTAATACTTTGCGCAAACAAAAATAAAAGTCCAGAAAACTGTGTGTCCCAGATGATGTGGCTTCACTTCGCGTGGTCCTCTTATTGCATAAATAATCCTGTTTTTTTTCACTTTGTTGTTTTTCGTTTGTCACATCCTTTTTAGAGACGCGCAGTTCCCGTTTCCAAGTTGGCTTGCGCAGCACCGATTGCTTAAGCTCTAAACTACTATAACTACACAAGCACTGTCACTTTCCGAACCCAACGATGGGCAGTTTGTTGTTCTTTGCGGAATCTAATTATATATATTTTTTCGACTCGCGAATCGTGACAATAAAAAACAGTGTGGCCAGATGAGATTTTGTTTTCAATCTCTAAAAGTTGAAAATTTCCTCCTAAAAAATCCACAGCTTATATTCGAACCACACCTGATACTCAAACCACACAAATGTTGCTGCAGTTTCTCATAAACAAACTATATTGTTTAAATATAATAGTCCCTGCGGTGTTTGTTCACATGGCTAGTGATGCTATTCAAGAATATATATCGTTAATGTAGTAGGAGGATTATTGGCATGCTTGGCACTAAGCAAAAATACCTTGTATTCATTTTGTTAGAGCACAATTAGATGGAGTAAACTAAACAAAAGGTATGAAATATTTTTAAGCAACTTGAAATTCTCAACACAAAGACGATTATCTATTGCATAAAGACAGTTTCTTTAAATGAAATAGGCGTAAATATCATTTAATTGGGCTTTGAATGCTTTCTCGAAACATTTCCTGGCGTAGCTTGAGGTGCGACACCACCTCTTACTGGTATTTTGCACTTCCAATTAACTTTAGTTATAAATTAAGAGTCAATCCATTTCTTAATTCATTTAAGTATTCGTCAAACTTGAAATCGTTCAGAGTTTTCATTGAATTTAGTGAAAAATACATTATTCCGAACCTTGCCACTCACTGCTTGAACTCAAAACGTAAACAACACTATATCCGAGCCCTCTTATAATCCTTGATGAGCAGCTTTTGTGAACACAGATAACTCGGAAAACTCTGCTTCTGAAAATACCCTTTGAAACGCCTTGTTTAAGCCAAAAGTAAATCACAAAGTCCGAACGTGTTTACGTTAAATTACAAAGGGAATTCGCTTTATTACCAAATCAAGTTCTATTTATTGTTAACACATATTTAGAAGTTCCTGCAATGAACAAAAAAAAGATCGATTAGAAGCCTGCCGGGCCAAGGAGGGGCAAAAGAGAGACTTACTTGGTAATGAGGCCGTCCTTCTTGGCCAGACGCACAATGCAGTCATCGGACTCGCCCATGCGACGGATCTCGCCGCAGATGGCGTAGGTCTTGGAGCCGTCGGTCTGGCGGCCGGTCTCTGGGTCCACATCGACGATGCTCAGCTGCACGGAGGCGTGGTCCTTGGCGTGGATGATCCTGTTCGACGCCGAGCTGTGAATTCAGGAGGGGGAACGGGTAAGTACTCGGGGGCACAAATGCGCGGGGAACACGTGTTTCACTTACCACTTGCGGGGCACGTACAGATCAACATTCTCACCGGCGTCGTTCTCCATTTTATGGGGCTGCAAGGGAGACAAAACAATTAGGATATCACCTAAAAACTTATTGTGGCTCGAACGGCCGGTTAACTCACTTTTTTGTAGAAATTTACAAATCTAGCGACCGCAACCGTCGGTGGAGGCGAAAAAGAGAAAGAAATGACAGTTGGACGTGAAGTTGGCTGCGCTGCGGGTGGCGCGCTCTGGCGGAAATGGTCGGTACTAATATTAGGGGGACCAGTTCTTGGTAGTTTTAGTATATTTTAAGTTATATTTAATTTTTATTAATTATTTTTAAATTGTTATAACTATAATATACACATAAGTAATATCATGTGGGTTATTGTTCAGCCTTGTTAGAGTCTATTTGGAATGAAGAATACTTATTTATGAAAAAATATTTGGCGCTAATTTCAAAATAACAATAATTTAAGAAACTATCATTAAAAGAGTTCACTTGTTCCTTTTATTATTCTAATTTAACCCTAACGGTAAATAATAAAATACTATACAAAGATACAACGAAAATATCGATCGAACGGTAGCTTAGTACATTTATCATTTTTCACAAACGGTCACACTCGGCGAGCCCAGTTGTAGGCTACGATTTCGCGTCGCGAAAATTATATTGCATATTATTCATTGGTGCATCAAGTAAATGGCTGATATTCTCCATAAATAAAGTGCACCGATTTCGTCTTTACTCAACTTTACTGTAGTCGGAACGTGAGTATTGATTTTTGGGCAAAATCAGTCAGTCAGGCGTGGAACGGGACACGGGGAGCGGGGGTACTTCTTTTGACCTCGCTCGGTGTCAGCACCGATTTTCGTCAATGGCAAGCAGGTTCCGTTATTTCAGGCACTTTTATAGCCTTACACTTCCTTCGATTTCGCGTGTGAATGTGCTGTGGGTGTGTGAGTGGACGTGTGGGAGTGGGAAGGATTGTTTTCACCGGGGTTAATATGCGCCATGTCTCGGAATTTACAGTCCACGTTGCCTATTTATAGGCGTCGCTGAGCATTCGCAATTCAAGTCGCGTGTATATTCAATGAACTTTCAACGGCGGCGTTCAACGCCTGAGGTCAGCCTTATTTGTTTGTGAACTGCTCTCGCACACAGCGAGAGTACTAAGAGAGAACTAAGTAGATAGGGTAGACGAAGACATATCCTACATTATTTTAAAGGAGCATAAGAAAACATTCAAATAATGCAGGTTTAATGAATGTTCGTTGATTAAAATCAATGGTTAACTATAGTTAAAACTATGGTTTTATTGTAAACACTTAAGTTTGTCCTTGGAATCAGCTAAAAATGATCTAAAAGCCATCTACTTGACAAAGAAATAAGGAAATATATTTTCTGTTTTTATTTTTATTTTTTACAATTTAACAATAAGTAGCATAACATTTAGAACACCGACAAGGAGAATTTAAATATCTTATAGACCCTTAGACCCTTTATTTATAATATATCCCTTGTTAGTTTTTCTTTTGACATAAGTAAATGTATCGATTCTTCATGATGATTGCAAACTGCTAGGCAATATAAAATTTAGCATGCCGAAACTTAGCTTCCTCTCTTGTTTTTAAGTAATTTAATTGTTATTATTTCTGTAATATTATAATTTAAATTAAAAAAAAGTTTTCGAAGTGAAATGTTGCATATTCAATAAACCCCAAACATTCCAGCATTACAGGGTATTGGAAAAGCTGTAGCTCTCTGTAGTCACTGTGGGATTAGGCTTTCTCAGTTGCTTGCCAACTTTGCCAGCAATCGGTCCCCTTCGCGTCGTTTGCTCTTCGAAAAGCCGAGCGGCGTGACTTTTGGTTTATTGTGGTTGTTTGTTTCTGTTGTGTTTCGGTTCCTGAGACTTCTTGAGGTGAGATCTCACAAGTGGCCAGGTTGCCTGTTGACCTTTTATTTGTGCAAATGATGATAGTTTTGCATAATATGTTAGCTCTTAGCAAAATTGAAGCGAGAGCGAAAAGATAAAATGAAATGAGATCATGATAACGCGAGATGCTATTAATAAACTGAGACACACAATAGCGAAAAGACCCCAGAGACCTGTAATAAAGCTGAAAAAATTGTTAACGAAACAGAAAGTGAATCTAATCAGTGGTCTCGTAAAAATATCACTAATTATAATAATACATAAAGTCTATAAATGTTCATTAGGCATTTAAATTTGTCTTTTGCGAAGCAGGAATGTATAATTGTTTTTCTGTTCGTTAAGAAAATTATTGTTCAACCCCTGTTATTTTTACAAATTGTTTTGTAATATTATAGGGATAGATTGCTGGTTCAATACTGATAAGATTTTAAAAAGTCATTGATCATTAATATCCCCACAAAATTTGGTAAGTGTCCGTCAAAACAAATCTAATCAGTATGTTGGGTTCCAAGAATACATATACATTTTTTAAAGGCGGACATCATATCAGTTTTTAGGCCTGAACTTCAAGATTATTTTTTACTTTAAACATATGTCCTATGATAATAAATACTATTAATATGATAGTTTATTAATCAAAGGTAATTATAAAAAAAGAGATTTCTTAAAAATGTAAACAAGCAACACATCTATCCAAAGTTACGCATATCAACTTAAAAGAATGACTCGTAAAGATGCACCAAAACACCTAATTAAGAATATTTTCAAACCAAAGAAAGGCTAATAAAGAAAACTGAGAAAAACTGTAAACTCATGATGTCACTGCAAAGTGCGTGTATGCCCTAGAAAATGCTGATGAAAAGCCACATGGAAAAAGTCCAAAAACTAAAACACTTTCTAGGTCAAAAGTTGAAAGGCAAAAGGCATGATGATGCGGCTCATAAAAAAAAGAAATAGAAAAAGCTGGAAACCAGAAAAAATGCGCTTGCATGAAATGCAATTAATAAGGCAACGAACAACAAAGTAAAAGCCCGCAGAAAGAAAAGAAAATGCTTCACTTTGTCTTACCTATTGCGTGTTGATAGAGCCAAGTCAGGACCGATCTGAGGGGCCGCCGCCTGTCAATTGTCAGGGGGAGTGACCATTAACAACACAGAAATTACAGCATGCAAAAAAATTAATAACTTTTTGCTCTGGCAATAAAATTCATGATGTGCAATATTGAACAAAAAGCCAATAATTTCTTTCAGATAAAATTAGTTTAAGTGGGTAGCTTTACCTATAACTTACCATATTATTAACAGTTGGTAACAGGAATATGCACTAGTCTTGTAATAGCTCACAGCCTTGAACCACGAACTGTTAAGATATTCTAGGTCCATTAAAAAGTAAAGGCCAATTATGGCCACACAGTGTGTTAGATATTCTTGAAGGTATTTATAGGTTTTTCAAAAGAATTTAGCAGTGGCCAAGGCTTTATTTTCATTAAAAATATGTAGAGAAATACCTTTAAGTTAGTGCCAGAATTTAAATGTAAATAAAATACTTGTAGTTTAAGTTGTTTCTCTGACGTCAAACACCTTTTCCTAGTTCGTGGTTTTAATGCAATTTTCTTCCCAGGAACTCCTCCCCTTGGGAGGCAAACTTTCCTTTTCCTCGTCTCTTTTTTTTTCTTTACATTCTAATTGCAGGCTTTGGGATTTGAAAACCTGTTGTAAACGCGTCGGCAACTTAATTCTAATGCAACTCGTGCCTTTTTGCCTCTCCTATTTGCAGTGCTTGACTTTTGGGAACTGGTCGCTTGGACTTAAACATTGAGGTTTGGAATCAAGTGCAGATGGCAATGATGCTGCTGCTTCCACAGTTGCCCGTTGTAGTTGGTGCGGCTGCTGCTGGTTTTCCCGGGATCTGATTTGGTGCCACTTGCTAGCTGGTGCTGCCTGTTGCACTATTACTGTTAGCCCGAAGTTGTGTTGCAGTTGGAGGAGCAGCGTTACAGTTTGGAAAATCGGTCAATGGAAACGGGCTTGTAAGCAGGTGCAATCGCTTGGAGAGCCGCTACAAACCCAGACCCAGAGGCCAGCACAGAGCGGTGCATGAGCATGTCGCTAAAGGTGAGTAAATGCTCAGGTATTGACCCATTTAAGACGGTAATTGACTCATTCGGAACCGGGCCTGATGGCTCTGTGATGGGAAACCGATTGGACGCATGGAGTTTGGGGAAAATAGCTAAAGAAGTAATCTTTATTAAATGGCATGTGTGTGTGATGGCGTAGAAATAACGAGATGATGGCCTGCCAGAAAGCTATTGTTTCTATTTCTTTGTTTGGCAATCAGATCTACTAAGTATATACATTGGTCTGGCGTATGTCTGAAGCTTTAAAAGTGTTTCTCACCTTCTACTGACAATTGCTACGCGCTGCCTATAAATATCTTCGTCATCATCATCATCATCAGGGGCATTATTATCATCGTAAAGGCATCATTGCCGTCATCATCGTTGTCATTATGTCATTCCGAAGTGCAGCAGCAGCATTTGCATTGTTTCCCTGCCCCAACGTCTTGCCTAGCCAACTTGAGTCACGTCATGTTCATGTGAGGGTTTTCACTTGTCTTTGCCCCCGTCTAGTAGCTAGGCCTTTCAACAGGTGCTTCAGTCCCTGCATTATTGCCTCCTGCCTGGCAGGCAACACACACACAAAGCAGCACATCTAGACCACTTAATTCGCTTCATTACCGCAAAGTTGACATTTTTACTCTGCATTTAGTTTGAAAAAAACAATTCCCTTCTTCCGCAAAATTGTGATGGGTCACCAGAGGAGATTTGTGGTGCCATATAACCCTAGGATGATATATTTATATGCATTTATATATAATATTATTTATACATAGTTAAAAAAGGCTTAAAAATATAATGGAATATATGAAGCTAGTGTTTTTAAAATCCCTAAAAAATGTGTTTAAAAGTATTCTAGTTTATATTATAAAAACAAATTGTGTTGCATACTTTTAGACACCTTCTTAAGAGTTTTAAAAACTATTTAATTATATTCTATTAAAATTAAAATTAAAATTAAATTACTTTGGTATTCTAAATTTAAACAAATTCATCTAAAAATCATTAAAGAACAATTTCCTTAAATAAAAAAAAAGAGGGTTAAGATACATTTAACATCAGAGCTAGGCAGCAGCAAAAGTATTAAAAAAATGCATTCAATGTGCAGCGACGTCCGCTGTTAAATAACTTTTTGCTGTTTGTAACTGGTATGACCCTAATTACAGTGAACAGGAAAAGTAATTTCCCCACATCGTCATCGTGTTTTCATCCACAGAGGCGCCCCGGATGAGGCAACTTTTGAGTGGGGGGAACGGGGCTGTGGGTGCCATTATCCAAATACCTCTTTGTTTTCATAGCTGCGGCTGCTCCAAGTTGTTAATTGATTTGATTCTGTCTTCACCCTCCTCCAAACAGAAAGAGACGCCGTCGGATGTGCAGCTGCACATGGCTGCCATGAGGGGCGATGAAGTGGCTCTGCTGAGAGTTCTGGACAGCGGAAAAGTTCATGTGGATTGCAAGGATGAGGTAAGTTTAATGTTTGATTTGATTGATATAGATTTGAGATTCATTTAGTTGGGATTAGATAAAAAATATATTATATTTTCGGTTGACTTAGTTGAGTATTACCTCCTCATTTCGGTTATGTGACAAGTTATATCAACTTACACATGCAATCCGTAAGGCGTTAAGCATGCCAGTCGAAAATAAAAGCAATTATTATTACGAAACATCTGTCAAAATAATTAATATATGTATGTTAACTCTTAACAACGTTAAAATCAGTTAACAGTTAACACTTTGTTGGCTTAAAGTACGCACCAATTGGCAAAGAAGACGAAAAAAGTGCAGCAAAACGAAACCGACAGTAGCCATAAGAAATAATAGTTGTTGAGCACAGTTGCCGAAGAAAGATATACCCTTTTATTTAGAACAAAATGTACATATAATTATTAATTTAATTAACACATTAACTGACTTTGTTAAATGCTTTTATTAGCAAATTAATAACAGATTTTCATGGGGAAGCTGCTGGAATAGTTAGAGCAAGTTTAAGTTGTTAATTTCAAGTATTTGGGCAATATTTTAATACCCCCTGCAAGTGTATATAAAAAAAATAAAATTAAATTTCACTTGACGCTCAGCGAAGCGTGGACCGAAGAGCAAAGTAAAGGAAAGTGGGCTGCGGGGGCACTGTGCCAGGGTATTATATGCCGGCTGGTCTGCCAGAGTCTACGGAAAGGGCATGCGGGCTCGGGCTCCACTCTACGTGACTCCCCCATTCAGTTCGGATTCAGTCCAAGTGCATCGAGAGCGATTTGCAATTGTGGCGCGATTTTTGCTTGGGGATATACCTGTCTTCATTCTGCTTTCCGTCTGCTTAGTTTTTGTCGAGTCCGCCGTGGCACAGACATGCATGCAAATCCACACGAAACGCTTTGGCTTTGAGTTGGTGAAACTAATCGCAATTTGCTATTCAAATCACTTGATGGTTGGTCCATTAAACAATTAAAGCAAATGGTTTTTCATTTATTTATAAAAAAAAACTTCGATTTACATTGCATTTCACACAGCAAAGCATTTCATTGGATTTGTTTACGTAGGTCATTGGATTAACTTAATTTGCAAAATTGTATTTTTATTTTTAAATTAAATCGGTTGAATTGTAAACTTCAGGCTTATTCAAGCTTTGGCATTTTGAAGTTAGTTTCTTATTTTGCTTCAAATAATTTATTTTTACTGTTTAAAGTTATATTTAAATTATTAAAACCAATCGCACCTCCTTTAACTTGGCAGGATGGAACGACTCCGCTTATTTTGGCTGCTGCCGGAGGTCACACCTACTGCGTGATGGAGCTGCTCGATCAGGGCGCTGATCCCAATTCTCGGCGCTTGACCGGCACCACGCCGCTCTTCTTTGCCGCCCAAGGTGGTCACCTGGACGTAGTGAAGATCCTAATGAAGGCCGGCGCCAGTGTGGACACACCTTCCGCCGATGGGGGCACACCACTCTTTGTGGCTGCCCAAGGCGGGCATGTGAAAATAGTTCGAGAGCTTCTGGACTGCGGAGCAAATGTGAATGCCCACATGAAGGTACATAGTTTATAAATAGAAATTCAATACATAAATATATAAAATTAAACACAATCTTATCTTCTCCAGGATCGTGCCACGCCCGTTTTCATATCCGCCCAGAATGGGCACCGTACAGTTCTGTCGCTGCTGATTCAGGCGGGTGCAGAGATCGATATCAAGCGCATCGACGGCGCCACACCCCTTTGGATAGCCGCCCAGATGGGCCAGGATCACATATGTAAGGTGCTGCTGCAGAATGGAGCAAACGTGGATACGGTGCGCTGCGACGGTGCCACTCCGCTCTTTAAGGCCGCCCACAAGGGCCACGCGGCGGTCATCACGGTTCTGCTCAAATACCGCCCCAATCTCGGCCTGCTGCCCAATGGGGAGACGGCACTCCACGCGGCGGCCATGTTCGGTCACATGACCGTCTGCAAGCAGCTGGTCGGCGCCGGCAGCGATGTGTTGATGAAGAACCAGGAGGGTCTGACGGCCCTGCAGCTGGCGCACCAACAGAAGTACACCTCCATCTGTGATTACCTCCAGGAGCGGGTTCGGACGATGGTGGCGCGCAGCGCAAAGGCGATGGTCACGTCCGGAGTTGGTTCTACAATCCCGACAATGTCGGCGTAAGGGGATGTCCGCGAATCAGAGACCATGCCTCCCAAGTACCTTTATGCACAATACGTTGGCCTTTTTGCTTATGTTGAAAGAGAAAGATAAGTGTAGAGAGAGTGTTTATGGCAGAGGTGCTTGCACAGTGTCCGCGAGGGTCCCGCGGTCTGCGGGACTATGGGAAAACGAGGGATATGGATTGGCGATGAAATGGTATGACTTCTCTCTACCCACTGGGAGCTTCAGTCGCGTTACTGTTAGTCAGAGTTAACCATAACCCTAACTGGCATAACATTCATTTTGATTCTCAACTTTCTAGAGAGATTTATCAGTTAAACGGTTAACTGTTAGCTCGGTTAACTGGTTAAGTTTTCTATCCTTACTGTTTAGTTTACTGGAGTTAACATTGACAGGAAAAGGAGAAAAATCAAAGTCCAGATTAATGCTAAATTAAATTTGATTGATTCTACAAAAGTCACCATAGAGAGAAACCAAGTCAAAAGGCATCCCTATCCATATCCCCACATTTGCGTGTGCCATAAACACTTAATCTAAAAACTAATTATCCCAATAAAAAATCCACTAGTACGAACACGTCCAAGCTAAACTAAATGGCAAACCCCATGGAAAGCAAACTATATATATAATACATATATTAGATAAACCGTATCATCCATATTAACAACCACTTGGAGCTTGTATTTTGAATTTAAACATTAACCATAACAATAATGTTTAGCTATTATAAAGAATGTTAACATGGACCCAGAATGATAATGTTACAATGTCCCCTGTACATAACCATTAATATACACACACACATACTAATATTTAATTATGTATATTTAAAACTACTTATAGTCCTACTTTATCCCTAAGCAATTGTTGACAAGTGCTTTACGTTTAAACGCCTTTTTGTCCCTAAATTAGCTATTAATAATAATTACACTGAATGGGTTTTGCTTAATTTTCTGTAAACTAGATACGACAATTAATTACTTCCTTACTTTATTACGATTTAAGTGTAGCCCACAATTTTGCAAGTTTAATAAAATGACACACGATTACTGCAGAGTGGTTTTTTTTTATTAATTTTTGATGAAAAGAGAAGAAGGAAGCTGGAAATGTCAAGCTTTAATGAAGAAAAATTTATAAAAAATGTGCCTAAAAGCATGCAAAACATTTGTTTGGAATAATAGTAGTTTGCAGTAATACCCCTAGATACATTACGGTCTCGTAAAAACATAATTACAATAATTATAATTTGATTTAACATATGAATTATTTTATAGGAATTAATTGTGTTCAGAATTATTTAATGGATTCTACCAAAACGGTAATTGTTCTTCCCAAACTACCCTATGATAATGAATTATTGTTTTATCTCAGGTAGATAAATAATCTTATTCTTTTTATCGATCAGGAATTCATTGCATTTAGAATTGATTATTTTGCTTTTATCCACCAAATTTTACTATAACATTCTTCTATTTAAGGATCTATATATGTATTTGTCATTTACAAAGAGTACTTTTTTTAAAACTTATATTTGAACAACTGTTCCATGATAAACCTACTTCCAAACCATTTGATCAGAACCAGTCGACATCTTTGCCACTCAGTCGATTGACAAACGCATTCGGGTTAAGTTCGAGCTGAACAGCATATTGTCTTAAAGTTTTGACGTAACATAATGGTAAACAACAGGAGATTCGAGGCAAAACCAACTTGCTGTTGACTCAAGTGAACTTCAATCGTTTCAAGTTGAAAAGGAAATTTTAGTTGACCTGAAATACATAGCTCCTTAAGTAAAAAGATGTCCAGCGCCAGTCTTCTGTCACGGTCCTTGCTGACGGAAGGTAAACCTAAAATCTATTTCGGAGGATACTATGATCATTCTTCCCTCTAGAATCTAGACTCCCACTGATACCCATTGTTTGCTGTACATGTGTGGCATCTATTTGCAGCTCCTCGATCCACACACCGTTCCATTTTCACTCTCATTGTCGGCCTGGTGGTGGGCTATTGCCTAGCAGTGCTTTTTTCAAGTATTTCGCCGCACGAGAGTCTCTATCCCTACTTAAGTCAGCGCCTGCGCAGTCCCCCGATCTTACATGATGGAGGAAAACAGCTTGGTCTGGCTGAGGCACCCGAGCACAATCCCTTTCAGCACGATCATCCCGATGACAACACCACCGTGGCCGAGCAGCTGAAGCGGGAAGTGCGCATCCTTTGCTGGGTTATGACGAACCCCACCAACCACAAGAAGAAGGCGCGCCACGTAAAGCGCACGTGGGGAAAGCGCTGCAACATCCTGCTCTTTATGAGCTCCGGCCAGGACGACGAGCTGCCCACGGTGCGGCTGAATGTGGGCGAGGGTCGCGAGAACCTGTGGGCCAAGGTCAAGGAGGCATTCAAGTATGTGTATCAGCACCACTACAACGACGCCGACTGGTTCTACAAGGCGGACGACGACACGTACGCGGTGATCGAAAATATGCGCTACATGCTCTATCCGTACAGTCCCAAGACGCCCGTACACTTTGGCTTCAAGTTTAAGCCCTTTGTGTCGCAGGGCTACATGTCGGGCGGCGCTGGCTACATTCTCAGCCGGGAAGCACTCCGGCGATTGGTGGTAGAGGGCATTCCCAATCCGAAGATATGTCTGCCGGGAACGGTGGTCAACGAGGACATAGAGATCGGACGCTGCATGGAGCACCTGAATGTGACGGCCGGTGACTCAAGGGATATGATGGGGCGCGGACGTATGTTTCCATTTGTCCCAGAACACCATCTGATACCAGCCAAATGGGACAAGAACTATTGGTATTGGAAATACCTCTACTATAAGACTGATGACGTAAGATGCTTTTTTTCAAAATTTAATCAGGCTTTTTCTGATTTCAATATCCACTCACTTTTATCTTGCGCACAGGGTCTAGACTGCTGCTCGGACCTGGCAATTTCCTTTCATTATGTGGCCCCAAATCTGATGTATGTCTTGGACTATCTAATCTATCACCTGAAGCCGTACGGCCTAATGCGTTCTCTGGAGTCATTGCCCGCCAAGCTCGAGGTGGGTCAGTTGCTTCCTGCTCCCATTGAAAGACCGGCGGCCAGCAACGAGGACTCTGTGGATGATTATGACAGGATTTACACGACAACAACTGAGAAACCCAAGGAGCCGGATGCCCGGGAAATGGACTCCAAGGAAGTAGAAAAGGAAGAGGCCAAGTATAGGGAAAAGGAATTAAAAGATGCAGAAGACGAAACAGAGGAAAGGGATGAGGAATCGAAGGAAACTGATGAGGACGCGGATGAAGACTCCAAGGAGAAGTAGACACCCCCGGAATAAAAATAAATTAATGGGATAATCAACCACTACATCATGTCATATTAGGTATATAAAATCAATGTTTATAAGTGTGTGTAAAGAACATAAAATTAATATTTCAGTCACGACTACTATACCATATATATTTAATTAGGAAAAGCAAAAGAAAAAAACCTTAAATTCGAATGAAATTTTAATTAATGATTCAGGGGTCAGAAGAGCTTCGCTTTTTTCCACGAATAAACATTCTTTATAAATACCATTTAAAAAAAAATAATTATACTATAACGTGATAAGCCTCTTGGCAGTGGTGAATTGAAACGTATAAATTAAGGAAACGCCACCAGTTTAACTCAATTCGAATTCTCCTCTTGGGCGAACAAGGCGTAATGGCTCGTCAGTGGATCGTATCAGCTCTTATTTTGGGCTCTATTCTTTTTGTCCAAGCCAGCCTACCTCCAAGTCGGTGCGTTCCTGAGGATCTTTGCTCCGAAGAGGTGTTGTTTGAATGCACCCACGATAACCGTTTATCACGCGCATGTACGATCATTAACGATTTCTGTCAAGAAATAAAAGAGGTAAGTAGAGAGAGGTCCTATCTTATATTATATTTCTTATACCATATTTCTAATCGCAGCCTGAAAAGAAAAATGAGAAATTTGTCCAGCCCATGACAACCAAAAAGCCTGGTTATGGTTCTTTAAGTAAAAATCCCCTCGACCTGTGCGGCCGGAGCAATCCGAATGGTCTGTACGAAAACATGGAAGTATGTGAAGGTCAGGCGTATCCTGGGGAATTCCCATGGACTATCGCTGTCTTCATTAACGGCACATTCATAGGCGGCGGTACCATAATTGCCCCAGGAGTTGTGCTCACTTCTGCTCACAAGGTGCGCCACGTATCCGAGGCCGACATTGTGGTCAGAGCTGGAGAGTGGGACCTTTCCACCACTGACGAAGAGTTCTCCTACGAGGAGAGCAGAGTGAAGAAGATAGCGCGCCATGAAGAATTTAATTACCGAACTGGAGCCAATAACTTGGCGCTTCTCTTCCTGGAGACACCGTTCGAAATTAAAGACCATATCCGGACCATCTGCTTGCCCAAAGAGGTAAAGTCCCTTGCGGGAAAACGATGCATGGTTGCCGGATGGGGAAGGCAGACGTACACTGAGGCGCATAACTCGGACATCCTGAAGAAAATCGACTTGCCCATGGTAAGCCGTGACACCTGCCAGAGACAGTTGAGGAAAACCGTTATGGGGCGCTCTTACTCCCTGGCTCCTAGCTTAATTTGTGCCGGCGGCGAGCTCGACAAGGATGCTTGCCTGGGAGACGGCGGATCAGCCCTGTTCTGTGCTCTCGAAGATGGTTCGGATCGCTACGAGCAGGTGGGCATCGTCAACTGGGGCATTCAGTGCGGCAAGAAAGACGTCCCAGCAACGTACACAAATGTGGCCATGTTCAAGGAGTGGATTGATTCGAAAGTGGCAGAAAATAGCATTTCACTCCTAACCGACGGGACAGTACATTAAATGTTCGTATGCCGAGCTTTTCAGATGAATGCTATTTTAAGAATAAAAGTCTTTGAATCCTTTATTTATGCTTTTCAAGGCAAATATAACAATGAATAAGTCGAGTTGTAAAAAATGTATAATCTCTTTTGATGTCAACATACATATATGATGGCGGAATTAAATGGGAAGTCTCGCAAAATAGACTTGATAAGCTTGGAAGGTGGTCTTGGTGCGTGCATTACGGATCACTACGGCCACCAAGTGATAGCACTTTCACGGCTGTCTGACACTCATAAAAGTGTCTTGGTATGCGTGGTGACCACCGGTATAAAATGCGGCGGCCCCAGGTCTTCTTTAGTCAATTCAAGATTCTCTACGCAGGCAAATAATGGCACGACAGTGGATCATAGGAGCTCTACTCTCGATATGCTTCCTCTTAGGAGATGCCTGCAATAGCTCGGAGCAGTGCGTTCTTGAGGACCATTGCGCAGTAGAGGCGAATGCATTTGCGTTCCGTTCATTATCATGTAGGCTTCCTTACGTTTGCTGTCAAGAAATCAAAGAGGTAAGCAGAGCAGTTTCCTATCACAGCACATATTTCTGTATTCTCTAATTTTTCAAGCCGGAAAGTGATCAGTCATTAACTGAACCCAACATGGCTAATGAAGGATCTCCCGATTCCCAGCTTCCAAGGTCGGAGCATAAAGTGAAGAGTTTTGAAGCTGAATCTGACGGTGACGACTGCGGCCTAAGCAATCCGAATGGTCTGGACGCTGATTTGGAAGTAAAAGCAGAACAGGCAAGGTGTGGTGAATTTCCCTGGGCGATCGCTGTCTTCAGTAACGGCAAATACCTAGGTGGCGGCTCCCTAATCGCCCCTGGAGCTGTGCTCACTGCTGCTCACTTGCTGCGTGGGAAATCCGAAGCCAATATTGTGGTCAGAGCTGGAGAGTGGGACCAGTCCATCGCAGTTGAGCGGTTCCCCCATGAAGAGCGCAGCGTGAAAGACTTGGTGCGCCATGAGGAATTTAATTACTCATCTGGAGCCAATAACTTGGCGCTTCTCCTTTTGGAGACACCGTTCGAAATCCAAGAGCATATCCGGACCATTTGCTTGCCCAAGGAGGTAAAATCCCTTGTGGGAAAACGATGCATGGTTGCCGGATGGGGAAGGCAGTCGTACCCTGAGAAGTATAACTCGGACATCCTGAAGAAAATCGAATTGCCCATGGTAAGCCGTGCCACCTGCCAGAGACAGTTGAGGAACACCGTTATGGGGCGCACTTTCTCCCTGGCTCCTAGCTTAATTTGTGCCGGCGGCGAGCTCGACAAGGATGCTTGTTTGGGCGATGGCGGATCTGCCCTGTTCTGTGCTCTCGAAAAGGATCAGGATCGCTACGAGCAGGTGGGCATCGTCAACTGGAGCATTGAATGCGGCAAGAAGGACGTCCCGGCAACCTACACTAATGTGGCCATGTTCAAGGACTGGATTGATCGGCAGTTGGAGCGTCATTCAGAGTCAGACGTTCAATATGAGCCGTTCAGTGATTACCAAAGACTAATGGTAAGAGTACCAACTATTAGACCACAAAGACATTTAGAGGAAATCATAATCAAATTGTAAGTCAAACTTGCTAGTTGAGTTTTACATTTTAGTTGTGTCAGAAGGTAATAGCCTTCGTTAACTTTTTAATTGACTTTGATATTAAAAGAATAAATGTCAGATTTTTAAAACAAGACAAAGGATTATTTTTTTTTTGCTGAAAATACAAATTTGTACTTTTGGTACCAAGATTGAATTTAAACTTTAAGTATATATATTAACAGGCATATACAAATGTAAGCGTTTTACCTAATGAACTCTGCTTTATAAAAGAATACGAGGAAATGAGCTAGTAGTGTGCTGGCTAAAGGTTTAATGCCATCCATTGCACAACGTAAGTTAATAAGTAGGAGTCTATTAGAATACGATGGTTTGCTTCCATTTAAGCCGCATCAAGCGAAGAGTAAAAAGTTAATTTCAACTGGTTCAAGATCGAAGTATATAAGGACCATTGAGTTTCTTTGACCAGCTTTTATATCCAAAAGAAACTTTATTCACCATGCATGGTATATGATCGATAAAGTCAATTTTAGGGTCCAGGTATAGTAATTCTTTCCAAAGAGCAGCAGTTCAGTGTATAAGTCCCAAGAGAGAATGTCATTAGCTTGCATTTAGAGTTCAAAGGTAAGGTTTTGTGATGAAAGAAGTGAGCTCAAAAATATTAGTTATCATTGATCTTCGCTCAATAAATCCTTCCAAGGAAGATGAATCTTGATTACGGATATACCAGGCCGCGCCGAAAATCCCATTCAGTGTTTGTAACTGCGACATTGAATATTTAACTTTTTTATTAATATAAAATGTAAATTCTTGGAATAAGCTTATTGGGAAAACGGTCCTGCAACCAATAACCCTGCTAAATGTGCTTTGACCACATTCCCCTTGAGAAGTCTCTCCTTCCCTGGAGTTTTTCTCTTTACACAGCTCATTCCTCAAGTCAAGGAGCACACATCCCCCTGACGAACTGCAAGAGCTTGCTCGACATCTCAGCTGCCAATTCCATTCAAAATTATTTCAGAGAATTAAGCAAAAAATCTACAGTATCAATCTCTGACGTCAATTGAGATGCTGTCAAAATTTGAGAACTTGCGGGGTTTTGCTTCCTCCACGAAGTTGGTAGTTCATTATAATAAATTAATAGAATTGCCCTTGCCAGGCTGAGCAAAGCGGGCAAGAGGGGTTGTAGGGACTTTGAAGAAGAAGGGAAGACGGGTGTAAGACTTTTCGAGGACCGCCCGACTACCATTCGTCAGGATCACCGATCAAAACTTGACCGAGGACCTCCTTAAAGTTGCGCTCGCATGGAGAAAACATTCATACATAAACATACATATATGGTACGATACACATTTGAGTGCTAACAAGAACAAAGACGTAGAGGTGGTGGGGTCAAAAATTTTTCATTTGAATTCGGATTCCCCAGAAAAATATAAAGATTATACTGCTCTTAAAATATAATAATGAAGAATCCGATTTTTGAACAATTTATAATCTCTTCTAAAAACATTACTCAGAATTTAATGAGAGTTCTTGGAAATAGACTTGAACTTAAGAGCACACATCACTCACAGAAACGTGTTGGTATGTGTGACCGCTGGTATAAATTGGTGCGGCCCCAGCACTTTATCAGTCACTTCAAGATTCTCTTTGCAGACTAATAATGGCACGACACTGGATCATAGGAGCTCTTTTCTTGGGCTGTGTCCTTTTAGGCGAAGCCTGCAAAGACACGGAGCAGTGCGTTCTTGAGGAGCGGTGCGCAGAACAGCCTGCATTTACGTACCGTTCATTATTATGTCAGTCTCCTTATGTTTGCTGTGCGGAAGTCAAAAAGGTAAGCGAAGCAGGCTCCTATCATAGCACATATTTCTAAATTCTTTCTTGTTCAGGATGAGGCGAGTGCCTGCAAAGGCACGGAGCAGTGCGTTCTTCAGGAGCGTTGCGCAGTAGAGGCGCCTCCATTTACGTACCGTTCATTATCATCATCATGTCAGTCTCCTTACGTTTGCTGTGAGGAAGTCAAAAAGGTAAGCGAAGACGGCTCCTATCAAAGCATATATTTCTGAATTCTTTCTTGTTCAGGATAAGGGTAGTACCGAGAAAACTGGCTCTTCTGAAGACAACGAGTGCGGCCGGAGCAATCCGAATGGTCTGGACGAAAACATGGAAGTATGTGAAGGTCAGACGTATCCTGGGCAATTCCCCTGGACGATCGCTGTCTTCATTAAGGGCACATACATAGGCGGCGGTACCCTAGTTGCCCCAGGAGTTGTGCTCACTTCTGCTCACAAGCTGCGCCACGTATCCGAGGCCGACATTGTGGTCAGAGCTGGAGAGTGGGACCATTCCACTGAAGCCGAAGAGTTCTCCCATGAGGAGAGCAGAGTAAAGGAGATAGTGCGCCATGAGGAATTTAATTACTCAACTGGAGCCAATAACTTGGCGCTTCTCTTCTTGGAGACACCGTTCGAAATCAAAGACCATATTCGGACCATCTGCTTGCCCAACGAGGTAAAATCCCTTGTGGGAAAACGATGCACGGTTGCCGGATGGGGAAGGCAGTCGTACCCTGTGAAGTATAACTCGGACATCCTGAAGAAAATCGAATTGCCCATGGTAAGCCGTGACACCTGCCAGAGGCAGTTGAGGAACACCGTTATGGGGCGCACTTTCTCCCTGGCTCCTAGCTTAATTTGTGCCGGCGGCGAGCTCGACAAGGATGCTTGCCTGGGAGACGGCGGATCTGCCCTATTCTGTGCTCTCGAAGATGGTTCGGATCGCTACGAGCAGGTGGGCATCGTCAACTGGGGCATTGAATGCGGCAAGAAGGACGTCCCGGCAACGTACACAAATGTGGCCATGTTCACGGACTGGATTGATCAGCAGTTGAAGGGTCATTCTGCACAAGTGCGTCAACCTGAAGTTCCACGATTCCAATTCAGGAAGACATAAGGATCAAAACTAAATTAATAAGGAAGTCAAACTTGCCAATTGAATTAAATATTTCAGTTGTGTTTATCACCAATTAGCTTTGTTAACTTTATATTTGACTTCTAAATAAAATGAATAAAAACCAAACAATATTATTTTTTTGATTGCATAAATTACAAGTTTATACATTGGTACCAAGACTGAAGGTAGTGACGGTGGCCGATCAACTCTGAGTAAGTAGCAAGTCTCTACTGGAATAATAAAAAGGTTGGCATTTTGGCAGCCGTTGTTAACAAATAATTATAATATTATTATTGTTTGCTAAGCACCAAAATAATATAAATGAAAAATATATTCTCATGTTTACGCCGGTTTAATTTTATTTTATAAGAAAATAAACAAAAAGCAACTCAATTTTTCTCAATTAAAAAAATATTACCCTTACATTTTGAAAAAAATTACCCATAAATTGAATGTCCCTTAAATTTTGAAAAAAAAAATATTTAGGGAAAATAGCCAGAAAAACAAGAACATTTTTCCACATTCAAAGAAAAAAAGCCCTAGAAAGTTTATTTTTCCTGATCATAGGGCTAGTTTTGCTCAAAAATAGGGTAAATCTAGGATGTTTCTGCCCCGAAATGTGGTTATTTTATACCATTTTAAGTATATAAATATTATATACAATATCCGCTGATAGTTTATTGATCCAAATGCAAACTTTAAGGGTATACAAACTTCGGCTCAATTTCATTTCAAACATGTATGAAAATATATATATTATTTATATTTTGCATTTCTGTTTTCGTTTAATTCGTGGAACAAGCTAATTAAGAAGACGGAGATAAGCTTAAGTGGGATCCTCTGATAAGCTGTATAAGTATAGAGTCTGCGTTTCCACATTTTATTAGCGCTGCCAAGATGAACGGACACTGGCCACTGGGGCTTCTCTTTTTCGGCTGCTTCCTATTAAGCGATGACCGTGTGGTAAGTTACGAGCAAGTACTTTTGGCTGCGAGAACTGTATTCTGACACCGTTTTTCCTTACATTTACAGATAGGCGTATATGCAGACGGTAATCCAGATGGACTTTGCGGAATGAGTAACCCAAGAGGCCTGGGTGAAAATAAATTTAATGGTGCGCTGCCTGAAAAAGGGCAGTACCCCTGGATAACGGCCTTGCTCGAAAATGGCAAATACCTCGGCGGCGGTTCTCTGATTGCCCCAGGTCTGGTCCTGACCGCCGGTCACCTCATGTTTAACAAGTTGAAGACAGATATCGTGGTCAGGGCCGGCACCTGTTATTCTGAATTAGTGACGATTAGAGACAATCCCCCGCCTGAAAGTCGCCAGGTGTTCAGGATCATGGTGCACGAGACAAGTGACCTGGCGCTTATCTTCTTAAGCTCGCCGTTCGTACTGAAGCCCCACATCCAGACCATATGCTTGCCCAGACCAAGAAAGTCGTTCCGCTACGGAGACTGCAAGGTTGCCGGATGGGGAAAGAAATCGTACCGCCGTTCTGACTACTTAAACTACCTTAAGGTAGTTGACCTGGTCATGGTGAACAGAGATATATGCGAAAATAAGCTGCGTCACAAGTTAAGGCCGAGCTTTATACTGCCCAACAGCCTGATGTGCGCCGAAAGTGTGACGGGCTGGGGTATTACCCACGGCGATGAAGGAGCTCCCCTGTTCTGTGCTCTCGAAAGGGACCCACAGCGCTACGAACAGGTGGGCATTGTCAGCTGGAGTGTCGATCGAGATGTTCCGTCAACCTTCACCAATTTGGCCATGTTCAGGGACTGGATTGATCCCCATATGGCGCAAGTAGTTAGCGTACCTGGAAATTTTTAGATTAAAAATAATATTTAAAGCTTGTTTTAAGGAATAAATTATTACTTCCGAATCCAGAGAATCCTATTATTTTTTATTTTATTTAAAGGGATCTGCTAAAATTAATATTCATATTTTCCTGGAATACATATTATTAGCATAGGCATGTCTTAAGCTGATAGCGACAGTATTGCTTCTTATCAATAATTATAATGCTTCTGTTTGAAATATGTTGAGCCGAATCCATTGCGGCTTTGTGATTCAGTCCAAGAATGTCGCGACACTTGTCAATAATATTAATTGTTTTCGGGTGGCTTTTGTGCAGTGTAACTGCCTCCAGAACGCCTTGTGGTCATCAGAGGAAGTGTGTTCCAAATGGGCTTTGCCAAGAAGGAGACTCGAGCGAATTTAATATGTGCCAATGGACAGAAACCTGCTGCCACACATCCCAGATAGTGAGTGCCGCATCGAGTGAGGATCATTCGGCGGTCAGTGTCGGTGCTCCGCTGAACTGCGGCCAGAGTTACCCAGAAGGACTGTATGAACAGGAACAAGTGGCTGACAATCAGGCACAGCCCCACGAGTTTCCCTGGATTGTGGCGCTCTATGAACGGCGTAAGTTCTTAGGCGGCGGCTCTCTGCTCACCGAAAACTGTGTGCTGACCTCCGCTCACCTGCTGGTCAACAAAACAAGGGACTCATTGTTCGTGAAAGCTGGCGCTTGGGATTTGACGGAGACCAACAGCCGCTATGTGGAGAGAAGAAAGGTGGCGAGGATTGTACTGCATTCGGAGAGCGACTTGGCGTTGATCGTGCTGGAGGTCTCGTTTCTTGCGAAACGCCACATAGGATTCATCTGCCAGCCCAGCCCAGCCGCGACCTTTGATCATCAAAACTGCTTGGTATCCGGTTGGGGTAAACTTACCCACATGGACAGGCACCTTTCGCGCCGCCTTAAGAGAGTCGTGAACAGGGTCACTTGCCAGGCTAGACTACGGAGGACACGCCTGGGCAGGAGATTTGAGCTTCATACCAGTCTTATCTGCGCGGGCGGGGAAAGGAACAGGAATACCTGCCAGGGCTTTGGCGGATCTCCGTTGATGTGTCCCATAGCCGGGCATCCCATGCAGTATGTGCTGGTCGGCATTGTCAACAGTGGCTTGGGGTGCGGTAGCCCAAATGTACCTTCTCTTTACACGAGTGTGGCAGAGATGATGCCCTGGATACACAATTTGCTAAACGACGAAATAAATGTGCCGTACAGACCATTCCCCATTTACAAGATTGGAATAAAAAAAAAATTAGGTTAAGACTAAAATGTAAAATATGTATTTGTGAAGCTCTTTAAGCAGAGTAAGGAATGGAAAATGGAAATGGAAAATGTTAGATTAAATTTCTACAAAACGAAGCTAAACAGCTGATAAGCCTTTAAATATATAAATACATAATTATAATCCTCCTAGCTCTCCTTGTAAAAGATTATTAAGAGAATCAGTGAATTTTCCTAGCTTTATAAACGTTTATAAAATAAATATTCACGTCAAGCGAATCAACAATTTGTAAAATATAATGGAATATTTTAAAATATATAAAGTAACTGAGGTGCATTTGTAATATATTTTTTTCTGCTTGACAGAATTAAAATTCCTTACAAAACTAAAGTGATTTGCTGAGGACGTTATGAAAAAACTGCTTGCTGGGTTTCTCTGGCCATTGATCCTGTCAACCTTCATTTGGTTAGCCGTACTCGAGGTCTTAATATTCTACAAGAGCACTGCCTTTGAAGATGCCCACGAGTATGTTTTCGAGCCATACAAGGAGAATATACATGAATTTCAAGTGGGCTTACGGAGTCAGCGTTGGGACGACGATCGGATAGCGAGGCTGCTTTGGCAGCAGGTGCGCGTACATTGCCTGGTTTATCTGGATGACTCGGACTACAAGCGCGGTCCCCGGAAGTTGACCCACATCCGAGGCACTTGGGGTCGCCGCTGCAATCGCCTGACCACTATCAATCGCTGGGAGATTACGATGGCGGAGGCCTACCGCCGCATCTACAGGGAGTTTCGTCATGAGCTCGACTGGCTGCTGGTTGTCTACCTGGACTCCTTTGTGATTGTGGAGAACCTGCGTCACCTGCTGGCCCCCTATCCGCCCAATCGTGCCATCTACTTCAGTGCCCAGCATTCCTTTTTCAGCTACGCCCATGTGGGTCAGGTTCCGAGCACCGACTACATATTCAGTCGCGAGGCCCTGGAGCAGCTCTGCACCAGGGACTGCCTGCACGACGACTTTTCTTTGAAGGATTGCCTCGGGCGAATGCAGCATGGTCCCAGCGATGCCCTGCGGGCCTTCAACGTTCCGGACGTGCTGGTTCCCTTTACTATGCGCAAAGCGTTTTGGCTATGGCCTTGCGCTTTTCAATCCGTCTACGACAATCAGGTGAGCTTATACAAAAAGTATTAAATTAAATATACAAAATTATATGCAATGCAGAGCTGGACCAGCTGCTTCGGCCGTGGAGTCCTGTTCCCCTATGTTTCGACAATTCAAATGGAAATAATTGAGTTTGTGCTCTATCACCTGAGACCCTACGGTTATGCAAATCCCCTCCCGGAACTAAAGTCTTACAACATAACAGCCAGGCCACCCAACAACAGTGTGGCCCATCACTTGTTTCGGTCTGTGAGGATAGTGTGCCTGGTGCTGACCTGGCCCAAGAATTATTTGTACGGTGTAAAGGCCATCAGTGAGACCTGGGGACGTCACTGCAACCGGGTGATCTACTACAGCCAATCCAAGCTGAGCGGAGTGCAAGGAGCGGAGACCGTGGCTCTGAATGTCAGTGATGAACGCAATAAGCTTTGGGGCAAGACAAAGGCAGCCTTTAGGCATGCCTACAGGCATTATGGCCACGAGGCAGACTGGTTCTACAAGGCCGATGACGACACCTATGCCATTATGGAGAACATGCGTTATATGCTGCGTTTTCACGCTCCCGATACTCCCATTTACTTTGGATCTGCTTTCAACTTGGATTCGCAAATATATATGTCCGGAGGAGCCGGCTATGTCCTGAGCAGAAAGGCAGTGGAGCTGTTCGTTGAGGCAACAGCAGAGAAATCGCTGTGCCAGCACGGGGATATCGGTGCCGAGGACTTTGAAATGGGCAGGTGCATGGATCCACTGAATGTGACAGTCGGCGACTCCAGAGACCCATATGGACGCCATCGATTTTTCTCACTTCCTCTGGAGTATTTCCTCATACCTGAGGATGATGATAATGAATTTTGGCTTTATAAATACCTGGTCCATTCATGCAAAAAGGTGAGTGAAGGGTAATGCCGCTTAGGTCTTCAACGCCCGACACCAAAAAGTGTATATATTTTAGGTCAATATTTGCAGTCATTACTTATAGTTTCTCTTTTTTATATTTAGTTATAATACCTTAACATATCGTTAAATTTACATTCATTTTTATTAATAAATATTTTGCAGGGACTACAGTGCTGTTCAACTTATTCAATTTCGGTGCACAATGTATCGCCCTATGAAATGCACTTTCTGGAAACAGTTTTGTATGAAGCCAGGCCTTATGGACTCATTACTGGACATCCTCCTTCAAGGAGCTTGCGAAAGAATCGGTCAAGCTTGGGACAGTATGAACTCTAATGTAAAGTGGTTATATCCTTAATATATTAATTTACATACATTTATCGACTCTAGTATTTTTATTAAAGTATACCATTAATAATAACTTGGCTGTACTCTTTGGTTCTGTTTTTGGCAGTCAATAGTTAATTATTTCTCTGCTTGTGGGTTAACCTTTGACTTTGGTTTATATTTGGCTTTTGTGACATAGTTTCCAGGCGTCATTTTGTGGGTATTCATTTTACTGGGAGCAACATTCTCAAGCTTTGAACTGCGCCTAGTTTCTAAGCCATCCAGATTGGAATTCAAAAACTCCTGACTCTTGTTGATACCAAAAGATTTTAGCTTGTATATTATATAGTCCAGAATATAAAACTCCTTGGCATTGCTAGACTGAAAGGAGATGGCCGAATTTGAGAACCAGTCATTGGTGTCCTGTGCAAAAAACGTAAACATAAGCATTCGATTGTCCTAGAAACACTTTGTAGTAAGTCTTACATTTGAGGTAGTGTAGTTCCGGGAGTCATTGAACCAGTGTAGAGGTGACAAATGTGTAAAGCGGCTTAGTCCCTGCTGATCTCGGGAATCCCCGGATACCACGCCCACTGACTGCAGGCAGCGTCCCAGTTCCACTTCCTCGTATCCAATAATCAGTTTGCTGCAGATGCTGCTGTTGTCAAAGGCGAATTTCATGAACTTGTGCAGGGCAGCATTGCTCAGAACATATTCCCCTCCGCCCGACTTGTAACCCTACATACAAGACCATCATTTATTTGGTTTTATTTTAAGAGATTCCAGAGTAAGTATATACCTGCTTCACATGCTGGTTGCCAAAGTAAACTGGTGACTTTGGGCTGTGGGCATGTAGAAATGCGCGCAGGTTCTCCATTACCACAAATCTAAAATTATGGAAAGATATGTAGGATTAGATATTACTAGCTTTCATTTATTCCCACTCACGTGTCATCGTCGGCCTTTAGGAACCAATCATAGTTCTGGAAGTGGTGCTTGTACACATATTGCAGGGAGGCCCGCATTTTACTCCAGAGATTCCAGTAGCCCTCCCGCACATTGAGCGCCACGGCACCCAGCTCCTTGTCCTCTTTGGTGCTCATGAAGATCAGCTTGTGACAGCGTGTGCCCCAGGTACGTTGTATGTGAAAGGCGCGGCTTTTATGACTCTTGGGGCTGGTCAGCACCAGGCACAGTACTCGGGTCTCGTTAAAAAGGCGAGTGGCAAAAGTTACAGAGTCCTCACTGGTGTTGACAGGCGTGGTCATCGATGACGAACTCATGGGTGGAGAAGTGGGATACGAGCTGCTTATGCGACTACTAGGGAAGAGAAGACTGTTGGCACCTTCATCTATTTCCTGATTGTTTCGCAATCCTTCATGCCTGCGGGTTCTTCGTGTTAGCTCTGATAAGAGGATGCCCCAGGCGAGGCCGATGAAGACCATCAGGATGAGCTCTACGCGCTTTCGATACTGCCGCATTCCAATCATTTTGCTGGTAACTAAGCGAGTAATAAAAAACCAAGGTAAATTTACAAAAACATGGCTTTAAGCTACTATTTGAAATTGTTTAATACTTAAACTTGTTTATATAAACTACATACTAATAAGGTAAACTATAAATTTGAAAATATAAGTTTAAATACATAAGGAACTTCATATAAGAAACAGTTATAGCTGGTTTAAATAGTAAAGGTAAGGTTTATTTTGGATTTTTCCTTTAGATATTTGCCATGGAAAGCTCTTTTTCTTAGAGAAATCCGACTTTGTATATTAACTGCCTTAGCTTGCTAATGAGAAAGTCTTTATTTTAAATCACATCTGCAAAAAGAGATCAGCTTCATTTGGGAGATTCCCCATTTTTGGGAATTACGTTATAAACCTACTCGACATGTCATAGGCATTTTTTCTCAAAATTTGAATACTCGTCATATGAAACAGATTTTGTTTTGATTATTCCTCTCGCCTTCTTATGGGCCGCGTTTGTTTACCTTTTTATGCAAATCTCGTGTCGTCCGGCGGTAAGCGGCTGGTGGTTTTCGAAATACCGAGTTAACACATTCTTGAGGCAGTGACGCAGACGCGAAAGCTTGTAAAGATGCGGTTAACCTTCGGGCACACGGCTCAGGTGCGCAGGTGTGCAGGCTGGCAGGTGCGACGGGTACGGTGTATGGCAGAAATTGTTTAAGTTCACTTCAATCAGCAATTGCTCAGCAATAAACGGCAATTGCCTGGGCTCTTTGACGCTTTTTCAAGACGTTGCAATCGCCTTTGGACCGTCTCGAATCGGTGCCTTCTGTCACTTCTCCAAATCGCTTTTCACTTTATTTACCGGCAGTACTACTCGCGCAGAATTTCAAATGGAGGCCCTCGACGAAGAGGCAATAAATGCGGCGGGGGAACGCGACTTGAAGCCCCAAAACAAAAAATAAACAAAGAGCCAGGGCCAAAATGGAAAAAAAAACAAGTAAGCGACGAGCAACGGAAAAAACACAGACGTCTTCGCGCTTTGCCGGCAGTTGACAGACTTGGCTTAAATGGGCGCGTCGAATATGTTGTTGGAGAAATACCTTAACGCTTGTTCGAGAGCCATGTTGCCAGATTAATTTAATATTTAATGAAAGCCAGATTTTAGGATAGTGAATGTGGATCCTATTTAAGCCAAGTTATACATATTACCAAACTACAGATGATATAAAATACTATGAACAATACAAATTTATAATATTTATAGGACGTCTTATACCTTTTTAATGGAATACAGAATACAGAAATTGTTAGAATTTCAAAAACTATGTTTTGAAAATGTTTCAGAGTAAAGAAAAAACAAAATAATCGCTGAAATGGGTACCTCAAAAATATTGCATACTTTTAGAGGGCCTTTTAAGGGATTTCAAACAAAGGGCTATTTTTAAAAGTATGGAATAGATCCCCAAAACTTTATAATTGATTAAAAGCAATGAGCAATTTCTCGTCCACCTCCGATTAAGTTTTTATAAAAATTATGATATTTAAAAAATATATTTTTAATTTTAGATTCACAGAGGCCAAAAAATTTCCTCCACACTAAAAAACTATGTTATGTCATCAAAGCCACAATTTCTGTCCACGCTTGGAAAAGCTTTAACCTTTTCCGAGAGTTGGGAAAATAGTTAAGCCATTTTTGTTGTCAACTCGTCTTCTTCCGCAATAAAAGACTTTAACTTCTTTGAAGTTGTGAAAATGTCGATGTAAAGCTCTTAAAGAGCTTCAAATGATTTATTTCAGCCTGAAACTTGGCAACGTTATTTTTTAAAGTGTTTTTTTTTTTATTTTTTAATTAGAAAACTAGTAGTAGATGAAGCACAATGAGGGAATATACAAGCAGCACATAGCCGAGCAACAAAACTCAGGCGTAGGGTCCACCGGAGGAGTCCAATCCTCGTGGAGCGTTGGCATAGCTGTCCTCTGCGAACGTGTTGGTTACTCCTGAGCCCGAAGCCGAACTGGAGCCGGAGTCTGAGCCCGATCCAGACCTAACACCAGACCCGGAGCCAGAGTTTGACTCCAGGAAGGTGGCACCCGACGAACGAAGGATGTTCTGAGACTTGGAGCGCTCATCCAGGGCGACCAGAGGAGTGGCTTGAGCCACCTGGGCCACCGGAACAACCACAGTTTTGAGGGCGTAAGGCACTCGATTGACCACAGCATTGAAGCCGTGCACATCATCCGCCGTGTAGGTCACGGTGCGCTTGTAGCCATCGGGATCGATGAGACTGTAAAAGCCGCGGACCACATAGCCATCCCGGGTCTCGCTGTGCTCCTTGATGTCGCCGGTGGACTCGTCATTCACAGCATAGTTGAAGTTGTAGCTGGCGGGCGGAAAGACTTCCGGCTCCTGATGCTGGCGCAGCACGGGCAGCGGCGAGGGCAGCAGGACGGGAGCGGCATTGTTGTCCGCATTGGCGGCATTGACGGCACTGACGGCACTGGCTGCGTTCTGGAGAAGATTCGATGCCTGCACACTGGCGGTACGGCTGCCGGCGGCGAACTGGTTCCGGCTGGGCGTTGCATAGTCGTAACCTTCGGGTGTGGCCTCCGAGTTCAGGGCATTGTTGCTGGGCGTGTGGTAGTCGCTGAGGAAATCTTCGCCAGAACTGGACCCAGAGTGTTCCAAGGAGTTGATCGCCGTGGCTGCCTTCTCGTTGTAATTATACTCCGCTTGGACGGCAGCGAAGAGTGCCAGGGACAGCAGGAAAAACAACTGAAATTGGATGAATGAACTTGGAAATCAATCCTATAAAATCCGAGAATCCTGCCACCTCACCTTAGCTGTCATCTCTGAATAATTTGGATACTCCTTCCGTGCGAATGCCTCCACAAATTGTCGGGTAACTGTTGGCATAATTGAAGCGACTTGGAGTTTATATACCTCATCCCAATTGCAATTGGTTTATTACTCAATGAGAGACGTTATACAATGTCATGCGCCTCAATTGATCGATTTCCCATTGTGCGAAGGTATCACAATGTGTTGGCAACACTTTCATTTTCATTTTGTTACCATTTTTATGCTGCGTAAGCGCAGACGAAATTGAATGATGATAGCTATGTGTGACAATAATGTAATCAGAACTGGAGCACAACCTTGTGAACATTTTCATTATATTTTTATACAAAATTTGTATGTTTTTAGTAACAATTAACATAAGGAAAAACACAGTGCACTGCAGAAGTTATGATCCTAGTAAAATACGAAAAAAGATTGATTAATATAAATATGAATTATATATATCTATTTAAATATTGATTCTTATTCCGATGCCTTGCTGGAATATTTCCATAAAATTGTGAATCGTCCCTTTAACAATAAATCACATTCATTTATTATAAACATTAAAAATTTATTGCGTTAGAAATAATAAGGAAATAATAAGACAAGACAATATTAATGTTGACATGTTGACATAATGTTCCTAGAACAGTCGATATCTCAGTAGCAATTTCTAAATTCTCTGGAATCAGAATTCCACTTAATATTTTATAATTTATTTTGAAACTTTTTATTATTTAAATTTAAATAGAAAAATGTTGTTATTAGCTTTAGCCAGGTCATGGCAAGATCAAAGAATTACGATTAAATATTTCTTTTTAGTTACTAGTACAAGGATTCTATTCTCCCAGACTCAATATCCACATTGGATGATCCCTACTTAAATCATAATCTCAACCTGGGCAAATGGGCATCTCTAATCTCCCACCAAATCGCAACCGTTTGATGACTGTGATAAGAAAACAAAACAAACCGGTTGCTGGCTATAACTGCTTCCATGCTACTGCCTGAATTTGGCCAAAACAAAGCAATGGCCAGCTGGCGGCAATCGGGAGTCGAGCGCCGCGGAGAACACAACACAACGCGCAGCAATGTCGGCCAAGATCAAGCTGCGCTCCCAACTGCACCTTCTTACGGGCTTCATGGCGGGATTCATCTGCGCCTTCGTCCTCCTTCTGTATGTCTATGATGTGAGCCGGGTTTCGCCCTGTTGGAGCAGCTCCTCATCTTCATCATCTCCGGTGTCCATCGCCACAGACGCACTTTCTCGAGCCGAAGTACTGCCGGTAGCCAGGATACTGTGCATGGTGCTGACCTGTCCGGAAAATGTAGAGGATTTGGCCAGATCTGTCTACGAGACCTGGGGCAGACGATGCAGCCATCTCTTATTCGTCAGCAGCGAGCATTACCAACCGTTGGGCGTGGTCCAGGTGGTCGAAGCCAGTGGTGGCAGCTACGAGGATCTGTGGAACAAAACCCGTGAGGGATTCCGTCACGTTTGGGAGAACTTTGGTCAAGACTTTGATTGGTTCCTCAAGGCGGACGATGATACGTGAGTGGATCTGTAGCAGGGATGCCTCCACAGGGTCATCAAGGGACCTCCCTGATTCTGAGTCGTGCTCTTGGAACTTTCTAACTCTGCCAACTCCACAGGTATGTCGTCATGGAGAATTTGCAGCACCTGCTGAGCGGCTTCGATCCGGATACACCCGTATACTTTGGCTACAAATTGACACGCTATAATGTGGTGAGTGATAAATGTTGATCATAACTCCACATTAACTTCCTCATTTGCTTATGTTGTGGTTAATAAGTGGCATAATCGATTTCATCTGATATGCACAGAGAAAAACCAATACAAAAACTAAAGAAAAAATAATTGAAATCATACAAATTCAAACAGTGTTATAACCACGTTCTCAGTAATTAGAATGAATTATTTATTTAATTTTATACAATTTTTCTCTGTGCTTATTATTAATGCCGTAAGTGATCGACTTGTTCGTTAGTATCAGCGTCTAATTAACTGCTCATCTTCCATGCTATTGTCGCCCGCTTCTTGAAACTGATTTGAAATGCAAATTTTTCATGAAACTGAGAGTTGGATTTGAATCTTAAGCTTTGAGCAAAAAGAATTATGCCTTCGGAGCTCAGCGGGAGTTCTAAAGGCAAAAACAGTTTGTATATGTCCAATTAATGTGAGAACATAAGTTCTAGAACAATTTTAGCACATTTTTGTTAGCAAGTTAAATACTGATAAATCAATTTTAAAAAGTTAATACATAGCAAAAACGAATTTTACAATTAAGCTAAATGTCACTTTTTGATTTTAACTTGAATTTATTATTCAAACATTCCAACTTTTAGTGAAGACTTCATTTAAACGAATCTCTTTGAGCTTTCTTTTCTGTTTTTAATGTCGCTTCGATATCAATATGCGTTCTTTTTTGTCCCATTAACCGGTTCTTTTTTGTGAGTGTAGTCCCATAATAATTAACAGCGATTTATTGGGCATTGTCTGTCGGTAAACAAACATTAAATCTATTATTGGTGGAGTGATATCATAGGGGCTGGTTGTTGCATATTAGTCAAGAGTTTGACTGGCCAAACGCTTCTTGTCTTGGCCTTTTCCGCATGCATAGATCACTGGGGGGATCGGGCAACTCGACTTTAAGAAATTATATTCGCATTAACGATGCTGCAGTCTGCACAAGCTAATGGCCAGGCTTCACCTGAGGTCATCGCGGTTACCTGTCACGCATCTCTCACAGCCGCGCCTCGTCGAAGATTTATTTCGCCTTTTGACATTTCGGAACATTGTGCAAGCTTTATGTTTCTTTGGACAAAGTACACACATTTCGTCTGTCTGCATAAATATAAACAAATGAGCTACGGTGGGCTCCATATGGCGGCTTTATCTTTACGCGAATATATATAAAAATATTTCTTTGTTTCTCCTTTTGCGTCTCTCACACTTGGAAATTCGTTTATCGGGGGGTAATTATTCCTAATGCATCATAAATGTTATAATGATTTCTGATTGATTGCTGTGAATATCTCTCTGACTATGGTTTACTGGGCTTTTGTTTTGTCTTTGAGATTTTTGATATCTGCGGTATTCAGCCGATTAACATATTTGTATGCTTCCATGAATTATGCATTTCTTTTATTTTTTTTGTTGTGGGTTTTGATGGGAATTCAAGTGTTTAGTTTATGTTCATTATAAATATTTTTATTATATTTTTTATATATTACTTATTTTATTGTTTACCAGTGTATATTCTTTCAGAGAAGTTTAGTTATCCTACATAATCATAAGTCTTGAGTGACAATTCGCTAAATTTCATTATCATTTCTATTAATTTGGGGGCTTTGCTTGTTCACATTTCAACTTGATGCGTATTTTGACACTTCATTCCCTGCTGAGCGGCCTCTAACAGAGGATTAAAAACATCTTGAATTTCGGTTGTGGGTATGCTAAAAACCGAGCACCGTTACTAATGTTTGGAATATCTTGGATACCATGTGGTTTTTTCGGATCTTTAAAGTGAATATTCATGCTCAAGGTTAATGTTTTCACAAAGGGCGGGACAGGTTTGGTTAAATTAATACGGGGCGTGTGGAATATTAATCTCAATGTTTATGGAATATAGTGTCTAGGAGCTACATATTGTATTTATTAAATATGGGTATTTACTTGAATTCTCAGAGCTATATGTCTGGAGGCGCTTCTTATGTTCTGAGTCGCGAGGCTCTGAATCGATTCATGACCCAGGCCTATGAGTCTCCGGTGATATGTCCGGAGCCAAAGAAAATGGGCATTGAGGACTTTTACATGGGCATTTGTCTGCAGAATGTGGGAGTTCACTTTGTCGACTCGGCACAGTCTCTGGATGGAGATCCCAGGCCCAAGTTTATGCCATTGAATCTGGAGCACTATCTCGCGGACTCAAACTCAACAATTCCGGACTGGCTGCGCCTGATGAGTGTGTCTCGAGTTGAAACCGTAAGTTTGGATATATCATTTTTCTCAGGAGTCTAAATATTAAATATTTTCTAATATCCCTTTTAGGGTTTGCAATGTTGCTCCAATTACTCAGTGGCTTTTCACTATGCCAGCCGCGAACGCATGTTCCTATACGAGTTTCTAATCTATTATCTCCGGGTTTTTGATCATAACTCGAGGGCGGAAAGAAACCAGAGATATCTGCTAACTTCAACTGATTTGAACAGCCGATTTCCACTGGAAGATAATTTGAATATAAAAGACTTGATACAAATGTCTGAGAAGCCGGAGAATTTCTAGACATTGTCGTGTATACTACTTATTTATGCCATTATTAGTTTAAGCATGCGATGTGATTTTAATTTAATTAAATAGGAAGCGAGTTACCGGTTTTAGATTCGTAAAGGTTCTATCGACTTTATTATGTGGGTTCGTTGTTTATGTTGCTTTATGTTGACACGAGACAAGATCGCTGGGAAATCAGTAACTGAAATTGTGAAATTTTAAAATCATAGGCTTTTATTATAATTGAAGAATAGGTTTTTCCATTTCTATTATTCTTTAATTTTTAATATTAATTGTATGCATCTATGTATGTGTTTGTATAAACCAAAATTGGTTACTTTTTATTTTACACGAATTTTACACATAGTTGTTAGCATACTTATGGGCATTTTTAAGAAAATATATGATAATATTGGCCTTAAGATCTGTCGAATGGTTAATAACATTCTATTAACAACATTTTATATTTCAGATAAAACTTTTATTGTACGAAATTTGTTAAATGTTTAGTTAATTGCCAGAAAGGATATATTGTTTTTAGTAAATGAAAAGAAGGGAGAAAGAAAACTTTTATTTGTTATAAAAAAAAATATATATATATTTAACAAAGTATAAGTAGGAAGGTTTGCATTGAAGTTAAAATTAATAGTAACAATAACTTTGACATATATACTATAACTTGAGTATATATCTTAAGGTATTTTATATGTTGGATCATAATTTCTTGACATATTCTCCTAAACTGGTATTAATTTTTTTTTTATTTTATTTTAAATATAATAAAGTTACCTTGCTAACTCTGCAGTTATTTAATTAACGCTTTGCGAGACTACACAGAGTCCGCCGAAAGGCTGAAGCTCTGCAATCGAATAGTGCTTGGTAATCCTTCAGCGGCGGCATTCTTGCTTGAAGGGCCAGCCGACTAAACTGCATCGGACTGTTTAAGCTTTTCATTACCAAAGTCAATGCCTCTGTCTCACCTTAATGCCGCCTCACCTGGCTCAGTTTAGCCGCAGGTTTCAGCTGTTTCGTTGCCGAGCCAGAGTCGGTTAATTAATTCCAAAATCACGTACGCATGCTCAGTGTGTGTCAGTTGGCATTTTGCCATTTTGCCCCCTTTCCTCTCCGAGATCCGGAGTTTGAAATGCCTTTGGAGATTGAGATGTTTCGCGAGACTCTTTATGGTAAAATTGCATTACAAATATCATAGATGGCACAATAAATTGGTTGCCTTAGTGCTAGAAGCTAGTGAAAGGGAACTGAGAGCTTTATACTTTGATTTGTTGCTGCTGCTACTGCTGCTTCGCACTTACATTGTATCGCTGCTGGCCCGCTTAAAGTTAGGCATGAGCTCAGTGTGTTAATGGGTTAATACAAGCACTTGAACATAAAAGCCAAGCTCATGCAGGCCAGCACGTCTATTGAGGAAGCGAGTTCTCCGCCACTTGTTCAAACAGGGCGCTTAGCCGGTGCTGGGAGTGGGCCACGAGTGCACCTTGGAACTGCACTCGAGTGCCGTGCTATGGATATGGGATGGGTTCGGACTAGGAGTCGGCGTCTCGGTCTCATTTGGGCTTTAATCGCTTGTACTTGTGCGGAATGACTGTGGGAAATAGTTCGTTTGAGAGTCATTTACTTAGATTTATATGGAATTTGTGTAATTTAACCATTTTTATAATTATCAGCACAGTTTGTTTAAAGACTTTGTGTATAACTTAAAATAAAAACAAGAAAGGAAGCTAACTTCGGCACGCCGAAGTTTGTATACCCTTGCAGATATTATTTCATTACATTTCAACTATACTTATAATGTTTACAGTTTGACAGTTACAGTTTTACATTCACACCTTTACATTTTCTCTACATCTACCGATCGCTCCTATGGCCGCTATATGATATAGTTGTCCGATTTTCATGAAATGTATACCAAAATTCTACAATAATAAAATAAGCTTATATCTCAGAGTAGATGAAAATACGTTGAAAAACAACGAAGTTATAATTTGTTTCCTATTAATTTCCCGATCGTTTCTATGGCAGCTATAAGATATAGTCGTCCGATTTTCATAAAATTTTTACCAAAATTCAGAAATAATATAGAATGGCCATATCTAAAAAATGGTGCAAAAATGTTAAAAAACAGCAAAGTTATAATTTTTTTTCGAAAAATTTATCGAACATTTGTATGGCAGCTATATGATATAGTCGTCCGATCCGGCCCGTTCCGACATATATAGCAGTGAGAGTATATAGAAGACTATATGCAAAGTTTCATTCAGATAGCTTTAAAACTGAGGGACTAGTTTGCGTAGAAACAGACAGACGGACAGACGGACAGACGGACAGATGGACAGACGGACAGACGGACATGGCTATATCGACTCGGCTGTTGATGCTGATCAAGAATATATATACTTTATAGGGTCGGAAACGTCTGCTTCACTGCGTTGCAAACTTCTGACTGAAATTATAATACCCTGCAAGGGTATAACAAAGAACTGAGGTGTTTCGGCCAATTCCAGAAACCTTACACGGAAGTCAATGGCATTCTAATGTGTAATATTAAACTATTAAACTCAAATTCGATTTCTAAACAATCCCTTAATTACCTCTTAAGTGTTCCTTCGCTTCGATTCAATCGAATCTAATCAAAGAATCCAATTAGTGGCAAATCCGCGTAATTTATGAGGCCTACCAACTCCGGAGCTAAAACTATTTACTAACAAGCTAAAGCTAACACGGCTACCAAATGCAGCTACCTGCTAGTTAATTCAGTTTACTTATTTGCCCAAGCTCAGTGTTTCTCCATTCCAAATCGGCCGTCACACAGTGCGTATGCTTAATGCGTTTTGCCTTAACTTTGACTTACTCTCCGCGTTGTCGGTTTCAATGGCGCGTGTTCCATTTTGTGGGCCGACACTAGCTACACAAACTACACACTAGAGATTGGCTGTTGTTGCTGCTCTTGTTATTGTCACCTGTCCGATTATTATTATTATTTTTATGCGCTGAATTTTTTCTTTGAAATGTGCGTTGTCGCTGTCTGGCCACATTGCGTGACCTTCGGATCGAACGCTCTCGATTTGCAAGCCATTAAATTTGATATTATCTGGGACTGAAATTGAAATTGTATCGAAAATCCGAGCCATACGAAATCAATTACTCAGCTATGCGTAGCCGTGTCTTACTTATAAATCGTCGTTGGCCCCATGGCTTTTGGTGTTTCTTTGCAGTGAAAGTTGTTAAGCCATCAAACATTATTGTTGTTAAATTTTATTTCGCTGAGCCAGACAAATTAATTATTAATGTGGATCAAATATTTTCAGTTCATTTCACATAAATACTGAAATTATTTCTCATTTTTTTCTACCCTTCACTTTTTGCGGCCAAGGAATGCTGTGTATTTTTTGTTGCCAACCACTTTTTGTGTTCTGTGTGCGTAGATGGTTGTAGAGCTGGGAGCTGGGAGCTGGAGCTGGGGACTCAAGAGCTTGTTTAGAACACGTAATTGTTGTTGACGCCGAAAGTGTTTTGGGCTTGGTGGCCACAAGAAACCTTTAGAGGGTGCTCGAAAAATCGGGTCTGGACTCAAGTTGGATGGGCACGCTTAATTGTTGTCTATTTTTGGGTATACCAAAAATTCCTGGCTGTGAAAAATGGCTAGTAATTAAAAAGTTTCAAAGAATCAAACCGAAAATGCCAGCATCTCTGCTATTATTCCAAATTAATGCATGTTAAGTGGTTAATTGTCATCGCGGAATTCCATAAACAGCTCACAGCCGCAGATACTAATCGAGTGAACTTAGTCAACTTCAAATTGTCCGCCTAGAAGGCCCCATCGTGGAGTAAAAAATCATTTACAAGTTGCCTCATTGCACGCACAGATAAATCAAGAATCGACGACAATCGGCGGCACATAAAAATTAATTAATTTAATTACTTATCTAACTGAATTGCTTTGGAGCTTCGAGTGCCCAACTTATGCTTGTGTGTTTTCAATACTTTTTCTTCACCTGTTTTAATGACAATTGCACATGAACATTGCCAGCGTACTATGTACATTTTTTTTTGTTTTTTCTTGAGATTCATTTAGAGTGCACTTCAAAGTTAGCATTTATATTTTTTACGCTTTTCAATGCGTGTCAAAAGTTGGCTGCAAACGTTCTCTTACACTAATAAATATTTATAGATGAGCCCGTTCTGCCAGATGCCTGCCTGCACTCGTTAAGCCCGGCTCGGATCGAAGATACTAAGAATTTTAATTGATTTTAATGTGCACAGCTGCACTATGGAGACTGACTATTGACTGACATCCAAACAAAGATCGAAGAGGCTAGTACGGGGTCAGCAAGGGGCGAAAAAGAGGTAAGTGAGCTGTTGACATACTCATTGCAGAATTGACATAAAATATTGTCTCTGTACAATGGCTAATGTTTCACAAATTAATCATTAACAATAGCTTGTTTTGGTATACAATAGGACTTTTGTTTTGTGTGTTTAAAAAACGAAAAAATATATATTATAAATATATTCCTTAACAGCCTGGAAGGTGATATACCCGATACGTAAAGCATTGTGAAATACATTTATGAATAAATGAATAGAAATGTTGCTGGGAACATATCAGCAAAATCCATATATTATGCAATTATTTTCTAAACATAAAATTTTTTACTTTAAATTAAAATTCACCTTATAGTTTAGATACGGAATTTTATGATTTGTGGGGATGGAAATGGGCGTTGTTGCATTTCTAGCTCTTGCGGTCTTTAAGATCTGAAAAAACTCAGCTGATGATGTTGATCAAGAATCTATAGACCTTATGGGGTCGGAAGATGCCTCTTTCTGTCTGGTACAAAGCGATATTACTCTTGTAACCTATGAGTACCCTGTTTAAGAACTATAAATCATTTAAGTTATCTATTAGTACTCTCATATAGTAATTAAGAAGACTGGTTTATGTTCTGTCAGTTAAATACAAATGAGCCTACAAATGAAGCATAATTAGTATAGCTTCTAACTGACTTCTGCAAGCCAAGATCACGTTTTTTACGAGAATCATAAACACTCAGTTCCACCTCATAAAGATGTATGGTCATAATATTGGTTTTATGTAAATTTCATGTAATTCAACAAAAACTATGTATGTTTATGCGGTGGCAACTTTTTTGCAATCACTGTACAGGATATTATTTTTAAAACAAAGTAAGCTCTAAGTTTAAATTATTTATTTTTAATTTAAATTGAAACTAATGTATCTTAACTTATAAATCCGTTTAAGGCGCAGCTAAACCAACTTCGTTTGCTAGCAATTACTACCAGTAATAGGCAACGCATTCGCCAGGCTGGGAAAACCCCACATATGCAGCGGGAAGGCAGAGAAAGGGCGCTTGACACGCGAGTGATTAATACGACGTCATGTCAAATATGACGGAAGTCACTTAAAGGCGGACACGTTCCCGGACCCAAAATCAGTCTCAAAACCCAACCGCTAAACCGATTCAGATCCCGACCGCCGAGGCGAAATGGAGCAGCGCAGCTGAGGAGCAAAAAAAAAGCGGATGAGCGGCATGGAGCCGGACTGGAACCGGTTCCGCTGGCAACCATTTCAGCGGGCCCCACTGTGGAAGGTCCCAGCACAGCTGAGCTCAGTTTCGAACCAACTCTTGGCCGCTGCGGACGTGTGTTGGAGACCTCGTCGCTCACCCGCCTCCACAGCCCACCAGCTCCCCCGCGCCGCTCTTTCCGCTATCCGCTTCGCGTGTGCTGGTGAGAGATCGCAGACGAGAGTGAATGTGAAACGTGTCGCGCATGCGCCGTCTTCTTCACCGTTATTGTGTGCTGCTGTTGCTGCTGCTTTCCGTTTTATTATCGCCCATGCAAAGTGAAGACCGCAGCTATGCCAAAATTGCTCAAATTGTTTGGAAAATAGTGCAAAAACCCGATAAACATTAAACACCCACCCGCTGGAAATCGTTAGCTATTTTCGTGGATCTTTCTTGGCGTTCGCGTTGCCATCTCCCTTGCTCCCCCACGGCGTCGAATCACCCTCTCTGTCGCTCTGCTAGTGTGTGTGTGTCTGTTTTTTGGGTCCCCTTTCGGTGTTCGGAGTCTTCTTTGTCCCGTGCTTCGTCGCTGTCTTGGCTTTGCTTACGTTTTCGTTCATGAATTTAATTTATTTTCGTGTTTCATATTTGTTGTTTAGCGACCGCCTCTGCTTCATCTTCACCGCTTCCACAGCCTTCGCCTCCCCGGGCAACAACATCAACATTAAAAACAAAGAAATATTTTGCGCAATTTTAGCAAAGGCAGAAAAAAAAAACGGAGAAAACCCGAGAAAACTCACAGAGCATCAGGGGCAGCAAAAATGATCTATAAAAGTTTTATGTGATTACAAAGGGATGCTATTTCTAGTTTTAGAAGCGGTTTGTTCAATGAGTATTTGGAAATTAACTTGATTTTGTCTTGAAACAAATCTTTGAACTTTGCGCAACAATTTCGGCAATTAGCCGCAGAAAATGTTTATTAATTGATGTGAAATATCCGGGGGCTATGGCTAATGTTCAGAAAGCCAGCGCTTCTACCGCAAAACAATTTGGTGTATTATACCGTAATTCCACAGTGATTATTGCCGTTCAGTCTTCCACGCTTTCTTGGCTTTCTCTCCCTCTCACTCTTACCAAGTATATGCAGTGGAAATCATGAATAGTTAAAACGTGATATTAAACAGATTAAGGAACCTAAATGGAAAATTTTCCAGTTAATAAAAGAATACAAAAGTTTAGACTTGTTTTCCACTTGTAAAACTTTGGCGAATTACAAACATTTTCATAAATTAGGTTTCGCATAAACGGAGTAAATCTATATCTATATTCCGCCTCCTCCCCATTCTCCTGCCCCATTTCTGTGCTCGCCCACAATATACCGTCTAAGGTCTACTTTCTGCCTTTGCTGCCACTTAATAATAATTTCTAAACAAACTTCGAATTGCATTAAGCGGAAAAATGCGAAGCTCCTTGTCTTTATGACTTTGTTAGCTTTAGCACTCGGCAGTTGTTGTAATGTTAATTGTTTGCAGTTGTGCAATGGCATTTTATATGTTTTTTTTTTGTCTTTACTTCTTTTCTGTGCCTCCTCTTTGTTGCTACTTTGAACATACATACACACATATAATTGTATGTTGCTTAAAGTTGTTGGTTTTCGGCTTTTGTTGCTATTGCTTTTTCTGCCTTTTTTCGGCTTCTTTCCCGACTATTGTCGATTATGACTAATGGAATTCGTAAGCTCGCAGAAGGTCAATTGTTTTGCGGGTAATTCCGTTTACTTAACACCGCGTCTCGTTTCGTTTTCAGCCTCCTCCCCCCGGGTTCCCTTTATTTGTTTTGCCATTTATTTGGCCATACCCCGGCACTGCACTCGATAAATGCGATTTTATTTGTTCGCTTCATAATTAATTAGAGACATTAACGAACCGTTTTTTTGCCATTTACTTGGGTCTTTCTGCGGTTAGGTACGTTTTTTCATCATAAATTTTGAATAGAAAATATCCGTAACGAGCATAAAATGGAAAATCAGAATATGCTGGCTTGATTTAGTTATTGTTTCCAAACATATAAAAAAGATAATAAATATACCTTTAGACAGATTAAGAACTATTTGATTTTTATATTCCTAAAAACTTATTCGATTTTATGAATTTATTGTATATTATATTGTGAATAAAAAATATTGTAAATAATCACACTTTTATCCTTGACTAGCTATACAGTTTTTTCTATTTTTAAAGCAATAATAAAAACATTTTATACAATTTTTTATATGTCTTATATCTATATCTTCTAAAATGTACCCATATAAATACAATCCAATAGATCATCTTATTGTCTGCTACATACAGCTTTAATGGGATGTTTCTTTGCTATTTCAACACTCAGTAGTTTTCGCCAATCTTATAACTAGAATTACCAGGCTTAAGACATTTAAAAATCAAACAGCAAGTGACTATCACAACCAAATACATGCATAGATAACTTCATTAAGTTTTATGCTAATTCGATCGATAGTTACGCGCTGGCAAAACCTTTTAAACGGAGTGAATCGGTAGCCACAAAAATGCCCAGAAATGACTCAAAATAACGAGCTGGTGGTGGAGTCTCTGTATGAATAATAGCCAAATCATGTTTCACAGAAACCGCCTTATTTTGCAGTGCAATAAATAAAAATCATGGGATCTCAACCGCGCAAATATTGAAGTGTGAAATTAAAAAGTTCAATCCAATCTCTGTGATCAAACGCAAAGTAATGCAAAGTTAAGCCGATGCCCTCCCAAGTCCGTCCTCACCCCGAGTGTTAGTTTGCTTAATTAATTTAACAATACAATCGCGCCGCATCGTAGCAAACAAAGGAATAATATATAATAAATAAAAATTGTTTGCAATCAATATGAGTGTTCCAAGCGCGCCCCATCCGAGGGCAGCAAGCAAAAATCAAAAACCATGTCCAAAGGCAAAACACAAGCCCCGGCTTCAGTTGCCGGGGGCGACCTGTGGAGGAGCTCTGCTTTTGTTGCTGATTAGTCTGGGCCTGGACCTGGGCTCCGTGCATTGTTATGGTGAGTACTGCACAACGGCCTACAATACTTAATAAAAAGTTACCCGTGGATTTAATTAGTACCCATTTGATTTTGTGCCCCCTTAGGATAACGTTTTTTAAATCACATTGTATGGTTATTTAATTCAATTTGATATATTTGCATTGACACGGATCGTGGCGGTTGAGAAATATTTTGCAGTGAGGGAAGGAGAAAACGTTTACTTAAAGTTAAGTTGGGGTGTTAGGGTGATCCTTATCCTCATTATTATAAGGAAAACCTCTTAGGAACTAAACAATTTATATATCAAATCCTTTCTCTCTACACCTTTTTAAATAACGTTCTAATTGATTATTCCTAAAACGCTTTTAGGTAGTTACATTAACTCCTGGACACACCCTTCCTTATGTACCTAAGCGTTTTTAAGTTATTTCTATAATATTATGGCTGTCATTCATTTTGTTAAAGTATCTTAACATGTCAGTTTGATATATGTTAACCACAGACTGCTCACTCTAATGGTAAATGCAATCGCTGAAAGGAGGAAAACAATTGTACGGTTTTTAAGGCAAATAACCCCATCATAATTGCACTCGCACAATAAAAACCGGCTGCAGGTCTGGTCAGAATTGACGTCATCCGTGTTGCTCAGATCTCATGGTATCAAAATGACCGATTAGATCCCACTGCAAGCAGTTTGGAAATTTATTATTCATAAAATGCTATATAGGTTTTCAAATGCACTGACAGAATTTTATAAATTTAAATGCTTAAGACAAAAGTGAGTCCTAAGTGTCCGCTAGCCAGTAAGCAAGTTATCATAGTGATTCTTGCTAAGACCCACAAACTTCAAGCCAAATTTTAAGTTCCCACTTTTTCTCAGTGTTATTTGCCAAGCACTAAGCATAAAGCCAAAGGAGGTAGATAGGAGGGTTGTGCGGAACCTATAGATTCCACGATGTCTGGCGATCTGGTCATGTACCGCCTGTACAGGGGAAGGGGCGTGGGCGTGGCTCGGCGTTAGCCAAGTCAAATGTCAACGCACGATCATCTGGCTTCCCCGACTCTCGATACTTCCACACTCCCCGCTCCTCCCTCGACCTATTCGATCCGCATTGTTTCACTATTTTTTCCATTTATTAATTTTCCTATCAGTTGATTTATGCACAGACAGCACGTTTTGTATACTTTTTATTTTGCTATATTTAGCGTAATGAAATTACTGCAAACAAACGTGAAATATATCCCATTGTTTTGGCCAGCCACGCCCCCCCGCGGAGTGACTGTCTACATGCCGGCTTCTTCCTGATTGAAAGATCGATGATTTAAGCGATCTTCAATCTCCGGATCTCCGATCTCCGCAGGTGGCTTTGGGGGGGATAACGAACATTGAATTCGTTTCGCCTGTTGGCACCACAAAAATTTGTTTCGTTTTGTTTTCTTTTCATACAATTTATTAGCATTTGCGAAGGTCTGTTTTTCGTTTTCAGTGTGTATTTAATTAGGATTGTGGGTGGGTTTTTATTTCTCTAATTATAACTAACAATAAAAATAGGAATATAAGTTAAGGTAATAAGTGAGATACTAGACCATACTTGTAATTAATAATATTTGGTATTATTGACTAAATAAAAGAATAATAATATAATCCGCCACAGTGTTCGAATGAGTCAACGACAGGGAAAAAACTGACCCAGTCCGATTTGTGTAGAACGTCTCGTTTCGTATAAAGATAACGAAAGCTCATATATATAGGTATTTTATAGAGATAAGACATATGGCTAATTCTCTTTAGCTTTTGGACTGGTGAGCACTGAGAATGTTTATAAAAATCTGAGCATATAAACATACATATATGAAGAAAGCTAAAAAACTCTTAAAATTGTGTATATATGTGTATTTCCAAAATATTTGTTCCTTTGTTTACTATATTCTGTTTCTCTTTTCATTATCAACCGATGAGAACATTTCATAGCCACCTTAAGTACCTCAATTATACATTCAGATTCACTTCAGTTTCTCCTATATTATATATAATATCAAATAATGGCTGATAAGACATGGGTAATATATTTTATTCGCGGTTTATTTTTTATCAAAAAACTGAAAAGGGGGAATTCCCTTTGACAACAGCATTGGGTATTGGGATTGTGGTAAAAATAATGCTTTTGCCAGTCTGTTTTTAAGTGTCAAGGCGTACAGAACCCACAGCTATGAGCGGAAGAAACGAGAAAGCTTCTGAAAGTGCCGGCAAAAAAGCTTCAGCTCCCACCACAGAAGAGCAGCCTAGTGGGAGCAGACTGAGAAAACACGATGAAGAGCCTTCTGAAATCAATGCAAAAAGGCCCAAAACAACAGATGGAAACTTAGCGAATACTGCACCGTTGGAGCAGTTTACCTCACCAGAAAGTAATATTCAAGTCGCAAATGGATATCCATCACTTAAATCTATATTGGACTTAAACGAGTATTGCTGGATCGCCTTATTTTCTTATCTCAGTTTGAGGGACCAACTAAAGCTGGCTGGTTCTAATCGCAATATTTCAGAAATCTACAAGTCCTATATACGCAATAGATACAGACATATTGATGAGCACGTTACAGCCAACATCGATGAAACCGATTTGGCCCATCTTCTGGAACTCATGGGTGAAAAAGTAATCAGTTATGAGTCACCATTGGATCCCCAAAGCGATGGAGAGCAGCATTTGTGGCTTCTGTCACGCCGCACCCGCCAGCTGCAGCACTTGAAGATGACCTTCCGACGCCGCAGTGGGACTGACCTCCTGAGTTTGCACCAGCTGACCTCTTTGCATGCCCGCCTGCATTTCCTTAATACGGAATCCTATACCAAATTTGTTTGCAACCTTGTTCACTTGCCATGCCTAAGGAAACTGAAGTTGGAGGCGCCCAATTACAATGGCGATGGTTTGCATATGCTAGAGAATCTCGAGTTTCTTGAGGTTGGCACTCATCCTGGATTCGATGCCGAAAAACTGGCCATTTGTTGCCTGAAGATGAAGAGGCTTCGGCACCTCAATATAGGCAAGTACATCGACAACCTCACAGTGGAAAACTTTAGGGTGATTGTACGGAATTGTCGCAATTTGGAGCGGTTGGCCTTCGGAGAACACCTCCTCGGACGCAGCGTACCCTACGAGATCATCTGCCAGCTGCCCAGGCTGAAGCACTTGCAGTTGTGGCATTCGGACTCCATCAAGGCAAATTTCATCGAGGGACTTGTGAACAAGATGGGCGACCCGCTGGAGAGTCTCGTTTTGATCGGATACGAACTGAGGAGCGAACAGGTGGAGCATCTGTGCGATATATCCTCGCTCAGAGAACTCCATGTAGCCTGCGATACTGTTCCCTTGGGTGGCCTTTTGAAGCTGAAGAACATTGAGTATCTTCATATTGACATGCCAGACATAACCAACGATCAACTGATGGAGCTGCTAAAGGGCTGTCCACACCTGAGTGTACTCAGTGTTCGAAACTGTAATTTAATTACCTTGGATTTTGTACGTGATGCAACTCGGTTCTGGAAGCAGAATCGCAGTCGACCCGAATTGGTCCTAAGCGTTTATCTGCATGATTCATCTGTAAACTGGAATTTAGTTTGGAAGTTTTGTAATGATAGGGTTATTCGCTTTCTACAGGGTTCTCTACGCTCTTCCATTTTAATAAACCAAGAACTTTCGAATAGAAATTAAGTAAAGCAGTCATCGTAACTTCTCAAAAGATATTTTGAATAAATCTATTAATAAAAAAAAATATAAAAAATATATATAAAATGTTGCAAATATGTATCAAGTAGGATGAATATTGAAATAAAACTGTCGAAAACGAATCATTCGTTTATTTTACACTAATTTGTCATATCCTTATCATATTTATAGGGATTTTTACCACAAAACCTATTCCGAAATGGGTAGTTTACATTATAGAATATGACATTTAAAAGACGATTTCACAAATAGTAAAAGTGTATGTGAACTTCTAATGAAAAACTCACTCTCGCACAGACTGGTTTACATACCAACACATTTGTTCAAATAGCCAGCATTGGTGATTTTAATTAGACATAAGGTATTTTGATTAATGGAATAAAAATGCCCAAAAGAATATACTTGAAAAAAAAAGCACACATCAACGAACTGAATCATTACTTTTGTGTAGTTTTGGGTAGTGTTTCAATTTAACTTCAGTTTAGGAATGACTGCATTCTTTGGGAATCACAACGCTTAATTAAGCCGCCAGAGAGATAAAATAAATTCCTTGTGCTTCGTTAGTATTGCTGTTGTACGGGATTGTAAAATTAAATAAAGTCATGTGCGGCGACAAATTTGGCAACCAATTAACAGCTAACAAATAGATGTCACTGTCTGCATTAATAACTTTTTGTTAGCTTTTTCGTAATTAGTGTTAATTTTTAATAACAGAAAAAGAAAGCGGGTTGTTTTTTTTTGTCCTTAATCACACATGTGACAAATTACGAAAATGTTCTGAACGAGTCAAAACATTAAGGACCAAGTCCATAATTTGTATTAATTTATAAAATATATTTATATATTAAATATATATTTTTACACAAATATTACTTAAAAGAAGGTTTAGTTTTCTCTTGTGTTTTATTATATAAACATTTGTTTGCTTATGTATAGCTATGTGACTATTAGTAATTCAAGCATATATGTTTTCTCTTCTCTCTTATTTTGCAAAGCCATGTGAGAAAATCAGAGTCTTTTGTTTAAACAGCAAACCGTCACGCACGGCCCGAGATGAAAGTGAATTATGCGACGTAGCGGCGTTTTTCTACTGCCTAGACTGGCATAAATCAAAAGACTTAGAAAACGAACGCGAAACAGCTGACGAATAGAGGCGGAAAGTACAATGCGACAATTGATGACGCCGCCAAGCTTGTGTGTATGTAAATGTACTTAGTTTTTTTTTTTAGGGGAATCCGTGATGTCGTGCATGTTTCGAAAAAAAAATATATATACAGACCCGAGTTTAGTGTGGAAGCTTCTCCACCGTGCAGGTGTTGGTTAGTGTTTATTTTTTCTGCCGACATTCCGCACTACGCCAACGCAGAGTGCTGGTTTATACATATATGAGCTATATATAGTTGATCGGAGTCAGCTGAGGCTTCCTCTCTCTGACAGTTCCACAGTGAAAGACTCTCCTCAGCTGGCTACGTTTTTGGTTAACCGGATCTGATTCTGTTGGGAATTAATTCTGTTTGCTGGCTTGCTGTTGCCATCCATCCATCTATCCATCACTCACTCATACAGCTGTGTGCGCCATTCAAACAGCGGCGATCATTGCTCTCGAAAATGGTACGAAATATAGTCATGATTCGCAGCTTTGCCTTGCCTCTTGAGCCTGTCAACGTCATGGAATAGCTGTGGCAAGGCTTGCTCTCGGTGAAGAATGTATCCAAAAATCTTCTCATTCCAGGCTTGAGTTAATTTCGGCATTTTGCGGGTGCTGCCTCAAGAAATGATTAACAAAAGTTATATTGTAGAAAAAAACTGGTTTAAATGCCTGTTACGATTAGTCCATCCAGCAAGCACTTTTTAGAATGTTTTAGGTATGTTTTCCTCTTTTTTTTTTTGTGTTTCGGGCATTGGCTTGGTAATTTTAAAACTGGTTTCCCACGAACCCCGCCATTCCCCATTGCAATTATACGTAAATAAACCATAATTATAACGTTTAGCGTCAGAACAATTACGCCTTGCAGATTATTATCACTTTAAGGTGCCTTCTGTTTAACAAAACTTTATTTTTATAATGTTTGTTTGTGTTTTTCATATGTGATTCAGGCATAAACCCGCCTTAAAAAAGGGTAGATTAATTATTGAATCTAGGGACTTGCAAGTTGTATTTTAAATATTTCACTTTGCTGATGCCAGAAAATAAATAAATGACGACAAGAAAATATATTCTCTTGTATACCGACCCGCTTAATATATCCGTTATAATCATCCGGGTGTGGTGATTACTCAAACCCAATTAGAATCAAGCAAAGTAGGTGCTGTAATTACTTTTTATGATGACAAGTCGAATGTAGATAATTTGCCAAAATTGCTTAGCCACTCATTGAAATCACAAAGTAATAGACAAATATGCAAATTGTGAGCCTTAACATTCCAATAGTTTGGCCAATAGAGCAAAAGCGATTGGGTGTGACTCAACCTCCGCCGGCTTGAGCTCGAAGTCAATCAATTTTCCAGTCAATTAAAAACAAACTAAGTCAGCCAAATACATTTTCTAATATCACAATCTACAATTTATCGGATCAGTTGGACTTTGGAAAAAACCGGCTGCTACTGTGTCCACCGCTATGCGTAAATTATTTATCTAATTTGAGGTGAACATTTAAAGCATTCTCTGATCTTAACTAGCGCGAATTTATGCGTTATTTACACGCATAAAATTTAACGAAATTACGCAAATAAATGCAAATTAATTGCTTTATTTTAGAGAGTGGCAAAGTGATGGCAAACAGCTTGCTTCTAAAAATTCTGGCCGATTACTAAAATGGTATATATACTATATGTATCTAGGCGAAGGTTTGTTTCAATTTAACATTTTTCTTTTTAAAGAGTCGCAATTGAGTTGTGTGGAACCACGTACCACATACCCTTGCAGGGTATTATAATTTCAGTCAGAAGTTTGCAACGCAGTGAAGGAGACGTTTCCGACCCTATAAAGTATATATATTCTTGATCAGCATCAACAGGGGAGTCTTTCTAGACATGTCCGGGAGAAATTGATTTTTTGGCCATTTTTGCAAAATTTTATAAGGGGTTACATCATTAAAATTTTTGATTTTGATAAAAAATTGAATTTTCAAAATTTTTAAATTAAGTATGCAGATTTATTAACTGTAGAAAATCTTGCACAGAACAGTTTTCCGATTTAAAATTAATGCGCCTTTGGCCAAGTTATGATATTTTTAATAAAAAAAAAAATCAAGAAGTTTTTTAATATAAAAAATCAGATGTTATAATACAAAATAATATTTTTGTAAGTCAAGGATCATTTCCGACCCCATAAACCATATATATTCTTGATCAGCATCAACAGGGGAATCTTTCTAGATATGTCCGGAAGAAATCGATTTTTTGGCCATTTTTGCAAAATTTTATAAGGGGTTACATCATCAAAATTTTTAAATGAAGTATGCAGATTTATTAACTGTAGAAAATGTTGCACAGAACAGTTTTCCGATTTAAAATTAATGCTCTTTTGGCCGAGCTATGATATTTTTAATTTAAAAAAAATAAGAAGTTTTTTAATATAAAAAATCCGATTTTATAATACAAAATAATAATTTTCTAAGTCAAGGAATCATTTCCGACCCCATAAACCATATATATTCTTTATCAGCATTAACATGCGAATCTTTCTAGACATGTCCGGAAGAAATATATTTTTTGGCCAATTTTGCGAAATTTGATAAGGGGTTACATCATTAAAATTAGCAAAAATGGCCAAAAATTTCGATTTCATAAAATTTTAAATTTGTTATGCAGTTTTTTTACATTAATAATAACTAACACAAAACTGCTTTCCGAATCGAAATTAATGCATTTTTGGCTTAGTTATGATTTATTTTAATTGTTACCTGCAAGGGTATACAAACTTTGGCTGGCCAAAGTTAGCTTTCTTTCTTGTTATCCTTAAATTATACTCATTTTAGTGTGCTCTTAGGTATAATTATAATATAACCGTTTAACCTTTCCCTTTACAGAAAAAATGTATAGTCAGACTGAGAAACAGCGGTACGACGGATGGTACAATAACCTCGCCCATCCCGACTGGGGATCCGTGGGTAAGTGGTAGCCGGTACGGGAATTTCCGTCAGGCTGCTGACAACTTTCGAAAAAGGGCAGAACAGCCGATAGATCTCTTAACTAGAATCACACTGAAAAAACATGGCTATCATTACCATGTAAAAATAAATATTAAATATATAACAAGAGAAATCAGATACCTTAATACATTTTCCTACATCCATTTCTTAATTTCAAATGTTAAATAAATTAATCTAAATCTAAATAGTATTAAAAAGTGAATCTTAAGATCAACTTGAATCATTTTTCTTTGTGCGCTATTAAAAGTGTGATCGACCTGGATTTGCATATGACTATAATCTTTAGCAATGCCCTCGATTTGCATAGTCCCCAGCTGGATAGAGCTCACCTGTGCCCTTCCCTTTGCTTCCAGACAGCCACCTGGTGCGCAAGGCACCCCCCTCGTACTCGGATGGAGTCTATGCGATGGCAGGTGCCAACCGACCCTCGACCCGCAGGCTCAGCCGCCTGTTTATGCGCGGTAAGGACGGACTGGGCTCCAAGTTCAACCGGACCGCTCTGCTGGCCTTCTTCGGCCAAGTGGTGGCCAACGAAATCGTGATGGCCTCGGAGTCCGGGTGCCCCATTGAGATGCACCGCATCGAGATCGAGAAGTGTGACGAGATGTACGATCGCGAGTGCCGCGGCGACAAGTACATACCGTTCCACAGGGCGGCCTACGACCGGAGCACGGGCCAGAGTCCGAATGCGCCCAGGGAACAGGTGGGTACCGGTGCTGGCCACGGCCCAGAATCACGGTGTGATCAATCTAGCAATAAATCCTACTCCGCAGATAAATCAAATGACTGCTTGGATTGATGGCAGTTTCATTTACAGCACCTCTGAGGCCTGGCTCAATGCCATGCGCTCCTTCCACAACGGCACCCTGCTCACCCAGAAGGATGGCAAGCTGCCGGTGCGCAATACCATGCGAGTGCCGCTCTTCAACAACCCGGTGCCGAGCGTAATGAAGATGCTCAGCCCGGAGCGACTGTTTCGTAAGTAATGAAATCTCAAACAGAGTCTATTCAATGATGTTCGAAGTAAATCAACAATTTATTTGATATATTATTATAGTTCTTGGCGATCCGCGCACCAACCAGAATCCTGCTGTCCTCTCATTCGCCATTCTCTTCCTGCGCTGGCACAATACCCTGGCCCAGCGCATCAAGCGACTGCATCCCGACTGGAGCGACGAGGACATTTATCAGCGGGCCCGGCACACGGTGATTGCCAGTCTGCAGAATGTGATTGTCTACGAATACCTGCCCGCCTTCCTGGGCACCTCTCTGCCACCATATGAGGGGTACAAGCAGGACGTGCATCCGGGAATTGGCCACATCTTCCAGGCGGCTGCCTTCCGGTTTGGCCACACGATGATTCCACCGGGCATATACAGGCGCGATGGCCAGTGCAACTTCAAGGAGACACCCATGGGTTATCCGGCTATCCGACTATGCTCCACTTGGTGGGACTCTAGCGTGAGTTTTTGCAGATGCACAAATAGAATTTCGTTGAAAATATCATTCGATTATGCAGGGTTTCTTCACCGACACAAGCGTGGAGGAAGTGTTGATGGGCCTGGCCTCGCAGATATCCGAGCGTGAGGATCCCGTCTTGTGCTCGGATGTGCGGGACAAGCTCTTCGGACCCATGGAGTTCACTCGCCGGGATCTCGGAGCCCTGAATATTATGCGAGGCCGAGACAATGGTCTGCCGGACTACAACACTGCCAGGGAGTCCTATGGCCTAAAGCGGCACAAGACCTGGACGGACATTAATCCGCCACTGTTCGAGACCCAGCCGGAACTCTTGGAGTAAGTTATTAATGCTGTATTGGACTACTGATTGAGTAACGTTTTCCTTCCTCTCGCAGCATGCTCAAGGAGGCTTACAACAACCAGCTGGACGACGTGGACGTTTATGTGGGTGGCATGCTGGAGTCTTACGGCCAGCCGGGTGAGTTCTTTACGGCTGTGATCAGAGAGCAGTTCCAGCGACTGCGTGATGCGGATCGCTTCTGGTTTGAGAACGAGCGCAATGGGATTTTCACGCCCGAGGAGATCGTGGAACTGCGAAAGATCACTCTGTGGGACATCATTGTGAACAGCACGGATGTGGCCGTGGACGAGATCCAGAAGGACGTCTTTATGTGGCGCACGGGTGACCCCTGCCCGCAGCCCATGCAGCTGAATGCCACCGAACTGGAGCCCTGCACTTACTTGGAGGGCTATGACTACTTCTCCGGCTCAGAGCTGATGTTCATCTACGTGTGTGTCTTCCTGGGCTTTGTGCCCATCCTGTGCGCCGGAGCTGGCTATTGTGTGGTCAAACTGCAAAACAGCAAGCGGCGGCGACTGAAGATTCGGCAGGAGGCGCTGCGTGCACCTCCCCACAAGGGATCCGTGGATAAGATGCTGGCCCGTGAGTGGCTGCATGCCAACCACAAGCGGCTGGTTACCGTCAAGTTCGGCCCGGAGGCTGCCATCTACACGGTGGACAGAAAGGGTGAGAAACTGCGCAACTTTAGTCTGCAGCACGTGGACGTGGTCAGCGTGGAGGAGTCCGCCACGAACCACATCAAAAAGAAACCGTACATACTGCTGCGCGTGCCCAGCGACCACGATCTGGTGCTGGAACTGGAGTCGTACGGTGCTCGACGGAAGTTTGTGAAGAAGCTGGAGGATTTTCTGTTGCTGCACAAGAAGGAGATGACCCTGATGGAGGTCAACAGGGACATCATGCTAGCGCGTGCCGAGACCCGTGAGCGGCGTCAGAAGCGCCTGGAGTACTTCTTCCGCGAGGCCTATGCCCTTACCTTTGGGCTGCGGCCCGGGGAGCGGCGCCGGCGATCGGATGCCTCCAGCGATGGCGAGGTGATGACCGTGATGCGGACCAGTCTGTCCAAGGCGGAGTTTGCCGCCGCTTTGGGCATGAAGCCCAACGACATGTTTGTGCGCAAGATGTTCAACATAGTGGACAAGGATCAGGATGGCCGGATCAGCTTCCAGGAGTTCCTCGAGACGGTGGTGCTCTTCTCGCGCGGCAAGACCGACGACAAGCTGCGCATCATCTTCGATATGTGCGACAATGATCGCAACGGGGTCATCGACAAGGGCGAGCTGAGCGAAATGATGCGCTCGCTGGTGGAGATCGCGCGGACGACGAGTCTGGGCGACGACCAGGTAACCGAGCTGATCGACGGCATGTTCCAGGACGTTGGGCTGGAGCACAAGAATCACCTGACCTACCAGGACTTCAAGCTGATGATGAAGGAGTACAAGGGCGACTTCGTGGCCATCGGGCTGGACTGCAAGGGGGCCAAGCAGAACTTCTTGGACACCTCCACGAACGTGGCGCGCATGACGTCGTTTAATATTGAGCCTATGCAGGATAAGCCGCGCCACTGGCTTTTGGCCAAGTGGGATGCTTACATCACGTTCCTCGAGGAGAACCGCCAGAACATCTTCTACCTTTTCCTCTTCTACGTTGTGACCATTGTGCTCTTCGTGGAACGCTTCATCCACTACTCGTTCATGGCGGAGCACACGGATCTGCGTCACATCATGGGCGTGGGCATTGCCATTACCAGGGGCTCCGCTGCCTCGCTCTCCTTCTGTTACTCGCTCCTGCTGCTGACCATGTCAAGGAACCTGATCACCAAGCTAAAGGAGTTTCCCATCCAGCAGTACATACCCCTGGACTCCCATATCCAGTTCCACAAGATCGCCGCCTGTACGGCCCTCTTCTTCTCGGTGCTGCATACGGTGGGCCACATTGTAAACTTCTATCACGTGTCCACGCAGTCCCATGAGAACCTGCGCTGCCTTACCCGCGAGGTGCACTTCGCCTCGGATTACAAGCCGGACATCACTTTCTGGCTCTTCCAGACTGTAACCGGCACCACAGGAGTCCTGTTGTTCATCATCATGTGCATAATCTTCGTGTTCGCGCATCCCACGATCCGGAAGAAGGCCTACAACTTCTTCTGGAACATGCACACTCTGTATATCGGCCTGTACCTGCTCAGTCTGATCCACGGACTGGCCAGACTCACAGGTCCGCCCCGTTTCTGGATGTTCTTCCTGGGTCCGGGCATCGTGTACACCCTGGACAAGATTGTCTCGTTGCGCACCAAATATATGGCATTGGACGTGATTGAAACGGATTTGTTGCCCTCCGACGTGATCAAGATCAAGTTCTACCGGCCGCCCAACTTAAAGTACCTTTCCGGCCAATGGGTGCGGTTGTCGTGCACTGCCTTCCGGCCGCAGGAGATGCACAGCTTCACGCTGACCTCGGCGCCGCACGAGAACTACCTCAGCTGCCACATCAAGGCCCAGGGTCCATGGACGTGGAAGCTGCGCAACTACTTTGATCCGTGCAACTACAATCCGGAGGATCAGCCCAAAATCCGAATAGAGGGGCCGTTTGGGGGAGGCAATCAGGACTGGTACAAGTTCGAGGTGGCCGTGATGGTGGGTGGTGGCATCGGTGTGACCCCCTACGCCTCCATCCTCAACGACCTGGTCTTTGGTACGAGCACAAATCGCTACTCGGGCGTGGCCTGCAAGAAGGTCTACTTCCTGTGGATATGTCCTTCGCACAAGCACTTTGAGTGGTTCATCGATGTGCTGCGAGACGTGGAGAAGAAGGACGTGACCAATGTGCTAGAGATACACATATTTATCACGCAGTTTTTCCACAAGTTTGATTTGCGAACGACCATGCTGGTGAGTAGAGTTTGAGCAAGGAGAGAATCCGTTTAAGTAGTTAAATATAATAATATTTATAAATTTAATTTTTTTATTATTATCAATTTCAGTACATCTGTGAAAACCACTTCCAGCGGCTGTCGAAGACCTCAATATTCACTGGCCTCAAGGCAGTGAATCATTTTGGTCGCCCGGACATGTCCAGCTTCCTGAAGTTCGTCCAAAAGAAGCACTCTTATGTATATATTAATTTATTTTCTCTTTAACGAAAATATATTTAATTCCTGGTATATTTTTTTAGGTCTCTAAAATAGGCGTCTTTTCGTGCGGCCCACGGCCGCTGACCAAGAGCGTGATGTCTGCCTGTGATGAAGTTAACAAAACACGAAAGTTGCCTTATTTCATACACCATTTCGAGAACTTTGGATAGATCTGCCAGCGCCAGCGATAAAACCCATTCACACCTGCCAGCTGCCCCGTCACCCTCTGTTCCACCTGCTGCCCGCTTCTCTCTCAAACGAAAGCTAATTAATTGTACTCCTAAGGTTCATTCACTAGGCTAAGCGAACTCGAATCCGGCAGAATCCCCTGTACTTAACTCTCGCCCTCTCTCTTAATCGTAGGCTACGCGTACAATCATAGTTTAGAAATGTTTTGTTTAGTGTATTATATGAAAAATGTATCACCTGTCTCCAATTGTAACGAAAAAACAGAAAGATCAACAAAAGCAAGATCAACAACAAAGCGGCCTCTACTTATATGTATGTATGTATGTATATGTGTATTTATTGAAAATATGATTTGTTATCAGTTTTTGTAAACCGTTCGCATTATTTATTGAAAATTTACGATTATATTGAATATCCGCAAACGAATCAAAACTTATGAAGTGATTTTTAAAATGATTAAAATGGCGCCGAACTGCTTGGTATACCAAGAAGGGGAAGTAAGCAGTGCAAAAGAGCTCTACTGCACAGTGATGTCTCACAAGGTAAGGCATGGTACACTCACTTTCGCTGGACAAGCACTTTCATTTCAAAAATATTGGTAAATATTTCCTTATTTTTTAAGCTGTAAATACTATTTATTGTCCAGTTGTGCTAGTATGTTTCTTGTTATCAAAAGAAAACTGGACTCAACATTCTAATACATGAATATTTTGCCTTAAAGGGATGCACTTTACCCTTAATGTGGTTCTTAAAAATGATTAGATTAAAAAATATTAATAATATTGCAAGGTTTTGGGTTTTTTGAACTTATATCTTAAATTATTCCGAATTTATTTTAAAGAATATTATATTAAAATTAAAGCAAACCGAGAAGCAGTGTTCAAGCAGTTCATTTTATGTACTATGGCCAAGCAGTATTGACATACAAGCAAGGGTCAATATTTGTGCCATCACTGTATAAAGGAAGTACGAAGTACGCAAGTGCGGAATTCAGCTGATTAAGGATGTTTTTATCAAAAACCAAGCAAAGAAAAATAAATATTTGTCACAATTGGCGACTCTATAAATAAATGGACGTGTAAAATCTACAATTTAGCTCAAATAATCAGACGTAATGGAGGCTATCAAGCATTTTACAATGGAAACCTACACCAATATGCTCAATCGCGAGCTGTCCATCAATGAATGGGCTCAGGAGCGGTTAGTTCTGCCGAAATAATTCTGTTCGAATTAAACACCGAGTAAATTAACGTATAATCTTTATAGCTTGAGCTCTGGAGCCTCGCTGTGGGCCTTCATGAGCATATATCTGGACCCCAGCAGCCTCTTTAATCTGTTCATTCCGTTGTGCGGCATCTTCAGCCAGGAGCTGCTCACGCATCTCTTGACGGCAGTTAGTCTGGTCAGCACCCTGAACTCCTTCGAGAAATGGTATGCCATGGTTTTCTTGTATAAAACAGGTATAATCAATATTTGCTATTACAACAGGATTTATCCGGAGATGCGTCCTTTGTGGTGGCTGCGTGAGCGGTTTGCCGATAAGAAAGTGTCCTTTAAGCCACCAGTGGCCCTGGAGAGCCATAAGCTTAGCTGCGAGACAAGTGGCGGCCTGCCCTGCGCCCATTCCATGACCTTCACTGTTTTTGCTCTCATCCTGGGCTCATTCTGCTTTGTCCACTGCTGGAATCGGTTCAGGTCCTGGCGTTCGCCCATTTGGCGCTGTATGATGTACCCGCTAATCGTGGGCTCGGTGGTCTGCATGTGGCTAAGCCGCCTCTACCTGGCCACAGAGTTTTTGCACCAGTGCGTCATTGGCAGCTACATTGGCCTGAGGCTCCTCAACACCTTCGAGGCCAATGCCAATTACCTGTACTCGCGTCCACGTCTCGTTATGGTGTCTGTGGTGTGTGTCTTGGGAGGACTCGCAGTGGCAGTGTACTTTATCAAGTTGGACTTGGATTTGGATCCACATTGGTCCGTGCGACAGGTGAGACTATATAGAACTTTTAATGCTTAAGGCTTTATTATTATTATTTTTCCTTTTCAGGCTTTTAAATGGTGTCCAGAGCCCACCTACATGCGTCACGAGGCAAGCACCATTTTCCTCCTTGCCCGAGACTTGGGCAATCTGATGGGACTGGCCCTGGCATCCCCCCTCTCAAATCTGTAAGGTTCTTGTTTCAAAATTCGAATTACAGACTTACCATACCTCTTTTGCAGGCCCAACAAGCAGTCGCCCTTTTGGCGAAGGTGCAGTGTCCTGGGCGCTTTGGAGTTCCTCAATTACGGTCTCCGCCTGGCCACACCCAAGCAGCATGGCCGATTCGCTTTCTTGGCCTATGAATTCTCCAGAAATGCATTACATTCGCTGGTGCTCTTGAAGTACTCAACGCAGTTCTACTAGACTGAGATTAAGATATTTTTGTGTAAATAAAGACAGAAAACATATAAGAAATGTAAGAAATATACAAGCTTCCCAATGAAAAAAAACAGATCTATAAAATTAATTAGGTTATAATAAGTATTAACAACTAAACTCATTTCCGACCCCATAAACCATATATATTCTTGATCAGCATTAACAGGCGCATCTTTCTGGCCAAGTCCGGAAGAAAAAAATTTTTGATCAATTTTTTCAAAATTTTATAAGGGGTTAGTTACATCATTAAAATTCTCAAAATTTGATAAAATTTTCAATTTCTAACTAAGTATGCAGATTTGTAAACCTTATAAAAACTAACATAACGCCGCTTTCCGAATGCAAATTAAGGCATTTTTGACAGAGTTATGACTTTTTTTCTATTTTTCTCGTACTGTGATGTTACTGCTATTTTTGTAATTGTGTAAATGCTAACCGATAAGGTTGCCGGCGCGCCCGATTTAGTGAAATGCCTATAATTTATAAAAAACCCTCATAGGTGTATTTTAATTATTTTCTTAGTTTTATTGCCGCTTTAAAAGGCGTTTTCCTAATTTTTCTTTTATATTCCTGGTTCAAATCAAAAAGTAAAAAAAATTGCATACTTTTAGGCATTTTTAAATATTATTTGTTAATTTTAGCGGCATCTTTTGGGCTGAATTTTTAAGTCTTTGATAAATAAAGTAACGTATACTTTTGGGCGGGGATGAATGAATTAAATTAAATTAAAAAGATAAAAAATTGCCCACTTTTAGGCATTTTAAAATATAAGTTGGTCATTTTTGTGGCATCTTTTGCGCTGAATTTTTTAGTCTTTGATTAAAATATAAAGTAAGGCATACTTTTGGGCGGGGATGAATGCAACTCCACTTTTACAGTTTGACAAGCACTGGTCCAAGTGAGATTCAGTTTTTACAGTTTTAGAGCCACTGGACAGAAACTCCACTTGGGACGCCCAAAAGGGAGTTTCTGACCAGTGCTTGTCAAACTGTAAAAATCGAATCTCACTTTGACCAGTGCTTGTCAAACTGTAAAAACTGAATCTCACTTGGACCAGTGCTTGTCAAACTGTAATCTGAACTTCCGCCTAAAAGATGCCACGTTTTTAATAGAAATCCCCAAAAGTATGCTTTAATTTTTTAATTTTGCGTTTTTGACCGGCGCAAGTAAGCGGAGACTCAAACCTTTTGAATCCAAATTTAATTGTTATTTTACAACTGCACCTGGGCACACTGAAACTGATCGTCGTTAAATTTAAATTCAAATTTGGCAGGAGGAGGAGGTACCCTGGAGACCTCATTTTTCGGTCGCCTGGGGCCAGAAGTAGACGACCTACAATGGCCAGAATGTGAAGGAAGATACTTAATGTAATCGTACTGTGATGTTACTGCTATTTTTGTAATTGTGAAAATGCTAACTGATAAGGTTAGCCGGCGCGCCCGATTTAGGGCAGAATGATTAGATACTAAGGTCACAAAGGGGTAAATGGCACTCCGTATGCCTTATTAAATATAGTGCAAAAAAAATTAAAAACTATAAAAGGCATAACTCTGTCAAAAATGCCTTAATTTGCATTCGGAAAGCGGCGTTATATTAGTTTTTATAAGGTTTACAAATCTGCATACTTAGTTAGAAATTGAAAATTTTATCAAATTTTGAGAATTTTAATGATGTAACCCCTTATAAAATGTTGAAAAAATTGATAAAATTTTTTTTTCTTCCGGACTTGGCCAGAAAGATGCGCCTGTTAATGCTGATCAAGAATATATATGGTTTATGGGGTCGGAAATGACTCCTTCAATGCGTAATGAGCTTCGGACTTGAAATAAAATACCCTGCCAGGGTATAAGGATACTAGGACTTGGACTTGGCCTGACATTGCCGCATAGAATGGGGCGATAATGAAACAGTGTTTAATTTTAACTTATACTAGTACTATTAAGAACCAAACAAAAAAATAAATATATTTAGGTTTTGATTTGCATAAGCCTAATGATTAAATGAACAAACAAATGGGTATGAACTCCATGTCGAAGACCACAATTTTACAATATTAACGGAAAATAATTAAACTTTCCTTAGTTGTGCGGTTGGCCACCACAAGATTGGTGTTCTTCTGCGATTGCCGCCTGTCCGCACGGAACAGGCAGTCCACGCGATCCGCCTCGAAGAAGGCGTAGACAACGCGCAGGTTGTTAGTGAAACCGCCGCCATCCTTCCACGCACTCAGGATGACAATGGGATCGCCGTCGCTGATGATTTCCATTTTCTTGGCACAGGTAAGGCCAAAGTGGACACGTTCGTCTACGTCGGTGGCGTAGTCAGCGCTGGGCTCGGAGGTATACAGCATGGGCAGGACTCCGCGATGTATGTAGACCCAGCGGGCGGCACGCTCGCAGCGGGTGATCGCCATGATGGGGCAGCGTGGTCGGAACTTGCTGACCAGCGCGGCCGAGCGACCCGAGGAGGTCAGCACCAGGATCAGTGTGGCGTTCGTTTTCTTGGCCGTCTCCACGGCGGCGATGGCCAGCGAGTGCGCCGCATCGAGCTCACCGCGCACCTCGCTGACTAGGTCGGAGAACAGGTCACGGAACCAGAGCACCTTTTCCGCCTCGCGGCACAGCTTGTCGCAGGTGGCCACCGTCTCGGTAGGGTACGGCCCGATGGCTACCTCCGAAGAGAGCAAGATGCAGTCGGCACCATCTATGATCGCGTTGCCAAGATCAAAGCACTCTGCCCGCGTTGGCTGTGCCTCCGTGCGCATGGACTCCAGGATGTGCGAGGCCACGATCACCGGCTTGCCGGCCTTGTTGCACTGGCCCAAGATGCTCTTCTGGGTGAGGAACAGCTTGTGGATGGGTATTTGGGTGCCCAGATCTGCCCGCGACAAAAGCAGGCCGTCCGCCGCCCGCATAATCTCCGAGAAACGGCTCAGCGCAATCTTGCTGTCCATCTTGGCGATGATCTTGATGTGCTTGCCCTTCTCGCCGAGCACCGCTCGCAGTTCCTTGATGTTCTTGGCACAGCGCACGGCCGAAGCAAAGAGGAAGTCCACGTTGGCCTTCATGCTGAATTGAATGTCGAACATGTCCTTTTCGGAGACGGCTGGCAGATCGATCTCGACTTCGGGCAGGATCACATTGCAGTTATTCTTCAGCTGACCGCCCTGGATGACCTCGCACAGCAGCCCGTCCACGCCCACCTCCATGATGTGGAGCAGCAGCTTGCCATCGTCGATGAACAGGCGGTCTCCGGTCTTGGTTAAATTTATGATGTTCGGGTAGTCCACGTAGACGGCCTCCTTATTGCCCTTGTCGTAGAGATCACGGTTGATCGAGAGTCTTAGGTTATCGCCAGTGCGCAGGAACACATCTCCGTCCAGCAAGCCCGTCCGGATCTGGGGTCCTCTGGTGTCCGCCGCGATGGCCACTGTTCTTAAGTGTCCTGTCTCCTTATGAATCCTCTCCAGCGCGGCGTTAATCAGCTCGATGGTCTTTGAGTGCATCTCATGCGACTCGTGCGCAAAGTTCAGTCGGAAGATGTTCACGCCCCTCATGATCATGTTGTATATGGTCTCCGTATTCCTTGAACTGTGGGATATGGTAGCGATCAGAGACACCAGGCGAAGGTGCGAGGCGGTCTTCGAGATGTCCAGCTCGCAGATGTGGTTCAGCTCGGTGGAGCCCTCCTTGAGTATGGTCTTTGCGGAGTACGACATGGTTATATTGAAATTTTAAGTTTATAAGACTACTGAAGAATTTTGAAAAACTTTTTTTTACTTTTCAAATGAACTTTAGTATAGTTTATATAAAGTCTTGATACATATTACGAAAATGAAAACTGGTTTTTAAATGGATTTGACATATTTCAAAGCCACCTTTATGAATATATTTTATTGGCGAAATACCCAAGTTTATTTTTTAATTAAAGGTAAGCTAAATATTATATAGTTTGCGGCATAAATATTATTTAAAACACCCACTTTATTCAATTTTCTTTCAATAATTTTTTTTATTCTTCTATTTTCCGTACTTGTTTGCTTATCAATGGACGCTACTTAAATAACGAAACTAATTACATAAAATAATTAAAGTTAGCACTTACAAACGCTATTAAATTAATTGGAGCTATTTGCTAACTACCTACATACTTCGAGTGCTTAAGTACATTGACTTTAGCTTTGATTCAGCTTAAGCTTAACCGCGACTACAACTAATGGCAGCACATGCACTACAGTTAATTAGGCTTTAAATAATAACGCTAATGTAAATGCTTTGCAAATGAGTTTAAATTAGTTGAAGAGATGTGGAGTTGAACGCTAACTGAAATGGAACGAGAGAGCTATGTCTAATTTGTCCGATATGTGTGTGTATCTTGGTTGTTGGTGGCCACTGGCACTAGCACGGACTATCTGCAGCCGCAGGACTCCACGACCATGTTGGGAAGGGTCTTCACCGTGGCCGAGCTGCTCGAGTCCATCACGACCAGCTGCAGCGAGGAATACTGTTTGGCAGTGCAGCAGGGCACTAGCTCCAGCGACTTGTTGGCACCGCTTGTGGAGAGAATTTTCTGCAAGTAACAAAAAGAGGATAAAATTAAAAATTGCTAGAAAATATATAAAATATTTTCAGGACACCTACCATCAGGGAGCTGTGGTGGGAGGCCGCTTGCGTCACACTCGCCACCGAGCTGCAGGATCCGCGGCAGAAGTAAGCGTTGTAACCGTCTGGCTTCAGGATCCAATTGCTCCAGCCGATTTCCTTGAAGGAAATGTACAAATGTTCGCGACAGCACTCGGTCATGCCGCTGGAGCAGTTGACGCTGCGCTTCTGGCGGCTCTTCCTCCGCCTGTTCTGCATGTCAATCATAATGAACGGCCGGTAGTCCTTGTCCACCGATATGATCTCCTCCATGTCGCCGACCTCGCAGCCCGTGCAGGTGATCTGAATGAGATGGCTCAGATCGTGATCGCCGATCCAGCGCTTAATGGGCCATTCAATATCGATCTTCATCCATTCATCTGAAGGTAAAAGAAAAGAGAGAGTTAGCTATAATTTATAATTTTAGTAACTAAATAATAATAAACATGGAATTAGAATTCCCATGAATCAATCTTAATTCAAATATCAGTTTCGAAAACTATTTTAGTGACTTTTTCTGTTACGATTTGTTATCAGCCAACTGACCCAAGGAACTCCCAAATTCGAGCTTCTTGGCCAAAGTTCAATTGACAATATTTTGGCATGTTATTCACCCACACGAATCCGAGACTCTGGGCTGTGAGCTGCTATCACGAATCTGCGCAATGATCTGTCTAATTGAAAACACAAACATGATGATGGAGCTGGCGGTTCAGCCACTTATCGGTCAGCGGTATAATAATTATTATAAATCCATCTAATATATGCTTGTCACTGGCTTTGATTTCTCTCCTAGGGGTATTTGGGGTCAGTTTCGGCTGTTTCGTGGCTGACCAAAGGTCCAAACGCGTCTCTACGCCACGATTACGTCTTGGGAGACGATTCCACTCCACCACTCACCTTGCTCATTCACCGCCTGCAGGGCTATGGTCTTGGCCACCGGCAAATACTTTGAGTCCTTCTGCTTCTCCACCTCCACCTCGGAGACAACGATTGTCTGTCGCGAGCTTGTGCTATTCAGCGAGGATTCATCCTGGCTTATCGTAGTGGTGCGATTCTGCTTGTTCTTGAACAGCCACAGGACGGCGGTGCTGACATCGAAGCCCTCGGCATCGTCGATCTTGAAGCTGAAGCACATGGAGGGTTTTCCACTCAAGCGATTGCACTCGACCTCCTCTGTAAAAAACAGGATTATGCTTTGTTTAATACAAGTTACATTTTAAAATTATAAACTAAATATAAAGTTCGAAATTAAGGAAGATTGCCTACCTCTTTTAAGCAGTATAAACTTCTTGCTGGTTCGCGCATAGTAATCGTCTAGCTCCTTTTTCTTGGAGCTGTCGTCCGGATGGGACAGGCTCACGCCGTCGAAGATAGGCTTCGGCAGCTCTACGGCGGATACGTTGGGACTCTCCTTGAGCCGAAGCTTCTCCAGGATCTGCTGCTTCACGAACTCGATGCGCAGGTGTGTCAGCTGCTCCTCGGTGATGTGTTCCACCTGGCGACTGCTCTCGCACTTGGGACAGCCTCCGCCACCGCCGCTGGACTTTACCGATATGGTAATGTTCTTCTCCATCAGCTCGGCCTCGTTCACCATGGGCGGTACCACAGGATCTTCGTCCTGTTCTGGTTCCAGCTCTTGATCCCTCTTCTGCTCCTCCGCCATCAGTTCGTTGCGGACAAAGTCCAGCGGAGAGAGATCGAGCTGCTCCTCGGACGGAAGGTAAGACTCCTCCGGGGCATCACCGAACATGCGCGGATAGTCCTCACTCTCCACGGGATTCTGCTGGCGGTGGGACTTCTCCTCCTCCTCCATGAGATGCTGCCACAGGCGGGGAACCTTCAGTTGCTCGCCGTGATGGTTGTAGCTCAGCTCCTGCTTCAGCTGCTGCTCCCTCTTGTGGATGGCATGGAGCCTGAGGCGGGCATAATACTCCTGCTTGGTGATCGGCGCTTCGTCCTCCTCGCTGGTCGGATCCGGTTCCAGGTGCTTGATCTGGCGGGACCGTTGCTGGCGAATGTGGTGTTCCTGCTGCAGCTGCTGCGACGTGTGCTGAACGTGGGGATGCGGCTGGTGTTTGGGATTCGGGCGCAGGATGTCGCCCCGGGAACTGGGATGCGAACGGGCATGCAGGCGGTTGTATATGTTCTTGTTCTCCAGGGCCAGGCACGCCAGCAGTATCAGGATAATAAAATATTTGGCCATCTTTGTGGTTTTACTGCGTTTTGTGCTCTTGAAATTTATTGGTTTAACCAAGTTATTTTCACTTAATTTTTTTTCACTTGAACTTTTCGTCTGGGACTGATTACTATCTCTTTGGCAGCATTAAAACATCAATGGTAGTGGCTTTTCGATTTACAAAACTCATAGAATTGCAGCGAATTTCACTTAAAGTTGCCGTTGTAGAGCCTGCTTCGAGCCCTGTTTAAAAACTGATTTGAGAATGGAATCTGTTGGTTTATTGCAGGCGACCTATACGCTTGGATGCATGATGAGCAACTTTGAGATTTCCTTTGGTCCTGTCTGTAATGAAAAGGGTGAAGGCAAATGGAAATTAATGAATGTCTTTAGCTAATTATCAAAATCTATAAAGAAATCTATTTGATAAACTTTAAGGATATTCTGTTAAAGTCCTTTCTTTGGCAAATGAAAAGGTAGCTTTAGATTCCACCCTAAGGTATCTATCTAAATTGTATTATAATTATATAAGCCACTGGCACCTGCTTTTAGCACTCTATAAGCCCGAGTTCTCGCTTAATTTTTCAAGAAATTTCATCATTTATATTTGCCTTGTGGAATTCACATGCGGCAAAGTGCAAACTTTTCGACATTAATTTCCAGAAGATTTTGTTTCGATTTCAAAATCTAGAGTGACAGCTCGAGCACAGTAATTGCGCCTTATCACGGCCCGGACGAAATTGCGCTATAGCCATAGGTGAAGCTATAGCTCTTAGGTTAATCGCCAACCGGGCTAGGACTCGGATCGAGAGCGTAGTTTTCGCAGAGTTGCTGATAAGCAGGTGCAATTAGGTGGCAATTAGGTGGACCCCACACGTACCGCACTGTGATTATTTTATTGGATTCTGATGACTTGGCACTCGATCACTTTGAACCCGGACACGAAAAGCGATTGGATCTTTGGCTTTGCTTTGGGTTTTGGCCGCGTATCAATGTTTTTCTTTATTATTTTTATTATTATTTTTATTAGGAGTGCGTTTCCTTTTTCCGACGTGCGGCAGCGCAAACGAGTTGTGAATGAATGAAGCAGTTTGACTGATTAGTAGAACCATTTATGTGACGATCGCTGATTGATCGTTCCGCGAGCGAGAGAGAACGAGTTCCCGAGGCCAGACGAAGCCACCCGATGTGGCCCGATCCCAGCCGACTCCGCCCGAAGCCGGCACACGATCGCCGCAATGGCGAGCTCGATTTCCCATGGTTTATGGTTACATGGCGGCGCTCTCGCCGAAGACAATTGCATGTGCAAATCGCAGCGGTCATTGCATCAGCTTCGATGCACAAAGCTGCATAAATTCTTGCTGGCTTCTTGGTTTTTGTTTTTCGCCCTGGGTTTGCTTTATTTTTGGGCTTCCGCTGACCACCACCTGTGGGGCGCCACGCCCCTCGCTGCTATCGCGTTGCGTTGGTTTCGTTTTTGGCAAGCGTTTGGCCGCAACGGGGGGTTTTGATACCAACTGAATTTATGAGCGGATCGCGGATCGAGTGGCCCATTCATGCTAATTGCCCCGCAGCGCTATCAAGCTTGACTTTGATGATCCGACCCGATTGTGTGTCAATCAATTAATAGTGAGCACGTTGCTGATAAGCTCTCCGGTGCCCACCACGAAATGTTTTATGGTCCACAAACGAGGGCATGGAGTATGGAATCAAGCCATTAACCATGTCTGTTATGTGATTTACGCTGCCCGGTTAAACGGATTCCGATTCGGATTCCGGCAATCGATGAGCGCGATTAAAAATCACTCGCATTTCAAATGACTGGCGCCCCATAATTACCGTTTGTATTTTCCATTTCCAATTCAAATTCAAACGAAAGTGTTGGGGTTTGGGGAAATTTGCGGGGACTTTCACGTCTACATGTTTATTTTCGTTGGGGAATTTCATCAGCCAGCTGAATTTCTTTTGCTCATTCTACGCTGCTCTGGTCTCGGCTAAATGTGGAACAGTCGGGTAAGGTCAAGAAAACTGTCTATATTGTATGTATGTATATGAAGGCCAGCACAGATCACGAGTTAATAGTCGTTTAGTACTTAATTTCAATTCGATTTGCGAGCAGAACACGTGCCCCGTCACGAACCGGGATTTTCTGAAGCCAATTAGATCATCGAAATTAATAGAAACAAATAATATTATATAGAAAGATGTCAATGTCCATCAAATATGGGGTTGACAGGCTGAGTAGGCCTCGGAGATTAGCGGATTGTGGCAACATTGTGATGGGGTTGTTGGCTACTTATCTGGCATTTAAGTTAATAAGGACATTCTTTAGAATCAGGGATCCCTTATTTAGGTCTTAATGTGAAAATATTAGTGTTCCTCGGTTCATATTGGTTTTTGAAAATTGATTATTAAGGTGACTTGAATATTTTCTAAGAATTTGCTTGTCAGCAATGTATAGATTCTAGAGTTTTCTGATTAATTTCCCGAGTCATGGGAACTTCCAACTATCTGCCAAACTACTTTGGGCAACTCATTGAAGCCTTTTCAATTAGTTTAATCTCACAAAATGAAAAGTAATTTCCACATTAATACTCAAAATTTCCCAATCATGTCGATTACGTCCTTGCCTTCAGCATAGGTCGCTCCACTTATCATCTCATCACATATTTTTCCACAACCAATCTACGTAGATTGCCACGTTCCAAAATCTCGATTTTTTCCACGCCGCACAAAGTGACGCGGATCTTAACAGCCTTGGGGGGGCCATTACAACAGATCGAATCGGATGGGCTGAGATCGGTCGGATCAGGAAGTGCGGACTGGCACACTTTCCTTGACGTAATGCCAGCTCTGCACTGGCTGCTGCAGTGCAACGCCTGACCGACTTATCAAAGAAATCGATCCGAGGCGTGCGCCGCGACTTGGGCAACGAAAAGGGGGACGGATTGGAAGAAGCTCAAGAAGGTCACTCAACGCTTGGCGATCGCGGCAACGTGGTACGTCATCGAGCATGCCAGCGGCGCGTGATCCAAGCCGCAGCAGAAACAAAGCCCAACTCTGCCGGTTGCCAAGCCAATGCAAAATCAGCAGCTGGGTGAGCCAAGTGGGGAGAGTGGAGTGGAGTTGGGTCTGGATGCGCTCAGCGAGGTGCAAAGTACAGCTGATGCACACACAAAAAAAAGAGCTTCTTTTAAAAGTGAACTTGAAAAATGAAGAACTTATGGTTTTTACTAAGTCCTGTCCTTTTAAGCCTAATTTATTTAAAAAATGTATGATTTATAGAGGCAGATTTTGGACCAAGAAAATTAATGTTCGTCAAAATATTTCCCAAAGGAAAACCTTTAATAAATCAATTTCTAGGAAAGACACGTGTTTATAGCTTACTGGGCTTTGCCATGGAATTGAAGCTCAAGTTTTAATGCATTATATAAATATATAGAACACACTAACAAATGACCTAATCTTCTATTTCTTATATAAAACCATATCGAAAATTTTAATATGAAACCAAATTGTGTTACGTTTCATTATTGTTTTCTTTCTGTGTAAAGAAGAAGGGGAGCCTTCTGCTTCGCTTGGGGGTTTTCCATGCCGCTGTCCATATCATTTTCGCATTAATTACGGGGCAGCGGCCGGGGCTATCGTAAGTGGCTGCCATTATCACTGGCTGCTGCATTTCTCTCTCGCCTGCAGTTGAATGCACTGCGACAAAATGGGCATACCACCTCTCTTGTTTTCGGCAATAAGTCCCAAGATTCCGACCCCGATCCCTTGCTCAATCCCAATCCAAATCACGCTGCTCACGGCGATCATCGACCGGGAGCATGCCTCGCAGTGACCTTTGGAACCGCTCACGGAGATTGCCCAGATTGGCAGCCGCAGCGCAAATTAGTGCTTAATCTTAATACTTTTCGCCACACGCTCTTGGGCGATGCCTTCATAAATTTGGTACAGGATTTTCTGGGATCAGTGGTGCCAATAAATTTGGCCAATTTGGCCAATTTGGAAGCTCTCCCGTCAGGCATTAGCTTTTTAAAATTTGCACACGTCGGCCAAGAGCTTTTGTAGGTTATGAGGCATAGGCTCGAAATAAGATATTCATCAGCGGCCGAGTGGCAATCAATCACAGAGCAGGAAGAGGCCTTTTTTTATTGTTTATTGAACACCTTGATTAGTTTTTAATCAGAGAATGAGTGTCCACGCCTTGGGGTAATGCCCAATTATTTAGATATCGTTTTTATGATCTCTCAAGGACTTTATTTCACCACAAAAATCACTATCTGCACTCTATTTTATTTATTTAGAATCCGTGAGATTTAAATTGGCTTGAAAATTCTTTTAAGTCGCCATTTATTTATTCACACAAACTAAAAAAAAAAAAGCATATTTATTATGTTATATAACTCACCTAACTGTATATTAATCCGTTTAAAATGTGTTCCGTTTTAAGGGGATGCTTTGCAAAACGTCCTTGAATATTTTATAGCTATTTTTCCTTTTTAATTGTTTTTGCAAATCATTTGCACTGAATAATCATTGTTTTCATTTCACCATGTGAACTTGATCTCCTCGGAGTGACAAGCAATTATTTATTAAACAAAACAAATCCGTTTTGCTCTTTGCTTTCTAACCGAAAGTGTTTTAATATTATTTTTTTTTTTTTCACCGAATGCCACCAAAGTCACCGAGTATTTGCTGTAATTTCAGCAGTTTCGTGTGTCACCAATTTGGTTATTTCTCGATTTAATTTTTGGTCCGATCGTTGGGAACGTCTGCGTGTGAATAATTCGACGATGGACGGCAGCGACCGCAAAGGCTGCCCTGGAATATGTGCGACTATGGGTGTGGGTATGGGCATGGGTATGGGTATGGCCCAGTCTGCAGGCGGCAGACAGGCAAGTTGTTTGATAACAGCCAGCAAAGCTGTGACTTGCCAAGTGATGCGCAATTTTTTTTCGATTTTTTCCCGAGAACGGGAGCGACAGAGAGCGGTTATCAGATAAGGCTCAACTGCCCCCCACACCGCCACACCATCATTCTCTCCGGCAGCAGCGCTCCAAAATCCGGTTGGCACTCGGTTCCGATCGCCTCCTGCGTCGAACACCCACACGCCGCACAGTGGGACAAATAGCAACTTTTAAGAGAACAAAACATGCAAAACATAGGGTAGGTAAATTTCTCCTAAGCAAGACAATCAGAGCTTCCAAAAAATTGTTTCTGTTGGGGGTTTAACAATACTTTATTCAATACAATATAATTTTACAGAAAGAATTAAACTCGAGTGAAACGAATAAAAATTCTAAATTTTAAAATTGGTTTTCCTTTATTTAGAGTTCTTATACTTTCTAAAGTATTTAAGACTTCCTTCATGAACAAATTTCTTCAAAGTGAATTTATAACTTCAATGGAAATATATTTTTTTGTCAACCCTTGTAAAATTCTTCCTGTTTATGTTTGGAATTATTACTAATAGGTCGCCTTTCGGATGCTTTTCTATATTTTATTATATTTTTTTTATAATATGTACATATAATACAAGAATATGCTCCACTGTGGACAGTGCCTCGAGCTTCCAGCATCGAGCAAGTTGCACGTTCGATGTTCGAGATCGATCGGCATTCGTCACCCGAAACGTGAGCTGACGTCGGCCGTTCCAGCAGGTCCAAAGTTCAGCACCTGCCGGCTCGTTTGATAGCGGACATTTCTCTTTGGGGTAACGAAAGCGCACCGAAAGCGAAACACACTCGCACGCCCCTCTGATTACCCACCCATTGCCTGCATTTGATAAGCCAAAGTCTGTGTTTATTTGGTTCCTTGGCGAGCTAATCGCTTCATTTTGGCCAATTTACGACGTTCTTGAGGTTTATTGTTTTCGTCTTGCCTGTTGTTTCAGTTGATTAGCATGTGTGATCGAATCTTTCGGAGTTTTCACGCCCGCCGAGCATGGGTCTTTTGAGATTACCATGGAGGACTATAGTATGTAAATTGTTTATATAAATTAAATCTCGACTTTGATACCTCTCATCGCTGAGGCTCAGCTTTCGGGCCACATGACGAGCGACTGATTAAGTCTGTTTCGATTTTTGCTTACCTTGAAAAATCTCTATAAAGCGTTCACCTTGCTCAAACCTAATCGGTTTCAATCGCTGGAACTGTCCAGAGAAAGATTTCACTTGTGTTCTCTCAACATTCAGGATCGAGTCACGATCCCTGGAGAGCTAATCCTAAATTTTAAATGTGGCGCGCGTGCTGAAAAACACGTCACAGAGCTTGGCTTATCGATGCCAGGCCTCTCAGAAATTCTGTTTTTATTTGAAACCATTTTTTAGTGTCATAATTAAATCCACAACGAACCGATTATTCAATACATTGTACCCTTTCTGAGGGAATTGCGACTTTTGCCAGAAGTTTGCAAAAAGAATATTTTGATTAGTTAGGTGTTTAAATTATATTACTGCAGTTCATTTATTTAATTTCAGAATTATTCATCTCATTAAAAATGATTAATGGTGGCCTTGCTAGTCTAGACTTTGTCATTGCATTTGATCTGGAAATCATCAAGTCCTACGCTTCAAAAATTGATTAAAAATGCGCTACAAAGTTCAGGCTTCCCACAGTTAAAAATACATTATGTTTCCGGCAAGCAAATGTTAAAATTATGCTTATTAAAAAGAAGATTAAAATAATTTCATAAAATATAAGAGAATATATGGTTTTAACCATATAAAATGGTTTTATAGGTCCCACCAGAGCAAAGTCTTCTGATTACAGAGGATTTCTTGTTGACAACCGGAAAGTAGCCAGACATAAACACAAATGTACAATTTATTTATATATATATGTATATTCTTTGATAACCATTGATAACACCCACGACTTTCGATTTAATTATAAAAAGGAATACACAGAAATGCACAGAAAATAATAATCATTAGAGAGAAGATTAGTAGTATATGTGTAGAAGCTTTAAGCAATTCCTCAAGGCTGAAAGCGATTTGGAATATTCATAATTTACATCAGCCTTTTAAAAGTACATTCATATTTATTGATAATTAATTAGAGTGCATTTAGATCTGCATAATCCTCATGATTATTTTGATTTATATATACAAATATCATGTTCTTTAAGATAAATATATGAAATTACAAATTAAAGCCTTAAAAAATTATATAGAAATTGTTTTATAATGAAAGTAATGGCTTTAATAAATACTAAAATCTTTTCTTAATTTTTTTGTATTTTTTCTTAGAATTAGTAATGAATTTTTGAGAATTTTAAAATACTTTAATGCATTTTAAGATAGCTTAAATTTTTGGTTCCAATCAAAACAAAGCCAAAAATCATTTAGCAATCTCATTAACATGTGCTCACGGGCGAGGGCTTTCGTTGGAACAGGTGTTGTTCCGATTGTGGTCTGTTCATGTGGGCTCAGCGTGAATCCTCGAGGAGATAATCGAAGTGAAGCCAAAAATAATTAGACAGTTCGGGCAACAAGGAGTGAAATTAATTAAAAAATTCAGTTGAATGAAGACCCCAGCACTTAATCAGTTTCGCTGGGGAAACTTTCCGCTCGCTCTGTAAATGCGAGGCAATTGAGACCAAGACCGAGGGTAGTAATTGCGGAGCCCCCAAACGACATTGTACCAGCTTGATGTGATGGGCCGAATTGACAACTTGGACTTTAGACCCCTCGAGGCGCCTGCATTCGATGCTTCGAAGTGGGAATCCAGAATTCTGACTTGGAGCAGCAGACAGACAGGCTAGACGCCATCGGGCTGGGGTATATTTAGATTTTCTCTTGGGGACAAAGTCCACTTACGAGTCAGGCGCCAGACGTGTGAACCAAATTCGAATTTTATCGAATCGCACTCGCACTCAATTCACTCAATCATCTGGCTGCAGTAAAGAGCAATTAACGCGAATTGTCAACGCGGCCACGCATGCAGCTCGTGTCCGCCGGAATTTCAAAGGGGGGCAGGCTATCCACTAGCCATTCGGAATTAGGAATTAGAAATTAGAAATCCGGATGATGCATAGAACAGACCCCACGAATGCCAAGTCATGACGTCTCTCGCATGTCCAATAGATGACGCCGTTGGCACTCGGTGCTTACCCGCGCCTTGCCTTTCTTTTCAACGCCTTTTGCCAAATGTATAAATAAATCGGTGCTTTATTATCGCCGGCTAGTGTCCGATCTAAAATTAGCGGTATATTCTCGCTTACTTTGTTAAATTATTTCGGGTTGATGTGTGGTCAGTTTTATGCTCTCCCAGAGACACTCGGGACATGCGAGCAACACACATGCCGCGAATTAGTGGGAAAGGTGTTAACGAGCACTCCCAGGGGGGTTAATCAAATCAATCTGGCTGTCAAAATGGTGTAAATAGATAAATTTAGAAGATGAGGAAGCAACTCGGTGACTCGGTGACTAAGCATAATATTATCATTGCGGCTACAAAGATGAATATTGCATATTTTGGTAAAAAATAAATCATAATAGAAAGTCAACAGTGTGCTGAGCTTATATCTACTCTTCTTTCTTATTCAAGGGATTTCCAAACCCATATGACCCTCTTTAGAACCTCTAATGTTAACCTCTATAGTAAAAGACCTTTATACTATCTAACTCGTTTTGATCATAGCCAACAACTCGATGGTTCCATATGTCCCAGACTGTCTGATTAGCCAAACTGAACTTTGTAATTCCAGCCCATTGGTTCTAACTTTATTTTATAATTATCAAAAATTATAAGCACAGGCCACAAGTGATTCATATATTCCGATTGGTGAAACAAAGTCTAAACATGATAGAATTATCAGCTGTCGGGTGACGACGATTAAAGGAAATTTAAAAATTTCACAAAAACTGCCGAGTGCAGATCTTGACTTTAGATTGACGATAAGGTGCATAAAACACACCAAATAAACAAAAATATGCAAACACATTAAAACTAAGAGTGCCAATCAGGGGCACGTGTAGCCTTGCCCTAACCTCGACCACCAAAAATATTGATACCACAAGAAGCACAAAATAACAAAAAAAAACATAGGAAAAAACCAGAAACACCATCACAATCTAATCTAACGATGCAGGCCAGAGGATTTTGGGGGCAAAACGTAGCATTACCTCACCGATGATGGGCTACGCCGCCTGCCGCAATTTGACACAGAAATGCCCCCAATTCCGATCGATTGCCTTCGATGACACAGCAACCCCAATTGCAGCTGACCACGGCCAGATTGAGCGCGTGCCGCGTTCACTTATCGCCAGCGGGAGCAAGTTCAAGTGGCGCTGCCCACTGTGCGGCGGCGATAACAGCCACTGTGCGGCGGAGGAGATAACTGCGTGAGCGAGTGCGTGTTTACATGCCGCTCTTCGGTTCGATTTGGTTCAATCATTCATTAATCATGGCGACCGATCGCGATCGCCGGATTGACTTGAGCTCGAGGACTGGCCAAAACAATGGCCGTTAAATTAACTTTTCCGGCCATTACTGATTGCCGAGCAGGGGTTCTCAAGATAAATAATACTATATGAGGGGAATCACGAACAGTGCTTGTGTAAGCGTATGGCCGAACGCCTGATAGAGTCGTGTGAAGGCAAACACTATCCAATATCGTGATTTACTGAACTTAAATAGATTATTTCTAGTAAGTCATTGTGTTTATATATATTTATAGGCAAAGATTTTTGCTTGATATAAAAGACTTTTTAAATTTAGAAATTTTGTTAAGGAGGAAATAGTATTTATTTTCAGAAATAGAATAGAATTCTCTATTAGATTTCAATTATAAATTAAATTTCCCGTTTAAACAGCACCCAGAATCCATTTTTGCTTGATATAAAAACCTTTTTAAATTTAGATTTAAGGCGAAAATTGTATTACATTTCAGAAAAGTTGTAAAGGGAACAATACAGCCCAATAAAAAATTTAATTAAATAATTAACCCAATTCTTTATAAGAACTGAATTATAAACTAGATTTCCCCTTAACGCATCTACTATTCCCAAAATCCATAAAAAAACCATTAAGCAACTTATTTTTATAATACCTTTTGTCATTTATTTCTTTATTCTTTTTTTGTCTTTTCGCTTTTTTCTGTTCCTTCGGTCGTATTATGTATTTATAATATTTTTAGTTGTTCATCTTCCTGTTTCATGTTGAATTAATCTTAACTTGGTTTAATTATTTTATTTATGTATTACCATTTACTTATAATTTCCGGTTTTTAATTAGAATAATGAGCAAGTTTATATTAATTTATGTAAGTATGCGCTTATTTTTTTTTTCATTTTATCTTAACAGTTAGGTTTTTTTGCAAATATTTTCCTTTACTTTTACTAATTCTTAAAAGTTTTCATTTACTTTAATCTATTAGGTGAAATTCTTTGTAGACTTGCAGGTCTATATGTATGTATATGTGTGTGTGTGTGTAGTCGTAGGTGTGTTGCATAACAAAAGGTGTGTGTTAATTTTGTATTTATCCAAATTTGAAGCTTTGTCGAACAATTTCGATATTTATTTTTAAGCCGTTTTTGTGGGTCACTGGAATATACAGATATATATGAATTACACTTGTGTACACATTTATTTGTATTTCATACTGCTTTGCTTTTGCGATAAACATTTATATTTTCAAATCTCATAATGACAAATTTAATGAAACAACAATTTCTCTCACAACTTAAAAGTTGCTTGTGTTTAGCTTAGTTTTTTTATTTTTCATTTATTTCAATGCCTTGGACAACAATAACAGAATTTATTTACGTTGAATATTACTCGATAGAATGCCTTGAGTTCCAAATAACGATTTTAGTCAGTAACTGGTTTCTAATTTTACATGAAAGTTGTATGCGTAGTTGTCGTTCCATTTTGCTGAGCTTTGGTCTCAATTTGTGTCCAGAATGCGGCAATTAAAAACAAAAACTATTAATCAAATTAGGAGCGGCAAATAAGGAAGTATTACTTTTTCTTTGTGTCTGAGGAGAGAGAGTTCTTAAAGAATTCGCCCAATTACATATTCTATGCAATTGTGTGCTTTTTATTTCGCTTCGGATTGCTTTTCATAAATGTTCCGTATAGAAAGATGCTTGTATATAGGGTTTATAGAGAGCAAAAGTGTGTGTTTAGTATTATAATAATAGTTCATTTTCGTTTCATTCTTGTGGTTTTGTTTTAGCAAAAAGCACGATTTCCAAAAAGCAAAAATCGCATTGTCAAAAATTTGATTTAATTGGTAAGTTAATAATGGTAGTTTTAATTGTTTTTCTTTTGTTTTTCCATTCCATTAAGACCAATAAACGTTACAATCGTTTTTCGTTCTCGTTTTCTTTTTCTTTTTCGTTTTTCCTTTTCTCTTTTGTTTTTCAATATAGGTATTCATATGTCTTTAGAAAATTATGGACTACACATACAAACATTCGATTTCATTATAAAAATAAACAAACATAGAAAATGTTTCAGAACGTTTATATTATATTATTAATACATCTGTAAAGAGTGTCCTTTAACTTGTTATTTTGATATGGAATTTGTTGTTTTTGCAAAAAGTTGAATACATAAATATGTTTATTATTTTCGAGTTGAAGTTATGCGAAGGAGATGCAATCTATATGCAATTTTACAGTGGATCCTTGAGAGCGCAGGAGTGAGTGAGAATGCGACCGATGAATAGAGTGAGTGAGAGAGAGAGAGGGATAGAGGGTAATGATGGGGGGAGGGGGGTTGTTATATTGTGTTATGCCCTTTCTGGCCTACCAGGTATTCCGTGTCCTTCAACTTTCAACTGCCTCAGCACAAGCTCTCTCTTACATTCTCACCACTCTCGCCGCTTAAAGTCAGTCAATGTCCCCCAGCCACACACATGCACCAAACACACACACGCACGCAAGCATTCCGGTTGCGGTTCCGGTTCGCATATCAAGCATACGCACTGGTGTCCCGCTCAGCACTAACACACTGCTCTCACGCACTGCAACATGATCATTATCGTCGGCATTGTCATCGTTTAACAAACAGCGCTTACGAGATACGACTTACAATTGATTACTGGTTTCGACTGGTGTATTATAAATAGGGTTTATTACATATTTATATCAAGTATTCTGCTAATATTTCTTCTAATGCTTGTATGGATCTATCTGCCCATTGCCTGCGTCTCCATCTTGCGAAACACCCAGCCCTAACTAACAATATTATCTAGGTTTCTATGGGTGTATGAATGCTTTTTGGTTTCCTTCGTCGACCCTCGATCCTCGACAGCTTATAGCCGTCGAGGCGGTGACCTTTGAAATTGCTAATGCCTGGTTAATGACGTTCGAGTTAAATGTTTCCTTTTATATATATACTTCCTTACATAATCGTATTTTATAATTTAAGTTAATTAGTAGTTATTGATTTATAAATTTTGTTACTTAGTATGGATTTCTTTTCGTTTTTCGTTAAGTATTTTTAATGGAAGACATTTTTTATACAAGTTTAAGACACAGAAAATATTCTTTCTTTATATATTGTTTGTGTGATTTGTGGGTTTCGAGTGTGTAGAGTGTCCGTGAGTGAGTGTAGATGTGTGTAGGTGATTATGTAGGTGTTTCTATTTTATTTCTTTAAATAGTTTTGTATGTTCGTTTAGAAAAGAATAGAATGGATATTTCTAAACTCCGATCGATATGTTAATTTCTAAATAGTAGAAACGTAACAGAACAGAAATTGAATTACAACTTGAAAGGTAAATCAGAATGTAGGAGTAGCTCAGTTATTCGATTTGCTTTTCTTTTCCTCATTTCTTTTTTATTATACATATGCATGAGGTTTGTATAAAAATGTATACAAAATAAATTATTATTATTTTTGTTTTTCTTTTAATTTTTTTTGCTTTCTTTCCTTCTCTGCAAAACAATTAAAATATTTGCCATCTTTTCATGGTTTCTGTTCAAAATTGGATGTCAACCATATGCATATATCAGCGGATGTATGTACGATATTAACTGTCTATAACTTGGTTTTGTGTACCTTTGTTCTTTACATTGCTGTCGGGTAATTCAAGTCTTCCGTTTGTTCAGTGAATTCGATTTAGTTTGGTTGTAAAATAGATATAATACTTTATATTTGTGCGTACGCAGTTGAGTTTAAAAGTAACTCAATCTAGTTATTACTCGTGTTGTACGTTAGAAAAGAGGAAAGAAACGAATTAGTTATCGGTAGGAATTTTGTTCATTTTGAATACTTTCTTGATGCTATATACACAATCTGATCGACTGATGGCTATTTCTCGTTCGTATTGGGTTTTTTGCACTCATATTTTACGTTTTTTTTTTTCTATGCTTGTCTCAATTAAATCAGTGACTTTGGTAACGGATAAACAAAGCTCGCTCTATAAAGTACCATAAGAATTATGTGACTAAACCGTTCAAGTTAAAGTATTCAAGTTATTGCACATATAGATAAGGAAGTTACCTTTAGCTATCGTTTTGCCTAAAACATCTCCTGCAAATTATTGTCTACAAACATATTGGATATAAACTCGTTAGTAATTATTATTTGAGTAACGCTGCTTGCGGCTGCAATCCGTCTAATAAACATTTGATTATTACCTTTGTCCCTCGACTAAAGTGGTGGTTGAGGGACTGCTAATAGTTCCTACTTCGGCTTTTTCAAATCAACGAACTCAAACTGCGTGTTTTCCCGGATCAAGAGTGATTTTTCTACCCTCTAGTGCCGCCTCCGCTTCGAGAAACACAAAAAAACCCTAGTTCTCAGAGCATACTTAGTGCTCGTATCACGCATTGGCCAGCACAAAGGTCACGGTCACCATCAGGAGATGGGCCACGATCACCGAACCGGACATGTGCAGCAGGGGGCTGCCACGGCCGCACTGCTGTATTTCGATCTCCTCCGGATGGTAGTTTATGCACTTTCTAGGTCGTCGCCGGGACTCCTGCTCCTGGCTTTGTCGTCTCGTACTGCAGGCTCCTGTTAAACCAAATTTATGGGAATTTAACATACCATTCCAGAGAGAAAACCTTGCCAAATACCCACCAATCACGCCCGAGTCCTCCAGCGGCTCAATATCCAGCTGCTTGGAGCCACACGGACACAGGGTGTCCACCACAAGCAGAATGAGATTGCTGTGCGGAATCTTTTGAACGCTGAATGGGCGTTCGCAGCCGGAAGCATGGCAATTGGTCAGCTTGCCCTGAAAGAGGATATGTATTACAGCAGGAAAAACAAAATACTTTTCATAATGTCACCCACCTTGAGCGGATTATTCTGGCCACCCTGGTTGAGCCTTTCGGGCTGCAACATGTAGAGATCCGTGGCCAGATCGCAGCGCCTTGCGTTCTGCGGATCCGGCGTAAAACGGGGTCCGGCATGGGGTTTATGCTGCCTGACAGGCGGCGGCGTTGTATATTCCTATAAAAAGTACCACCAAATAATTAATTTCACTAAATATAAATTTGTATTCTATTTTATTCTTACCACATCGGCGGTGGTGAAGAACTCATCCATTTCCTGATCCACCGGCATATTGTATTCATTTCCAAACTCGTATTCATCCGAGTAGTTGTTGTCCACAAAAACAACGTCCTCGTTGTCGTAGGTATACTCGTCCTGTGGCCAGGCACGCAGCGAGGCCGGCATGAGGGACAGCCAGGTGGCACTCAGGGCCACAAGGTGGCTGAAGAACCAAGAGCCCAGACGATTCGGTTTCAAGATGCCACCGGCAGCCGTATACGGATTGTCTGCATCCGAGCAGACACCCTGATAATCGTTGACTGTCACCCGCTTGTAGATGCGATCCTGCACCAGGGAGTCCATAATGGTGCCATCGATCTGACCAAAGAACTTGCCCGTGTGCTCCATCTCCTCGGATATGATTACAAAGCCGCTGTTATCCAGCACATAGCAGTCCAGGTTGTCCGAGGCGCAGGTTCTCTTGCAGCCCGTCATTCCAGTGCACTGTAAGAAAATGCTTGGGTTTTAGCTTAGTTATTATGAGAAGGCGTAACGACTCACGGCAGAGGTGATGTTTATGAAGTGCTTGGCCAGGGAATCGTGCTGGAACTGAAGGCCCACGACCCCCGCCGGTGCCTTGTGGCCGCGATGCTCCACAAAGATGGCATGCGAGGCTGTCACCAAGGTGGCATTGGACTTGATGGCATAGCCCGAGCCAAAGGGCACGCTGTACACGAAGCTATCCGGCTCCACCGAGTGCTGGTCTATGGCGCGCTTGTACCAGGATGTGTCCATGGCCCTCACGTTGTCCTCGCTAAAGTGTCTGTAAGGGTAACTAGTTTTATGAGTGGAAATGCAAAAGGTTAAATTAAATCTCACGGTTCGGGGGTGTCCTCGGGTCGCTTGATGTGGTCAATCCAGCGCAAAAGACCCGACCTCGTGGCCACGAATGAGGTGGCAACCACAAACTTCTGATAGCCTTGCCTAAGAAAACAAAGAAAATCCAAATTAGATTTCACGGAATTGATTTGGTTTTAACAATTAAGGGCCAGCGTTAAGTAGGTCTACGGGATGTTCCTTCAAGCCTAATCCGTGGGCTGGTCCTCTAAGGCAGTGGCAATGGTTCAAAGCTACTCCAACTCCATTCAAATTACTCATCGATTTACCTCTTTAGTATTGCCATTAATGTGGCGATGGGACTATAGAAATTATTCATTATAAAATTGTGCATTTCAGTTGTCAGAAAATTAACATTCAAGAATTATTTGCGGTGAGGGAGAATTTTCATATTATTCATGTGAGAAGTATTAGCAAAAGAAGAGAGAATTGTTGGCCATCAAAGAAATAGAGTGAGGAAAATATGTGCGGAGAGAAAACGGTTTTTGTGCTTTAGTAAAGTTTATAAACGAAAAGTTCAGAAGCAGGTGAATAAATGCAACAACAACTGATATGGTGATAAATTATAAATACTTAAAAACAAAATAATACATATTAATTGGTGCCTTTAACCAAAGAAAAAAAATAATATTCATAATGCTCGTAACTGGCAAACGCAGGGCTAACTTACTGCTTGTCCTCCTTGCCGCTGGAGGTGCCTGTCGTGTTCCTGTCGAGACCATCGGTGACCATGGCGTCGCGCACCAAGCTCTGGATGAGGGTTCGATCGCAATAGTAGGGCTCAGCCTTGCGAGATCCCTGAGAGTTCAGGTGCTGCGACCCAAAGTGGCTCGATCCGGGCGCATTGCCGTTGGAGCCACTGTGCATATTGTGATGTGGCTGCGGCGACTTGGGTCGAACCTGAAGCGAGGAGGAATTTCCAGGATTAGCACTGTGCTTGGATGGGTGCACTGACCCGTTCTTCCAGAATTCGACTGCTTACCGACATCCACTTCCAACCGGGGCGTCCGGCGCGAGCCAGAAAGTGCAATACCTGCTCCTCCGGTGACCCAAAGCTGGGCTCCTGATCCCGCGAGGAGTACTCGCCAGAGCTCTCCCTCTCCTTCTCCAGATCGCTTACGCTATTGTACTCGCAGTACACCCAATCTGGATGTACGCGCCAGTTGTCTCCCTTGAAGTATTCGGTAACTGAAATGGAAATATAATTAGATTGGACATTTGCAGGATTTTAAATCTCAGCGGGAGAACTCACCATTGTTACGCGAATGCCGGATCTCCTGCTGGGAGACAAACTCGTGGCTACCGTATTTCTCCGGGAGCACAATAGCCAGCGTAAAGGGAGTGTCCTCGATGGGACCGTAGAAGTAACGATGCGTCCGGGTGGACACTCGCTTGGACTCGTCGTAGTGGTTCAGCACGGTGAACTCGGTTTCGCCCTCCTTGGGCTTGATCATGTCGCCGCGCATCTAGGATTAAGGAAAGTTATTACAAGATCTAATATAGTATAAAATCTAAATTCAAATATAGATTAAACTTAAATCATTTTTTCAAGTAGATTTCGAAAGTCACAAGCAAGTATTCTAGGACATCATCAACCCACCTCATTGAGCAGATTCTTGTTCATCTCTATTATCTCGTTATTGTTGCCAATCTCCGTCTCCGGCAGTTCCAACTCCGTGATGTCGACGGAGGCATACTTGGGCTTCAGCTGATCGATATACTGGTTGGCATCGCTGAGGGGCCGCAGGTCCGGATGGTAGAGCGCCCGCCCGTTGTTATCGACGATGAACGAATAGCCATTCGGACCCAGTTTGTGCTGGGGGATCACCTTGCGGATCTCCTCGATGGGCACATCGGTGCCCACCACGCCCAGCAGATTGGCGACGCGCACCGAATGGTTTCGTCTATCGAAGACCGGAGTTGAAACTGTCGTCACAAGGCGTCGCTGGTACTCCGAATCGCGTCCCAAACCGCCCGACTTGCCGGCCACGAACACGGGACTCCAGTGGACCGGGTGGTCCGCCTGGTACATGATCATGGGCCGGGCCATCACCAAGGCGTAGTCGATCACCTTGCGGCGTGCCTCCTCATAGTCGTTGATCTGGACGAAGAAGCCTTTGTTCGAGCAGGCCATGTCATGCAGGTTGCTCCGGCTGCCGGAGTCGCTGCCAATTAGGTACGTGAAGATCCTCACAGGCATGTGCGGCCAGTTGTACTGCTTGATCACGTCCTTGTGCGACTCCGAAGTGCTCTCCGTGATCAGCATGATGGCCTGGTTGCACTGGCTTCCGGCTCCAGATTGGTTGTACTAAAAAAACAGGTGGAAATTTTGGGTTACTTCTCCTGTTGCCATGTCTCACCGGGTACTCCTTACCTTGTGCAGCAAGCTAAAGGCGTACTCCAAGCCGGCAGTAAAGTTGGCCGTATCCTGCAGCTTTATGGCCTTAACGGCCGACTTGATTTCTTGGATATTATCCGGCGTGGCTCGAACCATGCGATCCTTGAAACACGGCACTGGCGTCTTTACCGCCTCCGAGAAGGTGATGAGGTTCACGAAATCGTCCTCACCCAGTGTGTCCAGTATGTTGAAGGCGGTGGCCATGCCCAAGTCAAACGATTTTTCCGACATGCTCGAAGAGGAGTCCAAGAGAATCATCTACGAGTTGGATTTATTTTATTTATTTTAAATGATTTATATTTATTTTCTATGGGAGATACTCACAATGTCCTTGGGCGAGGAGGCGGCCTGCACGAACCAGTTGTGCGTGCGAAAGTCGTGGATGAGCTTGCTGCCCTTGGAGCCCTCTGGGGGCCAGGCAGTGCCCGGAAAGCGGCGCAGGAAGCCCGCGGAAGAGCCGAAGTATTGCCAGGACAGGGCCGGATCTTGCTCTAAGTTGTTCTGGAAGAGCGGGTCCAAGTGGGCGCTCCACTGCAGCGCCGACTTGACGTCCGCCTCGTCCAAGTCGACGCCGTGCGGCACCAGAATCGAGCTTAGACTGAGATTGACCGGCAGACGCTCGAAGCGCCGCATGAACCGGATGTCCATGTGACGTGCTCCGTCCGCCAGCTTGCCATCGGCATTGTACTCGTTGATCCGCCGGGCGTCGTAGTGCTGCTGTCCGCCCGCCGGCGACTCGGCCTGTCCCTGGCCCTCCAGCTCCGAGAGTGCCGCCTGCTCGGCAGAGTCCATCAGGCGCTGGAAAAGAGTAAAAGGAAGAGAGAGAGAGTTGTTGCACATCAATCTGCTTAAATATTTCCCATTTCTCCTCTCCGGCGGATATAAGATTGGGCGTGGGTCGGAAAAGTTGGAAAACTTTCCACGCTTTATGCAATTTATTCTCTTGGCGGAGACTTAAATTGCACAAAGCAATGGAGTTTGCTTTGCTTTCTTTTGGCCAACTTTTAGTTCGGCTTGGTTGTGTACAGTGTGTACACTGTGAGTGAGTGTGTAGTAAGTGTGCGGATGTATCTGTGCACAGTGCTCGAAGAGCAGCTTAAAAGTATGCTAACACGTACATTATTCACCCCCCAGAAGCATGTTTAGAGTTTGTTTCCACAATATCAATTCAAAATGAAGATGTTTAGCCCTTTGAGCTGTGAAATATGTTTTCAAAAACTTATAGAAACTGAGTTTAACATTTACTGTTTGCATTTTCAAATAGTTTTGTACTCTTAAATATTTAATGCAAATATATTTTCGTAATGAATCTCATAGAATATATTATATTTTCTGTTCAATACCAATGGCTTTTCAATTTAAGACCCAAGATCCAACAAATCACTGGGATGCTGTGCGGGATTTTGCAACTTGGCGCACAAATTATTCTCACAAGTTTAGCCCGGCGGTCCCCACAGTATGCATTTTCATAAGACGCAAACAAGAACTTTAGCTGCAGCGAAATTAGACCCAAAGGGGGCAGATACTTGCTCCGAAGGAGGACAAACACCTGCAGTTACAGACACAGACACCGAAGGGTGGGGCTCCTCCCCTCCGGTCGCCTCTTCCACCTAAAGATGCTGCAGTGGCCAACGAGCAAGAACTGCATGTGGGTGCATTGAAATAGTTCAACTACTTTGGCACAATGGGGCATGGGGAGTGGGAAAGACAGGCTGGAAGACGGAATAAAAATGCTGGAGTCTCTGGGGTCCAAGCCCGAAGAAGATTTCAATGTAAATTGGCTGCCGTTGGCGCTGGCGCCACGGGAATGTGTCAGCGACTCAGACAAATGGGAGCGAGCGAAGGCAGAGGGGAGCCCCTGAAAACTTATTTCCAGGTGGGGACGACTCCCACTCCAATCCCCCCTGCTATCCAAAGTTATTTGCACATTTTTCGAGCGCTCGAATTAGTTAAGGAGTCTTAAAGTTTGGCCGAAAAGGTGTTGAGTGGCAAGCTAGTTAAGGCATTAAATAATAAACACTGCCAAAAGTGAGTCAATAGAGAAAGGAGCACGCCGGTAGTCCGGGTAAGTGAGTGAGTCCTGGGGTGGGTGGGAACTTCCTTGTGCGGGAGAAGTTCCAATCGGATTTCGAGTCCTTGGTTAGCAGCAGCAACCGTAACTCCGTTGCCATGGCCCGAGGGCAGGTACAAGTAGTTAAAGTTGCTGCAAACTAGTTATTCAATTTGGCTGCTCCCGTAGGTGTCCGTGGGAGAAGGAAAATTAGGGGTTTGGGAGGAGTTTTTACCAGAGTAAAGTTTCAATTTAAAAGTAGATTAGAAGATTTAATCATTTGTGAATGTGCAGGGTAGAAGCTTTTACATTTGAGAGTCTTTAGAAAATGTAATCAATATTATAATACTACTCCATATTAGAGTGACTTTTAATGATTTCCTAAGTTGAACATTCCCAGAGGAAAGCCAACTTTATTGAAAAGTTTCTCATCCCAAATTGATTCATCAATTATTTTATGAGAGTGGCTGGCTGTCTGTCACTTAGACCCCCTTGTTGTTTTCCAAGTCTAGCTATGTCCCATGTAAATAATTTCCAACATTCGTAGTCGCTTTGTCTAACACGGCTCGAGATGGGAAATAAAAAGGGCGACAGACAAAACATGGCCGTGTATTATGAAATATTTGTTGCACATTTTCTTTTTTACAATATTATGCACTTATGGAAAGGTCGAGGCAGCCCCACACAGAAGCGAAGTGCACAGGAAGGGCGCCAAAATGGGGTGGCTTCGAGTCAGAAAGGGTTGCGTGGATCAAGCAGGGTGGCGCCGGGTGACATTGGGCGTGGATGGGGGGTCTCCGGGGCTTGGAACAGACCCTGAGCAATGCCCTCTCGCACACAATTCTCATTTGACACCAGCTGGCTTCCCTGTCGCTCGTCCGTGCAGCTGTCGACATCTTAACATTCAAAAGCCAACAATGACAATGCTGGCAAGGAGTGGGTCCCGGACTCTGGAGAGGTGGGTTTCAGATCGAGACCGAGACTGCGACTGAGACTGCGGCTGAGGAGACCTGCTCGAATGTCAACGGAGCAGTGTCTGGGCTCTGCCGGAATTAGCAAAATGCAGCTACTTGCACGCAATTTGTTCGCAAGGAGGCAGCAGCAGCAGCAGCAGAAGCAGAAGCAGCAGCACGTTGGGCGTTGGCTGGAGCAACAGCCTGAAAGTATGCTGGGGAAAACGAACCCGCGTTGACCATTTGCCAAGTGAAAAGCCAGAGCCAGCCGAGTGACTACACTCCTTGCACTCCCCACTCTCCCCGCACTCCCTCCCGGTCCTTCGCTGACTTCGCTGGATAATGCAAGATGTGTGTTTAAGCTACGATTTCTGTCCGCCCTGAGACCTTTCTTTGCTCAGCTTTAGCCTTGGCTTCTTCCTCCTTTTGCGCACATTTTTTTGGTCGCTCAATATATTTGCCGTCTGAATGGACGTGCCAAATGTTGAGGCAATAAGTTTTTCAGCCAAAAGAGAAATTTATATTACGTTTTAATATGGATTCAACTAAATATTTGACGATGCCTCGCCAGGGATGGGTCTTAAATGCAGGAATTCTACTCGTGCCAACCCCTGATTAGTGCCAGCAACCAGGGAGACTGACATCGAGTGGCTGTCACCTGCCCCTCCAGCACCTGTCTCTCTCTCTCCGTCCAAATCTGTTGGGTATTTTCAGCCACAAGTGTGACTGGCTGACTGAGCTGCCGCGCCACAGTCACAGTTACAGTTACAGTCACAGTCGCATCTGATGCGGTCTTCTTTGGGGATTATAAACGCTTTTTTCCCGGGCCAAAGTGCAACTTTGCATTGTGGTTGCTTCTTTTCTTCCGGGGCGGCAATGACTTGAGCACGTATGTATCCTGCTAAGCTGTGTGGTTTCGGTTTGGCATAGGCAAGTAAAAGAAGCTCATAACTTAAAGCCACATACACAAAGATGAGTGCATCGTTTATGATGAAAAATTACTTTAAAAAATACTTAAAACCTTTAAGATATTAAATTATAAATTGGTTTGACTATAAGCTGAGTCTAAAACGTCTTGAGATTTTTTTGGGTTAAATTAGCTTAATCAGCAAATCATGTATTATGAGGGAACAATTCCAGAGATCATAGTAATACATTTCATAAATATGAACTGGCAACTTTTTCTTCACAAGTGCAATTACAATGTTAAAGTAGCAACTGTCATGAAATGTTTATGCTGCGAAGGTTCTGAAGATTGGCCTTTCATTTCTTGGCCCTTTTTTTAGTGGAAGGCAAATGCTTTTAGTGTGAAGACATTTACTTGCCTCGTTGTTGCATGTTTCTATTTAAAACACCCGAACAGCTTTCCAATACACTCGATATGCACACTCACACACACACACAGCCATCTTCTTGGCCATCTATTTTCCCGTCTCGCTCTAACTGCTTTTGCCATCTCGCTTGCACAATGTCAACGTCAAAGTGCAAGTGGCATTATAGCAAAGAAGTCAACAGTGAACAGGAAGGCAGGGTAAAGAGTGGCATGGAGTGCCTTCTCGCCGGGCAGAGACACTGCGGAAAATGTATGGCTGCTAGGGCAGAAGGGGCGTGGCAGTGGCCCTTTTTTCCGCCATTAAATGCAATTTTAAAGTCAATTTTAACTGGGAAACGAATGCAAATAAATGCTGTCAGCGACAGGACACAAGAGAGTCAGGACACAGCGATTAGTGGGCAGAGAGGCGGCGTAGGTGGCAAGTTGCCACTGCACTGGCAACAGTTCAGTTAAAGCGGCATTGACAGGCGTTGATAGAAATCGAATTAGCAGCGGCGATTGCCACACACGTTGCCAGCACTCAGCGTTGCAGCCCCCTCCTGCCCCAAAGGGGAGGAATACAAATTATTACGCATACGCCACCGAACAAAGTGGAAAATGAGATGCATGCGAGCCTGCATGTGGCCGTGACTGAGTGTGTATTCATCTGTATCCTTGTGTGTGTGTGTGTGGCATCTGCAGTTGCCTTTATGTTTACAGGCAATTAGCATTTTAATGCCGCACCAAACAAAAGGCAACTGCAGGTGCCCGAGCGAATGATGCGAGGAACGGGGCGAGAGTGGGTGCGATGCCACCAGGGCAGTGCTTGTGGCGGAGCAGGCGGTATGGGGGGCTAGCAGGTGCTCGCCTGGCCGCGCACGAGTTGGTTTTCATTATTTTCCATGTTCGACATGAACGCAAATTGTCGACGGCAGACGGGCGGCAAGTGCCGGAGCTCTTAGTTCCTGCCCTTTCCCTCCAGATGCAGTTCGATTAACTCCGGTAAGCTTGAAATTGCTCAAAGAAAGTCATTTTAAGCTTGGCTAGCTAATTGAATAAGGTATCAATATTTTGTTTCCTCTGCTACATATTATTGGACCAATGATTTAATAGTAGATATTAAGCTTAATGCAGCAAAGCTTTTAAAACCAATAAATATTATGCGAAAAAAAAAAAAAAAAAAAAAAAAAAATCAATATTTTACATTCTAAAAATACCTACAAATTACATTGATAGCAAATTAAGAATTAATTCTAAATAAATAAATTAATATAACACATAGGCCTATACAGCGGTCCGACTGATGTCGAAGCTCATTAATGATAATTAGGGTCAAACATTCGAGTTCACAAATAATTTTACAAAAACTGATTATTCATAAGTTGATAACGCAGAAATATATATTTTATTACAATTTTATTATCATAAAAAAGTTAAGTTTCCTAGAATATGTAATATAATATTGAAACAGTCTATAGATCACCTTATTTTATGGTATTGTATAAGCACTTTTGTTGTTTTTGATTTCAAGTCGATGAACTAATTATAATTATGGCGCAGATAAGCAAACAATATATATATTATATATTGTTGTTAGTAGATACACAACAGATTGAGTGGGAAACGAGTTTAGTTGCTAACATGCGCGAGCTATAAATATAACGTATACGCAATGTTGTTTGTACCATAGCCGTGGATCAATGAAATGTGCGTTGACCACTTTGCCTGCATGTGCAGCGGTTTAATAACAAATATTTTAGCTTCACAAATTACGATTAGTGCGACATTGGGTTTGTTTAAAGTATTTTATTCACAGTGCCCTTAATAATGACACATTTCTAGTTCAATCGGCAAGTGCTATCCCCGCCTCTGATGCTGATTCTCAACACAGTTCAGGTGAGATTGTAAATTATTTATATCGATGACCAGGTTGCCGTTCCTCGAATAGAAGCCACCGCTGCAGGCGGGAGCAGCTGCCACCCAGGATCCTGCCATCAGGCAGAGGCACCCAATGAGCAGCAATAGGACGAAGGTGTGCGAATCCATTTCCAAGCGAGCCGTTCGTTGCAATCAGCGGAGTGAAACTGCCCGTTTGGGTTGACTGCTGGCCGAGATTATATGCCGGCGTAATCGATTCGGGAGATTCCCACAATCCAGGGCCGCACTCGAGAGACGCGAGCGTACTGCGCAGCTACTAGAGTGAGTGCGGCAATTACCAGGCGGAGAACAGGTCAACAAGTGCTGGAATCGCTGAGCTCTTCCCGTGCAAAACTCGTTGCTCGCCGGAGGAATTTCCAAAGCCAATTGAATGACGACTGGACTTGTGTTTGCCATTACCAAGTCGAGTGAGGTATTCTCAGTATCGCCCACAGAAGAACGGTAGCCTCAAGCAGCACACAGACAAAACCCTCTCCGGTGACGCCTCTGCCGGCCAGAGCTGGTCAGGCGTCTTAAGTCTAGGCGCCCCATAAAACCTGTATCTTTCATATGGCAATTACAAACTGGGCATCGCCCAGTATCTAATGAAAATTGTTACGGTAATTGAAACTTACTGGGAAATCTTTTTCTTGGCAAGTTTTTGATAGATATTCCTCAAATTTTAAACACAAAACACTCAAAAAATAAATCATTTTGCAAAACAAATCGGCTTTGATTCGCTACCTTTAAAATTTGCTTTAATCAAAAATTCAGTTGTATAAATTTAGCTTTCGGAGAAGCATTAAGTAAAGTAGGTCTGCGAGCTTAGTAAAGTAGGACTGCTACCAATAAAGATTTATAATCTTAAATATAATGGGATCCTCCTTCGTATTCGTATTTCGATTTTTTCTAAGTCAAGGAATCATTTCCGACCCCATAAACCATATATATTCTTGATCAGCATCAACAGGGGAATCTTTCTAGACATGTCCGGAAGAAATCGATTTTTTTGTCATTTTTGCGAAATTTGATAAGGGGTTACATCATTAAAATTTGCAAAAATGGCCAAAAATTTTGATTTCTTAAAATTTTAAATTTGGTATGCAGTTTTTTTAAATTATTAAAAACTAAATCAAAACTGCTTTCCGAATCGAAATTAATGCATTTTTGGCTTAGTTATGCTATCTTTTAATTGTTACCTGCAAGGGTATACAAACTTTGGCTGGCCAAAGTTAGCTTTCTTTCTTGTTCTATCTAATAATAATAATATAACATTTTAAATATAATATAAATACACAGTAATGACAGACAGTCATTGCTAGATCGACTCGGCTGTTACTGCTGGTGAACAATATACATATATATATATGTATACACTTTATAGGGTCACATAAGAGGTACCAAGATTTCGACTCCCTATATCCTCTGCTTGTGGCGCATTTCGCGTCGCTTTCGGACTGTTTCTGATGTTGCCACGTCTGTGGTTGGTGTCCATGTAGGTTGATTTTTAATTAATGGTGCTTCCTATGCGTTTTGCGTTAGGACCCGAACTTCCGGCCAGCGGAAGCCATTGGGGAGGGAGTGGCGAGGCGACAGCATCTGCGTAATCTGAAACGATGCGTAGGCTGATGTGTGCGTGTCCGCAAGAAACCAAAGAGGCCGACTCCAAAAAAAAAAAAAAAATACATATATGTACATACATATATATTTATGCGCACACAAAACAAATTTAATCGATATTTTCCCGAAATCATAAAAAATTATTTATGTATACCCACGCACTTGGACGTCGGTCCGTGGGTCCGTCGAGCCATGGGGATACACAGAAAGTCGGTGCCCCTGCGATGATTATAACATTTAATTGTTAAGCCGGGCTTACCAACGATGACTGTACACCGTACGTGTGGCGAGTTGTAAATAATTTCATAATTAAATTAAATGGATGCGAGGAGTTGATGCAGTAGGGCATATAAAACAATTTGCCATTAGGGGCCCAGAGAGAAAACTTTCTAGCAGATGAATGGCCTGACATCGAAGACGAATGACGCTGGAGGAGGAGTAGCAGGAGGAGCAGCAGGAAGGCAGTCTAAGGAGACACTTTTCCCAAACAATCAATCAAAATGTTTCGCTTGAAATACAGTAAATCGTTTCAGTGCTTCAAAAGAGCTATTGGCATTTATAGACAAGCACAGTGGGATGAGCTCTTGACTTGGTAAATCCATTTTAAAGATTGTATGTGGGACAGCCAAGTTCCATGGCTAATTAAGTTCGTATTTTTGGACAGAGTCTGAAAATGTTAAAAATTGTAGAAACCAAGTATTGGCCTTATCACACAAAAAGGCCAAAGGTGTGCTGAGGGAGATTCCGAGTTCATTTATGTATAATTAAATTAATCAAAACTTTATCAAGCTGTCGAAAATGAAAATGTTTTCAAATTTAAATAAATATATTCAGATGTATTTTAGCTGAACAAAAATTGAAATTCTGGGAAAGGTCAGCAAAGAGATGTCGAATTTAGTAAAATATATTTATGAATTAGTATTGGGTTTTTATATAATCATTGAAACCTCATTAAAGTCAAGAATAATAAAGAGAATACATATTAGGCGAGAAAGTGGGAAAAGGAAGGGAGCTGCTTTGGCAATCGAACTGATAAGTGGCTTCATTATTTTATTCAAAGAAATTGAAATTTATATTTAACATTTAATTTTGTTCAATTTTTAGCTCAGTGTGTATGTGTTTTGTAGGTATTTTGTACATACAAAGAACAAAATCTTTTAATTTCGTTTCCTAACAAAATGAACTTTAATAAGTATTTTCTTTAAGTACATTCCGCAGTCGAAACAATTTTGCGCATAAACATACTACATACATATTAATGATTCCACGGAAATCGGCAAACAACTGAATAAAAATACTTGTCTTATCGCATCTTGGCCCCAGAGAAGAGATCAATCTGCCCTATATAATGTCGATGGAATTCTGTACAGACTTCAGTTGGATTATTAACAGCGAGAAGTATGGCTCGTCTGACGGCAATAGTTACGCTCCTGTGCCTGGCGCTTTCCTGTGTCCAGGCTAAGTGGTGCGACCGTTATCGGAGGTCAAAGTGTGTTAAGCATCACCTGTGTGACGTGGGTTTTAACGATTTTGGCGACGAAGTTGATCTCCGACTTATGCAGTCTGGCAACCAGGGATGCACCTCCACGGAAAAGTGCTGCCCAGTTGACAAAATAGTAAGTAGCTAAGACGGCAGAAGTGTCCAATATTGGAATTTTGGCTCATATTTTTCCTCAAATGTATTTTGATAGTAATAACATGCAATTGTAGGTGGACCCAAACACACAGAACTTGCCATGGATGAACCCCATTGAAGCAACCGAGCAAACAGAATGCGGCCGAGTTAACAAAAAGGGCATAAGCTTTACCCTAAAGTCGGCTGACGGCTTTGCCCAGGAGAACGAGCTCCCCTGGATGGTGGTCATTAGGGACAAGCTTAATAACTATTTGGGCGGCGGCTCCTTGATCGCCTTAAATGTGGTGCTCACCGCTCACCACACTACCAAAGATTATCGCAGCGATGAAATCATTGTGCGGGCAGGCGAATGGGACTTTAAGACCAGAACTGAGGTGTTCCCCTATGTGGAAGTAGGAGTCCGCAAGATCGTGCGTTATCCCTCGTTCGATAGACGAACTGGAACCAACAATATTGCCCTTTTGTTCCTCACAAAGCCATTTGTGCGATCTCGCCACATCGGCCCTATTTGCCTGCCGTCGAGCACCCAAAGGTTCGACGGAAGACGGTGTATCGTCAGCGGCTGGGGCAAGGATGCCGTTGAGCAAAACAGCTTTATGACCATTTTGAAGAAGGTGGATTTGCCAGTTGTGAGCTCCCGGACTTGCGAGAGGCAGTTGACGATCCATAAAGGCCCTACCTTCAAGCTCCATGACAGCTGGCTGTGTGCTGGCGGCGAGGAGGGCAAGGACGCATGCTTCGGTGACGGTGGCTCCCCGCTCGCATGTCAGCTCGAGGACGATCCCGATCGGTTTGAACAGGCTGGCATCGTAAACTGGGGCATTGGCTGCGGACAGGCGAACACACCGGCCGTGTATACCGATGTGGCAAAGTTTCGCAATTGGATTGACGAGCAGATAGCAGAAGAATTTGAAGAAGATGGCGATGAGGTTGACCCAACCACAACCGTAAAAAAACCCATAATAAGCAATCCCTTTGACATTAAACCAACGGATTTCTATGGAAGTAAGGTGGTGTTTGAAGGCGAAGATGGTGATGAGGGCGTCGAAACAACAACCACGCGTAGATCAACTACGCGTAGATCAACTACGCGTAGATCAACTACGCGTAGATCAACTACGCGTAGACCAACTACGCGTACAACTACAAGAAATCCCGATGAAATTGACTTCTCTGAAATCTTTAAAATTCCTGCGCAAGGAAAGGTTGACAATAAGCCTATTACCATGGTAGTAACAAGAAGTAAATAAGCCAATATATTTGCATTGTAATAAGCGTGTGCTTAATAAAATAAAAGATTATTTTCCTTTACTTCCAATATACAAAGTGATTTTTGAAAATTTTGAGAACTCCTAGTTATCCCCTAGTTTACATTTTGAAAATCAGACGGGAAACTTGCTTTCAAAATCTGGCCTTTATTTCCCTTAATAAAATTATATTTAAAATTGTTCTCCTTGAAGTGAAGATTGGCACTGCAATTGCTGTTGTCGGCAAATAAACAAAATAAAAAAAATATGCCAAAGTTCCGTGAATTGAGATAAGCCCTGAGATTATAAATATATGTACATACATATATATATACAGACAGAATTCTTTAATTGCCTTGAAATTAATACGCTTATTAGTACGCTAATGGCTAAGAATGGGAACAATCTCCCTAACCCAGCCTATTTTTTTGCCCTTTCGGTAATACACTGCGCATCATTAGCCTCTGGCGGAACCCAGCAAATTATCCAGACAGTGGGAGAACTCCATTGATTCGCGGGCCGCACTGGAGAGCCACACAGGGAGACGCAGAGCAAGAGAGACAGACCGCAAGGACCGCAGAAGGGGGCGGGACTGGGCCAGGACCTGAGCTCTTGGGCCCGTGACATCGGCGGGCACGCACTCGCAGCAGCTGCGGGCGCCATCAAAAACTTGTGCTTGTGGCGGGGCGCACTTTAATTTCAATTTGTCGCCGACCTGCGCCACCACCATCACCACCATTCCCTGTCCCTATTCCCTTTCCGCTAGCCACTGGGCCCCCGGCAATTTATTGTTTTCCACTTTACGCCAGTTTCCCACTGGAGACGGTGTCCTGTCCGCTTGTTATTGTTTTGTTGTGTTTTTAGTGCCGTCCTCAAATTTGAGAGTTTTCCACCGCCGCTTTCCCCGTGAGCTTTGAGCGATTGAGCCACTTGTCAATTGTTGATAGCTCGGGGGATCGGGCAGCTCTGGAGATGCTGCTCTCGTACATTTAGAAAAAAAAAAACAAATCAAGATTGTGTTGAACTGGGCGTATACTTGATTTTTCCTGGAGACCTAAGCAGAAGCATTGTCATTGGATTTTAAAAAAATTTATTTTGTTTCTTTCTCATCATAAAATTTCTTCAAAGTTTAACCCGGTGTCAGTAAATTTTAAAACAAATTCAGCTTCATTTTTCCCAGTGTAATATGGGTAGATTATGGATGTGTAAGTTTGAAGCTGGGCGCGGGTAGTCACTTACCATGACAGCATTGCGCTTGAAATCCATAAAGTTCTTCACCTCGGCGGCCAATTCACGAAGCAGGATAATGCCGTCCTTGCGTTTCACTTCGATGTCGTTGTCCTTGAAGCGCTGCAAATGAAAAACCAAAGCCATCAGATACACAATTCTCAGTACATTTTACAGCTATAAACTATAAAACCGATGGGCGCCGGTTTCAGTACACAAAAAGGGTTAAAGGGTCGTAAAACTTTTCCGCTTTCTCATTGCCAAACATAAAACTCTGATGTACTCCTGAAATGATTCTCGGCTCGGCATAGATAGGAGCAGGAGCAGGAGCAGAAGGCAGTTCGCATGGCTACAGGCTACTCTCAAATTGATATTAAATGTATTTTAATGTATCTTATTAATTTTATAAGGTATTCATTGGCTGAGTCCGCGGTTTGTGGCTGGTATTAAAGTGTTTTAAGAGAACCAGAAATATAAGCAGGGACTTGTGAAAAACAGAGTGGCTTTGATTCACAAAAGTCGAAGTAATAAAGAAATTATTTATGAAATAAATCAAAATATTTCTTAGGAAAGACGTGGCAAATGGCTGTCAGCTGATTATTTTCATTGATTTATGTTCCAAAAACATTAATATTTTTTTGACACTTCCAAGAAAATCTATTAATTTATGAAGAATAAATGTATTTCCCCAGATAGGGAGAGCGTTATACCTCAAAATAATTCAATTATCAGAGCTATTTTTTAGCTGTTTATATTTTGTTTAAAGGCATAAAGAAACGATGGCGAGTCTATTTAAATTTTACATTTCATTGCATTTATCCTTAGGGACATACATACATTTATAGCACACACACACACACATTCTAGTTTGAGATTGGAGCAAAGACACACGCATTTAGTGGCCAAGTTAATGGCTTCGGGATGCCTGCTCTGATTTTCCACATACTACGAGCAGATGCCTTGCGCCATTATAATGATTTTTCCATTGAACGTGTTGTCATTTGGTTTAATGGGAAATTCTGATGAGTTTTCTTTTCTCTTTTCCCTGATGAATTCCCATAATCATAATCGAAAAAGTAGCACTGGCAACCGAACGGAAGAGCGGAAAAGCGGCAATAGAATGTCGCCCGGAAGCAAATGCATTTTATGACTTTTCCATGCATTTAAGTGCCGAAAATTAGCAATTTAGAAATGGAGTTATACGTGGGTAGGCGTGGCCATTTCCAATTGTCACTTTTCAAACAAACTGTCACTTAAATTATATATTTTTGCCCATTCGCGTCTCGTTGCATCCTGGCGAGAAAGGGCAATGGAGAGAGATAGTAAGGGAAAGCGAAGGAGGAGTGCCAGTGGGTGTGTGTGTGTGTGTGTGTGTGTGTGTGCATCCCTGTACATGTCTCCAGCGAATTAATTAGAAAACTTTTCTTAACTGATTCAGTGCCAGCAGCAGCAGCAGCAGCAGCAGCAGCAGCAGCAGTCGAGAAACTGCTTGGGCATAGAAGAATAAGCTCGGCAGCGAATACATACTTTCACTGACAAAAAAAAAGACATGATAAGAAAGTTAGTTTTTTCAAATTTAAAAAATTTAATTATTTATTCATTTACATGATGCATATTACGTATTAAATATTAATATTTATCTGTTCTATATGAACCAGACAGAAAAGTAGATGCAGTATTGTAATACCCCAATAATAATACCGAGTGCTTACTTTTCACATTTATTAAGTTGAAAACTTTCTTCTTTTTAACAACATTACTACTCTATATTTTTTACAGTGCACGTACGTGTCTGCAGACACACCCACACACACACACACGCTGCAAATATTTGTGGCTGGAGCCAAAACCTAACCATGTACCATTTGTGTGCTGGTGTGTGCGACCGCAGAACTAAAACTGCAAGGGGAAACTCTTTGAGGCATTCATTAGTTGGCTAAAGAAAATGTCACCCACACAGGCTAAAAAAAAAAGAAAGTATTACTGGCACAAGGGAGCTCCAAGCCGCCCGCTCTGCCCATCTCTGTCCTGCTTGTAATGCCATTGAGCATTATAAATTCTACACGAGGATTTCGAACGCCCAAGTTATGTCTGCTGCACATCGGCATTTGAGGGTTAATACGCCGCCATTAGACAGCTATTAGCCAAAGGGGAACTGGGAGATCGACATTGACTAGGAAAAGTTATCTAGCTTAATATAGAAGTCATTACTTTTACAAGCAAATTTTTCTGGAAAAAATTTTAAGTCAGTTTGAAAGTTTAAGCAAATTTATAAAACTTCTATTTGTAAGCCAAATTAATTTATTATTGATTTTATAAATAATTTAATAACTTAATTTTAATAAATTTATTACCTAAAATATCTTTGCTTTGGTACGAATTAATTCTTAGAGACTCTGGCATTAATATATAAAATACAGCTCAACTTTATATCTGTATTTAAGGCTACTATAAGACATATCTTTCTTATCTTATCTTTCGATTGAGAAATACTTGTAAAGAATGTCTTATTGAAACGAGCGTAGCAGTTGAAGCAATAAAACATTTAACGCTTTCACAACTTTTAAATTGAGCCAATTTCCAGGCACCTCATCCCCTCCCAGGCGCTCGTTCCGCCAAAGTTTGCCTTCTAAAAATGATTTATAGCATCTGGAAATCCATTAGCAAACTATTGCCAAATGAAAGCCAATAGTTAAACAAAAAAAAAAGAACAGAGAGGAAAAGAGAGTGTGGTGGAGCGTAATAAAAATCGAAAAGGCGCTGGACGTGGCATTGCAAATTAAAAGGATGTCAAGCAACAAGCCGCAGCGCCGCAAAAAAGGATCAATGGAGAAAAACGCAGTGTTCTATATGTATGTATATCTGAGGAGACGCGCAAGATGTTAGCCATGACTAGGTGGTATAGCAGCTGGGGCTGCTGCGGCCACGCCCACAAAAACCTCACCCAACTTTTATGCGATGGCAACATTTTATAAAGCAATTTCCACGAGAGCAGCATCGAAATGCAATGCACGCCTGAAGGACGCACGCGTGTGTGTATGAGAGAGTCCTGCCGAGGAGGAGTAGGAGGAGGAGGGCGGGGGGAGTTACGGGGGGCTTGGCGGTACAAAAACTATATACAATATGTATACAATATGGGTAGCACTCGAAGAGCGAGAGCAGCAGCAGTGGCAGGAGCAGTAGCAGCCATAGAAAGTTTTTCATTTTGCGGTTGACTCTGGTATTCGAAAATGCTGCGCAAGGCGGAGCCCTCGGGCGGCCCCCTCCCCCTGTCGGGTGCGTATGCAGCTGCAGTGCAAAACTTTAAATGGAGCAAGGACATCCGAGGAGTAGATGCGGGGCAGAGGCGGCGAGCGAATAAGGAGCATTCCTGAGCTTTGGCTTCTGCTCCTGTTGAATTCCAGCACAAGTTAAGCAGCTTACGCATGCAGGAGCAGATGCAACAGCAGCATCGGCTACCTGAAGCCGCACACTGAGCGAAAATCATTTAGATTTATAGCTACCACAAGTCACAACTCATGGCTTGAAGCTGTTGATTGAAATGTCTGAATCATTTGTTCCAGGAAAAGCTTAACCATTTATAAATATATTATATTTTATCAATAAAAGAAATTTAGGTCTGGTGCAACTTTTCTCAGTGTAGTCAGTGCAGACTGCTGGGTATATTGACTTTCGTCCTGGCTTTCTCCTGTCTAAGTGATTATGCGCTAAAGTGGCGGAGCAAGCTCAGAACTCGGAGCACCTCAGTGCCACGGTCTGGCTTCTAGGGTCTGGTCAAAAAATGCGCTAATTAGATTTTAATGAAGATGTCGCTGGCGCCCTTCAGCACCGGTTTCCGACTCTCCCTTCAGAATGGAGCAACAGTGTCCCGCATCAACGCCCATGTTTCCCTGTTCAGCAAGGCGGAGATTTGTTTTTCAAACAAACTTCTTGTAATTGCAGGATTTGGTTTTTTATTCTATGCTTAAGCTTTTTTTTTAATGAGATCTTTTATATATTTTTTGAGGCTGTAAATTCCCTTAATTGATAAGCTCTATAATTTTTTACGTGTGAGTGCTGCATTGAACTTATAATTACAGTGTTTTTAATATTAAAACGAAGCACTCACTGACTTTAGCGGATTAACAGTAAGACTACAAAACAAAGGAAAGGTTGCAGTGGATAAAGAAATAATTTATTTAAATTAATATATTAATAAAACTACTAGCATGTCATTTTTCAGACTTTACATAATTGAGCACATATTCTTTTGGGACGTAAGGTACTTCTACCTGCCAGTTTATACATATATACTAAAATCCCCGATGGATTTGCTGAAATTAATATTTAATTTACTTTATATTTTCAGTAAGGACAGGCAAGACTCCGCTCCGCTAAACATTTGTCTGTCGGCAGCTGTATGTCATGCTCGCATTTTCGTAACCAAACGACAACAACAGACTTAAATATTTGCATAGACAAGCTCTGACTGTACACACAGACATATGTACATCTGCATATACATATATAAGAATAGATATATATATATGGGTTTATGTATAGGGAGCAGATCAAGGACTGTGTGGCTCTGCAGCCCCAGTGCATTTTGGACCGCTCAAAAGCCAGAGGAGTTGTTCCACGAAGGAGTGGAGCTCGGACTCTGCGCCCCAGGACCCCTCAAGTGCGTCGCCGAGTCGTCGCCTTGATTTACGATTAGTCTCTTTGCAGTCCGCAACACTGTTCGCCACACACTTAGTTAGCCAAACACACAAAACCACCTCGATCTACTGTCCCACCAGCCTCCACTTTCCTCCCTGTCCACCCTGTCCAGTTCGCCCACAAGGCGTAAGCTCAGCGCTTTGCCCTCAACAAGGCCTTTGTATTTGTCACCAAATCCGACAAATGGAGAGCGGGAGTTTCCCGGCGGTCGGGGGGACAATGGAGTGGGTGGGCAACCACTTGCCTAAACAAATGACCAGCAATCTGCATTTTGGGTTGCAGACCCCGGCTCACAAAAATTATAATTGCATAGACATACCCAAATGGCAAGCAGATTGAAAGAGCATGGGATTAAGAGAAATATTTTTGAGGTCTCATATCCTTTTTGCTTAAAACTAATAGAAAATTCGAATATTCTGAATTATTAGGGGATCTAAAAAATGCATAAAGGAATGCAATAAATAATTGTAACTAAAGATATTTTATAAGAAGATGAAAGGTTTTGAATTCATACTAAAGTATAGGTGGTTAATGGAAGTAAAAGGTGTCCAAGTTTAAATACATTAGAATTTAATTCAAGTTAAGTTTACAAATGGTTAATAAAGAATATAACCATTAATTGATTTTCAAACGAGTAAAATGATTTAATCTTGACAAAGCCATCTTTCCTCCCTGTATACTGTTTATACTTTCACCGGCATTTTCGAAATTATAAAGTCCTTTGCCCGTTCGAGATTCTCCTTTTGCAATGGCAATCTGCATGAACTCGGCTTGCATTGTGTTTACTTTTACCTTCAATCAGCTGCGACTAGAGTGCCAAGTACAGGCGGGTAAAGAAGCTCTCGGAACCGGGAACAATAATTTGCATGCCACTTACAGGCGGAACCGACACTGGTGAAAAATAAAATAGGGAACTGTAAGTGGAAGTTGGAAAACAGAGAGGGAAAGCGAAGGCTAAACGCTGAAGAAAAACGACGGCACGCACCAGTTTTCTTTTCTTACACTTTTTTTTAAGCTAAAAAGTTTTGTATTACGTGCAAAACGAGAGCACGCTTAAATTTATTGGCCTGCAAGGCACAGAGAGAGAACGAGAAAGCCAATTTTCACTAAAATTTGACCCATATTTTAAAGCAAAGAAAGAGAGAGAGAGAGAGAGATGGCTGACAATGATCACACAAGCTTCACTTCATTATCACAAACACCGTTAGTCACACATCATCATTTGCCGTTATGGCGGCACATACGCAGAGCAAGATGGCGGCAGAAGAGCAAGAGGGAGAAGGAACAAGTGAGAGAGAGAGAGAGCGTGCTCCTGTCATTTGCTCTGCGTAAATATGCAACACTTTGTGTACTGTCACGTTGTCGATGATGTCTGTCCGTCTCTGTCAGTCTTTATGTCAGGACATTAAGTTTGACAGGCAGACATGGTAGCCCTTTTCTTGTTTTTAGGTTATGTTTTGCGCTTGTCACTTTCAATGACGATCGAAAAGATATGATTTAGAATCTGAACAATAAAGAAATATGGTTTAATCAGAATCTGTATATTTACGTTTGGCTGGAATCCTAAAACATCAAAATTAAATTAAATTAAATAAATTAACGATTACTTAGTATTTTTAAATATGCTCTCTCTTTTGCAATCTTTATGGGTTTCTTTTTAAATTTAATAATTAACTTTTAAAATGTATTTTTTCTATTATGACTTTTCTAGAAAAATTTGTGCTGATTTTCTGCTGAAATCCCCACAAATAAGTATTTTAACCTTAGATTACCTTTAACCTAAGTGTATTTCTTAAAAAAGAAAACATCTCAAGCTACCGTCAACAATTTTTAAGTCTGGTAAATATATTTTTTTTATATATTGGATTTTTTACAACCTTATCTGTCAAATACCTAGAATTAAAAACAACTATTTATATACAGTCACTCTCTATATGTTAGACTTGCTATTAACGCAAAAAAAGAGTATGCCACATTCGACCAAACAGAAAAGAGACTGCAACCTGCTGAAGGTTGTTCTCCGTCTGAAGAACATATTTCATGGCTTAGGTAGATACTTTTTCAGCTAGTCAGCGCTAAACGCCAAGCTAGAGGCATAGGGAAAATAAAATAAATGAATATGCGCCACGCACAGGCATCCACACACACACACACTGTGCCGCCTCCTGGCAGCCATTTTGTCTTGGCCTGTTGTTCCTTTTTGTTGTGCCTTGCGCGACGCCTTTCGCATAACTGAACGTGTGCGCTGCATTTGTTTTACATTTTATTATGCTACTTTAAAATGCCAAATGGAAAAAGCAGCTATGGAAAATACAGAAAAAAACACGCAGCAACAGCAGAACAAAAACAACGAGAAAAAGCGGATAAATGAGAAGGAGCAGAGAATGGAGGGTGGATGGACCACACCCACAGCATTGCCGCTTTCCTTTTTAATTTTCCTTTTTTTTCCCCTTTTTTATTATATTGCAAAGCATTTTTTTGAAGGACAACAGTCAAGTCAATAGAACAACAAAACTGTGTCAGCAAGGGATCTAAAAGGAGATGACGTCTGGACGGAAGTGAAATTATTTAATTAATATTGTCAGAGGGACATGTCAATATTTTATATATAACATATAAAAACTATAATTACTTTGGTCAATGTGTCTAATAGGAATCCTCAAAAGGATCCTCTGGAATGTCAATTCTCATAGCGGTATCTTTCCGAGCGTCTACATAAATGTAACCAACTTTACCAACTGGATTAAGCAGAATCCTTTCACTTACTATGTTGAGCTTTTTAGAAATGTTTAGTTTAACACATTTTCGTATAAATAAATTGAAGCATTCACCCCCGAGAAATTAATTACTTTCAGATTTTAAAACGCTGTGTAAACCAAAACCTTTTTCGAAGCCCAAGTGAGCTCTTTATTTTATTGTGGCTTGTCAATTATTTTATATTGCCTTCAATTTATTAGCCCTTGCCGGTGGCCGAGGCATCGAAGGTTGATACCGATGCCAAAGGCGTTAACAAGGGCGGCACAGACTCCAACCGCTGACAACACGCAGGCATACAAACAAACAAGCGGACAGAAGGACAGATTAACTTGCACACGCACAAAATGGTATGATATAATGTTTATTAAGCACACACACACACACTCGGACACACGCACGCACAGACCATTCTCCCCACGCACAACGTCGCGTATACTTGATATTTAATTCAATCTGGGCGTAGGTTTCCGTTTTTTGCCATCGTACTGCGGAGTGCGCTTTAAATTAACACAAACAAACGTTGTCAGCGGCAGCAGTAGCACCGACACCACCACCCACTCTCAGCCACAGCAACAACAACAACAACAACAGGACCTATGATAACATACACCCGCACACGAAAAACAACAACGGGCCAGAGGAGAGCAACAGCAACAAGGCACTTGACAATTACAGACTCAATGACAGTCACAGCCAGCAAATTTATTTGCATTTTAGCCGCCTTTCAGGCTCCAACTCCCTAGTAATTCCCCGAATTCAGCTTGAATGTGGTTGGTTTTCTGTATAATTTTACTGATATTTATACCCTAGTGTGGGGCTGTCGAAAATTTGCCCAAATCGCCCAGTGTTTTATGAGTTCCACTGGGATGGCTGTACTTTAAACTTGATTTGGAACCTTGGAGTTTTAGTACTTTAGTCATTACTATATTTTAAATAGAAGTGAAGACCAGGTTTCCAGACTAGAATTTAGTTTGAATTTACTTTTACATTTTACATTTTTTTTTTATTTCAATAAAATATATTTAAAATTTTGAAATGGATTTCAGAGGAAAGAATATATAAAAACTCGTATAAAATAAATAAAATAAGTTTTAGATAAATGTACAAGCTAGAAACTATTTATAAGTTACGAATGCCAGTCCTGGTTGTCCTTCTATGTTGCATAACCCAAAGGAAAGAGCAATGTGTTTTGCTTGGATTTCGTCTGATTATGACCCGGTAAGACTTACCTCCGACTAATCGGCTTGCAGGGTATATAAAAAGCAAGCCCGCTATAAGGGAAAGTTGCCGCAAGAGTTGTGTATGTAAATCCGCATAAAAGCGATTTTCTCGCACATAATCACAGGCAGCACACTCGCACAATAAAGGCAACCCACTGCACGTCTGATTAAACGCGAAAGTACGCGACTGACAGGGAATGGGGTGCCATCCGTGGAGCCCACCATCATCCAACATCCAACAGACGCTATCCGCCATTCGCCATCCGCCATCTTCCGCCGCAGACCACGCAGTCAAGCAAAGCCAAACAGAGGCGGGCTTATTAACATAGATAGCACCCAGTCACACACACACACATATTATACGTATGTGTGTGTATGTGCCCGACTCCAATTTTGGCCCGCAGTGCCCCCCAATTAGCCTTATTTGTGTTTAAATTGCATTAGGGCAGCAACAAACAACTAACGACAAAGGAGCCAAATAAGAGCGCCAAAAGGAAAACACGAAAAATTGACGCATTTGTTGGTTAAGCTTCCACTAAGCCTTGCCATTCAAAGCGTTTATCGATAAATTCTGCCTTATCGATAAGTTCAACTAAGTGCCCGCAGAGCTTAAATGTATTTGTTCTGACTAAACCAAACCAAAGACCGACCAGACATGCCCACGGCCCAATCGGAGCCATTAGCCAGGCCGATGTATTGGGATTATCTGATACATATGTCTGCATTATCGGGCCAACCAATGTGCGTGCTTAGTCCTAGCCATATGACATTCGTAATTACTTACACTTTTGATCTCATTCATTTTGGTAAATTGACGTCCAAACTCCCACAAGTCCACGCCGAACTTCAGGGCCCAGTTGCGAACTCTGCAAAAGAGAAACAATATAAATGAGTTACCTTCATACATATTTAATGTCTGAAATAAAATATCTGAAAGTAGCTTACAAGCTCTTAAAAAAAAGAACGACTTTATTTTACGTATTTTGAACCATTGCCCCCAACAATTTGCAAACTCATCGATACGTGGCTTATTAAAAATCAATTAAAATGGATTTAAAATTGCGCATAAATTATTTCCTGCTCATTACGCATACGCATACAAATCTTTCATTAAGCAATCAGGGTTGTTGTCATTAAACGAAATGCTCCTAAGGCAAATATTTCTTCAATATTTGCCAACAAGTTCCTCTGCGTTATCCGGGCAAAAAGATGAAAACCAACAAAAAGATTTCAGCCAACTCACTTGAGAAACACTGAAGACAGCGACAAAACTCATTACGGATAGACCGTTGGCAAGGGAGGGCAACTGCCAGGATAACGGCAGGACCAACAGCCAACTATTGTGAAAACATTTGCCAAACATTTATAATCTAAACGCGAAAGTCAAAAGCAAAACAAAAGCAACACAACGAGCGCTCATAAAACGAGAGGGAGTCAGGGTGTGGGACTGCGACTCTGTGTAAAGCAACAGCAAATTGAAAATAAAGCACAAGCACGCAAAATCCAGGACTCTAGCCACAAAAAAAAAAAAATTAAATATTAAGAAAAAGTCAGAACGAAACAAAGTCAACTTGAGCCAGAGCAAAGACCATGCAAAATAATGCCACCGAAAATATTTGCACAATTTTATGGCATTATCTGCAATATCAATACGACGGGGCAGAGGAGGGCACAGGAGACACTACTGGGGTTTTAAGCGAAGCAAAAACTCGTGCTCGGGCGCCAGTAACCGCAGCAACGTTGCGTATACGCAATGTTCATTATATTGAGCCGGCGGCGTACGAACGAGCGAAGGAACGAAGCAATCGGAGGAACCGAAGGACCCAGCTTCCCCATCTAGATACAAAATAAGCGCATGTTTATATGGCCAGCAGAGGGGGCAGAAAGCACCGATACGATGCGAGCGAGAGAGAGGAGAGGCCAGCAGATTGCGAGGGACGGAAGTGCAACTGCAGTCAAGCGGCGGCAGACAAAGTTTTATGGCTCGGGCGATGCCAAAAATGAATTTAAATTATATGAAAATTGTATTATAAACGGAAGCCCGAGGAGCAGAACGCAGGACCACATCCTTCTCGCCCCCCTCGCATCCCCTTGGCCCGCAGCAATGAAAGCGTAAACAATGAAGCGAAATAAAGTGGCCAACAAAGTGATTGAAATTGGATAATGCTGATGGTGGGCAACAACAAAGAGCCGGCTCAGAGATGCTGGGGTCAACTGATGATAATTAAATGAGACTTGCACCAAGCACTATACATGCATACATGTATGCTGGAAATAAAAGAATCGAATTGACAGAGGTTGCTGAATGAGTGGCATTCGAGTTAAATGATATGAGTTAACTTGAATGAAATCACAACTGGTGTTGGTCGACAAGAATGGTTCTTAAAACAGAGTAGGTAGTGTAATATAATCTCAATCAATAGTTTGATAAAGCTATAAAAGATTATTGCTTTCTTAAAGAACAAGAAAACTGAAATATATATACAAAGAAGCCACCTTCTGGCTCGATTAAAAAAGTGGTCGTGGATAGAGAGTACTCAGAAAATAATACTGGTCTTGTGTTGACGAAATATTTGCTTAACTTTTCGGGCAATTTCTTTAGCAAACATATCAGAAAGCATGCACAACGAAATTCGCCCTGGGACTAAGTCTAACATTCCTGTGCCAGTTAAATGCTATCAAGAACCTTGCCGAATCTTCGCCAGACCCACCTCATGCGGAAAATCTATGTGGGGGCAGCACCATTCATATGCGCACGTTTGAAGGAGGAGCAGGGACAAAAAACATTGAGAATCGGGTCCAAAGCAGCAAACAGCAATGAAAGGCCATCAACGTCATCCTCTTGGCCTGAAGTAGAAGACATTTTTTTGCAGATTCTTTTGACTCCTCCTCCTGCCGCTGGCCACACCAACAAAATAGTCACATTTTGCTTTACCTAGATTTTTTTTGCTGCACGGCCAGAAACTTGACAATGGCTATAACTATGTCCATGTGAAAATGAGGCGAAGAGCGCTCCAGGTGTATTTGTAGTGACTTTCTATTCTGTCTCAGCTTTTTGAGCACGAACCAACCACGTACGTCATGCTCAAGTACCATATACCTGTGCAGCTACACCTGAAGCTATCGAACTAGTTTCGTTCCATTGCATTTTTCACTTTTACCCCCGCCGGCTTCTGCCTTGTTTGTCTGTGCAGTTTTTCACTTTTCTTGCCGGCCAAGTAAGTTTATGCCAAGGCAGGTGAAAATGGGATGGATGTGCACTCAAAGAAATGTATTAAGAAACTAATTTATTTAGTAAAGCTAAAAATGATAGCCTCTTTAAACAAAATACCCAACAGTTTCGATCTAAAAGACTGTTTAGACATACCTAATTCATAATTTCTTTGTAGTCGTCACCATTCCTTATGACTTTAACCAATGTTCCCCAGATTTTCCTTGAGTGTGGTTGCCGCTGGAGGAGTAGGTCAATGGGTTTTTGCCATTTTGCATCATTGAAATTGAAATGAGTCCCCTTGTGCCGCTGCCAGCAGACTTGAATGCGCAATCACAAGAGCGCACTTCAATGCGCCCTCAACGTGTGCCGGTGTACTAGTATTAGTCTGTATGTCCCAGAGAGTGACTGTCTTCAACTGAACTTAAATTCGATTCCATCAAATAGCTAACTATATCAAAGCATTCGAGCTCACCCATATGGAATGCTCATCACTAGCCCCAAGAGGGATATGCTTGGGTTTAAATTAAAGCTACGCTGTTTATTTACAAACTAGATTGGTTTTTTTATGATAAAAAACCTTGTTTTATTTAACATTTACATTCAGTAAAGGTTTTTATTAAAATCAATGATAAATGTTAGCAAAAGACATCGCAAATATTGATCGGTTGTAGCCAAATTTGGCCTAGCTAAAACGATACAAGTATGGATAGGTCAAGGACTTGGAAACATCCATGTGAGATGCGCGGGCATATACTTCATCTGGTTCCTGGGGCTTTGCTACTACATTTTGGGAAGCTACAGTTTGGCGTTTCTTTTCGCGTTCCAGTTCGTTCATTATGGCCAATAACTCGGCAGGAAGGCTGTACAGATCACCTTTCCGTTGGAAGTATCCCAAGGGTTGGTAGTTCTCCAGCACCATTTTAATATCCTCCTCAAGTCCGCAATCAGTTTTACACAATAACTTGGTCAAGTGATCGGCGATCTCCTCAACGGTTACTGGCTTTCCCATGGCCCTCATAGCCTTGCTAACGATCGCTATATCCGTGTAGATGATTCTTTGCCGATTCATTTTACTACAAATTTTCGTTGGCTTGTCTGAATTTTCTTATTTGTAAATGAAGTTTAGATATAAGTTTATTGAAGTGACGTTTGACTTAAATAAAAATGTGACTAGCAGCCTTTCCTTTCTCGATATAGTCGTTCTTAATCTCGGAACCTCACATGCTACCCAAGCCAAAGTTTTGCAAATGAATTTATCGTGTTCTGCGCTAATTCAGAATCCACCTAAATGCTCGCACAACTAAGGGTGAATTACACACCATACACCCTCAGTTGTGCTACAGTTGTAGTTGGTAGCTGAAAAATAAAAACCAAAATAATGCGCTAGACGGGGCACGGCAGCCGCTTCTGTTTGTGTCTCCGGCTTAACTGCTGCTTAATGCACTTTCACTGTCATTTGTCATAAGTAGTTAGCGCTCTGTTTGCTCCCCTCTCTGTTGATTTTGCTTTATTTATTCTTTTAAGCTGCCTCGACGGTAATTAGATCTGCCACGCCCCAACGAGAGGCATCCACAGCGCAGTGTTTCAAATGCAGAATGGTTTTAAGCAGCAATTGTGCCAGTTGCAGATCCGGCTGGAAAAAACAACACGATTAAACGAAGGTCTGCTGAAACGAAATCTGGCTGAAATCATGATGAAGCTATAAAGCTTCATTAATGCCACTTCCGTTTCGTTTATCTATAGATTCTTCATTTGATTCTTCTTTTCATTAAACAAAGAAATCCCTTAAATGAGAAGAGCCTTTAAAATTAAAAAGAAGAACACGTAAGGAAAGTTTTCCAATTCGATTAATTTGCAGCCGAGTTGAGTTGGCTCTTGAATCGATCGCTCATCCGCAGGCCGCCCAGAATTCGAATCATGTAACATCCTCGTTGACACAGCCTGTCCCCTTTGTCCTCCCTGAAAAGTTTCTGGCCATGGCACGTGACCCAGAGAAGCATTTTGTTGTCAAGAGCAGCGGGAGCAGGGCAGCTGTCAATGCAACTGCCCCCCAGTTGGAGGAGAGGCCAGAGGAGGAGGAGAAGCTGGCGGATGCTTAAGCAAACGAGGCATGCATTAAAATGGCAACTGCAACTGAAAATGAGGCAAATGAATGGGCCCAGTTCGACCCAAGAAAGTGCCGCCATGGCGAGAGAAAACAACGCTCTCGACTCTCGAGAGCCCGATTTGGGTCAGTCACATCAAAAGCAATGGGCCCGGCGCCGAAAAGGACTAACCACTGCCTTGACCAGGAGCAGGACCAACTTCTTCTTCAACATCATCGCCCAATGCCGAAGCATAATCGTCAAAGCTGGACCGTCAAGGCAACTGGAGGCCCAAGTTGTTTTTCTTTTCTTTTTTTTTTTCGCCTGCCAGCAAAAGTTGAAATAAATTTAATTGAATTTCTGCAGTGACATAAAGCAAATGGCAACATGGAGAGGCAAAGGAAAAGCCGAGCCGAATGAAACCAAAGCAACAGCGAAAGCAAAAGTTTGCTTTTCAGATTAATGAAATTTATTTTACGCATGTGCCACAGCATGTCAGCGGCCCAAGACGGACGAGAATATGACGAATTTTAAAGAGTTGAAAAATGTTGACAAAGTCCTTGTTTAAGGGGAAATAATAATTGCCAAAATAAACAAATATTTATAAATAATATTAAACAAATATTAAGAGTTCCGCTCAATAAGCCATAATTATATTAACGCAAACGGCAGAAGCCTCAGCAAACTAATTGAATTTTAGCCATAAAAACCGCTCGTCGAAACTAATTTCAATAAATAAAAGTTACATTAGATATAAAAAGCGGGACCGAAAAGAAAATCACTTAGTGTGTCTGTTCCGTTTTCTGGTCTCTGTGCCAACCGCCAACCCCCTTCCGTTTCCATCAGCAGGCAGTTGTCCTTGCCTGCAAATGGCCGTTGGTTTTTGGGTTAATTAGCCAAGTGAACGTTGCGGTTACGTGTGTTGCCTTTCCCCTACTCCTCGACATCACCTCAGCGCCCCACCCACCGACACCCCCGCCGCACGTTCGCAGTCACCGTGCGAAGCTAATTGCAAAATCCTATTATGTATCCATTAGATACGCATATATACCATATCGTCAACGTCTGAGTACAACATATACAAATACCTACATGTATGAGAGCCAAAAAATATCTCGTCCTCTGAGTAATATAATTCGAATTTTCCTACATCAAGTTCATAGTCGTCTTGTGGCGGCTACCCGGCGTATACTTAATGTGGGGGCAAGAACCTCCTTCTTTGATGGCCTGCCACTCATTATTTTTCATTTATGCACATTTTTAATGAAACTGCCCATATCGAGGACATTTTCCCTCAATATGCTTCTGGCACTAAGCCGATAACTATAACTATGAATGTCAGCGGGCACAGGGAGTGGGAACATTTATTTCAATCTCTATGTGGTAAACAGTGTAATAATCATAAATAAATTGGTCCATAAAGGCAAACGAATGGCTAAAGTTTCGCACAAGAGATTTTGGTATACATAAAGTCCTGATGATGCATGAACAAATTTATAATCAAAATAATTGCAGTACTTAAGCTAAATGAGGCGATTTAAAGTCAATTTTAAGACTATATAAAATTCAAGAATGATTTTGGACTACATTTATTTGGTAAAATTGAAAGCAAAAATGGTTTAACTGAAAGAGTGACAAATATTTCTTTATTTTCTTCCAGATAAATATATATTTAATATTTTTTAAATATATTTCTTACTTTATTTTAATATTTTTTAAGTTGAATCCTGAATTTTAATTGTCATCGAAGAAGCTAAACATTTCTAAAACTGGAAAGATATTCAGAAATTCAGGTGCTAGCTATATTAATAATTAATAATTAATTTTTAAAACCTTTTTGAGTGTATGAATAGTAATAATAAACCTCTGATAAAGGTTATATACTTTAATAAATTATACTCATAGTACTTCAAGCCACTGTACCTGACCTTTGGCTCAAAACTTCCCATTAACGCGTGTCTAAGCTGCTTTAGCCATACTTGGGCCATATGTATCAATATGCTCAGTAGAACAACAATGACTAGCTTGGCGAGTACAGCCCCACCGCTGCTGCAATCCACAGTGTTGCCTTCATCCACTATTTTGCCGGCATCCTCTGTTTTGCCAGACATTATGTGTGCTCTAGGATTCATCTGGATTGTTGAGACAGCTGCCTGCATGCCCGATAATAACATTCTGCGGCCTCGGAGGAGTGCTCCTGGATGCCCGGTGAGATCGCGTCCGGTAACAAGAAAACTTTAATTTTTCGATCTTGTTTTTCAGAATGGCTACTTCATGGACCAAAAATTCAAAATGTGCCTTCGTGAAAAGTACCAAGCCAAACAGATTGCGGGACAAATAGGACAATGGTTGCCGATCTATAAAACAACAAAAAAGCCGATCCTTGTTGTAACATCTCCAAGTGTTAAAAACCCCTTGGATGGTTATACTGGCAACTGGTACTCCTATGGTTCTAACTGGGCCACGACAGATAGATATAATTTTTAAGACCCATCAAATTTATTGGCCAAAGTTTTCATTATGCATACAAATACAACTGAAGAGCATTCGTTTTTTTTTTATTTGTTTAATTACTGTGAGGTGGCTGCTGTTCCTGAAAGCTTTACTTTTCTTCCGAACAACTTGATTTCAATTGTAAAATTTAAAAAAATAGAAAAATACTTGCTGTAATTAATTTGTTTGTTTAGCTTGGCTCCCCAGACATTTTCTAAATCAATTATTCAATAGAAACTAAAACCGAATAATTTCTTTCAATCTCTACTACGCACATTTCAATGGCCTTCAGTTGAAACGTTAAACAATTTGTATAAATGTTTCAGCAGCTTGTCTGTTGAGCTGTTGACGAACAGCTAGGTAAATTATAGATAGAAAACTGAGCCAGAGAGGGAAGGAAGAGGGAGGATGATTTGTTGTTGGCAGGGAATAAACAAATTTACAATTAATTTCCTGTCTGAGGAAATTGCCAAAATGTTTGGCAAATGCATAATTGAATATATTGGTGTTGCCTGTCGGATGATGAATAAAACTTACTCGTTGTGCGGTATATCCTCATCCTGATCGCCGAGTGCGACAAATATGTGCATTTTGAATATTAGCACGCCCAGCACTATGGCCACAAAGCAGCTCCACTGTTTGCTCTCCATTTTCAACTGTATTTGGACCGGTAGTGTGCGTATGTATCTATGTGGATCAATTGGTGCTGAATACTTCCAGATTTAATCTCCTGTTTGGGTACGCCGCCCGTCTATCGATTGGTTTTTGGTTTTCAAAATGTATAATTGTTTAGTGTGTTCGCGTGCCCGGCACATATGCAGATAAAGCCGCAGAGCAGTTCACAAATTAAACCGAATTCGCGCTTAAATTGTTTTCCTTTTTAATTTATTGACACTTTTGATGCTTTTATCGATTCGAAAAACTAAAATTCGTTAATTTAAGTTCTTATTTTAGTGTGTGGCTATTGGTTTTGCCAAGCTTAATTGCAATTTCAATTTTCGATTTTCATATACTTGCTATAAGCGCTTTTAAGCCGGACATTTGGTGCTGCCAAAAGTTTTTATTGCTTTTTCCGTGTACATTCAACATTGTTGCGAAGCTATTTGGTCAGTTATTTTTTTGGTGACAAATGGTAATTGAGCTGGTAGTTTGATATGTGGCTTAGGTTTGTGTGTTTGAGCTGTAAAAAAAAGAGATAGGAGACAGTTTAGTGAAAGTTTTTAGAGTTTAATGGCGAATTTATTTAGCTTAATAATATATTTAAATATTTAACAATAATATGGCATTTGTATCTAAACTTGTATGAAATATTCTCTTATTTTGACTGTGGTTGTAATATATTTTTCCCGCTTGCACTAAACAAAGCATACTGATTTTCAATTAGTTTACAAATAGTTTTATTTTTGAATCTCAAACAGACCAAAAATATGCATTAAAATACAAATGGATGGAACTTTGGAAGCGGGCTGTTTCCCTGGCTCCCTGTGAATTTGACCTAGAAATGCGTTTTCGCCCGCATAGCCCCCACCCTTCATTCACATAACTCACTTCGTAACTTCAGGATGTTTTCGAAATCGAATCCAATTTCGCTCTGCTTGGTTTGCTGCACATGCGCGGTGTGGGAAGCCGCCTTCACTCATTCACTCGGACTCCTTTCGCCAGAAAACGGTGTGTCCCCAGTGTGCGAGTGTGCGAGGCTTTTTGTATTGGCATGCCACCCCCTAAAAAGGCGCACATAGCCATACATCCAACCCTGAATGCGAATGTGTTGGGGCTTCTGTGTGTGTGCTGTGCTGCGTCCCCAAGGATATCGCGTAATAATTTTCATTAAACATGCTGCAAGCCCTGCCTCCCCGCTCTCGCAACAGCCACGTCCACATCCGCATGAAATAAAGACAATTTATTGCGGCCAATACGCACTCACAGACACTCGCATGTGCATGCCTCCGCCACATATCTAAATAAATGTGTATATAACCGGATTTCGCACGCTTTTCCGACTCCCTTCGCGTCGCCCTTCCGCCTCAACGTCAAAAAGTTTGACAGAAGTGGAACGCCATCCGCCATACACGTTTGGGATGCGACATCACACAGAAGGCAAGGCGAGTCAACGACTCCACAGCAGCGAACTCTGAACAGAACAGTATGCAGCTCAGACTAAGGCTCACCAGAGATGCTTTGCCAGTCACATGGTTTTGATTCTCAGGGAAAGGTATTTAAATAATCTATGTGCTCACAATAATCTAGTAAATAGGTAATACCCAGATTTTCCTTAAATAAATTTTCAAATGAGACTAAAAACCATTACTATATTTATACCCTTGCAGGGTATTATAATTTCAGTCAGAAGTTTGCAACGCAGTGAAGGACCCTATAAAGTATATATATTCTTGATCAGCATCAAGAGGGGAATCTTTCTAGATATTTCAGGAAGAAATCGATTTTTTGGCCATTTTTGCAAAATTTTATAAGGGGTTACATCATTAAAATTTTTGATTTTGATAAAAAATTGAATTTTTAAAATTTTTAAATGAAGTATGCAGATTTATTAACTGTAGAAAATCTTGCACAGAACTGTTTTCCGATTTAAAATTAATGCTTTTTTGGCCGATTTATGATATTTTTAATTAAAAAAAAATCAAGAAGTTTTTTAATATAAAAAATCAGATTTTATAATACAAAATAATATTTTTCTAAGTCAAGGAATCATTTCCGACCCCATAAACCATATATATTCTTGATCAGCATCAACAGGGGAATCTTTCTAGATATGTCCGGAAGAAATCGATTTTTTGGCCATTTTTGCGAAATTTGATAAGGGGTAACATCATTAAAATTCTCAAAAATAGGCAAAAATTTTGATTTCTTAAAATTTTTAATTTGCTATGCAGTTTTTTTAAATTAATAAAAACTAACACAAAACTGCTTTCCGAATCGAAATTAATGCATTTTTGGCTTAGTTATAATATATTTTAATTGTTACCTGCAAGGGTATACAAACTTTGTTTGGCTGGCCAAAGTTAGCTTTCTTTCTTGTTACTAAATAATATTATTAGGAAAAGTTACAAAAAAGCATATTAAAGCAGCAAGACAACTGAAAAAGAAAGGGGTCGTGTTCAAGCCTATGACAGAATTATTATATTATAATCACTAAAAAATCAATCCTTCCCAAATATATGTAAACTGTTAAAATTCTCCTTAAATAAACATATGGTTAAAAAGGCATCTAAGCTTTTAATTCTTGTTTATAAACTACCCTAACTCTTTAGTGGAAATAACAATTCATAATTAAAAAACGTATTATTTATTATCCAATTTATTTGTATTAAATTCTGGTTGAATGAATGGCAAAGCTTGGTAATTTGCAGTTCATTTGACAGATATCCATTAACCTAACAGCACATACTCTATCTGAACAGATCGCTTATTCCCGATCAACCCATCAATGTACACATTTTGCGCAAGGGTATTGGGTGGATAAGAATGAAACAAAATAATAGTGATAATAAAAATAAAAGCATGTGCAACATGGCGTATACGCAACGTTGGCAAACGTCAGGCAACATCAAGCGAGCTGAGGCGAAGCCATTGTTGAAAAGTGAAAGTTTATAGTTGGCGCACGTTCATAAAGTTTTGCGTGTTATACAAAAGATTTATTATATCGCATATATCGCTAGCTCCTGCCGTTCTTTTTTCCATTTCCACATCCTGCGCATACGCCACACCGCCCGCCCCAATTTTTCCTCTTTCTTCTTTTCTTTTTTTTTTGCCGCTCTGTTTTGTTTGCTTTTTGCCTTTTTATGTTTGGCCTGACTTTTCGTTTTTGTTTGGACCCAAAGCACCAACGGCAGCCCCGAAGGCAGCTTAAAAGCAATATGGCCTTGGGAGTTTTCGTAATGGAATTAATGTGCCTGTGAAAATTTCAATAGGCCGCGTACAAAACTTTTTACAACCAAAGACGGATATGTCTGTGTGTCTGGCCGCACAACGGTTTGATAAGTTATAAATCTGTTCTCTGTGTTTGCTTATACGCAACCAGGCCACATGTCATATTTCAAGTTTCATATCCACAGACTGTTTGTTTAAAATCTAACGAGATTTGGATATTTTATGGGAAACTACTAAATCTTAATTTATACCTATACGAAAGCTAAGATTAGCCAATTGAAACAAATAAAAAATGTAATTGTAAAATCTTAGTTAACCTAAACAGTTTTTATTTATAATGTGTTTATATTCTGATTATATTATATTACTGTCAATAAATAAAGGTAATACACAACATACTTATGTAAATGTCTAAGGTTGCATCGTATACGTAATTTTTATAATTAACCCTTTTTTATTGTTGAATTAATAGAAGAGAAAAATCTTGTATTCGTTAGTTTTAAGTAAAATATAAAAAGATATATTAACCGATTGTATGTAGCGCACTAATTTATAGGTTTTCATAAATCATAAAATCTAAATCTATAGTTATAATGAATTATTAAACTATTGCCATATCTCAAAGGCATACAAATTTGTAATTTCCATTAATTATATATCTTCTCAAATAAATCGGTTCATAATAGCTTTATTACATTAATAATGCAACATCCTAAATTTACAGAAATTTTAGAGTTTAAAGACAGAAAGGAAGCTCTTAAAGATGCTCGCTTCTTTATTATATAATAAAGGGGTTTTTAAAAGGGATTATAGACCAATTCCTCCTTATAACTAACCAAGCAAACAGAAATATTTGAATTAATAGTAGGAACACCCAATTTAAAAGTCTGCAGCTGCCAGACCCCAGAGAGAGGCAGGAGCTGAGTGATCGGGGGGAGGAGAAGCTGGCAAGGGTCAGGGGTTACGAGGTATTGGTCAAGCCTTGAGATTTTACGCAGCTGCGTAAGCTGCGTGGGGCTGTAGTACACGTTAAGCCGTTATTATGTGCCATGTGCTGGTGTGAGTGCGTGTGTTGCTGCGAGTGTGTTTGTGTGATGGGGGGAGCGTGCGTAGTAGTAAATAGTAAAGCGGCATAGCATACTTTTTTGGGCGCGCAATCACAGGCTCACACGTACACTAAAAACACTCACACAGACGCCCGCCACGCCGACTGTATGCTCGAATTTTGATTTATGCTGCTCGCAATTGAAACTTTGGCTAATTTATGTGAATTTGGTGATTTCGTGTTGCCCTTTGTTAGGTATTCGGTCCTTTGTTTTGCCCATTTTATTGTGCAATCGAAGCGAGAGCATTTTCCCCACTCTCTCACACACACACACACTCTCTCTCTCTCTCTTATCCTTTTCGCTCTCACTTACTTGATGCTCCCGTGCGCGCCAATTTCGCAATTTCGAAGACGGGTGCGAAAAGCTTGACCAAAAACAAAGTAGTCCTTCAGCCGCTCAGTGGGTGGTGGTTCAGTGGGTGGTGGTGCAGCGAGGCGCAACGCGGGGGCCAAAAAGATTTGCTGACACTTTTTACTATACGCGACTTTCGAACTGGAGAAAGCGACGCGAGAATCCGAGATTCGAGATTCGATATTCGAGTTTCGAGAAACGGAGAGAGACGAGAGATTTATTTGAATGCGCGGCTTCGTCTCTTCGGCTTTTTGGCGCTCACAAATATTGCACCACTACAGGCGCACGCACTGCCACACGCACACGCACATACATACACATATATACACACACATATATCTGTATTGGATTTTTTCCAACGTTTGGCTTTCGACGGTATATCCTGCGGGGGTACAGAGATTTCGCAGTGGATTTGTGTTAATTCTGCTCTTAAAACACTGAACTAGCGGGTTAATTTAGGCCGCCCCCGTTTACTGTTAACACTTTAAACTCCACTTTCGGGCAACGATTAAGGGATAAGCACTTTAAGTTGGTTGTTGCTCTGCTCGGAAACGGCGTTTCGGATGTTATTTTCCCACAGCCCTCTTGCATTGGGGCTGAATTTCGTTTTGGTCGCGGTTTCTGCTCGGAACGCATCCACACTCGCCAGATTCTCGCCACTGAGTGGTGGTTCTCGTGAGCTTTCGAAACCGTTTCGATTCCTTCCAATTCGAATTCGTTGCCAGTGTTGCCAGTATAGCTTATTTCTGGCTATAACTAGCATTTTTTAAATGGAAAAGCTTATGGAATTTGCAACTTACTTAAAAGCTTAAAAATAGTTTTTCTTAATAATTATTAAGCATATTTAGGCAATAAAAAATAAGAAAAATATTTATTTTTTTACTACTGGCAACATTGATTTGATGCTGCCAGATGTTAATGTTTCACCGCTAATCGATATATACGAGGACGATATTTACATGTTGGCGGTTTAATTTTTTTCAGTTTAAATTTGTTTAATGGAAGGAATGTTAAACAAAGGAACAATGTTAATTGCTATATTTTTTATACACGTTTTTGCTAATTATTTATCCGTTAATACATTTTTAAAGCTGCTAATTGAACAAATTCAAAATATTTCAAATATAAGCAATTAACATTTATTAAAATAAAATTAATAATTAATTGAACTATCAAAATAATCATTAGAATCAAAATAATTATTGAACTTAGTAAGGATTTGTTTGTATTTAAGCTGCAGTCTTGCTATAATCCTTATCAATTGTGGGCCGTACAATGACAGTGGCGCCTGACACGCTCGGCATGCAGATCGAACAGAACCTTGTTCTTCTCATAATAGCCTGGATTTTGATCGATACCCAGCTCCGGGTTGTACTCATTATAAGCCGCAGCCGGGCATCCAGTACTACATTTTGAAGCAACAGTATAATCGATTTTTGTGAGATGGTTACCGATGCTAATGATGCTGTTGCAACCGCCTCCGTTCAGATCCAGATGCAGGTCTCTGAAGCGCTTCGATAGGGACGTCAGATCGCAGCTTAGATCATCCCTTCGGCGTTTTCGGGATTGCTCCATTGAAAATGATGAAATATAGTTACTTTTAGTTACTTTTACTTATAAAAGTTTGGATTTTAAAGAATATGACAATTCACACAGACCTGATTATAGCCTGTGCTGTTTGACATTTGAATTTCAGCCGCCTGTTTCAACAATCACCGAATAAAAGATTTTCGATTCCATTTTATTTACAAAAAATTAATTTATTTGTTTGCATTTAACTTGGTTTGTATAGTTTATGATTTTTCCGTTTGTTTACTGACATCAAATCATAAAAATAAGCGTACTTGTATATTTTTAAAATTAAATGCATAATTTTAAAATAGTTATTGCTTTTAAAAACTACAAATAAAACATAAATACATTATTTTAATATTTTTTTTTTTTGCTTTTCTTTTAGTTGTTGTTTTTTGTTGGTTTTCTGTTTTCATTCCAGCCTTAAATCGTATGAACACTTAATTGATATTTATACCTACAACTAATCATAATAATAATAATAATAATAATAATTTCCTACTGTGCGTCGTTCTTGCCGTGTGAATGTACATTGCATAACATATCTAAGCCGTTCAAAGAAGTATTACACTTATATAATAATATATTATATGCGTTTCAGTTTACGGTTATTTCTTGTTTCTTTCTTTATATACGTATATGTACAGGATTTATTTGCTTAGCAAATTATGGCAGATTAGTCTAAATTAAAAAAAATTATTACATTGATAAATTGTTTATAATTTTGTGTTCTTCTCTTCAATTCATGTATAAGTAGTATTCTCTTTTATTCATCAAATGCCATATAATTCTCTTGTTGTCACTCCATTTTAGCTGTGGACTTGTTGTCTTGTGTGTTTTGTGTTTGTTTTCATGGTTAGTTTGGTTAATTGTCGAATGTAAATGCAAATGCAGGGCTCAAGCATTAGTCGGTTTAGTGTGTCCAGATATAAGTTGCTTTTCCCTCGACTTAAAGGCTAATTTTAGTGGATTAGTCAAGTGCTTTTGCTTTGCGCTGTTTTTTTAGTTTAGTTTTGTTAATCAAGCTCTTGGTGACTGATTAATGATTGATGATTGACTGTCGATAACATTTGTGGTTTTCTGTTTTGTTGTTTGATTCATTTTCAGGGCTTCCACCCCAAAAAGAGATTGAATATTGCTCAAAAGTAGTTCATTCTGCTAAAATCTATGCATATGTAGGTGTATGTGTGTGTGTGTGTGTGTGTGTAGTTTACATTTAAAATTATATTTCTGATTTTCGATAAATACACAAAAAATTTAAATAATAAACTGAGCAAATTGGGAAATTAAAGAACGCGATTTGGGAGAAACAAAAGTAGGCGCGCGCGCAGAAAATTTCAAATAAAATATGTTTTTTGTTTTTGTTTTTAGCATAGAAATTAGGCAACTAACTAAATAACTTTTCACTTAACAAAAATAATTTAAATATAAGAAACACTTAACGTAGAGACTGTTTGGGCGGGTGTGTTATGATTGAGAGAGAGAGGGAGGGAGGTGACCGCCTCAGCGATGGCCTCTGCTGCTACTGCAGCTGGTCGCAGCAATGGTGTTGTTGCTGGCGCCACTCCTGGCCACTGTCTCGTCACCATCATCGCCGAGATACTCGTCGGGCTTGTGACTAGAGGCGGGAGGCGTAAGCAGATTCTCTGGGGCGCGCAACGCGGTGGCCGGGGAGGCCTGGGTGCGGGCTCGAATGGCTTGGGCTGCATCCTGGGCCATCAGCACCTCGTCCTGAAAGATGAAATGAAACAAAATCAAATTAGAATAAAGTATATCGACGGAAAATATCAGGATATTAGGCTTAATTGGCGCTTTCAGATACTTACATACATATCCATGGTGGTGGTGTGCGTCTGGATAATGTGCGAGTCATCAGTGACAATGTTGGGACAGATATGGCCCAAGCCAAACTTGTTGCTGACCTGCTCGTTCTGCTCGTTCAGCTGCAGATACGTGGCCTTCTGGGAGATGACCCGGAAGAAGGGCTCCATCCAGCGGGCGCAGGGCTGAATCACCTGCCAATCCAAGCCAGAACAGCGCAGAGCGGCCTCACTATAAATAATACTTGGTTAGAAATAAACTCATTAGACAAAAAACTACTTTTAAACTCACCGACTGAATGTATGACTGATGGCCGCTGCTGCCAGCACCGAGTACGAGTAGTTGGCCATGCCCACATCCAGGGTGCACAGGTCCAGCAGCTGCGAGGTCTGCACAAACTCAAAGCCAGAGAACTGCGGGTAGATGAAGGCATCGTCAGCCTCCGCCGACTTCTGCCTGCCAATGTGGGCGAACGAGGCCGGTGTGCGATTGTTGACATTCAGCTGCATATAGACGCCTAGCCAGCCGGTGATGGTGATGGGGCTAATGTCCCAGTCGAGGGCCTGCAGCAGGATCTTTTCATGGTTGAGTATGTCCTGCTCCGTGCAGGCGCCGTCCGTCACGTAGGCAAACTCCCCGATCTTGGGCGGATAGATCTCCTCCACCTTGGCGGCCACAAACAAACAGGTGATGCCGATCAGCTGCAAATGGGTCTTCTGCACCTTGTGCGCCACGTGCAGATAGCGATCCAAGTAGTCGACGGCCAGGTAGAAGGTCTCCCGGTGCAGCTTGTACACCTCGCAGACCTCGATCAGCCAGTCCAGGAGGATGGCGCGCATGCGTGGCTGCAGTCCAGGATGCTGCTCCAGCATGTAGACGCAGCGCAAACGCGAATCCTGCTCATCCCGCTGGCACATCAGACGCCATACATCCGCCGCGTTGGCCCAAGCCAAGGCGGGTAGTGGGCACTGGCGCAGGGCGGTCTCCACTGCCGGCGACATACAGCTGAAGGCCGCCGAATCCGAGTCCACCGCCTTGATAGGCATCATGGTCAACGGGCACGGAGGCTGCTGTGGCTGTACAGATTGCTTCTGGTTCTGTTGGAGGCCAGGAGTACGCTCTCCATTAACCGCCTGCTGCTGGCTGCAGCCCGAGGAAGCTGGCGAAACGGTGGACGAGTTGATCTCCTCGTCATCGTCATCGTCCTCCTCCTCGTCGTACGAGTAATCCTCGCAGCTGTCGTCCAATAGGTCATCGTCCTCGTGCTGCTCCACACGCGAACTGTTGTTGACTGTTTCCACTGCTGTGTCCACGCCGGCATAACGCACCATGACTGGCGCCTGCTTGGCACCGCGATCCGGACTCGGCGGACTGTCCGGGCTGTCCGGCAGCGGACTGTGTGGCGGCTGCTCCGGCAACTCCTCGGCCGGTGAGCTGCGTATGCTGAGCAGTTCCTGGATGTGCTGGCCATCGGCCGAGACCACGGGCGAGGTATAGACCGAGGAGGCCACTGACGATAGATTGCTGCCCTGATCGCTGCCATAGAGAGCGGGCAATCGCTGTTGACGCTTAGCCGATGGTGGCTCAAAGCCGAGTTCGGGATCCTGCAAGCGCAAGGAAAATATGGGTTTTAGAAAGGGAATTTAAGTATCTAAAAAGTATAAATGTAGGCTAAAAATTTTCTTATATTTTAAAGAAATAAAACCAATCATTACCATTTCAATAAATTTGCGCTTCTGTTCCAACTTCATAGTAACATGAACAGCACAATGAAAATGATATATGAGTCAGTAAACGGGATCACACAAAGTGGCGGTGGATTAAGGACGTGTCTCGAATATAATTAGCCAAGAAGGAGCCGCCGTCGAGGAGAAATTTATGTGGGCACGCCTGTCAAAATTCTTAATCCTTAATAGATGGACCGCTAGCACCCGCACAAAATGTGAGCCAGAGAGAGATTGCACACACAAAAGATCAAGGACTCGGGATCAGTCTTGGCATATATAGAGGTATAACAATAACACTTTGGTTGGTTTTTCTCGTGGGAGCGGGTTTAGTTTCGTTATCCTGTCTTCTTTGAATTGCACTTTTGCCTGAATGTTTCGAGTATTCAGTAGCAGCAGTCTTTGGTTAAAATTTATTGGCTTGTTTGTTTCTTCTTTGGTTTAAATAATTGTACAAAGTGATATTTGGTTATAACATTTTTGGCTTTTTGTCGTTTGTTTTTGGTTTGTTTTTTGTTATTTCGTTTGGCTGTGGTTCTAGTTGTTGCTGTTTTTGTTGGCAAATCCGGTTCTTAAATTAGTTCTTTGCACTCAATTTCAGTCTTTACTTCTCAGCTACTTGATCTCGACTTGGCAACGAATCAACATTTATAGAATTTTGTTATTCACTCCGCTCTTGGCTTGCTCGAGTACCAATCGCGTTGACGTTCGCTGTGCAACTGAGCTGGCTGTGCTCCGTTCCAGATCGCCGATCCCCGAACCCCGATCCCCGATCGTCGTTATCCTTGTCTGCCGAATGCAACGGTCTCGAATAGGGGTTGCTTTTCCCCCGACAGACGTTGCAACACGACGACAGCGGTAAAAACAGGATCGCTGGCAGGCAGCTTGCTGTCTCTTTTTGCTGCTCTGGCATTTGCTCAGGGGTAGTTCCCGGAGATCTGGTCGATCTGGTATCCGGACTTCTTGAGACGCTGTCGTTGTTGTTTTTGCATTGCATTTTTCGCCTTTGGGTGTTTATCAGCCCAACAACAAATCCCCCCGACCCCGATCCTTTTCACAATTATTTTTTGTCAACATTTCTGTGTGCGTGTCCTCAGGTAGACAAGACGTTCGGAAAAATCACTACCTTAGGTAGGTAGTGTGTGTATATGAATTATTCCTGCTAGTACTTTGGCCAGCGGCTGCATTAAAATCGCCTTCTTGCATCTTGGAGGCAAAGTTCTCTAATAAATTATCTTTTGGCATGAATCTGAGATTGTGGTGTGGTGTGGGGCGGGCCGAAAGCCAAATGTAGAGCGAGCCTAATGAAACCTTCGGCCCAGACTCCTCTGCTGAATCGCAAGATTACAGCACGAGTGACAGAGAGAGAGAGAGAGAAAAGGAATGAAGTTGAAACGAAAAATGCAAACAATTGAAATCCTTGACCATTGTTCTCGCAGACAGATGATGGAAAACAGAAGCCAAGATCAGAAAGTCCATAAAGTAAGAAAAAATGTATACAATATGGTATGCTACGCTACGAGATTGCATTATCCAACAGAAAACTGCACTTAATACCCTATGGAGACAGTGGTGCCCAAAGCCCTGACTTGGGAGTCACTTAATTTCTCAGCCTGTTCTTCTTTTCTTGTTGATCATTCAATTGTAGGGCTCATTTATTCAGATTCAATAACTTTTCAAACTTTTATTTTTCTTTCTTTTATTTATTTATTTAACGACTACTGCAATTGATCTTTGCTTTTGATATAAAAGGTATGCAAGTCGTATAAAGTCGTGACATTTATCAAATTTCGCACATATCAAAACTGGATGCATTTTCGTCAATTCCTTAACTGACAATCTCACACGTCATAAAAGCTTAACAATAATGTGTGGCAAACATCCCTCCTCCTTCATAGGGGACATATTCTCATTAAAGATTTTCACATAATTTGTTGCGTAAAAATGAGGGAAAATTTTACGATATTTATGTGACAATTTTAATTGCCTGAGTAGGTTTGCCTTCCCGCCAGACAAGGGAGGAATAGAGCTTCCCTCCACGGAAACCAAGTAAATAAATTTTTGGCATCAAGACAGGAAGAAGGTCCAAGAAGACGCATGACAAATTTAATTTCTTATTCTTCTGGCCAACAACCCTGGCAGTGCCTAAGCAGATGATGTAGGTAAGAGAGAATGGCAATCGCAGAGCATGAACACGAAAATGGACATGGATATGGACACATGTCAAGGCACCCAGATGCAATGCAATTAAAATCAAAGCGTGCAATGGCCTAAGAAGCCATGGTCCACACACAATGGCCGGGCATTCCTCTAGCCTTATTACTTCACTTTTTTCTTTACTTTTTGGTGCGTGGACATTGCATCTGCCAGAGGGATTTGGTCAAGCGTTAAGGAATCGAAAGAAAACTGCCATTTCGCTTTATGAGATGACGGATTCCGGCGAGTAAGTGAGTGAGTGAATGGGAGTGTGAGAAATTAGTGAACTGTAAAGTGGGCTGGAATCTGGACCAGGGCGAGAGAGGGTTGCATCCCAAGTTTAACAAGGGTTAAACTGGGTTGTTGCCCTTAAGCCGCCTCAAGGATTTGGGCCCAAGTCCAGGCAGTCGAGGAGCAGCTGCAGCAAATCTCGGTCTTCTCAGCCCACAAGACACCCAAACATCTCTCGAGATCTCGCTGGGAGGGAGCAGATGATGCAATGCCTCAAGTTATGGGTACATACAAAGCAGTCAAGAAGCGATTGTTATGCGACATCAACCTCAACAATATCCTGCTGCTGCCCCATTGTGAATGCTGTCGTCTCTTTCTGACAGTCCATAACCATCTCTCTCTCTCTCTCTCGTTGTCCCCTCACACTCTATAAAGTCCTGCGCTTATGTGTCGTAATCTTCGACTGCCGCCGTCTGCTCGAAACCGAAACACCTTTAGTTTTCAGACCCCGGCGTGGGTCCAGGTGTAACTTTTTTTTCGCCGTTGTCGTGTAATATGCTGCATTGTTGTTTCGTTTTATTTTCCTTTCTTTCTTGCCTTCCTCTTCCCCCGCCAGGGTCTTTTGATAACATTTAATTTATTTTTTCTATGGCGTCCTTTGATAATTGTTAATATTTTCTCCATTCAGTTGAGGGGAGCATGGAATTAAAAGGAATTATCTTAGGGGATAAGAGGCAAGTTCCTGGAACTTCTGAAGCTTCAATCAACATCACAGCTGACAAATTTCTATTTCCTTAATGATCGTCAGAAACTAGCTCATGTCCTGACCACTCTCGAGACCCATTCGCTGCTCTCCTTTTAATAAATGATATGCAAACAACATGCCAGCAGACAAATCCCAGAAGGACAATAACAAACACTCATATTTCCTAGCAGCGCCACTGACCCTCGGTCAGTTCGGAAGGGGTTAATCCAACACAATCCTTTCGCGGTCACTTGGCTGAATTTTTCATTAGGGAAATAAAAATGTAGACAACTCTCGGACATGTAATTAATCATTAAATTGGTAAGATCCATGACCAAGCGAATTAAGGCATAACCCAAGGCTGGAAACTGGAGGAGGGTAAGTGGACAAGGGACAAACCGCGAATGAATTTCGGATGCGAAAAATGTAAATGATAAATTAGATGATATACAATTTCATGTCCTTGATAGGGATTCTTTAAGGTAAATCATAAAAGAGTTATACTCTGTTTGAACAATTTGGCAAACTGATAACTAAACTAAGCTCATATAATATATACACATCTGATATCTATGGGTTTTTATTTTATCTAAACAAACATTAGAATTATTTTATATATTCAACTATTTTAAAAGCTTGTAATGCTAAACAATCCCGGCCTTATCTCTTGTTTACCATCAGCTAAATTAGATCCGATTTGAAATTATACAAAATCTTTGAATTACAAAACAAGAGCTGTCCCACGTCGGGATGCACAATCTGGGAAACTCTGGAAAACTGAATTTCTATTTCCCACAATCTGATGAAACTGACTTGACAGAAATCAAGCCCCGCACTTGATTGCACCGCCAAGGATCCTGGACTTACCCTTTGAAAGCAACTCGCTCCAGGACTGTTTCGGGATAAAAGAAACAAAGAAGTTTCTCAGTTTCAAACTAAAAAGGGGAAAACTTTCAGCGATTTCATGCTTGCCATGTAAAAAATACAAAAAAAAAAAGAAAGAAAAAGGGTTTACATTACACTGACAAATTGGTAAAATAATACCATAATTTTGAACCTTGTGCCAGCAGCAAAACAAATATTGTATAATATTTCAAGACCGCATTCCGCAGGAGCAGCAGCAACAGCAGCAGCATTATGCGTGTCCCGAAAACAGATGACACTGGGCGCTGCTGCAAGGAGCCGAGCCGGATGATTTGCATAAAAGTTTAACGGAAATCTAATGAGCAGAAGCCGGAGCTAGAGGCATTTGCATAAGGATAACATGTCCTGAAACGGGGTAGCAAAATGCAACCGGGTCGGAAACCATTTTTTATGGGATGGCGCGCTCACAACTTCTTTCGGGCAGAAGCAAATGTCGTCTCGATGAATATTTAATTAGGGAAGACGACCGAGAAACTCCCGGCCCAGTGATCCTTGAAAAGGATAAGGCGTTGCACAACCCCTCCATTCTCGTTCGTGTCTGCGGTTTCGGCTCTGTCCCATTCCGGTAGCCGTCGATCCCTTTGCCATCCCGATTCCCAACTCCCAACTCCCGATCCCGATCCCGTCTTGATCTAGTTCCTCTGCCTCAAGCTAACCTATAACTATCGCAATTTCAAATTCTTCCTTAACGGACATTTGCGCCTTGACTTTCTGTTTCTGGCGCTGGAAAACCCACCCCTGGCGAGCGGGAGACGTCCGACTCCGGCTCAAGGTGTGCGCGCATGCGCAACGCCGCCGTCTGTCCTTGGTCGCCTTTGTCCTGCCGTGCATATGCTCAGCAAACAGCCAAGACCCTTCGGAATTCTTACCCAACAACATACGTCTGACAAGGGGGGCAAAACTTTACCTTGCCGTACATTTTTTTCGTATGAAAATGACATTTGTTTGGCAGGGAAGTAAGCGCGGAAATATTGCAAAAACAGAAAAACAACCCAAACTCAATGGCAAAAAAACACACACACAAGACTTGCTTTGTGAGTCGAAACTACAGATACCCTTGAAAGGGGAGATTTGATTTTATGGAATATATATTTTATTTTTAATATAAGAAGTTGTAGAAGAGCCTTGAAGTCAAATTTGAATAAGTTTATACAAGAAAAAACATTTCTATAAAAAGTATTCATTTATTACTATACTATATTCTCTAGTTACCCTCTAGGGTATCAAAACTACATTATTTTCTGCAAGTTCATTTCTCCCTTTAATATTTCATTTCGCACTGAAAGAAATCCTTTGCACCAACACAGCTGCGCGTCGTCACAGGGAGAAGAAACCATTGTTTCCCCGCTTTGATTGCAGCTACTTGAGAGACGATATTCTGACTCTCGAGGCAGAGCAGCAGGAGGAACTACCGTTTTCCAAGGATGCGCTGCTGCTAAATGAGCCTTTTCGGTAAGTAGCGTTTATTTTTGGGCTCATCCTTGGATTGTTCGAGAGCAGAAGTACTACGTGCCCAATGGCTTATTTGGCCAGCGAACTCAAATGAGGTTCGGCAGGCAAACCAAAACGAATGGAAGCCATGAAAGGGCTAGACAATCAAATAAAAGATCGATCTCCAAAACAAATATCAGATGGTGCTATTTGAAGAGATCAATGAAAACAAACTAGGAAGTCTGAGAAAGTAAGATAAAGGGAAAAAAGGAGTCTTTTCCCCAAGTTTGTAGTAAACAATAAAATAAGTAAAAATCCTTGCAACCTAATGACAAGAAAGAAAGATCAATATCCTGCAAAACATAGCATACTTTTAGGGGCAGGTGTCACGCCTCTTTCTATGGAAATCAAATCAAAATCTTCAACTCTTTTATATTGTATTAAATAATTTTATAAGCTTATATTTCAATCAATGAAGATAACTGATCGTCACCCCAAAACTGAGATCCAGATACCCTTATAAAAAATTAATAAAACCAAAGATTAAATCCATTTGAAATGCCCAACTAAAGTCCAAAGGCTTATTTAAGGCCCCAAAACATTTATTTTGCAACTAAGTAGCTTTGATCATCGTCTGGCAAGATCGTTTGGGTCATTGCCTCTCTTCTACTCTCTATCTCTCTTGGCGTTTCCTTGATAAGATTGCGAATACTCAACGAGGTCACATGCCCACCAATGATAATGCAACTTCATTCATAAAACTTATCGCATACAAACACAGACATTTGAACAGCGGATTTGCGTAGAAAACTCACCTTAGCATCATCATTTGAATCGCTCGTTAAACGCCGTTTACGTTTATTGCCATTGGAAGTTGTGGCCGCGGATGGTGAAAAGTTCTGGTTATCACAAGAGCACATCTCGACTCCTTTCTTAGTGGCCGCCACAGTTCCCGGTTGCTGATGCTGGTGCTGAGCGGATGAAGAAACCGATGATGCGGTGCTGGCAGCTGAAGCAACTGACGACGATAGGATTGGACTACTACTACTGCTGCTGCTGCTGCTGACGACGACGACAATGTTGCTGCTGGCTAGGCTTTCATTGGGCTCAGTGCTGCTGGTAGAAGAGACACTGAAACAAAGAGAAAGTAAATCAAATTAACAGTGGTTTTAGAGGGTTTTAAATAACCTAAAATTATAAACTTTAGTTAAGTAAGAAATATAACTAAAGATCAAATAAATATAGACAAAAATTGGAATTAAAATAATAAAGTTTTCAAAAGTATCTTTACTAATTTAATAATCAAACTGATAAGACATATTAAATCACTATCTGTTTTAGGCTTTCAAGTAAAATGTTTCAACCTAAACCACTGTGCGAATTCCCGGGAAACGGCTGAGAATTGCTATTTGAAATTTCTCCTCATTTGCGAAATAGAGAAATTCAATATGCCACGGAGGCAAGCAGCAAATCAAATAGGGGCGTTCGTTTTAAAATAGATACAAACGAAATGAAACATAAATTCATTGAATTTTGACACGGCATTCGGAGGAATCGCGATGCGAGGCTCGAGATTAAGGCGCCCAGCGGATACATTAATATTTAACATCCGGGAAATTGAAATCGAGATGACTGATCGGGAGGGAAATAAGATCGCGAGGGTTCGCCAAGGAAAGCCTTTCCTCTCCTCTAACTGAAAGATTGAGCAAAATTGGCAAATTTGCATGCACATTATGCATAATGCATTAGAGGCTGGCAATAACGGAACGAATAGAGTTTCCCTCCTTGAACGGAGGCAGATGTTTCATCCTCGTCTCAAGTGCCGCCTAGCCAGGGAACTGCACTTCAAAGCAATTCGATGCGCGAATTTTTGCAATTTGAGCAAGGAGCAAGCAAAGGAACGGAAAGAAAACCGATTGTAACCCTTCTTTGGCAAAAGGGGATAAAAAACTAAAAAGGCCTGCCGCTCACACATCATTTTCAAATGCCAAGCCATTGGGATCGCAGCCTCCTGTTTTGATCCTTGCCCCGGCGGGCCCTGCACTATCGATCGCGTTTAATGGTTTAATGAACAAGAAAAAGTAACCACGTTGTAAATTACGAGGAAATGAAATCGCTTAAAAATGAGTTATGGCGAGAGAAATGTCTCAGCAGCCAACGGAGAAAGGACTAATGGAGCGTACGTGCTCGCTGCCTTAAAGTTTTTTTTTCTTTTCTTTCCTTTCCCGCTTTCCCATCCTTTCCCTTCATTTCTTTTCGCCGCTGCTCGGGGTCAGGGTTCCTGCTCATGTCCGCGGCTAAAGGTTCAAACTGAAATTTGTCATTTCGAGGTGAAAGTTTCCTTTCAAGAAGAAACCTGGTCTCTGTGCGGTTTCCCCCTTTACTTGGGTTGTTTCTAAATCCCGAATCCCTGTAGGTAGCACTGGGCTTGGGGTGATATGATAAGGGGAAACCTTCGCTAGACCGTGGTAGTGTGTAGTTCCAGGAATATGTGGTCCAAACTATCGAAGGATCGATCTTTCTCACATGATAAATTATATCAAACTGTGAGCCAAGGATTAGGATTTACTGATTTATTAGTTCAGTTCAAAAACACAAACTAATGTTAAGAGATGGTTCCTAAGCATTTAGTGATAGGGAGAAAATTATGGAAATCGGTTGAGATAGGACCAAATATAGTGTTTTAATAAGCTTCCCTTTCCATTTTCATAAATTCCGTTATAGATGGCACTGAAATAGTTTCGCAACACATACCAATAATTATGTCGCACACATGTTGACCACGAAATATGTCCATAAAATGGACTATCACTTAAGTGATCGGTCGGCAGTGGGTGCTGCTGATGATGATAATGATGTAGAATGCTAAGGGGACGCAACTGACATAACCAAATGACTGGGCAATTATGCAATTATGGTCATGCGCAGGCACCCACGAGCAAAAAAAAAAACAGTAAGGAAAAAACATAGGAGAGGGCGAGTGAAACATATTAAACTCAATTAATTTCTGTCCACCAGGACATTTTGCCTGAAAAAGCCACAGAAAGTGCTCGGCAATGACAACATCATCAACCCATGCAACCCCCTTCAAGCAACCCTCTCCAGGGGTACTCCGAACTGACCAGAACCGACCCACAACTAAACACTTTTCTAATGACATTTCGCGCGCAATTATTTACTAATCACACGCAGGACATTCGGACCCACAAGCGAGTCCTGTGAAGGTATGCAGAGTGTAGAGGAATGCGACACTTGGTTATCAACACCTAGGAGCCATCTGTTTCGGGCCAGGAGAGGCAGAACTTTTCCGAAATTGACAGTGAAAATGCATTTTAGATTATCGCACTTGAGTAGAAACAGTAGGATCCCAAAGGTTATAGCTCCTGCGGGTCTTTCCCGGGGGGTATTCGGGCATAACCAGTTGGGCCCTGTCACTTTATAATTACGAAATAGCTATTAGATAAACATCACTTTTGGTTAGGAGAATTAAAGAGACCCGATGGTGGAGACACTACCAGGATAGTTGGTGGTAAAAAGGAAGTCGATCGGATGTCGCCACAGGAAGTCGCGCAGCGGCATCAAAATTTTGTATTAGACAGTCGCCTTTTTGGCTTTCATGTGGGGTGTTAATTAGTTTGGCCAAGTCAAAGGAGGAAACTGTAGTCACGAAAATGTGTGTTGATGGGAAAAGGAAATGAAGGAGGCTAGGGAAAACATGCAGGTTGCTGAAAAGAAACTATAACACGTTCCAGCTTAAATTCGTGTATATAATTTGCTTGGTTTTTATAACAAATATTTTCTGAAACACTGAAATCATAGAGATATTTACAAGTAAAAAGGATTTACAAGAAATTTGTTATTCTTTATATGCAAAAATTGGTAATATCTTTATTGCTTTTAAATAGTTTTACAATAGCTTTTTTTGGTATAATGTTTACCTAGAGAAGTAAAATGTATTAATCAATTACTACATAGTAAATAAAAGGTCTAAATTATTTAAAGTAAAATATAATAATTATATCACTTACCTCTTGGTATCCACACCCATAATTGTACGGCCTTGAGAAGCCGTTGAGGTTTTTTAGTCTTGAAGTCTAAGTAGAATGCTCACGAAAAGCACTATAGTTTTTGTGAAATTAAAATTATATAAAGAATCTGCAAAGAAAAATTACAAAATATTAATTAAATTAAGAAAAAAGTCGTTGTAACAATGAATAATTGAAATCAAAATTGCTTTCCACCAAATGCCCAGGATATGGTCATCACATGTGTTTCGTTCTTTAGTTTTTACGACTTGACATAACCTATCAACAGTTAGTCCCGCATTATCTTTATGGGTCCTTGCAGGAGAAAAACAACATATGATCCTTAAGGGCAGCAGAGACTAGAGCTCGCACACACAGCATGTGGTCGCAGGGAGTTTTCCCAGTTTTTCTTTCATTTTTCGAAAACCCAAAACAAATTTGTTTACGTGAGTTTTTCTTGAAAAACAATACTCATGTACGAGAACTTTTTTTTTTTGCTTTTAGCAACACAAACGTAAAGTAAATATTTTCCAATGGGTGCAAAGATATTCAAATTACGGGACCTCAGTTTTGTGTAGGGGATGCCTGGTGTTGGGTCATCTAGGACAGGTAGACATGGGATGGTCATTTTTTCTTATTATAATCGAATTTCCACGAGTCTCGATTGATGCCTTCTGCTACAGCTGCCCTACTCCCCAGCTCCTTTGAGTTTCCTTTACACTCGAAGAAATATAATATGGTAAAATATTGTATTTTTAGGGAATATTGAAAATAAAAAAATTATTTGACATCTTGAATCAAAGAAAATTGAAATATCTATAAGTGCATCTCTTGAAGCCTCTTTGATGATATTTATTTAAAAATATTGTATGACCTAGACTGGTTATTTTTTGACAGTGTACGAGTGTCAGGTGCTTGGTGGATTCGGCGCATGCGCAACGTCAACCATTTCCAGTGGTTTATACAACGCTTAATTATATCGAGGAGTCGGATCCCGTCGCCCGTAGATCCCCGTAGATGCACCTGTTGTGGCTAGAGAGTTGATCGTTGGCCTTCTGTTACAGCTCGGATGCGGGCAGGTGAGTACTGGAGAGGGCCAGAGAGCGGCAGCTGCTCGGGGACCTACCCCACACCTTAAAGGATTCTCGGCTTTTGTGTCTCTGCATCGCGCTGCTGTAACTTCAATTGACTTCCCCCTCGCTAATTGTATCCTGTCGCGTTTCCTTGCCCCTCCCTCCTGCTTGCCTATACTTCCTTCATTTATTTTCCTTTTTTTATTCTATTTCCCTTTCTTTTCAGTCAACTGTGTGACATATGGGCCTGGCGTTATATTCGCCACGATTTATGTACCTCCCTTTGGTCTGCCATTCAGTTCGACACCTTTTTCCTACCCCATAAACGAATGCTTTTTAGTTAACGACTTCTTTCTCTTGCTTTCTTATTCTTATGCAACGAATAGACCTTTTATTTTTCTCTCTATTTTCGCTTGCTTTTCTCGGGTTTTCCCATGCACAATATTTTGCTTTTTCCAACCATCATTTTCACACTAATTGCGGATATGCCTTCTAATTAATTGGGTTCTCTCTTCTTTCCCAAAGTTGTTTCAGAGGATTTTCTTTCATTTTCAACCCTCATGGGCTATTCTAGTTGTTTTTAAAAAGGTGAAAAAAGAAGGTATACTAAAGAAGAGCTCAAAAGATCTGCAAAATATCTTTTGTCTAATACATCTTCTAGAAATAATGTGCAATAGAACTCAAATACATATGTATTCTCATGTAAATAGGGTTAATATAGATTGAGATCAACCCTGAAGATCAAAAATAGATGAGCGAACCTTTAATGTTTCTAAATCAAATTAAAGAATATTAGAAAACAGAGCTCCGTCTTTCTTAATAGATCCCAGATCCCTTATCTTAAATTTAAACTAATCAATTACAAGAATACTTAAGAAAGTAAATCCCGAGAAAGAAGAGGAAAGAACATCTCTTCTAGCAGTTGACAGAGGTAAACAGCAAACAAATGACTTTATTAAGGGATAACGTCAAAGCATCTTGTCTAAATACCTCCGACTAACATGGATAAAGGACTAACTAATTGCATGAACTGCCCACACGCAGGCTGTGCACTCGAGCAACCCAAAAGGAACCTGCACAGCTTCCTCTAATGAAGATTAAGTGAAGAGCGCTGCGAGTTCCGAAGAATTCCGCGGCGACAGGTATACAAATATGAATAATGCCGGCAAATCGAGCGGATGGTCGTGAGGGGAAAATATCTCGAGAGCCAGGCCAGGCTTCCCAGGGCTTCCTCTCAGCGCCTAATTATGAAACGATGCATGACCAAATCTGTATACCTGGCCGGGGTCCAAGGTCATTCAAGCACAAGCGTGAACGGATTTAACTGGAAACTGGAGGATTTTCGGCAAAATCCGAGGGCTCCTCCGGCGAATGTTGTATTTGTTTTGTGCGGAAGATTTCCCACAGGGAAATGGACCAGAAGGAAGCTGAAATACTAATACAGACTCTGCTCTCGAAATGCAATGCAACTTGAGGCAATGCAAAGAAGAATGCGCAAAGGAGAGCGCAAAAAAACAAAATATGTATGTATCTGTGTATCCGTATCTGTATATAGGGAGGAAAACAGGTCTCGAGTTATCCGGGGGCCCTCTTGAGACGCCTTCTGTCCTCCGTCCTCTGTCCGTCTGGGCCCTGCGATTTTTGTGCGTCCTTTTTTCGGGTCGGCCAAGTGTGTGCGAGTTACATTTTGGGCTGTGCACATGCGATACACGATGAGATACATTCCAGAGATACTCGAGATAAATGCACATTGCATCTTGGTGTGGGTAACTGCTGCGTTGTCAATGCCAATGCCGCTCTGCTTCCCCCCCCCTGCCTTTTTGTTGTTGTGGTTTGGCTACATCTCTGCAATTAGTTGGAAGTCCAAGTGCCGACGACTGGGAATCCGATTCCAACCAAAAAGACATGCTCGAATTTTTATACCAAAAGATACCCCGTAAAGCGAACATCAAGAAGTCGAAAGATTATGTTTTTAAACTAAGAAGAATCCAGTATTTGGGGTATAAAACAATGTTGCATATCTTAGGGGGTTAAAATGATCAAATTTTTAACTTTAACTACTATAAACATTGATATTTATCGGCACAATAACAAGCAAGTTAATCTTGGGGATGATATATAATTAAAAAAATATGTTTCCTTAAGTTTTAAATTTCTCAAGAATTAATTATCAAAGCGGATATACCCAAAAAAGGCTGACAACTTTCGAAATCACTTCAATTCCTCCCTAGAATTTTCTTAATTTTGTTATGGGCGAATTTAAACATTAGTATACAAGTTTTTAGAGCTACTTAAGTTTAAGCCATTTTTGAAAAGCTTTTTCGTTTTGTATAATATAATCTAAGGGACTTGATATACCCTGCTTTCGTAAAAGTAAGAGGAACAGAAATCGAAAACAGGAAAGTCGATCTCTTTGAGGTCTTCTCCTGTATGTATATGCATCTGTATCTGTGTATCTGAGTATCTATGTGTAAGTGTATCTTCGTATCTGTGCGTCTGGCATCCGAAGAGCGCCGTCTGGGCAACGGCGTGTGAAAGTAAAGCAAGGAAAGGGACTGCGAGGAGAGCGAATCAAAGTTCTTGAATGGAGCGACGGCGGCGGCGGCGTTCCAGTTCCAGGAATCGACGGCCTTGAAGTAGCCGTTAGGACACCGAGGCGCGCTCAATTGACTATTTAGTTTATATTTAGCAGCGTCTAAAAGGATGCCCACTGGCGGCTCAAGTGGCCTGCGTCCTGTCCTGCACACCCCTTCCAATCACCCTCTCCTCCCCCAACTCTCCTGGCCGGACTAGACGACTATCCTTTGTTTGCCTGGGAATAACTGGAAACTGTTTATCATTGTTGTTTCTGCTTCGTTGCCGTCGCAGGGCTTCTTTTGATTTCCACTTCGACGGCGACTCTGGAGCGGATCTTCGTCTGCTGGAAGATCTCCTTGGAGAGCGACAAAAATGCGGCATAAATTTCGATAAACGTATAGACAATAAATAAAATGCCTATATGCTCCCATTTAGGTACGAGGAGGCACTCAGTAGTCACAACTCATCCTTGGATAGCTTGTAATATCTGGCCAGGCATTCCGCACTTGTAATTGAGAAATATTTTTGGTATTTTACCAGGAATTCGGGTTAATATGGGCAGGTGATATGTGTGACTACAAAGGATGAGGAGGATCTTGTATATGATGAGAAAATATTAGAAATGACTCTTTGCTTCCCAATATCATCTACAAATCCTTTTGAAGACCTGCCGCTGGCCAAGGTGGGAGTAAGCACTTGATTGGGACAAGTGTTGGTCAAGCCTCCACCGAAAAAAGAAAGGGAAAAGGTGTTGGCCAGGATTTAAATAGTTTGTGTATACCCGAAATGTTTGCTTGGGGAAAACAAATGGAACCAGGTTTTGGAAACCTTTTCAAAGATAAATTTGTGAAAAAGGTATGTAGAAATGTTGGAAAAGTGAATTTAAAAAAATATACAAGCAACATTTTTTTTATATTTTTGAAACGAGTTACAAAAACAAAATTCACATACCGATGCTGGAAGATTTTGGTTAGCTTTGCTCGGATTTTGTTTTCTCTGAAATCAAATACATATATCTAACATTTTCTGTACATATGTAAGCAACGACCATTCATTGACCTTCATGTATCTTAACTTATTTTATTATTTCATAAAATAATAACTTTATATAGTTTTCACAATGTATGTTCATATCTTTCGGTGGGCAAGATCTTTTCAAAGGCTAATTAAAAGCCAAATTTCGGCAATCATGACATAATCCAACACGAAACACAAAACAATTAAATATACAAAAACCAACCCCATCAACAATTTGCCACCCACCCCCGCAATCCGCCCCTCTACACATTCAACAAGTTTTTAGCGGCGCAAAAAGCAAAGACGCAAAAAAGCTTGCCAAAAAGAATGCGAAAAAGCGCGCAAAAAAAACACAAAAAACGAGTAGAAAGTAGAAGCGGCGAAAAAAAAAGACAACAACTAAAGAAATTGTAGCAGGTAAATGGAAGTAGAAGAAGAGCTGACAAGAGGCGGTGGCAAAGAGGGAGTGGGCGAAGGAGAAGCAACAGCAAAGCAAAGCACAGAGAAATATCAATGAACTCCATTCTTGACTCTGCCCCGCTCTATCTCGCTCCCACCTCATAAGTATGTACATAGAGTTACTACCAACGTTTTTTGCGCCACTTTTGACATAATTCTGTTTCTCTGCCCGCTTTGATCGCTGCTTCTTCGCCGTCTTCGTCAAGTTTTCAGAAGGTTCCAAGTTTTGCGTTGAACTTTTCCCGCCGTCGCTGCGGCAGCGACAGATCTGCCGCAGTCAACAGTGGCAGCGCTGCCCAAAAGGTTTTTGTTTGTTGTTGCTGCAGCTCGCACACACACACACATATTCAAGCTGGAGAATGGTGAAAGACGTAGGGGAAAAAGGCCGACTCGCTGGTGTTCTGATTGGAATAGAACGGAAGAGCACGCTTCTCGGTGTGCGTGTGTGCACGACAAAGAGAAAGACAGAGAGAGAGAGAGAGAGAGCGCTCTTAGTGGGAGAGCGGCTCCCAGTGTGTGTCATTGGAGGAGCGTATATAAATGAAATGAGCATGGGGGAAAGAATGGAGAAGCACAAAGTGGCGCGAATTAGGCGTTTGGGCTGGCGCAGTTTGGTTTTACCGCCCAAAATCTATGCGAATGGCGGGAAAGTGCAATTCGGGCGGGAGAAAGATTAGAAAGTTGTCCCCCCTCCTCGGGCGCTGCGCCGCGAAGAACAGCAAGCTTTTGCCACCGCCACACTTTTCGGCAATTGGACTGCATTTATCCATCTCCCCAGTAGACGAGAAACCAGTTCACTGAACTCGATATTCCAACTTGGACTCGTAATGACCTTCTTATTAGGATATTGCCAGCACTTTTCGTAATGGCCATCTGATTAGGATCATCGCCAGCTCTTTTGGGCTCTGAAACGAGGTCCAACTGCACATCCGGGAATTCCAATCAGAATCCAACGGTTAAATACCCTAGCGTGTCAATTTTCTTATGAGCCTGCTCTTCGCCAGAATGTATTGTATTTGTAGCAAAAAATGCAAAGACACGACGACAACCGCACGCAGCCCTCTCTCCCACATTCCCCCGCACGTACCGACCACTCACACACTCTCCCCTCTCTGCACACACACGAACACTTGTCACACACTCGCGTCATAGGTTTTTTTTTTCACTGCTTCCACACTTTTTTTTACCGTAGAATTGGGTGGAATTGTGCAATTCTTTTACCTTTGAACAGATAATCGATGTTGGGAAAAGGCGTTAGTTGGTTTTCCAACGGATTCCAAATAGATTGAACCGATTTTTCGCCGTCGTCGTCGTCGTCACACGCCGGCCACGAAAACTTCACGAGCGACGGCAGCAGAGTGATCCCCCAAATTGGTGGAACTGCTGCCTGTCGCTGGCGCTGCTGCTTGTTCTCCGCTCTGCCGGCTGCGACGTCGACTGCGGCGAGTGTGCAAGAGGAACGCGCCAAAACAAGCTGATCAGAAGCGCCAAAAACTGCAACAACCACACGGCGGCCGAGTGTTGTAGTTGTTGGTAGCTCAACTGACATTTCCAGAGGGAGAGCGCGGCAGAGCGGCGGAGAGAATGAGAGCGGACGATTCTCCCGCGCGAAGCAGCCGCACAAAGCGAAGGAATGCGTAGGGAAGAGCGAGAGGGAGAGCTAACTCCGCTGGTGGCAGGCTTCGCATTTTATTGAATGGAGTCTGCAATTGGAGCCTGCCATAAAAAAAATGGGGACGCCAGCCACCAGACTCCAATTGGATGGGGGTAAACTGTTAAACAGCTGACAGCGCTGCCAGCAGGGCGGAAAAAGAACGGTTTAAGATCGAAGTTTACAAAAAGTAATAATAAAATAATTATTAAAAATTGTTTACTAAATTTCTCAACCTGACAAAAACAAAATATTTTGGTAGAAAGTTTAAAATTCAATTACTAAAACCAATCAACAACGGCTTAATGCACAACTTAATTCATAGAAGACTTTACCAATAATACCGCAAGGAATCAAGCAAATTTTCCAAAAAATTTAGTACCTTAAAAATCCTTCAATATTTAATTAATTATCATAATTAAGAACTTGCCAAGATATAACCTGCAAAAACACATGATCGCCGCTCTTTCTGATACCTAGGTGGCAGCTCTGCCCGACACCCAAACAAACCCCTGCTACTTTGTTGTTGTCATCGATTACGATTTCATCGTTTTTGGCACCAACTTTGAACGCCTGCCAGGCCGCTAAATTGACTAAAGCCCCAACCGAATCTATATGCAATGGAAAGCGGAAAACCCACAGAATCAGATTCTGCAATGAAACCAAAAATCAGGATAGAAATGGGGAAAATAGGAACATTCTAAGTTGGCGATTTCCCGCGCGCGGGAATGCCGCGCTGCTGACAGAGCACTGACAGCTGAGGCCGAGTTGCGCGCGCAGAGCCGAGGTGGGAGAGCGGCGAGAAAGAGCGAATGAGCGAGATTAAGAGAGCGAACGGCGGCAGAGGAAAAAAATAAAAACGTGAGGCAGCGACGTCGACGTTTTTTCACTGGTAGAATGTGGAATAAAGGGCACGAAAAAACGTTAAAACCAACGGAATCCGTTGGGGAATCCAGTGATCTGCACCTGCTCCCGCACCCGCCCCGCGGCTGGCTGCCAGGTGGCGATCACTCACCTGCTCCTGGGCTCCACTCCACGGAACAGCACGGCCTATAGCAAACACACGCGGCTCGGATCTCAGACTGGGGATGATGATGAAAAAAAATTGCACACACCGCCGCGCCGCGCACATACACCAGCACACACAGCCACGTCCGTCCGCAGTTTCGGTTTTCGGCAGCTTAACCTCCGGCAAGTCAAGGCCAGATCGCAGGGAGTTCTTTATGTCTGTCTGCGGATCAAATGCCCGTGGTCCGGACTCCGGAGTGGTTTTTGGCCGTTTTCAGAGACTCGAACGAAATATTGGCGACGTGCTGCGACAAGAGAGAGCGAGATCGATTGAGCGAGGCCCAGCACTTCCCACTATATCTGGCGTGTTTCAAAACCTAAATATAACGATACTTTTTGCCCAAATATCGAAATCGCGATATTTTTGTCTGAACTTCAAAGTAAAATGTCAAAACAAAGTTTTACATGCTTGGGGTCGAATTCTCGTGTAGAATGTAAAAGTCTATACCGACGATCTGGCACTTTTGGTCGCTGGGACCGAAAAGTCTGGCACTTTTGGTCGCTGGGACCGAAAAGTCTGGCAACGCTGGACGGCGCTGCCAGACTTTTCGGTCCCAGCGACCAAAAGTGCCAGACTTTTCGGTCCCAGCGACCAAAAGTGCCAGATCACCTGGAGAAATGTCGATGCTATCATCAAAATTTGCTGGGGTTGCCAGATCTCTCGCTCGTGTGCATGGTGGTAAACTTGGCTAGTAAAGGAGGCGCGCAGTTTAAATTGGAAAGCGGTTACAGCACATTGTTAAATTATTCTTATTAAATTATATTTTTATATTTTTCAGCTTCACTGCACATATATTTAAAACACTTTTTTCTGTAATTTGCAATAAAAGCAAGATCGCCGAATATATTATATTTTTTTTAACGTTTTTTCTGATTTTAAGACTGCGACATACATATTTATTTTAAAAAGTTTTGAAAATGTAAATTTTAAGAATTCTTTTAATTTGTTTTTTTTTTTAACATATTTTTCACTTTTTGTATTAAACAATTTTTGAATTGCCTATCATCATGATGGTCATAATTATTTTTAACCGAATCTTTTATTTTATATTTAATTGATTTGTTGTTATTATGGCAGGACCTTTATAAAATTGCAACTTATTCAAGTAAGTTTATTCAATAAATGCCATAACTTTATTTGAAAAACACATACACATATTTTGATGGTATTTGTTTTGTTTATTTTTTGTTATTCACTTTAAATGATTACTGAATAAATATATTCCTTAGTTTTTATCATAATTTTAGTATTATTAATTTATATACTTTTATTTTTATGTGTTATTACTTCTCATATTTTGAGGTATATCAAAATAATTTAATTTTAATTCACATTTCGTTTTTGGTATCTTTTAACAGATTTTCAGATCATGCACTTTTTTATTTATTTTATATTTTATATATTATTATTTTATTTTATTTTTTATATTATTATTCTTACTTACACCACACCTTTGATAGTAATAACCATTTTGTGAGAGCTTCGGCAGCTCCGTTGGTGCCTTGGCGGGCTCGAAAATGCAAATAAAAGAAAGTGACCGATAATTAACAATTCAACCGAATTGAGCACACACGGAAAGTGCTTTGGCAGCTTTTCGGCAAAGTAAAAGCCAACAAAAAAGAATAACCGCCAAACGCAGCAGAAAAACCTCTTTCACAGCAACGCCGCGGTAATGACAAAACTCCAATCGCCACTCTCCTTCATCACTTCTCATTCGTCTTCTTCTGTGTTTTCGTTTCCATATTTATTGCGATTTTTGTTTTGATATCATTAATTTACGTGTTTCAAACTTAAGAAAAATCACTAAGCCAGCTGTATATAACGATTTGCTGCCTATAAGGGCGACTGCTTGAATCCACGGGCCGCGTAATCAGAGGGAGCCGAACGATCGGAGACCTTGGGATATCCCTCATCTCCGGGTACGCACTGCTTGCGGGAGGAAATCACACGCCAGCCACCCTTGCGGGTCCAATCCTAAGAGAAGAGAATATGTTTATTTTAACGATCACTTAAGATTTTTTAGAGAAACTTAACCAGAATGGACCCTTAATAGAAGGATCTCCGGGATATAAGAAAACATTAATAGCCATTCTAGGCTTAAATTGGTCTCCCAAAGTACCTCCCTAGCCAAAATAAGCTGCATTTACTCACATTCTGATTGTACTTGAAGTAGTAGGCACCGGCGTAGATTCCGGTGAGAGCCAGGAGCGCCTTTCCGGTCCAGAAGCGCACCGTGTACGCACGCTGGAAGCCCTGAAATGCAGCAACCAACAGTTACTCCTTTGGATCCGCCTCCAATCAAGCATTTCAGCCCGTTTTTGGCTTGATTACATAAGCGGGCTCAGCGGGTAAACTCACCAGGACAGGCGTCAATATGTTGCAGACCTTGTCCAGCGGGGCGCGATAGAAACGCTTAATGGGGTTGTTCAGCTCCAGCTCCAGGGCGGGCACCTTGCGCGGCCCGTGATGCAGCTCCTGGTCCTTTAGCCACTGCTTGCGCCAGGCGCGCTCGTCGGGCGACATGCCAATCAGGCGCTCCCGCTCGCGCACCATGCGGCCCGCAATGGCCATCGGCTTCACGCCGCCCGTATCCGAGGCACCACCAGCCACCATTTTCAGCTAATTGTTTCTGGGACTCTGCGGAAACTGTTGTTAAAAACGGCAACAAATTGTATAATTTTACCAGGCACCGTGCAATGGAAAAACAGAACAGCTGTTTTGGTAGTGTGACCGTTGGTTGGTTGGAGAGAGATGCTCAGTTTTTAGCTAGTTTTTTTTTGCTAAAATTAATATTAGAGAGAAGAAATATATTAAAAATATTTAAAATTGTTGCTATTTTTTAATGAGCATTTTAGTATTTTAATTAATAAAAGAAAGTGATTTCATTGACCAACCTGTTTGCAAGGCTAAGGGCTGCAATTCTGTTGCATTAAAAAGTTGTTTTTTTAGAAACTTAGTTATTTTATTAAATTTATTTATATTAAATCCCGTCTGTACATAATTTAAAATATTTTTTGTTGTTAAATAAAATAGCCAGATCCTTCATAAAGCAGTCAAATTGGCAGCACTGTCACAGAAATCGATATCGTCTACAGAACTTATCGCGTTATCGGCTATCGGTGGTTCACATGTTTTGCGGCGTGCGTTGAAAATAGTTTTTATTAAAAATAAAGAATTCGCGCGAATTAAGGCATGGACATAGACGAGCTGTTTGACTGCTTCGACGAGGTGGCCCCGGAGAGCCTGCAGCCTCCTCCACCGGCGTTCAGCAAGGAGGCGAAGCCAGCGCTGGACAGTGGCGACACCAAAGAAGTGAAGAAGGCGAGCAAACGCCAAGCAAAGGAAAAACATGAGGCAAAAGACGCGAAGGCCGACGACAAAGAGGAGACCGAGGAAGAGCCCACAAAGCGCTCAAAGCAGGAGGAAATGGAGGAAATGGAGGAAGAGTCGAAGGAGGAGGTAGAGGCGGAAGATGAGGATGAGGAAGCAGAGCCCAAGCTCGAGTTGGAAGACTCGGCGGACCTAGAGGCCTTGCGCACGCGCATTGTGACCCACCTGCTGGAGTCACCAGAGTCGTGCACCCACGAGGTGGCCGTCCATCCCGACCAGGAGTACATACCCCTGCAGCCGTTCAGCGGTGTGCCGGCCAAGGAATACCCTTTTGTGCTCGATCCCTTTCAGCACCAGGCGATCCTGTGCATTGACAACAGGCAGAGCGTCCTGGTCTCCGCCCACACGTCGGCAGGCAAGACCGTGGTGGCCGAGTATGCCATTGCCAAGTCGCTGGCCGCCAAGCAGCGCGTGATCTACACCACGCCCATCAAGGCTCTGTCCAACCAGAAGTTCCGCGAGTTCACCGAGGAGTTTGAGGACGTTGGCCTGGTCACCGGCGACGTTACCATCAATCCATCAGCCTCTTGCCTGATCATGACCACTGAGATTCTGCGGAACATGCTTTACCGCGGCAGCGAGATCATGCGCGAAGTGGGTTGGGTCATCTTCGATGAGATTCACTACATGCGTGACAAGGAGCGCGGTGTCGTCTGGGAGGAGACGCTCATTCTGCTGCCGGACAATGTGCGCTATGTCTTCCTCTCGGCCACCATTCCGAATGCCCGCCAGTTCGCCGAGTGGGTTTGTCACTTGCACAAGCAGCCGTGTCATGTCGTCTACACCGATTACCGGCCCACTCCGCTCCAGCACTACATGTTCCCAGCCGGTGGCGATGGCATCCATCTCATTGTCGACGAGAAGGGGCAGTTCAAGGAGGACAACTTCACCACAGCCATGGCGGTGCTGGCTACTGCGGGTGAGTAGAGAAATTAACATTTCTCTGATTGCCATTACTTTAATTTAAATTCCTGCTCCGCCAGGTGAGGCTGCCAAGGGCGATCAGAAGGGACGCAAGGGCGGCATGAGGGGCACGAATGCGGGACAGACGAACATCTTCAAGATCGTCAAGATGATCATGGAGCGCAACTTTGCCCCGGTCATTATTTTCTCGTTCAGCAAAAAGGATTGCGAGATCTATGCGATGCAGATGGCCAAGCTGGACTTTAATTCGCAGGATGAGAAAAAGCTGGTGGATGAGGTGTTCAATAACGCCATGGATGTGCTCACCGAGGAAGATCGCCGCCTGCCCCAGGTGGAGAATGTGCTGCCACTGCTCCGCCGTGGTATAGGCATCCATCATGGCGGCCTGCTGCCCATCCTCAAGGAGACCATTGAGATTCTGTTCGGCGAGGGCCTGATCAAGGCCCTGTTTGCCACCGAAACCTTTGCAATGGGCCTCAACATGCCGGCCAGGACGGTGCTGTTTACAGCTCCCCGAAAGTTCGATGGCAAGGACTTCCGCTGGATCAGCTCCGGCGAGTACATCCAAATGGCGGGACGTGCCGGTCGTCGTGGCCTGGATGACAAGGGCATTGTTATCCTGATGATCGACGAGAAGGTTTCGCCGGCCGTGGGCCGTGACATTGTGCAGGGCAAGGCCGATCCCATCAACTCGGCCTTTCACCTCACCTACAACATGGTGCTGAACCTGCTGCGCGTGGAGGAGATCAATCCGGAATACATGCTGGAGCGGAGTTTCTACCAGTTTCAGAACCAGGCCGCCCTGCCCGGACTGCACGACCAGGTGGAGCAGAAGACGCTCGAGCTGAACAAGCTGAACATCAAGGACGAGCACAATATCGCCTCCTATCACCACATTCGCTCCGAGCTGGATCTCCGCGGCAAACAGTTCCGACAGTGGCTCACCAAGCCGCAGTACTTGCTGCCCTTCCTGCAGCCCGGTCGGCTGGTCAAGGTGGCTGCCGGCTCACAGGAATACGATTGGGGCATCATTCTGAACTTCAAGAAGCAGGACCAAAGCCGCAAGAACCCCTTGAAAAGCGATCCAAGCGTCACCATCGACGTCCTGCTGCACGTGAGCGAAGCGGCCGCCAAGTCTGGCGACACGGAGCCATGCCGTCCCAACGAACGTGGTTGCATGGAGGTGGTTCCGGTGGCCAATACGCTCATCACTCAGATCAGCTCGATCCGCGTGTACTTCCCCAACGACCTGCGCAGTGCTGACAATCGACGGGCCGTGCTTAAGACCATCCAGGAGGCCAAGAAGCGGTTTCCCTTGGGGCCGCCAGTCCTCAACCCGATTGATGACATGAACATCAAGGATCGCGAGTTTCGGGACATTGTGGACGCCATCGCCCAGTTCGAAAAGCGGCTGGAGGAACATCCGCTGCACCAGTCGCCGGAGCTGGAGCGCATTCATCGTCGCTACCAGGACAAGGTGAAGCTGCAGACAGAGCTGGCCAACCTGAAGGCCGAACTGAAGGCTGCCAGGAGCTTGTTGCAAATGGAGGAGCTGAAGCATCGCAAGCGCGTGCTCCGCCGGATGGGTTACTGTAAGCCCGGCGATGTCATCGAGTTCAAGGGCCGCGTGGCCTGCGAACTTAGCTCTGCGGACGAACTCCTTATGACCGAGATGATCTTCAATGGGGTGTTCAACGAACTCACTGCCCCCCAGGCGGTGGCTCTGCTGTCCTGCTTTGTCTGTGACGAGAAATCCACCGAGTCGCCGAAGAGCGCCACCGAGTTATCGGGACCACTGCGCTCTATGCAGGATCTGGCCCGACGCATTGCCAAGGTCTCCACGGAGTGTAAGCTTGATTTGGATGCCGACACATATGTGGACAAGTTCAAGCCCTTCCTGATGGACGTGGTGCTGGCGTGGTGCAAGGGTTCCAGCTTCCTGGCCGTCTGCAAGATGACCGACATCTTCGAGGGTTCCATCATCCGCTGCATGCGCCGGCTGGAAGAGCTGTTGCGGCAGATGTGCCAGGCCTCCAAGACCATCGGCAACACGGACCTGGAAAATAAGTTTTCGGAGGGCATACGTCTGCTCAAACGCGATATAGTATTCGCAGCGTCGTTGTATCTGTAGGACCTTAGAGATATCATGTTAATATGGACTTATCCCTATCCCCCACAATCTGTCGGAGTCACCATGAAGGAAGAGACCGGCGAACCATTTAAATACACTCGTAAGCAAAGTAGAATGTTGGACAAACTTTAGTGTAAGTGACAGTCCCACCATGGATTGTTGAAAAAGTGAAAATACTTTGTTTATTTTTTATTTTTATCTGACAACCGAAAACTCAGAATAAATAAGAACCCTCAGGGTTACCAAAAAGGACCCTTTTCAAATTAATTTGTGTGCGTTTTTTTTTGCCAGAAATCACAGAAGACAAGTAAACGGAATTACAGACCGTTTTGCCTTCATCAAACTTTAGTAACGAGTGGACTTTTACAGCGGGGTGGTATAATATTTTCATTTTCCTTGGTGAAGGTTAAATCCGTAATCAAATAACCTCTAGAAAACTATAATAATAAATAATAGTGGAAAGTATATCGAGACTAAAATTCCAAATGATATATCGAAAAAATATCGGGCTCAATACATCGAGTGATTACAGAAATATTTGTTTTTTTTTTTTGTTTACTTTGAATGCGTACGAAATGTTAAAATATCGATTTCATCAAATTTATCCGATAAATATTATAATATCGGTACATAATCGATAAATAAATATTCTCTGTTAGGAAAACAGAAAATAAAATAGGCAAAGAAGAGTTTGCATCACCCTTAAAAGACATCACAAGACAGGTTCCCCAGATACATTTATATTATATTATCTTTTATTTCGGGACAAAACACATAAAACTTAACTATAGTTACATATAAAAACATATAAAATGTTAATACAATATGCTTTCGATCATGCAAAAATATGAGATATATACAGAAACTAACTTTTACACGATGTAAATGAAAACAAAGTTATTGGACGGTTCACACTGAATTTGTATGGTCTTTGTTGGCTTATATGCGACACATAAAACATATACAAAATCTAAAAGTAAAATTAAATATATGTAGATGTATATGAAAGGCACACGCGGATGGTGGCACCATTTCCGTTTAGAACTAGGTTTGATCCATCAAAAGACGTTTACAATAATGAAGGCACTTTAGGTATTGCTCTTGATGATGTGTGGGAGTGGCTAAGATCTAAGATTCTATGATAAACTATGAGTTATGGAGTTATGATAAGTTAAATAAGGTATGTTTTAAATAATTTATATATATTTTTGTTTATTTTCTGTCGTTGTTAGTTTACTTAAACTTTTTGTTCTTTTTAAATGATGATTTCATTCGATACAACAGAGAGCAGGGAAAATTGCTTCTGATAGATATAAATATACAAAATTTATGAATTTGTATTCTATGTATCGTCTTAATATTATAGCTTTTAGTTACAGAAGATTGCAATATATATCTTCAATATAACCTTTTTCTAGCTAATCTCCTTAAAAAGAGCTTTTTTATATGACCTAAACACTTTTAATATACATATATTTATTAATAGTTATTTTATATGTACACTTAAAGGCCAATTCTAAGGCTATGGAATGTCATTGATATGGATTTGTATTCGTTGGGTTATCGAACTTAAGAACAAACTTAAAGAGAACTTAAGAAACTTAAGAAAATTGGTTTCTAAAAATTACAACTCAAAACTGAGATCTTAAAGATCTGTTTAAAAACATCTTAAAACATAAACTTAAAATATATTTAATGCAAAAAATTAGTTTAATTGGTTTCCCAGAAAGATCTGTAAAATAAATAAGTAAAATATTTAATAAGGTTTTCAATGAAACTTTCGTTTTATTGATTAACAAGTTATACAAAAAGTGAACCTACCTGCTTTGTTACTTCCTGGTTCCAGGCTGTGTGATTGGACGATTCGGCTTACTCCCTAAGCGCATCCCGCGCTTAGAGAGCTGTTACTTAGACGGATGTCTGCGGCACACCCTCCACCAGCTGAGTGCGTCTTGGCTGCGCCGCCGGCTGCGAGCTCAACGTAGCCGTCGTGGTGTGAGTGGTGCTCCGGGCGGAGGGCACTGGCGTGGTGCTTCGACTGCTGCCGGAGACACTGGCCGCGGCTGGGACCCGTTTCGCTGGCTCTGCCTGGAGCTGGGGTACCGGGGTGCTGGAGAGCGGCTGCAACAGACGCTTCTCCTCCACTGGTCCCGCAGCCTTGGCCGCTGAGCCGTTGCCATTTCCAATTGGCTGGGATCGCGGCGTCGCTGCTCGCTCATGGGACTTAACCAGGCTGCCGTTGGTCTCCTTCAGCGAGATGCCCGACTTGAGGGAAGCCTGGCTGCTGGACTTTTGGGTCATGGCCAGCGAACTGGGTGAGCGCAGCGAGGTGGTGTCCGTGTGAGCCTTGCTGGCCAGGGTCTTGGAGGATGGCGAGTCGCGGTACTCGTAGATGTTGTCCCTGGAGCGCAGGGCATGGTGGTTGGTCACCATATGGGCATTGTCCACGCCCCTAGCTTCCGGTTCTGGCTCAATGCCCTCGCCGTTTATGAAGACATCCTCGTCGTAGAAGCGATCAGATTGTCTATGGAATTATAATTTATAAATTAATTCATATAACTAAAATTTAGGTGTAGATATTTAGGTTTATCTTCAGGGATAATGGCTCTTCTATTCCCTTTTTTCCCAACTCACCGCTTGGCATTGCGCCACATGATGCAACAGATGACCACCAGCACGATGAGGAAGAAACAGGTCACCGACATGCTCCAGAAGGCGATCTGCAGCGGCTCCTTGGGCTCCCACCAGTACTCCGTGGTGGGTGGATATGTGGGCACCAGGACACCAATCACCGTGGGCAGGTACTGGGTCCAGAAGGCACACTCCGTCTGCCGGTAGTTGAGCAGGATGGAGGAATTGAAAGTGGTGTTGATGTTTAGGTAGCGAATCTCGCCCTGATAGGCTCGCTGAAAGTGCATGCCCAGCACCTGTTGGGGCGTCGGATTGCTGGAAAGGGGGTTTGTCCAATTAAGTAAATAATACCAAGAGGAATCTCTCCAGGACTCACCCGTATCTGGCAAAGTTCGAATAGGTCTGCATAAAGAAGTGGCTCATGTTGCGATCGTTGTCCGTCCACATGTTGCGCTGCAAGTGCTCCTTTTTGGGGAAGAACTCGGTGTCCAAGAAGGGAGCACCGGTGAGGAAGTATCGTTCGATGTCGTGCGGATACTTGCGCCACTGAGGCAGGTTCAGGGCCTCGACTGTGGTGTTCAAGACGTACATGTACACCGGTACCTTCTGCTCCAGCATCAGCTTGACCATTTGGTCCACCGGTGCACGGTAGTACAGGTCGCTCAGCATGTTCACGTACTGATCCCGGATGATGGTGTTATTATTGGGATCCGGCCAAAACGTATACATATACTTGATGGCCTCGTACACACCGTTCGGGTTCAGCGTGTAGTTGTAGCGGAAGACGTGCTCACGTATCTTCTGGTCGAAGAAGCGTCCATCCAGCTCGTAGTACGGGCTCAGCGACTCGTTTTGGGCCACAAAAAAGGCCGCCTCCTGTGTGGTCACGCCCGTCATGTACTGAATGTTCCGATTGAACTTGCCGGAGCGGATCAGGGTTTCGGGCGTTTGGGTGAGGAACCGCCAATCCCGCTCCCGCCAGCCCTCATACCAGTCGTCGCCGGGCAGCGTGAAGTTGTGGTCCAGCACGGGTCCCCATGGAAAACTGCCCACCTGGGGGGCAAACTCGGCGTTACCCAGCTCGTAGAAGCTACGGCCAGTTCGTAGGCAGTTCACCAGCTTCCACGACGACTCTATGGAGCAGCCGAGCAGCTGGCCAAGGACTCGGCTCGTATTCATAGCCCTGTACTTGTCCTGGATCAGGGCCCAGTCCGCCAGCGCTGATCCCGACTGGGCAATCACTCGCTTCACGATATTTCGCGTCCTTGGCGCCACCATCAGCAGACCGGCGGAGGCTCCACCCGCGCCAGGGCCAAAGAGCGTGATGGAATCCCGGTCTCCATTAAAGAACTCAATGTTGTCGTGGACCCAACGCAGGGCCATAGCCTGGTCCAGGATGCCGTAGTTACCGGGCGAGTTCTCATCACCCGTGGAGAGGAATCCCAGGGCACCCAGGCGGTAGTTCAGCGTGACCACCACAACGTCGTAGAAGGAGGCCAACACGTGACCCTGGAACAGGTTGGAAGCTCCGCGGATGAACTCTCCGCCATGAATGTACACCATAACTGGATACTTTTGGGCCACTCCAGCTCCAGTCTTCAAAGAAAAGAAAGATAATAAATTCCAACATAATCTTGGATCTTATTAACAAAATCCAACTCACCTTGGGCGAATACACATTCAAGTAGAGGCAATCCTCGTCCATGTCCATCACACCCTTGGTGGCTCCCGTATATCGCACGGGTTGCGGACAAGCGGGTCCGAAATCCACCGCCTGGAGCAGCTGCCAACCACGATGAATGCGGGGCGGCTTGAAACGACCCTCAAAGGTGGGCGGCAGGGCATAGGGTATGCCCAGGAAGGCGGAGCATTCGCCCATCACACGGTCCACCGTGGAATGGTAGGGACGGTAAAAGGACTTGGGATCAGGATTGTCATACATGTACACCTTGAAGCCCTGCACCTGACCATAGTTGGTGGTCACAAACACGTCCCTCTCCAGGGTCAACGAGTCACGACGCTGCTTACCCTGCAGGTCCTCACGCCAACCGGCCAAGACTCCCGGGAACTGGGTCCGTGCATTGGGATCGTTCTGCGGAAAAGGGAAAGCGGAGACGAGACCATCATTAGCACCATTCCATGGATGAAAAACTGGGGACAGTGAGCCGATCGGCGAATGGGAAACATGTGTAATTGATTAAGTCGCCTTTGGCTCCACTTGCGACGGCATGAAAACTCAATTAAGATTATTGCTTTGATATTGGAGCGATCTGATGATCGGGGCGAACTTCCCATCGCTCAATGACTGGTCATTGTTTGTATATAGATCGCCCCCGGTCCAGTTCTTAACCATAGATGACCGATTTTTGTGTCAAAGAATTTAATTAATTAAGCGCAAGTTGGGGCTTAGGTGAACAGATCAAAGCCATTTAAAGCAAATGACTTTAGACAAATAAAATCAACCTGATACAGGAAATGATTTTCTGTTTTGTTAGAAACTTATAATTTCCTCTTACCGGATCAAATCGAAAACGATCCTCGTTCGGCATACCCTGCGGATATTGTCCGGGTGGATTTCTTCCTGGATAGTTGGCACCAAAGCCATTGGGCTGATAATGGCCATATCGGCGATCGTTGAACGTGTAAGTTCTGAAAGGAAGTGACTTGAGTAATCAAAATTGATAAGACGCGATGTTTGCCCTGACTCACCTGTAGTCTGGATCACCTGGATTGGGCCAATGATAGTCAACACCGGGACGTGAATAAAATCTGGGATCCCTTGTCTGAGCCTCGGCAAATTGGCCAAGACAGGCGCAGATTAAGAGGGGAAAAGCCAGAAGCCAACTAAACTTGTCGCGATATTTTAATATGTGCATCATGGCGATCTAAAGAAAATATTCAAATTAATTTCGAATTAATACAAGAAATTAGAAAAATATATTTTAAATATAATCTTGTCATTCCTCAAAGTATATTTGCTATTCGATTTGAAAAATTTATAAGAAATTGCTGACTAATCTGTTCCATAAGTCCCTCTGGGTTTTAAATTAAATAAATTCTCAAATATGCTTTACAGTTTCAGAAATGTTTCAGATCTCAGCTATGGTTCTCCAAACAAACATTCAACTCCATAAATGTATAAACAAACAGAATAAAAACAGATCTCGGCTCTGAGTACGAGTAAGAGTGATCAAACTGGTTTTTCATTACGTTGTTTCGCTGAATTTTCTTGACTCTCCGGCATTAGAAAAAGCCGAGAGACCGAGTCAAACCCGTTTGAATGTGTTGGCTCAAAAAAAATGCGCTAAAAATAAGTTACAGCACAAAGTGCGACTCCAATTTGGTGGCAATGTGATCGGGAGTTGCTCGAATGGAGCGATTACGTGTGAGTGTGCATTGTCTGGGGCGCTGGGTATCGGCGTCAATGGGTTAATTGCAGCAATGAAGGCGAAAGGTCATCGGTGTAAATTGGAACAAACGCGAAGGGAAAACTAGGGTATCAAAAAAAAAGGGGGATGTAGAAGTTTCAACAAGTTCAAGGGTTTCTGGTTAATGTCCGAGCACTGATTGAAATTCACTATATAATTTTTGTTTGTCCATTTTCCAGATGTCAAGTTTTAGGCTATGGGTCTTACTGTTTATATTATATTTTGTTGATTTTTTTATATTTTGTAGATTTGAGCAATAAGAATTTGAGAGTACGAATAAGGTACTTACTCCCTATCATTCCCACACTTTTTTGAGATATTAATAAAAAAACCAAAATTCTGAAAATAACGTAGAAATAAATAATAACTAGTAACAAGAAAGGAAGCTAACTTCGGCACGCCGAAGTTTGTATACCCTTGCAGATTGGTTTCGATGTTTATATTATAGATTTAAATGCTGAAAACACTCACAAAACAGAGTTTCCTTACATTTTACCTATACTTATTATGTTTACAGTTTGACAGTTACAGTTTTACAATCCCAGTTTTACATTTTCTCTACATCTACCGATCGGTTTATATGGTAGCTATATGATATAGTTGTTCGATTTTTATGAAATTTATACCATAATTCTAGAATAATAAAAAAAGCTTATATCTCAGAGTAGATAAACATACATTGAAAAACAACGAAACTATAATTTTTTTCCTATTTATTTCTCGACCGTTCCTATGGCAGCTATATCATATAGTCGTCCGATTTTCATAAAATTTTTACCAAAATTCTGAAACAATATAACATGGCCATATCTATATGATATAGTCGTCCGATCCGGCCCGTTCCGACATATATAGCAGTGAGAGCATATAGAAGACTATATGCAAAGTTTCATTCAGAAAGCTTTAAAACTGAGGGACTAGTTTGCGTAGAAACAGACAGACGGACAGACAGACAGACAGACAGACGGACAGACGGACAGACGGACAGACGGACATGGCTAGATCGACTCGGCTGTTGATGCTGATCAAGAATATATATACTTTATAGGGTCGGAAACGTCTCCTTCACTGCGTTGCAAACTTCTGACTGAAATTATAATACCCTGCAAGGGTATAAAAAAATGGCATTTTGAACCGCCACAGCTTGAAACCAGGTTTAAGAGACTACTGACCACATGAGGCCTCTACTAGTGCAAGCGGGAAATAGGTGGAATGTTGCAATTTTTTTGTTTAACATCACTTAACTTTAGTCAGATAAGATAATATTGTATTCAAATTTACTGAGTATGTCTCTACAATTGTATTTAATTTTGTTTAACTTTAACTGAATTCAGAACTAAGGCTTTGTAAATAAATTTGGTACTTTTAGGTTTCATAGTCTTTGCCATCTGTTGTCTCAAACGGGCAGTAGGACTTGGCTATAAAGTTTATAAACAAATAATACAGAAAAAAATGTAAGTTTTGTACTACTGTTGTACATACATAGAAGTAATAATAAGTAATAATAGGACTGTCACTGTCAGGTATTTCCGGAAGCTCTAACATTTTGGCACGTGTGAAAATGCAACAAAAGAAAAAGTGAGAGAACAGAGACACCTGGTATTTTCAAAGACGGTTAAAATTTGAATTTCACTATTGGCATTTCAATTTCAATGCAGTATCGATGCAACTTTCATGTCGTTACCCCGGTTACAAAACATGCACATATACAATGAGGGTCATTAAAATATGATACCATATAATTGTATTTCTTAAATTAATAGCAATTGGTTTTATTCTAATATCTCTAAAAAAATATTGTGAATTAATAACTGAAGAGTTTAAAAAAAAAAAAAACATTTAACAAAGCTTCGAAAAGTGTTCTCAATTTAAAGGTTCCGCTGTAAGAAGTGCATTTACAAAGTTTATTTATTTTAAATCTTTTTTTTTTTAATATTAAAAAATCGTACAGTCTGTACTGAAGAGTAAATCAGGGTAATATAAGTTTAAGATAATTATATAAATTTCATTTTATTTGCTGAACTATAATTTATTCAACTGATGGCAACCCAATAGTTTTAAAATCCAAAGTACATTATGTATATTATATTTTTTTTTATTAGGTTAATGATTTAAATGCCGAGATATTTGCATTGAGTCTTCTTTGATGCTATCATCTTGACTGCGACTGTATGCTAACTGGCACAAGGACTCACACAGATACGAGACCCCTGTCGCCGCTGTGTGAGTGCGGTGCATTAACCTGCTTGCGGACGCCTCAAGTTACTCCTCGATTGCTGAACCCTCCAAAAGGGGTTCTTATTAATTTACGGAAGTGCAAACGCCTGCACAAAAAATGCGCCAAGCTTAGTTTCCAAACTCGAGGAGACTCGAGGCTGGGAACTTTCATATCGAATTTCGTGTCGAAATTTCGTTTGTTTTCGTTATGTTTGTAGCTGGGTGATTCATGGATTCGTAGTACAAGTTTTTAGATTATTTTCTTTATTTTTCGCAATCACCGAAGCAAACAATAAAACGCAACGATAACGCTGAAAGTGAAGCGCAGGTATGAATGCTTCTATGTAGTGTGCGTTTTTGTATCTGTGTGTTGGCCCACTGCACAGGTGTTGCTGTTTTTGCTGCTGGCTACACGGTAAGATATTTGGGGTAGTATTTTTTTTTAGATGAGATATCTTTATCATATTGTTTAAGGATTGTTTTATTCTATTTTGGAAAAATATCAATAGGTTTTTAGACACTTATTAAGGAAAGTCACTTGGTTTTCAGTTTAGATCATTTATTTAAACCATCTGAATACTGAATATATTTTTCTCTGTACTTTAATCTCACTACTTTTTACAGTTATGCTCCAATTGATGACGTTGCCGTGGCAACTTGTTGCGGCTTCTAGCCTTCATTTCACTATCTAATCGCGATTTTCCAACCATTACCATTATGTTTTCAATGTTTCACTCACAAAATAACTTTCTTAGCCAACGCCCCGAAAAAGGTAGCAAAATATGGGAACAAAAAAAAAACAACAACATACAACAAGCGAGAAAAAACGTAACGCAGCTGAAATGACCGTTTTTGAGTCACAGGCCCAGGTAGACCAGGTAGCGTAATAACGTCAAAACGACGGCTCACGCACACACAGAACTCGCCCGCCGCTTTGTTAACACTCACACACTCAGGTGGCTGGCTGTTACCAACGCTCTCTCACACAGATACACCTGTACTTGTCGCTGTATGGAGCGCGCGCAGCTCGGAACGCTCGTAAAAAACAATCCGACTCTCTCGAACGCTACCGCTGAACTGAGGCCACAAACCAAACTCGATTCCAAGCGAGGCACATACCATATAGCGGGCCAACAGATGCCGGGCTGTGGGCACGTCCACTCTATCTACGTACAGTGGTGCTCAAAATAGTAGGAGTGCCTTTGCGCAGCTACCTTCAACCCCTTTCGAAAAAAATATTAATATAAATATTTTATATTAATATTTTAAACACCACAAATTAATTTAATGTAACAATTTATTAATTTAAAAAATATTTAAAAGGAAAATTTACTTTAACTAGTAATTTCTGTAAAATTTACGATAACATAAAGTTAACGTTTTTTAGATATTGGAATCGGATTACTAAAAATAATGAGACATTTTAAGGTAATTAATTAGGAATTTACCCTGTATTAATGAGACTTTTTAAGTTACTTAATAGGAAATTATATTATTTATTTCGGCAATTTAAACTGTATTTATTTAAAGCATTCTAAACTAGTAATGTCTGTAAAATTAATGATAAAATTAAGAATAAGACAAGTTTGTTAGATATATAATTAATCAGAAAATCAGAAAAATAAGTTAATTATTTGTATTATTTAATCTGGTATTAACTTTCCCAAGTTTCTATAATTTTCATTTTCAATTTTAAACAAAAAACCGACAAGCTTGTTTTTTGAAATGTGAAAAAAACACAGTTTACTCATTGTTTTATTGATGTTTATTTCATACCATCAGTAGATTCATCTGGTACATGTTTATTTCTTCATTTAACAATTTTATTAATCCAATTTTAGCAATTTAAACTCAAGGTAAAGTCCATATTGGGATTATTAATTCCATTACTATGTCGATACCGAAAAGTTAAGTGGTTCGACCAATTAAACACTGGATACAGTGAACGAGAACCTTTGCATTTCGCATTAAATAAAATTTAAAAATATTAAAAATAACAAATTTTAAAAACATGAATATTTGAGCATTTTGTATTGGTAAAACTTTATGGTAATTTTTATTATTATTATCAAGTTTAAGGATATCCCAAGTTCACTCTCTTAAAATTAAACTAATCTCCTTTCCGACATAATTTAAAACCTCTAAGCAGCTTCCGTTCTTACGACTAATGGGTTTTCTTTTTGCATGACAAAACCCCAAATGTGCTTTGCATAATTTCCAATAAATTTCTATTAGAAGTATACATATTCCTCGCCGGCAAGAAGAAGGGTCGTGATTCACCGAGCTCAGGCGCAATTGGAGATCAGTTCACATTTTGACCCCGACTTATTGAGCGGTCCCGTTCGTAGTTGGGCGTAGCTGCTAATTTTAATTATGAGCAAAGACGAACGACGACGACGACGAAGCTTCCGATGTCAGAGATGCGGGAAGCAATTAAAGCACTTGGACGTGGACACGCTTTGCTTACAATGTTGACCCTTTCTTGATTAATGAAGTGCTTAAGTCAATTAGGCTAAAGGAAAACTGAAATTAACTATCAAGAAGGGGTGGATTTGGGCGATCGTAAAATAATGCTTTGAGAAAAATATCAATCTTTGATTGGGCGTTGAGTTACTCCTTAAGTTTACCAGTTTAAACTTAAATATAAATTTTTTAATTTAAAATATTTATTAATATATTTATCATTTAAAAAGACACTGATCTACAAATATATATTAATATTTTAAATTATAAAATAATAATAAAAAAAGAAAGTAATGTATCTTTGTTAATAATTATGGTACATAAGTAGTAATTTTCATGTGACTCAAAAAAAGTTTTTCTATTTCAAAAAGAAAACTATATTAATAAATATTATAAGAATTTAATGAACCATTTCCTTGACTTAAATTTTAATCTTAAGTCCAATTTCCGCAATTTTTTAAAATAATTATAACTGATTAACTTTTGAATGTTTTTCAAATGCTTTTTTAAAAATGTTGCGCCACCAAACGTCCAACATTGACCTATCGGACAGTGGGTAATCGAAAGCACTGGCATCGATAGCAATAATCGTAATCGACTCCTGCAGCTGTTTACTATTCCGAGAAAAAACCAGAGAAAAACACAAATTTTGGAAGGACTCGCAGGACTGACTGCGGATCAAGTCTCGACGGAATATTTCATCGAACATCTGCAGCCGAGCCATGGAGCCGCCATCGACGGGCGGGATTGCGTCAGGTGCCGGCAACCACTCGACGCACAAGTTCCATCCCTGCGACGAGGCGGTAATAGCCACCAACGACGATGCCAGTGACTGCAAGCGCTGTGCGGTGCGCCTGGGCTACTGGAAGGACGACTACATTGGGTACTTTGTCCGCAACCAGGAGCGGAAGGCGCCGGAGATTAATCGCGGCTACTTTGCCCGCGTCAAGGGCGTGGAGATGTGCGTCGAGAAGTTCCTGAAGGTCAGTTTGGGCAGGCTGCGCCGCTGCAACGGTCATTCGAGAGTGGCAGGGGGGTGGACGGGCGCCCAGCTGTCTGGCACGTGCCTAGGTCAAGTGCCAAGGCGGAGACCGCGACCACGAAAGCCATCGCGTCCTGTTGCACCGCACCCCAAGGCCACTGGCATGCGCATGTCCGTGGTGGTGTGGATGGCCTTTCTGCTATTACCCTAATCCATGTCCATCTTTTCTGTGTGTTTTTGCAGAAAACGTCTGGCAACTGCCAGATCATCAATTTGGGCTGCGGCTTCGACACGCTCTACTTCCGTCTGAGGGACACCGCCCACCAGGTGAAGAACTTCATCGAGCTGGACTTCCCCACGGTCACTGCCCGCAAATGCTACACAATCAAACGCAACAAGGCCCTGCTGGCCAAGATCCACGACGAGGACGGCGAGGTGCGGCTGAGCCCCACGGATCTGCATGGGCCCAGCTATCACCTGATGGGCGTCGACCTGCGTAACCTCGACGAGGTGGACAATAAGCTACAGCAGGCCGAAGTGGACTTCTCCCTGCCCACCATTTTCCTCGCCGAGTGCGTGCTCGTCTATATTGAGGCGCAAAACTGTCGGAATCTGCTCAAATGGATAGCGCAAAAGTTCCAGGCCGCCGTCTTTGTCAACTATGAGCAGGTAGGATGTACAGGTGTTCCAGGAGAGAGCCAAGTTTCGACCAAAAATATCCCTCATTTCCTTAGGTAAACATGAACGATCGTTTCGGCGAGGTGATGCTCAACAATCTGCGTGGACGCGGATGCAGTCTGGCCGGCGTGGAGTCCTGCCTGTCGCTGGACACGCAGCGAAACCGCTTCAAGGACAGCGGCTGGAGCGGTGCCCGGGCCTGGGACATGGTGCAGGTGTACGAAAGTATCTCGGCGGCCGAGCGACAGCGCATCGAGCGACTGGAGATGCTCGACGAGGGTGAGCTGCTGCTGCAGCTCTTCCAGCACTACTGCCTGGTGGTGGCCTGGCTGGGCGTGGCCTTCCAGGATATAGATATCACGTGCGTGCCAGTGTAAAAATTCGTGTCTGACTTGCGGGTGGCAAAGGATTTTCCTCGATATTAAACAATATTCTTTCTTTTTCCTTTATTTCTAACGCAGTGTGGAGGAGCTGATGTCCTCGTTGAACATTGATTAAGAGGGAACCAGTGGATCCTGTACTGTCTGGAGGAAGGTTATGCCAAAAGTTTTTTGCTTCTCAACGTGTTAAACTTAACAAAAACTTGAAAAAAAAGGATTATGAAAACATATTTAAATAATTAACCTACACACAGACTCACTCATTCATTGATTTACTTGTAAACTGTTTTTTATTTCTCCTTAAGCCTTTTCTCTTGTTAAATTATTTATATCCTAATTGCGTGGTTTTCATCCAGTTCTTACATTTGCTATTTTTACAATCAATCGTACGTTCATTCCCCATTTTTGTGTGCATTGAAAAAAATGTAAATGTATTTTGAAATTAATTAAAACAAAACGTAATTGGAAAACTCGAAGACAACTTGTTTATTAATCATGGACAAGTGTGTTGTAAAGGGAGTTACAGATAAGTACTTTAAGTTTGTCTATAAAACATGATCTTAACTAAGAATTCGGATGCTATTAAAGGAAAGTAGAGATCAAATGTTGTTTCTTTTTTGTTTGTTTTAATTGTAGAAATTATAGACCTTTCAGAAATATAAAATAAAAGTTTAGAATTAGGGTACATGGAGCCTACTAACCTTCCTCTTTGCTGGATTTTGCCATTTCACGAGTTCTGAAAGTTAAGGAAATATTAAATTTTTAAATATCAAAATATATAGATTTTAATAATAGAATATCTATACAGTTCGAAAAAATGTCTGTCACCCGATTTCAACCCGAAAAGCTTTCAATTGCGGACCTTTTACGACATCATTAACAGTTAAAATGCTGAGAATTCGCGATATTCCTCGCGAAACTAGCAAAACTAATGCGAAAAGTCCAAATCTTTGTCCGTTTTGAATATCTTTAGCAGACATTTTTCGGATACCCCCGCTTATGTGTAAAAACTTTGACTTACATGGCCCGCAGTTCCTCCAGCGTAGGCACAGGTACGCGCGATGATTCGCTTTCATCCTCCATATACGCCTCGTCTGGATGCTTTTTCAACTTATGTGAGCGACAGTTGAGGTTGTTAGTGAATCCCTTGCCGCAGTATTTGCAGACATACGGCCGTAGACCCGTGTGGCTGAGCAGATGTAGCTTCAGGGCTGTGGAATTCTTGCAGCCCGAACCGCAAATTTCGCACGTGAACCTTCGCTCATCCATATGCACGTACTTGTGTTTGTTGAGAATGGCACGGGTCTGCAGCATCTTACCGCAAATTTTGCATTTAAATCTGGGCTCTCCATGCGTCTCAAGGTGCACCTAGAGAGAAAATTCATTTGATATTGAAGGAATAACTTGTCTGGGAGGAGACCTACCCGAAGTCTGGCCTTGTTCTTGAATGCAGCATCGCATACCGTACATTTGCAGGGCTTGGCATCCGTGTGCACCAGCTTGTGTTCCGCCAGCAAGGTGGAGGTCTTCAGTCCTTTGCCACAGCAGTCGCAAACGAATCGCTTGGGAGCGCCGTGCATCTCGTGCTTGTGCGTTCGCAGGGCCACGTTGGAAATGAAGGATTCGTTGCACTGCTCGCAGGCATATCTGTTGCTAATATAGGGGCCGCCTGTTGGTGAAGATGGCATTGCTGTGGCTTCCAAATCAGATTGTTCCAAGGTCGCTGTATCTTTCCTCTTGGCCACCTTTCGGCGTGGGTTTCCAACACCCTTTGGCCGGCCACGTTTCCGTTTTACAGGTTGAGGCGAATGCACGACCTTCTCATCCATATCATCATACTGTTCTTCTTCCGCTTCTGGTTCGGTCCAGCTGAGCTCAATCTTTATGTCCGGGGATATCCGCTCGTCGTCATCCGAGCTGAAGTCATCTTGGTATTCCTGATCCCGATCGGGTTTGCTGGATGTAGACGATAGCCCGTATTCTTGGCGCAGAGCTTCGACATCCACATTATCATCTGGCTCCGAGTGGCGCAGCAGCTCAAAGATGGCCTGTACCTTGTTGACGCTGTCCGAAAAGGTGACAAGCTGTTTAATAACCGAGAAGCACTCCTCGCACAGCATACTGCCCAGTTCTGGCTCCTCAAAGGTCATCTGCGTCAAGCCAGGATCAGGTATCAATAACCGGCAACGTTAAGTAGGGATTAGGCGGCTTACCTCCACATCAAAACACTTGCTTATAATGGAAACCATGTCCTGGTCCCGCACCTTAATGCGGCCATCGTCGCGGGCGCACAGCCGGCACCAGTAGAGCCATTCGTTCTTGGGAATGCCCATAACTGGAGTGTCAAATAGCCAAACTCAAGGTAAAGTTCTTGTTTCCACGAAAATTGTTTATAATTCGAATGTTGCCGAAAGATGCAGCTGATGAGTAGAGTGCCCCTGTTCTGGCAGTGTGACCAGAGTCAAGCAGCAACTTAAAACCTTAAAAATAGCTGTGCACTATGGGACCATTTAAGTGTTTGCGTGGCAAAATAATAATTAATATAATTTTACGAGAATAATTTTAATAAACCAAATATTTACAAGTTTTTAGAAGAAATTAAAATGGGATTTTGCTAAAAAAATTAAACAAACCAAAAAAAGTTTTCACTTTTAAATTAAAAGTTTTAATTACAGATGAAAGTTTTTCATTTTCAACAAATTTTATTTTAAATTAAAAACAAGGAATGATTTCATGTATGTTATATTAATAGAAATGTTGTTCTTAAGATACTAGGAGTCCGTCTCCACAACATCTTACTCAACTTCCATCTCTTCTCTCCAATTGTCGATGCCATAGTACGCTTTTAGAGCCAATTCATCGTCCAGCGTGGGTTCGCCTAGCACCAGCGGACCCAACTGCTTGTCCATGACGACCATCTGCCAGAACTCCTTGAGGTTCTTTGCCCGCACAGCGACCTTAAGCTCGTCTGCAAACTTTTCGTACTCGAGGAACGCATTGAAGTCCACGCAGCTCTCTCGGTACAGACTAATAAGCTCGCCCAGCTCTTTGCTATTGAGTTTCTTACGTTCCAGTAGAGTGAAAACGAGAACACGCACCTGGGCGGCAAGGGCCTGGAAGCGAGCATCCTTCTGGGTGGCATTTGTGATGGAGCGAACGCTGGCCAGAATGCGGGTAAAGTCCTGAACGGGATTAGACAAACCCACACCGTCGCTGGGCATGGGGATCTCCTTCTCTGGTGGTTCCTGTTTAACGGCCTCTCCGTTTTCAGCCTGCTCCTTGGCCTTAAGCTTCTCTAGCCATTCGCGACTGTAGCGCATGGGGAAGAGCTTCTTCACGGTAGCTGCCGCCTGCTTGGACTTCTCCTCCAGCGGCTCAGGGACTCGCCAAAATACATCTGAAAATTTCTTGTCCTTCACCATCTGAGCGAACATGTCGGCATCCTTCTTAGCTTGATCGTCCTTCTTCTTGCTCGATTGATCGTCCTTCTTCTTGCTCGATTGATCGTCCTCCTTCTTGCTCGATTGATCGTCCTCCTTCTTGATCACTTTCCACTCCAGGATGTCCATCACGTTTTGCTCAAAGATGCTGGGCAGCCCGTCGAATGGCAGCAGATCGTTCTGGGGCCATGACCGCGGCTGCTGCGTGTCTCGCAGTGAGCACTCCAGATCCGTGCTGTCGATCAGCCGGTCGATGGCCTGAAGCTGCTCCTCACTGCTCTCCGATTTGGCGGTTCGCAGAGCTGGGAAGTCCCAAAAGTGATGCTGGGCCGTGTAGGACACCTCCAGCATGTTGAGTGTGGCCGGATTAGAGTCGTCCGCCAAACGGGGCAGAAGCACCACCATCCGCGGAGTATTAAACTTGGAGCTGTAGATTTTCCAGCAAAGAATAGCCCGATCCGAGGCAATCAAGGCGCGTACCAGAGCGTCCAGTTTGTTGGCAGAGGCAGTGTTCCCCTTTTGGTGTACCAACAGGTACAAGGAATCTCCGCAAAAGTACTCATCCGGGACAGCGTCGCGCTTGATAAATCCGAAGAAGTGCAGGCCCGGCGGATGGGGCTCTTTTGGTTCCAGTAGGGCGTCGTCATAGGGCACCGGGGTCCCGCCCAGCATGTAACCGGTTACCAAATCCTCCGGCTTCGGCGTCACCTCAGTGCCCTTGATGAAATGCCGTGTCTCGCGGGAGACCACCTCGTTGTCCTCCCCCCAGACCTTTTTTAGCTTTACGGACGTCTGGTTCTTCATGGCGATCACGCCCTGCAGGTTAATGCTGATCTTGCTGCCAATATGCAGCTTGGCATTCCACGACCAGGGTCGCCTGTTGGTCACCTTGAAGACGGTGCGCAGGGCCTCCTTGAAGTTGCACAGTGTGGCGTTGCAGCGGGACACGAGGCTGAGAGCGTACTTCTGGTTCTCCAGCTCCACCGGGCTGCACTTACGCGAGAAATTGAAAATGGCCTGAGGCTGACCGCTCTCGGCGCCGTCTATGTACGATATGTTGTGGGTGCTGTGGGGCGTACATATATAGAAGGACTACATACAGCGGTGGCTATCGAGCTACATACCCCACAATCAATTCAATATCGGCGTTGAACAGTGTGTCGGTGATTGTGTTGAACTTCGCGTAGTCCTGCGGAAAGGAATTGAAATCGAAGAGCAAAAGGATCCTCCGTCTGGCGGGCTTAAATCTGCATGGAACGGTTTTTCAATAAGGTGGACTTGACCATGTCCTGAATTGTTTCACTCACACCAAAGCCTCTTCTTGCAGCTTTAAGGCCACTTTCAGTCCATCCAGCCACTGTCCCTCCTCACACGCTGTTTTGTTTACAAACTTGAAAAAATCTAGGAGAAGATTCCAAGTGCACAGTTGGATTTTCTCATATTGCACCACATTTGGCGCCTTCAAATCTTTCTCACGGCTATCGCAGCCCACCAGCACAAAGGATACTAGATCCTTCTTGTCGCACACAATCTGGGATAACAGAAATTAGCACCGTAAAGGAAGCTATAGATGGAGCTTACACACCTTTTCCTTGATAATCTCCGACGCACATTTCACAGATTTTAGTTTTACATCCTCGGCGGCACAGTTGCGCACATCTAGCACAATAATTAGGCACTCCTAGGGAACAACAGATTTTAAGCTTTCTAAAGAAAACAAATATGTACTATATTTACCTTGTTAGAAGCCATCAATTAGTTTATTTGGGGAAATATTGTGATTTGAATTGCGACCGGCGCAGAAATTTCACAACAGTATGACCTTTGAACGGAAAGTGGTAAATACCATTCACGAATGGTCATGCTGACCTCGCGTTGCCAACTGCCAACAGTATTGCCTGGCAACACTCTAACCGTTAAATTTGAATAGATTTTACAATTAATAAAAAATAATTGCTTTTTAATATATATAAAATCCTGGGTGTCGCCAAAAATTTATATTTTTGTAAAAAAAACGAATTAATTTTTTTTTAATATTTTCCATTTTTATTTCTCCCAGCTGTTTTATATATTTTTACCGTAAATTGTAATACTTTATAGCTTCTCATACTCCTGCAGCTTTTCCAAGTACTTTGCATTTTGGCTCAAGTGGTTAAAGATTAAATTCGTGTCCAAAACATTTTCCGCAGGACCGCCGTATTCCGCTGGCAGGCAGTCGTAGCCCACCATTTCGCGCAGCTTGCTGAGATGTCGTCCGTCGTGGGTGAATATCTTAAAAAAAAAATAAATAAAAATATTAATTTCTATCAAGTTTTGGTTCAAATTGCCTACCCTTTCCTTGAACTCCTTGTTCATAAAGGGCATAAAGAGCGTGGAGGTGATGTGCATGAGGAAGCCGCGCTGTATGATGTGAACGATGCGTTGACTGAAGGGCAGGACTCCGTTTTTTTCATTCACCACCTTCATAAAGGATGGCGAAAACTGTCGCAGAAAATTCCTGGTTGTTCTGTTTTGTGTGAGGAAGTAATTTAAAAAATAAAAAATATCTGTAATATAACAAGATACCCTAAAACTTAGAGTAAATGAGTTCCCTATGTTTTACATATAGACGCACCCTTGTAGGTCACAGATGACCGTTATACCGTTCTCCTGGACGCGCGGCAGGAGCAGCAGCGACTCGAAGATCAAATCGTCAATCTCCACAAGGCTTTGCAAGTAGTCTGGGTAGTCCTGAAATCCGTCCACTGTCTTGAAGACCACCAGCACTCGTCCGTTGCGATCCACGTGTGGCATCACATAGCGGCAGTGGGTGCCGTAGAAGAGCTGGCGGTAATGCTCGATGGGGTGCCTAGCCACCCAGGTTGGGTGACGTCTCTTGAACTCGTAGTAGGCATGGATCGCCTGGTAGGCCTTGATAGTGTCCCAGTGCGTATAGTGCAGGAACTTGGTCAGCAGCGTGTCCTCCGTGCCCACTCGTAGCTCGTCGCACTCTGAAACAGTTGATCCTGAGTTGTAGGGATCTGAGATCTGGCACACAATTGCTTACTCTCCACCAGCTGCCTGAGTTGTTTGATTTTGAAGATCTGCTCGGCCGTGTGCTCCACCCGGGTGGTGAGGAAAAGCATTTTGTTTTGGAATTTTTACAAACTGTCTATCGAGAATCTGTCTGATTAGCTTTGCAACGGCCGAGGTTTCACTTTTCAAATCCAACCCGCTTACACGATCCGCACTCACAGCGCGACCGTCACTCACTGACTAAGGCAGCCATGAAGTCTGTTTTGGTGCAGACTGTTTATTAGCTTTATAACCGGCGCGTGCCCAAAATTCGAATGGTTGCCAATCACTTAGAAATACAAATACTATATATATCGAAATCGTCTTGTCAACTTGAACTTGGCTGTCTGAGTGTGTGTTTGTTCAAATTTGTTTATTAAAACTTACATACTTGGGTCTGAAAATGAGTTATGTAAATAGAAACAGCAGATAAAAGGTATATACATATATTTAAAAACATTATAGATAGATATAGAGATCATTCTACCCACATTATTATGTAGAAATTTCTTTCGTTAGTTATTAAATCATCATCGTTAATTCAATTACTTACATTGATATAGTAAGACTAGTTTAGTAGTCGTAGAAATATTTTAAGACCCATTTATTTTAGGTTTTACTGTTGAAAAAGTTATTACTTATAAAATGTATGAAACAAAAATATATGTTAATTTATTTAAGCTTTAATAATATACCCAGAATTGAAATCTATCATCAATATCCTTTAACAACTGCAATAACACTTGTTTCATCTAAAATGCTTTCAAAATATAAATGATCGATGATCAATAATCAATAGATATTGGACTTCCGATTGAGGTCTGAGATAGGTACCGAGATGATTGTACTGGATGTACTTATTTACCTTTAAAATGTGCTCTTAGGGTAGGTCACATTCTTAACCTGAAAAGAAGAAATGTAAACAAATATTTCCCTAAAATTATAGTACCCCCAACATGGTCGTAACCATGTCTGTTTTTTTCTTCAAGTGTCCTGTTGGTGAAACGCTTTAAAGTACCATCTTCAGCAGAGCCATCAAGTTGACCTTACCACGTATCCCGACCACAATTCATTTAACCCGAAAGGCGGCAAGCAAACAGAAGGGCAGCAGGAGGCCAAGAAGAAAAAGTCGACTCGGAAAGTAGTCAACAAAACGCGAAAGGAAACTATAAGTACGATAATTGAAGAAAATGTCAGCTACACACGCTGCTACGTGACTTAATAATGCCCCTTGTCTGTTCATAATAACGGTCACAACGTGTTGCTCCATTCCTACAGCTCCATTCCCGACTTGGGCCATCTTTTTGCCACAGTTTGCCGGAAACTCTACAGTCCCATTTCGTTTTTTCTTGGATTTTTTGTAATTTTCCATTTCATTAAGGCTTATCGATCGATGGGCTAGGAAAAGCAAAGTTGAACCAAGAAAATCTAGATAGTATTTTAATTAGCAAAATGTGATCACATTCAGAGGGAGATGGAGCGAGAGAAGGCAGTTTCCATAAGCGCTTAAAGCGTGACTGTGATGGAAATGTTTAAATTAACATTGCACTATGAATAGCCAATTAATAAGAATTGATTTTTTGCCATCATGATGGCATTGTAAGTGCTCAAATGTACATAGTAATTTGTAATTGTTTATATATTAAGCCATTACTAAATTTGACAAATTACTTCCCTTTTACAATTTATGTTTATATGTATATAAAAAAATTATAAGCTAACAATCAATTTTCGGTTTTGACATGCATAAATGTTGGCAACTTAATTCATTTCACTAATTTCACTGCCTGCTCCCCCCTCTTTGGCGAGTTAGTCAGTAAATAACCACAAAAACTGGTAACTCTTCTTGATTTCAAGCATTTCATTTTATTTAAATTGGTAGTTTTCCCATATTTTTGGCAGTGACTTTTTGTAATTATCCAAAATCTATAAATAATACATTTAATTTGAATGCTGAATAATAAACATTTGGTTTGTGTGGTTGGAAATTCGGTTCTGAGTGGCGATTGTTTTGCATGCTGATTACATTGCGGTTACCTGGATGGGTGGTCCTTGTGACAGTAACCAAAAGATTCATTTAATTTATGCCATAGTTTTGTTTATTAGCAGAATTAACTAATAAAAGTGGGTGGTTTGATTTTTGCAAAGAGATTTAAATGTTTAAATAAACGGATTGTATTTAGGAATCATTTTCAATTCAAAATTATAAGGCTTTAAATAACATTTTTTATTTATTTTACTTTCTTAAAGAAAGTACAATGTAAAAAAGTTAAATGATATATAAAATTTTTATTTTAAACTGTAAAATATAAAAACAATTCTTTGAATAATCTAAATTCGAAGAGTCATCTATAGAAATCGCACTAAATTGGCAAACACGCCCACGTCATCATTGCCAGCAACAAATCACAATGGCACCCACAATTTGCACTTCCTCTCCCCCTTCTCAAGCCCACAATGGAAATAAAGAATATTATTAACGACTGTAGACTATTAGATACCCTTTATAGTGACCGGCTTAGTGCAAAGAATGCACTGTTCACATTCAAATCTTATTTATACATCATTAGAGGGTAAAATCATTTATAGAAATATTATAAAATTACTCAAAAAATATGAAATTTTGTTGTCTCAAGCCACTTCGGTCAACAATATACACTTGTACTCCACTGGGTATCCTCCTGCTCACTCCCAGACATTTGAACATCGCAGACCAAAAACACCAGGACAAGAGAACAAATTACAAGTGTTGTAAAGTGCCATTTTTCAACAGGACGACTGGTCGAGGAGGAGCTAGGGGTCGGCGAACGCAACGTAGAAATAATCATAATGGCCAAGCGCATATTTGAGACGAAATCTTGCGTGGAAATGTTGTAGAAACAATAGCAACGAGCACACAAAAAAACTGCGGGAAAAAAGCAAACAAGAAAAATGTGAGCAAATTTCGCTGGCACAAGAAATGGCCGAGAAAGCAGAGGAAACCAGGGGAAAAAAAAAACTAAACCAAATTCCAATTTGTCAGGAATTTGTTCAATTTTAGTTTTGCGGTGGTCCGGGATGGATGGAAACGATGGAATGACCCCCGAAATTCAACCCACCAGCGACCGACCATCTGCATGCCCCACACGTGCCGCCAAGCAAAAGCTATAAGCATAACGGGGACCACATCACCCCCTACGAGGATCGAGATGCGGGATCTGGGGACCAAGGACTGAGGACTGAGGACCCCCCTCCGGCAGTGGCCATTAAAGAGCTACCACGACAAATCGCACACATTTAACACGCACACAGTGGACCCGGGGCGGGATGCTGTTGGTTGGTGGAAAAACTGCATACTTAACAGGCCCACAAAAAACCAGCAGGGGAAACAGCTGCTCGCAATGGCTCAAACAACGCCGGCAACTGGCCAGGCCAACCGAGTAGCTAGCGATGGGGCCCACAAGGGGTAAATAATTTTCAGACTGAGAAAAGTATAAGACCGTTAAAGGATTACCCAAAGCCATGTACTAAAATTTATTTAAAATTTACCGAACCTCAAGAAAATATATATTTTTCTTTAATGGAGTAATTGTATCTTATAATTGAAATTTTGAAAAAACATACCATAATAGGAATAAAAAGCTTAAACGATAGCCCAAAGAGGGTATAATAATGATTGAGATGCTTAACTATAAATGTCCTAGGAATTCAAAGGTCTGGGGTTCATCATATTATTCTCGATTTTGATTTGCTTTAAGCAAGGTAAACAAATCTTTGCATATTTTAGATTATTTTATGAAATTTCTAATTTATTTTAAATTAATTTTCAACTAAACTATACGAAATCCTTGAACCACATCACGTTGCCATCGCTATACAAAGCCAACAATCAGGTTTCTTTTGCTTGCGACCTCCCCTAATGACATTTGTTTGCCACTGCAGACATGTGCAACTGTCGGATCTGAAATACATAGCTTTCAAAAACTAGTCCGCAGCCTTCCTTATGCCCAGAACCGAAGCTTGCCAATTTTCCTTTTCCACTTTTGGGGTACAGAAAGTTGGCACAGTTTGAGCAGTCATTGCGCCGGACTTAAACGTGGTCTTTTTTTTTGTCATTTCGATTATAATTTTGTATACTGGTGATAATAGAGAACAAAGACTGCCTGAATTTATGCTAAGTGCCATCGAGAACGCTGCCCAGGGCATTTTTTTTTGCCCAAGCAACGACTTACCTCTCGGCACAGTTGATAAATATTTGCCAAAAAGAAAATAGCACAATTCAAAAATCTAAAAGAATACAAAAAAGAAAAATAAAACACCCAGAGCCACTCAATTGCCGTTGTCTTCGCGAGCTGATGGAATAGGAGGTTTTTTGTTATTATCCCCCGGGCAGCATCATATTCCCAACGCCCCCACACACAGACTCCCCCAAATGGATTTGTGGCTGTGTGGGGCTCACGAAATCTGCCGGCACTTGTGCTTCGAGAGTTTTAATTGAATTTTGAGTGGCGTATTTAGGGATTTGTTATTTATAATAGAAAAAGCACACAGCCCGGAGGAGAGCTGTCGAAAATGGCAATGGCACACAGTCCGATTAAATGCAGTGGCCTAAGACGAAATGAAAGCCATTTAAAATATTAAATTTATGAAGTCTGAACTTGAGACTTGAGAAATAAGTATTTTGATAAAACTATTTAAGAAGGTGATATAACAATAGATGAAAAAAGTAGATTTTTAGGTAAAAAAAATAGTTATTTGTGTTAGGATCCTGATTTAGTCAATGGCCGAGGAGCATTAGCATGAGTGGCAGCAGAAGCTGCGGCAGGAGAACTACCTCTCCTTGCTGCCAAGCGGGAGCTCCTAGAGGAAAGGGAGGCCCAGGTCCAGGTGAACTGATTTACGCTCACTATGGCGGAAACCTTGGCTCCCTAGATAAGGCCAGGCTCAAGCGAGAAACTAGCAATTTCGGGCAATCATTAGATCAATATACAACATAATCGTTTGATAAAAAAAGGACATTATCCCTTTCACACAATGAAAAGCTCATCCGCTAGATATTAGCCAATGCCAGAGTCTTTGAACATTTTGTACAAAATTCTTATTAATAAATTTTAATATGAATATTTCCCTTGATATTCCCTCTTCCACATATTAAATTTCAGTAGAAAAAAAGCAAAAAAAAAATCGTATAAAAAAAGCAAATGACGAGTATTATTGTGTGGTTCTCAATGAAAATTGTGTTATAAAAACCAATTTGTTAACGCCATAAAATCTTGACCCGGCGATTCTTTTTTTTTTTTTTGTTTTGTTTTCATTTGATTTCCGTTTTATTGTAGTCGATGACCAATTTGAAGAGCAATATGTGGGGCGAATTGGCCCCAATCAGAGAGGGTTTGAAACCAGTCAACCCGTTCTCTGGTATCCCGGACTGCTGCCACATCGGGAGATGGCTCGAATTTACAGCAGCTATTTACTTTTGGCCAACATTTGCGGCACATGTCGCATGGAGTGGCTCCTGGCTCTGGCTTTGTTTTTTCTTTTACGAGTGCGATTGCGATTGCGAGTGCGAGTGCGAGTGCATTTGCTGTTCATTTCATTTAAATTACCCTGTGGCTGACCTCCTTGTCACAACATGGCGGTTGGCGTCATATTGGAACTGTTTCGTATCCCGCAATCCACAATCGAAATCGAATGCTCATTGACCATTTTTTTATTGCCCATTGTTTTATTCCTTTTTTTTTCAATAGGGGGTTATTGTGGTTTTTTAATCAAGTGGCATGCGAACAAATTTTCGCTAACCAATAGCTCCAAGGGCTGTGTGTGTTCGTCCAAGGGTGTATTTTGTGTGTATGTGCCAACAAAAGGTTGAATAAAATGAAAAGCATTCATTTGGAATGCAATCCTAAACAATTGTATGCAAAATGCAGGCAATATATTGCATTTTCAACTATGTAGTTAAAAGTTTTGTTGAATTAAAAAACATGAAAAAACTCCGAATTAAAGGATGATTGCATATAACGGGTTGCTGTAATTGCACGCACAAATATTTAATGTATACAAAAATATGTATACACAAATAAATACAAAAATTAAAAAAATATGTATAATAAGACTTTCTGTTTCTTACTTAGTGTAGCTTAAATTTAAATATGGTTCACAGTAAAGATATTAAAGTATGACTAACTTTTTTGTATTATTCTGTAAACTTTGATTAAAATTATGCTAATAACTTAATAATAATTTCACGTGCATAATTTTAATTTAACAATTATTGTTATTATGCATATCCTCATTCTCTCGCTGAGCAAAAGACTTCTTTCTTTTCGTACAAAGAGACTTATTAAAAGATCGATTGACTGAAAAAGTCAACTCAAACGGTATTTTCAATCATTTTTGTTTTGTTTTTGGAGTACAGTGATTGTAGCACTGCTCACCCGCTCAATTCACATGAAACTTTATATATGTACATACATAGGCTTATGACTTTTTGAATGGTCAGTCAAGAGCAAACGGTCTGTAAATGACCGAGAACCCAAAAATCTAATCATCGGCAGAGCGTAAACAATATTCAATCGGTTGCTCTTGGACTTTTTGCTCAAAATCTGAGAGAGAAACATTTATTTTGAAGATAATTAAAAACTTCTATAATGTTAATTCTAGCTATTATTGTTAATTTAATTTATTTAAAATGTCTTAATCAGCATGGTAGCTATTTCCTGTCCACTGATTTACCAAAAAACACAAGAAATAGACCTGAACCTCCACATTTCGCTTAGCATATATGGTACAATGCCTCACTTAAAAGTTATTACATATTTTTTTGGCGCAACACACTCCAAATGGGTTGAAAGGCATAAGCATAATACATTTTACGACTGCGTTATATGATGTCTGCCAAAGTATGTAAAATTATTATTTGTCTGACTGGCTGTGTGTTTGCATACTTTGTACTTCTTTCCGCCGCCGCCTGTCGTCAGGCCACGAAGGGAGAGATGTGCGGCGTTTTATTATATTTAAATTACACAAAGCATTAAATATAATTCACTCACTACGCTCCATTTACTAAGGCTATACGAAGGAGCCCAGAAACACACACACACACACACACAAGGCATTACTGTCTGGGCACATAAGTATGCAACAACAAATGCTGCTGAAAATCGCTGTAATACTTTTTCATCAATTATATGATGCGCAAAAATATATATGCTGAGATTTACAATATCAAACATGGCTCACACACACACACACACACACACACACACTGCCAGGCAGGGCTTTGAGCACACGCACACAGAGACACGTACTCCCCGTAGATGTAGATATATGCCGACATGCTCTAGATGGCAAGCGCGTCATACTTTACTACTTACTAAATCCATTACAAAGTATTTACGTAGAAAATTGCTTTATATCTCAGCATATCTCTCAGTCGACGTCATCGTCGTTGTCCTCCGTGTGTGTGTGTGCTCCTGCAGCCAGTAAAAAAGAAAAGAAGGAAATTTAAGTACGTGGGAATAATAGTAGAGGAAAAAACCTTTTTAGTGGCATCGCACTCTCTGAGCCAAATCCACGAAGGAACTCCTAAGGTAGTCCCAATACCCAGCCACCCACCGCCCCCCATCAGCCTCAACTCACCTCACCTCATCATCGGAGAGGCAAAAAGGCTGTGTGCAGCAATTTATGTGATTTTTTCGTAAATGTCAGTGGCAAATAAGAAAATATTAAAATAGATTTGTGCACTCTGAACGCAAAGACAATGGTTTATCAAGTACACTGAGACAAATTTTAACAGAGAAGGAACAAAAAAATTAGTTCAAATTCTTTTTTTTTTATTGGAAATATTTAAAATTGTGACTAAAATGTATTATTTGAATAAATATAAATCTAGAATTTACAATCACAAATAGTATCTGAAGAAATTGTATCTGTTAAGATAAAGATTTGATATTTTGTTAATTATGATTTTTTATTATATACCTTAAAAAGAGTTATTTATAAATTTCAAATTTATTTTACAACCCATTTGTTGGTTTTTTAGCCACACATTTTCTCCCTGTCTATTCAGCTCACAGATGATTTCCATTGCCAAGATGTTGACGGTAAATCACATCCAGCTTTCCTCTATCCCGGCCGGCATACGAGTCATAAAAAAAAAAAATAAAAAAACTAAAGTATGCCAAAAGCCAAAGTAGGATGCTGGCTGCGGAATGTCTGCGTAAGTGTGTGTAATTCATAGCGGATTTGCTTGCGGAGGGGAATTATTCATGCGCACTTGATTGTGCATACAACAATGGATCTGATCGTAATCAGTGTCCCGTCATCATCATCAACTGCTCGAGATACGGTCAAGGAATTTTTCACTAGGTTAAGCTATTATCCTCGAAGAAAAAAGATAAATCTTCCAGAAGTGTGAGCTTTTGTTTTATGTTCTGGGTATTACAAGTAGCGGGAAATATCGTATACTTTATATCGAATTTATCGAAATCTTAAATATCGAAATGAGAATAGCTAAACTTTTGATAACATTTATATTTATTTCTAATATAGAATGTTTCAACTAATTTAAGGCTCTTCTTTGATACATTTAACTTTTAAGAAATGGGTCAGAATTTCAAATAAACATATCTAAAATATCGATCTATATATCGGTATAAGTGTATTAATATTTTTAAAATTTCCTTACAATTACTTAAAAAGGTTAATGTAACGTTAGTTAAATCAATTTGAGGCCTAAGAAACCATCTGCTTTGTCATTCGTATATCTTCTGAAAGTTGAATGCATCCTTGGCGTTCTAATCTCATACAATATAACAATGAAAATAAGTGAAATGAAAATATAACAAATAAATTTGTCGCGCAGCGGTGCAAGAAGGCAAAAGCTGCCTTGAATTGCACTACGAATCACTCTAGCGTGCTATCAATTACTGTGGCAAGTGTTGCACGTGCCACCGACACCGATCCGGTCCGGGAACCGCCACCGACCCGTCGCCCCTTTCCAGGCACCTTGCAAGTCCTTAGTCCCAACATCCAGGCAGGACAGCTTGCTCATCTCATTGTGTTCCTTGTTCCTTGGCATTTGCTCGCCTGGCTTTCCTTTCCAATTTCTCCCACTTTATGCCCAGTATAGCCGGGGAAGAAGACGAGTATATTGTATTCAAGGAAGGCATATCTTTCGAGTTTATAAATAAGTGTTTTTGCCAAGTCTAAAGTATAGATTTCAATCCATAGAAATTGAGACTCTACTATTGTGGCAATGCTTAGAAGACAAGTGCAGCAAGTTGGTTTATAGAGTCTGCATCACCACGGAGGTCTTAAGTAAATTAAGAAACCAATCGAACTTTAACATTATTAGCAAGGTACAGTACAATCCTGTCTCAGAACGTAGACTTGTACTATTGGGGGGTATCTCTTGGTCGGTTGTAACTTGACTTTAACACGCTCTTGGTTTCCTTTTCTAATTTCTTGTCGCACTTTGGCCGTTATCTTGGCTGCTCTAGTCCTTCCTGTAAGTGGCATGAACATCGTTGCATTTTCTTGACAATTTCTCGGCTTTTTTCTGCTGCTCCTCATGCTTTTTGAGTGCTTTCAATTGTTGCACAATTTTTTAATTTGTTGCGTGGCTAAAGAAGCGAAAGAGTTGCCATCCATCGCCAGGGGAATTTTAATCTAAAGTGAGTGGAATGCGAAGAAGCACTTTCCGACACTTGTCGTGTGTGGAATTTAATATTTGTTTAAGGCTCGCCAATTGGTATTTGGACGAATCCTTAGCCCATTCCAGCGCCAATTAAATTGACATTATGTCAGAAATCCTGGATATTTTCGACTCCGATAAATGCATTTAACTAGCCACAAATGAGCACACAAATTTCACATATTTAGCTCACGCAGTCGGATGGCAAACAACGTCATAATAACTCAGTTGGCCACAAAACAAAACAAAACAAACTTCACATGTGTTGTTGTTTGTGTGAATGTGCTAAATGCATACATATGTATATTGGAATTGTTCGGCTCTTGAGTAAATTGCAATTTAATTTTATGCAATTGCCGAAAGGCTTAATACTTAAATAATATCAAAGTATAGCATGTTATTGTCCTTAGGCCTGGTAATATGGCTAATCCCAAATGCGGTTGCTATTATAATTCGGATGTTGGTGTGCACGTCAAAGGATGTGTGTTTTGGGCAAGTAAATGGCTCAAAGCTAAAATACCCTAAGGGTATTCCTTATCATTTTTAATCTTTATAGATTAATTTGTTAATTAAAAACACTTTGCAAATTATTTGAAATACATTGGATCTTTAAAAGTAAATTTAAACCGAGATCAGAACCCACTTAGGGCAATGCCCTGTCCATCCTCAATGTTTTCCTTTCATATTAAATACCAAAATGTAATAAGCATTAAATTTCGTTGCAACCTGCTGCAGGAAAGGGAGAATGCAGACAGCCAGTTGCTATTACAATGCAATTAAAAGCCACAGTCTCAAGATGTTTTAAATTTTGTATGTGCCGAGCAAATGTCTAAAGGCGAGAACATCCCGAAAGGATTAGTGGCGAGGAGGAGGAGGTGCAGCACCAGCTTATGCCGTAAACTTACGATGCGATATGAGCTGGCTCCCAATGTCTGCCATAAAATTACGCTCAAAATGTGGCACGTAATTGCCGGTTCCTCTTAGCCCTTAGTCCTTAGTCCTTTGTCTTGCTGCTCATTTTCTAATTGCCGCCAGTGCCTCCTCGTTTGTATGATTTTAATTAGTATTAGGGTTCTAAGCCGGTGTTTTGATTCTTTAAGCGCTCTCTCTACTTGTACTCGGTAAATAATACCATCCCTTCATCAGCCGGAGATGCCGGGCAATCAAAAGTTAGTAGTAAATGTAAATTAATTTCCTGGTTACGATATGCAGCAATTGCAGTTTCCAGTTTCCAGTCTCAATTATCGCAAACTTGCTGCAGTGCATAAATTTCGAGAAAGCACACACACACTCAGTACCCGGCCGGGGCCAGGAATCAATGATTAATTTTGTGTGGTGTGCAGTTCGATATTAGCAAAACGGGCATTAAGGATGCCGATGCCTGCCTATAATCAAGCCAATTCAGGTGAGCCACTGGATGATCAGCCAGTCCTGTGCTTGCCGATTTCATAAATATTAGTTTTCAATAACCAATCTCGGCTTGGGAATGATTTAAAGATAAAGTCTTGTACCTTCTCCGATGGCTCTTTATTCCTTAAACATTTCTGTGCCTGCCTAATGGAGTGCAACACTTGGGCCCCAAGAACAAGGCAGTGCTCTCACACCGCTATTCCAATTGATAAAAACATGGCTCAAAGAACGCCCAGATCATTAAAAAACGGAATGTGTGACATTTTGTCAGGCATAATAATGGAATTACAATCGCTGGCTTGGCGGCAAACAATCCAGGGGAAATGTGCAAAGTCAGCGCAAAAAAAAAAAAAAAACGGTGGGGCGTCTCTCAAGGAAATGTCAAATCAAATTTATTGACTTTCATTGTTCGACAGAAGGGACGCGGACGCAGTGGCTCCCATCTTCAGTTCCAGCCCGGGCTCATTGAAATGTGAAAAGCCAATGACAGCGGACGACGGGCCAACAATGTGCACCTTCTTTTTTCATTCTGTCTGTCTGTCGCTCGATCATGTCTGGCTTCTACTTGTGGCACTTGTCGATTTGTCCTGCACTTTTCCATTCGTATTTGCGCGCGATTAAAGCGCCGCTTAGCACGTTTGAATGCCTGCCACCCGATTTCAGGATTCCCTGAGACAATCAGAGCGGATTTGCTCGTTTTTTTTTAGTACAGCGTTTTGATGCACTGAGAGGATAAGTTAGATACACATACTGTTTGGAATAAGAGAAGAGTCCTTCTTCCTGTTATAAACATATCATTCGTTGTCACAAAGATTTAATACCTTATAAATAATACTAATATTAATAATATTAAGGTATTCAATATTTAAATGAAACATAAATAGTTTCTTCTCCAAAACTTACCTTACATTTCCATGAATCATTTCATTACCTTAAGCTCTACAGAACTTTTTCTCTCAGTATATTTCCTCGCGATATCCAACAACTCTGCACAATGCCTGGCGGCAGGGCTATAAAAATCATATGCTTCCCTTCATTGCAAGGGTTTGGGCCCCAGGTTTTTTTTCTGCAGCTCTGTCTATAGCTGACTTTCTTTGTGCCCGGCTAAGTTTGACAATTATTTGCATTGTTCACTGAAGTCGTTTGTTCAACATGCACATGAATCGGTAACTACAACATAAGTGAGTCCGTAGCTATAGTTCCCCCAGGGAGGGGCAGCTTAGTTAGGGATTGTCGGGGCGCCCATTGTGCACTGTCCATTGAGTTTGCCGGGTGCTTAGAGTGGGAGTTAATACTGAGATAGACCGAAAAGTGGGTTAAACATTAAATGGTATGGAAAATGTTTGACTCCAAGACAGTGGCTGTAATGCCTGGCTGTGCGATTACAGAGGCTTTGCGAATCGAAGTTGAATTGATATCAGAGGCTTATATTCCTGACTAAGACAGTCATTCCTGGGGTCAAATGAATTAAATCTCTTGTTAATCTGTGCTACTAAAAATAACGCCTAGTTAGCTTCTAAACTATGGTTATGAATGAATGAAATAGGTTACCTATTTTCCCTTCTCCTAAAGGGATGACTGAACAATAGTTCTCGCATTATTTAAGGAAATCACTTTGGTTGTCAGGTTGCCGCAACCAATTTTCCTCACACGAATGTTGGAATGGAAATAAATGTTCTCCGCTTGACCCGAAACCCTGTTGCAGTTGCCATTTGCGATTCCATTCAGGATGGAAAAGGCCTGTTGCCAAAAAAAAAAGGAAGTTGAGTTCATTTTGATCACTTTTTTTTCTGTGCCTGTCCTTCTCTGCCTGCTGAGCTGCCTTTTTAAATGGCTGTTTCCGGTTCCTGTTCCGTTACATTTGACTTGCCTGCACGTAAATTTTGTGCCATTTTGTGCGAAAGAAAATTGGGCAACGGGGCAGCTCCCCCCCGAGCTCGCTCAACTGCCTCACTCATGTCGGCGGTAAATTTTAGTACAATGCATATATAATCTTTTTCACTTATCTTTGCATAGTTTCCCTTTGCTGCAGCAAAACTTTTTACGGTCTGAGGTTAAAAGTAGCGTCATACATTTCCCGCACCTTCACATCCACAGCCACTCGAGATTCGCGGCGCGTTGAGAGCCATGTAATGAATGGAAAGTTGGCGGGGAGCTGCATAGGTTGCGGAGGCTGCGGCGGCTACAACTCCTGTTCATAGGATGTTCGCAATGCTCTTGTTCCTGCAAAAGGTGCAAAGGCGTCGCCGCAATTTTTGCTGAATGGCTTGGTTCAGTTTTGTACTTGTCGACAATCTTGCGACAGATTTATGGGTTAATTATTGTGAATGGTTGGTCCGTGGCACATGCAGGGGCAACCAAGAACGAAATATAATTCGTTTGCATATACTAGCACTGAAAAACTAGTCAGTTTTTGGTAGAATTTCAAGTTACATACATTGATACGATTTTGTTTTTTAATGGTAAGAGATTTCAATCGAATGAGACAACTTTTCTAACGAGTATTCTTCTGCTGATCCTCCAGAGTTTTGCTAAAACCCGATATGGAACAGGGATTCCCATGGCTTAATTCCAACAAGGATGTGGATAACGATCTGGTGATGGATGTCAGTGAGCTGAGCATTTGTATGGATAATTTAACCCATGACGTGTGCAAGTCCACGAAGATCTTAGAGCAACAGTCTCCACCTTTGGGCGGTTACTCTGAAAGTGTTCTACTCGCCAATTTCCGGCTGAGATTCGAGCAGTTAAGCCAAGGAGCGAATGCTAAGGAGAGAGTCCTGATTGAAGCTAGGAGTAACAGGTTGATCCAGCTGTACAAGCAGCTGAAGGATATCGAGCCAAATGAGGCCAAGCGATGTCAGTACATGACGCTATTTTATGAACTCTTTGATTCCGACCGCCTAAAACTTAAATCCAGCAAAAAATTGGAAGTATCGAATAGCTTACAAGTTCAAAGCTTGCGAGAGAGCTTCAAAACCGATTCTAGAAAATTGCAAACAAGGGCAATCTTTACAATTGCTAGTCCAAGGTTTGATTGCTTTAAAGAAAGCACATGTAGTATAACAAATAACAAAAACAATCAGATGAAAATTGAAGATTATAAAAGGATGGAGGAATGCCTATGCCAAAAGGGACTTTCTGAGATTGATAGCCTGCAGAAAATTGAAAAATCCGATCTACAAAATTCCAAAGATTTTCATATTTACAAACCACAAGCAATTGACAAACGTTTAATAGAACTAAAAGACACAGATGATGGAAAAGTACCTGTACATACCTATGCCAATCTGTCGGATTCCTTGAATATTCCAGCTAATGATATCGATGTTCTATCTAAAAAGACTGGTAAATATACCATTTCTTCCGATGACCCTGACATTGGCGTTGACAAATATATTCTAAATTACGATTTGGTTAAAAAGAAATCAATTGGTAAATATACTTTGAAGAACGATGGCCTCGGAGACCTTTCCCATAGAACACCCATATCTTTTCATACATGCAACCATAACTCCTCTGTAAATTCTAATAATTCTTTTTTGGACGAGGAATATGATACGGAAATTGAAGATGTTCAATATTTAGAAAATCAAAAAGCCAATTCAGAAATCATCAAAGCTCCTAGACAGCAATTCGAAACTAATTTACTTATCAAAGAACCCTCCCCTGTGGTGGAAAATGAAAAATCTAAACAGGAAATGCATTCATCCCAAACTGTTAGTAATATTAAGACAACATTTTTAAAGAAAATTAATCAATCTTTGTCGGTCTTGAGCGTAAAAAGTCAACCAGAACCTAAATTTCCTGAAGAAATTGTCAAAGATGTCAAAATCCCCTTGGAAAACCACCCGGATAATTTTGAACATGGAAAATTAATAAAAGAGGTAAGCCATTCGGTAGCTTCTCTACCGAAAAAGGTTCATTGGGAACACCAAAACCACATCATAATAGCTCCGCGAGTTGTTGTTCAACTCTTCAAATCAAATCCCGCCTACAAGAGTGTCCAAGCCCCGAATTTCTACGAGCAAGTCAACCAATTATTCGAGATCATTGGCCTAAGTAACCCGAGCCACCAGTTGCCGTTTCGGGCTCGATCGATTCAGTTGCGATTAGTCAATATCCTGCAACAAATTAAAAGAGGACTACCCAGAAATATAAGCTACTCCGAATGGGTGGCCGAGGTGGGAAAGTACCAGCTGAACCTGCTCCTCAGCCCCGAAGAAATGAGTGCCTACGAATCCTTGTGCCACCAATTAAGAGATGATGAGGGTACCAGTAACCAGTATCCCATGTCCAAAGATTCAAGGTTCAGGGATGCCCTGAGTGGCATGTTGGGCCAGGAGTCGCCGCACCTGAAGGCCTCGTCCGTAACTGGTCGGCTGCGAATACGCTCGCCACATCACCAGGAGAGCGTAGGTGAGTCCTACCTCCTGCTGACTCTGGGTCTCTTGGGTTACCTGTATCGCTCGCTGAAAGATCAGCTGAAGAGGCTTGAGCAGCGGGGAGACACAGGTCTTCACCTCGCTCGAGCCTTGCGAAAGACGCTAAAGACCTTCCGGGATTTCCTCGACCGAAGGAAGAACCAGCCCTGCAGCGTAATCTGCCTGTACTGGCAGACTAGGAAATATCAGTTGCTTCTTCAGTGGCTTCTGGAGGTGCTTACCAAGATCAACCGTGATCGGAGCCAGGCCATAATCGTTTCGCTTTACGCGGAATCGGGTCAAAGAACTGGAGAACACTATAGATTACTTCAGATGTGGCTGTCGGAAGCTAGCAAGCCCCTGGTTTCAAGACTCGCTTGCTGGCTATCGTCGGGTCAGCTCACTGCCTCGGATAACGATGAGTTTATCATCGAGCGCAGCTTGATCTTGGCTCCAGAAGACTTTTGGCAGCAAAGCTATCGACTGGCAGCACCGTTCTCCAAATTGTTCAATAGTCAGCTCGCCGAAACGATGATCAGTGTGGGTAAAACGGTGGCCTACTCTAAAAAGTATTTGAACCGCAATGTGGAGACTCAACTGAATAGCACAGAGCTGAACTCCAAGCTGCTTCATCTGCTTACTCATTTCTACCTGCACGGGGATCAGGAACCCCTCTTCGACTTCCTCCAGAAACTGCACTCGGATGTCTCTGGCAAGGTCCTGAGGTTTCTGCGAAACATGAACATTCCGCCAGAGGACCTTTTCTATCAGATGCACAAGTACTTGATGATCACGGATATGTATTTTTACAGGGAGCTAATGCAGGAACTGGAGGGTCTTCTTAGGGAACCGGCTTCTGCATTTAACATTAAATTGTTCAATATCATGCTACAACATTTGCTACCCAGTCAGAGCGCCGACATATATGTTGATAGAAGCTCAGGCCAGGGAAGCAAATGCTGGTCCTGTTTTCTGCTCCGCTTGAGGTTGCCAGACTATTGGAGAGCTCTTCTGGGTGAGGACATCAAGGAGTACGAGGCCATATATCCCGGCTTGTGGAAATTCCATTATGCCAACTATGTGCTCACCGAAATGATAGCCCGGCGCGATTTGCATTTCAAGGAACGCACCAAAGTCAAGCTTTTCGATTGCATATACCAAGTGGACCAGCTTCTAGACGTCCTTTTTAGTCTTATTCTAGATGCAATGAGTGTTTTGAAGAATTACCTGCTTACGGACTTGTTAGAACCGGCTTACTTCAAGCTAAAGCGGGGCTGTGAAAAGGCCAAATCCCTTGACGATATGCTGAGTGCTAATAGAACCTATTTGCGAACCATTAGGCTGGGATGTTTTCAAACAAAAGGTCTAAGGAGATGTAACATGTATCTGGAGCAACTCTATGATGGCATTATGGACCTAGATTTTTATGAACAAAAGTTCTACAGGATCCTGGAAAACTTTAAGGACTATTTCATTAAATACGGTGGACAAACGTGTGAAAGAAGCCTGTTTCTAATACCAAGCTGTGAGTTGACCGACGGAATGCGCGAGCTTCGCTGGACCTGCCAAAATTCTATGGATGCTCTAATGAAGTTAAGGGAGCAATTCTACATGGCAATGGTTGACCTTTTGTATAGCCTTCACTGGGAGGATCGAGAATCGTTCAGAGAACTGGCTCAGAAGTTGGATCGGAATGGGTATTATGAGCAGATGGATCAAAGATTGCAGTTGGTACAAAGGTTCGAGTTCAAGAGAAAGAGGCAAAGGAGGGCTTTGTAAAGAGATCACAATAAAGGGTTTATATTAATTAAGTGTATTGTATACTTTTATGAACATTTTTAATGGCGAATATTTAAAGCACATGTTTTTATATATTATATTCCTTTAAAAGCTGCAGTCCAATTCTAAAGAAAATCCCTCTGCATCTGCTGTCGTTCAAGGAATAAATGTATTATTCCACATTGACAGTCTCAATCACTTTTAACTCCATTCTAAAGTTATTATTCATTTAGCAAAGGGGATATACATACACGATATACACAAAACCCATTTTTGCCGCTTTGTCTTTATATAAATTGGATTTTAATTGAAATTTAAGAATCGACTAAGCAATGTTTGCATTGTGCAGCAACTGGGAAAGCCTTTTGTTATGCAAATGTCCTTTATGTTGTGGTCCCGTGCGAATTCGGACCGAAGGGGAGCGGCAATCCGAGTGACTGTCAGTTCGTTTAAATTAAAAATAATAATGGAAAATTTACTTTTTGGCTTAAGCTTTGTCCAGATAGAACTTTCAGCTGCTTCGAGTGGAGAACTTCTCGTCGTGTGAATTGTAATTGCTCGGCGCAAATTAAATCAAATTCGGGGGTTTCCCACTTCTCATATTTTTATGAACAACTTATGCCAACACTTTATAACAGCTCTCATCTGCATAACTTAATTTCCAGAGAATCCGCATGGAAATATCTGTCCCCTCGAATCTCTGCCATTGAAATGAACAATGGCGAAAGGATGGCCCAGAGTTGAGCTCCTTTGTTATCTGACAAACACAGCTGGCAGTCATCTCAGAAGTCGTCCACATATCAGCGTCGCAGTTCGGAGCTCCGAGCTGGATGAATTACAAAGCACAACCGGCTTCAAAAAAGAATGTCAAGAAGATAATTGAGCCCAGGCAGCAGGCATTTAATAAACTTGATTCCGGGCGATGCGAAGGAGTGTCACCCCGAAGGGAAGGTTGACATGCGTGCGCTTGGCGACAAAAATAAAAGTTAACATGGTGACTTGCTCGACTGCTGATTAGGGAAATTAATTTGATAGGAAATTGCCCTCGCACGATGCGTTCTTGTTGATAAGCAAACAATTAATTTTGTGCGTTAATAAAGTGAAGAAATAAATCAAATAAATTCCTTTACTTTAACTTAGGGTGTTTTTTTGAAAATATTATAACTTGCTTCTTAAGCAAATTCCTTTTTTGAACTTTCATGTATTAAGGCTATGATAAAAAGCTACGTAACAAACGTTTAGCTTCTCAATTAATTAATGGCTTTGCAATATCGTTGACATTATCTTTGATTCATCAAGCGCATTGTACTTCATGTCAAATTAAACTGTAAAATTTATTATTATGCCCGTTGACATGCTTGAACTGTTCTAGGCAATAAATTCCAATACAAAGTCTCCATTTTGGCTTTCAACATTTCCTCACCGACCTGCCTGCCTCCGCCTCCGACCATTGTTATTGACAATTTGTTGTCAGTTTTTCTCGCCCAAACATGAAGCAATTTATGTGGCCGGCATTGGGAATGGGACTGCAGGCTTTATGAAATACTTCTCATTACTGGGGCCAAAGTCGGGCTGGGCGGGAAACGGCCGGCAACCGATGGCTCGAACATATTTGAACTATTTTCATTTCAATTGCAAACGGTTTGCGCAGAGAAATCAATTGAATTGCCATTTCACATATGAAATGGTCATTTGTCAATGAACAACAATTGGAGGGCGTGGTCGCAGCTGGTCTCGATGGCGGATACTTGATGCTGGGAGCTCGGAGATGGGTTGACTGCCGCACAGTTATGCGGTCAGTCAAAATGGCCGCATAAATATGTCCTTTTCGTCCTGCCAACGATCTTGTGGCCCTCGGTCCTCGCCACTCTGTTTCCCCTCGTTCTGGCTAAATTGTTGGTCGTTATTAAATTTCCGCTGCGTTGAGTTCTCATTTCCGTTCCGATGGCCAATGCAGCTGGCCGTCTCTCTGAATCCTCATCGGATGTTGCCATGTGACATAGATACTCGCATACGTGCATTCTATATACATATACATATATATTTATATATACTTTTCTGGTTCTGGCTGTGTAAACAACAAAGGGATTGCCTTTGCCGCGCACATGGTGCGTATGCGTAATATTCGATTATTATTTTTATTATCATTTTTGAGAGCCTACACAATAATCCTCATTCATCCAGTATTTGTGGTGATCAAAAATTGATTCTACAATTGAAAAGCTTGTTTTGGCTTTTTCAAAAAACACATACCACTATATATATATATGTTTGTGTGAGTGTTTGGCTTTTTAGCCAAATTGAAACTAATTGAAATATATGGTGGAAGGCTGCGACTAGAAGGGAAAGTGGGCAAAACTTTTGCCATAAATTTCAATAAAATGGCATTTTTGGTATTTCCCTTTATTTCGCCTGTAGTTTTGTATGTATGTGCGTGTGTGTGTGTATGTGGCTTGTAAGTTTTATTGGCATTACGTATACGCCACCGCGCCGTGACCCCATTAATTGTTTCGTCAGCATAACTTTACATTATTTTTGAGTGCTCAATGTAATTTCTATACTTATTATTTGATGCTTGACTATATTTCTTAGGTTTTTTTTACAATCGTAAATAGCATATAAGGAAATACTACCCCCTATCACCCAGAATAAAGATTTAGATGGGGTAATTCAACATCTGCCCTTAAAGCTAGTCATTATTTTCTTGTTACATATATTAACTTGCCCGTTTAATTAGACGGAAAAGGCTTCAACAGTTTGGTGCTCCTAAAAGACCATTAAATATTATGGGTTTTAATGAAAATATAATGCAATGCCCATCAAAGGAACTTCCATTCCGCTGTCCCATGGGCCTCTTTTTATTGTTGTTCCTCTTTTGTGGCCGCCGAGAGAAATAAATAAAAGAATTATTCAAAATTATGGGGCCAACACTGGCTGGTGTCCAGCTTAACCCTTGTGTGGGCGCTTCATCTTATTTTCCGCCTTTTTAACAATATACTTAACCCAAGTTTTTATTAAACTCAACCCAGCCACTGCAAAGGGAAATCTTAGGAAACGCATTAAAAGGCGCTAAGTAAATATTAAAATTTCTGTCAGAGACTTGCGTGCGAGTGAAAAGAGGAGGAGGCTTAACCCATTTTATTATTATTATTATTATTTTTTCCCCCTTCCCCCCCTCCGACTAAACAATGCGAGTTAATGGCGTCAGCCGCCGGACAATGCTGGCGGTTACTTCGGGCTGTTTATTTATGCCAGGCGCTAATGGACAGCGCGGAATTGCTAAAAGAGTTTGCTCCGGTGGATATTATTTATTACTGCCGCCATCTCAGAGAACAAAAGATGTAATATTTATTCATTTATTTATTGATTTATGGCCTGGCATTTAAATCAAAATCAAGGCGAGAATGCTGAACATTTTATCAATTTGATATGCCTATTTATTATGATGTTTGTACTTTTCACCGCTCGAGTAGCTCACCCCGCCTCCGATCAAATTTATGCCTTCGCTGACCACAAAAGATTCATCTTCATTTCATCTGTCCAGGGCCCGACTACAATGGCAAAGCCCTCACAATGCACTGAGCGAAATGTATTTGTGTGAAATATTGCCTGCTAAATTGGGATGCTTTAAAGGTGCGACCTTCTTTAGGAAATCCTCTTTAAAATTTGTATTATCTGTTGCAGTTAGTTTTCTTTCTTTTTTATAAATATTTTATTTTAATATTAATTCAATTGTATAAATTATGGTTGAATTAATTCTTTAGTAATTTCTCCTATACTTGTTTACTTATCCTTTGTACTTTAAAAGAGTTTATGAAGTCGCTTTAGTATACTTTGAATTAAATTATATTTAACTGGTTTGTAAAATCACCTAGCTTATAGTTTTCTCCGTGTGTCCTTGATTAGTTGATGACACTTTGGGCAAGGAAACGAGTCCTGAAACTACAATATATATACGCCTCAATGGGTGTGTAGTTCCCCTATCCGCAGCTCGGCCAAGACGATATGTCTCGCTGTGCGGTGCTTGTGGCTAATTTGATAAATATGCACGCGTTTATTCAAATCAATCAGCGTCAGACGGCAGGCGATGGCGGTGACGGAGACAGAGACAGAGGCCCTTTGAAAGGAGAGGACAAGTCATTGGCATCGTCTTCACTTCAGTTCACTTCCCGGGGCTTGGGATTATCTCCACCGCCCCCCCCTGCTGGGTGCATCTTGTGGCATATAAATTTCAGCTGCTTTCTGCCAAGCACACCACCTCCCCCCATCACACACATCTCTCTTTGGAGATTTCATTAATGTGCGGTTAACTATAATGAGCCTGGTATATGGGAAAGCACACCATGGGGAGGCTTTTTGGTTAAGTTGGGCTAACTGAAATCTCTTACGTTGCAAATAGGCTAATTTATTCTAACGGCAATTGTAACTATGCCCAGTTAACGTAACGTTGAAGCGGTCATAACGAGCTAAGAGCACGATTAAGTTTTGAAGAGTCCCTAAAAATACAATTTAAGTGTTTAATAAAAAATATTCATTGTATAAATTGTTGGGACTAGTCTTAAATATTTATTAATAGTGTTCAATATAATGACTTGAACCATGTTTATGATATGTTTAATGTTTTGCTTTAGTGTTTTTTATCGGTAAATTATTTGCTTCATATTTGTAACTTGATTTAAAGGTTGCTACCATTTTTGTGGTGTTACCCCTGTAAATCACAATTGACAATGGAAACATAACCCAATACTTAAATCACACTACTCTGTGGATCAACTGTGGTGCTTGAGGATGCGTGTGAGCATATTCCTAATGAGCTCAGAAATCTTGAAAGCTAACCATAGTTTATGGTATGTAAAAGCTAGCTCTGCTTAGTTTGTATTTACCTACGAGAGGGCGGGCAATCAGCATAAACCCCAAAACGCAATCAAAATGTTAAAATAAACTTAACAAATCCCGAGTAAAGTTTGTTGTTCTTTTTTTTCCGCTGCACATTTTCTCCACCTGTCAGCGGGGAAAATTCGTTCTTCGTGCTTAGTTCGCCCTTTCCGCCACAAACTTTACGTTATTCCCGCTGGAGAAGAGAAACGGGTGGAAACGTTTTCGAAGTTGGTGGGTACGCTGCGTATACGTAATAAATTTCACAATTGCCATAGCAAAACTGTCCGCAAAAGTGTAATTGTAATGTTTGCTCTCCGTACGTCCGCTTATCTCAGTCCTGTGCATGGTCTTAGTTGGAATTTCTTGTATTTGCCAAGCGCTTGGAAATGCAGGCGAGGACAGCTCCTTAATCTATGCTACACGTTTTTCGCCACCAAAAGGGGTTAGTTCTAGTGTGCGTGGAGTCGCCAGTCTTATTTTCAATAGGATGCCAAGTGCTGACATAGGGGTGCAATGATGGGAAGGTTGTTTCAAGGTGTTTGCTTTGAAATTGAGTCTCTTCATTCGATTTAAACAATGCATACACGAGCTAAGTCACTTCAAAAACCATTCCTAGCTATATCACTTGGCATCCCATCGACTCCTCTAAAAAACTGTCTAATAAACGTCAGGCTTACATTTTGATATCCAATATCAATTTGCTTTAATCACGCACTCTGCGACATTCCAGACACTTGCCTCGAAGCGAAATTCATTAAAAAAAAGTCTCTCTGGGATAAAAGGAAAAAAAGTGCTTTCTTTCAATTCATTAAACGGTAGGAAAAAGTTTCAACTGATTTTGACAAGCTAAAGTGTCAAATTACATTACGTTAATTTGGAATTTTGTTAGCGTTTGCTGCATTTTTTTGTTGAAAAGCTAAAGGGAGAAGTATACTATATTAAAGATATAAATCTATAAGCACTGCCTATTTGAGTTTTCAAGTATTAAATTTGTTTATTCATCTACATACCCATACCCATATCCTTACCCATACCCTTACCCATATTCCTTGTTGTGCTCCGCAATTTATTTGCACAGATCCCATTTTTAATTTCCTGACGTTTTGGAGTTTATTAAATTTTATTAGCCGACTACTTTATTGGATTTCAGGCATTGAGGGCACAGGGGGCCGCCTCGTTCAATATTTACAAAGCTTGTTGGGCTGACTTTCATGTACGGCAAAATCAGACCGAGTTCCAAACACTTTTCGATTCGATTCGGACCTTGATCAACATGAGCTTGGGCTTTCAATGGTATTTCCAAGTTTACCAGATAGCTCGGAGTACACATGGATTGCCCCGAATAACCTTTGAGATGTAGCTGACTAATTTTCGCTAATGCAAAGAAAAAGCAGGCGGCAAAGGCAGAGACGTTGTTGGATGGGGATGGTGGCATAAAAAAAAAACTAATAAAATTTACGTTTATCCTTGAAAAGGCACTCGAAAATGCGCGCCTAATGCGCCCCTTCGGATGCCGATGATGTTGATGGCCATGATGATGATGATGATGACGCGAAAGGCAGCTGAGCTTGAGGGACCTTAATATAGACAAGCACAAGACATGCCCCAAAAGACCCCCGACAAGACCTTCCCGGGCCCCCACACCAATCCGAGCTAAAGTGCCATCGAATTTCAATTCAATTTGCGAGGCGAGGCATTCGCTAAGGGTGCGAAAAATTTTCTATAGCATATTTTTGAGCGCCGCGTTTGACTTGAATGAAGAGAGGAGGAGACGGAGGACCTTCGAACGAGGGAGGCGTGGTCCAGTGTATGAGTAATATTTGTGCAAAGGGTTGCCCAGAATCGCTGATATTGATAGTCGCGAGCTGAAGAATAAGTAAGTCCGCTTTGAAGGATTTAGGGTTTCTGCCACGGCTTTCTTAGCACCAGAATTCCTCTCCTTTTCGCCTGTTTCTCTTTATTATATCACGTTCTCAACATAAATGCGTTAAGTGGGGACTTGGGCCAGGGGTCTGGCAATGGGTGGTGCTTGAAGGCGTATTTGAAAAGCGCTTAAATTCAGTTGAGCGTTTTTTCTTATTTATTTATTTTCTCGACACAAAAAACGAAGTCTTAAGAATTGGGTACCATCCTCTCGAATGTGATATGCGTGCGTGTGTGGCGGGCTTTTCTCTTTGTCGGCTTAAAGCCATATGAGCCCTCGGGGCTTTCAATCGTGTTACTCTGGCAGCAATTTTGATGGCACTTGGGCCTGGTTTTAAGATATTCTCCTCTTTCTGCTCATATTGGCAGGACTTATCCTTAGTTTATATCATTAGCCGGCAAAGTGCGACCATGATTGAAAGGATTTCAACCGAGCTCGATCCCTGCAAGCAGGAAAAACACAAAATAGTGAAGGCAAATTGTTCACATTCGGTTTCAATGTGTGAGTTCATAAATTGAAAATATGAAATGGATTTAAATTAGTTAACATGGAATACAAGTGTGCTTTTAAAACACATTTAAAAATAATAAAAATATTTTATTAACTGAAATCACCATTTCCCAGCCGTAATTGACAATTTTATTATTTTATATGCTTACTTTCAGTTTCCATGAACATTTCTCTGGGCTCTACCTATAGCTATATCATCCTTTCTACAGTGCCAGCTGTTCCAGATTTATACGAAAAACTTGCGAGAAACGCGAGCAGCGCGTACTTTTCAATTTGGCCAGAGATTTTTTCGGCTTGGGGTTAGCGAAATGTGTGTTTTAGTGGCTTGGCATTAGCATGTTAGTATGCAGGAAGCTGGGCAGCTGGCCCAAAGGCCTCCAGTGTAAAAACGTTTGCATTGCGTCGTCATCTTGCATAAAAAGAAAACTAACAAAAAATACTATGGAATTGGTGTGTTTTCGACTTTTGGCATTGGAAATTTATGTTCGCACAAAAATGTGGCTACACCTTTTTTAAGTTCTCCTTTACTTTGTAAGCCCTTGTGACATATGGTCTGCAAAAAACAATTTTAAAAGCCCGTATTCTTACCATAAAACGTAGGCTTAAAGAAAATTCGTATTAAAATGTTTTTAGACAAATTTAATTTAGACTGATGTTGCTCTTTTTCAAGCAAAGTCGAATTTTGTCATTTCCAAACTACGTAATATCAAACCATTGCGTAGCTCTTCAATAAAATTTAGCCATTCCACAAATCAGAATCCGCCGCAAAAGTTGTTATGGCCATCAGAGGCGGCCCAAACAATGCCAGTCTTTCAGAGCTCTTGAACGAGTCCCTTTTGAAATCAAATACAAAGAAAGCTGCAATATTATTTATTGTTTTTCTTTGTTTGCTAAGATTCAGCTTATCAGCTTCTCCCTTTGAATGGCTCAAATTGAATTCTATTTTTAGACAAAGTAAATGACAGACACGAGTGAAATCAGAAAATAGAAGGTCATTATTTTTATTCAATAAAAATATTATTGATTTGTTTTTGTTAGTATTGAGTACCTGTGTTTGTTTAGGATTTTTAATTGCAGAGGACTTGAGGCCGAAAGCAACAAAAGGAACTGGTCAATAGACAAATAGCAGCTGTGGTTACGATCGTTTCATTGCCGCTACTTAAATCATTAAACCACTTGCTAACTATTGCTAATTTTCTTGGTATTATTTTCTATTCTGAATGCATTATAATATTTGTATTTTCTATGTTTTAAATCTGTATTTATTTTTATCACTGTCTTATCCAGGCTTCTTTAAGATTTTTTACGTTATACCTTTATCTATTAGCCAAGTCAATTTCGATTATTAGCGGATTCATTTCTATGGCTGTCTCGTCGAAGTTTGTGCAATAAAACCAACTTCTTTATGGGAAGCGGAGAGCACTTTGCCTTTGTAGTAATATCGCTACCATTATCGTCTCATTTTTCTTAGTTTTCCAACATTTTCCCAGAGCCGCATTGGCTGGCGCAAGAGGAGCTCTTTTCGCGCTTCGCCACTTCGACATTAGTTTCGCTTAGTGCGCAAAACTTGACCACATCGAACTGTAGAGAGCGGCGTGTTGGAAAAACAAAAACCACTCGGCAAACTCAAGTTTATTGCCTCGTCCTCCGTCTTCGTCCTGCACACCTCCACTTACCCTTCATCTGGGCGAAAATAACTTTTCTACACACGACTTTGCTGGACACTTTTTTCATATACGTATATATATATATGTATATGTGTGTACGTATATTTATGTATTGAAAAGTTTTTATATTTGCCCAACTGATGTTGGATACAATTTAAAAGAAAAAGTTTTCTCTTAGTTTTCGAAATTTTCTGTAATGTTTGACATGATGGTGAGGAACGGCTTGAAATTGCAAAAATTGTTAACTTGAAATAATATTTTTAAGAAAGTGTTGTTTTTTTTTTCAAAATTAAACCTTTCAAATTTTTAAAATGCAAGTGAAATAAATTATGTTATGCTTTTTGTGACTCTCGCATATTTCCCACGCATTTCTTTTTACAGTTTCGCGTGCCATAATAACAACATTAAATTTTTTAATGCCGCACGCCGGGGAAAAAAAGGGTAACGTAACCCAACCTGGGTGAGCATTATGGCCAAAGCCGAGCGCCCACTGCCCACCCATAGCGGTTTTTTGCATAAAATTCATATTAGGCACAAGGCCAGCAGGGGAAGAAGATATGAAATAAGTACAAAAAAATGAACACGCGCGAAATTTCATTCAAAAATATAATGAAAGAATTATTTATATGAACGAAAGGGAGGGTTTCCAGGAAGAGGAAATATTATATCCTGTGGCTTTACCAACCAAATAAGTAGAGATATAAAAAAAAACATTTTCATGTGGCTTTAAATAGGACGAAACCTGGGTTTTAATTAAAATGTTTGGCAGAATGTTTAAGCAAGCTTAGAAACAATTTCAGTTTGCCTTACTAATTGCTAAATATTTATCATTAAAAATGAAATGCAATTTCACCAAAAAACTCTCAAGAATACAAAAAAAAAAAGGAGAAAAAAAACATTGAAAATTAATTAATGCCAATTTGTAAAAGCAGTGAAATCGAAAACTTTTCTGTTCGTCCCAGCACTTTCATTACTTCGATGGCTTCAAACAAAAATGACCCTAAAAGTGAAAGAAGAAAAAAAATTCTTTTCAACAAAAATTGTTCGTAAAGTTTTTAATAGAAATTACCATTTTGGTCGCTTGGCCGTTTGGTCAAGTGTCAATAATTGGAACCCAAAGGAGAGACCCGTTCCCCAAGAACTCGATCCGTTGCAAAGCCGATTTCCACAGCCCTCATTCATCTCCTTGGACCGTGCCGCGCCGCGTAAGTCGACACTTTTGATTTCAATAAATTCCTGTAATTAGCGCCAGGCGTTCATTTCTCTTCTGGGGCAACATTTTTTTTGCTCTTCAGCTCGTCGGCTCTGCTGTCAAAATATGCAAATTGAATTTGTTTCTTACAGAAACTCACTCAAGTGGAAGTTCTTGGCAACAAAATAAAAGGAGTTGTGCAGGTGAGAGAGTGGGACGAACCTTTATGGCAATATTCGTGTTAAATTAACGCGAATTCGGAAGACCTTTTTTTTCGTTGGGTGCGAGAATTTGGGTTTTCCGTGAAGGTATTTGAATTTAATTTAATTAATGTCCAAAGAGTCCAGGTGAATGAAGGTTTTTCTTCAAATTTGTTTCGATAAATGTAGAAAAGTAATTTTCATTTTAATAAAGAATGTTTTAAACTAACTCAAGAAATAACCTCCATTATATATTTGGTTAAAACGCTTGGTCAGCATTTTCTTTGTGGTTAAAACAATATCTTTATATAAGACAAATCACAGCAACTCTCGCAGCAACTCAAACGAACAACAAAGTAGAAATTACAATAAACAAGAAGAAAAATGCAAAAACCGATGTCAACTACCGTCAACCTACTAAAGAACCCATTGTGCCAGACCATTTTAACCCAAAGCCCTTCGCCGCCATCATTTGCAATATCAAGTCAAAGTTCTGGGTAAATTCCTAAGCAAAAGACAAAGAAAAAGACATGAAAGGAAAAATTATGCCTTTGGCAGTTTTTAAAACATTTTGCTGGCGATTTCCTTTTGGTGTTGTTGCCATTGTGTTTCGTTCTTGCTTGGTTGTATCCTTTTATCGTTGCTATTACTCGCATATTTGTTATAGAATGTTTTCGCCTTCCCTTCTGGATACACTGTCCTTGTTTATTTTTCATTTGAAGCCGGGCGCCCCCCGACCTGCCCAACTTGTTCAGCATATGATCTGCATATGTAGTGCTCTTACCACGTTTATGCCTCACAATTCATGAATTCTTTAATTCGTGAGTTGCAGTAGTTTGGGATTTTTGTAAAAATTAACAAATTTTGAGATTAAATTAAAGATAACATATATGTAGCTTTACATTTTTTTTTTTTTTTAACATTTTTAAAACGTACTTAGCTTAGTTGGAAAAATATTATTTATTTCCTTAACATTTATATTTTTTTAAATAAATAACTGATTATTAAAATGATCTCGTTTTTTACTACCTTATTGAAGTTTTATTGAAGTAAGACCACTATTTGTTATTTATTTATATTTCCTTAACTTTTAAAAAATATCATAAAATCATTTCGTATAAACCCCAAATGTATCTCTCACGCACACCCACACACTCACACATACTGAGTGTTTATCTGTGTGCGAGAGTGCGCGAGGCGGAAATGTACTGAAATGAGAAATTTCCGTTTCTGGTTCCGATGTCGGAAGTAAAACAAACGCCGATAAAACAGGCCCACGTTCGAGTGTGCATGGAAAAAAAAATATACCCGAACGGGAAGACGACTGAAAGGTATAAATGATTGCCACTGATAATAAAGGCAAGCGAAATATTGAAACCAGTTGCATACTTTTCGAAGCGCAGCCAAGAATTTATGATCCATTTTCATGCTGTCGCTCCAAAGGGCATAAATCGAGTCGAGCGAGTCCTCCAGGCTAACGTCTAGGCCTCCAAATGCGTTTCGGCACTCGCTAATGGCACATAAATAACAAGTACTTACTAAAAAGTGACAACACGACCAGAACATCGGGACTGGCTTAGCATGCTAAACAATTAAGAAAATATTTAGTTCAATTATATTATTTATATTATTTAATAATACAAATAAATAAAAATTCAGATTTTCATAAAAATTTACAGAATAAATTTAGTTTAATTTAGAAATTGACTGCTTTAAATGTTATATTTTCTTTGACTAATCAGTATATTGAAAAAAATTTAAACATACAACTTTTTATAGAGCATTTTAAAAATCTTATATTCTTCCATGGTTCCCTAGTGGCTTGGTTTTATGTTTGTTGTTTAGTTAGTTCTCACTGCTGTCGCTTACTACGCACATTAAAATTATGCTTGGCATAATACAGTCCGCACCTAGTGCCATCCTTCGTACACTCAATGGGGCCACACTTTTCTCGTTTCCGGCAGCCATGCACTGCGTAAAAAAAGGTCTTGAAACTATAAAAATATAAAAATGTTTAATTATTGAAATAAATAATTTGGTTCTAGTGGTTTGAAAACCCAAAGAAAAGCTAATTAACACAGAAGTCGTTACCTTATTAATTACATATCATATTTTTAAACTGCTTTTTGAAGGGTTTTACAAAACTCTAGATATTTATAGATTCTACTACTGACTTAAATATTTTTCCAATTAGTACTCCCCTATTTACAGAATTCTTTGGTTAGAACTTTTCAAATATTTTGTCACAGTGTAAAGCACATAAATAAGGGAGAGGCAACGCTTTCCAAATGGTCCAAAGGGCTAGGAACCTGCTACTGCTGCTCGCTTGGACAGTGGACATTGGCAATTACCGTTGCCGCGGTTGTCAGGGTCCCAGAGCTTCCGCTTTTCCTGCTCTTCCAGCTTTTCCCCCTCCAGCATTCTCTCTCGCCTCTCCTCCCCAGGTCGCATTCATAATTCGCCTTGGCCTGCGGTCATGTTTCATAACCCACGCCCCGCCCCGCGCGCCCCTCTTGTTTTGGGGATTATTTGTGGTGGTTTTTGGCTTGCCTTTAGGTATCCCACAAACATTGCGTATACGCAGCGTGTGACAATGCCGAATAACAATAACTGGAAAGTGGGAGGAGGGCGAGAGCTAATGTGTGCTCGCAATAAACAATCAATTTGTTGGAGAGCCTGCTGGAGGTCGCTGCATTTGGTTTATGGTAATTAAATAATAAATACTATGTTACGTGGCTCAAAATTTATGCATTGTGCCGTGGCGTGTCAATTAGTTCAATAAAACATTATGGGTTATTTGGACGGGAAGGAGCAGAGTTTCCAAGTACCCGGAGGAAATCCCATTCACAACTCATCTGGGGGCGAACATTTGCCACTTAACACCCTTACTCTAAGCAGAAGGCAACCTACAAAGTGAGATACATTCATCTGCATTATATTTCTGTTTATATTATATATATATATATATGTATGCCTACTCGCCCTCTGGTGACAAATAACACTAAATTAAAATTTTATTAGGGTCTTTATTGTGTGTCGCTTTACACGACTGCCGAAAGAGAGAAAAAAAGTAAATAAAGCAGGGAGCGAAAAGGGAGATCAAGTGAGAAAAAACGTGGGAATATGTTTTAAATGTTTCAAAAAAAAAAAAAAAAAGAAGAAAATTCTCTGTTTACTGCTGCCTCTCTGTGTGTGTGTGTGTCTGCCTGTTGGGGCCAACAAACAAATGGCAAAACAAAGCGCAAAAAGAGGGACACCGAAAGGAAAGCGAGAATTCCCCAAATTGATTAAAACTTCATAAATTTACATTTTTATCGCTGAGGCAAACAAATGCCACAAGAGGAAAAATAAAAGAGAAATGGAATCGGGGTCTGAAAACGCAACCCCAAAAACGGAAACAGAAAACCAATTCAACATGTAAGAAAACAAAGGGAAAACACCCAGATACCAGCAGACACACACACTCCCGTATGAATATTTACACATGTTTTGGCAGTGCAGCATTTTTCACACTCTGAAAAAGCATTTTTTTTTGTCACCTGTTTTGGGTCTCTAAGCTGATTTGAACCCAAAAGCCAATGAATACGAGGTGGAAGGAAAAGGAGCCTTTTGGGAGCCAGTCCTGGGCTTGGTTTCGTTTGGAAGCGAGTTGGGGGCTTGGCCTTCTCCCAAATGAGAAATAAAAGTAAATTCACATCATCACAAAATATTATTAAGCAATCAACTTCTGTTTTGGGTCTGTACTTTTAGAGGGTGGCCTGTTCTCACACAACCCGCTGATTAAGCGAAAGTGATTGAGTGCCAGGTGAAAGGGGGACATTCCCTGGTACTTTTAAGCTTAATTGAAGCTGTTTAAAGATTTTTAATTTATGCGTTCAAAATAAAAAGAAAAACGTGATGAAAATTAGCATATTTTAACAATGTTGTGGGGAAAAAATAAATGAAATAAATTAAAATCATATTAGAGTACATGAAGTTTCTATAAAAATACTGTGATTTTGTGGTTAGAGTCTTAAAGGTTTAAGTAAATTTGAATTTCAGGATTTCCTGTACTGTACACATTCTTTTTAACGACTACACATGTTGATTTTTTAAGCAAAGAACGAAAAGGCTTGGGAAAATGTTGGCATCGAGTTTCTGGGAAAAACTTGCGAGCTAGGAGTGAACTTTAATGAAAACGTATTTCGTAAACTTATTGCAATGAGGGAAAAGTATACAGTGGAAAATAGGGAGGAGGACTTTTCAGGTGCTCTAATAAAATTAAAAGTCAAAGTCATTAAAAGCCAAGTTGGCTTTCTAACTAAGTTGACGGGTGCGACGCTCACTAAAAAGCTTTCTCAACTTCCCCTTTAATTAGAGTGTGTCTGCCCAAACAAAAGGCTTAAAATATAGTTTTAAGCTTATCAAGACTCGACTGAATGGAGCGATAAGGCTTGGGGGTTATTTCTAAATTTGGAAACAGAAAAAAAAAAGAACAAAGTCAACAGCAATTATCGCCATTTTGTGGAATGCAATTCAAGGAACCGCCATACACACACACACCAATACTCAAGCACACACGCATACACAAGGCAAAAACATGGCGGCAGCAATTACTGTTATTTGGAAAAGTGCCTAAAAAGAAAATATCGAAAGGGTAAAGCCAAACTATTGATACCCTTTTTTATATATTTAAAAATTCATAAAGTTTAGAAAAAAAAAAACATTTTCTTGCTTTTGTTTGCTTTAATTAATTAATAATTTTTTATTAAATTTTATTTTTCCTACAATTCGTTTAGGACAGACTTTTGAAAGTGTGCTCGTTTGAAAGTGAAGAGGCTCGTAGAAGAAATGCAAACAGAATTGGTACAGGGACAAAGTTTTCAATGGATAACGAGACTCTCTCGGCTCTGCACAGTATCGAGCTGTTCCCCCCTTAACTACATAGATTTCGGGCTATTTTTTCGAGGGGGGGTATGCAGGCGACAGGGCAAATATGCAGCCGATGCCCTCTACCCTGGCAAAACAATAACAATGCGCAATGACCCAAAACTAAACACCGAAGACACTCGAAAAAAAGCGAAAAAACAAAAAAATGAATGGAGCGACGGGGCTGCGAAAAAACATTTGCGCCGCGCTTTTCAGTTTTGTTTTCATGGGAGGCTCCTTTTCAAAAAAAAAAAAAAAAGGAGAGGAACGGGAATAGAGCCATATGACGACGTTCATTGCGAACGTTTTTTGATTTTTTTTCCCCATTTTTTCTTTGTTTTTTTAGAGGCACACGGAATGAGCCAAAAGCGGAATGCGTCTATTAGGTTCATTCCAGGTTACTAAAACTCCTTTTTGGTAGATAAGGTGATTCAGAGATATCTTCTTTTGAATTAATTTAGCATTTTAATATTCCAAAAAACTTACTAATATTAAAAATGTCTGTGCTTATTTATTTCGAAAATTCAAAAGTAAACTTTACGTAGTTTGCTTTAAATATTTCTTTAAATATTTTCAAATGCTAATTGTTCGTTCATTATTAAATGTTTTTTGCTCCTTTTATTTTTTAAAAATTACTAAATTCGTGTTAAAATTGGCTGTTTATGTTGTTAAGACATTTTTACTACTAAACTATGTATTTTCACTGAGTTGTCATATGGTTAATCTTTTTGTTTTAAGCATTATGACGCCACTTTTAGTTTTAAAAAAAAACTGTTATGCAAACCAAAATTACAAATTATTTTATTATTATTTATTAGTACTATATCTTAGTTTAGTTATCAAATTTCGCGATTATGAAAATCAGAACGGGCCAGAGACTAAGTGTATATGTGTTCTTGGTGTGTCTGCGCTGTTATAATCAACAATATTTTGAGTACTTTTTGTGTAAAGTTTTGTGATTTTTTTCAGCTCTTGGATTTTTTTTGCGATTTGTTTTTAGTTGTTTTCCTGCCGTTGCTGCTGCTGCTGATGATGATGTTTTTGTTACTTTTGTGTCTGCCACCAAAGTGTAACTTTGACTGTCAGCCACGAGTGGCGGGGGGGTTTTTTTTGCTGCCACTCGTTTTTCAATGAGTTCTGATCGTGTTTTCTTATTTTTTAAGTACCCGCTGATCTGCTAGTGGAATTTTCATGTGCCTTTTTGTTGGCTCTTCATTAGCTGATGAGGGTAATTAACTACTAATAATTAACTGTTAAAGTCTGCACCTAAATTTAATGAAATATTTAGGTTTTTAGGGAGCCCTTATTGGGATTATCCTTTTTTTGTCGTTTACACGAACCATTTTAAGTCTGCATTCTGCTTTTTAAGATAGTTTCCTTTCGTTTCCTTTCGTTTAGTTTTTTTTTTTGCTAGAGTTGTAGAAAAAGTTCTGGCCACAGTTTTTTCATGCTGGTGCGTGTTATCTTGTTAAAGCAAAACTTTAACTTTGCCAACTTGTCTTTACCCTCACGCAGATACTAAATTCTTTATCTGGCTGCACCAACAAATGGCCAGGACTTGGACTTAGGGCTCAGTTGGGCTTTGGTCCCCTGTCTGGCACATATCAAATGCAACATTTGCGCACCAATAGCCTGGCAGTTGCTGGGCACGGTTGAAACGGTTGGAAAAACAACATAAATTTCCACTTAAGTAAGTGTTTAAAAGAAAGATGCAGCCGAGCGAAGACAGCACCAGAAATCTGATAAACGATGTCTGAGGAAATAAGAATAAAAGGGAAAGGGTTGCAACGAAGATTCCACTCCCCACTTGGTCAGCTAAGAGTATAGTGATTTCGTTGAAAGATTTGTGTAGATATGGATTCTTAATTTGAATTTAAATTTTGTGTTCAAAGGCTAGTGTTAACATTCTAGGTGATCCAAAAATCTCTAGGGTCCGAAAACCTCCCCCAGTTGCTAAAAGTAAACAATACAATTTTTTAGATACCACATTTAGTATAACTTTGTATATCTTTTTAAGGGTTTTAAGTTAAAACTTTTAACAAACCCTTGTGATATTTATAGCACCCCCTTGATCTTTTATTTTAAAATTTAAAATTCGTTTTGGTTTTCGTTAGAGAACTCCAGTTTCACTCTGACTTTGCAAATATTTTCCTTATACTCCTCTAACGATCTTTACCTAACCAACCGCTCCTGCATGCCCCTTGTGCAGTCCTTTGCGGAAATATGCAAAAGTGCCAAGACGCTCGGTTTTGAAAGTTTGACGCCACTTACTGGGTCTGGTCTGGTCAAAAATTTGACTTTACGCTGCAGTTGAAGTTTTGGTTGATGGCTGAACTTCTTCGCTTAGCTCGAAAAACAAATAAAGTATGACGGACTCCCGTAGTGGTGGGGTCTCGTTCCACAACGTAATGAGAAGGGTCGAAATGGGACGAGGGGCAGGCCTGCGCCAGGAGCGGCTCCAGGAGCGTAGGAGACCTAACTGACCGGCGAAATAACGACATGGACAAATCCGCAAGTAATCCAATGCGAACTGTTCGAATATTTGGCTAAAACGATAAGCAAGGGGGAGGGAGAGCTGGGAACTGGTGCCCGCAGGCAGCCAAAATACCAGAAAAATGCTTTCTACCTCGACTCCGGGTGCTCCGGTGCTGGCTGGAAGTGAAAAATCAAATGAAAAACTTTCTTGCAGTCAGGTGAAATGGCAGAGCTGCTGCTGCTGCATTTGAACTTTTAGTCTTTTGGCTGCGGGAGTGGGAGTGGGGCTGGGTACTCGGGCTTTCTGCTGAAATGGCAGAAAAAACCCGAGCAAAAGGAGGCGAAGCCAGAAAAGACGGGCAAACATTCCTTGGAGTTGGGTTCCCACTCCGGCAGCCGTAAACCATCGCTCCCGAAATTCCTTGGCGTATTCGCCGGCCTTCTCCGGGCTTCTTCGACTTGGGGGGATTGAGAGTTGTGGCGTGCAAACACATGCGTTAAATGGGCGGCCATTTTGAAAGGTGCTGGGTGTGTGTGTGTGTGTGTGTTTGGGTGTGTGAACTTCCGCTGCAGCAGGCTAAACTTCCGCTGGGGCAGAGAACTGCCAGCGGAGCCCAAACAAAATGAATGTGCGAGCATTTACCTGCGAGGCAGCCGAATCTTGAAGCCATTAAAATGCTTTTAATCAAATTAGTGCAAATATTATCGTATTTAGTATAGAGTTACGACGCACACCTTCTACAGCTGCATGCCGATGGTTGTTTTAGATGGCAGCTTCTCCCCAAAATGGACTCAATCGAGTCTCTGTTCACAGATTGGCAAGGGGCTAATTCATTTAGTTGCTTTAAGGCAAATTAAAATGTAATTAAATGAGCCAAGTCAAGAACAAAGGATTAAGTTTAAGTAAAAATAAATTCGAAAAACAGTGATAATTTGTAACATGTAAAATGTAACTCGAAATAAATAGAATAAATAATATTTATGACTTTAAAGTGCTTGTACTATAGATTTACCTTTATTAATCGTCAACAGTTTTTAACTTTTATCGCATTAATTTATTTTGTTAATCTATTATTAAGGAGAAATTTAATAAGTATGAGCGTAATTACAACGCAGTCTCGATTACATAAGACCCCTATGATTTCTGACTAAGAAAAGAAAGTATCTTATAATTTTTAGTAAATTTTAGAGTACCATAGTAGTTTATTTTATAGATTTTTAAATTTTTTTTATTGAATTCCCTAACATTCACCTTCTTCCACTGTTTATTCCTAACATAAAAAACTAACATTTCCCTGGGCCTTACATTTTTGGGACAATTTCCCATTAAAATGGGATATTCTCGCTTCGACTTCGAAAAAGTCTGAAAAGCTTTTGGCATCTCAGACCGCCCAGAATTGGCTCTCTCATTTCCGTGTTCTCTCTTTCTCTCTCTCTTTCTCTTCCTCGTGACCCAACTTTTTCCCACTGACCTACAACCTCTGCTTCGCTGTTAACATGGCCGATTGCCGCCTTCGATTCCAAGTCTGAAGCTGAGCCGCGTTACGTACTTCAGCAACTGTTGTGATAGGTTGCCGGCTGCATTTGTGCTGCTGCTCTGGACCAAGTTAATAGTGGGCTGTGGGTCAGCCTGTTACCGATGAGTTGGCTTAAAGCGATTGGCAGTATAAATTTAATTGAAAATTAGATTAAGTGCAGAGCTCATCGAGGTTTTTAGGGGCAGCCATATGTTGTCCATAAAATGTTATACGAAAACTTTTGATTCTTAAATACTTTATTTGGCGATAAAATTAAGGGGAGTGGCAATCATATACAAACTAAGAGTGGAGTATTATATATATAGCGAGATTCTAAATTTAATTGCATCATTCATTTTAATAATTTAAATTATATATATAGCTTATTGTTTCAGTTATGCCACTGAGGTTGCTGCGGTTGTTTTGTTTATTTTTCATTTATTTGGGTACAAATAAATATGTTTTTATTAAAATATGCCAAGTTTTCATACGTATTATTGAATTGTGAGACATTTATTTTTATAAAAATATTTTAAATATTTCATATCATATTCAAAGGAAGGATTAATTCAACAAAATACCTTAAACCACAAATGTTGTCATTATAAAAAATATATGAAAAAACATATAGATTATGTTTTAATTTGCTTTAATTCATTTTTTATCAGAATCAGAAATTAAAAAAAAAAACATTAAAGGCTTTATAGAGCTTTTAAAATACATTAAAGCTTCTTACTTATTGAATTTTTTGAATATAAAGTTTACCCATTTCATATATTGTATAAATAAAGTTGTTGGACAATAAATTGCATTAATAATGTTCTTGCAACCTTCGTTTGCATATATGCTTATAATAATATTCAAAACAAAACTCGGGAAAAGTGAAAAGCTCATTAAACACTTGCTAAATCACACTTATGCCCCATTAGAGCTCTAAATAAGCGAAAAATGGTGCAAAAACCCCGCAGCGGGAGCACAGAGCAACGGTGGCTGAAGGAAGGGGGGGTAACAGCTACCCGGAGACCCACAGACCCTGAGACCCTGTCCCGGACTCGGACCCGCAATCCTACCGAATCAAATTCGAGTCTCACGGCGACCAGACTAGACCAGAACTTTGAACCCAACAAATAACCCGCGGCGCGGCAATGCCGGCAAATGGAAATGAGGCGGACGACGGGGTGGGTGGCTTAATGCCAAGGCTGACAAACTAACTCGGCTACTTTAACCCCTGCTGACCAATAAAGCCGCTTGCGTGATGTACAACAACAATGAAAAAGTTTATCCAGCAACACATGTTCAGAACGAAACGGCAAGAGAGACATGGGATGCTGGAGAAGGCTGGAACTGGAATAAAATTAAGCACATTAAAAAATGCTTCGCAAATTTACAAATCTCCGGCAGAGATAAAATGGTCGATTAAGAGGGAGTTGGGCGGAGAACAGAGTAGATTGACCAGAAAAAGGTCAACGACGGGCAAGGGTTGCTGAAAAATGAGCCAGTACAAAGGTTTATGGCCTGCGCCCCGACCTCAATCCCAGATGCACATATTAGATTAGCCCCATCCAACTCGGAGTGAAATCTGCGCAATTACGATTTTTTAGTTTCGAATTTAAGGGGGGAGGTCGACCCTCCTCCTCCTCCTGAAATACCTAACATAGCTGTGGCCTCTCCAACCGAAACCATTTTCCCCGCAAACATTTCCCACACACGAAAGTTTATATGTTGATATTCGTTTGTATATATGTTTGTATGGGTGTGTAAATGTAATACAACTTGATTAAAGACTTCATTAAACTTTTGTTGTTGCTCATAGTTTGGTTGAGCTATATCCTTTGACAGGTCCTTAATCACCAAGAACTTTTATTGAGTGAGAGTAAAAATGAAAGAAAGTATAAATAGATATATTGTTACTATATAGATATACTTTACTTTATATATATACAACAAATTATAATTAAATATACATATGATTTAAAATAAATTAAAGCCTAATAACTTAATCTGGTAAACTTCATTCCTGATCCAAGTGTCACAGAAAAAACTCGAAAAAATACCTCAACCAAGGCAAAATCTCGCCACCAATCACTCCAAGAATCATCCCCAACCAAAATGAAATCGTTTCCCCACCACCGGAAGGAAACACGCGGTGGAAAATCGTATTGCCTGCCTACCCACATCAGCCAAGGGCCCTTCATCATCTCCCCTGTGCACACAAATTACGCGTAATAATTTTATTTGCATGTTTTATTTAATTTTTCATGCCACTCTGATTACAAAATTGAATTGGCAGCTTAGTTTTATGCGCGCAGAGCTACTTGAAGAAGGGCGGTGGCCAGGTGGTGGCTGCCACTCTCCCCACCCTGTTGTCATACAATTAGCAGGGTCGAATGGATATACACGGCTATCCAACTCGGAGCCGGGATCCGTCAAGTTTCTAATGATGTTCGTCCGAAAATTTCCTTGAGTTTCATTTGCTTTGACGTCGACATCGTTTCATTTTACTGATTTTGTTTATTGTTGTTGCTGCTGCTGCTGCCACTGCTGATTCTGCTCCCGATTTTGTTGTTTTTCTGCCCTTCGCCAGTCACCCGAAATTTCATGCTGAATCATTACCAAGGAGAAATTTGTGGGAGGAGCTGGGAGACGGCAACTTAAATGCGCTTAAAATTAAATCTGATTTCATGAATATTGATTGATTGCTTTTACCTTGAATGAAAATCCGCTTCTGTGCTACTTTTTCTCCATGCCCCGTCGTCGCTGGTCCTTCGCCTCCATCTTTACCTGGCCGCACATCCTGTTCCTGGTCTTCTATCTGTGTATTGTTTGGCCTGAATTTTTCATTCCCCGGCATCTTTCCTTTTTTTTCGGTAAGTTAAATTAATGAGCTTGAGATGTTGCTGCCCCGCAGCAGCTCCGGCTTTCGTGTTTTCTTTTTCTTCTCCTCCACAGGCATTATGCAAAATAATTTGACCAAAAATAAGTTGATTTAATTGAGTGTGAGGGCGACTTATATAATATTAAATGATGTTCGGGGTGGAACTGGAGGTGAAATCAATAGGATTACGGTTTTTGGAAGCTTGCCACTATTTGGCGTAAATCACTTTAATGAAGGTTAGAAAATTCATCTTTAAGTTCTCTTTAAGGGGGGAAAAATCCCAAATCAGCTCCAGACAGTCAAAGAAATTGGAAAATAAAAGAAAAACTTGTTACCAAAATTCGAAGAAAACAAAACAAAGGCGGAAACGAATTTCCTGTGTTAAAAAACAATAATAAAAACACAGGAAGGACGAACCACAAACAGACAGGGAAACACATGCAAACAAGCTTAGAAGGAGACAGGCCGGCGAGGAGGAATGACAAATACTCGTTGAAGGGAAACAGCTGGAAAACGCACTCGGAAGAAGGTCTTGTGCCTTCACTTGTTTTCCCTTTTCCTTATTCGTTTCCTTTCCCATTCTTTTCCTTACTTTTCTTTTTCTTATATTAAAATTTGATTTCTTTCGGTTCCAGCAGCTGGCATTGCTTCGACGGACACAGCGGCGGGCGAGGTAAAAAATATTTTAGTTGTCTGTGGAAATCAAATTTTCTCTTTTTTATTTTAGCACAGATTTGTGTCCTTTATTTTTGGTTTGCGTTTGTTGTTGCTGTCAGTTTCAGTTCCGCTTTTGGGGGACGCCAACTTTTGACTTCCTGTCAATGGTGACAGCTGCGGCGGTCTAGTGTCCTCTCCTAGACCTTTCCTGCGTTTTTTTTCAATTCGAACTTAAAGATTCTGTCTCTTGGGGTTCACCACTTCAAAGTTGATAAATATCTTGCCACCAGCAGTGTAATGATTAATTTGTATTTATTTAAAACTCTTTTTGCGGTTTAAAGCAGAGTTTTGGTTTGTAAATCTTCATTATGGTTGCTCTGTTTAAGGTCAAATATTTTTAACCTTCTGAATAAATCATTAAAGTGAGCAGGTCATTCTTTGAATGCAGCCCTGATTCTGGTTTTCTAAGGAACCTTCGTTAACCTAGATTATGCTGCCACTGCTTTTCTATGAAAAGCGTACTGAAAGCGAAAGTTTGAAGTGTGGCCCAGTCGGATGTGCAATAAAAAATAATAAAAAATAGGAAAGGGCCATGCATGTTGGCCACAAAAGTGAAGAATTCTTTAGGAAAACCAATGCAGTTTGCATTGTTAGAGAGCGGCAAAAAGCATATTTTCCAAACTTGGGCCTACAACTTGAGAAATTTCCCATATATTTAGTTTCAATTATTTTGATTAAGAACTTTTCAAAACACCTGCCGTTTATCGATCTTAGAACATAAGCAAGCACTATAAAAATATATATATAAAATCAAGTCGGTAGTTTGTTAGTTAGTGCCTTTGTACATACAATTTGTCTTCAAGTTTGGTTCGAGTTTTTCCCTGTCGAGCAAAAATACAATTTCCGTGCTAAGTTGAAAAACAAACAAAATTCTCTCTCGACTCTGCCAATTTTTAACGTTCTGGCAGACTTAACCCAAAAAAGCGAGTTTTCTATCCTTCACCGTCTCCTGCTCTTTCCCTCTCGGGCACTTTGCAACCCTTGTAGCTGAGGCAAAAGTAAATTTCCACTTGCAGTCAATAATCAACTAAGCATAAAATAGTATTTGAACTATTGAAGCAGCAAAAATGTTCTGCTGCTCGTCCTCGATTTCGCAGAAGAAGAAATATGAGGAAGCAAAATGGGAATCCGCTTTAACTTGAGCATGGAGTCTGGCCAAAGTCGAAGAATCAAAAAGTTTTCTATGTTATTTTATTTGTGTGTTCTTTATTTTTATTTCGTCTATGAGAAGCCGGTAATACTTCTTGAAATTCTGCATATGCTCGCACTCAATTTAAGTTAAATTATTTTCTGGGCAAATTTCTATTTGCTACGCATCCTCAAGGTGTACGTAAAAATAATCGGCCAAACTGACTTGGTCTGGGAGAAAAAAAAAAGGTAAGAATGGGGAGATTTGGTGTGGGAAAAGCTGACCTGTAGGCAAAAGATTTCTAGCTAATTTGCGGCAATAACATCAAAGCTGCTTTTTGGCCTTTTCTGCTACCCTTTTTTCATCCGTTCTCCCATCATCCAATTGGCCTTTTATGGTTTTTTTTCCCCCTTTTTTTTTCTGGCCGCATTGGGTCGATGGTGTTTGGGGCACATCCGTTCGTTAAATGTTGCGTTAAACATGTTTGGGCCTACTCGTGGCTAGACAGCTTTAAAGTAGCTTAATTTTGAAAGGTTTTAGCCTGGAATGTGTACACTCGTATTAGTTTTTGGTAGAATAAGGAGAGGAATATCTTTCATATCTTAAATAATACAATTTAAATGCCAATTATATGAAATATTTATTTAAAAAGTAACAAAAGTAAACGTCAGTACATACCAAAATTTATTAAAGTACTCTAGTAATTCTTAAGAAAATAATGTTAGTATCTTGAATGTTCTACTGCCTTATTCCTTCTATCAATCGGGTCTTGAAAAATCCTTAAAAACGAAACATTTATAGAAGAAGAACAACCCAATTTTAATTATACACAACTTTTAGTCGAAATGAAAACTGTGAGAGCTGGCTAAAACGAAATAAAATCATCAACAAAAGCATAATTCAATTTTACGGCCCGCTGAACCCTCTAATGAATTATCACACAGAGTTCGATAGGACACGGCTATAGACGTTTACAACTTTATATGCGCAGGGATATATATACGGATAGTTAGATGGGCTTTGGAAATCGCAAAATCGTTTTCCTCTTTTTATTGCATTTCCATTACATTTCATTGCATTTCGGATTTTGTATGTGTGTGCAATTTCGAATGATGTTTTCGCGTTTTCGATGGCCGTGGCCTTTTTGCGCTTATTTTGAGTTGGCTGTTTCATTTCACAGCCTGTTTTTCATTCAGTTAATGAGCAATTAGAATGCCAGACAGTGGAAATATTTTTGAAATTTTATGAAAAAAAACGGGTCTCGTCATAAATGGCAAACTTCTGTGGTTGGCCAAAAACAAAACAAGCTAAAAAACATATGCCTGGGGCTTTTTTTTAGACAGACGCCATATGTCTACAAATTCTTTGGGCGCATATTTTAAAAATAACAAAAAGAAGCCACACATATTTTCATGTGTAAAAAGAAGAAGTACCTATTAAGTGAGTTGAAAATAAAGAACAGCTTACAAAATTCAACTTGTTGTTTAATGTTCTATATTTAAAGCTCAGGTAAAAGTTTTAAATGGATATATAACTTGAAGTGCTAGCTTTTTTTGAGGTCTTAAACATTTACCCTAGAACATATTCCTTCTAACTTCTAATATAATGTTTCTTACCTGCTAAGGCTGCGAGAATCGGCTTCCATTGAATCGAATCAACGTGGATTGGTTCCCAACTCTATAAATCTAACCAAGCGCATTACTCACCAATTGGTTAGCCACAGACCCACAAATAACGTCGAAGACAGTATTTATAACAGCCAGCGCTAATGGCACCCCAGAGGGAGCCCCGATTGTGTCCATGAAAACATTTTTGTTTACCTCTCCTGCCGTTGGCAACAGGAAGCCAAGTCCGCAAAGCTTCGACTCGACTGGACTTTGTACTCGATTCAATTGGGTTCTGGCCGGACATAGATACAGATACACAGGACACTGGGCCATAGCCGGACTAGATCCAGATCCAGGACCAAGAGCAAGAGCCGAAGCTGGAGCTGGGGGCGAAACTCGTTTGCAGCTGTAGCGATTTAGGGGATTTTCACGTTAAGCGTTGGCTGTCAGCGATTGGCATGCGGCTTACAGGTGGTCCGCCCCCCGCCCTTGGTGGGATTCTGTTCTAGGTCCGGTTCCGGTCCTGGTTTATGGGCTTAGGCGGCAAATGGCTGTAACTAAATGAAAGCTGCTGGTCCCGGCGGGAAGTATACATTTAGCCAATTGATGGATATGACGATTATATTGCGGTATGCAGGGGTAAACAGTACGAAAGAACTTTGTGGATTTAACAAGTCATTTAATAGTTTAATAGTACTTTCATTTTATGTGAATTTTATAGCTTTTATTGATCAAAATCATTTAAAGTGAGGTCATTGGAAAGATAGACTTTCCTTTATAGATGTTTTTCTCTCAATCTATTCTTAGTAAGTAAGGCTTTAATTATCTAAACTTTTAGTTAAGGCTTTCAAAACTTATTTATTTTTAGATTTTCAAAGAGTTATAAAAGTATTCCCCGCTATATTTTAGCTGATAGTTTTCAATCTTTTTACGATTTACTTCCAGGGGTATCACGGTCGCCATGCACAAACTGCCGGTTTTATGTTCGGTTGCCCAACAACAATCAACTAAGAATGGCTTAAAGGGTTTATCAGCGCAAACTCATCTCCGTTTCGGTTCATTCGGAATATTGAATACGGCCGCCTCGAGGGTGCAAAATGTCAATCAATTTTGTCGTTAAAAATGAACAACCCATAGAGTCAGAGTGGGGGCAACAAAAAATGATATACAATCTATTATATATTGTGGAAAAGTCGAACAAAATGACAACTGACCTTCAGTCAAATGTTAACCCTTTCGCAAATTTGCATATAAAGAGGCTGAGAGGCTAAGGGGCGGCGGCCAACCAGGCAGGCTGTTAAAAGACGCTTTATGTTGTCAGGAAAAATGTGAAGAGGAAAATTCTTTATCCCGATTGTCATCTGGTGGCCATTGACTTGGGTGTGTGGCGTGCGTTTGTTTGTTTGTTTGTTTGTATATGGGGCCTACACATATTTATCAAGCATTATCTGCCTGCGCCCGTCTCCTTTTTATTTTCTTTATTTATATTTATTTTTCCCTCTGCGGCTTCTGAGGAGATAACAGCTGCACTCAATTTGCATAACACACGCTTCGGGTGGAAAAAAGTGTGAAAGCGAAAATGTTCAAATTTATACACTCGAATATGCGACGAATTTCGCACATGTATGGGATGTCTGTATGTACATGGCAATATAAATTATGAAACTTTTTTGAAAATCAGTTTGTGAAGTTGTCACAGGTTATCTATGCATCGGATTTATATTCTTTTCCAGCCTGTCATTGTCAGTATGTCGGGAATTTGAAAGGAACCGAACGCGCTATGGCAGAAATTTACATAAAGTTTATGAAACTGTGTTTCTAGGGTGAGGGTGACAAAGTTGTTGATGGAAAATTAATAAAGAAACCGATAATATATTGTGATTCTTGATCGAGACTTTTGGAACGAAACACTTGATAGACGATTCCATGAATATCTTCCCCATCAAATTATTTCATAATATAATATAACCATTTTATCAGATATTTTTAAAAGAGTATTTCAATTTTGTAGTCAAAGTTATAGTTAATTGTGGAGTAACAACATAAGCTTGTAAGAATCCGTTAACCCAGTTGTGAGTAAAGTTTTTCCTCATTGATTTTGGCAGTGAATTTAATTTCGTTTTCGGTCCCCACATGCCTAAAGTTTTTCCTTTATCTTATGCCAGTTGTATCGGTTTCTGTGCAAGAGTTTCTTATTGACATAAAAGTTTGCCATTTGCCGGACTGAACGAATCCCCGGGCGAACGGCTTCTCTACCACGAATTTGTTGCGGCTACAAATTACAAATTGATTATACGTTCAACAAATGTGTTAATGTGGCATTGTTGGCAAACTTTTCCGACCGGCATGGAAGGATGAAACTCTCCGCTGACCATAATATATTACAACAAAGCTCGCACACACACACACAAGAGAGTGATATGTCTGCAGGATGAAAAAGTTGTTCCTTTTTTTCGGGGTTTTGGCCAGTTGCAAGTTTTTCAAAACAGTGGAAACACTGAAAACTCCGATACACAGTTACACACACTCACCCACACGTAGATAACTCGCTGACAAGCGCAAAACTTTTTCTTGGAGCCAACAATTTATTATAACCAAAGCCAAAGGTCAGAGCAGTTAAAATTTAAGTTGGTTTTTCTGATTTCAGATGCCTTGTGTTCGTGGAAAAAATATAGTTGATTACATTTGCAAAATGTATGCGCTTTGTATAAATAAATACTTAATGTGACCCGGTTTGATTGCCCTGTGAGTGATCTAATGAATAATTTCGCTCTTGGTGTGCGTCAGCAAATATGAAAATAAGTTTAAAGGCTTTTGTGTTTTAAGCATTTAGCATTTTTAGTTTGTTATAAAACTATACATTGTATTATCATAAACATTATTTACCGACTTCTTTGCATCTTAAACGATTTAAGTTTTCAAGTGCGTAGCAAAATCACCCTTTATTCCTTTGCATGCAGAACTCTCCCCTCATATTAGCCACAAAATGCAACCGCAACAACAACTGGGAGGTCTGAATGCCAAAGTAAAGCTAAACCAACTAAATCATGGCAGCACCTCATTGGGCTTTAACCACCATGACCTCGCCCGGGCCAATGTTGCATGAGCCATTAACGCACCGCATTTGGTTGTGGTGCCTTTGTTAGCCAAAGACGATGCTGCTGAGCGGAGGCCACTTCAAAATTTAATATGTAACGGTCCAATTGTTTTGCCATAAGGATAACAATTCTGAAAAAATCAAAAAATTCATTCCAACAAAGTGATTGCAACGGAAGAAAGTCAAGTTGTTGCGTCCTTGGCTCAAGAATTCATTTCACTGTTCTTATTTGCCATCCAAAAATTCAGATGCCAAAAGTCGTCGGCAGTCTGAGCCTTTCCATCCCACAGCCAGCTCTATGATGGATGCTGGAGTTGCTGGATTTTGTCAGTGGATTCGGCATCAGCTTCAAAAATGTCCCGAATGACGGCAACGACGACAAATAAGCCAAGCTACATTTTAGCAAATTAGTTTTTTCCGCAGATAAGCCGGATATGTTGAGGCAGACTGTGTCTTTGCTTCAAAACAAGCTTAATCTAGCGCTCTTGGTGGACATTTGTTTAAGATTCTTTATCTAAACGCTTTAGTCACGGAGCTGATGTTTTTATAAATAATGAAGATCAATATATCTTTTTGCGGTCTCGTCATCTCTATTATTTCTTAGCTTAATGCAGGCCGATATGTTAATCAAAGAATCGATAGCATTAAGTATTCAATATTCCCTTTCTTCTCTAACTTCAATTTAAAGAAAAACCCATTGAAGTTATATCAATTAAAAACTATATATTCAATAGTTTATTTTCATTGTTTTTACAAGATTTTCGGCAAAATATTCTTATCTCAGCTCATGGTCCTTTTTAGACTTCAAACTAAAACCTAGATGGCCTAAACCTGTCGGAAATATTTGTAGCCAAGGAATTCATTTGGTAGTTGGAACTGCGGAACTGTAAGAATTACCAATATATTTATTTATTTTCGACATTAAAAACTGCGTGCAACTTACATTTTCTTGCTGTTGGCATGAAACCCCAGTTGGAGTGCTCACACAGTTTTGATTTTTATTCTGGTTTTAGGGAACTTTGATTATTATTTGTGCATCAGGCCATAATACTGAAACTTACGTATTCCTGTCGCTGAAAGTTTCTTACAAAGTTTGGGTAGAAATATAGGGTCTCAAGTCTATTTTGTGGGAGGTTCTAAAAGAATTGTCTAATTAATTAAAGTCTCTGACATTCGTGACATTCTTAAACTTACATTTTGGTACCGATTTCGTGGGGTATCTTGCTGTGGGTTTCGAGGTCTCTGGGATCCTACTACAGGCGATTGCTCCATACCATCCTTTAAATATTACTAAATCGTTTTTGGTCTTTGACATTAAAAACATTTTTTAAACTTACATCTTCGTACAGATCAGGTGAGCTATCTTGCACAGGGCTCTGAGGTTTACAAAATTATTTTTGGTCTTCAACTAATATTATTTTTGAACTTACATTTTGGTACGGATAACGTGGGGTATCATCTGGCTGGGTGCTCAGAGGTCTACGAGTTGAACTGGATCCTACTACAGGGACTTGCATATTGCCTCCCTTTAAGTATTACAAAATCATATTTGGTCTTCAACTAATATTATTTTTGAACTTACATTTTGGAACCGATTATGTTGATCATCTTGCTGTGGGTTCTGAGGTCTACGAGTTGCGTGGGATCCTACTACAGGGATTTTCTTATTTCCTCCCTTTAAGTAGACATTGCTTAATTGTTTTTTTTTGGTTTCAATATTAATACAATTTTTTTAATTTACACTTGGCTGCAGATTCCCTTGACTATCTTGTTGTGGGTTCTGAGGCATCAAAGAAGGCAGTGGGGGCATGCGATCATACCTATGGAGCGCCTGTAGAATTTATAAATTAATTAAGTTCTTGTTTATTAGTAATTTATTTAAAAATACCTTTAGGTCTCTAAATTTTTTATCATCATATTGCTGGTTCTGGGCATTAATAGCTACCAGAAATACACAGCAGAAAATAGAAATTGCAAGAACGAATTTTATAGACATCGTTAGTAAGACGAGAGATTATTCAAGACTGAGCTCTTCACCCGACTAAATTGTATATAAAAAGCACTGAAGACTGAAAAATTGCCTTATCAGCCAATTCCAGAGAGAGAGAATTCCTAGAAATTGAATTTTTTATAAAAAACAGCTATTAATTTTAAAATAAAATTGTTGATGCTCTTATAAGTAGATTTCAGTTATCAGGAAAGTGAAATTGCTCTCTGGGTCAAAAGATATAAAAGTTTTTAAAATTTTTCTATGAATATATGTGTGGGTATATATATTTATTTCTTAGAAATATAAAACTGAGTCTAAAATGTTTTCTAAAAAAAAGGAGATTAATTATGTATATGCGAATTCGCATAGATACTTCATATAATAGAAATATGATCTTCTTAAAACATATTTCATTTTTATGGAAGTGCTCTGCCTTATCAGTTTTAAATTGAGTTTATTGTTGTTCTCGGAATTCTTGAAGTTCCCAAGAATTGACAAAGAAAACACTTTGTTTCTTATTACTCAAGTATAAAGCAAAACATTTTCTCCGAAGCCGAGGCCTGAATTCATATAAGAAAATTCTACTTAATTTTTTAGTTATTAAGGGAAAAACAGTTCTATTTACTTTAAGAGTTTTTCAGTGACCGGTCAGCCAGGTGTTCCACCCCCTTTATCTCTTTCTATATAATTCCACCATCTCTTGCTCTGTCGCTTTTTGGCAAAGAAAGAGGATGAAGAGGAGGTTGAACAAGTGGAGGAAGAGAAAGAAGTGACACTCAACTTTGCCATGTGAAGCAAATAAATCATCGTAAGTTTTCCGCCGGTGTAAAGGGCATCATCCCCTTCCTTCTGGTCTGCTCTCACGTTAATTCAATTTAAAGGAAAAGAAAAAACTTTATCGTGCAGTTTCCCTTTCCATTTTGTAGGTTTTTTTTTAGCTTTTTATGCTGGAAAGGTTTTGCTTTGTCGCTTCATTTTGCGCAAACTTTGCAGTTCCACAAAAGTTGACACGTCATCATCACAAAGAAGTTCTCAGTTCTCGTCTCGCCCACTGCCTGGCTTGACTTTCCCAACAAAAAAAGTCAAATTTTCTATTGAAAATGGAATGCATAAAGCACAAGTCACTCGATAGATCTTCTAAAAAAATATATTTGTATTAAAACAGGCTTGCGGATGCTCTTGAATATTCTATTGATTATCCACCGATACTCCTTGACAATCGGTGATTTTTATATGTCAAAACCTTCCGTTAACTTTTCTATTCCTTCAGAAAGTGTATGCGAAAGGAAAAATATAGGGGAAAAATAACAATGCTCAAGGACAAAATGATGTTGGTTAAACTTGAGCTTGAAATTTGTGCGAGGTCTTCGTGGTGGGTTTCCCCACTCCCCCGTTTGTGAGATTGTACTATTATAAATCCACAATCCAGCAATTTGCTACGGCTCTTTGGAGCTTTTTGTTTCGATTTACTTGGCATGCATGCTGCCAGGGTCCAGGGACCTCCAAAGACCTCGCCCTCTCGATTGATGCGAAAGTTATGTGAAAAGTTTTGATTTGTTTTAGTAAATTTATTTCACAATGGAAATTCTCTGCTCGAGAAGCCGGAAAACCAACTCTTCAAATTAACTGAAATTCGAACTGAGTTGTATTTTTATTTGTGTCAATATCTCGTTCGCACAGTTTTCGCTTTACGGTTTATTGTTGTGGGGCTTGTTCTTTATATTTTCTTTCTACGACGCCCTCCCCCCAAAAGCTTTTCTATTTAGCCCGTTCCCCTACCGGCTTTCCGGTCTCACAAGTTTTCCGTTATAAACTTGAGTTATAATTGAAAATATTGTTGTGAGTGTCTGGGCTTTTCTCCTGGCCCTTCTCAACAGCTCTCAGTTACGTCTTCATATTCCAAACGTTGTTGATTTTATTGGGGTTCACTCGAGGAGCAGCTGTGTTTTGGTTTTAATTAAATTTTCCTGTCCACAAAAGTTTAAATAGGTAACATGTTGAGAAATGAGTGTGTAAACAGAAATCATTTGTTTACGCAAAAGTTTTTTGGGCGCCACAATGGAGCGCAATAGGAAATAGAAAATATAGATTTGACAAACGGCCTGAAGCGGAATAACCACAAGAATCTGGGTAATGGGAATTATGGTGGCTAGTAAATTAATCGCTTGGGCAGTCACCCCCAAACTGTGAATAGTGCTCCGAGGCCAGTTTACGGAAACGGGGGGCAACAGGACCAAAAAGAAGTCTTGTTTCAATATCTCTGGTACGAAACGCAATTAAAATAATATAGTTTTCTGTTTCATGTATATATTTTCATTTGATTAATTAATATTAACATTCATTTCAATTATTTCCTCAAGGTCAGAAGGTAATTAACGCAGACAGTGGACAAGCAAGGACCATGTGTTATATTTAAGCATATTTCAGGTCATAAATTATTGTCGGACACAATTTGCAATTGAATTAATTAATGAATAAGAAACTTATTGTCCTTTAAAGGTGGTTGTTCTCTTACCCTAAATAAATTTTACATAAAAGAAACTAAACTTTAGGGGGCATCAGGTAGCCTGGGCAATTACACAACTATTTCTTAGTCAATTCCCAGATATTCGTTTCTCTGTAATTAACATTGATTGAAATTTCAATTTGGCAATCGCATTTCAATCAGGAGTCCGTTTTGTCTTTCCGTTCCGACCATTTAATTAAGAACAAAGCCTTTTCGAACATTTTAGGCCATGACTTCCGTTGGCTTCTTTGGGGCCCAGGCAAATATCGTTTTAATAAAACGGCAGCCTCAGCCAGACAAACTTGCAACAAAGAAATCTTCTTCAACCGGGAAAGTAACTAAAAACCCAGCCAAAACTAAACTAAATGCAGACATAAATATTTTATGCTTAAAGCAAGAAACTTTTGCAATTTGACTGCTGCTCCGGCAACTGCTACTGATGTTGCTCCTGCTGCTGTTGCAGTCGCAGTTGCAGTTTGCCAAAAACCCCGACATACAACCAGGCCAACAATGTGGCAGCCGGCTTAGCTGCTTGGCCCTTACATCTCCCCTCTCTCTACCGCCTTTTTTCTGGTTCTCGGGCTTGGGCAAAATCTAAACATAAGTTAGCATTTAAGTTGGCGCAGGGCGCAAAAGCATAAAATACGCACCACTACACACATACAGGGGAACCGCAGCTACACTGTGAGATTTGGGGCTCAACATAAGAGCATTAAAAAAAATAAAATGTAATGGTTAGATAAATTAGTAGGAAATCAGTTTAAAACTGTTTCAAAATATATAAATTTGATTAAATTAACCTTAAATATCATTATTATTCAATATGATTTTTTCTACGTGTAGCCCCGCCCGATCATTTTGGCTACTGTCCTGGAGTTGTCTTCGCTAAGGATTGCTAGGACCCTTTCTGAAGCTCTGCATTGTGGCATTCTAGCAATCGAGCACACACAACAGGTACAAACAAAACAATCCCCTTATGTGGCAAGTCAATTAAAACTTGCCCTTTTCTGCCAGCAGCTTGGCTTTCCTCAGTTGAAAATATGTTATTAGCTGAATGAGTGACGGGGGAAAATTGAAATGCTGAGCTGAATTCCTAATTGACTTAAGCTTGGACAGGAAGTAGGGATAATCCTATAATTAAAAAAAGGAGATTATAGTTCTAGGGGAAAGAATTTCAAAATATATTTATACTTTTCTAAACAATTATTAAATTGACTGTGATAAGTAATCAAAAATCCAAATTAATAGAATTAAAAAATTATGTTTACTAAGATAAATAAGAATTTATTTGCTATTTTTGCCTTAAATTTATGATTTGTCTCCTCCCTTTCCTTCCTATCCATAGTTTGCTCTATGCGAAGAAGGACCTGAGAAGGGGGGCCACACAATCAAGGGAGAGAAAAATCCATTACATTGGCCATAGAGCGACGTGGCATTGAATAATTTATAGCTTGCCAACTAATTAAAATTTCATGAACACGTCTCGAATGAAATTCAATGAAAACATTTGATTTCGATGTTATGGTGAGTTCGTTTGGTCAAATCTTTCATCTCATCCTTTTATCCTGGGAACCGCCGTTTGTTCATTTGCTTGCCCCGCATGACATCTAATTTAATTCGAATAAATATTTGGCTTATGGATAGCAGTGGCAGGACTTTAGCATTATAAGTTTTTATTTTATGAAATGATAATGTTAAACAAACTAACTTTTAAAAATAATTGAAGAGGAGAAAAGAGTAAAGTAAAAACTGAGTAAATAGATTTAATAAAAGCGAGCTTTAATTTATCTAAATCAAATTTAAAGCAAATATTGTAACTAAATAAGTTTGTCAAGTCTTAAGAGTAAATTCTAATATCGACTTAAACGCCAGCTGGCCTGCCTGCAAACAATCTGGCCAATCAATTTCAATGCCCGCAATTTGTTCAGCATTGTCATAAACGGCACTAATGCTCCGTTGCCGGCTCCTGGTAGAGATTGACCCGAACCATGGCTACCACGACCACCTGTCAATTATTTTAACAAGACGAAACGCATCAACTGCGGACTTTATTGGGCCGCCATGGAGCTTAGACGGGCTTGCCGAGTGCCGAGAGGAAATGTATGCAATGTGCCGGGCCATTCCGCTTTATCCACCTGAGGTGCACGGATCCCTCCGCAGACAGATTTCGTTTGATATGAATACATATTGAATACATATTGTGCTCCCCGCATGTGCTGGCCCGAAAAAAGCCATCAGCCATCAGTAAGGAAAGTGGAAACAGAAGGGCAGGGCAAATCCCCTTTGCGTTGAAATGGCTTAATGTCACATTGTTTCATGTGGTCTTGTCACGTATTTTTTTTTGTGCCCAGAGTTTTACTTTGGGGTATATTGGTTTTAAAGGTGATTAAGTCAATGGTTTTGGAGTGAAATTAAATTTGCCTTGAATTAATTAAAGTATTTAATATTGACTTGATGGGAGCTTAGAAACAACAAGGTATATTTCTAAGGCGTATAAATTTGAGCTTTACATTTCTGATAAAAAGAAGTCTTCAAGCATATTTTGCTTATTGATCTTCTTGACTAGCTTTTAGACTTCTTTGAAATATATTTTTCCGCATAAAATTCAGGGTACTCAGGGTGCCATTGTTCGGCTGGACCAACCATTGTCCATCAGTCAAATGTATATCGATTTCTCTTGCCGCCTTTTTGTCCCCCGTGCGCAGTGCCGTCCTGCTGGCATTAGTTTTTGCCAATCAACACGCCCCAAATAGCTTGTCAATTATTTGCCAATTTCGAATCCCGAAACCGGGTGACAATGGGATTTGCTTCGTTTCATTTAATATTTCCGATGCCAGCAGACAGAAGAGCTGGGATCTTGGTTGGGGGGACACGCGGCGGGTATCGTAGCTAGTGGCCCGCAGCTGTTATAAATAAAGATTTTCGACGGCCATTTAATTCATTCAAAATAGTCGTTTCCGTGAGCTTTGGCCCCGGGCCCACACCCCACACCCCACACCCCACCCATTTCAATTAAAATGCCAAACTTATTTATATTTCGCCGGCCGATGTAATCGTCGTCATGGGGATCACCATCAACTGCCTATATCGATGGCAGGCGGCGGCGGCGTGTCATGCAAATTGAAAATTAGCTGCTGTAAGCCTTTGACCCCACTCCCAACCCACTGTGGCCGGTCGACAGGACTAATTGCCCTGCCCCGGACGAAAGGATTGACAACTGTGTGTTTTGCTTATATTTCCTTCTGACAGCGGCAGGAAAAACGACACAATCGACAGCTGATTTATTGAGTTGTTTAGGTTGTCCGATTTCGTTTGACGTCCAACGGGGACGGAAGAGATTCCCATTTATTTTGTATTTTTTCTAGATTAACTGGTTCTAAAAGCAGAATTAAACAGCATCTTATATTATATTATCCGTGTCTGTAGAGTTTTGATACCTTAAAGTCCTCCAAACAACTAAAACTTTCAGCTTCCCTTTTACCATTTCAATATTTAACCAATATAAGTTCGAAGTATTTACCCATCTAATCGTATGTGGTATCGCACACCAAATCACAACACCTTGGCCCTATAATCGAGTCCGGTAAACAAAGAGAAAAGCCAAGCTGACCACAAAGCCAGCACATATCCTCTCTCCAGCTACTTCCGCCTGGTTCCCTTCGAACCCCTATCAACAATGAAGTAATTGAAAAAATAACTTGGACCATGCCAATGCTCTGGCGTTAAAAAATATGTGCCCTAGCCTCCTTCATACATTACAGCTGGGTCTGCGCAAGGACTCGGTGTGTGGCAACAACTGGATGCCTGGATAGTGGTTCCTCGTTGGTCACTTTGGCATCGTTGAGAAATTGACATTTAAACATGAAACTCCGGCAAAAGTCGATGCAATGACAATGGCTGAGGCACTTTTGGGAGTGGAGTCGTGCGGAGTGAGTCTGTCTGTCTGTCCTGCCTGATGTCCTGGCAATCCCTGCCCGGCTGCAATCTCAGCACCGCCTGACTGGTCGGGGCAACTTTAGATGCGTTCTGCTGTAGAAAGAAATTGAAAATATATATCCCAATGTACTACGTTCGGGGTTCGACTGCTTCCCATATGGCCTGCCTGTCCATCCAACTGTCCCGCTGTCCTGCTGTCTGTGTGCACTTATCGATTGCTCATATGCGCTGCAGGAGTGTTTGAAAAGAAAACTTGAATCAAATATCCCCGCAAAAAAATAGGGCCAAGAATCACACATTTTTTAAGAACTGGGGGTGCGGGGGAGGGCGAGGGGGAACCCATTAACACTAATCGCTTCCCCACAGACACATAAACAATTTATCTGACACACTCGCTCGCACACATATGCGGCGAGTCCTTTTCTGCAAGTTGGCCGCAAGATCGAAGTCAGACTCTGGGTTTTTCTGTGGGATATTTTGCTTACGCTGCCGAAAATTTATCACGCTAACCTTTGGGAAATGCTCATATAATTTATCTTCAAGAAAGTAAATTTTCCCCCCCAAAAAGCGAAGACGTACGGCGGTGTTCAAGGAGGCGACTGGAAAAGTTTTCCAACTGTGGCTGCTTTTCTCACAAATATACTCAGGGGTCCACAGGGTGTGTGTGCCTGTGAGTTACAAAAGGTAAAAAATTGCTCCGAGTTTAAAAACAAGACTGCTGCGCCTGTGTTTGTGGACGAACCTTTCCGACTCGCACCTTTCCCCCCTGAACATTGAGTCGGTAAAAAATTAGGTTAATTTTGGGTGTGCTATGGATTGATGGGCTCCATCCAAAAGCACTTGGCAAATAATTAATAAACAACGGCAGCTTAGGGCTAACCTTGGTCAGAAAGGCTTCACCAAAAGGTGAAAATATATGCGAATTTATAAACTGTATTTCAAATTTCATATTTCACCAAGCAAGGCTTTCACCAGAATGAATTCTTCACCTATAAATTGTTCTTTCTAATACTTTTTGTATTTGCATAATAAAAAATAGGTTTTTGTTTTTCTTTAAACTTACGTTTTTCATTCCCTGGGTTCTCGTTTAATTTACTTTCATTGCAAACTTATGCGCTTCTTTCAGTTTTTCAGTACTGCTATTTTTTCCGAACATTTCTTCATTGCTCACCACATTGTCGTCGCTTCATTAAGAAAGTTTTTCTTTACAGTTTTCCTAACATAAATGCTGAAAACTTAATTTCTTCTAAGTGAACTTGTTAAGTTTTACTCGCCATTTTCCTCCCCTTTTCGTTCGCGTCTCCTCTTTTTTTTTTTTGTTCCTAACTGCAGTCTGTTGGAAACTCCAAGGTTTGGCTCGCCCATGGTCCCTGACACTTTACTGCCCACATCTGGTGTTTTTCTGTGGCGCAGGCAGCTTTAAGCGCATTAAAACGTGTAGCCTTTGAGGGTTAAGAGTCTGGAAATATTTAATTTGTCTTTACATTTAAATAGATATTGTCTACTTAAAAGATAGTAGCTTCGTGGCTTCAATAATTCACAAAGATCTTGACCAGAGAAATCAGCAGACTTTTCACTTTTCATTAGGTTCATTTTCCAGCCAATCAACCCCATCGGTACCTGCAATAAATGTCAAATCAAGAATTTTATAACACTCCTTGTTCCACACTCCAGAGGAACAAATGCATATCAATGTCATTGCCAATGTTCATTTTAGTAAGTCAACAAAAATATCCATGTTTCAGCAAAGTGCCACAATTAAGTGGTTAAACATGACTGAAGTTTAATGAAACACTTTTGCTGACTTCAACGACAGACATTGAAAAGTGCATCAAATTTCAATTAAATCAGACACACATCAGCACTTCATAAACCTGAATTGAGTTTTGGGTGGGTCAAAAGCGAGCAGGCCGAAACCCGATCCGGCCAGACACTGCCATCGCAGACGGTGGAGCCAGGTTAGCAGTCGATGAGCATTCAGTCAAGTTAAATGAACCGCATCTATTGACTATCTGCCTCGCTCAGTGCCGCACAGTGACCTAAAGTCAATGTATTTTGGGAGATTAAATTAACAATATATATTATATTTCACTCTAGGATTTCCTTAATATAAAAGTTTACAATTTTATATGGAAAGAAAGCATTCAGTTTAAGTGAATTTTAAATAGACATAGATTTATTCCAAAATCTATAACTATTTTCTTATTTTTATATATTGAAAAGAGAGTCTCTTCACGGACCTATATTTAAACTCAGCTCAACCCACTGTGTGTGGTCGATTGCCGAGAATCAAACGACGGCGATGGCAAATTTTGCTTTTGAAGGCAACATAAATTTTTCAAACGATTGACTCAGCAAAATGACCATGAATGTGTGACATCAGCAGCGGATGGGGGCTAGCCCCCGCTTCCCTTTCCCCTTTTCCCATTCCTACCCCCCCCCCCTCCACCACCATCATCATCATTATCGTCCTGCGACAGCACAAACGGCCAGAGCGAGACAGAGGACGCAGGGCAGAGGGCATCCTGTTCCATGGGAGACAGCAAATATCCAGAGGTAAACACGTGCATTGCCAGCTTCCGTTATCAGTCAGCTTGTTTGCCAGACAGCCGGGCCATTTCCAACGGACACGCCCACCTGGCTGACATACCCCATGCCACGCCCCCCAGAGACACACACAGTCTACCCCCCCGCCCCCGCGCCCATTCGACCATATTTATCTGCTTATTGACGCTTTGAAGTCTGTGGAAGTTGTACAATTTTCTCGCCCCTAACAGAGTAGCCGTCTTGACTCCTCTGTTTGCCCGTGTGTTGAAAATTAACTTTGAAAGATTTCCGCTGCCATGAAATTGCTTGACATTGCATTTGCGGTTCAATGAGTTCGATTTCTAGCTTCCATCAAGGGAGTGCTGTGAACGGAGGTCCGAATATGTTAAACGGTGTCTGTTCAAAGCACACGGTGCGTATGATTGATTTAATTTGATAGTAATGTCAGCTTCGACATTGTAGAATATAAATCCCTGAAATACACATTTAAATTATACAAAAAGTATTTATTTTCATTTTAAATAAACTTGAAATAAGCAGAAAATTTGATTTTTATTTTGTCATCCCAATTAAATATCAAAATAAAATTTAAATGATTTTTGGTTAGCCCAAGGATGCGCCTGGTGGCGAAAATGTGGTGGCATATAATAAAACGTGCACTAAATATTTATGAATTTTTATTTTACGACACCTTTGGAGCATACAAGCTGCAACAATACACCGACCCCAAACAAAAAAACAACGACGAAAAAAAAAACGGAAGCAGAAAACTGGACAACAGGGACTCCCTTCTATAATTTAAGCTAAGGAAGACACACAAAAAATAAAAGAAAAAAATTAACATAAACCGTGAAATGTTGTCTGGCGGCAGCAAAAAAAAAAAAAAAGGAGAACCAAACAAAAGCAAAATCACGTTTTGTAATTACACAGAAGAGAATAAACAGGCGGGGAATGGGAGATGCCATCCTTGAGAATCTGTTCTGAAAAACAGGAGCCACTACTGGCCACCACCGGACCTTGTTTATTTGGGCGAGCAAAACAAAACAGAGCACAGAACTGAAATGAAAATGAAACAAAATAATTAAAAATCGTGTGCTGAGGTTGATTTCCCAACATGGCGAGCCCAGTGCACTGAACCGGGCCGGTATTGTCGCCAGTCCGAAATTGCTTATGAATTGTAAACAGGAAGACCTGCCCCGCTCATGGCAATCGCAGGTGGTGGCCATCTTGCCTGTTTGGGCTGCGTGTGAATTATAGCATACTTGCGGGCGCGTGTTGAAAATTATAGTCCTTTAATTGTGACAATAAAAGGTGGGGATGAAATAAGAATCCCCCAGAAAGAAAAACTAAGCTTAGACTACTAAGTTCAAAACGTAATGAAGACCATAGATTCAATACATTAAAAATATACTTTAGCATACTTTAGGAAGCCTTTTTAATTGATTTAAAAACTTTAGGGATTTCTAAGGCTTGTTCTCCCGCATTTAAATATAATTCTTGTTACCATTTGCTAAGTAATATACGGTTGTAAGTTACAAAATGAATCTGCATGCACTTTTCATGCAAAAGGGAAGACAAGAAACCGCCGCAAATAACATAAATGGAGGATTTCAGGCGTAAGCCTCCCGAAAAACAAGTCACGTTTCGAGGCACAAAGCACACCCAGGCACAAATACACACACACACACACACACACACATACACGCAATCGCATACAGATGCAAACACAAAGTTGCAGGCCTGCTCGCATAATTTTATTGCATAATTTCAGCACGCGCACACAGAGCCCCTCCTAAGCGCAACTCATAAATACGCCTAGAAATATGCTGCAATATTTTTGTAGCAGCCGCTAGCACAGACAATTCGCACTACTTTTCTCATTACAAATTGGATTTGGCAGTCACATTTTGCTTATTAGGTTCAAAATCCATGCAAATTTCTTTCTTTGCAGTAGCTTCAGCCCAAATAGGACTGCATATCCTTTGTGCTGGTACGTTTCCAGGGAACACTGAACGAAATGAATCTTGTATCTTTCCACCAAGGAGGTTGATAATTTCTAATGAACGATAACACCTGTAATCATCATATCTTAAGATACATTCAACTTTATATCATTGGGGTTGATTGACTCTTCAAAAGCTTTAAACCTGGCTCAAAAATTCCCTTTCTTAGCGTGGCCGTAAAGCAAGTATTTAAAATCTTTTAAAATCAAGTGGGATAGGCGAAAAGATAAGGCTTAAACCTTTGTTTATATATATTAATTTATAGTTTAGATCCTTTTTAAGCCACTTTTTTGCAGTCTACCTTGTTGTATCGTGGGGAGAGCGGCCTTGGTAGCATCTTATTACTATTGCCCCCCCACAGATAACTGTAGATGCCGGCAAACTTACAAACAAATAAAAACAACAGGCAATACAATAGTATATAGAGAGGCGGCGGGTGCCAAGTTTATTGTGTAAATATAATTCAGTTTTCTTTTCTCTTTGGCCGCTTTTCCAGCCTCCTTCTCTCTCTCTGCCTCTCTGTTGCTGTCTTTCTCTTGTTCTCTGTCTCTCGCTTGCAAATTAACTGTGTGCAACGTGATAATGCCATTTCTGTAAATTTTGCCAGCTTACAAAATGCGCTGGAGAACTTTATTGTCTGCAAAAGTCTAGATTATGTAATCATGCCTCTGCTGGATGGGAAAATAGGTGCAGGCTCAGTGCAGCTTAATACAAAATACTTACTAAACCATTTTGGGGATACTTCTTGAGCAATTTGTAGGTCTACCCAAAAAGGCGATTTTTAAATTAAAGTATATACATTATTTGTAATAATTATATATACAGTAGTAAAGTCAACGTATAGTAGACATTGAAAAACATTTTATTATTAATGTTTCGTTTTAGCTGAAACTAAACTTTGACGGAGACGAATTCCTTTCTAGCTCTTTTAGGCCTGACTATATGGACCAGAAATGTATTTTTTTCCAGTGTACCGTACTCCAAATAACACCTAAAAGAATTTAAAAAATATATTATATATGTGCCAACAAGTGCATCTTATATACTCACCTTTTGCTCATCGCAGCAAGCTTCATTTCTACTTGAGCACCTATAAGCAGTAATTGACCTCAAGTCTCGTGGACAATAGGGCGTTGGAACACATTGATATTTTGTATTATTCGGACAAAGTGGCCTTAGGGAAAGACCGATTCCTAGTAAAGTGAAGATCACAAAAAGAAATGCCCAATTCGGTGCCATCGTACTTTTGAAATTCTGTAGCTCAAATGCTGCTCTTATATAGCTTACCAATGATTCAAGAATCAAGTCGCGAGCCTTATCAGTTGTGAACCCTGGGTCAAGTCTGATTAAGTACGAAAAGTTAAGAGATTAAGCGAGAGTATTAGAGAGTGTTTATTGATGAGTCTCTTTGTGGTTTATATGGTGTTTAAAAATTTGCGAATCGAAAATAGTATAGATCTTAATTCATGATCGTCCTCCGGAAACAAGAACTCGTGAACATTACAGTTTTACATAATCAAGCAGTAATTTTTAGTTTTCGGTATCGGTTCAGTGGTACTTCTGTAAGGATTCTCTACCGGCGGTGTTTCCAGTGCATTGATTGCTATTACTGCTGGTGTCGGCTCCGTAAATCGAAATGGATTTTCCAGGCTCTGATTAGCTGCCGTCACTCCGTTGGGTTCAATTTGTTGATCCGAGTTGAGAATAAGAAGTCCAACCGGACAGTTGTGCATGTTCACCTGGTACAGCTGGTAAGGAAGGGGTGGGGACGGGGAGATCTCGGCGTTGGCCCTGGTCGCCTTGGCCGAAGTAGAGGCTTGCTCCGATATAGCGTCCTCTGGAGAATGTTGACGCTTTTGGGAACGCGATGTACCATCAGGTTCCGGCTTAGGGGTAGGAGAAGCTTTTGCTTCTGCTTTTGGGGATTCCGATTTTACATTTGGGTATTCCGGTTCGGGTTTCGGTGATTTAGTCATCTGTGTCTTGGGAACTTCATTCTTAGGGCCTTCCTTGGGAGACCTGGCAACCTCCACTGAACACTGAAAATACATCAGCGATATCAATTCGCTTCTGCCGGACTCGACAGTTCTATAAAAACTTACCGTGCGGACTGGGCAGCGTCCCTTAATGTGTCGCAAGGATCTTGGCACTCGTTGGGCCAAGGAAGTGTTGGCTACACCTGTAGTATTTGTTGTTGGTGTCACTACTGCCGGTGGTGAAGTCGAAGGCGATTGCTCTTTGGGGGTTGCATTCTTCGACGATTCAGATTTTGTTTTTAGGGCTTCTGCTTTTGGTGATTCCGGTTCAGCTTTCGGTGATTTAGTCATCTGTGTCTTGAGAACTTGTTTCTTAGGACGTCCTCTGGGAGACCTGGCACCCTCCAAAGAACTCTGAAAAATCAGAGGTAACAATTGGTTTCCGCCCGTTTCTGCAGTTCTACCTAAACTCACTGTGCGGACTGGGCAGCGACCCTTAATGTGTTGCAAGGATCTTGGCACTCTTTGGGGCAAGGAAGTGTTGGCTACACTTGCTGTATTTAGTGTCGGTGTCAATGCTGTCGGTGGTGAAGTCGATGGCGATTGCTCTTTATTATTCCCGATCGCCGGCGATGATGATGGAGATATCTTGATATTCTGCTTAGTGATCATGCGGGTGGTCATGCGGCCCGGTGTTGAGGTAGCCATTGGGTGAGCATCGCCGGTAGAAGACGCTTCGATGATTGGATGAGCTGCATCGCCGCTAGCCGTCTCATCATTATAATTCGATTCCGGCTTCATAATCGAAAAAGAAATAATATTCACCAGATTTCTGGCTTCCAATGTTTCCCAGTTGAAAGTGAAAATGTATTCATTAATTTTCCTTTCCAAGCCTTAACTCAAATGTCAGAGCATACTTGTTTTAGAATAAAGCTTAACCTCTTAGTTCCATGTTCAGCAATTTCTAACTCATCATTATTTAATTCATTGTTATGTTTAATACATTGTTATTGATATTACTGTAAAAAAATGTAATATTAGTTAAACAAGTCTAAGTAACAGTATTGTATTTTATTTAAAGACCGCTTTGGGTTCGAAAAACGGAAGATATTAATTAAATTTAATGTCTGTCTGGAGGAGCAACGACGGCTACTGCCACGCAAAAGAGCGCCGAGTAACGAGAACCCATGGAAATAACCGCTGCGAAAACTTTGCCAGCTGTATTGCATTACGCCTTTAATTTCATTACAACCCCGGGGAAGCCCCACCCGTTCTCTGCGTTGCCCCATAAAACCAAGCGAAACACTTGTAAAGTCTGCCGGGTAGCCACAGGGAGGCAGATACAGTCTCATGTTCCGTGGCGCCACCTCCCACATTGCAGCAGCTCAGCATGGATCCGGGAAGCCAGCAGGAGCAGGATCGAGAGCCGCTCGACGGACCGGAGTTTATTATTTAATACTTTGAACGTCATGAGTTGAAATTAGCGGCCATAAATCAATGAAACGACCCGCACAAGTCCACAATTAGCCAAGGCGAGCGCGACAAACGCTCCTTGTTACATGAACTAGCTTAAGGAGCTAATTAATTCTTATGTTCTCCCGCTAAGACACAGTTTAGTGTTGCAAATAATATTTCGGAGGATGAGTGCGAAATAAGAAATGCTGTCTTAAAGTTGCAAAACTGCCAGGTTTTAATGTATATGCATAATTTCTACCCACTTAGAAGCTAGGAAAGTTAAATCGTTAAAGTTTTGCAGTATGGTTAAAACTTTTTTAAAGAGATTTTTGGTCTAAGGTCATGCTAACATGTTTTATAAACAATTTTAAAGATCATAAATAATTAATATGGAAATATTTTGTAGTATTTTTTATAAACTAAGTTTGCTTAGGCAAACAATTGTTTTTGATGATGATTTGCTGTCAGCAAAGACTAATTATAAGTGTCTCCAAATCGGGTTACGAATACGAAACGAATGAAAATTTCAATTTTGCATTTGATAGAACTTTCGGCGCAATTGCTTAACTAATTCCCATGGCCTTTTCAACGAGAATGAGTTAGGCAAACAGAACGCGGGCAACTTTGCTCGCAACATTCTACATTCGGTGGAATAGACAAGGCAAACAGCAGAGCCCGGGAAAACTTCGCAGGACAAGACGCAGCGCAAGGACACGGCTGGCGCTCCAAGGCTGGGGTTCCCGGGATGTGTGTTTACAGGGGGTGTCCGGAGAGGGGACTACAACCGGCAGCATGTTGGAGCGTTCTGCGTGACGGTTACAGCATGGCAAACAAGAGGGGGCACTAGTCGTAGTCGCACTGGTAAAGTTCCACAACTAATCCTGACTGATGTTGCGACAATATATACAAGCCGGCATCTGGATACACACTTTTCTACAGTATACGAATATCTGTATATGTACATACATATATACCTATATAGATGCGAGTATGTATGGAGTGGCACAACACATGCTTCAGATGCTTCGCAGCTACGCCCTGCCGCCTTCCTTCTGGCTTGCAATTTGTGTCGAAGATTAATGCGTTAGCGCAAAAGTTGCATTTCAAATGGATTTATATAAAAAATAAGGACATAATAACACTGGCAGGAGCAGCACTTTCGCTGAGGGTTCAAGGCGAATGCCTCGTACGTGAGACTCGCAATTCCTAATCAGCGAAAGACTGAAGGAGGAGATTTACAAACAAATTGCATTTAAAAATTGAAATTACAACAAAAAACTCAACTGATTTTGTGGCATTTTTGCAACTAAAAATTACAGCTTAAGGTTAAAACTTTAATTCATTTAGCCTACAGTTGTCCACTTGTCCACATTATCTATTTTGTGTTTGACATCTCATGTTTGTTTTTTGTTTTCATTTCGCATTTATTTGACCTGCTAATTACCTTATATTGTTTCATTAATAAAACTAATTTTTATTATTTACGTACGCCAATCGGACAGCCACTTAAAATGAGTATTTTAATTTTGGCGAGAAATATTACACGCGGAAACTGAAATTTATTTAACGCTGACAGCCACAAAAATTATACCAATTGGCCGTATTAATTAGGCGTAAAACGAACCGTTTGACCTGGGGCCATTAAGCAAATTAGTTAGTTAACCTTAATTCCAAGTAAACAATGAATATAATGTGTCTGGCTGATTGATAATTTCCAATTTAATTGGGTTTACTGATGTGGGAGGAAGGGCCGTACGTCTATAAATATAAAACAAGAGTCCGGGAAACTTTGCGAAAATGATTGAATGTGTTTTCAAAGTCACAGCTGTGGCTACAAGTTCACCGCACTTTCCACATCCTTTTCCCAATATGCAAGTGTGTTGTGAGTGTGGGCGAAAAAGTTCGAGTTCGAGTTTTGAGTAATTCAACGACACAGTGAACACATTTTCCGCCAACGAAAAATTACAAACTTTGTACTGGGGACCTTAAGGTGGGTGTAACTTCCGCCTCAACACAACATAGTTGTCGTCTCCGCTTCTTTGCTTCTATTTTATTTGGCACTCGAAGAAAATATATTAAATAGAAATAAACAAAAGAAGGAGAGTTGAAATATATCCTTAGTGAAATTCGTTCTGAAAATCTTTACTTTGTTTTGTTTATAAATATTTGTAAATAGTTTTAATTATCAATATATATGCATTTTACTGTCAATTTCCCTCAGTGAACCTTTCTCTTTCACTCGAGTGTGCTCTCTAGTAGCTGGGGCTTAATTAAGTGCATAAACTTCTAAGCGAAAATACACGCGTGGCGTCCCTTTCTATCTGTGTTGCTACACCTTTCCGCCCACGCACTCCCACACATACATACATCCTTTCGTTCACAGTTGTATGCTTGGGTCCTTTCACTCCTTTTTGTCCCGTCATCAGTTGCTGCTCCTGTCGCCGGCTCCTTTGGGGGTAAGTTTTTGGGGCCGACGTATAAATTTGAAACGCTTTACATTGTTTACGTAGTTTGCCATAGTTACAGTCGCAGTCCCTGTGTGTGCGTGCAGGACGAGACGAGGTCCTTTGCTAAAGTGTTGCAATTATATTGATTGAATTTTGTGGCAACATCACCACACCGTCGGCAGCATTAGGCATATGCCACCCAAGGGAGGCCTTTCGGGGGCGTGGTAAGCCCTTCATATCAGTGGCAATAACCCATTCACACCTTTTGGCATCTTGGGCTTAATTCTCATCTCAGCGTGGCTCTTCGTCATAATGCACAGGGGAATTTCAGACAATAGACTTCATATTCGACAGCAGGATATCAGATTAATTAAGGAGTGTTAAGGGGCTTAAGTTAATAACCAATTTATTGACTTTGAGCCAACGTTTTGTTAGCATCAAGAAAGCTGAAGACTGTCTTCATAATAATTTTGGTACTACTAATTTATATTAAGTGTAAAATTGCAAATTCCCTGCGGAAATTATACAAATTATTCCCACTTTATGCTTTATTCCATAAAACGAGTCTTCAATTAATGCGAATTTTTAAATTGAATTATTTATGACCACGTTTAGCTCGCCTTTGATTGCATTCATAAGCCTCGTTTGCATCATAAATGTTTTTATTAGCCATATCCTGTCAGCATTTATGACATTCCATGACGCGGTGTCAAAAATCAACCAATAATTGGAATATATGCGGGGCTCTGAGATATTTTTACTGATATTCTAATTAAAATTTGTTAGCATGTAAGCTTGCTGTCACGATATTGCCAGCAGCAGTCAGTGGCTAAAACTGGATGCCAACAAGAATAATAAAATATATATACCAAAAGTCCTATAGTAATTTACATACGCGCAGACTCTCGAACCCACTTTAAATTTAATAAACAAATAAATTAACAGAATTTGCAACAAATCAGCGGAATATTTGGTTAATTTCCAAATATGTCCACCATATGCAAACTGCCAAAAGTCTGCACAGGACTTTGTATAATAAAGTGATAAAATATTTATGCAAACACAAGAGTTGTCCCTAAGCGACATTTATGTACTCTATTTAAAAATCATTTAAATTATTCCTTTTTGTTAATATTATTTTCTCCCAAACAAAATATGAATGATGGTAGAAAATGCCTCTTGAATCATAGAAAAATATGTCATAATGGATGCATTATATGCCAGCATACAATTTATCCCACCTGCAAAACACCACTTATCATGGCAAATGGTTTTTATACTCTTTTATTAAGTGTCTTTCAGGCCAATCTGATTAATTGTGTGCGGGATAAACAAATTAAACCGCTCGAAACGAATATTAAATGCCAGTTATTCGTTTGCATTGTTTTTAACCAAATGACGGGGAACCTCTATATGAATTGCCCGTTTTCCGTTTGTTGTTTATATGTTACAAAGTTAATGACAAGCCAATATTAACCGCTGGTCGCAGGGCATCAATTATTCATAGTTGGGATTGTGTTCGGGGCTAACTTGCAGCTCACCTGGCAGTGATATTTGCATAGGCCGCGCATTTTGTGATTAACAGCAACCCAAATACAATTACGAAAGTCCTGATTGCATATGCATGTGAATGGACCGACGAGTGTGCCAGTGCAGTGTATGGCTCAATAATTACGTTGTATTTATTTGAAACTGTTTTCCGATAGTTGCCGCAGGTTAGTCCCACCATATTCCCGCCCCCGTTGCAACATAATTATTGCAATTTATTTTGCTGCTAAAATCTGCGCAAACTATTTGCACAGCCCACTCGCAGGATGCTTAGTCTGATTTTCTGCAAATTGCACGAGTGCTCCTGAATTTTTGGGGGGTCGGGTTACTTCATTATAGTTGCATCCAGTGCGCAGCCAGGCAGCGATTCTATCAATCATACGGCATTGTCGATTTCTGTATGAATATTTTGTCGAGTTTGCAGTTTAATTTTATGGTTTGATTTGTTCAGTTCTCGGATAATGCCTATTATGCTTTCGGTCAGTTCAAAATTTCCAGGACGAGCTAATTAGTTAAAATGACGGGTTTAAGTAGGCAGACCATTATAGTTTCTGGTGAGGGAATAAGCTGGAGGGAACGTCAGTGAACTCATATCAATAGGGCAATTTAAAGGGAATTTAAGTACATAATAAATTAGAATGGTTATTGCAAGATAACTGATGATTGATGTTGCTGTTGCACTTCTCTTCTGATTAATATACGATCTGTGGGATGTGGCATATTCTACAGTCTCGATTTATGTATACGTATATGTAATTAAATATATATTCATAATAAATATAAAACAATTCATAATAAACTACCATTTCTAATAGAGTCTGTTTCGCCGTCTCTCCGTGGCCCTTTGTACTTATTACTATTTATTGGCTTATAAGTTTGACATAAACTAAGTCGATGGCAGACAGAGGCACAGACAGGTTTAAGGTCTAAGCAGCTTACAGTAAGCACCAAGTAAGGTGAAACTCCCTTGCGACCGAATTATAAGTAAAACATAAGTAGCATTGTGCACTGGATATCATGTAAGAAGGTAAGTTTGGCCTCCATCAACCGAAATTTTGTAGATTTTTTCCGTTGAATGTTCTACCCTCGAGCTTAAGGCTGCCTGCCGTCCTGTTCAGAGGACACACATTAAGCCGCTTGTGGCCAATTATTATCGCAAAACCCCAATTAAATGTTGCCATTGTCCTTCGGCCATCGAAATCTCTAAAAACTTTCGTTCGTTTCACCTGACGCGCCGGCCCAGCCTTAAACGTTTAATTAATTTTGAAATGAATGCAAAACTTTCAGACTTTATCTTCGGGCCGGTGATACTTTAAAGAGATAGGGGACCAGAAACTACGAGTAACTTTTTGGTTGAGTCTTAAGAAGACTTTGGATTACTTTGAGAGCGCGACAGAACTTTTCCCGACATGAATTCCAAAGTAAATTTTTTTTCACAACTAAACACTTTGGCGGACAAACTTGCGTTTGAGCCGTTTAAAAAGGGTTTAAGCTTCGGCCTTTTAATTAGAAGACAGTGGGAAAGGGTCATAAAATATGTAGAATTCCAGGCTGACAGTGTTCATGGCTTTTGGGGTTGGAGGTTTGGACTATTTCAAATGCTCTCTGGGCTGGCTAAATCTTAGAAGGTCACGAAAAGAAAACATAATTAAATGTTATAACTTTGCATTTTTGGAAAGTGTTAAAGAGCTGTCTTGCCTCTTTAAGAAATATTTGATAAAAAGAAAAAATAAATATATATTTTCTCACCGTGCAGACTGCAGCTTCCAGCTCAATCCTTGTCAACCGTTGCGAGTTGGTGTACCAGCTGGAAGCTGTTCGATCCGCTGCGGCTAGAAGGCCAGCGAAGCAAATTGTTTTTAATTAAAAGCAAACAATATCAATTCGTTCGACAGTTATCCGGTGATGGTGCCGACACAGCCGGCTGCTCCAGAGACGCCTGCCTTGCCCGGTTGCAGGATTAAGCGGGAGGAGAAACAAAATTATCAAGTGCAACTTTGACATGGCCTGTTCATTTGGATCTGAGAGCAAACATTTTGCCACCCTCTATCCGGACTCCCTGATCCCCGAAGATTATTAATTGTCTTGTCTGGCTGAAAGGGATTATTTTAAAGTTAATTCGTTGTCTTCCCTGTAAGTTTGCGCTGCAATTCCTTCGCCTGCTATTCGAAACTTTGCTGTGCATCATTTAATTTGTCTGCGATATCGAGAAGTTTGTTCTGAGATTTTTATTCTCTGACTTTCTCCTTTTCATATCGTCAATGAATTGATGAAGTTCCATAAAGTTTTAAATGGCTGTTTATTAATTTTTCCTTTAAATAAACTTTGGTGTTCTTGAGTAAACAGTTCGGGAATTATTTAAATAGTTTAATCTACAAATTATAAATGTTTTAATGAGAATTTGATTCCTACTTTGAGCTTTTAAGTCCTGACATATTTTGTACATTATTTTGAAGCCTTGAAAATGTTGCCACACACACACATACCAAGTGGGGGGGATGTGTCGGGTCAGCATCATCAGCATTAGGAGGCAAAACTGTTCATATGCGAGGGAGGAGCAGAGGAAACACAGAGTTCCTCTTGACTCCGTTTCGACTATAACTGCTCCGTATCGCCGCTCTCTGTGTCCAACTATTTATTTTTATGACTTAATGTTGCTTCAGTTTGGTCTGAGTGTGTGCCGTAAATGCTGTCGTACAAATATGTGAAAATTGCTCATTTCAAATGTTCCCAAAAGCAAGCGAGGACGAGGATGTGGATGCGGAATATGAACATATATATATATATACATTTGAGAGGCAAATGTGTGTAGGCAAATTGCCTGTCAAAAATGTTGTAGACAATTTGTTTATTTTTTTTTTGTTCTGTTTTTGTCGTATTTTTTTTTACTGGCCCGATGTTTATCAGAAATGTTTGGCTCAATTTTCATAATAAAATTATACGATGTGTTTATTTGCTGTTGGGACTTAAAGGATAGTACACCAATCGATATATATGAGGTAATTAAAAGGGCAGGCTAACAGGACCTTAGTAAATATTGTGTTTTTTTAAGGCTAAGGTTTGTTTATTATTTGAAAATTAAGTTATTCAGCTCTTTCAATCAAGCTAGATATTGTATGTCCTCAAATTGGGTTATCAATTAAACTTTTCCTTCAACTTTTCACATGTGCTCTCCCTCGCCTGCACTAATAGTAAAAATCATTTCCATATATATGCTGGATTTTGCCGACTTCGGGGACATTAGAGAACGTAATGAGTTCGAAAAGGAAACTTAAATCAATTAGTCAGCAAACGATGATGAATGAATGGAGCTGAATATTTTTCCTAAAACTTTTCGTTTTAAAGAGCACAGAAAGCAACTTTTGCTTCACTATAAATGGCAAGGCACAGTCCCCAATGGGGCGGCAGGAAAATCCCGATTGCTGTTGTTTTTCAGCCTATCACGCCCTTTTTGTTGGTGGCATTTTCTATTTTTCTCTAGCCCGTCTTTTCTCCCCCTCCAATTTTTCCAGCTCTGGTTTTATGCCATGCAGCTGGATAAGCTCGACAAGTAGCTAAGTTGTGGGGAATATGGACTATTTTGTAAGGGGTAACGCAAAACCTTTGGATAAAATAGAAATTCTGGCTTAAAATATAAGTAAGTAAAAGTAAATATTTATTTAGAATAGGTTTTATAGAATCTAATACCTGCAAACATAATGCATTTTTATACCCTTGCAGGGTATTATAATTTCAGTCAGAAGTTTGCAACGCAGTGAAGGAGACGTTTCCGACCCTATAAAGTATATATATTCTTGATCAGCATCAACAGCCGAGTCGATCTAGCCATGTCCGTCTGTCCGTCTGTCCGTCTGTCCGTCTGTCTGTCTGTCTGTCTGTCTGTCTGTCTGTCTGTCTGTCCGTCTGTCTGTTTCTACGCAAACTAGTCCCTCAGTTTTAAAGCTATCTGAATGAAACTTTGCATATAGTCTTCTATATGCTCTCACTGCTATATATGTCGGAACGAGCCGGATCGGACGACTATATCATATAGCTGCCATACAAATGTTCAATAAATTTTTAGAAAAAAAATTATAACTTAGCTGTTTTTCAACATATGTGCACTATTTTTTACATATGACCATTTTATATTATTTCTGAATTTTGGTAAAAATTTTATGAAAATCAGACGACTATATCATATAGCTGCCATAGGAACGATCAGGAAATTAATAGAAAAAAATTATAACTTCGTTGTTTTTCAACGTATTTTCATCTACTCTGAGATATAGTCTTATTTTATTATTTCAGAATTTTGGTACGAATTTCATAAAAATCGGACAACTATATCATATAGCTGCCATATAAACGATCGGTAGATGTAGATAAAATATAAAGCTGGGAATGCAAAACTGTAACTGTCAAACTGTAAACATAATAAGTATACGTAGGTAAAATGTAATGAAATAATATCTGCAAGGGTATAGAAACTTCGGCGTGCCGAAGTTAGCTTCCTTTCTTGTTATATTTCTTTTCAATTTAATTTAACATAGTTCCTGCTTATGCTAGAGATAGAACATTACCTATTCGTGTTTTAGTGGGTGAGTTTGTTACTCTCCACTCCAGTTGTTTTTCCCTTGGCTGCTTTGTATGCAGTGCCTGCTATCAGTTGTTGGATTTTCAATAGCCGAGTGCACTTTTGTGCCCCAACAAGCCCAAAAGTAACACTCGGGAGCGCGGGCCTTGAGGTATTATCAACAGCAGTAACAATGGCAACTGTATGCACGGGCCAAAAAAGTGGAAAATGAGAGGCGAAAGCATATTCAAAATACCGTCCCGCCGTTGGGAACGGCAGAGAAAAATCTTCAGAGCAGGCGAGCAGCGACTTTAAAAGTCAGTCCTTGATGTCATCCCCATTCCAGTTCCCAATCCCAATCCTCTGCTCCCTTGGCCCCTCTAAGGCTGCATGTAATTTGCTGTTTGAACAACTTGTCGCTGGTGACATTTTGGCAGAGCCTCAACTGGGAATGAGTCCTGGCTGGGATGGGAATCTGGGCCCCGCCTAACTAACTTCCTGTACATGGCTGATGACTTGTTCGAGCTCGGCTCCCCGGATTCTGGTCGCTCTTCAATCTTTTGTCCTGCCAAACTCATGTGTGCTGCTGGCCACGTTGTCGGTGACATATTCCGCCAAAAAGGAACAGGTCCAGGTCCAGAAGCAGAAGGAGCCAGCAAGGAGCAAGGCAACTGTTGATGTTTGAGTTGCAAGCGATGCTTACACTTGAAATAAACTTTTCTTATATATTCAATGCATTTACCAATTTTGTAGGGCTGTATACTTAATATTTTAGCGGTATAAAGGGGCTAAAACTAAGTGGAATTAAAATAGTTCAACTTCTTAACAATTGTTTTTCTCTGACTGTACGGAATGATAGCAGTAGCTAGAGGCAGATCCTCTGGCGCAGTAGGAAAACGTTGGGCGCTAGTTATAGATACATCACGGTTGGCCAGGTTTCGGGTTTTTGGCGTGGTCCTCCTGCCCGGCTTCCTCCCATCACCCTTTCGAGTATGTGTATCAATCCGACAACGTGCCACTTGTTAACGCACAATGGAGTTCCTTTCACAACGTTGATTGATATGCCCTGCCTGCCAATAGAGACTTCAAGCCCCTTGAAGGGCGCCCCATCTGCAGTCGCAATTTGGCTGTATTTGCTGGATCGGTTCATAGTCGAGATTGCTCTCCCTGAAGAGTGAAAGCCGGGATTTTTGAAATCAATAAGAGTCATATAAAGGACTTGAAAGGGATCATGATTGTCATAAGTAAGAATCAGAAAATCCGCAAGAAAGAAAACAGTTACAGTTAAAGTTAGAGTGAAGGAACATGTATTAATATATTCTAGAGAGATAATCTGTACTATTGTTCTATATATATCTCGATCTTACAACTATTAAGTCTAGTTGAAAAGCTTTTCGAAGTTTACTGGTACCTCATTGTTGTTGGAGTGTTTAAGTCTATGGACTATATAGAGCATTTTTAGTTGGTCTTGTTGTTATTGGGAGACGATATCGGTTGGGCAGGGTTGTTGCTATGGAGTACCTCTTGATCTGCTCGTCAATTCAACAGGAACATACTTATAATCCTGTGTCCTAGTTACATTTACAGAAATATCTAATTATGCTTAAAAAAAATATAAATATAATGAGATGTTTGGATCTTCGCCCTGTCAAAAGCTACCCACGACCTTCAAGCCTTGTGTAACTTTCTGTAAAGTTATGCCCAGGGGCATAACACATCCCCTTTGGTTATTCTGCTTCTATTTTGATGGGGCCGCTCCTTTTTAGAAAATGTTTGCAAAATATTGACACAGCTATTATGTAGCGCGCTCAAATTAATAGCAATGACATGGTAAACACTCTGAAGCGCACACAGGTGGGGGGGCTTGGGGATGTCTTTCAGGTGCGAGCTCTCTCTTTTGGCAAATCCTTAAATGCTGTTTGCGTGTGTGTACGTGTCTTTGTTGGCAAATTAACACACACATTCGGGGCATACGTGAGCCTACACAAACATATACACAGGCGGGCAAACAAAAAGCATAGCCTACCTATGCGGGCGGCGTATTTATTTACGCCTTTGAGTGGTTTACGCCCAACCGCCATATCCCCCCCACATCCTGCCCACTCTTTTCACATGTCACTCGCCAGTTTTCTTGGCTTTTTTATGCACTTGCATATATGTATGTATATTTGCTTTCAGTTTACACTTTTGCAAACAGGTTTTTAAACAACTTTGGTGGCGAGCGAGCTGCATGGAATGGCTGTACATTTATGCGTTTAATTGGAGCCGCCGTTCGTCCTTCCCCAGTGGTTTCTGTAGAAAAACCCATTGATTACTATTTGAAAGGTATCTCTTTACTAAGGAGCCACATCTTCGTAAAAGATTCGGAAATATGAAATTTCTATAACCGGATCCCATGAATTTGTAAGTTTTGGTTTGTTTTTTTTTTAATCCTAGCTAATTAGTACTTTTCCACTATAGCCTTGGTTTTCTTTAGTCAGTTTGGCAGTTTGAAACTTGAATAAACTTAAATTAAGTTACGACACGGAAGCTTGATTGACGCACAACGTTTGCATTTTGCCGATGAAAATAATCTTCGAAATGGCTGCCAACTTAATTATGCTTCGCTCCCAATTTTCAGGCTATTGTTTTGTGATTTTTCTCCTATGAAACAACACCGTCAGCTGGTCATTAATAAATATAAATGTAAATTTTTGCACAAGGCTCAAATTGGTTGTTGTTACCAAAACATAACTTTTCACCCATCTAGCTCAAAATCAATAAACAGTAAGGAGATTTTAGCATATTTTCCCGAGCACTGTGCATTGTTAATAGAAATGTAGATATCGGCACAAACTTGAAGCGAAACCGAAAAATATTGTAAAATAAACCGACCAGACAACAATCAACTTTTTCGCACAGACTGTGTGCTCCTGCCGCTGTTCGCTTGTTTTTTTCGGCTTTCCCGGCACACCTGCTGCCACAACAATACAACACCTTGCCTCAAGTTTTTTACTCGACTGCAGTTTTTGCGAGCTCCGAGACCGAGCTACGAGTTCCGAGTTTTGAGTTTTGTTTGCTTGTCAATGCAAACTGGCAGAAGGGAAAAAAAGCAAGGAGTGGTTGTACTTGATAATGCTCGCTGGGATTGTATAATGAAATCAAATTGCAAAATAATTTGCATTTTATATGAGAAAGTTTCTTTGTTTTGCTCCAAATGGGCAGTGGGAAGCGGGGGTGGCTTTTATTTATATTTTATAACTTTTTGGATTTTCTGCTTATATTACGAAGGATATTGTGTAAAATTTATAAAGGCTGGTGCATTTCTGCCTGCTTTTTAGCTTGCATAAATATAGTTTTTTTTTTTTTCATTTGTTATAGAAAATGTTGTAACATTAAACACGGTATATTTGTGCTGTTCGGAAAAGAGAATCTGTTTTCTGCTATAATAACCAGGACTGCCTATTGTGTAAGGAGTTCCCCTCTCCAAATTCAATTAGTCTCTGGCATTTTTATTGTCATTAATTTATTTCGCTATTGCCGCTTGACGGAATGCATAAATATAAATGTCAATGCTGGCGAGCGCATACATCAATCAATATTCCATTATTGCAATAACATTATTTCAATTGAGTTTTCTCGTTTTGAGCGACGCGACCTCAATGGCAGACAAGTGCAAGTGGATCGGATAATCGATATATTTGGAAAATAATCGAGTATAATTAACTGTGACCCCAAAGGTTCCAAGGAGCAGGTCCTGCCAGTCGAGGGATGCCACTTAAACTTGACAGGAGTGAAGCTGGGACATAACAAGAGCCTGGCCTGCATGTCCTTTCGCATGAACAGCTCATAAAAATGCGAAGCGAGCTGACAACACTTTTCTGCTTTATGTGTGTGAGAAAATCCTAAGCCCATGTCCTGGCGCACCTGCCTCCCGTTTTGTGCCCGAGGCAGGACGAAAGTCTTTCCTGACGACACGCCATGTTGTCAGGATCTCACTCAACAGCCATTTGAAATAAGAGTTTATATGATATGTGTGCGTAGGGACTGGGAGTGTTCTCGTCTCGCCTTTTGCTGGGGGTTGTGTTAATTACAGAAAAATTGCGAGAATTTGTATTATTTACTTTGTTATCAGGACTCAGACAGTTCGGCTTTTGTTAACTGCCTTTTGTACAAATGCATGTGTGTCTCTAGGTGTGAAGGACATCGTTAAGGTAGACTCAGGTTTCCTGTAATAAACCGGCAAGTAGAAAGGACTTTAATAAAGACCATTATATTGAAATAAGATGGAATTCTGATTTCTATGCATGATATTTGATTTGAATAATTATTTATTGTTTTGGAGATTAAATACTCTACTATTTATACTATGTATTTTTACCTTGCCTTTATAAACTTGACTGACCCACAAATATTGTTTTCCTTTTGTGCCCCAATTTTTTGTTTGTTAATATTTCCACTTTTAAAATGATCAGTTGGCATGAAGGTTTTCTTTCATCCTTTTTGGTGTCTTTGGCATTCCATTTTAATTGTCCTTTGCGATTTGGCTAAGGCCATGAATGTGTGCTTGTGTCCTGTGGCATTGTTCTTGAGATTGCTGTTGCTTGGTCCTTGGTCCTGGCCCTGTTGTTATTGCATTCCTTTGCTTTGGTTTTTCGCAGCGCGTAAATAAATTTCATATCATGACATTTATTACTGACCCTTAAGCCCCGCCGCCGCCGTTCGAAGGCCACAGGACCGATACATGTGGGCCTGGAGATTACCAACAGTTTTCCCCATTCCTCTCCCGTTCCCGATTCCATTCCCAATCCTTATTCCCCATCCCATTGCCATTCCCAAGGGTTTCCCAATGGCTTTTTGCACAGCCGCAGCGGTTACAATTTTCATTTAAGATTTGTTTTCGCTTTTTAGTTGTCTCTTTTTTTGTTCAGTCCTCTTTGCACACACACACACTGGCACATTTTGATTTATTTTAGCACTCAATGGCGCCAGCGGGGGGGCGGAGGAAGCGGCAGGTCAAAGGGCGAACAATGACGGGAATGCAAAACAAATGCAGGGGAAATGAACGAGGCCTGAAATGAATGCGCAATGAATGGTCGGAGCGAATGAAAAGCGGGAAAAGCGAGAAAAGCACACAGATGAAGACGAAGATTAAATGTAAGTGGACGGCACACAGAAACAATTGTAGTTAATTTACGCGTAGAGAGAAATGCATAACAAATTAATGAGAATTCCAGCGTAAATAAAGCACTGAAAAAAAAAAATATTCACGGAGTTGCTATAATTAAAGCGGACTTCAATCAGTATAAAGATTTTGCTTGGTTCCTCATAGCTAAGATAATGTACACCCATTTTTGTTTGTTTGTTGAACTTTTATAAGGTTTCTATACGTATCAAAGTTTGTTCAAACAAAGTCTATATACAAGGGTCTTGATTTTTTTAGAGTGCTGCGAATAAACTCAAGATTCTGTTCTCGCCTCGGGGGCCTCGGACCTCCTTTTGTCCTAGCGCGTATCCTCCTTTTCAAAGTTTACTTGACTGTGAAATAAGCGGACAGCAAGAGATCTCGAGCCTGAATGGAAAGCAGTGAAAGAAACAAACGCATTGTCTTTGTCTTTTGCATAATTTATTTATATTTTCATTTTCATCGGGCGTAATTCGCGCTGTTAAAAAAGAGGGAGCACTGCGGGCAGATGCCTACGTTTCCGGCTCAGCAAATAATTACAAGCTTAATAACAAATTTAATATTGCTCGGCCTCGAAGGCCGCTCGCCTTATTTATTGTTTACCCTTTGTGCCTCCTTTATCGTGTACGTGTGAGTCCTGGCTCGGTCCGGTCCTTCCACCTTCAACTGTTGATATTCCCATACGCCCCGTGCCTTTTAATGAGACAACAACAAAGAGCGTGTCCGCAGCGTCCTTTCTTTGTTCGCCTCCTGCGACCCCTTTATTTGCTGGCCATTCGCTTACAGTGACTGCCATTAAAGCTCTCTCGTACGCACACAAACACACACACAATCGCAATCGTCCTTTTGGCCTTATTTACACTTGTCAATCCCCGGGCCCCTGTTCCTGTTCCTGTCCCGGCGTCGTCCAGTGTAGCAAGTTGTTTGTCACTCTTTAAGTCGTCTGAAGAGCTGTTGGCCTTGCAATTAGTTGAGGAGCCTGTCAGGCTTTCTTCTATTTGTTCCGCTCGTTGCAACGCCAATTTTGATGGCAATGTTGCGCCCCGGGCCCCACTTCAGAATCACTAAACACACGCACTCACAGGCCCACTCGAGGCAGTTCCCGGAGAGCGTTACTTAGATGCTCCAACTAATTGCCAAGTCAAGTTCTCGGCCAGCACAACACAAAGGGGAGTGTGTTTCGAGTGGCAAACGACGTTGCTGGAAAAAGACAGTTTTATTTTTGAAAATGCTGAAAGGGTCTGGGTAAAGCCATTGCGAAATATTTAAACACCCCTGTTTCATATAAATTCTAAATTTTACTCTTATCTTTTATTTATTTCATAGAAATCACATTGGCTTTAAAATTTAAGTTTGCATGCTCACACATCAAAATAAGCCTAAGCAAAGAGTTTCGAAAAAAACATTTAATTTGTTGTATAAAACATAAAAATTGGATTTGTAAAAATCTGCAGAATGGGTAAGTTATCTTGCAGTTCAAAATATGTCCTAATCGATCTCCTTAGATGACAAGAACCTGAAGGATTTGCGGCTGGATCCTCCTCTCTTTGTGCCCTGCGACATGGACCAGTTCCGGGATCCGGATAAGAAGCGTGCTGCAGTGGATGCCTGCGAGGAGCTGGACAAGCTAGATGCCCAAGACGAGATCAGCGTGTCGAGCATCATCTCCGCCCTGTTGCGCCCCATCGAACCCTCCGACGACCAGATGAAGGTATGTGACTGGGGCATCAACCCCAAGCAGTTCCTGCCCACCAAGCAGGCGGTGGTGTTCAGGGAGAACCTGTATATATCGAAGCTGCGGAATAGCAACTGCAAGCTGAACGAGGATCTCAAGATCTTCTTCGATCGCGAGCTGGAGCGGATCGGGGACTTCTGTCTGAACGTAGAGGAGTCCTTCGATGGTTACGTGGTGTACAGCAGCAGTCAGATGAAGAAGGGCAAGGGTGTGACGGAGTGTGGTCACCAGTTAAAGGGCAAGTACACCGACAAATTTCTGCTAATCTGTGAGAAACGCTCCGAGTTCGATCGCATTGACAACACTAGGGTGGAGAAGATCCTAGAGCTGCGCAACCATGCGGACCAGATGCTGACCGCCATCCGGGAGACGCGGATTAACGAGGAAGTGCAGCGCTTCAAGGCGAACATCAACATCAAGGATCGTGACCATGTGTTCGTCTTGGACGGCGGCATCATGCTGCTGATGCGTCACCTGATCTGCAACAATTTCGTAGGCAACTTTGAGTACTACACGATGAACCTCTACGGACGTGTCCTGCGCTGCAATCTGGCGGTGGCCAAGGAGCGCAAGGTGGTCCGCGTCTTTTACCGCACCTACAAGAACGTCATTCATGTCGTCACGCAGCAGTGCTTCAACGACGAGCTGCAGGACGTGGCCGAGACCTTCATGTCGCCGGAAGGACGCATCATCCTGCACTACTGGCGCGGCTACAACTACCTGCTGCATGCCGCCTGCAAGGCGGTTAAGGCCAAGGAACCCATCATGCCCAAGCTGGAGTTGATGTGGCGCCAAAACGAGCAGCTCTCCCGCAAGTTCCGCGAGCTCAAGGCGCTCAACTACGAGAATGCCACCAATTACTTGAACAGCCACTCCCAGCTGGCTGACTATATGCAGGACTACGTCCTCAATCTGCTCCGCTATAAGCCCACAAATGTCCTGGAGTTCTCCATCATGTTCTTTCAGAATATGTCAAAAACTCAAAAGTAATTCCTAATTTTTTGTAAAAAATTCAAAGTTTTTGTTCTGCGGAGAACTATTGTTTAAACCCCACAACTATTTGGCCAAATTTTAGTCTTGTTTTTTTGGAAATAAAGTTGACTTGGAATTGGATTTGTGGTAGTGTAAAGTTATGGGAAATTGCAATTGAAATTATAAATAAATTTTTGGTAATATAGTTTAAAAATAGGTATAATAAACAGAACATAAATTTAACTTTATAAGGATAAAGAAGCTCAGCTCTAATCGGAGGCTCTAGAATAGAGCCTCACCACTTATACCAATAAATGACTAAATTTGGATCCAAAATTCCCTGGTGCAATTCCTAATTTTATTAAAAAAAGTTTGTATTATTTTATACAGAAATGTATCAAAGCTTATTCCATCTAGTAACCGTTGCCATTTGTCCAGTCCAACAATGGCACCCCAGCAACCCATTAACTTGTTTATAACCTTCAAACAATCCCTCGAAATTTTCAGTTTCAGTCGTTGACGAAACACCAAATGAAGCACATTCGTTCCTCTTCAAATAACACACACATTTGTATCCGTTTCTAAAGTTGTTTATCCGTTAAACGAACATGAATTGTCTGGAGAAGAAGCCGCACGAGGCTAGTGCCGAGTGCCGGGGCAAAACCATCGAACTGAATCCCGGCTCAGCCTGTCCGGCGCCTCTGATTTGTCCCGAGCCGCAGGATCCGCCCATGCATCGCCTAAAGAAGGCGCCAGCCCCGGCCCTGGTGGCTTTAGCCCCGCATCCTGACGAGGCCGGTCAAATGCACTTGCTTCAAAATATCCAAGGACAGGCAATGGAGCACCAGAAGTTGCAGGGCGACCTTCAGGCGGGAGTGGACGAGCAGCAGAGGCAGCTGGCGGACATCCGAACCGATCAGTACAACCAGGCGCAGGTGCCACCACGCGTGCAGGATGTGCAATTCGCTGTGAGTTCCCAGGGTCATGAAATATTATTAAATAATCTGCAAATAATTATAAAAGATTCTGCATACCTATACCATTTCCAGAGAGCCATAGACCCCGAAGCAGACAACCTGCGGAATCCGGCCTGCTATCTACCGCAGCCGGGCGACGATCTGCCCCACAAGGACCAACTGACGCCCATGGGACCCATTGGGCCATGGGCCTCGGGCAAGGTAGACTGGAGTCCCATGGCGGGAATGACGGGAACGCGACCCGTTGCCGATCGCTACTCCATTACGCGGTACAGTCCCAACGAGTGGCGCACCAGAAACCATGAGACGGTGCAGTCTGTGAATGGAACCCTGGGCAGAGCAGATAAGTAGGGAATACTGCTTCTCTAGAGAACATTGTGTTTAGCCTGCGACTAACTTCTGACTTTTTTCCTGCAGGAACCGCTTCAGTTCCAACACCGAGTACCTGCGTCTTTCGGCCCTGGTAAACAAGTCTCAGACGGAGACTACCGATCGTCTGAGGACCCGAGCACAACTGATCGGTAAGTGGAAGAACACCCTAGAAAACGCCATTAGGGCAATGGCCGACGAAATCTCCACCATGGAGGTGGAGCGCGTGAAGCTGCGCAAGTCGCTAGTGGTATACGGAGTGCCGGAGTCCATAGCCAAAGAGTGCCTTGAAAAGCGGGCCACGAGGCCGGATACCGAGCTGGTGCGCGACCAGGTAGAGGAGGAGTTGGTCAACGAGCTGGCCCTGATTGCCGAGATCCGTCGCCTGATGCAGAAGACCCTGGAGGACTTTGATATGCAGCAGGTGGAGAACCGCACGGCCCGCCAAAGACTCGAGTACGACTGGAGCGACAAGAAGGAGGCCTACGAGATCGACACCCTCAATGTGTCCCTGAACAACCAGTCCAGGACGATCATGTTTCGGCCGGGCGCCGTGAGGCAGCCGCCGGAGCAGGCCTCCGAGAAGTACTGGGAGCACTTCAGCATGGAAACCCTGGACGACTGCGAAAAATGTCGCCTCAAGTCGGTGGCCCTGCGCAACACGCTCCACTCTATCATGATGAACGGGGCCCGTGACATTCGCACCCAGGCCGATGTGGTGGAGAAGGCACTGACCGCCAGAATCAACTGTACCCAGGAGGCGGTGCAGCGCTTCGAGAACGACCTCAAGAACATTCTGCAGAGCTTGGCCGACGTGGAGAACCGCATCACACAGATGAAGCGCCGCATCTCGGACTTCGATGCCTCCATGAAGGTGGCCCAGACGCGCATGGACAACCGTGGGTACCGGCCCAATGTGGAGAACTGCCGTGACGTCGCCCAGCAGGAGCTCATCGATGGGGTACACACCATTCAGAGCAGTGTCTCGGCCTTGCTCCATGAGCTGGATGAGTCGGAGCAGGTCAAGGCAGACCTGGTCAGCTCCCGCGCCCGCCTTGAGCGCGAGATTATGCTGAAGCGACGCAGCCTGTTCATCGATCGGGACCGTTGCATGGAGCTGCGATCACACTATCCCTCGGCCAACACACTAAGTGGTAGTGCCCAAATGTAGAGAGAGTTCCAAGCACTTTGGTTAAAGGAAATCCAAATTGTTGAGTGTTCACAAGCCAGTGATCTTTTTAATTGGCTAACAAAGATTGCAAAATTATCAAGTGATTAAATGTCTAAATGTTCTGTTGTGATTATTAAAGTTGTTCATATAAAACTCCAGCTATTGATTTATCTAACCTTAAAAACATTCAAAGAACAAAGGGGACTCTATTCAAGCATATAATTGGCGGATTTCAGAATCTGCCCCAAAGCTCTTAAGTTCTTTTTAATAAACGCAATAAAATGCCATTAGAGGGCAATCAGACACGTTTGGAAATCCATATAACTGAAAGAAATATGTTGCCAACTTGCGCCAGCGAGCCAACTCTTCCCCCTGTCCCGTCCCAGGACTCCGCACACACGTGTTGGCCTTAGTACTTACCGAAACACGTTCAACAGCTAGAACAACACGTACTCAATTTAGAGACACTCGGTCGGGGGGCGACTGATATTGATACGGAGGTAGTTGAGCATTCGTTAATGTTTGCCTTTCTCGGAGCAACAAATATTGGGACAGTTGCTGGGTTTGCCGGGATACCATACATGCGGAACTCTGCTGGGAAGCCAATAAATTGCAGGACGAGCCGAAGAAGACGGCGTGCTGGAATTTCGAATTGAAAACAGAGGCTCATTGAAGCTATTTTTCAGTTTTGGAAAAGTATTTGTAATTAAAATTATTACAAACTTCTAAAGAACATTTTTTAACCATTTTCATTTCACAAAGATTAATTTCATTAGGATCTATGGCTCAATCGAAGGTCACTGCATTTCCCTAAAATATATACTTGAAAACGAAAAACATGGCTGAGAATGGAACATGTCTCCTGGCTGTCTTGGATTGCGTGTGTTCCATGGTCTTGTCTCTGGCATTTCCCTTCCTTCCGCATACGTGCTAAGCACTCGTCGGCCAAGATTTATTGCCGGGGAACGTGTTGTTTTTCATGTTGGCCAAAAGGGTTGAAGGCACAAAGGAACTAGCCTTCAGATGGATTGGTTTTTTTTTTTTGTATCACTTGGCAAGGTCAAGGATGGACTATCAAGAACTAAACAGTCAGTTGATGATGGATCGCCAGAGAGCTTTGTTAGATGGAAAATATTTATTGTTATTCTTCAAGAAAGTTTACGAAGTTTTAATTATTAGCCACTACTACAGATTTCTATGTAGAAAATATTGTAAACATTCATTTAAAGGGATAAATATTCTGTGCAAATATTCACACATTACTTAATGATTTTCCAAACGAGTTTTGTCATAAACAGCTGAAATATCACACTTTTCAGGGCTGTAGCTTGAATTAATTATAGTTTTACTCATTTATTTGTAACCAGAACCAACCGAGACTCTGTGTAACTGCTGTGTTTCACCGCAAGTAATTTGAACTTAAAGTTCACAACACAAGGAGACAACTCCATTACCACACAGAGCAAGTCTCGGGGGCATCAAACAGCCATTACTCAAATTTTGCCAGTCTCGGCTTCCTTTCGGTCCCGGCCTGCCTTAAAAAGGAAATATCGTTTTTCTTATGTTTGCTGTATGCTGTTAATATTTCGTAATGCCGGTAAAAATCACAGCGTGTGGTTTTCACAGCCAACTAAAAAAAAGGCAAGAAAACGGAAGCACTGCATACATTTTGGCGCTGATGCCGCTTGCAAAAATTGGCGACTGTCGCCGTTTGCCACGCCTCCATTGCCCCCTCCCCAAACGCTTTTTCTGCCGGCACCATGCGGCGACTAAGAAAAAATCTGTTGCATACTGTTTGTGGCGAAACGCAAAAAATGTTATATTTCAGACGCCCGCTGGGAAAATAGGAAAAAATGGGGAAAAAGGTATCCAAAATGTAGCGAAAAATAGGCAACATGAGACTTAAAAAAAATTGTTTGATGTCCGGGTATGTGTTTCTCTCTGTGGCCTTTATTTGGCCCAAAAGCTTTATTCTATGGGCCGTTTAAAGTTGAATGCCTCGCACTTGAGGTGGGAACTTTCTGTGAAACTATTCCCAGTTGGAGATGTAAAGTTGAATGCCACACCTTCGACCCTGGGAGGCAATAATTCAGCTTCAACGCAGCAAGACATGCAATTTAATTTTAACAAAACCTGACATTATCACACCAGCCAACAACATACACACACACACACACACACACACACACACAGAGACAGCCTTGGGCCAAGGGCCGTGGGCTGAACAGGGTTAGGGAAAGGGGAAGGCTTTGAGCGGCGGCTGCAACACAAAGTTAGTAACATAATAAGTAGCAATTTTCGGTTTCCGCTTTCCGGGCCAAGCGGCAGCAGCAGCGTCAGTAGCTGCAACCTACCATAAAAATACATAAAATTGCGCCAGCTAAAAGAAAACCCAGGGAGGCGGCGGGCAAGGGAAGCCCATGCGCACAGATCCCAGCCAGGCAGAGAGCAAGGCGAGAAATGCCAGCAGCCGGAATCACTGGAACCGGAATCGGGGCAGGATCGAGGGGATGGAGGCGGGTCTGGTTGCCAAGAAAGTATAGTAACTGCATGCGGAGTAAATTGGAATTTTATAGTTGCAGTCAGCGACTGCTCGTGGGCCGCACAGGTGCCAGCAGCTGCTGCTAGCTCCGAGTCTGGCGTTAACACTGCAACTGAAAGGGGAGATGCTATCAGGGCTAGCAATTCTGGAAAACGTTTTCGAAATTAACATTTTGCATTTCAATATCAAGTTTTGGAATTATTTTAATCATTTTTGAGGGTTTTTATATGGCAAAGATAATTTTTTCGGTTTTAAATATTTCTTTTGGTGAATTTAAATATGAATAAAATATTATCTAAAGAGTATACTTTTATTACCTTTTCTTTCTATATGAAAAGAAGTATTCCTTTTCCAGAACTCCACTGATAATCCAAAGAAATGAAGATGCCGCTGACTTTGCAATGGCAGCTAAATTAGCTGCCGGCCACCTTCCGCATTCATGCCAAAGTCACTCAAAGCGACGACATCAGCGACAACGACAACGACAACGACAACCATGATGATGATGATGATGATGATGATGAGGAGGAGAAAGGAAGCTGTAGAAGGGGAGGTGGCGCAACAAAGGTTGCCGGGGCTCGTTAGCATTTTACAACACTGGCATCGGTTGCAGCACGTAGCTCCTAAGATGATTTGTGACCAGCTGCAACTTTTTGTTCCCGCCTCCGGCAGCCATTTTTGATATTATTTCAGAGCTGCCTCGGCACTTCCGTTTCCGTTTTGGCCTGCGCTGCATGTAAATGGGGTTCCCCTTCGTTTTTGCGATCGCTTATCACGCATTGCAGGATGAGAGAGAGAGAGAGCCCAAGTTAACGTGGGTGACTGCTGATTTTATCTTTGCTGTTGACTTGTTGACTTGGCCGGGTTAACTGCTGTAATGTTTATGACTTCATTATGCTAATAAAATACATTATTTCTCACAGCCAGCGAGGGTACAACTTTATTTTTCACCCTTACATGCTGAAAATTCATTTAAAGTGAGCGACGATGACAAGTTGAATTATATTTTTAAAGATTATTCACTCTTTAAAAGGAGGTGGTTTTATTATTTAGAATTTCCTATGTATTTTTAATTTTTTTTTTTTTTTGTTTTTAATGTTTTATATTTGATTTTATATTATCTTATTCCCAAAAAGCCAACAAGAAACCCATTAAGAATGTATACTTCAATTTAAATATGTTTAACACGCTCAAAATGATTTGAATGAGCCATTTAAAAGCAATCCTGGGCATAGTTTTATCTCAAATGTGGCCAGGTTACTGCTGCCATGTGCAGATATGACGCTGCCGCAAACAGTTGATGCTTTTCCCCGGCGCATCGCCAACCGTTAACCGTCAACCGCCACCGCGACTCCTCCTCCACCGTCAAACAAGCCGATTAGCATACGTTTAGCTCACAAGTTCCCAGAGCCTCATCCTCCGCCTCCGCCCTTCGGAGCGGAGCCCAGTGCAGGTGGGACGGAAATCAGCAGATCGTGTCAAAAGCATCGAGCGAGCTGGCTGCCGCCACAAGCCGCTGACCATGCCTCCGACCAGGACCAAACTAAACCGAAATGCGACGCTCTGCGTCCGGCTCGCAGGACGCCGGGCTAATGCGGCGTGAATATGCAAGGAGCGATGGTCGACGGACATGGCGATGTCAGCTGGGGCCAGCACGCTATCATCATCAATGCACGATTTTTTGGGCCGCTGTCAGGCCCAAATGTTTGCAGAGCATCCTGTGCAGCTCGTCCCGGCTCGCTGGGATTCCCCGTTGTGCTAATGTGCGGTTTGGTGGTCGTCGGGAGATTAGCCCCAGCCCCGGACTTTCCCACTCTCCCTCGACGTTACCTGGAAAATCAAAATTCCAACACGAGCAGATTGTCGGGCATTTTAATAGCAGGAATGCAAAAGGCTCCACCTCTGGAAATGATTGAATGACATGCCCGAAAAGCGGGGCTCCCAAATGGCAAAAGACAGCCCCGAGACGCTGACACGTTTTACTCACCGAAAATATGCAATGGAATGAGGTGGTTTTTTAATACAACAAAAGACAGAAATTCTCAGAAAAGAACGACTGAAGCTTCTTTGCCCGAAGGTGAACGGGGGAATGCCATTTAAATTCAAAGCATATTTTCGACAGTAGCACTCGTTCGTCACTTCATACATTTTATATGGCAGACACTTAAGCAGTATACGCTTTTCCTTTATTCTTATTTTAAAAATCCCACAGCGGCTCTATTCAATTAGTACATTTCCTGGTAATTCTATAATATATATACATATATTTAATATCATTTATAAGGCTTTAAAGTTATTTAAAGGCGTAAACTTGCTGACTTTATTGGAGGCCTTAACAAATCCCAAGTACCAAACGAATTCTTCCACCTGATTAGCTGATGAAACCACGGCTTGCCCTCAACTCCGCCTCCTGTCAAACTTTCCATTTTTTTAATCCGAGTCGGAAAAGTGTGTGTGCAAAAATGGGAAACTCGAAAAGTTAAAACTCCGACTCAGATGTCATGGCTCGACTTTTGGGCCGGCAGGAAAACTTTTGCCTCCAAACATCCTGTGTCCCAGGCCGCTCCTGCGAATTCTTTGTTTGCGCATCTGTATGAGTGCCCTGACATGTGACTGTGCGCGGGTGTTTGCTGTATGCGAGCTGTTTGTCTTTTAATTGTTTGCACTTAAGTCGTTTGTTTGTTTGTTTGTCCCTCGTCTGCCTGTCTGCGCGTCTGTTCCTTCGGCGTTTGTCTGCCTGGCAGGTTACGACTTTTGTGAGAAAAGTCGTTAAGAGAGCGCTCGAGCAAATTACAGCCACAAAGTATGAAACGTTTTTTCGCCGGATTTATGCCAGGGGTGGCCATAAAGCGATGTATCCAAAAGATTTGTGCTGGAGACGAACTTAACTATTTGCATACCGCGGGGGTAAAGCCAACCAATTAAGGCTAAGAGCAATGTGCAGGAGAATGCGAGATTTTGAGACATTCAAAAGATACCTTATTCACACTAGTATTTGGGGAATGAAGAGTTTGTCTCTTGACAATAAACAATATTTTCAACACTAAACGCTCTAGTCTTGTAATTAGCAATAGGCCAAACAAGTTTTACTTCGTTTAATTTGGGTGAGCCAGGCCACTATCGATCATCTCTATTTCTCCCACAATGGCAGGTCACCCAGCTGAAACACCTGCAATCAAATGCAATGGCAATTGACTTATCTGTGCGGTCATTCTATCAGCGTTTGCTCTCCGTCCGAACAAGTTCCGCCTTCGAAAAGCAATCCCTCCTTCAATAACCAAATGTTTGCCAGGACAAACAACAAGCGGAGCCGGTCGAATGCAATCTGAATCCTTAACCTTTACACTTGGGTAAATTGATACACACATCAAAGTTGCGTTGCAATAGCCTCAAATCTTTCCGTAAATCAAGCAAAATGCAAATTTCACTAAAAGCTGGGACCTAGGAAAGTGGAGACCACAAAACCCAAAACCTGCACAGAAAAAATGTGAAAAAATAGAGATAGAGACAGAGAGAGAGAGTGAGGAAACTGCTAAAGCGAATGGCGAAAGGAAAATTGTTGTCCTGCCAGAGTTTGGTTTTGGCTAGAAGTTTTTGGGGTGGCCACCACGAGGCTGGGGCTGCCAGGTAAACGGTCAACGGTTGAGGACACCGGGCCCGCCCGAAAGCCTTATTTATCACACGTATTCCTGGTCCCGATTCTCACCCTTCCATTACCAGATTTCGTTTTTGAAATCGTATACGAATGTTGGCCAATTGGATTTGGTTAGCCCCAGAGCTGGCCAAATGTCTGTCTGTGTGTTTCAATGGATCTTATCTAGGTCCGACACATATCTAAGTGCACTGGAAAAGAAATTGATCTAAAGAAAACGAAATCTAATTAAATTATTTACATTATTTGCTAATTAATGGTGTTCAAAGACCTTTTACGATATATATAATTTTTTTCATATTTAAATTTTCTTTAAAAAAGGCTCTATATATTGTTTTCAGTGCCCGCTTCCGGCTGTTCCTGTTGCCAAACATTTCACGCCTCCCGCAAAATGGTATCGAAGAGTTGGCCGCTCGCCGCCTTTCGATACCACCTTTCCTTTTGAGCGTGGAATTTTGGGATTTGATTTCTGGGAAGGCGAGGCATCAAGTTGATTAAAAGCGAACGGAAAAGGAACAGCAACTGCAAAATGACATCTGAGCCCACACTCTCGCCTGTTCAATGCAATTTCCCTGGCAATTAAACCGAATTATTAATGCCGCCGAAGTCGGAGTTGAAGCTGCATTCGGTATCGCAATCATTACCTGAAACAACTGCGGCCTTATTTAATTAAACAAGGAAGCGGGCATGTTTTATTTCAATTAGTCGCCGCTCCTCTGGATGGTCGAGGCAGTGTCCGGTGGAAGTTGCGGCACACAAAAACCTGGGCAAAATAATTAACTGCATGCAACAATTTCCTCGCTCCGCCTAACTGCTGTGATGGCCCGACAGGGGCCGTGATATTGAGCCGAGCTCCGTGGATTCCGATCTGCTAGCTGCTATCTGCTATCTGCTAGCATGTTCGAAAATGGAAATCTGCATTTAATTTATTGATGCAGCAGCAGCGGCTCCGACTGAGGACTCACTGTGCCGCCGCCGTCGCCTAAATGTATGCAGCGTAAAATTGTTAAATGCGCGCTTAATCTGCATATAGGCGTGGTTGCCACGCCCACTCGCCACCCATTCGCACATCCCCAACACGGCGCCCACCCGCTGTGCTCACTTTGGCACCGAAATTGTTTCATTTCCCCATTAAAATGTACGGGCGAAAATGTTAAACACTTTATTGGCTCGCCCCCGCCCAGCGCCGCCGAGGGGCGTGGCAGGTCTACCTACCTCCAATTGTTGCGGCTGTTTGCCACGTTAGCATATCTGTTTTCCATGTTCGCAGCGCTAATCGGGGCCCGAGTCCGTCTGTTCCGCGTGTTAGAGGAGCCAGGGCCCCCGGGTCCTGGTCCCAAACCCCCCCAGAGTGTCCGGGGATGCTCATTCCGGGGTTTGGGACAGTAGCCGAGTGCATTCAGACGGCGATTTATTGCATTTACATGTCGACTGGCATTGCCTTCAACCGTTTGGGCGGCAAGTTGCTTAAAGTTTTCAGCTTATAATCGAGTTGGTGTACTACTTTATAGTTGGGCATCATATAGATACTTGGATTTCCTTATTATTAAAGATATAAAAGTAAAGTTAAGTCGTTTGTTTAATCACCTTTCAAACTATAGTGATCGAATTAAGAAAAGTATTAGAAATACACAGCTTAAGCAAGTGTTCACTTCACCCATTCGAAGTGATTTTCTTATCGCTACATTGAAGATAAAGATATCATGACGGCTTGATTTTGGCACTCAGTATTGTTGAATAAACAAATCACTGTGGCTTTAAACCGAAAACACTGATAAGGTCGCAGCTTTATTAAAAAGTCAGCTCATAAAAAAGAAATTATGTTCACTTAGTTTTTAGCATTGGAACAGAGAACAAGCTTTGGTTTCGTTGCTCGCTGGAATACATTTAAAAAAAAATCGCGTGATGGGAGAACTTCTAATTTTTCTGTTCGCTGTCTTAACCTGTCAGTGTCTATTCTTTACCACAGTCTCGTCGGAAAGGTTAGAAGAACCAAACTTTAAACTGACGCAAACGGATAGTCGTTTGGCAGCCATCGTCAGGCAGATCGATGAGTTAAATATACTGAAGGTGAGTGAGTCCTACTTTTATTAGTAACAATAAAATTATATAAACCCTCCGATAGAATCGTCATATTGCGGCAATCGCCGTTGAATCTGACGGCTACATAGATAAAAGTTTAGACTTTAGCTCGGAGTTTTATGATATTTAAGGAACCATGGAATGGATTTACTACCGGTATAAGTATATTGGACAGTATGAGAAGGGCAAGTTTGAAAATCAAACCCTAATTGCTTTTGCTGAAGGCACTATTTCCTTTGAACGCGATGATAATAAAATGGAAGAGTTGCACGCTTTGTTCTTTGGACGAAGCGACGACTTATCCTTGGGTAAAAGGAATCTACTCAAATCCGTGGCAGAAGGCTATCAGGTAATATTAAATTGAAAATTAGTTAGAACCAACTTCAATTAATTAATTTGGTTATGGTTGTAGAAATATCCGAATAGGACTTGCAGGACTCCCCAATCCCCCCAACAACATCTGTATTTGGTATATGTGGACATCGCCTTCACCGAACTAAAGTCCCTTGCCATGCTGGAGTTGTCCTGGCTACTCCTCAGACAATTCGGCAGAACCGGGTTCACCGTGGGGCAGAAAATAGTGCGTGAGGGCTTCGAGCGCAGGATGAATCGCACTCGGAAGCTGATCAAGGACCAAATGAGCGGCGCTGATCAAACCGTTTGGCGTTGCGATCCCCAAAGGCCCAAAGCCGGAGTCACCTACGACGAGGTCACCCGCAGGGTTACATAGAGAATGAGGTGGATCTCAGTGCGGAGGAGACATGTCGACATGACTGCGCCTACTACCAATCCACGAGAAGCGAGAAGGAATGCCATGGGGACGAGTTCTGCTCCAAGCAGCCGAGGTGCTGAGGTCGCCTGCACAACTGCCAGTTTGTGGAGTCTGACCTGAAGGTGTGCCTGTCGGCAGAGAACTCTCACAGGCGGTACGAATTCATTCAGGGCGAAGGCGGACGCCACCTGGGAAGAGCTAAAGGGTGCAGCAGGGGAATGGACACAGCTAAAAGCTGGGTTAGCTGGTTCGTCAAGTGCGACTACTGTTTCTGCCTGTGCGATGAGGAGGGGCTCCAGTCGGATCGCTACTTCAACCTGCGACCAGTGACCGCTGATATGGGGCGAAACAGGTGAGTTGGCTACTCACTGTTTTGCATTAATCAGGAACATCCTTTCAGAGTCGTCACTGGACTGCGATTCATAAAGCACAATCGCATCTTCCACCTTCAAATCCAGGAGGGCGAGCTCCTGACACATGGAGTCATCAACGGGACCACTCTCCAATGGAAGCCCCTGGACTCTTACAGCATCTCAGATGAGGACGTTAGGCAGGACGTGGACTACCACGCGCTGAGCTACCAGAATCGATCCATCAATCTAGTTGAGGTCAGGGATCACAGCGACTTCCTGGTGACTGGCTTACGATTCCAAGTGGTTGGAGGCCATCTTAATCTGGAGGCACAGTTCAGAGGGTTCGACTTCAAGAGCGGGCAGCTCACTGAGCAGAGTTACTGGTCGTCAGCGGGCACCAACAAGGCTAGGTACTAATATATAAAAAGTCAGAACAATATTAATATTGTGTGTTGAATCATAATTTCTTTCAGGAGGAAACTGGCCCTAGAAAACTCCAAGGTATTCTCTGAAACCTCCACATCCTCGGAGCCTTATCCCAGCGACAACGACCAGTATGTGGAGTTTACAAACTCGGGTCTTGAAGAGGATGCCGCGCAGACTACTGTGCCTCTAATTGACATCCAAGAAGTTGTCTCGGACCCTCCGGTCCCTCTTTCCGGAGTTGGAGTCTACTATAAGGGCAGCAAGGGACACGGTGGCTACGTGGCTCCCAAGCTCATTACCTACGACTTCAGTCAAAAGATCGAGTTGCCCATAATTTAGTGTCGATGGTGAAGAGAAAATTAACTTAAAATAATAACAAATTAAAGGACCTCATAGATGTTTTACCCTAAATATTGTTAAGCCTCTTTAAAGTTACTTTTATATTCTTGCATTACATAGACTAACATATTTGGTATCCTTTTCGGTATAAATCAGCGATGTCCTGCCATGACGTTAGCCATTTTCTATTTTAGTTTTCAGGATTTTAACTTTTTTTTGGGGACTTTGTTTATTTTTGTTGTTTCTGTTCAGCCACATGCTATTTTGGAGAGCCTGTCCCTTGCCCTGTCCCCTGTCCCCTGTCCCCAGTCCTTTTAGCTACTATTTTTGGCAAGGGGCCAAGGATCTGGCTGCCATATAGAGCCATATACATTTGTACACCCAGCTAGTGGAGTCGAGTTGAGTCGCAACCTTTTTGATTAGATTACGCAACGTAAAACTGGTTTGCAAATTGAATAAATGACTTTTGCGTTGCCAATATAAAACGTGTTTGAAATTTTTGATTAGGCGGGCACACAAACACACACAGAGAGCGCGATTTTAGACCTTTCAAGGCACCAACAGCAACAACTACAACAACAAAAAAAAAGTAAAAATAAAATAAAATAAAATGGAATGGAAAACAAAACAACAAACAGCAGCGGCGACAAAATGAACTGAAATAGCAGAGGCCCAGGACATGGCCCAAATGTACCCGGTCCCCGGACCGGACTCCATTTCTCCCCGTCACTTTAGATGGCGGATCCTGCGAACCGAATGTAATTTGTCAATTTTGTCGGCTGGCAGCGGGGGAACAGTTTGCGGTCCACGTGTTGTTGGCAATAGGAAGGCCCAATTAAAATTCATTAAACGTAAATTAACATTGAAGTCGGGCATTATAAATTAACTAGAGGGAACAATGGAACGACCTCGGAAACCTGCCGGAAAGAGGAGGCCAATTGAATAGGGATTTGTCCTTAGACCAGAACGAATTGGGTACAAGGAGAGAGTATTTCTTCTACTTGTTAAAGAAATGTTTAAAAAATATTTTCTCTTCTGTTTTCATAGATTTTATACACCATCATTTTACAATGTAATTATATCTTATAAAGTTAAAAGCTATTAGTTCAGTAATTATTTGAACGATTTCCTTTTGTAAACTTGTAAATAAAGGAAAGTTATTACTATTAGCTACAGCAAAAAAGCTGAACTCTTGACCATAGTATATTTATACTTTTCAATTCCCTTTTCAGCTGGCACAGACTTGGATGCCAAGTCTTAATTTTTTTTTTGGGCGCTAAAATCCGGACTGCACAAATCCAATTCAGGCTTAATGAGCTGTGTAATATTTGCATTTTGTTCACACCCCAAAGCACTAATTTCGAAGCTCTTCCTTGGCGGCTGGGCCAAGAAATAGGCAGCGTTTTATTTTTCTTGGCACAGTGCCGTCCGGCAAATGTGCCGCAATTGCTTCAGCTTTTCTGTTAACGTTTTGGCAATCAGGCAAATAGAACTGGTAAGAGGTAGAACAAGGATCAGACAGGATAGAAGGGGCAACATAAATCCATTACAGATTGTGAATGTGAAATAAATCAGAGGTCATAATTCAATATTAAATCACTCATACGCCAGGTTAAACCAATTCCAAACGGTGAATGCAGGACAATTAGTGTGTCACTCAGGGAAAGCTGGAAAAGCTGGCAAAGAAGAGAGATGAGAAATGGGTTTGCCTTGTGTGCCGTCTCCGCTTTTAGCCAAATGAAAACCTTAAATGCGAAGCGTACGAGGAGAAATCTTCTTCGGCAAAATCAACAAAATATTTCAAAATAACAAATGTGTCCATTGGTGCAGGGCGCTGTAGGACAGCCGAGCAGCTCCAATGACAAAGTGCTTGCAAACGCACAATATTTGTCTAGGTCATGCATATCTCAATCCGGTCTGGTTGCGGAAAGGTGCGGGGCAGGTGTGGCACAGCCGGGATCCCGGCTACAGTGGGCTGTATCCCCCATACCACAAGTCCTCTCACTGCGATTCCAATCCAGTTTGCCAGTTAAATGCAAACATAAACACAAAGGCAAATACACAAAACGCAAGACATATTAATCAGTGCGAGACAGGGATGGCCATGGCTGCTGCAGGAGAGAGCTGGCTGGGATATATTGTATAAGCGATTCCAGCATTGGCTTTGGTTGGCCAAACAAATAAATTGCAATTTGTGTAATCTTAACACCTAGAGGCCAAAATCAATGGCGAACAAAGTCCTTGGAGCAGACATACAAGCGCTCCTGTGCATGCACACAGAGAGAAATTTCCAGCAGGATGTGTTACAGTCTTTTAGGAGGTTATAGCAAGTGTAAATATATTTTTTATTTTTATACATAGGCTTAGTACTTAAAAACCACTATGCTTTACATTCTATTCACAATCAAAATTAAATTTTCTTTGATTTTTAATATTATTTTTAATACTTTATAATGCCTAAAACTGTTTCCTGTGTATATATACCTCAGAGTGCATGGTAGCAGGTGTGTGGAAAAATATTTACAATTAAGCACAAAGGCAGCAGAAATGCATTGAGACTTACATTGTTCGACATGGCCGTAGAAATGTCACCTATCGCTGTTCAAGGCTATCAAAATGGCATAATATTTACAAGCTTGTTTGTGCGATTTCCTGTCCAAGTGTGAAGGGATTAAATAGGATTGTGGAAAATTAAGCCAAAGTCAAAAATTATGTTTGATTTTAATTACAGCTTGCTATCGGGCTAGCTAACTTTGAAGTAGGCATACCAAGTAGAGAGCTTTTACCTCGCCTTCGTAAATTATTAGAGCAATATCATTTTCCATTTTCCAGATAGTAAATCATTTCGCAGCACGTTTCCCATTCAAGTCAAGTAGTTTTACATTTATTTCCTAGAAATTGTATGTCTTATTTTGTCGCTACGCCCAGCTGTGTTCTAGGAATTTCATTATACTTATATTCATAAGTTATATACATGTAGATATGGGTGTACAATCAATTGGAATGTCATTAAAGTCAGACAAAATAAGGCAAATACCTCAATATTCACCTTTATTCTCCTTTTTTATTACTGTATTTATATCTGTAGGGTGGCTTGCAACTGAATATTCCACAAGGAACACAATTTAAAAGGTGAAAATAATATTAACTTCTTTTTCAGTACGTTAGTTTATGAGACCACAGATTCTTAGTCAAATATTTTATTTATTTTACAAACATTTACTAGTATTATAATCTATTATTAGGGCTTTTTAGAACCCCATAAAATTTGTTTCATAAAATTACTCTTTGACCTTTGGTCTTATCCTCATAAAAACACATCTTTGCCAATGGATAGGCAGCACTCCAAGATGGCCCTGAAGATCGACCTCGAGGGTCTCACCAGAGTGCTTAAGTGCCCAAGCGCCCCATGATGGATGCAGCGAGGCACTGCTTAAGCTTAACCCTAAAAGCGCATTTTAAGTAATTTCAGAGCCTTGCCTATGGTGTACTTTCCCAGCTCGCCCTGCTCTTTCGCCAACCCTTTGCGTTGCGGCTTAAAAGCTTTAAAGGAATTTATTGCAAACACTTGAAGTACGAGTATTTTTTACCGCCGCCCAGACCCCTGCTTCTAGGATATATATATACATATATGCATAGGTATGGGAAGCAAAGTGAAAGTGGCTCCTGAGATGGGAAAAACAACAGTAGGCTACCATTAGCCGAGTGTTAGAGGTGCGTAGGTGAACGTTATTTACAATGGGTATTTCATGGGGATAACCCCGGCACTCCGTGAATCCTGGACATACCATATTTTTCCAGCTCCAGCCGAGGCTTTAAATAGTTTCACACTTTTGTTTTTACTTGTAGAGGGGAGAGGGCACACCACATCCTTCGAGTACATACATACATCTGTGGCATTGCAAACGACATATGCGAGGAGAGTTTTGTCTCGAAAATGCAATACAATTGCACTTAATGGCAGTGCACTCGCCCAAGTCGTGTGATTCGAAAGTAAATTGCCTTCGAAGTTTTCTCCGTTTGCCGGTCACAAGAAAAATGGGGAAAACTGTGACGGAGGATGGTGGAAAACAGAATCTTGGCTGTGTCTGTTTTTGTTTCGAAGCAAAATGTATGACCTTTGTTGGGTGTTTTCCCAGAAATATTGGCTTTTGGTGAGCGTAACACAGATTTTCACATTTTCCCCACAATATTGTTTCAAATGCAATTGCTGACAGTTCCTTTTCGAAAGCAGAAACTTTGAGAATTACACTTGTGGTAACTGCATTCGGGGTAAATAAATGATTAGCCAAATGATTTATGCTCCACATATCAGCATCCATAATTAACAAGTATTCAACCTCAACTTTTTCACAGCTAATCGATTTTATCAGCGGGGAAAATTTTCATTTAAAACCACATTTCTTTGCTTTATTTTCCTGACACTCGGCGAATTAATTATGAACTTTTTTACACAGCCGTGATATATTTTTTTTTTTATTTCGAAAGTCCCATATTGTACCAAGTATTTGACACTTTACAGAGTCGTGGACAAAAAGGCCACAAATGTTCTGTTTTTTGCAAACTAATAAATAAGTTATTAGGAATTTCCATAAAACGGCGAAATAGAATTTTCTGTAGTCTTTTGTATGTTGCTAAAGTTTAATTAATTTTCGCGTTTTTGATATTGCCTTTATTGGGACTAATTAAAAATTTATAGGTGAATCATAAAAAGTTCAACAATTTATTGACCATGGCAAAGGCACAATTTGAAACTGAATATTCCATAAAAAAAAGGATTAGTTTCATCCAATAGGACCCACTGGCTACTGACAGTAACAATGGACTGAAAATCAGTTTAAAGTCGGCTAAATATTAATACTTTTCAGCCATTCAATCTCTTTTAAACCTCCCCGCTCAGACGGCCTAATTAATGTAGACGGCGAGCTCATCAGGTCGCTGGATAAACATTTTTACACACCCAATCCGTATTCAAATTGATTTATGTTAATTACTGTTTAACAAAATGCGCCTGACTGATTGCTAAATTGATTTTAAATGAAATGCAAATACGGAAAAAATCAACTCGGCCGCGTGAAAAAACGGAAATCGGCCAAATACCCCGCTGCCGATAATGACAATCTATTTTATCGCCCTGATTGCTCTCAAACATCAGCGAAACTCAACGATACAACACGGGGGGAAAAGTGTGGGAAAGTGCAAAAAGTGTATAAACTAACCGCATTATTTGTTAACATTGATTTTTCTCCCTTTTTCATGGCAACCGAGCTTACCACTCAGAGGATAGATGGCAGATTATTTTTTTGTAAAAGAGTTATTTATATGTATTGCTCTCGTTTAAATATATAAATTAAAATAAATAGATTTGATATGAGTCTAAGAGTTCACTCAACCAATTATTACCTTTGTAATATTGGTTTTGTGTAGGTAATTAAATTATATAATGTCATAATGTAGGCGAAAATGTATTTTTCCCTGTGCTGCCTGTGTACTGTCGGTGTCTTTAAGCACTTTCTCTAATTGCTTATCCGTTTTGCATTTGAATTTAATGCAATTTACACTTAATTATCATGTTTCACCTTTCCGCAAGCAAAGTGATTAGCATTTTTCCTCCAACACTTCAGTTAGTTTGCTTGTCCAGGACCTCTGGCTATTATTGAATGTTCTCCCATTGAGCCACCTGGAAGGTCTATTAAGGGAAATTAATTTAAAACTTCGTTGCAGATAAGAATATATACAATGAAAAGTAAAAAAATAGTATTCAAATGAGAGACTCCAAGGAAATATTTGTTTTCTCAATTTTAAAATAAACATTTCCCTTTGGAATAAAAGCGAATGTAAAGCAAACATTTGTATGTTGACATGTAAAGCTCTGAGATTTTTTAGGAGCCCTGTTAATGGGAGTCCCTGCGGTGCAAAAACTTTCAGGCAAAGGACACATTATGTGAATATTTATAGAATATTGCCCTAAAGGAATTGAAGACTTTTAAAATACAGAATTAAGACGGAGGCAAACTTAAGCAGAAAATATGTAAAAACTTATGTATATGTACAAGAGGGGTTTATTTATGACCTATTGTGACAACAGATCTCATTCTTCATCTGAGCAATTTGAAAGGGGGGCTGAGAGCAATTAAGGAGTCCTTTGTCCTTACATTAGGTAATGACGTGGGCCGGGAAACTGCATTGGCCTGTTGTCAGGGTCTCAGCTGTCAATTGCAGCAGGTGGAGAAGGAATCGGATGTGGGATCTGAAATGGGGGAAACTGAAAGTGGGCTATGGGAAGGAGATAATGCCCAGCCTCTGGATCTCAAGGCCCCGGCAAAGCAATAGCCCCCTTAACGGCGGGGGACTCGGCAGTGGAGAAGCCGACTTGCAACTGACTTGGCCCAGAAACTCACTTGTGAGGGCCTGTGCGTGTGTGTGTGCGTCTTGGCCAAATGCCAACGCACAAAACATGCCATAAATCCACAGGCAGCATATAATTAATAAGGATTAATTGTGCACCAGAACTTGTGCAGCGACAATGCCGGCGACAATGCACAGACACAGGACTCGGACACAGACATGGACAGGGACAAAGCCAAGACAAAAGGACGATTGCCTGCGGAACGGGAGGACGTAAATGGAGATGGGGGTGGGGTGGGGTGGGTAGATTGCTTGGTCATAGTCAAAATTTAATTAATTAATAGCACAACTTTAGGCGACCTGCATGTGTGCCCCAGAATGCAGGCGAAATTGGACGCAAATCGATAAGCAAAACTCGAACTCGGAAAATTATCTCCGGCATGCGTTGTGGCACAAATATTCTCGCAAAATGTTTGCCTTAATTAACAGATGCAGATCAAGGCTCTTTATTAGCAAGCTAATTGCCAAAATATCCACATTCCATTGAGCAAAACTGAATGAAAATAGTTTACTTGGAAACTTTATACATTTATTTAAGCGCATCAGTTGGAATATCGAAGCAAGCAAATTTAAAGTTTTTCAATTGAATTTTTGCATCAGGGCACTAAATAAATAATAACTGAGCTTTAATTGAAACATTTGGGTTAACACCTAACTGAGCAATTATTATATTTGTTATGCTGAAACTAAAATTCTCGATATTAATAACAAACAAAATATAGATGGCTTAAAGTTTAATGTTTTTTAAACGTAGATTTATTTTGTTGTAAAATAATTTGTTAAATTTGATGAGAATTATAAAGGAAATTTTGTGTATAAAATAAAATTGTTTTTAAAAATGCATGATAACTTGCAGGACTACGGTTCCAAGGTGGTTCATAAAGCTGAATTGCTGATCTGGGAGAACATTTGAACGCCATTTACTGCCATCATTCTTCTAAGCAATATTCTTTCAAATATAATTGGTATTTGTAAAAGCAAAGCACCTCTCAATAATTTAGTAAAATACTTAAATACATTTTTACTTATTTATTTACAGACTTATTGCATAAGTTTGGATACAAATTCAATGACAGCACTAATTTCTCCCCCTCCTAATGAATCAATAAACTCGGATATTTTTTGCTTAGTTGCCAAATTGTCTCATTTACAAGCTGCAAGCTAATAATTAAGCCGGCATTTGGCAGCAACAGAAAATTGTCCGCTTAATTCGAAAGGAAGCGAAACTTTTTTATTGGCTTTGCAATCCTAGAGACTTTTCTCCTCAGCATTTCAATTCCGTGAACTTTTTTATCAGACCTTTTACAGTTTCGTACTTAACTTTGCATTCACTTGGCCATATCGCCTTCCTCCGCTTGGCAGGTGAGTGCCGAGGAGGATGGCAGGGAACTGAAAGACGGCAATTAATGTTAAGCCCTTGGCACGGCCCAAAGGATAGTTGGGCATTTGGCGGGGCGAAAAAAAATTGAGAGAAAAGAAAAAAAAAAACACAAATGCAACCGTCTGGGCAGAGGGAAAGAGCAGGGACTGGGTTTTAATTAGGAAAAGTGTTTTATACTCCAATAACATTATGGTAAGCCTTGTAGGAGATTGAACGTGAGAGTAAGGATGCAATCCGACAATTTAAAATGAAGTTCCTTTAAAATCAACTGCAAGTATTTAATAATTTTTATTGATGTGCTTAAAGTTCCTAGAAGAAACACATAATTCTTATTTTCGAAGAGCATTTCGGTCTCGATAACTCAGCTTCTCAATAGCCATTTGGCATTTATCTCTGTTTACCATACTTTATGCTTGACTGATTTCCACATTAAGTGCGACTATTTGCTTTCCAGAAATATTTTTTATTATAACAACAGACAAACAACAATAAAACTTGAGATACGGTCGCAATTTTAGTATTTTTATTTTGTGCTTATGGCTTCCACAAAAATTGTTTTGGACCCACAACCACCGTATATTGCTAAGCTTTTTAGTGAGTAAACAAGATTTTTGATGCCGCATAATTTGGCCACCGCCAGCCTGCCCGCCAGCCAGCCTCCCGCGGGTAATTTGTTTTTGACGCATTGCTGATAACGGCGGTGATGATGATGTCATAATTTTATTTTGCCCCTCCATTGCTCGGCCAAAAATCAAAACACGAAGCGTTTAAATTTCAACGATCTGTACGCATTCAATATAATTTGCATAATATTTTAATTTTGCATACTTATTTGGCGCATAATTAGGTGGCTGTATTGTAGCCAGGACCTGCGGCTAAAGCGGTCTTTATTGTTTGACGTCCATCCAAAAATATGGCGTCAGAGCTGATTTTAGTTTTTCATTTTAATTTCCATATATATGAACTTTACTTTTTAAATAAATTATAGATATTCTTCCGTTCATGAGTCCTTAGCAAGCATTTAGTAAAGACCTCACCTCGCTGTATTTACGGGCAACATTTTTAATGGACTCCGCGGAGCACTCCCGTGCGACCCTCATCGATACACTCGGATATACTGTGACCGGGTGCAAATCGAACGAACATTTCGGGTGCCAGATAGTGTTTGTCTTAGATCCACAGCGGTGTCCCAGCGCCGGGGCCAGCTTATGTCGGAGTGGGTACTTCTTTTTGCAGTCCCTTTCCCCGGCACTCGATTTTTTCCTGCTCGCTCCAGGACCCAACGACGAACACAAACACACTCGAGCTGCTGAGCGTTGCCGGATATTGGCTTCATACACCGCCAGCCAATTTTAAATTGCCAATATTGATTTATACGCCGCATGCGTTGCTGCCACATGGGGTACGAAAGCCGTGCCAAGGGGCTGCCAGGAGTGGGAGTGGGAGTCCTCGAGTCCTGGCCCCGGAGCCTCCGAAGCATTGTTAAGTTGCAATTTTGCAGGTGGCTGTCGGGGCGGGGATGCATTGCCGAAGATGGACGTGGCCAAAGTAAATGGCCAGGGGATTTCAGGTAGTTAACGCTACCAGAATTTATTGGTTGGGCTTTAATAGTTCCACCCGTATGCAATGCAAATGTGTTTCAAAATACACAGTGAATAAAATATCAAGCTAAAAGGGAAATGTGTAATTTATAAAATAAATTCGGACTTTCATGAACATATCGGGCGTATACGTAATATTCTACATTTATTTTATTTCTTTAAAGTATTTAAGCTTTTACTAGTTTGTTACTTATTTATTGGATAATTATATTTCAAACGTATTTAATGCATTATTTCCAGTGCAAAACCATATACGTGCGTTGCGTACAGCCCACACATATAGTATTACTTAACCAAAATGCAATTGGATATGCCATCAAAGCGAAAAAATCATTTGGCCGCCGTTTCTCCTCGCCATCTCCTTTTAATTTCCTCTCCCCCATCTCTAAGGCGCACTTCCAGCCCTCCTTGGTTTGTGATTTCCCAAATCCCATTTAAGAATTCCCTTTGTGGGAGCCAGGGATACCCGGAATTCGGTCTCACCCACAACAGTTGAGCAAACTCCTTTGCATAATTCATGCAAAAAATTCAACACAACTCGCATTCGAATCCCAGTGAGTTGCTGAGTATATTTTCTCAGAGCTGATCCGGCTTCGGCTACTGCCTTTGACGGAGCCAGGTCTACATGTGCTTTAAGTTCCGATACCAACAGATAGTAGATGTCAAGCCAGTCCAAACAGTTGCTTAGGAAGGGAAAATGTTAGTTGAACAAATATATGGGTATTCTTACAGCATCACCTTAATATAGTGTTTAATTAATTATTACTATCTGCAATCTAAAAGTAATACTGCTTGGTGAAAGGTTAGGCCTTTTTAGGGAGTCTCCCCTTTTGAGCTACTTTCAGGCCTTTCGAAATTATTACCTTTCAAGGTAATTAAAGGAAATTAATTGCCCGCTTCCGTAATCAACATCATTATAAAGCTGTCATCTGCATTCAGTATAGTATTATGACCTGCATTGACACATAATGACTTTTTTCCTTGCGTTTACGTTAATTAATTTTTTTTAATGCAGCATAAGACTTTTGTTTTTATTGCGCACAAAGTGAATGGTTTGGAGTCTTTTATTTAACAATGAGAAAAATAAATAGCAACCTTAATGAATTTTCACATCAAACAAAGAGAATTGAAAAGAATAATTCGCGTTCATTTTTCAGTCATTTAAAAATCGCATAAAAATAATTTTAAATTTCCCTTAAAGAGAATATACATAAAATAATCAATATACAAAATAATAGTTAAAGTGATTTAACAATTACGTTGTGAGACTTATTTAAAGCCTTCTATTTCGGGCATCTGCCCCAACTTGTTGCAGTAAACAACGTTATTAATGCATAGCGCCAAATTAGGTTTATACATATTTGTCTTGCTCCTGGCCATGAAATAGCGTCAGAGCGGCGAGGGGCTCCAAAACAAAAACAACGAAAACGAAAAATGGTAATACGTTTTCCATTAAATTTAATTTGCATGGTTTTAGGCGCAATCCGCTTCCGTCTGAGCATTGGCTGTGGCCTAAAATTTCATTACGGGTAAAATATGATTTGGTTTTCACTTCCCATTTGCATACACTGCCGAGGATTTTTGATTTTGCTCTGATTTTTTTATAAAAAAAATTAATATATATAAATATATATTTTAAATGTATGTTTCAATATTTAATGATATCAAAATACAATTTTTTTTTTAAATCTTTAGCAGCGTTTTAGTTTTTATTAATAAATAACACTTTATTATTTTATATATATGCATTAAATATTAATATACATCATTGTTACAGGCTGCATACAAACAAAAAACAAGTGACGCAGATAGAATTTTGCATTGCCTTTAAAGAGGTCTTAAAGCCCGAGCAGTCAAAGTCCATTGCATTGCCATGGTAATGCGCAGCATAGGGGTCTGCAATTGTCCTCGCCACTGTCCGTTTTGCGGAAAAGGAGCATCGATGTTCTTGTCCTCCACTTCTGGCCTGGGATCTTCTAGTGCCGCCTTTATTGTTATTTCGCCTGCATCATTATTTCAGTTGGCGCCTTGACTCTGGCAAGTAGAGGTGGAATGAGCTACCAGTTTCCAGTTCCCGGCTCCCAGCAGGTCCTGCCCACTTCCGGATGCTGTGGCAGTGTCCCTTGGCATTGTGCGGAGGCGCTTTTGCTGTTGTTGCAGATAAAGATAAATAGTCTCAGATAACGCTCAGTTATTTGCAAACAAATACAATTGCGGTTCATTGATGGCGGTTTCATTTTGCCTTTCGCGGCGAGGGCGAAACGAGCTGGTTGTGGAGCCGGTCCGGGCCATTATCCTGCGGTCCTTAGTACTGAACTCTCCTTGCAGCCAGTTACTAGACAAGGCTGTTCTGAATCCCTTTGAACACGAATTTGTCGAACGTGTGTACAATGAACTCTGCGTACCATTTGCCAGCAATACCCAGCCATTTCTACAAAGGAGAGTAGGAACATTAGGATACGGAACACGAGTCTATGTAAAAAATGAGCTCAAAACAAAGGGAAACTCGATAGTTATGAATAAAATTTAAGAAACCTACACGATACCAGAGTCATGACTGATATAGTTAAGAATTTATGTATAATCAAGTATAAGAAACTAGTTTTTAAGAATTTTTAAGACATAAGATGTAATGATTTTATTTTATAATTAGCACTTACCGCTATGGACATTGAATTCTCCGGCTTAAAACCCCAGTAGCCGTTGGTCAAGCCTAAAACGAAGGCCATCAGGGGCTCCTGTTCGTCCTCATCAACGATGTACTTGAGCACATTGAGGACAGTGCCCCAATTAAGCCGTTTGTGCTTGTGTAGGAACAGGACATCGCTGACGATTTGTGCCCGACTTAGGACATGGATTTTGCGGAAGTCATCGTAGAGCGTGTCGGCCAACAGCTCCCAGGTGTGCTCGTCATACTGGACCCTGTAGTAGCCCAAGGCGTGCAAATTAAAGACGATCCACTGATTCTCGGGCACCGTGACGTTCAATTGTATTTGCTCCTCGAAAGGGCTCATCCAGACCTTGGGTTTAACATCGTTGAAATTGGGCTTCGCCTGAGTGGCGAAGGTGATGGGGATCCACCAGCGTTCTGGCCTGCTCTCGTTAAAGACGTGGCTTTGGGTAAGGAACACGGTAGTGCCGTTTCGGCTGACCTTAAGCAGAGGATAGCCTCGCTGCTGGGTCCACGTGTCCATAACGGTTTTCACGCTCTCCTCGTTGGACGGAGAGCTCGGCTGCCGTTCTCGGGCCAACTGTAGCGATCGCCAGAAGATATCGGGCGTGGAGCCGGTGAAGGAGTTCTGCCACAGGTGCCGCTGGATGCCGTCGTAGAAGGTCTCGTTGCCCAGGAAGCCGTTCAGCATGACCAGAAGTGCGCTGGCCTTTTGGAACAGGGCTGTCTCATACGCCGTAGGCTCGATTTCTACCGGCGGGGCCAGGGTGATGCCGCCCACCTGCGCCTCATACATGAAGGCCATCTCGCGGTAGCGAAGCAGCTGACGCCGCCCCACACCTGGCTGCAGGTGATCCACGCCCAAAGCCTCGAAATAGTTGCTAAGGCCTTCCGTTAGCCACAGATCTGACCAGGAGTTGATACCCATCAGGTTGCCGAACCACATGTGTGCGATTCCCTGGGCAATCACCTGGAACGCTTGAATCTTCGCTTGAGATATCGGAGCCTCGTTGAGTTGCAGGATCTCTCTGCTCCGATAGACGACAAAGCCCAGGCTCTCCAATGACGTCGCGGGAATCCGGTCCACCACCAGCTGGTCGATCTTGTCCAGCGGTAGGCGTACGCCCAGCAGTTCCTCAAAGAACTGCAGCAGCTGCGGCGCCACATAGGCGACAAGGGAGGTCTCGGGCAAGTCGCCAGGCCGCGAGCAGGTGCGGAAGTGGAGCGGACTCGAACTGACGGACTGACTGAAGCTGCAGGTGAAGCTGTTCACGGAGAAGGCCAGCATGTGGGTGGGAATCGAGGGAGTCACCTCATGTAGTGACCACACATAGTCCGGCAGATCGGGGCTGATCGAAAGGGACAATAAGGGATCACCGGAATCAAAAACAAATACATTCGAATTCCGTTATTTCGATTACTCACTTGGGCAGAATCGCTAGGACCCTCATATTGCTGAAGCTCTGGAAGCGCTTGTGATGACCCATTGTGACATTAAAGGTTGCCCTAAGGTTGGGCTCATCAAAGCAGGGCATGGTGTTTCTGATCAAGTTCCGCTCGAAGAATGTCATCGAGTACCAGCTGCAAGGGAGGATGCGTGAGGCAAGCTTTTGGGACTCTGGAACAAATCATTGCTTACTTCTTCTGCCATGTCCTTGCATTCGCAAAGCGGCCGATAAAGTAACCATCAGTGGTAAACTCTGACAATTCTCGTCCAAAACGGATGCTCAGGACATAGGTCCTGCCCATCATCAGTCGCCTGTTGAAGTTCAAGACCATATATTGCCGAATATGGTTGAAGTACACCTTGTTCAGCCACACGTCTTCCTCCCTGAGCAGGCTGATATTCCGCGTGTCCACCCCAATTCCGCCGACATGGAGCACCACCTGGTTGGTGGGTCTCTGCACGTAGAGGGAGATCTTCACAGTGCCCTCGTAGTGGAAGTCTGACACGTTTTCCAGGTGCGTGATCAGCGTCAAATCGTAGTGGAACGGCACCACAAAAAGCGGCAATCGTGGCTCGTCGTAAAACAAAGATGACATCGCCACTTGGCAGATGACCAGCAAAAGCAGTGAATGCAGAACTTTCGACATGCTGAATTAATACTTTCTTTTCGTCCTCGGTCCTGAGGATCTGCAAAAGAAAACCAAATTAAATAATTTTAAACATACAGACAATTTATGTATAATAATTCTGACAAAAAAATACTAGTTTGATATTGTAAAATGTATTGATATTATTTGTGTCACGTTTGCTGCGTATGATCTGTGGCATTTACAGATCGAATCAATGGAAACACATTTAAATGCTTTCAGTTTTACCCGGAGCTCGCGAATCGGGGGCCATTTGAAGTGGGAAAGAACCGATTCAAAAGTAAAAGTTACACTCACAGGCCGTCTTGGCAGCTTCTTGACTCACTTTGCAGCTTTCACTTGGGGGTTGGCAGAAGTTTAGTAACTTTCTGCGATACGTGCGTATGTCGATTTGTCTGTATCAGTGCGTGTGCGGGCCGAGCGCCAAAAAGTATGTTAAGCACTTTGGTCCCAGTTTGCAGGCGCACTTTTGGCACAGCCTCGAACTCGAACAGCCATATAGCTGCTGCTCGAACGCATACGGATACGTATTCGTATCTGGCCTGCGATTTATACGTGCATGTAATATGTGTAATTTATGACTGACGGGATGTGTGCGCTTAAATTATGTGCAAAATGCTCACAAAAGCCGCCTGGCTTTTGGGGGCTAACAAACTTTGACTCAAAACTTTGGCCGCAGCCCCTTTGCCGAAAGCCAGAATATTGACAGTCACGTGTGGATTAGTTATCGGGCTCGAGCTGCATATGGGCTTGCATATTCCTACACGACGTGTTGAATGGATTTTCTAGTGCCTGAGGGTCCTTAAAGATACAAAGATACAAGTCAAGAATCCAGCTATTTGGGGTTCAGTGTGGGAGTGGCTGGGAAAAAAGGAATACTAAGGGGTATTTTGTTGTTGAAAAATAACAAATAAAAATATACGGTTGTACATTTCAGTTTTGCGTTACTGGATGTATTATAGTATCGATTTATTTCGATTTAATCAAGCTAATTAACAAAATATGAACATCATTCTGTAAATCTATTTTAAAGGGGACACCGTAAGCACCACATTGGTGTGCTTTAGAAATGATTTAGAAAACCCCAGTTTAGTTTGAATGGAAACCTGAACCTCCTAAGACATATGCAAGAATGTGGATGTAGCTCCATCGTTGAGGTATCATCATTGTTACGGGGCCTCCCGAAATAAAAAAAACAGTCTCCTCAGATTATGCTTTATGCCTCTCAACCCTTTGCCAACGCATTTGCTCGTCTCGCTCCGGAGTCCGGACCCTAAATGAATTTTCATTTCCAATTACTTTACGATTTTGCCTTTGTGTGCCTGATGACTTGTCCCTGTCCGCCGCTCCGTCCGGCCTCTTCCCGTTTCCATCCGCCCCTGGTGGCATTACAATTCGATTTCCTAATTTTCAATTTTACACGTTTGGCAAACACTCGAGTCGAACAGCCCAGATCGAAAACAGGACAAGCGGCCAGAGCCCAACCTAGCGCTCATCCGCATCAACATCCCCACACCCATCCCCATTCAATCGCTGCGCTATCCGTATGCAGTGCCAGGCCAGAGACTTTTGAGAAATTTTAATTAAAATTGAATTTTCTTGCATTTAATTAAAAGCTTAGCTGGCGCGCATGAAAAATGAAAGAAGCCAAAGAAAAACTCTCCCCGATGTGGATGCGGATGCGGCAGGGACAGAGGCAGGGGCAGGGCACTCGAGTAGAAGAGCATGCACTCGCTGCGCCAGAGATATGGGAATCATCATCCTCAGCCGGCTAAGGATGGACCGCCCGGCATCCATTGCCCAACTCTCTTCGCCAAAGGAAACGGAGCCGAGAATATTTTCGTTTGTTTACCCAGGCTGGGATGCAGGCAGCGGCAGCTTTGTACACGGAACCGGGGCTAAATGCAACACTGACAGCTACTGTCAAAATAAGCAACTAATCTCTCTGCTGCAATATTGTTTGACAGGCTCACAGCTCGCACACAAACAACCCCATCACACCCCAAGCCCACTGCTAGTTAAGGGCTTCCTGGCTGCCGGCTGTGCAATTGATTTTCACTGTAGACAATTGCCCGAAATTTCAGCCATGGCTGCTTCTGTGCAACAATCATCGGCCAATTGGATTTCGGGCTCCGGCAGGCTAATTAAGTTTTTCAGCCCCACTTCCCGCAATCCCCCGAAATGTGCCTATTTTCCACTATTTCCGGCCACAAAACTGCATCACAATTGCGGATCGGATCGGAAGTGGTGGCCAATTGGAAGCATTCGCCATGCCACTTTTAACCAGACATTTAGGGTTATTACTTTTGAATTGAAAAACTTGAATTTCCAGACTCTGAAGTAAAACCTTAAACGAAAAAACCTTACTCGTGCAGTAAAATAATCCATTTTTTTAGTCCAAAATCGTGGGTTGATATTACTAATTTTTTTTTCAAAGCAGCCAGTTTTCTCCAAACCAATCAATGAACATTTTATCTTCCATCGAAAAATGCCACAAAAATGTTCTTGTGCCGACCAACTGACCAGGCAAGCGATCAGGGATCCCGTCCTGCTGCCGAGATAGTGCGGCTAAAGCCACATAATTGTTTTAAATTTTTCATAAATTCCCCCGCAAAATGCTGCACGATAAAAATGCGGCACACAAACCCAGCTGTCGTAGGTAAATTTTCGAGTCTTGGCTTTCCAGCGCCAACGAGCCGGCACTCCTCGAGATCCGGCGGCCAAGAGCTGAGATCCAAGGGCTAGGGGGAGCGGAAAGGATAACGGGGGACCGACTGCAGCGATAGCATAAATAGTTTAATATAAAACGCAGACAAAGGCTGGGACCAGAGCCCTTAGCTCATCTCATGCCCGCATAGTTCGTGCAGCTCGCTGCCGAAGTTTGTGAAGCGTTTCTTTTGTCCTGCGGCAGGAGGGAAAATATTTAATGCACCCACAATATTTTGCTTGGCTGGCAAGTGATAATGCACCGGCCTCGGGCCGCAAAACTGGATGGTCCCCATCCTCCAGGGGCCGCCTTGGCCTTTGGCAGGAGACAGGACAAAGGACCGGGCCGTCGAGCCACCGAAGCCCCGAATATTTCGAGGGACGAGCCAAGTGGGCGCTGGTCGTCAAAGGAGCCGATTCGCTTTTTATATGCATATTCAACAGTGTGGAAATAATAAAGCCAACTTGCCGACAGTTATAGTTGCTTCTCCAGTTGCCTAGAGATAGTGGAGATGCCGGAATCAGGAGGCAGGAAGCCGGAAGCACTCATTGCCGGCCCAGACATTGCCAGAAAAGGAAGCAGGGAACGACGACATCGAGTCCTTGGACACGGTGTTCCTTCTCTCTCACGATACGCAATCATCTTCCGTTAGGAGCCACTTTATAATTAGATAATATTTATAGAATAATATGTAAATGTTAATGCATTCTTATTCATTTTTAATAATTTTCCTTTCCTTTAAACATAAATGTCTATCGACAAAAAGAAGTTGCATAAGCCCATGTTAGAAGCCACTTTTTAAGATACAGACTAGACTTCTACTACACTCCAAGACTGATGCTAACAAGGAGTACTTCTAGACTTGAAATGTCACAAAATGGAATTTGTATATTTAAACAGCATGACATAACTTATCAAGACATTATGCACATCATCTCTCCCACTGACATAATTAAATATGCGTTTTCTGCGAAGACGAACGACGATTAGCTGATTTGTCATTCAGGACACGCTTTAATCGAACCCACCGGTTGGTCCTGCATGCGGAGCCACCGAAATTGAAAGTGACATTTATGACACAGACGTTGCTGGCGCGACAGCATCGTTTCCATCAGCATCATTCCTATGGAGATGCTCTGCAACGTTGGGTCCTGCGGCATTGATTTGAATTCTGTCAACAATTTCACAGCTCGACGACATCTGAGAAGGTGGAACGAGGCGCTGATTGGCCATCTCATTGGGGCGGGGGGAGAGCGAAGTAAATTTAATTGTTGTCAATCTGACATGGCCAAATTAGAGCTGGCTGACGGCTGTCTTCGCTCGTTTGCGTTTGGCTAGGTTTTCTTCATTTCCAATGTCTGAATTTCTATGAATTACTTCTCATTTCTTGTGATTCCAACTCTCAATAAATCGATCTTACAAGATCATTTGAATGAAAACAATATTTATTTTTAAATTTAAATATCATTTAGCTTCTTTAATACGTTCATTATCAATCGCACTGTCTATCCCTGTCGGCACTCAGTACTAAGTTTTCCATTTTCAATGTCATGGCCAGCTACCAGGCGGTCTTCCTTCTGCGCCTGACATTGCCAGCTGCCTTCTCCGTCGGCCTGTGGGCACTCCCAATTTGTGCTGCTCTCTTTGTTCCCCTTGCATTATTATGATTTGGGCCATAATTATTTTTCTGGCTCCTTTTGAAATGCACGGGACGTGAAAGCCCCACCTACGAAGTATTCCCCAGGATGCGGCAACATTTCGCTTGTCACGCAAATGTTTCGTGTCAGATTTTCCCTGCCCCGGCTAGCTTCCTGCAGGAAATATTTTTTAACCGCATATATACTTACATACACAGTTTGCGCCATATTCTTCATAAAAGCCTTTATGTATGCAGCATTAGTATGTAAGAGCCATCGCGGCACGTCGACGGTCCACTTGCAGGAAGTCTGATACCCACTGCCAACTGACCCATGTAACAACTCATTTTTGTAGGAGGACTCGCCTAGATGAAGCTACTGCTTTGAGATCTGTGAGAAATGTTGGAAGCAAGCTACATATAATACAAATTAATTTATTTAAAAATATTTTATTGCGAGAAACTAATAAGCTTAGCAATATTGTAACCGTGCAAATACAATTTTTTTACTTGGAAGGTTGTTATTAATGTTTTTAGTGATGGTTTTAGTTTTTAATGTTTTTAAATGCATTTTTAACGCTCTTCCAACCACTGTGCATTTACCGCAGCACGTTCTCCCGGTCGCCAGCTATATTTTTCAATTTGTAAACATATCCTGCGGTGCCGGCGCTGAGAGTCGGTCTGAAAGGGGGCGGGCATTAGCCAGCTTCTGCCACACCCACGCCGTGGCCGGGATGAAATGCATTTGCTTCATTTGTTTGGCGTGTATTTCATGTCAACTTAATGTTTATTAGAAAACGTCTACTCAAATTTCAGGAGCGAGGGGAAGGCAAAGGACGCAGCGGCCTGCCCCCAGCTTGCAGCTGTCAAACGATGCCAACCTTGTGCAGGGAGCTCATTCATCAAGCAACGGAAGCTCAAGCCAGAAAACAGTTTTTAGTGCGCCATTTTGCTCTTTTTTTATGCTTAGTTCTCTCAAAGTCAACTTGAATTCGCTGAAATAGCCGGGAGGTATTTAATCGGCCTTTCTCCGCTGAGTTGTCAAGGCATCTGAGTTCAGGAGTTATGTTTTGATGAACATTTTACATTTTAAAGGGCTAACAAGTACATATTCAGTTTAAATACAAATCTCCATTATAGATTTCTTGATAACAACTTTCACATTCTCTAAGTTTTCGTTTATTATCTGTAATTTTTTTGATTTTGAAAACAATTCTAAAAAGATCTTCTTTGCAAAACATATTACACAACAAGTCTTAGCTGCTAATCAATATTGTTTCTTCAAAAAGCCTTATTAGTTATCATTTTCCAAACAATTTTACATCAATTTCACAGTCTTCTTACTGGCCCAGTTGAATGTTCCACCTCTGCAGGTTGTAGTTGATCCATTCGCGCATCTGGGACACATCGGTGTAGATGCCCGGAGTTCTAGCGGAGCCACAGCCGATACCAAAGGTGACAATTCCGGCTTGGACAAAGCGAGTGTTGTCCCTGGGCATAGGACATACGAGAGGGGAGCCTCCGTCACCCTTGCAGCTCGCACTGCGGTTAAGGCTTTCTGCGCATATCGATTTAGGTGCGACACGTGCTTGAAATTGTTGTTGACACAAGGTCTTGTCTATCATTTTCACGTCCACCTTTTTGAGCACGCTGGGGTAGTCCCCCGAGAGAGCCTCCATCGGGCCCCAGCCATTGAAGAAGCAGTGTCTGCCCACAAAGCTCGTACGTTCAGATGGCAGACACACTGTCCGGATATTGGCCTGCACTGGAAAGCGGGCTTTCAGGATCAGCAGAGCTATGTCATACTCTCCGGTGTATGAGTTAAACTGGCCATGCGAGATCACCTTCTCCACTCCGAGGTCCACGTGTCTGTAGAACTCCTCCGTGGTGGAGACATTCCATTCGCCGGCCCTTACCAGCAAGTCGTTCTCGACAGTGCCATTCAATATGTGCACAGCTGTGAGGACCACGTTAGTCGCGATCAGCGAGCCGCCGCCAATATAGCGGGTGAGACCATCTCTCCGATCTAGAACTGCCACTATCCATGGGAACTCACCAGGCCTCGCGGATCCCGGGATCAAGCCAATTTTCCTATCCAGGCCGTTGAGGTTGTACTTGCCGCAGCCAGTTGCCTGCAAGAGATGTTCGAATCGGCTTTAGGACTGCGTCACCTGAGCATTATCTTGTTCAGACTCACACTTTCGCCAGCGTCACAGCCGACCAGCAGCCCCAACAGAAGCACCCACAATAGCGTCATTGCTCGGTTGGCTACTCGGAATCAAATGAGCCCGAGCGTAATCGAAGAGCTAGGCGAGCTCGAACCCGGGCTGTTATGTTATATTATCAGTGCGATTTAATAGGAATTCAAGCAGAATTCTTGGAACTGTATTAATTCCACCAATCGGAGCACAAATTGGACTTTTATTTTCCATTATTGGTGGTTTTCAGTGTGAACTCCTTTTGACGATCATATCCATTGGAGGAAAATCCTAACAGAAATGTTCAAAAATCTTGTTTTTGCTCTTGGGTTCTTGATGACCTAACCAGAAAATTAATATGATAAATGCAATCTTAACTTTAAATAAGTATCAAAATACCCTAAAATTTCCTTTTTTACTCTAAGCTTGTGTTTTATTTGTTTGCGCTATTCGCTCTTAATAAATACAGGCTTATCAGCAAAAAATATAAAAATAAAGAGATTATATACATGTTTACTTAGTATTCCATCAATAAAGTACGTATATTCGGCTTTTTTATATACCCAAGCCAGTAGTCAGTGAATCTCCGCGCGGCTTTGTTCTCCATAATAGCTTTTCGTAGAATCCATTGCTAAAATCATGTCAAATTCTATTGATATTCTCGGTGATCTTTGCAAAAATAAAATATCAAATCGAGAAAAGAATTTTATGTTTATGACGGCTGTCGTTTTGATGTTATGTAACTGTACTTTTGCGGATCAAAAAGATCAAAATAACTTACAAGGCACTGAGGCATCAATCCCAACAGTAAACGATAACGATAACGATTTTGATTTTGATTATTACTTTACACAAACTAGCACAGAAATCCCAACAACAATAGCACCAGCGACAACAACAACAACAACAACAACAACCACAACAACAATAGCACCAACGACAACCACCACAACAAGGAAAACAACTGCAAAGCCGGTTAATGAAATTAAACAATGCGGCTTGAACAAGGATAGTATATGTGTTAAACGCGCCGAGTGCTCAACGGATAGAACCAATAACAGAAGGATAGTTATCGACCTCGACCAACCCTCCTTAAGTGGCTGTCACTACCTCGAGGCGTGCTGCCACCCCGACAATATGGTTAGTAAGCTGAGCCACAACACTTTTATTAGCCAGCAAAGCAAACCAAAGCAGGGCTTGACAGAGATTGTCATTTTTACCCTTCAGATCGCCCTTATTTTGCATAGATCTTTTAAGCTGATTCCTAATTACTTTTATTTGCAGCTACGACCGGATGACCTACCGATTGCCTTGGAGTTCGAGCAGTGCGGAGCCAGCAATGTGGGCGGTCTTTTCATGACCGTGAAGGGCGGAGATGTAGAGTCAAGCTTTGCGGAGTTTCCCTGGACAGTGGCTATTCTCAACGAAAACCAAGAATTAGTCTGCAATGGGGCTTTAATCAGCGACCAGGTGATCTTGACCGCAGCCACCTGCGTAGCGCCCAAGAAGCCCCTGATTGTTAGAGCCGGGGACTGGGATCTTATGACGGAGAAAGAGCCAGTGCCTCATGAAACTCGGGCAGTTAAGACACGTATTATTCATCAGCAGTTTAATTGGGTATCCACAGAACATAATATTGCCTTGCTGATCCTGGAAAAGGCTTTGCCGCACCTAAGGCACATAATACCTGTGTGCTTGGACAACGGGAATACCGAACTTGATTACGAAAACTGCTTCATCTCAGGCTGGCATGTAAACCGATTCAAGCCAACCTCTTTCTCGACTCGGGACATTGTTCTTAAAATCAAAATGGACTTGAAGAGTAAATCCTGTCCGGACAGCACTAGCAAAGATTTATGTGGCTATATGAAAACCGACAGGCCAGTTATGCCGAAAGGTGCTCCTCTGGTGTGTCCCACTGAAGACAACAAGTACCACTTGGTGGGCACAAAAAACGTAGGCCTTAATACCACATCCTTTGCCAACATTAGCGAGTACAGTGAGTGGATTAAGGAGGAACTGGCAAGGCACAACATAAAAATTAAAGGACTCTAACTCCATCAAAAGCTAATAAGTCGCAGTTTACAAAAGAAAAAACAATATTTTTTGCCAAAAACATAAAATCAAATTTATTAAAATATTATTGTTCCGTGCATTTATTTGGAAAGTGGCATAAATTAAGATCATTGAACATTTATTAAGCATCCCGGTCCGCACTGCGAGCCCCTGCAGATGTCGCAGAGAGATGAGTCCACCTGGTAGTACTCGGTGCACCGACGCTCAGGTGCATAGTAGTCGTAGAGACGGACGTATGCCGGCTTTTGCTTGGCCACGTCGTGAGTCCTGGCCGCCTCCACAGTCAAGCACTTGGGGTCGCCGGGGATCAGGTTCTCAAAGTATATTACCACGTGGGAGTCGGCATTCTTCGTCTCCACGCGCTTCACGCGGGGAACTGACTGGATCTTGGCAATGGCCATGGCATCGGCCACGTAACCGGAAGGCAGCTGAACCTCCATTAGGGCCATGTTGGATGATTTGCCCCTCTGCGACGCTTCTCTGGGAGTGTACTCGGAGCAGGTGTCTAACACAAGGCGGTCCCTGGGTGAGTCTTTAACCATGAGCGTGATCTGGAAGCTGGGCTCTGGATCCTTGGTGACCACGTTGTACTGGTATGAAATCTGGACGAGCGCTGATCCGTGGCCTTGGGCCGAGAGCTGCACCCCGCGAGTCCACTGAGGCATCTCGTGGCTATATAGCGTCAACGGCTTCTCTGGGGTGACCTTAATGGTAGACCTGGATCCGTGAGTGGGCGCAAAGAAGATATCCATAATCCCAATGGGCGATCTGGCTTGTAGGGAGAACTTGGTTAAGGCCTGCAGTCCCATAATTGTGTCCTGGGAGGAAGCGAAGCCCCCGTTGCTGTTTCGCTTTCCAATTAACCACTGGACAATGGGCATGGGATCTACCGCCACGCCGTTCTCCAGCATAGCGAGCAGGATGTAGGAGGTGATCTCGACGTTCTGACTAGCACTGTTGGGGGACTTTTGCCACCACTGATGTCCGTTCTTCTTTCTGGCCTTACCGTTCAGCCTAGTGAGAAGAGCGTTGCCCTTGTTGTGGCTTGCCTGCTGCAGAGCCAGGGCGGCAATGGCCAGAGCATAAATATCATCAGATTTATCTACTTCTGAGGCTACGAATGACACGGCATTTTCAATGATATGTCTGTACTTCGGGACGTGCTCCTGCAGAGAATTTAAAGTTAGAAATAGAGCAGTCTTGGTGGAAGCAAGGAAGATCGAAATGTAGTTTATTGGAAATGTAGGCTTACCTGGCACTCGAAAAACGCAATCAGAACGTACGACGTAAGCGCCAAGGGACTTCCATGGTCATTGTGGATTACTCTTCCTAGCTCAGGGAACTCCCCGCTTGGTTTCTGTCGACCCGCTAGGAAGTCGAGTCCGCCTATTAGGATTTGGGGATCAATAAATGTGTAATTAATAGCCTGATGGAAGGAGCGAATGACGTATGCGGTGAGCCAAGTGCTGCCCTTTCCATCTTTTAGGCCAAAGGCACTATATGAGCCGTCCTTGAGTTTGTAGGTCTGCTCTCGCTGGTAACCCAATGCCAGGAAATTCCTGGCTTGCGCCACTATTTTAGGATATTCACTGTTGGTGGCATCAATGTAGCGAAGGACCAGAATGTTAGGTACGAAGTTGACCATGTTTTGCTCTCCACAGCCGGTGGGCAACCGCACCAATCCATCTAAGTGATCAAGAGTGGGCGCCTGGATGTCACCTCCCACCTCGAACCTTATTATCTCGGAGTCCTCTACAGCATTTGGTGGTATCTCCACTTCCATAGTCTTTTCTGGGGCCCCCAGGCTCCGACGGTGTAGTCGACCGTTATTGTTTAGATTGACGAGGACGGGCCGGTTGACGTACTTGGTCACGCCATCAGGCTCCACCTTCAACACCTGATCGATGGAGTCTCTGGCCAGTTGGCAATTGGCGGTTATTTTTAGGGAGATCAGTCCCACCGTCTTGGGGCGGATCATGAACGAGAGGCTCCTTCCGCTATTGGCGGGAATGGAAACTACTTTGACTCTACTGTTCTGTTTCACGGCCTTCACAGAGTTGGCATTAACGGCTTCAGTGAACTCATACTTCTGCTCGGAGTTGTCCATAGTCACAGATGCCTGCACTGGCACGTCCATGTAGTTGAACACCACTACGGGAATGGCAATTATTTCACCTGGAGAGGAACAGATGGATTTTGGGAAGACAGTGTTTAGGAGGTATTACATTTCCTAGTGAAAGTTATCATAGCAATAAATAGCTTTATGTGTCCTTGGAGACACTTACCTCGTTTGACAGAGTACGGCAGGTTAGTTGATATAAAGAACGGCTTAAAGACACTGATCATGGTTGGGCTGTCGGTCAAGGCAATACCTGAATCGGGATTCAGGGAGAATCCTGTGATTACCCACGAGGTAATCGTATCGGGGATCTGGGCTGTCAAGCTTGCATTATTTATATCAAAGCTGTGGATCGGGAACACAGGTTGGGGTCAGGTTGAATGACAACTAGTCTAGAAGTCTTACTCGGTTATATTTGAAAAGAGCCAGGTCTCCGGAAACATCTTGCGAACCGGAGGAGGCGATTGCGTGTCGGTTGATTCCACAGTGGTCGCAGGAGCAGAGGTTGGATCTGGAATTATATAGTTTTTAATTTTAATTAACGGAATAATTGCTACAAACGCGATCCATCTTACATGATTTGTTTTTTTCTTTAACTGTAAAGGAGGTATACAGCCCGTGTTCGCAATTGCCTTGTTCTTAAAATAAAAGGATAAGTAGAACCACAAGTTTTGTGTAAATGTCTGCAGCCTTACCCCAGTATTCATCGTTGTGTATTTGGGCATTGGTTATGGTCACCAGGCCGGGCGTTGAAAACTTGCCAAGGTCGTTGAAGATTTGATCCCGGCTGAGGTCGTTCCCGGACCTCAGGAGCAGCACGCTCTGGTCCACACCCAGCAGCCCCACGAAGGAGTGGGGATCAGTCTTCACTGTGAGACTAACTGATTCGCTGGGCTCAGCACTTTCCTGGGCAGTAATTTCCATCTGTAGACAGAGTCAAAGATGAGTAGGGTCTAATTGCGAAACCGGGTATCTAGTGGAGTCCTACCGAGTTGCCGAAGTCCTTCTCAAAGTCGATCTTCTTCTCATCGGAATGCATGACCCCATCCTCTACGTAGTGAACGTAAATCGTGGCTTGGGGAACCATGTCAAAGGTCGGCATGAACTTAACGTTCCGAGACGATTCCCCGAGACGCACTGCCACATACTGATTAAATAAGATGTTGCCCCGGGCGACGATAGTGAACATGAAGTAGGGAAGGTCACCGGTTGAAACGACATCAAATGAGACCAGCTGCTTCAGCCTGGGACTGTAATCGAGTGTTATAAAAAGTGGTGGGAAACCTTGGGAAATACTCACCGAATTGTGTTTAGTTCGATCTTGAGTGATTTGTCCATCCTCGAAATGGTTTGTACGTGGGGCTTAGCGTCCTTAAATGTAACAGTCACGTGGTAGTTTCCACATAAAATATCGGGAAGTGTTATCTTTGCAGTGGCGATTCCCTCGTTTACTCGAACTGAGCGAGTTTGCGAGATTCCACAGCATGCGAACGTGAAGATAACGTTCTCTGACGAGGCCCTGACGGGGGTACCGTCTAAGTTCCTGACAATAATTGGAAATCGAGAGACCGTTCGCGGCCTAAATCTTTTCGGCCAATAGGCGGAGTCAAGCCGGTAACGATGCTGGTGAAGGGTCACGTAGTTTGAGCCGCTGTGCTTTAGGTCCGTCAGCTCCTCGGTCACTTGGCCACAATTTTCAGAGGAGAGGGGTCGGTGGCCCCGAAGGGGAGCTCAACGTTGACCGCGCCGTCAATGTCGACAGTCTTCTCTAGCGATTTGCCCTCAATCGATACCGTGACCTTGCCCTTGACCGGCTTTCCAAAGGTGTACATCGCACTGACCGTGGCCCAGAGACTTCCTGCACTGGCCAGAACGTCGGTGGCCGTGTGCACGGATACCTCGAACTTGGGCACCACGTACTTGTCTACGACGAAGACTTTCGACTCACTGCCCTCGTCCTGGATCGAGACGGCAATCGTCCAGTTGCCCAGCACCGGCTGGTCGGACAACCGAAGCTCTCCAGAGTAAACCCCCTTGGTCGGCCTGACGTCCACGATTTGGGTTATCCGGTTCTGTGCTCCATCGTGGATGTCAATCTGAATGGGCTTGTAGATGCTGGCGGGTTGGGTGTTTCTGTCCAGGAAGAGCACTCGGAACTGCAGGAGGTCGGCGGGCTTGTAGGTGGCCTTGTCCGTCTGAATGTATATGGAGGTGGCGTCCTCTACGTACTTTAGCTGGGAAGTTTCCTTAAACACAATGCCCCTAGTGCCCTCAGCCGTGAGCTGGTAACTACCGCCGGGGAGCTTCGGGACGGGAAAGGTTATCATCTGCGTGGACATGGGCTGAAGCTGGACCTCTTGGGTATTATTATAGGAGGGTCCACTTATAGTGACCCTGATAAGACCAGGTCCATTTGCTCTATACAGGGTAGCAACAACGTTGAAGTTAAGGTTGGACCTTATGGTGTCCGGCATCACAATCGAATAGGTGCTGCAAAAAGGGCCAAGAAGAGATCATGTGAATTTTAAACCTTTTTGACCTAATAACCCTATTAATACAGTGTTTTCTTTGACCTTTACTTGTAAGACTAACGCTTTCATCTTAAACACACGCTACCACATTTTTGACCAATTTGACCTTAAATTCATAACTAAAAAATCAAAGATATTCTCTCTTTTATAAAAATAATTCAGTTTAATTATTTTAAATAAAAAAGTGTCTTTTTAAGTATGTAAATACGCGTGTTTTGTTTTTGGCGGACCATGATTCCTATAAACTGTTACGGTTATCAATCAAAAGTAATAAGAAATGAATAATGTATTTTGATTGCGGAATTTGGAAGTCCGGAAACTGTGCTTTACGTTCCTAATTCAGACGAAAAGTCATAAAAATATTAAATTATTCCATTGTTACTATTATTATTTGATTTTTAATGTAGTGGTATACTAACCCGGCGTCCTTCGTAGTCAGGACATTTGGAAAAAGCAAGGACCCTAATAACAGCCACAATATTTTACAGTGCATTCTTTTCCTTAATAAATTATCACGATTAATGCGAAACTTTCGACCGATCAATTGAAGCAGACGCGACCCAATGAGATTATGCCAGTGGTTGCCCCATCTTTATAAAGGTCTCACTGGATTTTAATTATATTCGCAAAAAAAAAAATATATGATTTTTATGTCATTTTCGCGAGCATTCTGAGAATTCTTTAGATTAAATTAAATATTAAATAAAATATTTGATTTGGAATAAATACAGAAATAGCAATGTTCGACTGTCTGTGCCCTTACAAAATAGGCTCTCAGCTTTGGAGTTATCTTTATCATAAATGATAAAATATACTAAAACGCTACATTTGAATTGTATGAACAATTTAAAATAAATTAATGCCTTTCGACATTTCTCACTGCGCTTTGCTATTTTTGCAATTAAGTATTTAAATGTGTCCGTAATTATTTTTAAAACGACTTACACGGTACCATTGACTAACAAACTTATTTAAACACTCAAGTTTATTCTTCGAATTAGCTTTAAATTTCCTCAAAATTTTAAAATATTAAAAAAATACATATAATCATTAATTATTCACTTAATGCACAAAAAACACAGAGATACGAGCTAAATACTTGGAATTTAAGACGCCGCGAAGTTTAAAGGGAAATATTTGTTCAATATAAATTCTTATTAAATGTGAAGAAGGTTATCTTTTATATTTCTAAGAATTTATAGATGATATATGTTTACGCCACTGCATTTGAAAGTATATTTTATAAGCATCAACAATGCCAAAATTTTGTCAGTTTACAGTGTTAGCTGAATAAAAATACGAATTTTATTAAATGTAATCTGATTAATTGCAGATTTCTCTGCAGTTTCTGTAGATAATATAAAATACTACTCACTTCGATATATTTCGTCCAACTATAGCGTATAATTATTATCTGTATTATCGCTTAAAATTTTTAAAAGAAGCTGCATATCCGCATTGCTCAGATTTTAAGTCAGTTGAAATAATTTAAGCGAGCCTTTTGTTTCTTGCAGGTGTTCCCAACCCCAAACACACACGCACAGTCCCTTAAAGGCACCGCCAGCCATAACCGCATGTGGTGAAATTAACGCCAGCACATGGCATTACGAGGCCCCTGCTCTGGCACAAGCCCATCATACAGAGTACAGGAGGACACAACCCCCGCAGAAAGGCCCCCGCCGAGGCATTTCAAATTTTTTATTCCCACACACACTGGCACACAAATGTTTGTACATTAGCAACATTTGTGCAAATGCTCGGTGTCGTCACAGGTGCTGATTATATTGAAAATTATTGGCGAAACATGGCAGCGTCAGACCCCCTGTGGAGCTCGGAGGCGTCAATGGGGTTAGAGCGGGCTGAAAGGGGTTGGGCTGGCTTGGCTTGGCCGGGGCTTGTGGCATTGGAGCCCGGGCGCTGCATGTGGACTATAAAAATTGATCGGATACTTTGTGGCACACCGAGTGTGCTTCGACTGCAGGAGGATATGCTGGTGAGTTCTAGTCAATTCATATCCTCTGAAGGCCTTAAGCCTGCTTAAACTTTTTCCACAAGTTAAGCTAATAGCTGTAATGTTGTAATTAACTTTTCTACCCAATTTTGATCTAGTCCTTAGCCCTCTCACTATTCTAATTCATACAGCCAGCGTACTTGGTAATAATTTCAAAATTGATGATGTGCGCACAAAGTGTCAAATTTCGACACGCGTCATTCGGGAGGCCGCCATCAGGACCGCCGCTGCGCGAGCCTTGAAGACAGGATAGCTTTGCAGCTCTGAGGAAAATAATATAGAAGCCATCACGTGAGGACAGCCAAGAAGTCGAAGGCGTAAGGAGCGGAGAGAAATTGACAAAAATTGATTGAGCTCTAAAGGGAAGGAGAAGCACAGGTGAGTTGATCGGGGGGAAAAAGGGTGCTGAGGCTCTGGCTTCTCTGCTGCCATCAGCTCTCTTCTCCCCACTTTATCAAGCAATTTTTCACCTTTAAATAATTTCGCTTGTCTTTTTATTGTCCTCCCCTCGAGACAAGCTTCATTGCCGTTGACATGCAATTTAATCTACTTCCCCTCTGTTATGTTCGTCACATTCTCTCACGTTCAACCTTCTAGAAGCAAACGCAAAGTATGCAAATATGTTGCCAAATTATATCAGACCATTTTTATTAAGACCTGGATGGGGCAAATCAACTTACTGATTGCCAAACAGTAGCTCCCTTAGAACATCTTTCCCTCGATTTGTGTTCTGCATTTTTGTACTCTATAAAATGTGATGGGAACAATACTTTATGATACTTTATGTGCATTGATTTTTCTGACAGTTTTAAAGATTCATGTTTAAAATTAATCATACTCCACAACTCTCCAGGAAAGCTTGTCCACAACTACACATAAATAAACATAAACATATAGGTATACCAGTTCGTTTTAATTGTTGCTGCAACACAGACACCAGAAGACTCTTTTTTAAAGACAAAAACGAAACAAAATATAGCATAACCTTCCATTATGTCAATAGAAATATTTGAATCGGAGTAAGTTGAACCCTTACCACTTGTATGATGAAATCATAGCCGCTGAACTCACAGCTTTGAGGGCGTTGGCGTGGGGGAGGAGGAGGAGGAGGCGGAGGAATGCATCGAGTGGAACTTAGAGGTGCAGCAAACCAGGTGAGGGAACCGTATTCAGGAATACGTCAGGAAACCATGTCTTCTGCCGAGCAAATATCCTATCCTAACAAAGGAACCCACCTTTCTCCAGGAGCATGGCTTACATCATCGACTACAAGATGTTTATTGCTGCCCGCCGCATCCAGTCCCTTTGGCGCGGCCACCGCGAACGGAAGCTGCGCGATCAGCGCTGGCGAGCGGCTATTGCCATCCAGCGCTTGTGGCGCGGCTTCCGGCTGCGGCGCCAGCTGTGGCACCTGTTCGAGCGGCGGCTACAGGAGGCGTACCTCGATCACCTCAACCTGATGGCCACCCGCATTCAGGCTCTCTTTCGTGGCTGGTACGAGAGGCGGCATGTCCACGACATGCAACGCCTGACCCGAGTTCAGACCATTGCCATCGAGGAGCTGATTTACTGCCTCATCCAGAACCTGCACCACCTGAAGCGAACCGAATGTCTGCCAGGAATCGTCTCGGTGCAAGAGTCCTTCGGCACGTCGAAAACTGATCATATTCTAACCGTTATGGCGTTCCGATTCTACAACGGTCAAATGGCATCGATGGTGCACAAGCAGATGGCTAGGCAGGAGGAGAACCGCAGGCAGTTCCGGGAGTGTTGTTCCCATACACGTATTCCCTATGCTGGGCCCGACTTCTGTCTGTGTGCTCATTATACCGATAAAATAGATGTGGTTGTCGAGAACGCAAAAAACGATCCGCGACTGTACGACATTGCCACCGAGTACCAGGCCTTTCAGCGGTGTAAATATCTCAAGGAGTTACAATTGCACTCTGGGTCGCGTGAGTATTCACTACTGAGTTGATCTAGTTTCTAGTCTTCTAAATACTCTCACAGATATATACATATATATATATATATTTCCCTTTTCCTCAGAAAAACGTGAAGAGTGCCTCCAAAATATAAGAGATCGAGAAAAAAAAGTTAAGGAAAGTTTTTGCAACACTGTCATCAGGAGCATGAGAGGGTGGGCGATCTGGCATGAGTCAAACCTGGGGATCAAGGATATTTTACAGCAGCCGGGAAGACGGGAACGCTTTTTTAAGAAACTGGGCATGGTACTTGAAGAGAACGGCATCAAGTGTAACTGCACGGCTTTTATATTTCCAGTGTACCATTGTTCAGAAGCTCATAACTACACAGGCCGTGCTGGATAAATTCAAAGTGATTCATATCTGTATAGATTGTATAAGACCTATGCTTCTCAATAGTTAATTGGTTAATTATAAAAAAAAGTCGAACTTGGAAAGAACCTTTGCCGAAGAAAGCGAATTAGTTCTTGGACAGCTTCTTATTTTGATTTTGATCCTTCCCCAGAGCCCGACCGAGTGGCAACATCTGCACTTGACTGCTTACTAATTAGCAACCATTTATTCACCTTTGCCTTCTTTAATTTCGACCCTGCACTTGCCTCCTGGCTTCCCCCTAGTCCTGCAACCGCACTCTACAAGCAGGCATTTTTCATACGAGGAATTTTCCTTTGTTTTCAGCAGGCATTTAATTTATTTTACTTCTGGCCGGGCCAAGGAAGACCCAGCATACATACACGGGCAATTTGTGAGCTGCGTGGTAAATCTTGGCGTGCTTACCTATAAATATTTGACATGGCTACAATAGCTTCCCCCGATCCAGAGACGTGGCAGCCACACTTGGCCCAGCCCACGACTTAACCTGTCCTGAGCCCTCGACATACGTGCAGAGCGGCTCGGGGTTCCTGGCTCCCCGGCCTTCCTACGTGACCACGGACTGGGACTGGGACTGCGACTGGCACCAGTATGCGGAATCCGGGATCCGAATTGCTGCGGGATGGCAAATTAGATTTGCCTATAATTAATATGCACGATATGTGGCGTTAACTTGTGTGAAAATTACTCGGGCTCTGACGTGACGCGGCGCGGTTCGTGTGGAACGCGAGCACTGAGCCATCTACTCCAATTACCATCTATCTCTTCGCCACTGGCGGCTCGGCGGCTTCGATTGCTGTTCCCGCCCGTAAGTATTTCCTAATTAGTTGTTGATGACAAAAATACGTGGCAGACGGCGGAAGTATGGCCAAAAATTAAATATGTAAGGAGCTGTGCCGCCAAAATCAATTGTCAAATTGGATCTACATCAAAATAGGTTACACAAATTAGCAGGCATAAATATGGCAGGCTAATGTGCTTTTTGTGGTCATGAATTTTGGGTAGAGATTACTATTGATTCCCAGATATCAATTCTAAAAAGCAACTCTCTGCCAAGAACCCTATGCACCCACCATTTACCTTTAAGTAGAGTCTGTTTTCAGGTGAAAAAATATAGAATTCATTGGCCAATTTTTGTGGCGTCTACAAATGAGCCTTGGAAAAGGGCGTCTTTGCAGAAATTATCTTCCTGGGCCTTTTCGCTTTCCAGCCAATTGGGATGTTGGCCCAGACAAACTTTTAAGTTTTTAATTAATTTGTTTTGCTGCGGTCCCGGTCGCCGCAGCACAGCATTTTTCCAACTCCAACTCTGCCCTCGCCGCCCCTCTGCTCATTTTTCTTTCGGCGGCGGGAGAAAAAAAAGGTTAAGTGGTTTCATTTGGCAAACATTTACCGAGACTCGAGCTGGAAGTTCCCCAGCCACTCATCAATGCCCAAGTGTGTAAGACTTTTAATAGGCTTTTGTGTGGAAAATAAATTGATGCGGTGCACCTGTAAAGCGCTCCAACAATGGGGCTGCCTGAGCCAGACGAATGTCTGTCCGTGTGATGCGGCCAACCGCATCCCAGCCAGAAAGTTCTGGGCCAGGGAGGACGGGCAACCGAAATTCAGTTAATTTTGAGTAAATTGTTAGAAAATTGTTGTTGCCTGGCTGGGTGGGTGGCTCATGTGGGCACGGCTTGCGGCCTTGACTCGAGAATTATGGCATTTAATTACCAAGTGTATTGAGATTCTCTTACTCCCGAAACTTTAACCACTTTCCCAGTGGCTGTGTGGGTCTCTTGCTCTAATTTCAAGCAAACCTAAGAGTAGACAATTAGGAAATTATAAAATCCGTTTGGCAAACACATTTTCAGTATAAGAATCCAAGCTAAATGGACATTTCTTATTAAAATCTTTAGCTATTCTTTATAAAAACTTTTGTTTATTTCCGAAACGGACCACTAAAAGGTCGTAAAGTATTTCAAGATGTACTCCATGGCCGCTGGGTTGTCCTGCTGCACCAGGTGTCCTGCCCGGAAGACCCAAAACATGCTGAGACGCCCGCCGTGCTTCTCGTATCCCTCGAGTACTCCCCGGATGCGGAAGGGAGTGCGGGGCGCCTCCAGGTATTCCCGCCTGTTTTGCCACTTTAACCGTCCGATCCAGCTGACGGTGCCGGGAGTGGCGCAGAGTAAGTCCAGTATTCCTGAAAAGAAGCCCACCCGGATCGGAGTTTCGTCCAGAAGTCTGGTAACTAAAAATGACATTACCATTAAGTCAACTTAAATATTGCAAGAAATAGGAAGCCATGATTACCAATTTTGGTGGCTGGCTTGAAGATTTCCTCGCTGAGTCGCATAAAGACCGTGGCATTCTGCTCCATCCAAACAGGCATCTTCCCGAGACCCAGCACCCGCGTGACGTTCGTTCGCAGGAAGTTGCTCATCTGCGGGTCCTCGCCGTAGCGGTAGATTTCGTCCTGATGAACCCGCCGCTGCGTGTTGTAGATGAATACTCCGCCAGTCATGGTGGCGATCTCCTCCTGGATATCGCCGACCTTCGCAAGGACACTTTGCCACTGCTCGCGGTACACTAAAGCGGCCAACTCGCCGGCCAGCTGCGACACTCGACGGTAGCCGTCGCCGTCCACAATGCCCATCTGGAGCATGTAAGGAGCATAAGCAAGAATGCTGTCCAAGGGCGAGGTCCAGGGATTGCCCACCACCACAGACTGCAGACGACAGTCCACGCGTCCTCTCTGCTTGGCCAGATGCAGCTCTAGCGCGAATTCCGGCGCCATCTTGCCGCCGTAGCTCTCCGAGAAGATGTGCAGGGGCACGCGACGGAAGAGCGGGTGCTTCTGCAGAAAGCTCTCTACCAGCGTGACCAGATCGAGGGCTATCTGCCGGTTGGTGCTGGCATACTGCCCGTGATCCTCCACGTAGGCGAAGCCCGTGCCCACGGGGCTGTCCACGAAGAGCACGTTCATGTGCTGCACCCAGCTGCTTTCCCGGATCCGGCCTTCAATGTCGATGGGGCCCAGCTGCTCGAAGCAGCCGGTGCCCGTGGATGCCACTCCAGGCCCGCCCTGCAGCCAGATCACAAGGGGTCGCTCCGTGAAGCTTTTCACGTTGGCCGTAGTGTGGAAAAGCCAGTAGAAGAGGTGGGCGCCCTTGCGTACCTCCACATAGTCCCAGTCCTGGTCACCTGGTCCCATGCCGACGCGCCCTAAAACAAGAGTTTTCAGGGAATTATTTTACCACATCGCAAGACATCCCTTGTTGGCTTTTATTCCCTCAAGACGTACCCACCTTGCACCGATATCAACGTTATGTGGATGACCAGGCCTACTAGCCAAAATTTCTTCTCATTCTGGGTTAGCTGCATTTCGCCGATCAAAGTTCTCTCAAGGGGAATGTGGAACTAAACGCGAATTTTGCCTGTTTCAGCGGCAAATACGCACTGATCTGGCAAGCTTTTGGCCGGTGGCTAATTATAAATTGGTAAACAATCAGAGTTCTGATAAACAATAGCAGAACCAAACAATGGTCGGTGGGCGAAACGGAGATTACCCTCAGTTCTCACTTTTAGTAAGAACTAGAATATTTAATGGCTTTCTTCCTTCCTTAATGAGCTGACAGAAATAGCATCCTAAACCAAAAATGTTCTCATTCATTACCAAGTACAGGGTATTTCAGTACACACCTTTCACATCCCCAATGAAAAAGCTTCTTGGGAAAACTTGAGGATAAGTCGCAGTGTCTGGGGCCGATATGTGTACCCCTAAGCGAAATCGAACGTATATATTCACTTCCAAAATATAAACATTGACCCTATGTGCTATTTAGGAGGCCGGAACCCACTCCGCGTGTTTACACTCGGCTGGTCATTAGCAAAACAACAAAAATAACTTTACGTGGGCATCTGGCGGTGCATTTGGATCCGCCTCAAGACGTGAAATTCAACTAACAACTTTGGTTTATTCGAGCAGCTTAAAAAATACTAACACACGTTTAACACATTACTCGGAGGAATCGCTTTGATACTGCGTGACGGCTCTCAAGACATACTGCATGGCCGTCGGGTTGTCTCCGGGCGCCAGGTGACCCGATCGGTTGATCCAGTACATCCCGAACTTGCCGCCGACTTTCTCGTAGCCCTGCAATCTGCCCTCGATCACGATGGGAGTACGATTAGCCTGGAGGTACTCGCTCTTATTTGCCCAGACCCAGTCTTTGATCAAAGCCAAGGTGGCTGAGGTGGGAACCAGGGCATCCAGCTGCCCGGAATAAATATTTACCGTCACGGAGGTCTCGTTCAGCAATCGTGGAACTAAAGTGATAAAAATAAATATAATTAACCACACCCTTCTGAATAACTAATTTGTTTTTTTAAGCCAGCAGAACCGCTTACTCGTAATCATATCCGATTGCAGGCGATCCCCGTGCAAGGCGCCGAAGACCTCTATGACCTGCGCTGCGAAGATACTGCCGTTAATCTGCAGAGCCTCACCCACATCCTCCTGCATGAATTGGACCAGGTCATCCCCATAGCCGTAGGTGCGGTCCTCGGACGGGTCCACGTGGGTCTGCGTGTTGTACATGAAGACCTCCCCGGTGAGGTTCTGCATAAGACCGAACCACTGCAGATACTCATCCGTGGCCTTCTCGAACTCATGCATCTTGAGAGCGCTGAGAATGCGTTCCTCCTGAGCATCAATCTGCGCCACTCCGTCCTCGTCGATCAGCCCGTTCACGAACAGGTACTTGGAGTGTTCCCGGCAAATGTGTCGGGTCGATATCCAGGGGTTGCCCATGGTGACCGATCTCAGTATTCCTGGCGCTGCCAACTCACCTAGACTCATGGCCTTATCCAAGCGAATGGCCAACGCAGGTGCCATCTTGCCGCCGTAGCTCTCCGAGAAGATGTGCAGAGGAACCTTTTTGAACTCGCTGTGTCGCTTGTAGAAGTGCATCATGAAGGTCATCAGGTCGTCCGTCAGCTCCTCGTTGTTGGTCACCAGCAGGCTGGAGTTGTCCACGTAGCTGAAGCCCGCGCCAACAGGACTGTCCAAGAAGAGAAGGTTCACGTGCTGGACCCAATTGCCTTCGCGAGGTTCACCCTTCACATCCACTGGTCCCAGCTCCAGGAAGTTGCCCAGAGCGGAGGAGGCGCCTCCTGGCCCGCCCTGCAGCCAGAGGACTAGAGGACGGTCCGTGTAGGTGCTCACGTTGGCTGTGGTGTAGTAGAGCCAGTAGAACATATGCGCTCCCTCACGGACGTCCACGTAGCCCCAGTCCTGCTCCCCGGGTCCGAAGCCCCGTCGAGCACTCGTCCAGGGCACCCCTAAGAAGAGACTCACAATAGCCAGGAAACCGAACCACATTCTCAAAGGTGTGTCCGCCAATTACTGGAGTCTTCGCACTTGGAATTTCGTCTATTTATTGGTCTGGATCGGACACCATTTCGCGTTCGAATGGTCGAGATTTGACCATGAAAATTTGATGTTCTTTGTTTCTGCTGAGAGGTATACATATGTAGGAAAGTTGTTTGGTGCTTGACCCCTGCATTCGGAGAAACACCCTGTAAAATTCGGACATAAATTCTGAAAGGTAGTTTTAGTCACGTAAAACAACTATGATAAATGAAAATAAATAATTATAATTTAATATTACAGTACTAATAAGGCATAAGCCAGATATGTTGTATATAAAGAGAATGATTCCTACCAAAAATCTTAAAAAGGGAAAGCCTTTACACTTGTATAATTAACACAATTTCGTTTAAGTACAAAATTTAATAATTGTTAAAAGTCAATTATGAACTTAACCTTTTTTTCAAAAACCATTCAAATGATTAAATTCAATGTTTCGGGTATATCGTGGTCGAGCCACTTGACTTTTACTTGCCACTTGTTTATTTTATCCAAGTGACCACCACTACCCCAGGGCAAGTTTGGCAAACAATTCTCTTTTGTTTACTCGATGCCAATTTATGGCATCCCAAGATATAAACAATTCTTAGCAGCGATCTGAATCAAACAGAATTTTGAATTTATTTTTTCTCAGCATATCTTGGCGTACAGTTTAAAGTTGTATCTAATTACTTACTTAACTTATTTTGTTCTTGCAATTTGGAATACAAATAAGATCGATTTGGGATATCTTTAGTTCGTTTTATTTCAATACATCGTTGTCGTACTGTGTGACTACTTTCAGGACGTACTCCATGGCCGTCGGGTTGTCTTCCGGCGCCATGTGACCCGATCGGTTGATCCAGTACATCCCGAACTTGCCGCCGACTTTCTCGTAGCCCTGCAGTCTGCCCTCGATCACGATGGGAGTACGATTAGCCTGGAGGTACTGCGACTTATTTACCCAGACCCAGTCCTGGATCAAGGCCAAGGTGGCTGCAGTCGGCACTATAATATCCAGCTGGCCGGAATACAGATTGACCTTGATGGAGGTCTCGTTAAGCAGCAGGGGAACTAGAACAAGGTGGCGTCCAAACACACATAAGAAAATAATGGATAAAATCTTCAATTAAATGATGTGGTTTATATAACCCTAGTCGCTGGATAAAAAATTGAAAATAAATCTAAAAGATAGATAATTATCGGGCTTCTCATTAATTTTGCAAATGTTATTATGGAATTATAGTTTTATTAATGGGGCAACGGTTTCTGCTTTGTGCATTGAATTTTAATTTCAAACATCCAGAATAAAGAAACTGGTTTTAAAATGAGGAGAAGTACTCACTGTCATCAATAGTCGCTATTGAAGTGTCCGCATAAAGGTTGTCGTGCGCCAGGTAAGCTTGTGCTCCAAATACACTGCCGTTGATTTGCAAAGCCTTGCCCACGGTGTCCTCCATAAATTGCCTGATGTCTTCCCCGTAGCCGTAGCTGCGGTCCTCGGACGAATCAACATGGGTCTGTGTATTGTACGAGAATACCTCGCCGGTGAGCTCCTGCATGAGTTTGAACCAAGAAAAGTATGCGTCTGTGGCCTTTTCGAATTCATTATCATCCAGAGCCTCGAAGATTCGTTTCACACTCGCGTCTACCTGTGCCACTCCGTCCTCGTCGATCAGCCCGTTCACGAACAAATACCGAGAGTACTCCTTGCAGACGTGGCGGGTGGATATCCAGGGATTGCCCAAGGTGACGGACTTCAAGGTTCCCAAAGCTCCCAACTCCCCCAAGCTCATGGCCTTATCCAGGCGGATGGCCAACGCAGGTGCCATCTTGCCGCCGTAGCTCTCCGAGAAGATGTGCAGAGGAACCTCCTTGAACTCGCTGTGTCGCTTGTAAAAGTGCATCATGAAGGCCATCAGGTCGTCCACAAGCTCCTCGTTGTTGGTCACCAGCAAGCTGGAGTTATCCACGTAGCTGAAGCCTGCCCCTAGAGGATTATCTATGAAGAGAAGGTTCACGTGCCGCACCCAGTTCCCTTCTCGTGGTTGACCCTTGAAGTCCAAGGGTCCCAGCTCTCGGAAGTTGCCCAAGGCGGAGGAGGCGCCTCCGGGTCCGCCCTGCAGCCAGAGGACTAGAGGACGGTCCGTGTAGGTGCTCACGTTGGCTGTGGTGTAGTAGAGCCAGTAGAACATATGCGCTCCCTCGCGGACGTCCACGTAACCCCAGTCCTGCTCCCCGGGTCCGAAACCCCGTCGGGCACTCGCCCAGTGAATCCCGAGGAGTAGACACACGATTGTCCGGATACTGCAGCACATTCTCCCAGGAGATCGGTCAATTACTGCACCAGCTACAGCGAATTTGGGTCTATTTATCGAACTGATTTGAACACAAACTTGTAATCCTCTTGTTTGCTCTGTCTTTTTGTAAATAAAAGCTTTGCCAGATGCACTTGAATTAAAATATTTTCTTTTCTAGTGCCTTCATCATTAAAGAAATATATATTAATTTACAATAACAACCTATTTAAACAAAATTAATTTAATGTATATGCAAATTTAACTTAAGTTGTAGACTTTCTTTTCTACGTTACCCTGAAAATTAGAATGATCATATTTTTTTGCGTATTTTTTTATTATTATTATTGAGACATAACTTAGGGATCACAGTGATATATTTGGGTTGCATATTTTTAGGGGGATAAATAAATTATAAAAAGCTATTGAATGTATGGCTGCAGAGAAAAAAAAAATATTAAATATTAGAGATGCGAATTTTAATCTGTAAAACATATCCTTTATTTAAGCATTTTTCAAAGGGCTTATTGGAGTAACTTTTTCGCTTTCAATTAGTTTATTTTTGTGTTTAACGCGACTGTTTTTGTGCCGCAATTGTCAAAGTTAAAATTGCTTTATTTCAATTCCAGAGCGTCCACAACAATGGACAGCCTGGGTGCCAGAAAAATGTCTCGCGGAGAAGAATGCTCGGCGAGAAGAAGTGGAAATTGAATCCGATTTCCACACTCTGTGGCTCCACCCGGAAAAGTAATTAACAAATGTTTGTTTGTTCCATGCAAGTCAAAACCAGGACGGCAAAAAGCTTACGATGCGAGCCGTGCAAGGAGGACTGCTTTTGACAACTGCAAGTGGTTGGACCCCTCGCAGCTGCCACACCCACACCCACCACCACATACCCCTCTTCCCACACAGGCCACTGCCAATTTTCTCCGAGTCGCAGTGCAGTTTTAATGAGAGCAGCACCTGGCTGCCTGCTGGCGACTGTCGGCAGCAACGGCTTCTGTCATCAGTGGCAAGTTGGCGATGCCAAGCGACCGCAAACGGAAATCAATTTGCCACGGGAGCAAAACCCAAATTGCCAGTTGAATGCGTTTTCGATTGTCCATTAAGCAGTTCCTGCAGCCAGCTTTTTGGCGTCTGCCAAAAGTCATTTTCAAGCAATTGGCCTGGCTGGCTGGCAAGGCAATACGGCGCGGTGCCCAAGCTCAGACCCAAAATGGAAAGAAATGGTTTGCATCCGCCACCGTCTCTTCGTAATTCTATTTGTCCTCACTTTTGAATATCGAATAGAACGATTTTTTAAACTATAGATTGATATATGTTATATTATATAATTGATGCGGAGGTAAAACCCAATTCTTATTGAAAGGAAAATATTCATTATAAATGTATCTAAGCCTAACCCCTTAATTTAATTCTTGACTTTTTGTAGATGGAAAATTACTGTGTGCAGGCAGGCATAGAGAGTGGGCGCACACTCACCCAATAAATTTTTGCAACTGTGCCACGCCCCCATATGCAGATTCTCAGCAGGGGAAATGCAGATGCAGTCGTCTGTGAAACAGCAGCTAGTACACACCCCCCACACACAGGCAGTGCTCTATGCCGAATGCCGCACACCATTTGACGCTGTTTTCGGTGTCACTTCGCCAATTTCAACTCCAAATGTCTGTCTCCGTCGCCGGCACTTGGTTGTTTTTGTCACGTAAATTACAAGTTTTTCAGCTGCCTGGCTCTTCCCCTCCCTCCCCTCATCCATTTGCACTGCTGACGCCGCAATTTTTCACACTTCACCCGAAATCGGTTGCCGGGGTCGACCGAGTTATAAATACTGGTAATGGAAAATCGCCGGCGGGCAGACACAAATTCAAGAACAATGAAAATCTTGCGAAATTAATCTTCCGCAAAAGGTTGTTGTAATTAGATTGAGTGAATTTTAATGGTGCGATTTAGAGCATCAAATAAAGATTGATGGCCTGCTGGAATTCAGATACATACTTTGCTGGCTTAAAAAGAAAATCATGGCAAAGCAGGGCTTACATTTTATAGTCCATTGTTTTGGGGTAATCCCTAGAAAATTTATAATGCAAAATGTGAAATACAAATCAGCAGTAGATACTTGCCAAGATATTATTGTTATAATTACCTTCTTTTCTTTATGTTGCTTCCAATAAAAACACTCGGGACAGGTGATGAAATAAAACAATGTTTATTTGGCTTCCATCAAGGCTCCTAACGCACACTCCCAACTTAGGGTAACACTAAAGTTATCTCTATGGCTAAATAGTTGTACAGTTTTTCAAACAGACTCAGACGAACGAAACACTTAATCCGCCCAGAAACCACAATCTTAACGATAAATCCTCGACAAACCCAACAAAAGCAAACATTCAGAATCCTGCTTAAAGAGTAGGTGTATATGTGTGCCTGGTATACCCATAGGTATGCATGTGAGAATGGGCTCGATGTTTATTTACACTTGACTTAGGGTTAGAGAGGTCCTCGCAGGGAGTCGCCCGAGTGTTGATGCGGGACGCCGCATTTCGGAAATGCACTCGCCCTTACAGATACTTAACATAGGCATAGGTATATGTGAGTAGGTATAGTCGGTATGCTGGGGACCGTTTCACTGTCGATTTGCTATTGGATTCACTAAATATGGGTTCCGTAATTGCCGAGCCCGAGCAGGGCTCCTCCACTCGTCCAAGTCCCGCCTGAAGTCCATCTCTCCTGCCGGTGGCCGGCTTATCACCGCTCCATCCTGCCGGAACGCTGGCTCGCCAACAGGTTACCCCACTGACCCAGAATCCAGATGGCCGGCCAGAGCAGGACGAGCAGGGTGCGGTTCCAGTCGAACGGACTCGGCCGCAGTCCGGCGGCGGCATCTGAAATAACACAAAACAAGATTGGTTTAGCCCTGGCGAGAGATTGAAATCTGCTGCGGGAAGGGCACCCGGCGGCCAAATTAATCTTTGAATTAATTGCTTCCAGCTTAGCGCAGAGCATTAATAAATCGCTGCCACACAAGGATGTGGGGGATCGGGCTAATAAGGTGCTCGGTCCTTTTTCGTTAACTTTGATTTAATGCCCCACAGTTTATCACTGTAATGGCGTGCGTGTAAATGTATCCCCTGTGCATTTGTTCGGCTGGCAAAAACCATCAGGCCCAGTTGGGTCAATAGCCTTCCCTTCGCCCCTCATTAGGGCGTGGTCGTTGCCTATCTGTGGGCTAATTTTTAAACAGCAGCCGCAACAGAAAAAACCCAACCTCTAATGACCGGAACTTAATCAAATGGGATATCTATTGATTACCTTTGGCAATGGTAAAAGACAGGAAAGAATACTTCAAATTGGTGCCTGAATTAGAGGACTTTCTCATGGCTTAAAGCTTGCCTAATAATTTTGTTGTTTTCGCATATATATTAACATTGATTTTTGTTTTAGAAATGGGTTTTTTCCAGCAGAGGTGGCAAAATAAAAACGGAAAAGCTCTTCTTACTCACTTGAGTGAATCAGGAAAAGTTCGTTGTGCTCGTCGGCCTCGCCGGGCTGGTCGAAGGGATACATATTCATGTCGGGGGATCGCCCCGAGGCCAGAATCCTGGGACGGTCCTCCTCGATCAGCTTCTCGCTTTCCTGGGCGTAGATGTCGTGGATGCGTGCCGAACACTTCAGCTGTAAGCGAAATGGGATATGGAAGTGCTGGCGACTCAAGTGCTGGCGACCTCACCTTCAAGCGACCCTTGATGAAATGGTGAACCGTCACAACGAAGTTGATCTCCAACACTGCCGACTCCAGGTGCTCGGCCAGGTGACGCTGAACATCGTAGACCCGCAGATAGTTCGGTGGCACCTGGATGTCGTTGATCCACCAGGTGAGGTTGGCCGCCGGCTTGGAATAGTCCGAGGAGCAGTTGCCGTTCACCACGTCGCCCAGGCGATACCGCGAATGGATGCCAGTGATGATGGGCCGCTGAGTGGGCAGTTCTAGTGCAAAATTCAATTACGATTAGTTCCGATTGGTGGGCAGGGAGCCAGGAGGCGACTTACCAACCACTTCCATGTCGGCGGCCACGATGGAGGTGTCGAAGGTGGGCGCGTCGGCGGACACTTCGCAGGCAAACTTTCCGGATATAGAGGTGGGGACATTTCGCAACAGGACATGGCTGGCATTTGATTGGGTGGTCTGAAAATTAAAATGGCTTGTGTCAAGGCTTTGAAGTAATAGATACCCTTTGAGCACTATTATTTTTTATATTAAAAATAAATTAAACTACTACTACTACTAAAATGTCACAAGTTCTTTATAAAGTTGTTAAGTCCTTGTGTTTAAAGTGAAATAGTTTATATGCACAATATGAGTTTTACTTGCAGCCCAAAAGTATGCTAAATTGAAAGATCTCAAGTTAATCTTCCTCATATTTTCTTTATTTCTTTAATTTTGGACAAAGAAACTTGGCTGACTTGCTCTATAATAAATTATAAATAAAATAAAAACATAAATATATAACAAAAAGCATGTCCAAATCATTAAACTGAGTATTGAAAATCCACCCAATATATATATTGACGACCCCTTTTACGCCAGCACTTACATAAGATAGGCGTAACCTTCGTCCTTCTTGCAACTTTTCATTCATTATATGTATTTAATTTATTTCATGCGTGTTTTTGTCCTTTCGCAACGTCGCTTTTAATATCGAAATGTCAGCAAAAGTCAACAATGAGAGTGCAGCAAATGAAAAGTCAAAATTGTTAATTAAAACTTTTTAACATGCATAAAACAAACACAGCCACACACAGGCCCGTCAAGCCAGGACGATTGTTTACACTTCTCCTGCTGCTGATGTCGTTAATACCATCAGCAACAGCACCAAGTGTGCACAGCAGCCTCAGTTGCCCACAGTTATTTAAGGCAATTTACACTGGCAACTCTTTCTCGTAGTATCTCTTCCCAGTTTCAATCAGATGATGAGGTTATCTGCATCAGCATTTGTGTAGTGTTGGTACTTTGGCTTTTTTTTCAACAATAAATTGTATTAACTCAAAGTATAGTAGTTGTTTTTAATTTATAAACTAAAAAATCGTATTTTGTATTTAAATAAAAAAGTGGTTTTCAAATGTCAATATTTCAGTCATAATTGAAATATATTTACTACATTTTATATTTTTAAAAATTAATTTACTTTAGAATATAATAAAAGATTTGTTCTGAATTTTCAACTGTTAATACATATTTCTATAACCCGTTTTAATGTATCCGTAAACTAAACTAAGCTTAATAAAAATACTGCATCCAAATATTTGCTTATAAAAAGATTGTTTTCGAATTAAGCTGAATTTACATTACTTGAACTTATGTAGTATATAAGCTATATCTTATAGCTATAGTTCTAGCTACATTGACTGCACTCACCTCAACGTCAATTTCGTTCGTTTTGGTGAATATCTTCCAGGCCGGATTCTCCTTCGGAGTGAAGCGGTAGAACTCCCGCCGGCCGCGATACCACTTCACCGTGTAGAGCGTATCGTTCTCGATGTCATAATTGCAGATTAAGAGCGCATTATCGCCACGCTTAACGGCGGACGGGATGCGAACGTTGACATTGCGCAGCCCCACGGTGAGACCTGCAAGGGAGAACGGGGGTGTTAGCGAGTGTTGTCCTGGGATCGCAGTGAACAGTAGCCCGTGGCTTAAATATGACAAGTTATTGTGGCTTAATTATGATCCCCTCGAGGATTACACAGCATTCACGCCGTCCTCTTATACAGCGACTCAATGTGAAAAACAAGATTAAAAGGAAAACTTTAAGCTCTGAAATTAATCTGTAAAAGGAAATGTATTTAAAGCCGTAATGTAATGGAAAAATTACTGAAATCTTTCATTGGCAGTTCGATCTACCAAATTATAATAACTTCTTAAGTTCGTATGAAAGTTAATTAAAAGAAATATTATGTTTTAATTTAATTAATTAATTAATTTTAACTATTTCGTTATAATATTATTTCATTTCATCAGAATTACACAGTTATTGTTTACTATTTTTATATTATTCCCACACATATGCCCACATCAAATAATATTTGCCCTGCGGCTTTCGCTCGGTGTACCACAAACTCGTCAGCCATGAATAAAAAGTAGGTCAACGACCATGAAAACATGAAAAGACCCTCCAAAAATATATGTATAAAAACTCGATGGTATCAGCACCCGCGGGTGGGAAAGAGACAACCGGAAGACCCGAATTCAAAAGCTGATTATAACGAAAAGATTGGTCGATCTCCACTTTAACCGAGCTCCCCAAGCTGCTCGCCTGTTCCAAATTATAAAAAGCTTCCTAGAAAAACTAAAATCGAAAGTGAGGGTCTCGCTCTCCCCGAAAAAAAACCCCATAAATCATAAGGGGCCCGTCGCTCGCACAAGTGGCAGTGCGTAGAGTCGCCGCCATGTAGGAAATCGAGTTGGGGCAGGCGACCAGGGGCCCAGCAGCCTCCGCTGCCCCGCTGTCAAAGGTAGCCGGCTAGTTCCCCAGAGGTCACTGAACCCGGATGGGGCGACGAAGATCTCAGAGTGCTTAGATGACGGCACCGATCAACTGGTGGTTGCCTAGCTTATATGTTTAAGTTTCTCAAGTTCTCAGTGGTTCTAGGTACATTATAGTTTCTATATATTTACTTATAAATATTACTGTGACATGTTTGAAGTTAATATTTCATTATATTTATTGTCTATTTTAAAATATATAATTAAAAAGAAAATACCTTTAAAGAACTGTGCTTTTTCGCCAGTTTGTCATTTACCTAAACATGTTTTATTAACACCATATGTATATTGCTGTTCTATATCATTCTATTTTAAATATAGTAAATTAATATATACATATATATATAAATTTATATTAAATAAGCCTCTTAAGATTTTTAGATATTGGAGTTTGGCCAGCACCTTGCAGCTTCGCTATCATTCCTTTTTGCTCTAAAATCTACAAGGAGACTTCTCTTAAGTCCCTAGTTTGTGATAAAAAAAAATGTATAAAAAATAAGTTAAAATGTGAAACCGGTTTCCGTGGGTTAGGGGGGAACTGCTGGGGTCTGTTTAAACAATTGCTCCAACGCCGTCCGCACTTGGTAGCTGATTTCGCTCCGTCTGTCGCCGTCTCCGTCGCCGGCACTGTTCGTTTCTGGTTAACCTTGAATACTAATTGCTGTTTCACGTTGATTTTAATGGCACTGGCTGCGTACGGAGCGGAGCGTTGTTGGTGGCTGTCGCCTCTGCCGTATCAGCATAAAATTTCATGCTGCCCCACGGCGCGGCTGCCGCTCATCGCTGGGCGCCGGATCGAAATAGTACGAAAAAACTAATCTCATCCGCCATGCCGGTTTTCTAGCCGGCCGCCGCCTTCCTACCAGCACGAATTTGCGTAAACAGAGCACTATTTGCTTTGTCGAACGGCGCTAAATGTGCTCTCCTCCGGCGGCGGCGGGCGGTGATCAATCCATTGGCAGACTATTTAGAAACCGTTGCTGTTCTATTTTAGCCAGGCCAACAGAAGAGGCAGCGACTACTGCTGCCAGCCGCTGCCGCAGCTGCGTTACGTGTTCAATTCAAGGAAACCTTGAGGTTGTCGTCGCGATCGAACTGGAAAACCTTGGAAAACCAGAAGCGAGCCCCACAGCCGTGGAAACAATAAAAACAACTAGCTAAGTGCCTGAGAGGAGCGCATGAATGGACAAAGGGCACTCGGTGTGGCTAAGAGGCAAGATTTTTGCTAGAACTAGCCAGCTAAGAACTTGAGAGAAACTATTCTGAATAAAATAAAGGAAACTAAGTAATAAAAAAAAACTAATTAAGAGTAAGGATTTTAATATGTTTAAGCAAACTATAAAAGTAACCAGACATTTTACAAAAATATTTATATGAAGAGAAATAAACCTCAAGGTTTTGAAAGAAGTCGAATAACATTTAATTTCTTAAGTCAAATGAATAAACATTAAATATTCCCATGAACAGTTTGTTTCAACACCCCTCTTATAATTAAAAAAATATTTCAACTTGTTTCTATTTTCCCAAAGGTATCTGCTAATTTTCATTTTAATGATATTCTTTTGAAGCAATAACTGTCTTATAAGGTTCAAATAATAATCATAAATGCAACATGTAAATACAATCTCCGACACATGACATGTATCGGAATCTGGTCCCTCTGCATCCCCTGAGATTTGCCATATTTTCTTAAGCCATGTCCCTGTCCCGACAGCTCCTCAGTCCCCCCTGCCCATTTAAACAGGGCATTAAGACCCGCATTACGAGCGACCTGCTCTTGACGACTGCCCTTCTCTCCCACCCCGAACGATTCACCATTGTTTAAGTTTCGACACAAATAAGAGCAGCAAAACACAACAAAACGAACCGAAAAACGAGCAGCAGAAAACGAGGTCACTAAAAGCGAAGAGCCAACTGAAGTGCGAGCCACTCGGCATTATGTTGGCCTGTTACCCGCTGCCGGTATATTATCGATCATGTTTTAAAAGCGAAAGTGAAGGCGGTGGCGGCGGACGGACAGGCCAATCGAGTAGCTTGTACGCCGCTGCACAGTGACTTCATCTTTGAGAAGGAGACACAAATTTTTAAATTTTTTTGTAGATAGGAAAACGAATAGCATTTGTTTACAAGTTGGTGGATTGGATTATACACCACCATGTAGTTAAACCAGAAGTTTATAATAATTTAATAATAGATCTGATTTACAACATTTATTGATTTATTTAGAAAACCTAAACGAATTTTTTGATTTTTTTGAAGCTATATTATATCTTAGAAGAAAACCTTTGGTAACTTATAATAATTATGCTAATCACCAGTAACCATAAAACAATATCTCCTTATAAAATATCAAATATACAAATATCCAAGTTTCCCCCGGTTGTCGCTTATCGACCCACTGTGCAGCGCCTGGCGAGGTGTGTAAGATACAGATACAGATACAAACGGGCGCAGATACGCAGATACGCTTCGCCGGCTGGCTCTGCCTGCTCGCCTGTTCGCCGAGCAAAGCCGGCTATCGATTTCTACATAAAAAACGAAAGTGAATCCATTGCGTCCCGACTCGGAGGCGATGCTCTTCATCGCCTGACCCAGTTTTGGGCCGACTTTGGCTCTGACCCCGCCCAAGGTTCAACGCCCGCGACCATGGGCGCCAAGGTGAGCGGCCGCCAACGGTGTCACGTTCAGGGACCGCCCCTGACCGTCGATCGCTGCGACTTAAACCCACTGCACGATTGAAAGAAAAATCAGACGCCTGTTGCCCGCACCAGGCGATCAGAGCCCGCAGCAGGCAAGGAACCCTCTATTTCTCGGGGCGGTTTCTTTTTTTTTCGGGGTTCAACGAACTCCCGGGCCTGAAATTTTGGAGATCGTTGACCGCGCGCACACAGGGGGAGGGAGAGAGATGGCTAGCAGACGTCAGCAGCAACGGTTTCGATTCAGTGCGGAAGAGAGGACAAGAGACAGAACGAGATGGGGGGCTAGAGGGAAAGCGAAAGAGCAAGAGGCGAGCTGTTTTATACCTTTGACTTTAATCAAAGCGACAGTGGGCACTCGGTAAAGTGACATAAAATGGGAAGTAAATATTTTAAGTATTTTAATTTAAACATTTTAATTTATTGTAAAATATTTATACGATTTGGATGAAGGAAACTAAGGGCAGCATAATTATAAACTAATTATTTTATTATATATTTTATATACTATAAAATTATTGAATTATTTGAATAATCTAAATCATATGAACGACAAACAGGTTTTTCGGGTAGAATAAAATAAATATATTTTAGATTTTCATAAAAAACAAAAATTTATTTTAAAACAAACTAGACTTTTGGTTGAAACTGCAAAGTTTTAAACAATCTAATATTATATCATTGAAAATATGTATTTAATTGAATATATTATTTAATTGAATTGCTTTTGTCTTAACCCGAAGAAAGCAAATACATTTTATTTTTTATGTAAACTTTCACATTTTTTATATTCATTTAATTTATCCAAGTGTCTGAATTTGTTTTACAGTGTATTCGCCCCCTCAGTGCGTTCTCTGTCGTTTGTTGATTAGTCAGCTAGGTAAAGTTTCAATTTTATTGTAGAAACACATACTATGCAACAATTTGTTACCCGTATTTGTTGCTATTTTGAACCCCTCGCGGAACTCACTGGAAATGTTTATAAACTTTTGCGTGTGCCTCCCCCTTGCGTTATAAAACATTAATTTTTTTGTTAAATACGAAATTATAAACTTTTTGTAACAAGCGCCCAGAAAGCGTTTGAAAGTCGTTTGACAGCTGCATCTCGCCGCTCCACTCGCTTGGATAAGTGCCGTGCCGGGGCCGAATCGCTGGGGAAATGTGTTGTGTAATTGGGTGCGGCAGGTAGGGGAGGGGCTAGAGACCCAGTTGATAAGCTATATAGCAACACATGGCGCACACACAGCTGGAGCGAGATCGGCAAGCAGTAAGCAGTCCGCCCCTATGAGGTCATAGAGTATCCGAGCGTGATCGCTTCTCTCGCTATGTATCTGTATCTGGGCAGCGAGGCACTTGTGATTCCTATTCCAATTCCCAATTCCTATTCCGATTGCCGCTCTTCAGAGGTGTCCATTTATCCAAAATCCCAGGCGTTCAGTGATCTGGTGGCAGCGGGTGTATCTTTTCTTGGCTTTTTGGATACAAAGTGGTTTCAACAGAGCACTCAAAGAAAACGGCTGAATGAGATTTACATAAGAATAAGGAAGCAATGCACTGCAAACAAATTACTAAAGACTACGTTTATTTAGTTATTGAGTTAAAAATTTTTTTTCAATTTGATTTTATTTATAAAATAAGAGAATCATAAATAAATAAAACCGCATAAAGATCAATAATATTTATTATCGAAAACTCTTAGTAGGTAGGTTTAAAAATGTACTTTTGTTTTCTAACTAAAATGTACCCTTAAATATGACTAACAACATAAATGGCTGAAGTACTATTTGAATTTTGACCTGACTTTTCTAAATAGTCCCCTCTTTTCTCACAGTGTATCTAACGTTTAAACAAATAAATCCAAAGCCCAACGGCGAGTGTTAATAAGCAAATTAACCAAATGCCAGACGATACAATATTTTGTATTAACATTGTACATGCAAAGCAAACAATAAATACACTCATGTTTTATCTGCATGTGTGTAAACGCTGTGTCTGTGTGTGAGCATTGTACTTGTATGTGTCGGACATGCACACACTGACACTTATCGGAGAGCGAATGACTGATATGGCACAACGCTACGCTCGCTCGCTCGCCTTTGAAAGCTGCTCGCCTATTCGAATTAGTACAAAATAATACCGTATTTCCTAGAAACTTACGGATTTACCGCTACGCCGTGTCTTCATCATCAAAGGAGGAAGCAAGACAGAGAGAGAGAGGGATGGAAAGGGAGGGAAATATAAACACGGAGAGCCACAACTGAAGGGCAATTCAGTCCATTCAAATGCATTACTCATACGCCCCGTGCTCCGTGATATTCGGAAACATAATTGAACAAGTTGCTGGCGCTTTTGTGTGTACGGTTTTTATTTGTTTAAATAAATTTAACAGCTCACGGCGTGAAAAAGTTTAAAACATTTTAAATAGTTTGCTAATTGAACAGGGGATCAGCACGTGGGAATTAGCCAATGGTTGCACCAGAAAACAATAAAAAATTCCCAGTCAGCAAGTGGAATTTGCACATTTTTATTGGCGGCATATTTCAGTGTTTTGTTTTTTTTTCGGTAAAAGTGACGCATCACAGGTGGCAAAAATAGCAAAAAACCCAAAGCTATCAAACATCATCGTTTTTCAGGCAATTGCAAGTCAGAACTTTTATTTCGCCTTCTAGCAAACATTAAAAACATCTGATTGGAATTTAATCGCACATCTTAAAAGCTACAGATATATGTTTCATTAAGCGTTTTGAATCCTGTTTTTATAAGTCTGCAATACAGTGTTTTTGAACACATTTAAATCCACAATGCTCTTAGAATAAACTAGTAAAGACCTTAATATATGTTGCCTACTATTTGGCACATTTGTATTCTCGGGAAACAGCCTAAAACTATACCATGTCTGCAAATATTGTTTCATTTAGACGATCCCGTTTGACTAGAATATTAAATGATTTCCACTTGCAATTCCGCCCCATTGTAAGGTGATAGTTTGTCTAGAATCCAGTCCAAGTAATGAGGCACACTAGCAAAGAGGACAGCCTCATTTTCCGGCTCCCATCCTCCGCTCGACAAGGCGATTCCGGCTATGACGGTTTCGTTTTCAGCGCAAAATAGTCCTCCTCCGATATTACGAGGACTGAACATGTTATCAGCGTCTGTGGCACAGAACTTCCCGTAACCCAAATTAGGGTCTTCTCCTAAGTAATAGTCGCAGTCCTCCCGGCTCATGACTGAGTACTTCTTGAACCACATTCTATCTGAGGCGGATCCATTGATCTTGGGCTGACCCCAGCCGACCGTCTGACAGGACTTTTCTGTATAAGCCGCATCCGATTTCCTTGGCAGGCAGGCTGGAACTATGTGGGGTAATGTGGGATAGAAAGGCGTATCCAGATGAACGAGCGCCACCAAATTCTCGTTAACATCAATGCTGCGCACCGAGCGGTTGAGGTGTGGCAGACTCTCCACCTCCGATAGCCGATCCCAGTTGCCTGCCTCTACAAGGAGCTGATCCTGCGGAATGTCCGCAAGGGCTTGGGCAGACGTGAGAAGGGCATCGTAACGGATCAAAGTCCCTGCGGCAATATATTTGCCAGTGTCCTTGCTGTAGATTCCCACCACCCAGGGATTGGCTCCAAACAAGGTCTCTCTGCTGGGATTGATTGAAGAGTCCGGATCAGTCATCCTGCGAACGCCGCATACACTAGTGTCTGGGCCTTTTACGTCCTGCTAAAGAGATCGATGATCTTTAATTCGCAGTAATTAAAATCTACTGATAAAAGGTGTTCTTTTAATGAAGCATTTCACAAAGGTCAGACTCGCATTACTTGAGCTTATCATTAATGTTTCAAACACAAAATAAAATCCGTCCTTGGCAAAAAGCGATAATGAATATAACTTTCTAATTATATATAAACGGCTGGTAAATATTACGGAGAGCTTACATGTATTACACGCTGTGTTGTGGTCGGCGGGAGAAACATTGTATCAAAGTCAAAATCATCTTCAGTATTATTCACAGGGAAAGCGGCACCAAACAACACCAATGTGGCAATTAAAAAACACTGAAAATTAAGCAATAACAATTTCCCCATGATAACTTTATTGATTACGGACGCGAACTTTTCAGTATATTTGGCAAACCGTTCCTCTCGGAGGCTGAATACGAACTAAACATTATCGGAGGGCGTCTGCTCATTCAGCTTTCATAGCAATATGGTTTTATGCTGATATATATGCCTGTGAATTCTCTCATTTAATGAAGAAATATAGATTAACACTCTGTCATTATTGAATAAATCAATGGGGTGCTCAATAATATTTGCAGATATTTTAGCGTGTCACAGATTTCTGACTCTGGAATTTTCAATGATTATGGCTGGAGGAAGGAATTTTATTTCCCATCAGTCATGTGGGCTTTTTGTGAACCTTAAGATTTATGTTTCTGGAATAAATTCTTTGTCTGAGCACTACGGATATAAGCAACCGACTGTGAATCATACAGTAAGTTAAAACCGCTATTTTTTATTACTCAGCATAAGAATAATCCCAACAAACAATGATTTGAAAGAAGGCAAACTTATGTGTGTCCCAACATAAGTAATAACTTCACCGCCCTACGCCGTTCTTATTAATCAGAAATGTTTTTATCCCACAGAAATTAAAGGCTCTTTGTCAATGAAAAGGGCCGAGATGTGGCACATTGAGCTGAATAAGTTGCATGACATCCGCCGCTGGCATCTCGACTTTCCACGTTATTTCCGGAAAAATCACGTGTAAGCTGGGCAGCCGGCAACAAAGGCGAGACACCTCCGTCAGCTGCCCTCGTCATCCGCAATGCTCCGGGGCTACTTTACACGTTGTCAGGTGAGCCGGCAGGTGAGTGGTTGGCTGGCTGGGGATGGGGATGAGGACGGGTGAAACCGTGGGTGCCTGGTCATGCTGCCTGTTGCACTTTTTGCACATAATCATGTCACATAAACGGACGACAGGCCAGGATATGAACAACAAGCTGCCGCTGCCGCTGCCGGTGCCGTTCCTTTTCGTCCTTTCGTCCTGGCGACAGGTGACGCTTGGCTTTAGATGGCCTTTAAAAAAAAAGGGAGAAAAACGAGGTGCCTTCCAACTTATTTCGCCAGCTGTATCCTCAACCTCCCCCTTTTCACTTTATGTTTATGTTGTGTGTTGTGGGCTGTGACGTTGGCCACTGACACTTGGCTCCTTCTCCTGCTTCTGCAGCCTTTCCTTCTCCGGCTCCAGCTCCTGTCGCCTGTCTCGTGCTCTGCACAAGCGGATGTGACCTGGACACCTGGAAGCCTGGACACGCCGGGTGCTAAAATAACAGGCACCGAACATATTGACTTTTAAAATAAGCATTATGGCGGTAAATTTTTATGAAGCCCCCCCCCACCTTCCTGTGTGCGCTGTGTGCGCCAGACAGCTGAGTGATTTATATATATTGTTTAATATTATTATGGCTGGCAGGTGGCCATTCGGCTTTGCTTTCGCTACGCTTCGCCTTGGACCTGTTCCGGCCGACGGATGTGCAAAATGCGAAAAATTGAGCACATTACAAGCTTCGACTGTGAGGCCGTCTCCGCCCCGGACTCTGTGTCCGTGCCAAGTCTGTGTCTTTGCTCTGTCCATGTCCGTGTCCATGTCCATGTCCCTGTCCCTGTCCACGTGTGGTTGGCAATAATTGTTAAAGTGTGTGGTCGGCTGGACAAGATGTGCGGCAAATGATGAAGTGGTGGCCCACGGAGAAAGGAAGCCGGCCAGTTTTGTTGCCGCTGTCAAGCTCGAGAGGATTGCTCTCGTAAGCCTCGAGAGCAGTTAATGGTAATTGCAATTATCCAGCAAGCTTTATTGGTTAATGAACGAGCACCGGCTTAATGACACCGGGCCGAGCAGATGATAATGTGCCGGGCAGATTGCCCATCTGGGTCTTGAGCTGGAGTCGGGGCAATGATCTTAGGCTGAAACGGTGAGAACATTAAGATTAAGATCTTTCATTTACTTCTTACTTTCCTTGAGTTACGCTGAAGAAACTAATTAATATCTTTGACAGAAAAATATAATAGTTATTTAATTTATTTTAAAGTAGAAAAGTGTAGTCCTTGTTGTCCTCTGTTAAATAGTTGTAACTCTTAGAAAACCCCACAGTTCGGATCTTGTAACAATCAGCAGTTTTATAAATCACATTGAAAATAATTCTTTTCTCTGCTTATATAAGCCCAGCCAAAGGCAAATCCATATTCAATTGAATTGGGGGCCTGCGTTAAACCGAAATACGCTACTAAAAACCATATTAATGCATTCCGGTAACTGCATAAATGCTACAGGGGGAAATTAATTAATAAATAAATAATATTAAATAAATGTGTCCACAATTAATTTCCATTTTGCGTGACGCCCGTTTCTTTTCGATGCCATTTACCGATTGATTGCATTTTAAATGTATTTGTTCAGTACTGCCACGCCCCTTGCCTGAAATTGTACACACCGCCCAGAAATTAAGCGGCGTTTTTACAGCATTTTTTGCTGCCTGCCCTCAAATGCATAACTGCTGTTTGCTTGCGAGTGTTCAGCCAGATAATTTTGGTAATTATCGTCGGAAAAAACGGCTGGGAGAGGGCTTAACCATCGACCAGAGTGGCGGCATAATGTCATAAGGAGATTTACAGCATAAAAAATACTCTGCCATGTAAGTTTTATGTCAATGGGTGAACCGGGAACAGTAGTTTTTATGGCTTTAAATTATAAAATATTTAAAAGAAAACCCAACCTAATAGCTCACAGTTTGCAACTGTATCTTATAATTTGTTTTCAATTACAATAACTAAATAATGTGGCACGAATACAAGACATTACACAAACGATTTGAAACCAGAGGAAAAGCTCCACCACCAGAAAACCACAAAATGTAATTGAGGCGTTGCGGTGGCGGCTTCGGGTGTTGCCAATTATAATCTACAGGAGGCGAGCTGGGCGATTTCAAAGGAAACTCTTGAAAGGTGTAGTAGGCCCCACTTCTCTGCTCAGCACTCGGCTTTGAAATTCAATTCGAGAAATGAAATTCAAGTATCAAAAGAAACATCAGCCATTCGACCCAATTAAACAAGCTCTTTTGCACCTAGCACGTGGTGAGTAATGAGCTGGACTCTTGTTATTATAATTAACTAGTGAGAAAAGATGCTTTAAAAATCTATAAGGTCTTTGTATTTATTTCAATTAGAAATATTTAATATTTATATATTTTTTCATTTATATTTCTGTTTAATTTATCCACAGCTATCGGCAAGGCCTTCCTATATCTGGGAACTCCGCCCCTCTGTCCGCTTCACCAGAGCTGTCCTCTCATCCAGCTCCACTGCCAGTACCTGGCCGCCTGTCCCATCTGCAGCCTGTGCTCGTTTCCTGAAATCAAGATCTAGACGCTATGTTTGAGTTCGTACTTTTCGTAATTCAGCAGGTCTGCGGGTTCATCTGCCCCATGAAGATCTTCCACGAAATTCAGGAAATGGAGCAGCCAGCGAACCGAGAGGAATGGGAAATCTGGGCGGACATTTGAGATTTGATTCGGCGGCATGGCAACCAAACAATTGATTAATGAGGGGGCGGAACGGCGCGGAAGCGGTTGGCAATAAAGAGATCTCTCGTTTTTCCCCTTGAGTTGCCCTCGTTACTCGACTCCGATTCGCACATAATTTTCGCATAAATTGTCAAATAATTTAAAGCCCTCCCTATTGAGCAGGAGTCAAGGTAACCTAAGCCTTCAAATGGAATTTATTGCTCCGGCTTAGGCTGAAGTGTGTATCAGGAGGGAGGAGCGAGGTTGGTGTCTACTATCAGCAGGCATCATTGGGTGTCGTTGAAATGCCAGTAATTGCGTATTAAAATTATACACCGGGGACCATTTGTTTAATGAAATGTAGTCGTGTCTGTGAACTAATTAGCTTGTCGTTCGCTCGTATTTATGCAAAGTAATTGAAGAACCGCCTCGGGGGGTCGAATAGTTCTGTTAATCACTGGCAACACTGGGTGGGATTTTAATTTTCCGCTCGACCAGTTGATAGAGGCGAGATTAGAGAAGTAGCTAAGGGTAAATCCGACTCTTACTCAATGAAATTTTCATAATTATAACGACTCGTTCTGTATTTCTTTACTTCTTTTAGTAGACAAAGCCAGACCAAGTTGTCTTAGGACTATTTGGGTCCATCTCTAGTTCGCATTCCGTGTCAACGATAACTGTGGTCGCACTGCGGAAGTTGTCACCTCGAACGTATTCATCCAGCCGCCTGCTTTGCAATTCAAATGTGTCGCCTTTGACCCCCACCGGTTCCCAGCAAAGGTATTTCAATAAGCCGCTCTGATGTCCAATGTCCGATGTCCGAGTGCCGGGCGAATCGTCAATCGATTGACTCGCAGGCAATTTGTTTGCTTGTCGCATTCGAACTATTCACCCCACTCTCGCACGATGACAAGTTGTTCTTAGCAGCCCTGACATGCCACACGGTTCCGCCCTCCTGCGTGTTTTTTTCCTTCCTCTTTTTTCGCCGCCCCAGCAGTTGACACAATTTGACTTTTGGCTCGAGCGACGCCCCGAACTTTTGAACTAATCTATTTGTATTTGTTTAACTTTGTAGCGATAAAGCTGACATTGTCCTGTCGGTGTCTACCTGCGTGTGTGTTTACGCCCCAAGACAGGTGCAGACTGGGGTGGAATGGAGTGCCAGGTGATGCAGGTCGTTGGGGTCGAGGTTTTCTTAGTGGCATGGCCCTTCACCCATCGAGGAAATCAAGTGGATTATGATGGGGACAACTGAAATCCGTTGTAAAAACAAAGCAAATATGGATGGTTTTGAGAACTTTATTTGGTTGGAGAACTTGATATTTATACTTATTTCGCAACCATTTGCCATAACTGTTTAAGATATTTTCGACCCATGACGCAGCTGCCTGCCCACCCAGATAATCGGAATTGCATTAACGATAGATATACCATTGCTTTCTGAAGCCTTTGCCAATTATGAGGATATCTGAGTCGAGTCCCCTGCCCTCTGCTGTCATTAATACCGCAAATTAGCCCGGAAAGTGGAGGGTGAGGGGAAGTCGAGCTCAACTAATAACTTCTACTTGCGTAAACAGCCCGTAAACCAATTTCTCCCGGCTGTGCTTTCATTAGCGCTGCCTGAATGGCCAAAGCCCCTGATTCTCCGATTGCCCGGCTCCTCTCCGCCCCCTCAAAGTCCTTGGCCCCCAGCTTCGTCCTTGGCCCGGCTAAACGATTATTGGACAGGCAGCGTGAGTGTGTGGATCCGGGCGCGTCCAGGTCCCGTAGAGTTGAAGCTGCCGCTGCCCAACTGATTGCCAGATTTGTTAATTATGCACGTTATAATTAATGTTCTCTGCCGTGGGTCCACCGTGCCCCCACCCCACCCACCCACACACAGATGCCGCCCACAACCGTCTCACACTTGTCCCGGCTAATTGTCAATAAATTTGCGAGCTCAAAATATCATTTCGAACCTCGCCGCCGCTGTCATGCTGGCTGTCAGTTGTGCTTAATGCTTAAATGAAATCTAATCACGTTCTAATTTCAGTTAAGTGTGACAGCGAATTTTGCGACCTGCTGACACACCCTAGGCTCCTGGCCCTTGACCCCTGACCCCCCCATTTGCCCCTGTCGCACCAGTTTCCGTTTCCGTTTCTCGTCTGCTTGTATTTCATTTCCGCCGCTTAACATGGACAGTGCCACACTTTTCTTTTTGGAGCCTTTTTGGCGTGCTTCCAGTCGGTAGTATTTGCATTTCATAAGGACGTTCAAGGTAATAATCAAGGATACGTTTATCTTTAATAGTTGGTTGACTCATTATCTTTGTGCCATATTTACACTTTATACTCATGTTTCGTTTTCTGCTCATGATTAGGCTTAACCCCGATTTTGCCGTCTGGCGGAAAAGTTCCAGAAAATTACCCAACTGGCGTTGGGGCTTCAACGACCACAGCTCCCAAAACTGCATGTTTCATAACTTTTCATTTGAAAATGATGCCAGAGGGGACGCCGAAACTATTTCGTTTTCAAATTAGCAAACGGTTTTCCCTTCGAAAATCTAGTTAATTAGCGCTCAACAACAAACAACTCGGGGAGGAACAACAGCGCAGCATCATCGCTATCACCATCATCATCGCCATAGTCATCATGGTCTGTGAGACCAGTCGCAGAACTTTTTCCGACGCGAAAATAGTTGAAAAACTGGGAATGCCACCCCCTCTCCCCCTGCCGACCACGGTTCACCCAAAAGTATGCAATGCAAGAGAGTGCTCGTGAATTAAGCAATTAGCCAACTCGGAGCAGGGCAGCCGAAGAAAAAGGCAGAATAAAAGCACCGAATTGCGAATTAGCCCCGGCATCACAGCTCCGCCTATATTGCAGCCAGAGTGTGACATGGCCCCACCGCCTGCTAATTGACCAATATTCCCGTCTTCGCATCATTGCCGGATCGAATCGAATCCTGACATTGGTCTCGGTATTGGCTTCGGCCTGGCATTGGCATGGTAATTGCAATCGCAGGAATTCCACAGCCACTCCAAGGACGATGAGACTGTGCGGGGACAGGGCATAAATACGGCCAATAAATTCAATTTATTTCACCCAGCTACCAATTCCAATTTTGAGCATTAGCTGCCCTTCCTTTAGGTCCTCTTGGGGAGAGTATGCTGATATTTTCGAAGGCTTTTATAATATATTTATAAAATCATCTTTGATATAAACTAAATCGCTACAGAAATTAGAAAATATGTTTACCAGTTAGTAATTTGTTGTATTATTTTATAATATTTTAAATCAATAAAAATGCCATGTTTTAACACCCTTTCTCAACAGGATATTTATTCTCATATAGAGTATGTGGCATTCGCCTTTTAGGCCAACGACTTCCCAGCTTCCCTTTTGTCGACTGCTTTTTGGCACATTGCTTATTGATTATTTTTACTAATTTATGTGCTAATAAAATTGTCAATTTGTATGCGTGCAGCGCCGTTTCGAATTGAGGCGAATTCCACTGCTGCGAGTGGCTGCGACGTCCTGCAAGGGGCGGTCTAAGGACGGGGGGGTGTGGCCCGGCTGACAGGACCATTAGACTTAAGTGTCTGCTGTTGGCCGGGACAGACCTTCGTCCCGCTCTCCGCTACCACTCCATCTTTGGCCAACAACTGAGGGCATCCTGCCAAAGGCGCTCACAAACGACGCTGCAGGACATTTCTGGTAATGATTTTCCGTCGCGTTAGGGACTCGGCTTTGGCTTTAGTTTCAGATTTGCGCTCTGTCCGCGGACAAGGGAAATCTCAACCATTCTGTCCGGGCCTTTGGACTGGCTTATTATGCCGCATTTGAGTTTAAATACGGCCGCAAGGATTTACCCGATTGCCTTGGGGCTATTGATAATCTTTTGCAGCGAGCGATTGGCTCAGTATTTATGCAAATGTCTTGGAGAATTATGGCAAGTCTGGGAATTGAATGAGCAATGAACTGGCTCCCCCTCCTCTCCCTGGGTGAGACAAAGGATAAGGTCGAGGTAAGCTCCGAACCCAGGTTGCCACTTGGGAGTTTCAAATTAAATTCAATTTAAACGAAACTTTCAACGCGGCTTAAGTAAACAATTTGTTTAATTACTTTGAGACAAGTTTGCTGGAAAATTTAAGAAATTTCAATTGCTGATGGAATTATGTTCAGGTGTATTTTTAAGGTCGAAATATATCTATACGATTCAGCGATTAACTTTTACAAATATCTTTTTAGATTCTGCCTATACAAGAGATATCTTTACACAACTGATTAAAAGAAAACCGCTTATGTAGCCTCCCAACCTACCTGTCCTCGGACATAAACAATATTTTCGCACATTTTCTCTAAGCACCCATTTCCACTTAGCAACCTTTCTGGCCCTCTCCACTAGTTGCCAGGCTTTTACGGCATTCGGGCCATTCTCGGCGGCAAAAGGTGGGAAAACGGGTGGCTGAGATACCCCTTGAGCCAGCCACTTGATGATGAAGACATTTTGCCAGCTAAAAAATCGTATTTACAACATAATTTACGCTTAGAGCGGGAAAGGAGCCCTGGCGTGATGGAATGGCGGAGTGGCGGTGGCGATGGTGAAGGGATGCGGATCGCCCATTCAGAGTGCCGACACTCAAGTGCCACTTTTGCCATAGTTGTCCCAGGCTTCGCTCCGCCAGAAATGGCACAATTTTATGGCCTTTAATGGCAAACTTTTAGTGGTCAATGCAATGGCTGCCACAACAACATCGAGGCTACCGCCAAGAAAGAGCAAGCTGACCCGGCAAAATGACGGACAAACTCCGACACCGAGTTTCCGACTCCGCCGCTCGTTCGCCAATGTTAAATTATGTAAAAATATAATGTTCTCGAACAAGGCTGGCCAAGGAAGTGGCGGCAAGGATGGTGAAAATTGTATTACACGGAGTCAAGTCGAGTTCTGCACTCACTGCTGTTTTCCGCGTTCAGCCTTTTGATGTCGTTGCGCGAAAATTGAATAAAAATAAAATTGTAATGCGTTTTCACGGTGGCAAGCGGGCGGTGAGTTTGTGGTTGGGAGCTGAATGAAATGGAAATTAAAGGAAATTTTGTAAATTAATGAGATGTTAAGCGAGTGCCGCAGACGCACAAATTTGACGTAATTAAAAGCGGGTTTCGTCTCATCCAGAAGTTGGCAAGGGTTGGCGTTGGGTTGGGCTTAATACCCCATACATTTAGCTTTAAATTATTTTTAGAATTTATATTGTTGAATAAATAGGAATATGAGAACATTGCATAGATCCATATTTATTTTTCCCTTGCATATCTATTGTGTGGTTCATTTAATTTACTTTTCGTTTCATATTTTCAAAACATATTTGAATTTGTAAATTTCAGTTAAAGTCTCCGCTATCTCCCTCTTCTAATTTATCAAATTAGCTTTGTTAATATTTATTATTTAACAAGAAACTCTGACTTGAACTTGAATCAATTCATCTGTTACTACACATACCACAATGCCTCGTCAAGTATCTTAGTTCAGACAGAAAATCCATTAACGGACCTCATTGGCAAACATGTAAATGTGCCCTATTACTCATCTGAGACGAAATTAATTTATTGCTTGCCAAACAGTGGCAGCCTAATGTTTACTTTCGATCTGCTTGCATTATGCATTACAAATCTGCTAATATATTTGCTGAAATATTAACCGATATCGGGGGCCCGAGAGCAGCTGGCCCGCCCTATTGACTCGGCGGCCCACACAGAATCCAGCTAATTGTGTCCAGAGTTTACTGCGCACCAAGCTGACCCCAAATCGCAGGCCAGATACAACCAATTTCGGAACGCACAAAAATTGCCCAAATGTCCTGCGAAGAGGAGGCGGTGGCGGTGGCGGAGGCGGAGTGGTCCTGCCACTCAAAGCCAGTCGAATGTGGAACACATGGCGGCCCTATTGCTTTTAGGCGAAGCTCGCTGGCTGCTTGTTTATTTGTTTGTTTGACTGATTTGCCGTTGTTTATTTTGATTTCCGGCTCAAATGCTTAGCACTTGGCAGCGGGTGTCCTTGTCGATTTCTACATTGATTGTGTTGTCCCAGCAGGAGTTCGATTTCCTCCTCGGAGCGTGTGTTTGTGCAGCAGCAGATTAGTGTTGACAAACAGGCAAATGGCAAGTGGCAAAGGTGATGGCCTCCTGCTCCATCGAGCCCGGGTAATCCCATAAACACCTCCCCCAACTGGAGCCATTTCCGGTAAAAAGGGGGGAAGCCTTTGTGAGCATCAAAGGGAATCGGGACCAGCCGGTGGAAATGTCATTTCGATTGGCCCCCGATAAAGAGTTTACTGCGCTTTTTGCCCCGACTTTGGCCCGTTGGTTCCTGGCCGGCACTATTATTTTGCATAAAAAATGCATTAATATGAAATTGATGTATTTGTTCTGTCATATTTTTTTCGCAACGCGGTCCTGTTAATGTGTCACAAAGTCGTAATTCGCGTTTTACTGTTTAACATCAACTGAGCTCAGCTCAGACACGGAATAACTTTTAGTTGTTCGGTAAAAAATGTTTAATATTTCATATTTACGACGCCTCGTAAAGTGCGCAATTCCGTGGAATTTATGTTGATAATTTCAATGCAAGTGATTAAATTCTGGCAAAGCAGCTTACACTGGCCGGATCAGTGGGAATCGCCTGTATGGATTAGGCTAATGAGTTGATATTAAAATGGATTTTAGCTATAAAACATCGACAATTAAAAAGTAATGAATATTTATGAATAATAAGCGCAACTGGAATCAATGGAATCAGTTGTTAACCGATTAAAAATGAATTTTCAAAATAAAACAAATAATATTGAAAAGCACTGTAGTTGGTCCCATGTCTTGCTTTAATTTCCACAAAATATGCTAGTATAAACATATATAAATAGTAGTTATGCCGAAATAAATAGCTTCTTGCCTTCTGCTAAAGTTAAACTTGTCTGGCAAACATTAAAAAGCAAATGAAATTAAAATGTAATCATTTCACTTGGACTCCGTTCTCAGCTCGCATTTCTGCGTCATTTCTGTACAAAGGCGAAGCCAGTCGCAGTCGCAGACTCATAAAATGTTAATTCAGCTGAATTTATATTGCAGGCTACTGCATTTTTAGGTTTGACTCTGGATACACATTGGTGCGAGCAGTAATATTGTGCAGAGAGTTTCATTAGGGCTGCAAATGAAAAAGTAATTACAAGCAATTATAAAACGTCTATTTCACACATGCGCCATCACCCCATTTTGCCAGCAAAAAAATATATATACAAGTGAACCGAGAATTATCGCAAACTTTGCTCACCAAACTTTTGCAAGCAATTAAATATATTTGTCACTTCAAAATGGCTGACAAGCCAGGACTTTGCCGAAACCGCAGCAGGATCGAGATCGAGAGCTGCCGGGCGGTGGGGCTGTCAAACATTAAACTGTGCAACATCTCAGAGGCCCCGCAAATGCAAAGAACCCTCAACCCTAACGTAAAGTTGCCCAGTAACTGGCACTCGTGACAAGTTCTGGCAAAGTTTTCTTTTCGCAGTTAACTGCAGTGGTGAAAATTTATAAAGTTTTAATCATGTGGAGCATTAGCAACTCCAAGCCTTGCGGAGCTGTGTGTATCAATCAAGATGTCCTGGGAAAGCAACTAAACCTTCTGCCGATCATTAATGTATATCTTTTTGGTTTGGGAACACTGATATTTGAATTGAAGAAAATATATAGAAATATAACTCCTTTCAGATTTCATATTTTTTAATCATGCAAAAAGAAGACAACCTACACTTTACTTTTCTCCTCCTCAAGGTTATCAGAAGCAATCGAACCTACCATAAATCATATAAAGTTCCTAACCAAACTTTAGTTAGTAAATGGAAGTAAGTCTCGAAAACATAGATGGAGCAAAAGACATAGCCAGGTCCTGCAATGCTACTCATTTTTCCCAGCATTTTGGTCGGCGAGGGAAACCAGAAGGGACACTCTGGATGCAGCCAAGCGGAATCAATTAATCTTTGCTTGCAAACATTTGCCAGTGGCCCCAAGCCGAAAAAACAACGCCGGCATGCTGACATCTAAGGAGTCCCGGGTCCGAGTCCGGCTCCGAGTACAGCTCCCAAAATGTGTATCCTGGTGGAGTGGCCGAGCCCCTCCGATGCTGAGTGAAACGTTTCAAGAAACTGCAGCTTGCAGCCATGAAAAATGATAAATTTCACTTTGTCCCGTCGTTCCCAGGGCCCGCCCCACCCGAAAGCCCGTCCTGGGCCCTGCCCTCCCGATGCTATTTTATTATTTATCAAGCTTATTACGAAAGCAGCAGCGTCCTCCTGGGAGAGCGTATCCTTCAGCTGCAACTGTGCAACACTTTGGGAGCTCTGCAATGGGCGGGGATTGCCGCTCGGTTTGATATTGAAAAATTATTGCTTTTTATGAAATAGTGCCATAAATTATTCGTAATACATTAACAATTATTTAGTAGTTGTTTGCCTCTCCGCCGCTGCCCGTCGTCTACTCAAATGTGTGATATATGGCCCGTACTTACTCAAGCGAGTCCCGGCACACAGGAGTGGAAATTAATTTAATTTTGCAATCAATTACCTAAAACGAGAATTAAGAGAGAAGCCGAAAATGTTAGTAAAGCGAAAAGTACACAAGGAATGATTTTTAAATATTATAACGAGATATTCAATTGAATGTTTGATTTAATTAATATTTGTATTAATAATTAAAGAAATCTTAATGGGAGTAAGTAGAGCGTAGAACGTTTTATTTTGTTAAGAAGAATACCTAAAGACAATTAAAAGTGCTTGATAATTCTCTTGTCCCATTAACAAGCGCTCACAACTTATTTTGAGCCCAACTACTTGGCTGCAGAGCACCCACAACAGCTTGCCATAAGCCGGAGATTAATCTTGAGCCAGACTTTAAGTCACATTATGCTTCCCCTTTTTGGCATATTTACATCGACAAGGGAAGCCATCAGGCGAGTAAACACCTCAACGGGAGTGGAGTCTCCTGCCAAGGACACTTTTATTGATTTATCACGTCTGGCGTGAGTTATAATTGGATGCCACGGCAGGATGTGGGAGTTGACGGGGCATCCAGATCCTTCTCCCGTCAAAGGCGAAGTCGGGCCGGAGCCAGTGACGTCTCCAGGGCAGATTTATGGCATCTTTTACGAGTGCTGCTCGCCGCCTTTACGATGCCACCGGCTCCTTAAAGCCTTTCGAGTGGTGCAAATTGTGTGATTAGCTGCTGAAAGTGTAATTAAATTTCTGAGGCGGCACTTTGAGCCGAGTGATTTATTTGTAAAGCGCCGCATAAGATTGTTTAAATTTATTAATTATGTGTAATTAATTATAGGGGAAAATGTGGGTGTGAGAAGCCTTTTGGGCTGAGCATTTTGTCACAGCTTTTCGAACTTGGAGTAGCTTACATTTGAATGATTCTGCGGGTGTTTAGTTGGGGTAATCATAGATGAATATAGCTTTCTTATTTTCTACAATTTACATTTTCAGCTTAACTAGCAATTTCTCATCCAATTCAATTTTCAACTAGAAACGCAGTAAAATCATTCCGAAATTGAGAAACATTTTGACCAGCAAAATTTACATTGTCCACATCAGGATATATATTTATATTGCCGGCGCCAACCGTTTGCAAAAGAGCGGAGAGGCTGTCAAAACATTCCATGGACCCTGCACACAGCATGATAAAATATTTTAGGCAAACGATTTTTAATCATTCGTTGGCACCTGAAGAAAAACAAACAGTAGCTCTTGAATTTTCGGCCAGCCGTCAATGTTTGCCCTGTGTCTGCGGTGAAATTGTTATCAAAATACAAACAAATGCTGGGGAATGCAATTAAAGGGAGATGAACTTGCGCCTGCATATGCAGCCCCAGCCTCCAATATGGGAAAATGGGACCGTTTACAAGGACCTCCCCACTTGTCAGTCGGTACTCAATGGGATCAGGAACGTAGATAGTGGCCATGAGGACGAGCACCAAGCCCATTACTCGTGGTATAACACACATTTTCCCGGCCGGGGGAGCCCACTGTCGGTAATGGCCTGCCCCTCAGCCATCCGTGGCCGATATGCGGAAGCACTCCGCCAGCTCCTAGGCTTCCTAGCCGGCACATATGCTTATAATGGCCTTTTGCAACTGCCACACAACGGCAACTAGCAACTACCGACCGGCTAGCACCACGAGTCGAGTCATCATTGTTGTCGCCAAGGCACTCTATGGCTCGGCGCAGAGTCAGTCGCCGATGAAGCTCAGTTGGACTTGTGGAGATGCAGGTTAAACTTTATAGACAAACTGAAGTGGTAACCATTGCCTTAAAGGAAAGGGTATCTTGGAGTTCCCTTACACATGCTTTTTTCCGGCTATTCCCTTCATTTTCTTGGCTCCTTCCCCGTTTTCACATTCCCTTTTGTCATTTATGCTGCTGCTGTTTGTCGCTGTCGTGCCCCTGGCTGGTGTCCTTTAATTGTGCCTTTTGCAGCAAATGTTGTTAACACGGGCAGCACCATACTCGCACACGCTCATTACTTGGCCCACAAGCGGAAGTCAATGACTTTGGGCGTCGAACGCAAGGCGGTTAAAATATAAATGGAGACGTTACCACTAGCTTTGGCAAGGACCCGCATGGCGTTGTTACACTCTCAATTGCTGCGGATAATGCCACCTTTGGCACGAACGAAGGCGTTAAGGGATGTGGCCGGGATATTAAGTCATTTCGTTTTATTAGTTACATCGCACTGGGCCCCCGGCTTGCTGGGGTTAAGCATATGGGTTAATTGCATAAATTAAAGCCGAAAGAAGCGGCCATTTAAATTATTGCCCACCACGTGTCGACGAGTCGAGGAAAAATGAAAAAAACATTACGAGCAGGACGAAGGCGGCGAGCATAAATCATTGTTGGCATTTTTAAATTGGCTTTCTGGGCCGGCACATTCCGGTGCTGCTGCTGCTGCTGCTGCTGGTCAGGATTAAGGCCAGTCCGAAGAAGCTCCCAGAGCAGTCTGGCCGCAAACGGCAGGAGAGCAGAGCCGGAGATGGAGGCCAAGGCAAGGCGAACGGAAATTTAACAAAAATTGAGTCAATTTGAATAAGCTATGGAAAAAGGGGGCGAACTGCAGCAAAAAGTAAAGGGAAGTCGGCGAGACGAATGGAAAACATAATAACAATGAAAGCAAAATACAAAACCAGGAGAGCAAACTGGAAAAATCCCAAAGAAAACGAGCAACGCAATGTGAAATGGGAAAGTTACGGCAAAGTGAAAAAATTTACGGCCACAATACCTGACCTGGTCGATGTGCAACCAGAGTTGAATGGCCATAGGGATAATGAGTTGAAAAGCAAGCGATTTCAATATTAAATAATAATATTCACCACTTTAAATAATTGTTAAGAATCAACAATTATTTTAGAAAATAATTCAATTTAAATCCCATACCTTCCAAGTAACCCAAGTATCTGGTATTCTACCCACTTCTATATGAATCTCAATCAATCGGTTGACAGAATCAGCATCTCTCTATCCTGTCACTCGAAAGGACACCCCGGGAATTCGTGTAGCGAGTCAAGTTCGCCATGTTAAATCGAAATAAGTTTTCAGCAACATTTCGACAAGTTTGGCAAACACTCGAAGGCGTCAACACGCACACATAGCCCGGCCACGCAATTGCTGTCAATTTTAGCGCGAAAAACGTGGAGTATGCAACATAGAATTATGATTGGGGCCGGGAAAACTTTTCCGGGGGCGGAAAAGTCTCGGACAGCCAACGTCCTTCGGACCCGATTTCGATGCGAGTCGCTGTAGTCCCAGGCCAGGACGACGTTGTTGAGCTGTCTAATGCATTGATTGATGAGCATGTCATGAACTCGTGACATTGATAGTTATAAATTATTATTATTTCGACATTGTACGCTTGCCTGGAGCCGAGAGCAGAAACTTTTTCTCCGCCTGTGCTGGGTTTCCCTCCGAACCACCGGACACAAAAACATTTGACAACTAATTGACATTTAAAGTGCGCCCAGGAATGAAGGAGCCGCATACAAATGAAAGCTGGCCGAGTGATGAATCATCTGGCATCTCGATAACATGTCAACTAAGTTATAATGATTAGTAATTATTTTGCGACTATCTATAAACTCAAGAAGGTTAGGTTTGTATAGAGAGATCCCTTTAAATTAAGTTAGCTGTGCTGTTGTATTTTAAAATCTATATAGTAAATACATCTACAAACCTAGAATTAGCTGGCAGCTCCACTTTAAAGTCCTAATGACCAAACACATTTTCTATTTTGTGTTTGTTTACCATTCTATTTAGCCTACTTCGCAACGCATTGCCATTGTTTTTGCCGCTGTTTATCATTTTGGCATCTTCATCGCTGTCATTAGGCTCCCATTATGCTGCCCACCTGCTAGTTTCAGGACTTGCCGAGCTCCCCAGCTCCCTTCCAAGCTGCCGCGCCTGTTGCCCGCTGGCTACCCGCCCACCTGCCGTTTTATAAATGTTTCAAAAACACACCGAGCCAGCGAAACGAAAGCAAACACTACATAGTCATGGTGCCAACAAGAAAAAAGCATTTATAAAAGGGAGAAATTTGATAAATGCTTCTTGCGGGCTTATTTAATGTGCGCCAAGTGCGTTCATTGTGTGAACTCATAAAAAAATATGGAGAAAGGAAAATTCAAGAAGGACGATTGCGGGACTTGGCAATTTTTTATTAAAGTCCCTTGGTTTCTTTTGTGAAAGTTGGCCAAGTTGAATGTACCGTCGATTTTTTAAGTGAATGTAATGCCGGCCAAAGCCGGCCTCTCTAACACGGAGTTGAGTTATTGAAAAAGTTACAAAATATTTACGAGGCGATTCCGTCTATTGTGCCTTGAAAAGTTTAGCAGGCTTAGCGTGCTTTTTATAGTATTTTTGTCATTAAAATGTTTAAATTAAATTAAAGGCTCAAGCTGTAATGTATACCATTCCACTTTAAATGCAAGCAATGGGTTCGAGGCAGCCTTAAAGCTGGTGAAAACACTTGCACACGGCACCAAATGAGATTAGCATTATTCAAAATATTTCCACAGCTATGAATATGCAATGGGAGATCCACGGAGCACGTTCTATGGCTTTGTTCGACAGCTCAGGCAAAGCGAAGTGTACAACACATAAATACTGGTATATATATATTAATTTTCATGCGTCATGTTGGCCACGCCACATGACGTCACGCTAATGACGATGGCAACAACGATGACGATGATGATGATGCTGCCAACGGGAGCCTTTACTTGTGTCTGTGCAGAAAGTTCCCGCATATTCATCAGGAATCAGCATAAATAAATTTATCCTCTGCATGGCAGTGTCCCACTCATATTAATATTTAATTTGTATTGCTTTATTTTGTTTCTTTCTCAGAGGATTGCCCTCGATGTGTGCAACTATTTCAGATTTGAGCGAAAACTTTTTTATAATTCAAACTGCGGCTTTGAGCTGATTTTTATGGCTTTGATGTGAGATGGAGATTGAGATTGATACATAATGTTGTTTTTGGCTCTGACTTATGTTTGCGGATGTGTACTAGCCATAAATCCATTCAAAGATAATAATATTTCAGATATATAAATAAGCAATTTTGTAAATATTTTAAATAATTTAAGGTTGAGGAAACTTTTACATTGGTCAAACATAAAAAATGCATTAATTAAAAACAGGAAAATTTAAAACCGCTAAAAGTTCAACCTTCATGATGGTCAATAATCCGTTAACCTTTCCTTAATCTATTAAAAATACCATGCACTTCGGTGCCTTACAATTCGCAGGACGAGAGCCTTGTTTACTCGCGATTACCGGACACAATAATTATTTTTAATTGTAGGCAAAAATATTTGCGCATTCGTAATTGGCAGTTCTGCACAACAAACACAACGCCATAGCCCTGATGCCTGCACTTGCATTGTATTCTCTGTAATTTGCGTCCTTTCATTAAATCCACCTCCCCTTGCAATAAACATTTTTCCATTTTTTATTGGGTTTTGTTTCGCCCAGCCTCACCACGCCCCCATTGTCTGGCCGCATTAGCACTTGGACCAGTGAACTACCCAACAACGAGAATAAAACATTTCACTTCCTGTACGGAAACTTTATGAAAATAAATCTGAAAAAAAAATATATATAGAAACAAAAGAGAGGCGTCGGGAAACCCTGCGGACGGGGGGAAGTGCTCGTAGGTGTATGGCTTAAAGTTGGAACTCGGCTTGCGGGATTCCTTGATGACGCATTCAACAGCTTGGAAGTAATAGACCCTAACAAACAGGGCAAACAAAGAGCTGCCTACACGAAAGAAGGGCGCTGCCCTTACAAAAATACTGAAGGGAAACCCAGAAAACTCTACAGAAAGGCGTCTGGAAATTTAAGTGAGAACACAAAACTTTACAAGCCAGTTTCTATACCAGGACACACAAGGAAGGACTACTTGGACCGTGTGATGTGCCACACTCCTGCTCTCAGAAAAAGAATACATTCGTCCTATGCCTGCAGAAATTAGATTTTCCGAGACTTTTGGTATTAAATTAAACAAATGATAAAGTATTTGAAGAGACTGTAAAGTTGCTATAACAACAGCTGAAAAAAGGCAATATTTAGTCTTTAAAACACAGCATCTAAAAATTGCATAGGATTTTATATGTAAATATTTGAATTTTTGTTTCCAAATCTTCTGATATTTGAACTATTTAATATGCCCACTGGCAGCCACACATTTTAAATCAATTACGTAAATGCTACGCTCAATCTTTCAATCAATCAATTTGAATTGGTTCGTGGCTCGTTCTTTCCTCGTTCACTTAATATTGAATGCCATCAATAACAATAATTTTCATAAATATGATAAGACATAAATCACAAAGTAGCAGGCGCCACAAAGTGCCCGGCCAAGGGTCCCGTATCTGGTCCTGTCGCCCGGGGATCTCCGTCTCTCTGAAATTCGTCGTTCCAACACTGACAAAAAAAAAGTTTCTAGATATAATTTGAGTACTTGGAACTAATGCACTACATTTTAGTTCAAAGAAAACATGTAAATATATCCTTAATAAATTTTCTAACTTTCGATAACCAACCAAGAACCAGAACTCATCCTTGCTTGTTCTTTGATATCTCAAATATCTAGATTTGACAGTTATTTTTCATCCAGATCCTGTTCGAATCAAATTTTCTTTCCGTGTCCAGGACACTCTCTCACCGATTGTCTGCAATGCCACTTGGTCATGCGAGGCACGCGCTCCTCTGGAAAGGACAACAACAGCGGGAGAAAAAGCAAAACAAAAAACAAAAAAAGAGTAGCTAAGCAGGACCCTCTGGGGGAGGTTGTGTTCGCAGGACGCGGAAGGACGCGACAACGTCACGCGGCGTTGTCATGGCGCAATAAAAATAAAAATCTAATTAGTATGCCGTTGACAGTTTAATCGTGATTACGCTGGCAAAAATGTCAGCTAAGCGGGGCCGGGTGGGCGGTTAAGGACGTCAACATCAACATGCCAACAGTTGATTCCTGGCGTTCTCTTCTTTTTCCTGCTCCTGGACGTTGAGCCCGGCATTTCCGGCAGCCGCCACATGCATCGCGTGCGTGTCACAACAACAAGTGTGCTGCCAGTGTGTGGGCATGGGACATGTGGGTGTGTGTATCGGAGGGTGTGTGTGTGTTTTGGTGTTCGTGTTTGGTCGGGTGTCAAGAGTTTAGTACTGAAAATCGTTCAACGGTTTGTTGGCGGCTTTCAAACGCAAAGTCTAAAAGTATCGGCAGTAATAGGCAGCAGCAGGCGATAAACAAAAGGAACTGCATTGAGAAAATAAAAAGAAATATAATAATAATAATAATAATAATAATAATAAATTACCTCGAATTTTAATTAATTTAATTGTATTCTTTAACTGAATCCTTACTTAGAGTTATCAATGCAATTTTGGGACACCATTTCAACTGATACCAAATCAATGATGAGCTCACCCATTGTGATTGTCAGTTTTTCTATTAAGAAAATAATAAAATCAAAATTCTGACATGGAATGTGGAACCATTTTTGGAGCCACAGCGCAGTGCTATTTCTGGGCTTCCTCCCAGCCACATTTTCCCATCGAAAGCCGGGCCCCAATGTTGGCCATTGAAATGCGTGTCTAGTGAAGGATCCGCGAGACGTGATGAGAATTTTTTAGCAGGTCCTTTTGCTGCTTCCCTTTGTTTCAGTGGGTTGTGCCCAGGAATATCCGAAATATGACTAACTTGGCCCAGACTGGTGAAGCAGAGGACAGTCACTTGGCCACATGCCAGCTGGGAGTCACAAGTCAGGGGCATGCTGGTCCGAATTAAAATCGAGCTGATGTGCAGATCTGGCCTAGACCGGAACCGGAAGTCACTGTGATGAATTTCCCGGTCGTGCATTTAGGAGAGTTTCAAGTTCAGCCTAGAGCGCTGCTCGAATTTTTTCAGATTTTAATATAAAACGATGGGGATTTATGAGCGCCTCTTTTACAACTTTATTATGGCCCAAATCTCACAATGAATGAGCGCTCAAAGTGGTGGGCGGGTAGGGAGGGGCAGGGGAATATGAAATAAAATTAAAGCTGCCGGAAATGCAGACAAAGCGACAACTCATTGCAGCAGCAGCTATTTTGCCCGGAGTGTGCCCGGAGACGGAGATGGCGGCAGCGGGTATATGGGAAAAGTCGGAAAACTGAAATGAAATCCGAGTCATATTGCATTTGGAGGGAGAGCGGCGAAGTGACAAACAAACAGTCATCGCACCAAGAGGAAAAAATAAAAGAAAATGTGCTAAAATATTAATAAAAAGCATTTTCGCAAAGAAAAGTGGACCCGACATTTGCCTGAGAGGCGGAGCCAGGCGGCTTTTGCAATATTACGAAAGTGATGGCCAAAGGATCGGGAATTAAATAAGGCATCCGACTGCGAACAACGAAAGCCAACTTGTCAAGGAAGATTGACCGGACATAAGAGCCAGTCAAAAGCTCCAGGGACATAATAGGATTGACAATCAGCAGGTGGAACAAGCTAAGGCCAGTGTCAGTGCAATTCTATATGGAACAAAGGGATATGAAAACAATGCTTCCATTGAATCTGGTTTCAAATATACTGAAAGTCCTGCCAAGCCGAATGTTATTTCATAGTACGCATTGTCTATGTAAACTCCAGTAGTGCATAAGCTAATCAAATTGTTTGAAAAGGAGTAGAACATGGCCTTGGTTTAGTTCCATATTATAATACACATTATTATACTTACTTACTTTCAATAATATTTTTAAATTTTTAGCCTGAAACACACTATTTTTGAGCTACTACTGTTTCGGTTTGCCTTGTGCTACTCGTTGCGGTTTAATGCGATTTGTCGAGGCATTTCCCGAGTGACAGACAAATGGGAGAAAAACAAGGACTCGTCCGGAGCTGAAAACGTTTTCACAAATGGAAACCGCAGCATAATTGAACCGCAAATGATGCGGGTAGTGCAGTCAACCTGAGGGCGAGTGATTTGTTCAGTTTGGAAAACAACAGAGCCCAGGTCCATAATTCTTGGTTAATATTTCAGGCAAATTGTAATAGTTGCGATAGAGAAGGGGTCGTCAGGATGTAAAATCCTCAGACAGGTGACAATAATGGTCTTTTATCCTAAACCAACTCACCTGGCAGGCTGGCTAGATAAATAGCCGCGATGAGGAAGAATCTTCGCAGTTTAAGCGCTGGCTTTAGCATGTTGTTTGTTGACCTTCTGCCCCCCAAATGTGATTGTTTATTGATAAATCACTTAATGTTTTATATCGCACTGTGTACCACGAACGATTTAAAGTCATATATGTATGAGCAATATCCGCTGCCCAGACCGCAGAAATCAATTTTTACATTCGCTAACTCGTTTTGTCATCCTTTGTTTTGTGCGCCCAGCATGTGCAATTTCCTTTTTTTCGTCGCTTGATTGGTTTTACTTTTTTCTCTATTTCGCGGTCGCATTTAATGCATTTTTCATTTTCCCCGGCCGGCGCTTTCTTCGGTTTACCAGTCAGCCACAATTAGCAATCTGCACAGTGAGTCGCATTGGTATTCGCTCCTCGACGCCACCTTCGCGCACCGGGAATGTGAATGGGACTGGGAATTGTGTAAATACGCTCGGGTTGGCTGCATTTCTCATTGAACTCGATTTGGTTATTTGCATTTTTCATATCCCCTCCGCCTCTTTTGCATATTCATTTCCTCTTTTTACACAATTTTTCCACTTTGCCCGTATGTATTTTATATGATTTCACTCTGCTTCCACTGGGGACCGAACAATGTTGCTGGCAGATGATTGAACTAGAGTCCGTTTCCGATTTAGCCTGAAAAATGGATGAGTGGAGAGGGAAATAGGATTAAACTTAGTTGCGAGCAAAGGTATTTTTTTTTTGTTTCGAAATATAAACCATACATCAGAAAATATTAGTTTTTTATTTGTTTAATTTGGCAGGGTTTTACTACTTATAAGAAGATTATTGAATTATTAACTCGAATTTGGGAAAGTTTACTATGTTATTTTAACTAAAGAACAAAAACAAAGTGTTTAAAGTAAGGTGATCGCAACTCAGGGTCTTACTTAAGAGAGACCATGTTATGGATAAGATTGTTTATTTTATTATCCCAACATATTCTGTAAATCACAAACATTGCTTTAATTTTCGAAAATCTTATTGCCTCTCGGCGGTCGCTTATCCGGTTCCGTGTGACACTTCCCTGTCTTGACAACCCCAATCATCATGAATCCAATATCCCCGCCAGGATTTAGTGCCTTCAACTCGGGAAATCCCACGGGTCTAAATCATTGACGGACGCTTTAAGCTGCATCGGGGATTCGGGGCCTGGCAGCGCGGGAAAACAAAACACGGGCTCAGTGCATTTTCCAACTGATTTGAAAATCCAAATGTTGCCCATTAGCAAACCAAATACGCACAGCTACGCCGCAGAAGGGCGGCGACTTTGGCGCCAAGCGAAAGCCGCACGGTTTTACATGGGAAATTGGCAAAAGCCAAGCCATGAAATTGTACAACACGATTTTCACATTTCGTACATGACACCATTTCGCAGCGACTGCCTCTGCCACTGGCGGGGACGGGGACGGGGACAGTGGCGCACATGTGGGTAAGGCGCCGCCTACTTGACATGCCTGTGTGCATGGCGAAAATTCACTTATGGAAATCGAAGATTTTCTTCCAGCCAGAGGAGCCAGCCAAACTAAACTGATATGAAGTATCAGTATTCGGTATTCAATGTAAATCCTTTAAGCTGGAAATGCGCTCGCAGGGAGCTCGGCCCGCGGATCCATCGCCGACCCACTGACAGCTTGACTGCGGCTCTGATTGGAGCGGAGGAGTTGCGAAGAGCGACCTGGATCAGCTTACGGAGTGGGTTTCGGCCCCGTCAAGTCTTCGATATGTGTGCCAAGTGGTGGGACGAAGGGAGCTCTAATGCCCGCCCCACCGAGAACAGAAGATATACTGTGTGCAAATACCAGAATCAAGTAAGCCCAATATTTTCGGCTGAGTGAGGAGTATTCACAAGCAGAGGCAGTGCAGCGCTGCTTGATAGATGATAGGCATCGATTCCGGGTCAAATCCTTGTTAGAAGTATATATTCCAGTTGTATACACTTTGGCTCCTCTTAGAATTTTTTTTTCTAATATCCCTCAGTAATATTTTGCAGTCCTGTCAAACACTCCACCAAGTCTTAAAACATTGAATGAATATCAATTACAGCACACGGCTACACACCATGTCCATTATTAACTCCGAAGACACCAACACATTGGTGGAATGGAATCTCAGCGACAATGTGACGTCCACCCCCCAAGACTCGGACAATCTGCCCTCCGACTGCAGCTCCCAGCAGAGAAGCCACTTGGAGTATGTCCTGCTCGACTACAAGCAGTTCTTGGCCGCTAGGATCATACAGAGCAACGTGCGTGGCTGGCTTTGCCGACTCGATTTACGCAAGCGGAACCTGGCCGCAACCACTATTTCCAGATGGTGGCGCGGCTTCTGGGTACGAAACATGAAGTTCACCGTGATCGAGGCCGAGCTGCAGGAGCGTATTATGGAGTACTTTGACGACATGGCCATCAAGATACAATCTATCTTCCGGGGCTGGCATGCCCGGATGAATTACCAGGACTTCCAGGGCATGCAATCACTTCGAATGCAGTACGCTGAGGAAATGCTCAGCGAGCTGGCCACGAGTCTCCACAAAATGCGGAAAGATCGTTTGCTGCCAGGAATCTATTGCCTGCGGGGATCTGAGTACGTACCCTTTACATAATAATACTTTGCAGGGAATAAATAATATCTCGCTTGCAGCTTCCTAAAAAAGATCGAGGGCCTGTCCCTTACCTTCGGCTATCGTTTCCACAACGGACGCATGCGGGCGGCCATCGCCCAGAGGCGAGCCATGGTTGCGAGACAGCGCCATGACTTTCAGAAATCCATGTTCTTCACACCGGCTCCCTTCCCGGCACCCGCCTCGCAGTTGGCAAATCAACCAGACTTCTGTGCATATAAGAGGATTGGCACACAACAGCAGCGGCTCTTCCTGCTGTACGACAAGTGCAATCGGGACAGCCATGTGAAGAAGATTCACTTGAATCTCTCGGCGCGTAAGTGTTCCGTGCACTGTTTTGAACAGATCCCCGCAAATACAAATTATTTGCAGGTCTCCGATCTAACATGGAGGCGAATCGCGAAGTCATTAGGCGCCGTTTCTGTAAGGAGTTCATAAAGCGGACGATCCGGGGTCACCCCAACCAGTCGACTTATCAGCCCAGCTCCGCATTGATCCAGCAGTTCATCGACGATCTCCTGAACGACGCCGGGGAGTACAATTGCTACTGCAGCTCGAAGGTCCACAATGATTTGGAAACCGGGATGTAGTAACTAAGATTACGTTATATTGGCTAATATTTTTTGAAATTTTGTGTTGTCACAACACACAGCAGATACATTTTAGCAAAGTATATAATTACATATATATGCAGTTGACCCAAGATATCGAAAACGGCACCTGTGGCTGCTTAAAATACTTGAACACATACCACAGATACAGATTCCTCTGGCTTGATGGATATTTATGTCTTGGGAATCCCCCGTACGTTCCCCAACATCCTCTTCGAAACTGGACTTGTACGACAGTTCCGACCATTTCATTTTCCCATAGTCATCAGTCACAAAATTTCACAAATTCCTCAGCATAAAACAGATTTCGTCCCTCCACTGCAGACGAATAAAGCAGGGCGCTCCAACTTTTTAATGTCACGGCAACAAAAATTGAAGGAAAGCAAAGTCTCGCCCGGGTGAGTGTGCGTTTTTAGCAGCTCACAATTTATTTGCAAACATTTATTATAGTTACTTTTGTTTTATTCGCTTTGAGTACTTCCCTCCTCGCGCTGTGGAGCGGGAAGTGGAGGGGTCACTTTTTATGCTGCATTGTTTTATGGTCGCGTCGTGGTCGGTAACGAAATGCTCCGCCATAAAAAAGCTGAAAAGCGGACAACCGAGGTTGATAAAACCGAAGCGCCAGAAGGAGAACAGATGTGGAGGACCTCAACCTAGGAAACAAATTAGTTTAAAGATAAGTAGGTTACACAATTTCGTGCAGCACACTTTGTGGCATAAAGTGGCCGTCTTGATTAGTCCGTGGAGATGCTCGTCTTGGGGCCGGCCAGGACGACTGCCAGGACGAGAGGGCAAACACAATCAGGCATTGGCAGCAGCAGCATCAGCAGACTGCACGTGAAAATGCTTAACAGCTGTCGATGGCAGAAGGACGGATCTCAGGCTGAGCGGGCTCTCTGGGGGGAATGAATGGAGGGCTGTAAGGCATGCCGGAATGCGCCTTCGGCCAAGTGCACTGTAAATACCAAAGCAATTTTCAGTGCAAAATTAACAAGCGCCAAACCGCAACACAAGCCCGAGGTGCTGAAGTGGATTGGCTGCAGCCCAGAGAGTCGGGCTGGCCAAGATGCCAGTGCATACGTATATAGCCCACATCTAAGTCGGGAATTTTCCCCGTTTCCCCCCCGAGAGACCCTGTTTATTTGCCTTTTTGGCCATTTTCGTTTCGTTCGAATGTAATTAAGCTGTCGGGCAAAGAAAAAATCGAAGGTTTACGGTATCTTTATCTCTTCTCTGCTCTCGATTGGATCATCAATCTGGCAGAAGAAATCGGGCTCCTCTACAGTTTCCCTTTTGTTATTGGGGAATCAACTTGTACCAGGTGTTGGCCTGGAATGTAAGAATCGGCAAGCCCGCTCAAATGCTAAAAAGACAATTATGTACTCTCCCAGCCGCATAGGATTTGTCTATTCAATTTGTCAGAACGGTTTAATTTAATGAACTCAGCTTCATCTCTTAGTATGAGTGAGATACTTATTAGCAAATTATTATTTTATAGTTGATAATTTGATATTTAATAGCCGCCTCAATATTAGTTTATGGAGAAGCTCTCGCTTCGCTAAGCAATTTGCCGCAATGATCCCATCAGCCTCGACCGGAATTGCTTGAACTAATCGTATACAACTTCTTAAGCACTTCTTTAGCACTCATTCACTCAAGTGTTTTGCTGCTCAACTGACCATTATGCGAGGGCACAAAGGGATTCCAATTAGAGGTCATAGCCAACCTAAGCCCCATCCATTTCTCTAACCCCAATGTTAATTATGCAAAAAAAAGAAAAAAATAGAGAGACCATGTGCGAAAACGACGAGGCAGGCGACCCAATTTGGCCATAAACTAACACCAAACTGCCGAGCGCCTCCGAATGCTTGGGTCATCAAAATGTGTCAGGCCGGTCCATGCAAATTTCGGACTTAATCATGGGAAATTATATTGGGCAGCACCCTTTGACCCTGGCACAAGGTCCCCGTTTGTCAAATGGTCGGCTCGACACAGCAGCTGTTCGCCGGAAAATAGTTTTCCACCCACCGCCGCCGCCGCCGCCCCTCATCGGGCTTTTCTTTGCTCGGCTTCCTTCGCTCATGGCTGTCAAATGAGATTAAAATAAGCTTTTCCGTCAATCGACATCGACTTGGAGCGTCCGGGGTGCCATCCCTTGCATATCGCTCGCCCACATGACAATGCCAGACCCTCCGCACATATCCAGTCGACGTCGTCAGTGCCCAGCATAATGGGCCAAGCGAATTTATAGCAATTGTGCACTAAAAGGGTTTTATCCACGCACAACAGCTTGACCAATAAAGCAACTAAGCGCATTTGTGCCCCACTTCACAAAGGCATCGTGCCTCATCTATAGGGTTCGGTTGGGGCTCGGGCGGGGAGTCCTGAATCCATGAGCTTTGAATGCCGGTTTATTGCCAAATTGAGTTCTCGGCCGGGAAGGAGCACGACAAAGCGTTCAGTGTACTGTGCCATATAGGGGACGGCGGAGAGCGTTGTCAACAACAGCTGCACAATTGAGATAAACTTCAATTTTCGTAAATTGTTTAGTTTATTGAAAAATCTGCGACATGTGAAGACTCGAAGGGGGATAACATGTGTGTAAGTTCCCTCTCTCTGTGTGTGTGGCACATTAAGCGCTCTGAATTTTAATTCAATTTAACTTTAGTTTCAGTTTTGCAGCTTGCGGATAGTGGAGACAGCAATTTATTGGCACATTTTATTTTACGAATTTATTGGATTTGATCGGGCCATACAAAGCTGGACTCTACTCGACTCGCTGACAACTGGCAGCTGCGGAAAATTGAACTCCAACTTTCCATTAAAAGGGGGCAGGGTTACTGTGTGAAAAGTGGGTTTTCAGTCCATTGAAAGCTAAAGTAACTGTCTGAAGTTTAGCAGTACTTGACATGTGTTACATGATCTGAGTTTAAGCGGAGATACATATATGGGAAAGATAGTTATAGAGTCTTGAAAAGTATAGAAAGAGTCTATAAAGTATAGAACGAATTAGGTCAAAGTAAATTAATTAAATTTAAGTATGTGTCTGATGGCCAAAGGATTATACCTTCATATAGGGAAAGCTTTTAAACATGGCTAAAACAAGAAAGAAAGCTAACTTTGGCCAGCCAAAGTTTGTATATATCATAACTAAGCCAAAAATGCATTAATTTCGATTTAAAAAAACTGCATACCAAATTTAAAATTTTAAGAAATCAAAATTTTTGGGCATTTTTGCTCATTTTAATGATGTAACAACCCCTTATAAAATTTCGCAAAAATGGCCAAAAAATCGATTTCTTCCTGAAATATCTAGAAAGATTCCCCTGCTGATGCTGATCAAGAATATATATACTTTATAGGGTCGGAAACGTCTCCTTCACTGCGTTGCAAACTTCTGACTGAAATTATAATACCCTGCAAGGGTATAAATATTATTTTTCTACAGCTCATTTAAAGTTCCCCGCACTGGAGCAGCATCCAAATATTGCAGTATAAGCAATGTCAAGAAGGTGCTCCTTACCTTTCCATTATCCCAATCCCTCCGCACACACAAAACATCCAGAGTAGATCGAACTTTTGCCTCCTTAAGCTGCCAAATATACGCTGCTTCCCTTATCGAAACCCCAAAGGCCTACCTAAGCACACACACTCACACTCGGCAGACACAATATCCAAATCCTTATCCAATCCCTTCGCCCTATCCTCGCAGCCACGTACTCGCATTTCCCCGTGGAAAGCGATGCCTGTGTGCGCTGAAATTATGCGCATGCCGTTGATATTTTCCTCGCTCCTTCTCTGCTCGCCACGATTTTCAATTCAAATGTTTTTCTTTTCGGGAATTCGATTTCTGGGGCAAACGGAGAAGGTGAACGATGCGGTTACATGGGCGTGGCGCTGGCGAAAAAGTTTTCGCATAAAATAAGGCAAGATAAATTGTTAATGCGTCTGTGGGGAAGCGATTAGCGGCAAATGTGCCGAGTTTATGTTCGACTTTTCTTTTCGAAACTCGACTTGCAATTTAAATGTTATTTTTCCTTTGCTGCAAACTCTGGCCGCTTTAAGCCCAGATGCACTGCGGAAACATTTTCCAAATCAACTCCAGCATATACTGTGTGTGCCTGCGATGTCTGGCTGCAGAAAATAAGAAATAAACATAAAACTCCCAACAAAAGCGGAGCTGGCTGACTGGAAGCCAAGCTCTCGTTGCCATTGGCAATTTATTTCCTCCAGCCGAGCAACTGCAGCTGCGGGATTTTGTCCTCGGCCCGGCCAATTGCTTCTGGCCAAGATGCGAAGGCACTCCAGGACGCATTCAGGTGGGCAATTGGCAAATGCATCAGCCGGCAGCCAGCAGCCAACAGCCACGGCAGCTCATGATAAATCGTTATTTATAATTTGTATTGTAAACGGAGAAATTTGTATTTTCTCCTGCAAGAGCGAAGACTGAAGTGGAGGTCCCGGAGAAATACCTGAAGGATGTGCTCCTCCCAGGCTCAGATATGTGGGAAAGCGAACTGAATTGAAACGATTTGCAGGGCCAAGTGGAAGGACCGAGGCAATAAATCTAGAAAGAATGAACTTGATATAGAGTTTCGATTGAGCTTATTTTAGTTTTGTTTCATATAAAAAATTTCATTTTAGTTTGCTCTAATTACTTTTCTATCTATAAACATAATACCATAATCATACCATTTTTATTTTGAAATAAAATAAGCACAAAAGGTATGTTTATGAATAGAAAACACTATGTAAATGTAAATGTAAAATAACAAAATAAAACTTCTGCATAGCATTTAAAACAATTAGCAGACAACATCAACATTCAGCAGCTATGGAAATGTACAAATTTGTTAACTGGATGTGGAAAACTAGAGAGGGGTAATATGAAAGGCAGCCCTAATTTATGGATAATTAAATATTTGCCAGAGCACAGCAGAGTGCCCAGGCCTTTCCGTACGCCCACCTCCCCCCAGATTAATTTTGCATGCAAAGTTTGCAGTTGTGCGAATGCATATTTTAATATTTCCATATTGAAATTTTCATTTTCTAGCCGGGCTAATGGAAATTACCAGCGTAACGAATGTTCGGCTTACAGTTTGCCCCAACTGGAGATGAAGGCGGGCTCATCCGGCATTCAAGCGCCAGGTTTTTCCAGAAGGAAATAAATAAATGCAACTGTCAGTGGCAGCTGAGGGAAGCTGCACGCCAACTGTCAGCGACTGAATGCAAGTGACAAGTTTTTGCGGAGATGCCAGGAGCAGCTACTCGGGACTTAGGACTAGGGATGCGTACTCTAAGGCAGGTCAAAGTTGGGTTTTCAGTCCGCGGACACATTGCGCATTCCGTCGCCACAGTTACTCACTTTCGTTCGCTCCACTGCGTCACTGAGTGATGCACCCGACTCCTCTGGAAATTACCTGACCAAAGTTGCGTAACGAATCAGGCGTAAAGCCAGACGCCTTGGTCGACAGACAAAGAAAAGTGGCCTTTGCCGTTCGACTGACAGATATGATTATTCACGTTGCCTGGCTGACCGAAATCTGCATCCGACATAAATATAAGTTTCAAAGTTTTGCAGCTGAATGTCCAGGAAACGATCTGGTTTCATACCCCAAAAGAAGTTTTCGAATTATGATGGGTTTATTAATTGGGATAGATGGTTCACTTTATCCAATAAAGTTTGCTAAATGAAGTATAAAACAATAGCAAATATTATTAAAATTAAAATAAATTCTCACTAGTTTTATAAATAAGATGAGAGTAAGAAATAAGTTAGATTTGCTTATCGAGAGTTGTGTAAAATAAATCCATAGCTAAATTATGTTTGCAGGAGTAAGAAGTTTGAGAAGTTTTCTCCTACAATTTATTGAAGCTCATAATATTCACAAAATCCCCACCGACTCGATTCCCACTATATATTTATTGATTTGGAACTTTGGAAACTATTTCGGGACCGGGTTTGGGCATACTGGGTGTGACCCAGAACCATTTGTCAACTATTGCCGAGGCGACAATCAAATAAATCACACGTCCTGCGTCTAATTAAACTCGAGCTGCGCGACCCTTAACACTTGCGCCCGGCCCGTTGTCTCGGCCGCATCCTGGCTCATTTGCATAAGGAGCGCCTTTGCCGCCTACCAGCCAAAAGATCAACCGGGGAGCCATTCCCAGCCGCCAGGCCCCCCACCCGGCCCTAGAAATGTGTCTATGCATACGAGAGAAACTTTGTCCTCGAAGCCGGTGCCCAGCCCCAGCTCCAGCCTCTCATTAACCCACGTCCCGAATGGTGTGAGTGCGGCAAGTGTGTCACGGCGTCTTTTGTTGCATGTGTGCCAATTAAAGACCTTTCCACGCCTCCAACCGTAGAGGATTCTTGATATTTAAGGACGAAATACTTTACCCTATTCGAAGCTAAAATGTTCTATAAATAGTTGCGACATCAGCGAAATTTGCACAAACCCAAACTAACTAAAAGTGAAAGTCCTGAGGCGAAAGAAAAGCATTAATATATTAATTCTTATTTAATATGTTATTTCATTCAGACGCTGCATTTACGTTCTATACACCTTTAGATTCTGAGAATAAGAGCTTTAATATTTCTGCTGAATACACCCAAAATGTTCATGTTTGCTCACAAGGAACTATCCAACCTTCATGGCCTGACTTCCACTACCCAAGTAGCTTTCTCGACTTCCACGCTGCCGCCCAGATCCTGGCTCCTTTACGCCGAGGCTGCTCGTTGTGCGCATTATTAGCTGTCGTTTATTTTACCCAAGCAGCCGCCGAAAGGAGACAGGAGGCGGGAGACTGCCAGGAGCTGAAGTCGGGACCCCAAGCTGTTTTATGTGGGGAGGGGTGGGGGAATGCCGGGGCGAAACAAATTTTAGTTGTCGTCGTCATCGTCGCTCACTGCCTTGTTGTCGTCGTCGCTCCTTGTGCTCGGTGCATATGGAAGCATCCAGTTTCAAGAATCCTGCATCCTGCATTCTGGGAGCCCGACACAGAGGCTGCTTATCTTTATACACACTAAAGTCATTAGCCAACCCGGGCTTAAAGGAGCTGCTTTCCCGGAAAATCAATGCCAGACCCGCGCAAAAAGTCCGGGCCACACAGGGGCGAAATTGCAACGCTGTCAAGTTAAGAGCCTGCCAGACAGTGCAAGGAAATTATAAAATAAAAACAAAGTGCAAATATTTTTCTAATGTCTGACAGCAGCTGTTAAATGCCACGGAAAATCCCGACAAAGAAGAGAGCGCCGAGAGCAGAAAAGTGTTGGTCAAACTGGGAAAAAGGAGTTTACGGAGGGGCCAGCACACTAATGAACTATGAAAATAGCGATGACAAACAAAAACAATGGGCAAGTGACAAAAAGTGTTGTCTGGAAGAAGGCAACTTTTGAGCTACAGTGGGTTTTACACGGAAGGAAATTCTATTTGCAGAAGTTTACAACTTAATTTAGAGGGAACTTATGTTCAATTTAATAAAATTTTAAATATTCAAGAATAAATTTAACATTAAAAGAAGTTAGAACCATTCAGAAGTATTTTTATGTTGATATTGGTTTTTGCTAGGTTTTTGTAGGTTGCTTGAAAAAACTCAAAATGTTATTTTTCTGCATTTTTGCGGGTGTTTTTTTGCAGGCCACAGTGCTCCCTCCATAATTAATTAGAAAACAAAAGCAAATCAGCAACCGAGAGAACAAAGAGAGCAACAAGCAATCACTTTCGCAATGGAAAAAATAGAGCAATGTCCAAGTGCCGGACTTGTGGAATCCACTCAGCGATGCAGTCGCCACCGGAGGAAGCGGAAGTGGAAGTGGGCGGAAATGGGCGGAAGTGGGAAGGAGCTGCTCCGGCTGCTGGCCACAAGATGGCGCTGTGCATTTACTTTTCTGCAGCTTGACAGCGCTCGAAATGAGACAAGTGGCAATGGCACCCACAGCAAAAAACAAAAAAAAAGAAACTCAGACGTCAAAATGCTAATGCAATTGAGGTGGAGAGTAGTGAGGGAGGTGCCAGGAGGTGGTCGAAAAAAGAAGGTGAAATCCAATCCGTCGTTTGTTGTGCGGCAACTCGTTCGTCGGTTTGCTCTATTCGGTAATTTATGTGGCGACGTTTCTGCAACTCCACTGTTGTTGCAGGGGCAACCACAAGGAACGCAACGAAGGCTGACGGGCAGCGCTTCTGTGACAAGCGCACAAGTTTCACGCTTCACTGTGCCACCGAATGGCGTACCCGGTCAGGGGCCAGGATATCGCCCACGGATGACTGACCCGCTGGCGGTGGCAAGCGAGTTAGAAAATTAAAAGCGCAATATGTTTTGGTAGTTTTTTGATTTCAATAATCCCTACAGACGACTTTTAAATTCTTATCGGACCTTGGCTTTTATAAAAAGGAATTTCGTATTATTTTGAAATAGTTTCTGAAACAACATAGCTCAGCAAAAATGATAATTTGCACATGGTAATTTATTCCAGCCCACTTGGGCTAGTATCATGTATCACGTACGATTTCTCGAATTTCGGTAGCTGATATTGCACTCATCGCTGGCACGAGTTCAGACTAAATAAAACGCTTCCACACTGATTTATCCCGCTGTTTCCCACAACCTAATTTAAAGCGTTTAAAGAAGTAACAGGGAAATGTAATATTTATTTTGTCAGCTTACTTTTTTCTTACGTGAAAAACTTTTTCCCCTGGCGACATTTCCGTCAAGTTTTCGTGGCTGGCCGTCCGTCGGCTGCTGCCGTTGTTATTATTATTCAGTTACTCTGTTTATACAGGCGAGATATTCATACATTCATGAATATATATAAAGCACGTATCTCCTTTTGGCGCTGGCCCAACACACAGGGCGAGAATTTGCATAAACACCACCGTACAACAATAACAAGACGGGTGTGTCTGTGGGCTCGCCAAGAAATAAGCGGCAGAAGCATCCGCAGATAGCGCGATGCGATGCGGCTTGGTTTACTTTTAAATTTGTACTATATGTGCACAGTGCATGTGGGTGCACTGAAAGAAATACTACATTTTGGGCTTAAAATAATATTAATTTTATTTGAAATAAAGTTATTTTTCATTTTCCTTTCTTTTTATAACTCTTTGAGGTATTATTCTAGTTTTGCTTGGTATTGTTTTTTTTATTTTATATTAAAAATTACTATTTATATATTTGCATATTATTATTTATCAAAAATCATAATGTATAAACTTATTTAAATATTAAATTAAATTAAAATGTGCTCAGTGAACATGAGCTCGGATGTTCCTTTCAAGCAACTCCTTCGACTTTAGTCGCACATCTATATGTATGCGGATTTATCTTGCCACAGTCCTCCGGCTCGTATACATGTTTATAAAATTGTCTAAATTCCCACAAGTTGATTTAAACTTTCTTCGCCTGCTCAATGTACGTGTGTGTTTGTCAGTATTATTTTTATGCGAAAAAAACTTGCTTTTGTTAGTTTGATGCCCGGTGGTGGTGCTCATGTCTCTAATGCAAGTATCTCTTTTGGGTATTCTCCATGTTTTCCTGCTTCTTTCAGACCCACATCGCGTATACGTAATGTCTGTGCACCGGCACCAAGCAGGGGGAATGAATGGAGGCGGAAGTATCATATATTGTATTGTTGTTATTCCACCGGTATCCCTTTCAGGTCTGGCATTCTAGGAAATGCTAAAAATGCTCTCAGGTATTGAAATCTGAATCGTAGCTAGGCCACTGTTGCAGCCCTGCGCTTTATTTGTTCCACTGTCCTCGTTTCCCTGCATTCTGTACCTGCTCGCCTGGACATGAGATAAGCCACACAGGGATAAGCTGTCTCCCAAAACGTGGCATTGAATTGGGGACTTTGTATCAAGGTGGGTGGAAGGTTAAACATATGGGTAATACAGAAACTTGTTTATTTACTACTATTTACAAAACTCACTAAGAAATATGTCACAACTCTCAAGAGATGTTTTATTTCTAGATTTCTGTTTGCTACTTATTCCTTATGTTTATTCCTAGCTAATAAAATGCGACATAATTGCACGTAACTCTGGTGGGCTTTTCTTAGCCATGATCCTCTTGGCCCGTTTACCCACTTGTTCTGCCTGATCCGGCTAATCTGCCCGCCAGCATCTGTTTATAATTTGAGGCGAGAACCTTTAGGCCTCTTCGACGGTGCACTTGAATGAACTTTCACATTCGCTCTGTCATCCACTTCACACGCCGTGGCCCCCCTTCACCCCCATTTGCACTCGCATCCTGATAGGAGCGCTTTAACCAGCTAACCACTTGACTCAAGTGTTTGCTCACTTTGCGGGCAGCTTTCCCTACTTTCTCCCGTCGCTTCGGTCTGTGGTTACTGCTCTTTTTTTCGCATATGTTTTGACACGCCTTTTTTGCGCCCAGATGTTTTTGTTTTCCACCGATTCCCCACGCCTCGTGTGTTTTCCTTGCGACCTCCGCAGCCAGCACTCGTGGCATTTCCATTGTCTGTCGGCTTTCACTCACTTTATTTGTACTCGTGCATCATAAGGGTTTAATGGATTTGCCGTTAGGCATCCTAGGCTGCCTGAAGGAACCTCGGAAAGCTTCCTTCTGCTTTGCATCATTTGCCCACTTTTCACACGCCCCTAAGTGCGGGTGCGAGTGAGTGTGTGTGTGTGTGTGTGTGTGTGTGCCTACGCAATGATTATCATATTACGGCCATTGTTTCTGGGCCCTGGACTCGAACACCTCCGCACTCTCCGGCACTTCGCTTTATGACTTTATTTTCGCCTCCTCCCGTCGTCCGGCAGTTAATACATTTTTATAGACTTGCCAAACTACTTAACCGCCCACCGGCGGCTTATTTCGCCCTCACTTTCTGTGTCTCTCTATTAGCTTTTCGCGTGCTTTGTCATTGCCGTTAATAGACTTACCTCGCCTCCTTCGGCTTACAGGACGCGAAGCCGAGACAGAGCGTTGGGGCCAACTGGCCACTTGCCAGAGGAACGGCTGAGGCTCAGGTGTAGCCATAAAAAAATTGGTCAACGCCGCGTATGCGTAATGCGCGAATGCCGTTTTATTTATGCGCTAATAGGCCTTCAAAAGATTTAATGACTGCCAGGGTTCGTTAACCGCTGTAAAAGACTTGAGGTTTACAGGGAATTTATTCTAACAAGGAAATGGAAAACAAATTGTCCTGCTTAACTTCGGTTCTCTTTTGTAATTTAGAAAAATTAAATTACTTAAAGATATATGAAAACAACACTCAACAGAAAGGCTAAGCTCAATTTTTGTGAAAATATTCACATGCATCCTGTTTGCTTGCAAATTCTGTTTACATTTGCCAACATTTTTGCAGACTTCAGCAGCAGCTGCAGATCGAGAGGAACAACAAAGGACATGGAGCCGTCTTAGTTGGCCATGTATTTCGGTTGTCGTAGTCTGAAGCTGTCCTTAACACACATCAAAGGCATTATTAACACCGCATACACAAGCAGGCCCCCAAAATGATGCCTTCAAGGGGCCAAAAACCCAAAACATGTGTCGTTGGCCCTGTTTTGTCAGGGTGTGTGTGCGTGCGAGTGGCCCTATGTGCGAGTATACAAGTATTTATGAGCCATGTACATAGATGGCAGGCACACATACATACATATAACAACTGCTTTTGGCGTGCATTAAGTGGTCTTAACTTTCCACACAAGGACATGCTTTTTGTGGTCTTTAAAATTATTTTTCGCCCCACATGCGGGGGTGGCAAAGTTTCCATCAGAACGTCTGTGCGGCCAATAAAACTTATATTAGTCTGGCAGGCAATATAATGCCAACGCATTTTCTTTAAATTTGCTGCAAGGATCAAATTCTTAGCACGCTTCGGTTTGCTTGAAAATATTTAGCTTAAGGCTTTGCTCTGGTTGTCTTTAATGATCTGTAGCTTCTTACTTAACGGAATAACTTATTTTCAAATCGCATTGCAGTATACAATTTACGTTCGTAGAAGTTTTTCACCTTTCCTTCCCCCCTGAAACTCGTCAATTTAATGCTCCCCTGCCAGCTACACGTAATCCCACATATTTGTCTGGGCTGGGGGGCAACTTGAAATTTACAGCTGCCAATTTGGAAGTCAGAGCCCGTCTGACCCTTTTTTCCTTTGGCTCATCAATGAACCAATAAAGTATGCTTCGGGAAAAATTGAGGGTAAAGGGCCAGCAATTGATGTTTTATTTACTCGTTATATGTGTGAGCCATACAAATGCAGTTTGGTAAATGTTTACCTCTCCATTCGCTCCCTTGTTTTCTCTGCAAAATCAGGTTAACGAAGACCTGTCTTCTGGGGCAATTGGGATGCGTGATCAATTTTCCTCAACGGAAACGGGAAGCGGGGAAAGCAAGTTGCTGCAATTAGCAGCCGAGACCAAGAATGCAAAATTCAGTCAAAGAATTTCCGATGCAAGGCAGACTTGTGCAGCCTAAAAAATTGAAATTTTAGCGAGAAACGGAAGCTGCCAAAATGTACACTTGCCCAAGCTCAGAATAAATATTAATAATTAACTTATAAATAAAATGTGAAAAGTAAAGTAAAATTCTAATTCAAACGTTTGCATTGGAGAAGCATTTGTATTTTTTTGGAATTATACCCCTTTTCCATTCACTTTAGGCTTAATTGCATCTGCTCCCCATTTGGTTCAGTGCATCCTTCCGTGTTGGCTTTTCCTCAATGTCGACTGCGACACTTCAAAGTTCACGTTGTCGCCGAGTTAGAGAGTAATGAAAGTTGCGTGTGCCTCCTTGTCTGAAAATCGGCGAAGGACGCGGATGAGGACGAGGACGAGGACGTGACGACGTTAAGTCGCGGGGCGGCTGCATTCAAATTAAATAGCATTTTGATGAATATTGATCGATTGCCTGGGCCTTGGGGCAAATTAGAAGCGCAAACCGCATTGACAAAGTTTTTATTTGTGCGCCGCGGGCGAGTGGTTGGTGGTTCAGGGGTTGAAAGTTTAGCCTTCACAGTTTGGCAGAGGACGATCTAGGGGGTTTGAAATTATTTGCAATTTGAATTCAATTTAAAGTGGACAGTTTAATTGGGGCATCTGTTCAGTTGAATGTTTCAGCTTAGCGAGACAAGAGAATGTGTTTTTTAAACATTGTCTGCATTTCCTTAATCGATATAATCGAATAATCGAGTTTTCGCATCATAAAAGAGAACCCATTGCATAACTCTCACATCTGAAGGACTCGTAACATTTGTTTAATATGAAAGAACACTCGGCTGCCAAGTCAAGTCAGCGTTAAAGCATTTTCGTAATGGAAGCTACAAAGTGCTTCAGTTTTTCCAGACGACAACAGAGCCGCTGTGCAAGGCAATGTCCTTCGGATGGGACACAATGCAGGCAGCCACCGGAAATGAGTAAACAAGCGTCAAATAGTGAAAACAGCGACCCAGTACAATGCAATACCCGGTCCCAGCTCGTAGTCCTTGCAGCCTCGGCACCCTCCTCCTTGGCTTCTCAGTGCTGGCCTGCTCCTTTCCGAGCCCCAGCACAAAAATACAAATAAATGAAACATTAAACGAGACAAGGACCAGAGCCGGGGCTCTCGACGGCGCACTGGCGAGGGAGGACGAAAAATGAGCACCGAAGACAACAACCGGATATCCTGGAACTTTATAAGGAGGAGCTCCCTGGCAGGCACCCGAAAAAAGGACAACAAAGCCAGCAGCAACGACGACAAGGACAGCGAAGTTTATTTTAACTTTTGATTTCCGCATTTCTTGGTACGCCCCGTCCCCGTCCCTCCTGGCCAAGTGCATTGGCAAATGATTGCATTGAGTGGCAAAGTTGCGCCTTCCCTGGAATATCGAGCGAGCCGGATCGCCATTAAAAATGTATTAAATGCGCGACTATCTGGCTCTCTGCCTCTCTAAAGGCGTAAAATGTAAGGATGATAGATGGTTTCGGGTTTACTTGTACTGGACAAAGTGCGATTGTAATTATATATATTAGTGTTAACAGTAAAAATCCTTTTATTAAATTATATTTATTCCAAATTGTGGTTTAAATTTGGAAAATTTCTAAACTCTCCTAGGAACTTGGCTTACCCATCAACTTGGCCTTGACTTTCAGGTCTGTTCTACGGCTTCTAGGTGGAATATACTTCTGCATTTTCTTAGATAACTTTTCTAATGAGTAATTTCAACATGAAGCTCAACACAACCCCAGTGTAAGAATTTACCGTACACAGAAAAACTTATCATAATTGTTTCTTAGCTATAGCGATTCCGAAATATCTTTAGAAGATTGGTCATCTGAAGAGGAAGTTGAGGAGAACTCGGCATGTTCGTCTGTGGTGGTGACCTTGCCACGGTGAGTAGTCCACCTGTTCTCCCCGATATCTCTAACCATTCTCTGCAGCACACTAAGACTGATCTTGGATTATAAGCAGTTCAAGGCGGCTCAACTTATTCAGCGACACATTCGGGGCTGGCTGGTGCGTACTAACTTGCGGAAACTCAAGCTCGCTACGGTGGTGATTCAGAAGTGGTGGCGCCGATACATGGCACAGAAGAACCTCATCGTCGTGGCCGAAACCAAATTACAGCTGGCCGTAGTGCAGCTGTACAACTTGAGTGCCACCCTGATTCAGAAAGTCTTTCGTGGCTGGTGGTACCGGAAGCAAGGCATCGACATGAGAAAGCTCAGGCATCTGCAGATGTCCATGTCAGAGTACATAATCCGTATTCTGGGCAATTGCTTAAATGAGCTCAAGGACAAGGCCATGCTTCCAGGAGTCAGAATTCGTCTTCCGCAGTGAGCTAATTGACTTAAAATTAAAATGAACTTGAAATCGGTTTACTAATGAGATCTTGTCTAGGAAGTGCAACGAAACGATAGAACAGCTGGTTTCCACATTCGACTATCGCATATACAATGGCCGCGCCTGCTACAGAATGGAGCAGACAAAACAAGAAATCAATGATTTGCGAAACTCTTTCAAGGTGTCTGCAGATTATACCAACGTTCCCTTTCGTGGATTCGACTATAAAGAACTTTGCGAGAGACATGTCTCGTCCTTGGAAGTGGTTGAGCAAACCCCTGAGGCCATCGAATTGATTCGGAAATTTGTGGCCGGAAAGGCCGATATGAACCTGAAGTCAAAGTATATACGCAAATCGAAGATTGCAGCGAGTAAGTCAATTGACTGGCCTTTTTTAGCAGAGTCTAAACTATAATTTTCCATCTGTTTGCAGGCAAGTTAACTTATCGGCTAGATAAAAAAACAGCCTTCTTTAAGCGCATCACTCGCGACATGAAGAAGTGGCATAACGCGAATGGGGATAAGGTCCTACCGAAGGAAATATTCAAAAATACCGATATGAAGGTCCTTCTGGAGGAGGCCCAAGAGAACCTAGAGGATATATTCGGCAGACTGGGGCTGTGCATTTGTGGAGCATCCGCCGAGATTGCTGATAATTAAAAAGTTCTTCACACCTTTGTATATTTTGTAAGGTATAATTTACAAAAATGTAAAGCTTTTAAGCTACTTGAGATCTGCAGAGGCAGCCAATAGAAATAAAATCATGTACTTTGTCAGCATTTTGGAATCTTTTACCTGCTTTCACTGAAACTTTTCCCAAAAATGAACACATGAATGTATGAGCAGTGTGAGCCTTTTAAGCCAGACTTTCTTTGACCCCTTCGATGCCATGACTGCCCTGTATTTGTGTTGATTCCGCACACACAAGGTATGTACGTAGGTTCAATATTGGCAACAAATTAAATTTAATTATGTTTGCTGTTGCAGCCAAAAAGAAGCGCCTTAGCAAAAAGTGAAGCACAATTTGCCAACTCGGTAAATATTTGCCAACTGACGCTAATGAACTTGGGCATACAAATAAGCAAAGGCAAAGGTTTTGGGGCTCCCAGAGAGCTGTGCAGAATATAATTTTCCCCACAGATTGGTCGGGCTCTCAATTGTGTCGCTGGGCTCCATTGAAGAGTTTCTCCCAGCACTTTTCACGAATAAAATAAGATGAAAGAAGCGGCTGGGAAAATACGTCTGAAATAAAAGAAAATTGGCTAAGGAGCCGAGAACGTGTGTGCAGAAAAAATCTTTGCTATTGATTGTGTGTGACTGGTATTTACACATTCCTCCTTTCTCGCATGGGAAGCGCGTGGCATGGCCATTGTGAGGCCACAGAAGTCAACATTCCGTTCTATTTCCTCTGATTCCTGGAAGGTCTGTGTGCTCCCAGGGCTCAGTTGGGGTTAAGGGACTGAAGCACGATACGAGTATTCACTTTTTGTTTTAAACAAGCAAGCAAAGTAGTCTGGCATTTTTGATTCACCCCCAAAATCGACTCGACTTCGAAGGCGGCCAGGAATATTCTGTTCAATTCCAAATTCCAGAGTGAACACATCTCCTAGCTCAGTAAAAACAAAGTACAAAGTAAATCTTTTGGCTAGGTTTAAGCATAAAGTGAAAAAGAGAGACAAACAGAGAATGAATTTATAAAAAACAGGTTAGCATATCTCGTAGCTTAATTCTTTGGAACTATTATTCTAAAAACTCGGCTTTTAGAATACAGAAAAGATGTACACAATCCGGCCTGCATTTCCCTAGACGGATTCCAAGACACACATGAGAATGGTTCGTCACATAAGCATAGGACAGGTAAGACTATCATACATAATACCTTACCAAAATAATCTATATTTTGATTTCCAGAATTTTCTTGAAGCTTGCGCTTAAAGTTGTTACCCGAATGATTCCTTATACAAACAATGCGTAACAGGTAAGACCGGAAATTAATTTTCCAGATTTTTATACCCTTGCAGGGTATTATAATTTTAGTCAGAAGTTTGCAACGCAGTGAAGGAGACGTTTCCGACCCTATAAAGTATATATATTCTTGATCAGCATCAACAGGGGAATCTTTCTAGACATGCCCGGAAGAAATCGATTTTTTGGCCATTTTTGCGAAATTTGATAAGGGGTTACATCATTAAAATCAGCAAAAATGGCCAAAAATTTTCATTTTAAATTTGGTATGCAGTTTTTTTAAATTAATAAAAACTAAAACAAAACTGCTTTCCGAATCGAAATTAATGCATTTTTGGCTTAGTTATGATATATTTTAATTGTTACCTGCAAGGGTATACAAACTTTGTTTGGCTGGCCAAAGTTAGCTTTCTTTCTTGTTAACTAATAGATTATCTCTTCCCCAACAGATAATTTTTACAAATTGTACAAAGCATCGATATAATAACAGCATTAATATAATAAAATTAACCATACACTTATAAGCAAGTGAGATTTTTTTATGGTTTGGGCCAGACAAAAAAAGAACATGCTAATTAAGCCAAAAGTGGGTCAGAAAAACAGCGGAATAACAGTGAACAAGAGCTAAGAATAATGCTAGTCATAGGGAAAAAAAAACTGCGGAGAAACTGAATTAACCCAAATATGCAAATAAATTTGCCAGCAAAATGGAAACAAGTCTGGGCCAAGTTGCACATTAACTTCCGCAGCTCATTAAGTCACTGTCAGTTCCCGGGGCGGGAAGCTGGCGGAAAAAAAAATATATATAAATTTATGTGACGCCAACTGGACGACAGGCGACCACTGAACAGAGCCCCAGTCCCTCGAAAATCGACGTGGAACTTTTCTCAGAGCAAAAAAAACACAACAAAAATAAAATATCTTCTCTGTGAAAAAGTAGGGTGCGTGGGAGGTGTTTACAACCCCTCCCATGTATTTAGATAAATCAACGGGGGGGTCGCAAAAAATTGTTGAAAAGGTTGGAATGAAAATGTCGACGCTTTAAATGAAAACCGAGAAAACAAAAATCTCTTTTTGGGGGCACCCTCTTTCCGCACACTTTAATTAGGTCGTTTCCCTTATTTTGTTTTTATTTTTCTGTCCTATATAGGAAATGCCAGGAATTTTTTTGCTGTTTGAACCGAAGGTCAGGGACTGACTTGGGTCTCCAAAAAAGGCGGGGCAGGCCAAACTAATTAGTGGCCATTTTGTGGGTGCTCGCAGTTTAATTAAATTATAATATGAATTTAATTGAAAGCTGAAAAAAGTGAATGTCCTTCGAAAAGACATTTAAAAGGGAGACGTTTTTCAATAATATTTTTGAAGGGATTCTTAAAGGAACAAGTTAAATTTTAGGCTTCTTGAGCAGCAGCCTTGCTAAGTGAAGTTTATATTTGAAACAGATATATTAATACCTACTTACTTATTATATTATATTTTCAGTCACTTGAATTGTATTTATATATTTTTTGTTTAATTAGAGTTTTTAATGATTCGGCATGATTTGTGTTTATCGTTTTCTTTTTATTTCACGCACATTAAACAGATTGCGGGTCTTTAATTTAATTTCCTGTTTTCGTTATTATTGCAAAGGGGATAATCCTCCGCATGCGGCGTTATAATAAAGCACACGCGCTGCGAGAATCGAGAGTCAAGTCGGCGGAAAGAAATGGGACTGTAAACACCACGGATACGTTATATTATTATCACTCATACGCAGTGTTAGCGGCAAAGGAGTCCTCAATTTGGAATGTTTGCCTTGTGTGCTTTTGCAGAGGAGTTCACAACTTTTTTTTGACAGTGTAGCCGTGGCCGTTGTTCGTCTGAGATCCAATTCGTTGCGCGTTATCAATGAAACTGCTGATTTTTCTCGTCATCGTCGCCAGCATCGCCCCAAAAAGGACATTCGCTCGTGGCCATTCGGCAGTCCTTTCATCCCCTCTCTCTCTCTCTCGCAGGGCGCGACTCTCTCGCTCTCAACTTAACGAAGGTGCCGAAGTGTATATAGTCCTCGGCGAGAGACACTCTCTGTTTCCTGGCAGGGCCATTTAACGTTCAGGATATTTTGAAGCTGTAGTGCCATTATTACTTTAAAAGTTTTCATAAAACATTTGATAAAAACTTAAAATTATATAAACAATAAACACTGTAATTTTTGTAGAGTAGAATAAATAAAACACTAAATTGTCTTTTGTAAGGCACTGTTAATCTAGGGATTTTATTAAATATCCAGAGTCCCAAAAATGTTAAAATAGGGGGAAATTATTGTTATGATGTAAAGTAATTTCAAGTAAGTATTTAAATTCATATTTATATTTATTACGATTTTAATATAAATAAATATTTTTAATATAATATTTTTACTATAATATATTAATAATAGGAATTAAATAATTTCCATAGTGTTTCTTTTACCTAGTAAGTCAAACAACTTTGAATATTTTTATTTGCTCGTTTTTTGAGTTCAATAAAAATAAAAATTTTATTTAAATCAACCCAAAATTTAATTTAAAAAAATATTTAAATTTTTGTGGCATTTACACAAATAGTCCGTATTTGTAAAAATACCTAAAATACCTCAGTTTAGTGGTTTCTTCGTATAGATTTCCAATGAATGATGGGATGTCTGACTATCCAGTACACAAAGTCGGAGAAATAGATATAAATAATATGTTTTTTTTCTATTAAGTGATCTCGAAAACAAAAAACAACTTTATATAACTTTTTATTAATTGAAAAACTTGCGTTTAGACCACATTTCCGCGCCCTCACACGTCAGTCTAATCGCTGGGCGAGGTTCAATTAATTGCCGCTAATTGGGAATTATGCGTTTACCGCTTGGTGCAGAGTCAGAGGAATTAGTGTAAGCCATCAGCCTCACCTCTCTTCCCACGCCCACACAGTGTTTCAAGGCGCCTCAATGTGTTTCGCTTTGCCAACACATACTTAAAGCACTGAAAATCTTTTATGACACGTTATTAGTTGGCCCAGGACAAGGGGAAAGCCGCGGTTCGGGGAAGGGCAGGTTGGGGTTGGGGCTGAGGAGAGACGGCTCAGACAGCGAGCTTTAATATGCTTAATGTAATTATGAGAATCGCATAGAAGGGCGCCGCATCTCTGAATACAAATGAAAGCGTAATTCGTGAAAAGGACGAAGCACGGCTAGGACGTACCTGTGACTGTCATAAAAATACCCATACAAAATCACGCGATTTTTATTGTTGCCTGCGGAAAGCAGGAGAAAATTAAATGTGCATTTTGAATGCTTCAGGCTGTAAGGAGTTTTTAAAATTATAATCGTTAATTGGTTTCTCAAGTCTCTCCCTTAAGGTTATATTGTACATATAAAGAAAATTTTAAGTACAAGAATATAAACACATTTAAATGTCAACTTGATCTAGTTCGCCTGTCTTGGCTAATTGTTTTAAACATTTCGCTTTTAGCTATTTGTAAAGTGTCCGTCAAATATATTTCTGCATCACCTCATAAACTCCAACCTGGCAATAAAATGCGACCATAGATCAGGACAGCTCCTTTATATTTACATTATGCAAACATATTTATTCCTTCGCTCCGAAATTCTTTGCGAAACTGACTTTGCGGCTAATGCAGATGGCAGGCGAAGCGAAGCGTAAAATGCTTTGTAAATTATTATGCCAAGACCCCAAGTCGGGGTGGGTGCTTAGACCCCACATACTATGCACAAAAATATATTTTTTTCCAGAGATAAACAAAGTATTTTCGCTGGTGGCTGCGGGGCGGCATGTGTTGTGTCATAAATTTCAATTGACTTATGAATATGGAGGGTGCTCTTTGCCCACGGAAAGTTTTTAGCGCCCACACGTGCCTATAAGCCCACGAATATTGTTTAAATTTATTTCTCGCTTTGCTAATTCTGTCTTCCCAAAAGATATTTTTTTTTAAAGAATTTCCTTTCTGAAATCTTGGTTGCTTTTGGAGTATAAAATGAGCCTAAATGTGCCCCTAATCTTGATATTATTATTATTTCTTTTTTGTAAGCAAACAAGCAAAACTCAACTCCGAATGCCAGCAATATTCAGTTCAATTCTAAATTTCAGTGAGAGCTCAGCTCCCAGATTAATTTTATATAAGTAAATATCTTGGCTAGGTTTAAGCATAAAGTAAAATCCAGGTCAATTACCATTTTCCTCAATTATAAAGAACTATTTAATATGACAAATTTAGCGGCTTGAGTAGAGTATAAGAATCTCAGTTTTATAATTAACACTTTATATTGCATAAATTTATATGTGTACCGTTTTTCTCCATGAATCTGTCAAATCTCTCGCCGAGCCGCCAATCCCTAAAGTTGCGACCAAGTCCAATGCATCATTTTTATGTGAAAAATTTTAGAACTGCCTAAGCGCTTAATGTGCCCCCAGCTTTGGAGGAAAACCTCTACGACCAGAGTTTCCGCCACTCCTTCTCGCTCTCTCTCTCACACACATCCGGACAGTCTTGCTCTGTCTCAGAGCACCCGAAGGATATTAACAATAATCTAACCAAATTAACCCAAAGCACTAAAGTGTAAGTGACATTAAGTTAATTTTCGTGTGCGCCATCGAAGAGAGAAGCGAGTTGGGGAAAAAAAATAACGAAAAAGCTGAAACAAAGGAAGTGGCAATGGGGAAAAACTTACGTTTTATTTTACTTTTGGTTGTTTTTTTGTATTTTTTTGCTTCTGTCCCTGCTGCTGTTGGTTGCATCAACTGTGCAAAATTTCCCACGAGATCAATCAGCCGCAGGCTGGAACAGGACGGGCAACAGCAGCTGATGCTGCTGCTGCAGAGGGGGAAACCAGCTCGGATCCTGTTCCTCGATGTTGTGGCTTTTGTTGTTATTACTGCCTCTTTGCAACTTTTCCTTTTGTGTAACTTTGACCTGCTCAGCTCGCAGCGCTTCCTTCGTTCTTTTGCCGTATTGTCTACAAGTAGGAGCAGCTTCTCTCCCCCCCAAAAGTATATACGTGTGCGGGGGATTTTTTGTTTTCACCTTTTGGCATTGGGAGCTCGTCGGAGTGTGCGGCTAATGAAGCGAGAGTTGATGAGGCGAGCCAGGTCAGAGGCACCCAGAGTTCGACTCCAGGGGCGGGCTTAGCAGATACTAAGGACGAGCTGACACAAGAAGTTCCTGGTAAAATAAAGTTTTTCGCCAAAGTTGAAGATAAGCTTTATTACCTTGATATTAATTGGTTGACAGACATGTTGTTTTATATATTTTTAACAAATTTAGTTTATATTGTATTAATAGATATAAAATTAAATTAAATCCTTTGAAGTTTACTAAAATTTCAACCACCCTCAAGCACCAAGTAATCCGCTTTTGCCGCCACTTCTGTCCTAGGAATCTCTTAAAAAACAGCTAGGCCAATTGACCAGAAACCAAAAGTTGTCTCTCATTAACAGGAAACACTTCAAAGAAACCCATAAGCCAGGAAACTTGGCGCTAATTGTCTCGGTGTGCGCACGCATTGGAGGTCGAGGTCCTCCGAACTATGCCGCAAAAAGAAAGCCACTTGATTGATTAATGGATGTCAAGCGCCAGCGCCAGCGTCGAGGTGACAAGTGACCAAGTCAAGTCGGGCGGGGATTTGCCGCCACTAAATGATGTGCCAAATTAGACACGACCCGGAGAGGCCAGCACTGACTCTCCTCCGCCCCCGGGTCAGTGGGGAGCCCGGCCAGAAGCGTATGCAATAAACCGTCAAAATGGCGTCCGGCAAACGACTAGAAAATGGCCACGTGCTCCATTTATTTGGGGTCCCTTTTTCGGAACCGACATCTGTATGCCGAAACATTTAATTTTGCGCCCCAGAATTCGATGTAGTGGTTCTTGCACAACTTGCACTTCCGTCTACTTTTGCACTTCCGCCCCGTTTGGGCAACCAACCTGAGCCCGAGCCCCGGATCCGAGTCCCTCCCCCAAAATGGAGTTCGGGGTCCATTGCGGATGTCCGCGTGGCAATTTTAATGCAATTTTTATGCGCCCGCTTTCGGCTTCCGATTTTTTATTTCTTTTTTTTTTTCAGCGCGTCCGTGTCCTTCTCTCCGCCATTTGCCTTTTATCGTGTGCCATAATAGCAGTTTGTCTCTCCCCCGACTGCAGTTTTTGGCCAGGAGCCGGGGAGATGGGGCTTCCAGGAGGGGCTCCTGCATCCTCTCGAGCGGATGTCAAGGTATATTGTGAGCAGCCATATTTGGCTGTATTTGGGTTAAAGACTTTGGGTATTAGAGTGCATAATTGCACTTTTTATGGTTTGCAGAAATGTAACAGCTCTTCAAAAGCTTTGCGCTGTGTTTAATTTAAAAATAAAAAATATTCTCTTTATTTTTCATATCTTGCCTATACATTCTTTTAATACTATTTTTAAGCAACTATTCGTTAACGGTTTGTATTACCTTATATCAACTATTAATTCTTGTATTCAATATAAAACAAAAGCCATTACAGAGCCCTTGTCGAAAATGTCTGTTATAAACTTTTAAACAGTTTCCCAAAATGTCCACAAACAAAAAAAACGGGCATGGAAAATTTGAGCATAACCATTTTGCTTGCAGAAACCGCAAGACAGTGTTGTAAACTAAGACCAGCACGCCCCAACACCCCTTTCTTCTTGGGAGGAAAAGTTGTTGTTGTTCTAGAGCCCAAGAAAATTTCTATAAAAAGGCATAATAGACGTCAGAAAATGTCTGTGACAGCGGCAGTAGAAAACTACAACAAAAGCATCAATAAACAGTGTAAAAGACAGTTACTGGAATGGAGTGCCACAACGAGTGGGAAAAGCGGAGTGGGTGCACAGAGAACAAAAGGGGATGACTTGTAAAATCCATGGTATTTGTGTTTTGAAATCGATAAAATGTATTTGAAGGATAACAGTGTATCAAGTTAAACCTTTGGCTTGTTACCTTAATTATCAAATGTCTTAGAACTTATTATGATGTGGCTCTTTTTTGCGTTCGATTTTGTGGCTCATTTTGTTGCCAATAAAAAATCCCATTAGTGAAATTGTTTTATTTGTATACATCGCTGCGAATAAGATTATTTATATATAGATATTTAGACTCTCGAAGCGTCAACACGGAATAAGAAATCAGATTTAAGGGACCCGCATTTCGCAGCACATTTTATTTTTCTGTGTGGAACAAGGGACAACCCTGGGACTTGAGGTTGAGGCTGAGCCGTAAAGCTTCCGCTCATATTTTTATCGGCCCTAGAGTGGGCCAGGAGCGTGGGCGGTGGTTATACGTCAAAGATGCTTTATTGGGCGGGACAAACAAAGCCTGCAAGGGAAAAGGGTGAACGGCAAATTTAAAGTTGTGCGGTTGCTGTAAGGCCCCCCGATTCCCGCCCGAATCAGGAGCTGGCCACCACCAACAGCTGCCAATGATGCAAACAAACAAAATGCTCCGGGCGGGATTTTAAAAAGCACTTTGCGAAGGCCAACAGAAGATCGTGTGGCACGCTGGGCGCAGGCACAGGGGCGTGGCAACTGCCTGCGGCAACTATAAGCCGAGTGTGTGTGCGTGTGCGGGTGTGTCTGCGGACATGGGGCTCTGGGCGGCTTGATGGGAACACAAATTTGCAAAATATTGACAAGCGACTCGTCGTCGTTGCCGGGGCATAATTTAATAAATCAATATTTTATTAGCTGAAAAATATGCGTGAGCCGATGTCACAGAAGGGGAATATTTGGCTGACAAGCAGATAAGAGAGGCGAACGACAACATATTGGAATTTTCCTTGAATATGGTGCATTCATGTAATTAAATATCACAATATTCACACAAATAAAGCTATTTTCTTGCCCATTCAAATGCAATCACACAAGCCTTTTGCCATTCTGTCAACAATAAACAATATGAAGTGCAAAATAAACACCTTTCTGTGTCAGTAAGGTTACGACAAAGGTATTGAGTTAATCTGTCATATTCTGGAAAATTGATTTAAGGTCTTCAAATACAATAAAGGAGCCTAAGGAAATTAAAATCTCAAAGGAAAAACAAACCATTAGTTTTAGTAGAAATTAATTTTTCAATTTTATTTCCAAACCAAACCGTTTTTAATCAGCTTGTCAAACGAAAACATTTAAAGTTCTAAATAAACACATAGACTTCTTTGGCAGATTGTTGTTATAACAAGTGTTTAAATGTAATGTAAGGATTCCTCTCAATTGGGGCTCTTGTCACAAGTATTATTCGCTTTGTCCGAGCCTGCGAAGCCTTTCAAACGAATCCTGCAGTTGAAGCGAGGAGGTGGAAAAGTTTTCGGGTTTTGTTTTCTTGTTGTTTCTGGCGCTATACGCACTCGGCAGAAATGCTCAACTGGCTGCTCTTTTCATTACTTATTTCTTTATGACGCTAATGTCCTTAATTCGTCAGTGTTAACCTAATTTCGCAAGATGGCAAGTGCGATGCCGGAGGGAACTTGGGTGGCAAAGGCAACACAGCAGCAACAGCAACAGCAACAGCCACAGCCACAGCTATGGCAATACGACGACAGGCCAGAGGAAAATAGAAAGAATTATGCCAAGAAAGTTTTCTATTTTGTCGCAGCGGGCAAAAGTTTTGCGGCCACTGCGACGACTCGCCTGAAAGTATACTACGTATCCTGGCCAAGTCCTTTGTGCGACACTCGCCGATTGTTGCCGCTCCCCATTCGCCACTCTGGCCGCTCTGTCCCCTCTGGCCCCCTGGGAGAGTGTGTGTTTTAGTGCGCATTCCCAAAGGCCATATAAATCATAATAATTTTGCAATGTAGCATTGGCCAAAGAGCATCCGAAGAAGCGCCGGCATATCCTTGTGGCATGTCTTTTATTTGCTACGTGTTGATGTCCTTTTGATGGCTCTTCTCCTGGCCCATTCTCTGAGTCCTGGATCCTATTCCCCTCTCCGCATATCGGGTCGGCCCCCGGGGCCAAATGACTGCCGCACAAACCGCCAAGCGACTAACAGAGGAACTGAACAACCGACAGACAGACCGACCGTCGATGTCCTGCCCTCGTCCTGTCTCCCGTCACCGTTTCCATTTCAGTTCTGGTCGTAGTCGTGGTCCTGCTCCTGTGCGTGCGTGCGTGCCGCCCTGTATTTGTAATTCCTGGCAGCATGTCCAGCATAAAAATATACTTAAGTGATTTCTCTTGATTCACTTACATAGATTTGGGTTACATTTCTGCTGGCCTGGCGCTCCTATTTTTGGTTCGCCTCGACGTTCTTCAAAGCAAATAAATAATTTTTATGATGGCATGCAGCCCATTCCAATCCATTCTGCTCCATTTCGGCCCTGGTCCCGACTGATCCTTCATTTAATTTCGCTTAAAAGCGTCAAAAGTTAAGCTGTAATCATTTAAATGATTTATTTAGCTTGATTTACCATATCCCTCAGATCTTTTGCTTGGCTTGACATTTCCTCTTTTTGTGGCATTGGGTTGGGATGCCTTTCCTTGCTCCTTTGCTCCTTTGCTCCTTTGCTCTTTGGTCTGTCTCTGGAGATTTATTCCGTCTTTGCTCGGGGTTGGAGGACATTCTCAATCATAATTTGTTGTGGCGTCGAAGTGATTATAATAGATTTATATGCATATCGTATGCAAAAAGGTGAAATTTAATGTTTATTTTGGGTTAGCAGGCGCCGGACGAGGGTCGTGGGACTGGCGAGGGACTTTACTCCGCATAGAATTGTTTAATTTATGATTTGGCAGCGGGTAAGGTCAGAGATTGCCTTCAATGGTGACTCGTAAATAAGGGAAAAGATTGCAGGAAATGTGTATTTATTAAAAGTTGCTCATTTTATTCAAAGAATTAAGACGGCTTGCGATAACTTTCATGTATATTTGATGAATAATGAGGTCAAGATATATTTTAAAACTTTAAATAGTTATAAATTTTAAAGTAAGCTTTTTTAATAGTTATTTCTCCTCAAAAGAAAGGAATTACAATTCTTAATTGGAATCCATGTTCCCTCATACTCTTATCCTTCTAGAAAAATTCATTTATTCAGTGTAGTCCTTCTCCTGTCCGGGAAAGTTGCTCGGAAATCCTAGATTAATCTCTGGGGGAGAAAGGAAATCTCTTTTCGATAAATATTCGAAAATATGCAACAACTGCTGGCAACAAAAGCCAGCTCAGCGCTTATCCTTGACCTCAGAGCGAGCTCCGAGTCATTAGGAGATTTTTGCGTTGCACACGAAAATTGTTTTAATTGTTATTTACTTTTCCGCTCTCTGCCCGAAAGGCAAAGGCAACAATAGCAGCAGAATCCGAAGCGGAGGCAAAAGTGCTGGAAAACAGCGCTAATGACCAACTTTTGGCAAGCGGCAAACAAAAAATGCATGCCATGCATTGCAGTGTTGATCCTGCCCACGTCCTCGTCCTCGTCCCGCTTCTTCCTCGGCTCCTGCTGTTGTTCTTGTCGCTGCTGTCGTAGTTCTAGTCGTCGAAAACACTCAAAACCCATTAGGCAACACTTTATGCTTAGTTTGAAGTTTGGAAACATACAAAAAATAAAAGCATAGGCCAAAGGACACTCTGTAGCTATCCTATCGACTCGAGTTTATCCTGGAATCTGTGGGAGGTAAACAACAAATAAATAGAAAATTTAAAATCAATCTATAACTTAAGCTATACTTTTTTGGGTATTAAAATATTGGAAGCTTAAAAATACGAAAGCAGATTAAGTACTCTTTCTATAATTATAACTTTAAAATATTATTTAATCCAGAATAATATCAAAATGTATACTCCCGATTCCCACAGTTACTGAGCAGAAATACACATACAAAAAAGATGAAAAAATACAAAAGAAAAGAAATGAAAAAGTATCACAACGAAAACTAGAGAAACGAAAAGAAATAACCTCTAGGCGACGGCGGGCCAAGTGAATTTTGCATATTAGCAGAGCATAGGATAACCTTGAGGGGGTCGTGTGGGGAGAATATGTTTGCTGGCACTGTAAAAACACTCCTCAGTTATACAGGAACAACTCTAAGCGAGACCTTGCTTTGGAGGGGCTAAGGTGCTGGGGGAGAATTCAAAATGCAGCCTTGCTACGCCTCGCCCACAGCCTCCCCAACCTCGCCCGTGCAATGCAAATGAATGGGCCACGCCCTGAGGTCCTACGCCCAAGCTGCAGACGAAGAGTCTCCTCCTCCCAGAAGTTTCCCCCTCCGAAAACGGCGACTCTGCGAAGGGCAAACGTGAATGCGAAAGGGAAACAGCTGCTGTAGGCGTTGCGTTTACTATGAAAATTACCCCACTTACAGTGTTGACAAACGAGCTGACGATGAGCGCACACAAACACCGGATGAAGATGAATAAGCGGCATGGGAGGGGGCGACTGAAAGGATCACCGGCTGCTCCAAGGATGTGTATCTTTGGAGCAAATAGAAACCAGTCTAGAAAAAAAATTTGGTATTCTAGACTTTGTGGTCTTTAATTGGACTTCAATCCTCTTATTACTTCTAACAAATTAATTATTGGAGCCAACAAAAAACACAAACTGCCTTAACAACTGTTATTTTGGTTGGTAAAGAGAGTACACATTTCAAATGAACGCTAAAACTTGAATTAATCTCCTAGGAAACCCATTTCGTAATTGTCTACACGAGCTATCCCAATGGATATCAGGTGATAATCTATATAACTGTGGGCAAATGCGTTTCGGTTTCCAGTTCCATTCCTGGAGGCTTCTGTCTTAAGCACTTTAACCGCACTGCCGGCTTTGTGCTGGCCGACTGGCAGGCGTATTAACATAAATCGAATGCGCGCCACAGGACGAGCAGACCCGTCTCCACTCCTTTGACACTCGCAAATCACTCAACGCCATGATAGATGTATTCAGCAAACGCCACCTTTTCGACTCCGACCGCTGTTCGCAGAGCATCGTTTAACGCAATAGCGCCAACTATAAATTTTAAATTAATTTTGAAGTGCAGCCGGAGCTGCAGAGTTACAGAGCTCCGTTTGGCGAAGGCCACCCATCAACGGGCTAAGGGAGGCTTGGCCGAACGGGAGTGGTGTTGGCGGAGTGCTGGTGGAGTGACGACACACATGACACGCATTTTATTGCGCGTCAGTCGCCGCAACTGACAGAGAACGAAGCTCTGAGATGGGTTCTTCCGTTGCGTCTGAATCCTTTTTAGGCCCTTACCAAGGGGTACTAAGGAATTGTGCATAAGCCTAACCTACAGGTTAATAGATATAATATAATATATAAATAAAATATATAAATGTGCTATTGTAAAGTATACATTTGGTTGGAATAATATATGTTTCCTTCTTTCTATACACAAAAACTAAAAGAAGGGTATTTACTGAAACGGTACTAGGAGGAAATGAACTCATTTTCATGTTTCTTTTTTTGGGTCTCTCTCGGATGACGACTCCTGGCTTCTTGAGCGCTTTGTTGTCTGTCATTACAAGTGCATAAATTATTGTAACCACATTTGGCGGCGACAGGGAAAAGCAGCGGAGCGAACCGAGCCGGAGGAGTCCTTGTTGGTGGCGCAATGGTGGCGGAGAGGTGGTGCCATTGGTGTCATCGGTGGTGGTGGTGGTGGTGGTGGTGGTGGCCATTGCAACAGTTGCCAGTTTTCAGTTTTCAGTTGCTGATGCCGCTGATGACATGACAAAATATTTTCCCAACTGACTTTTGTTCAGTTTCCCCGCCCATTCCCCCGAAAATGTTGCTTTTGACTTTGATGCCAAAGCCACGCCAAATGTGTCATTCTCCCCAACTCAAACCCACTGAACCCCTGACCACCCACCACCGCCCCCTCTGTGACCTTTGCTCAGTTGATGTCAGAAGAAGGAGTTACGGATGCAGGCAGGGTGCGTGTGTGGATGCAGCCCCGTGGCTGCCGCCCGTCTTTTTGTGCATTTCATCGTAGATTCTATCATTTTCTACTCGCATGCTTCAGCGAATTTTGGAATTTTCAATTTGTTCAGAAATTTTTGTAGCATCGCCCGCTCGAAGCCCTTGCCGCCCCTCGATCCACCGCCAAGAATTTATTGAGTTCTTGTCGGACCGAGCAGGGTGTGCGGGTAAGAAGGAGATGCGTGCGCCGCAAATGGGCGGGGCGGGTGCTCTAAAGTTTCCATCAATTCTTGGACACTGCAGGATTAATCCGAAAATTTTGACTCATTACTGGAAATTACAAAGCACAAGTCTTGAATATAAAGTCTTGAATTCGGTAAAAAAACATTAAAAATATAAAACTAAATAAAATAGAAAAGTTTCTCTGTCCCATCTCATTTGTTTTTCTGTCTATCTCTCCTAGCAACCCCAATGGAAAGACTTATGTTTCAAATACCCATACAAAATTAATTGATATTATCCATAATTTCTGACCCTTGACCTCTTCGCCCCATTCAAGCCGATTAAACTGGCCAAAATCGAAATCAAAACTCAATTTGCCAAATGCCAAACATTATTTTATACTTATTATGCCCATGCCAAACTCTGGACTCAACTCGAGTCCAAATTTATTGCTGACCATGTCGGGCATAAATATAATTTAGATATGTATTTATTTTAAGCGAAAACTTTGCCACTGCAGACGCAGCACGAATAGAAGAAGATATAGTATGTATATTTATAAGCACTGTCAATAATAAAACGCTTGATAAATGCTTAGAAAATGTGCTCAGAAATGTTTTACATGCGAATTAACGCCATAAATTTGATGCCGCCAAACAAAGGGCCAGAAGATTTGTTGGTTGAACACTCACACACAGACTCAGCCGTTTGTGTGGGGGCCAAGAAAAAGTTTGATTGGAAAACACATTTGTGATTTATTTGCGCAAACATTTAATAAATTGCCCTCGGAATATATTTATTTTATGCGACTTTCTCGGACCGTAGGCTGGACTCTCCCACCTTCACCTAGTAAATCTCCTACGAATTTCCTGCACCGAGCAAATAACTTGATTAAAAAACCGCAAAAACCTATTTGAGGGCCCCAAAGACCGCAGCAACTGTTTGGTTTGGCCTGCTCCTTCCCTTTTGGCCACAATGTTATGGCCGCCGCAATCCGATTCGATGTGTAATTTAACACGAAATGGAAAGCGATTGGCAGGAGCCCGTGTGTGTGTGCGGCGAGTCTGTGTGTCGGTTGACCAGGTGCCGGACAGGCCCGGTCTGTGCACCTGAATCCGAATCGTACACCTGGCCGACAGTGACGCCCTCTCAGGTCTCGGAATCTCAGCTGGGGCCGGCCAGCTACATTTCCGGGTCAGTTTATGGCCGCTGTCGGAGTTTACGGGCCAGAATCACATAATCCCAGGGGATTTGTCTTAGCGAAGGGCGCGGATAGAAATTGTGCGTTCAACGCTGGGGAGGTGGGAGGATTTCCGAATATTTCTATTTGTGGAATCTGTTCGCGACCAGAATTTGATTCGCATTCGGGAACACTGAGAGTTAAGTCAACGAGATGACATCTTGAGCGGTTGGAAAAGTGAAAAGAAAACTTGAAAAGGGGAAGGCTTTCATCAGAATTGGAACAGATGATGTCCTATGAAGGATTTCAAATCAATTGGCAAATTCAATTTATTAACAGATATAATCTTTACTAGTATTCGAAGTATTTTATTACACATATTTTGATATTTTCAAGACTTTTCAGACTTACAGATTATTTTCTTTCTCCTTTTTCCCATGCTTTTTGATATGTTAACTATATCAATATGTAATAAATATATTTATATTGTACAAGTATTTCTTGTGACCCATCATCATGCAAAATCTCTCCATGAAGAACCTTGGAATGGTGGCCACATTTTCTGCAGACATTTTCGATTAAAATGCGCAGCATACTTTTATGCGCATATTCGCACAATCACTCACACACACTCAGGCAAAGGGGCACAGATTTCCATCAAGGACTTCCGCCAAGCCCACTTCAACAGCACAAATAATTAAGTTTTTTCTCTAACTTTTTCGATGTCCTGGCTGTTGGTAGCGGCGGGTCTTGGTTGTCTCTGTGCTCCTGCTTCTGCTCCTGCTCCTCGACACGTAACTTTCAATGTGTAAAAACTTTTGCATTTCATGTCCTGTACCCACACACACACACACACAAGCAAATACAGAGCAAAAGAGCGGTGCATAAAATGTTTGTAAGTGACGTTGAAATTGAGACACTTGTCGCTTAATTGTTTTTCGAGTTTCCACACATAAAAAAGGGGAAGGCGAACACTGTCCTTCTATTGTTGTTTTTGCTGGCTGCCGAGACGTGCCTGGGAAATTGAAAAGGACTCTCTGCCTTTGCCTTTTTTAGGGGAATTATTTACACTCCTCATTTCAGTGGTGTTCCCCGCAGGATCCCCTCGGTATCTGTTCGGTGTGCTCGGCTTTTTAGATTCTCGTGCCTGCGTGGGCGTGGTCCTCGTCCTCGTCCTCGTCCTGGGCCCAGCTGCATTCGCCTGTGGTTACTCGTCTGCAGATTATTTTAAGTAATTATCAAGCGATTTGCGTAAAGGTCTTGAGTGTCTCAACTTCTGAAGGGGTCCCTGATGACGATGGGGGCGGGCATTAAACATGTAAATTTAAGCAGCTAAGTGGAAGACAGTTGCATGTAATTGCGGTGGCAGGGTGCCAGGGCCAAAGGAGAACGACTTTTATATTCGTAAGCCATGAAAAGATGCAATTAAAGAGCACTTGGAGAATGTTTTTCAACCCATTTCGACAACTGCAGTTCGTTGTGAGTAGTTTTCGTTATTAGTCCTGAGTCTTACTTCTTGTTTTTGGCAACCTTTTCCATATTGAAGTTTTTACTACAGCTTTTACATTAATATAAAATATATACTAAGAGTAAATAATAAATTAAAAAACATAAACTTAGATCCCGACAATTTATTAGGGGTCAAAAAGCTGCAATTCTGGAGCAAGGACCTCATGTAGTAGCGAGTCCTTTTGGACAAACGATCAACGGTCGGCTGACCTACCTAAACACACTGCATTTAATACAATTTCGTGTGGCCTGTGGATAGATACTATTTCACTTGGCAGGCAGGCTGACTGACAGACTGTCGGGCTGTGACATCTCCGGGAGGAGCAGGGAAGCCTACTGGACTGGGGCTTGCTGCCTGATGTTATATAACTTATTACGACCATAATTAACACTAAATTCCCCAAATGGCAACGGACAACTGTCAGCTGCAAAATCATTTGCCATTTGCGGCGAGTCGCCGGAACAAAGTTCGCATGCAGCCTGCTGAATGCGCCAGTCCCTCGTCTCCCTTCGCTCCTGTCTCATGTGCTGCAGGATTCGGGCAGTAAGGGTCCTCATCGCAGCCCAGTGACCCCTCCGTAGCTCCTTGGCCTAGGACTGCTGCTGCTGACTTATGCGATGCGTCGTGCTGCAGCAAATTATAAAATGTTTGCCTTGCCGCATTTCCACACATCACACAAGTCATGTCCTGCTGTTCTCTCCGGGTGCCCTAAGATTTGTCCTGCCCTATTCTCCTTATCCTTATCTCCTTATAGCCGTAATCAAATTAGCAAGAGCGAGATGAATTTGGGTTATATCTTGCAGATGCAATTGCTCTTCCCCCAAAGAGCCAGGAAAATAATAATTTCGTTAAATTAGTAGAATTACAAGGTAGTATTCAGTTAATGATCTTACACAAATACAAAATACTTATACCTATCCTAGGGCTCAGTTGGGTTATTTTGTTGATGGTTTGCCATGAGTACTTCAAGTTTCATAAGCACTCAAAATTAAGGCAAAGTTTAAAGCAATTATTACATTGAAATGCATATCCACCAGCCTATGAATTCGATAACTTATGAAACCCCTCATTAGACTGCCAGATAATATCATATTTAATATAGTAACCGTATGGATTATTCGCATTAATCTTGCTCATGCCCTTTCATACGACTATCGGGTTTCTGTCGGTATTATCCTGGCTTTATGGGGAGCTTCGTATCACAGCAGCAAACAAACACACTAATTGAAGGCTGAAATCTGCAGGGCTCTGCTCTTTCTCCGGAATAGCGATTCGCTGCAGTTCTCGACTCCATCTGGCCCACTCTGTAGGGTCCTAACTCCCCAATCAATACAACATTGCTGCCGGGGAGATGCCGAAATTTCACGTCTCACCGCACCACAAGTCCGCCCGCCGCTGCACACACATGCAATTGCAATCGAGTTTTGAGTTACACAACCACAAATAGACAAGCCGTCCTTCCAGTTGAGTCATCAGGATTCAAGAGGAGCAGGGCTCAGGCGGGGAGAGGGTTCTATCGTTTGGCCAAGACAGTCGACACACTAAGAGAAACCAAGCTAAATGTCTTAACTGAATAAATGAAATTATTTAGACTGCTTAGAGCTTCCGAAAATATACTATTTGTTGTTAGTAAAAGCTATATACCTAACAAAAACTTTCCACATTTCAGCATTTCTTGTTAGTGAATTGTAAGTAAATTTTCTTTTGAGTGCAATGACCGACGTTTATGATTGCTGCAAACAAAGGGTACGATGACTGCACTTGAAATTGATAATTACGAGGGGCAATATTTGTCTATTGTCGCTGCGGAGGCCTTTGAATGCCAATCGAACAGCTTTATTGATTACTCATTAAACCGCCGCCTGTGCATGGCAAATTTATAGCTGCGCATTCTGGAATTTCGGACAATGAGCAATAACACTTCATTCTTCAAAACGCAGACACTTATTGGCTACCGACGATGCAAGATCTATGTAATTGGTTAGCTTCCACTACTCCAGTTTCCAGCAAAATTGATGGCCGTAATTAGTTAACAGATATTGTTTATGGCTTGGAAAATATGTTAGCCAAGTTGGAACAAAACTTTCGCATGCTGCCTCGAAAAAGGGTAACCAGCCAACAAGTAGAAGCCAGGCAACCATCTATCTCTTCCATCGCTTGTTATCAGACAATACTCTACCATGTTGTTTGTCCAATGCAAAAGTTTTCAATATGCAAAAGCTTCAGTGCCGCAGTACCCGCCCCTTTTACCCCAACCCGATATCGGTCTGAGTGTGGCCAGGTGTTTTATGCAAAAAAATATTTTCATAGATAAAAGTTTTGCGTCACGAAGAACACAAACAGGACTAACAAGCAAGAAGTAGGTGTCCTTGGCAGACTTTTGCCGCTCTCGGAACAGTGACTTGGCGAAAACTTAACAATGTCCATAAACTTATGCGAATTAAATGTTAGCTTTGTCAACTTTAAGGGAAGGCGTGACCAGGGTTAAGTAAAAATTTAGCTAAACAAGGTTTTGGTTTTCTTTAAAGAGTTTGCCAATAATATTATTATTTATTTTATAAAATATATTTATAGCCATTTGGCTAGTACCTCCCTCCTCTGTGTGTCATCTTGTTAACTGAAACTAAACAGTACAAACATGGCTGTCAACAACTGGAACATTTACCGCATGGCCATTACCCACAGCTCGGCGCTGGAATGACAGGACATGTTGTGGCCACTGGCTACTGGGGCTACCACACACCCCCATTTGGTTATTTTTCTCCGTGATGGGGCAGGGATCCATGTGAGGCCACTTTTCTGCCCGTTCTTAATTGTTTAGAAACGTTTCAGTAATGCTAGAATTAAACGGTTGCAAGTTAAAATATCAATGTTTTAGTCTTGATCAGTAGAATTCTAAAACATACGCGTGAAAATACGTTGATCTGCCTTGGGATCCCAACAATCTTGGCTATGACAGCTTGACACTTTTCAGCCATGCCTTTTTTATGAAACTTTATCGCAAATACTTTTATAAAAATTGCCGGCTGCCCGGTTGGCCAACTTTTCTGGTCATTTTTTTGGCTTTGCCCTGACAGCTGGCCTGTGGCCACGCCCTCGCCACTGACATGTTCCACTTGCCAAACACCGATACCCACTCATCCGAACACCTCTCATCGCTGGTGTGCCTCCGGCCAATTCATAAATTAGACTTTGCATGCAATTGCGAATCATTTTCCATCTCCTCCGCCGTCGCCGCCCTTTCCAGCTCTCGGTTCTTGGGGCGTCAGTTCTGCCGCATTGAGCACTCGATTTATAGGATCACAAATTCTATTTGCATTACAAAAAAAAAGAAGAATGAAAGAGGAAAAACTGAAAATAGGAAAAGGCAGCAAATATGTTTTTACCAATTTCTGGACGATTATCAAGGAAAATAACGAAAAGCGGTGGCCCAATTTTAAAAATTTTTCTCTTTGCCGCCATTTTGGAAAAATAAATTCAATAATTTATTGCCCCCAAAAATAACTGGCTGTATATGCGATAACAGCTGCTGCAAATATTTAATCAAAACGCTACAATTTAAAGGCGGCCCCAAAAATGCCCAATAAAAAACAAACCCAATGGAAAATTGTTTGACAAACGGCAGCCGACTCGCCGGCAAAAAAGCGAACCCCTCGGGGCTAAATGTGAACTGTATTATCACCTCAAATGTGTGTAATAAAGTGCCGAAGAGGCCTCTGACACAAAGCAGTTCTGTCCCCCGCCCACCATGACACAAAACGGCAACAAAGTAGGCGAAGGGTAGCATATGACAATGGGAGCCAGAGCCCCTCGATTCCAGAACGAGTACCAGGCCCAGGACCCAAGCCCAGGCCAGAACAAAGGCCCCGGCCAATGGAGTTATCACTGTGCGCCAGACGGGCGATTCAGCCAGCGAATGGGGAGCAGCGGGCACATGCGCAAATAAATAAATTACCCGGGGGCCGCAAGTCATCTTCTTAGCCCACACAGGTGCCGTGGTCTCATCAGCCATTGACTAGAAATATTTTTAAAGTCACAGGCACCGACCTTAAAGCTTAAGTTCGAATAGCTTTAAGAGCTCTTGGCTCTTGTTAAACTGAGGATTAATATTAATAAATAATAAATGTATAAAGCCAAACAAAATATTTTGTGTGCGATGTTGTTGTTTCCCACGAAAATCATATTGATTGGTATTTTGAATCATAACTTATTGTTTCTCTACAATAAAATCAGAATAATATAATAAGGAGACCTTGGAATTAGGTGCTTAGGTGACAGGAGCCTCTCATTTAAGTTCCCAATAATATTTTCATTTTCATTCAAACATCACAAAAGCCCAGAGAGGGAGATATCCAGCGATACTAGGATGTCGAAGCCCACCAGCATCAAGGATGCCCTGGCCAAGTGGGAGGATCGCAACAAGCAGCCGGTCGCAACGGCCACTGACATTGGTCTCCAGTTCCAGTACCCGCCGATCGAGAAGATGGATCCGATCCTAAACAGCCTAACCGAGTGCCAGAAGTTGAGCCTCTCCTCGAACATGATCGAGAAGATTTCCGGCATCTCGGGCATGAAGAACCTGCGCGTCCTGAGCCTGGCGCGAAACAACCTAAAAACGCTGAATGGCATTGAGCCGCTGGCCGAAACCCTGGAGGAGCTTTGGGTCAGCTACAACAATATCGAGAAGATCAAGCCCCTAGAGGCGATGAAGGCCCTGAAGGTGTTCTACATTTCGCACAATGTGATCAAGGACTGGGCGGAGTTCAATCGTATGGCGATTCCCCCGAACCTCTCAGAAATCTGTTTTGTGGGCAATATCCTTAGCGAGAATATGGAGCCGGCTTTGTTTGCCTCCGAGGCAATTCGCCGTCTGCCCAACCTCAAGAAACTGGACGGAGAGCCGGTTATTCGTTAGTAAAAAATGCGCTAGTTGCTTTACGTTGACAATACATTGTGTTATTAAATAAATGCTAAAAGCAGCATTTGTACGATTAATTATTCTTCTATCAGGGATATTTTAGTTTAATATTTTGCCAAGACTTTCCACCTCAATATCGACTCTGACTTCTAGTGCGGTTAAATCCCTGTCAGCATGTTGGTACATGGGTTAAATCAAGGATTCCATTGACACCCATTCCCATTCCCATTCTCATTGCCTGTGCGTGTGTGTTGGGCACTTGTGCAGAAAACATTTTTCCATTGAAAGGATTTTCCAATTTTCAATGCGTTCCTGTTCCTGCTGATGAGCTCCATTGTTTCGCTAGTCTCACGACGCCCCCAACTGCCAACCACCTAACCCCTTGTGAATATATTTACGGCTTATCCTTAAATGCTTGCAGGTACTCTAGACTTAATCGGGATGCCATGACCTTATAAATACATACATATTCGTCTAAGTAAATCGATTTACTGCGAGGATTGTTGAGATTAAACCGGTCTGTTTGTTCCCATACATAATTAATCATAAACTGTTTTCCAGAACAAACATCTTGGGGCTTATTTTCAGCGCTAGAAGAGTATTAAACGCTTCATTGCAGCCTAGTTTATTTTTGCGCCATTGTGTTTTTTGCTGTCCGGACGGACTAGTTCGAGCTCCTGTGTGGCGTGTTCTGCCTTGTTTGCATATTTTGAAGTCGAAAAGTAATGAGCTCAATCCTTGCAGCATGGAGGCGTGTCATGTTCCTCCCAAACATGTGTGTTCTAAAGTCAAGTGAAGGCTCGGAGGATGTTGCCGAATTTTTCGGTAATGAATTCAATTTGAAGCTGATGCATTGTTTTTAAATAAATATTTCAGAGAATGGGTTTTTATTCAATCAACAGATTCTGTCGGCATAACTCGTATAATCCATCAACAAATATCAATAAATTTTTGATGGCGAAAATCGTAACAGAAAAGTGAAAACAATCGAAGCCCGAGCTAGGAGAGGCTCCTGACTTGGTTGTCCTTTCTGTCGGCACATCGTATTTGTTTTCTGTGCATAAATAATCAGAGCGGCAGACAGACAGACAGACAGACAGAGATTTTTGGCAAACAGGCAACTAAACAAAATATATGAGAATGTGAATTTTGTGTCTGCCAAGCCGAAAGACACCAGATAAAAACGTTGAATAAAATCATAAAAACAGCAGCCAAATTCCAGCCAAACCCTAAGCAAACCAAACCAATTGCCAGACACGAAAGTTTAATGATACTTTTATGTCTTTTCGATTTAACAACTTCTCTATTATGGTTGTTGTTCTGGCTGTTCCTGTTGTTGTTTGATAAACAATAATACTAATGTAAACATGAAGGCCGTCCATAGTTCGGCATTTTGGCAGACAAACAGAAATCGAGACAATTGTACAATTCGATGCACACAGGAATATATTTTTTGGCAGTCAGACTTGTCGCTTGGCTGATTAGGCAATCGCAAAATAAAGAATACTGTTTAAAGCTTCAACTATTTTTAGGGGAATTTATGGATGGGTATTGGGTATTGTTAGTACACACAATCCATGGCAATTCAATGAAGCATTTTTATTATAAATTTAAAGCATTGCTTCATTAAATCAAATAAATAAATGCCTGCCTTTTCAGTTATTGTAATACCTTAGTCCTGTACTTATGTTTTCATCAAACGACTTTAAAATTTAATAAATATGGTTTCTGCTGCCATTTGAAAAATATCATTGCCCAGATCTTAATGCCAAATGCCGAAACTGGTCGAGGGTGTGTGTTGGCGAGGGCTTATACAAAATTTACGTTACAAGTTTGTGTGGCCAACCAGCAGGGCCTGTTGTTCGCCATTGTTGTGTCCTGGTCGCTGGCAACACTGGCAGTGACAACACAGGACCGAAGTACAACTACTCTCCTCCCAGGACCGGGCTATGAGTGTGTGTGTGTGCCAAACTTGGAGTGGTTTTTGCGCTGTGGTTGCGCAATCGTCTGTGTTTTCGGACTCTCCGTGCTCTGTTCGGGCGGGCTTTATTTTTTACATTCCGCACTTGCTGTGGTCAAGGGTTGTGTCGGTGTTGCCAAAGTGTTGCCATATATTCTAAATATGTTGGTTCGCCCTCGCCGGTCGCCGGCCGGGGCAAGGCGTGGAAGTGGCCAAAACGACAGTTAAACGCAAAGCGGTCGAAAAGGCCACTTGGCAAACTAAACGCGTGATTTATGCCCTGGCGATGATAAGAGACAGCGCGAAAGGGAAAAGAAGCAGGCGGTTAGCCGGCAGCAAAGCAGGTGAAAAAAATGGCCAAGCTGAAGGACGAGGTGGTCGAAAATTTACAGGTGTCTGCTTTGTTAACCATTATGCGGGCAATAGAGTTCAATTAGGTCCTTATAAGGAATCTTTTGGAACTACAACTTTATAAAGATTTTATTATCTTGGAGCTATGTTAAATTATTAAAGGGGTTGGAAAATAATAGAAACAAAGCGTAGTTGTAAATTAAAATTAGTGAATTGAATAAATTTGAAATGCTTAAATTTGAAACATCATTTCTTACTCACTTCCTCTACTTTTTCTCAATCTATTTTTTAGAGACACACCAACTAGGTTCTCTCCTTTGGAGCTTTATAAATGTCCCTCACGGCTACTTGGCTGGTAGTGGCGTATCTTTAAGATACTTTAAGCTTGCCCATACTCACATGCAAGACTTCTCCTCTCGCAGAGATTCGCATTCACATCTTGTGCCTGTCAAAGGAGCATAAATCTATTCAAAGTCTTTGCGAAAAATCCAGACAAATGCCAGAGATTACAAAAAGATTTCGGCCACATGATGCATGGGGCCTCCGGCAATGGGGGGAAGGCTCACAGACCCACAGCGAGGATCCCTACGAGAGGGGCTGTGTGTGTGTGTGTGTGTCTTGGCCTATCTGGCACCACAAATGTAACCGACCGACGCACACAAAAACAATTAAAGCCTGATTAATAGTTGCAGCCCACATTTCCACCTTTCGCCAAGTTCCCTTGGCCCCAAATCCTGGCAGCGGGGCTGAGTTATGACTTTTGCTGGCTGTTTAGCATACTTTTAGGCTTCAGACATTGTTCTCCGGCCCACATGAGTGTGCGTGTGCGAGTGCGTGTGTGTGAGTCCTCCTCCCCCGCGCATAAGTCAAATTGTTGTTAATTTCGCAATGTTAACCCTTAAACCGAAATAGCAGCGGAGACATAACATAAATTCATTCTCCCTGCCCCTGGGCCTCGGGGCGTCGCGTTTTCCCCTTCGCAGGCTCCGGGCCCGACTCCATGCAACATAGTATAAATCATTAAATTTTAATGCTTCCCAGGAGATCAATGAACATGACCGCAAATTATTCTGAAGCGTGCTCTCAGGCGCATAAAAAGATTTCCCTGCATAAAGTGCATTTAATGCAAACAAAAAAAAAAAAAAAGCAATCGTAAAAACTTTCTGGTTTGGAGTTGCAGCCCTGTCTGTCTGGCAAAGAGCATCCGCACTTTAAAGAGATGAAAAAACAGGGTGATGGTGTCATATTAAATGGATGACTGTCTAGACTTTAAACGTATTCATTTCTGCAGACATTGAAGGCAAAAAATCAAACGTGTTGCTTTTTAAACAAAATATTTAAAACTAATATTGATATTCTCCATTTAAATTGAAAATAAACAAGTTATATTTTCATTTAGCCCTTGTTGAAACTTCCCTCAGAAAATGGCTCTATAAGCTGCACTTCCGGCGCCTTAAAGCATTCTCACACACACACACACACTCTCCCGCGTATACACACTCACAACCGGATAGTAAATCACAAAGTTCTCTAGTGCGAAATAGAGGCCCGAACTTGTAGATACTTATTTCAACTGCATCTGCAGACACGCCCTCTCCGAGGCACTTTTGCAGCGTATTTGACATGAGAAATCATAAACAAGTTGTGCAAACTTCTGCTCGCTCGCATACACAAAACTCCATTTTGCAACAGGAAGTCACACGCACACACACACACACAGGCGCAGATGAAAATGTATAAATTAAAATTTTCGCATCGCGCTGCGGCCACCAAAAAGATGCGACCCTGCTGAAAGGACGAGGCGTTCCTCATTGCAGCCTGCGGAAGGGAAATTTTGCATTCGTCTGAACTGAAGGGAGCAAGAACGAGGGACGAGCAGAAGCTATGGGTCTGGCTTAGCTTAGGGATAGGGCATTAAAGGGTAGTTTGGTTTAAGGATCAAAGGGAGAGATTCTAATATCAATCTTTGAATTAGTTGAATCAGTGAATTAGCTCAAGTTAACTAAATGCATTAAACTATAATATGTAGTTGTCTTAAGCTTATCTTTTAAATTTAAAATTCTTGTAATTTCCTTATATAAAATACTCTTCAGGGCATCTGCTAGCCCATCCCTTTTGTAGTGTCAATTTCATAATTTACATTTGGTGTTTGCTTTTGCTTGTGTTTGACCAGAGCGGGCTGTGTGTGTGTTTGTGTGTGTCTGCATGCTTTGTTTATGCGTCTTACATAAATAGTTTTTCATATTTAAATATTAAAGTTTTTGTTATGCTCTGCATCATCTTGGGCAGGACTTGGCAGCAGACGCCCAGAGGCTCCTTCTTCTCGGGCTCCGCTTTTCGTATTATGTTTTCTGAATAACAATTAACTTCCGCTTTAAGCTGGGGCCCCACAATCCTTCTGCTGCCGCATAGCGTATGTTTAATTTCCGGCATTGCGTATACGCCTAGTATTCATAAACGGCATTTAATTTCTTAGAATTTTGCATTAATTTTGAGTGATTTTCCATGCTTACGCAGTCGCCTGGCATTTTCTTCTGCTCCAGCTGGCGAAAATGTTATTAATGCTGTGATTAATTGTCGTACCTCAAGGACATTCCGAGAGGACAATTTGTTTTCACTGACAACAAGCTGTCACCGAGCTGATAAAGAGTATGGAATTCCTTCTGGTCTGTGTCAATTAGATATTCTGGACCAAGGCTCGGAAATATCCTGGTAGTGGGGCAAACACACAGATTAAGCCTCCTTCCCGAACCAAAGCAGAAGCGCTTGAGTTGACAGTTTGGGATTTTCGAATTTACAGACTGCAGGCGGGAGCTACTGCTTGCCACACAAATCCGCAGCAATAACAATCTTAGGGATTGTAAAATGCAATTATGCATATTTCCAGGCACACGTGATGATCCAGTGAAGCACTTGGATACAATGTCGTGTACGTTGAGCAATGCCTAGGCATTTATTTGCCATTTTGTTTGCTTTTTCCACGCCTTGCGGCGATTGAAAGAGTCCTGGGCTTATCCTGCACTTAAGTTGCGTAAATAGTTGGTTCTTAGATGGGGTGACAATGTTATTTCACTCGAAGGCTTAAGATGGCCATAAGGTATTCATGGTGGTTAAAAAAAAATGAAATAATAATAAGAGTCTTAAGCTAAGCCCCACGGTTTCCTTTGTAATTAATTGTGAAAGAAGACTACTTTGGTATGCAATTATTTGTATTAATCTTACTTTGAAGCCTGTATAGTATACTTGTTCAATTTTAAGTTTAAATTCACGGACTTATTCAAGGCTTTTTTTTATTAACCAGAAAAAACAGTGATCAACTAGACCCATTACAAATCTCTGTGTTCTACTGCAGTTAACAGTTAAAAACTATATTTTTTGATATAAAAGTAGCTAGTTGTATTTTCTGGTCACAATAAATATACCCATTTTACGACACTGTCAACAGTCTGAGCCCATATTTTTGGGTCTCGGATACTTAACAAATTGTTTTTCTTTCGGACCTTCCCATTGCCCCGTTCTGATTGTTTTTTATTGCCGCTTTGTCATCTGGTCGCGGGATCCCAACCACCATCTTCCTTGTCGCCGGGCTGTTGTGCAACTTCCTGTTTCCGCTTGGTCCCCTTCCCAGCATCAGCATCCTCGGCGTCCCCTTTCTGAGCCCCCCTTTCAGCTTCCTCTTACGCGCTTCGCTGATGTGTAAATTAATGTCATTTCGGGCGCGAGATTTTTTTGGCTGTTGGTTGTTTTTTGTTTCTTCGGTTTCTGGTTTTTTTCGGGTTCAGGGCTTCCTGCCATTTGCTTCTGCGGCCTGATTGAATTTTTATGATGACGCGCTTTGGTTTGCCGCTTTGCATATTGTTTAGCTTTCTTTGTTCGGCGGGGAGGATGCAGAAAACGTAATTAAGGTGATTTTATGCAAACTCCTCCCTATGCCACTCATTATTATCTGTGTTTCGTACTCCTCGGCCGCTTTAATTGTTTTTAATTAATTTTTTATGATTGAGGCTGGGGGACTCAGGCACAGGCCCGAGGCATTGGCACGTGGTAATTGTGGTAGCAACGCATATTTTTTCGCTTCCTTTGAACCTCTTAGGCTGTTCCGGTGATTATTTTTTCGGTTGCTTTCGGCTCATGTTAATTGCAAAACTTTTCTGCTTCTGCCTTGCCCGAAAAACAAAAAACAACAAAAAACTATCTATCCAGGCGGAGGCTGGAGAGGCAGGGGCAGATGTAGAGACCCTTAACACTTATTCCGATTGTTGTTCCGCACTCGAAAAACAATGAAATGAAATTTGTACACTAAAGTTTTACTGCAGGCACAGAACAGAGCAGACAGAGCAGAGCAGACAGAATCGTATATGGCAGCGGCAGAAAACTCATTTAGTTAGCATAACAATAGGCCAAGTTGGAGCCATGGCCGGAGCTGGAGCTGGGATGGAGTTCCGGGAAGGGACTTAATAACCCACTAGCAAACACACTAATTTGCACTTGAGCCCAATAATGAGTGTGCCGACGAGTGGTTGAGTGGAGCGATGAGAGATCAGCCCGGGATTCGGATTGGGGATTCTGGAAGCTGGAGGCTAGAGACTGGGGATTGGGGCTCAAGTGCTCCGGGTCTGTCTAGAAGTGTGGCTCGAGTGTGTGAGGACTAATTTCTAATTTGAATGGTGATTTATGCAGTTTGAACGGGTCTTTCGAGCGGCGAACTCGGGCTTATGTTTCCCCCCAGCCACCTGTTGAGCCCCTGCAACTAATTAAATTTCCACTAAAGCCCGCTCGGGAGCAAGTCCCAAGCCTTTCCTTTCCCCAGCCACTTTCACTTCCACCTTGGCCTGAGATTTCAGCCTTTTGGTCCCGAACTGATTTTGGGCTCAGCGCTAAAAATTAAATAAGCTCGAGGCGGCGGTCCCAGTTGAAGGTTAATCTCCGCTGCGGTCGCTTTCCATTTAATGTCTGTTCGGTCGCAAATATAAAAACGAAGAACGCAGAATACAAAAAAATAAAAAAAAAATGGAAAAGGAGAATTATAACTGGAGCCTAGCCCACGATGGAGGCTCATAATAACCATAAGCCGTCAGGAATTAGTTGCATTTTCATCATTTTCATTTCGCTTCTCCTTTCAGAATCCCTAAAATGGAATGAAAGCGAAATGTGCTTTGTGGTGGCTTCAAAATGAAAAGGATACGGCCCAGGTCCTCGTGCTTCCTTTTTCTTGCCACTACCTTCTGGTGATTGTTGCTGCTCCTGCTACTGCTGCTGGCAGCAAGGATTTTCATGGCTAAATGAGATGGTTTTTGTGGTCGGATGAGCCGGGAAATATGCTGATAGGAGGAGCGGAGGACTGGCATGAATCTGACAGCTGTTGGCCTGGAAAAGTGGAATGTCAAAGGGCCGAGTTGAGTCCGAGCGAAGTAATGAAAAGTGAAATCTTTTGAAATATGCCCATAGTTGGGGAATGTAGTTCAGGGTTTCGCTTTAATGCACCCGATAAATACTTCATGGACTTTTAAAATGAGACACGCAGAGATACCTGGTTTCTTGTTAAAATGTACAATATTTTACTGGTCAAATCACTGCTTCACTAAATTTTAGTTTAGATCTTAAGCTTTTAAAGCATTTTCCGAACTTATCTCTGGGCAAAGTTACTCACCTTCATTACCATCGGAAATTTCCCGCCCACCAGAGGCAACTATTTATCCAGAAAATTTTCAAAAAGCGCCAGAGAGTATGCTGCATTTTCTGGGGCAACTAAACAAGCTTAACAACTATTTTAATGATAAGTTTCCTATGCAATACCCAAACAAAGTGCAATTAAAAGTTTTCGGCGCAAGTCCAAGAATTTTCCCAACTGCATCTCGCCCCCCGGCTCTCCTATCTATTCTGGTTAATTAACGCAAATTTAAATATTTATAAAAAAAAAAAAAATCGTCCTGGAAGCAAGGCGGAGCTATTTGGCCAATTGCTGGTGCGTACAACCGCCGAGTGCAACCGCCGGAACCAGCGGACCACAGGACCAGCAGGACCTTCCTACAAATGACAGGACGTGTGGCTGCCACGCTCCCTAGGTCATTCTCCATCCTTTTCCCACCACTTTTGGCTCCCTCCGTGCCACTGCCTTTGTGTACTTTGCACTGCAATTTAGCAAATCGATTACTTTTGCCGACCGCTCCTGCCGCCATTCGATTTTTATGGCTTTCAAAAAGCCAGCAGACCCCAACAAATGACCTCCGCCAGATCTAGGGATGTCAGAGACAGAGTTAAAACTATCGAATTCACGATATTTTCAATAAATATGTTGCTAGAAATTTATATTTTTAGTAATTTAATATAATGGATGCCACAAAAAATAAAACAAAAATATAAATTTAAATACTACATTTTTTTAAATATAAATAATTGTATCCCCTACGGAATATTTGAATATTGTTGCCTTTTTATTGGCAAAATATATCGAAAATTCGATCCTGGAGCTCCGATTCGTCACTGGCCACGATATGCAATGCAATAAAAAGCGCATGCGACTTTCTACAGAGCCCAAGTCCCTGCCATAAAAAATCGCTAAACGGCAATAATAAAGCCGGCTGCGGCAATAAAAACGCAGATAAAGTAAACGTTCAAGTTATCACAGCGACTTTAAAGTTCTCTTCTTTTATATTAAGTTCTATCTTACTTGAAAACTTTGTCAAAATATTGTGCTAACCATCTAAAATTTAGAAAACATTTTTAGTATTTATTATAACATCTAGGGAAATCCTTATCACTATATATATATTCTTTTAAAATATTTCCAAGCTTAGTTCCTAGCTGAGGTACTCTTAAAGTTACTTTCAAAGTTCTCTCAATTGATATTTTGGCGGGTTTATATACATTTTTTTATCCCACAAAACTCACCTGTTGGGTGTCAAGTATCAAAATGAAATTGTACATTGCAGGCAAGGGTAAATTGTGAATTCAGGTTTCCTTAGTCTTGCTTTATAGATTTAAACAAACACTAACATGTGTAAAATTAAGTGAAATTCCTAACCAGTCGAAGTAACTTATGCTTTTTACATTGGAAACATATTTGTCAACTTCAATGGCACCGAAGCTTCCCCTTTAAACCGAGATCAAAAGGCACTAATGTGGCAGGGAATGAATAAATGGAAATGGGTGAGGCCCATTAGCGGCAACCATTTTAAGCTTATTCCGCATGTGAAACAGGTAGGAAGCGCTCACACACGATGGGATTTTCGATTTTGGATAGCAAACGACACGCGCAATTATTGCTCGACCATTTTATTTGATTGTGAGAGCGGCGGACGGGGCAGGTACGTGGCTCGCATTCAGTTCGTTTGATCTAAGCCACCTCGGCAATCAAGCAAATTGAATTCAGATCGATTTTTCCGATGTGTAAAGTAAGTTTAGTAAAATTGAAATCGCCAAAAGCGGCTACGTGAAGTTCTCCCAAAAAAGGGAATTCGTTTTTAACTTCAATTAGGTCTGATTAGTGGTAGAGAGAATCTTAAGTTGGACTAGTTTATGTTATTTTAAAACTAGAAATCTTTACGATACAAGGTTTGCCTCTTGCTTGTGCCACATTGACTAACCTCATTCCTTGGGCTTGATATTTGGCCTAATATTTGCAATCTTCTTGTGCCACTTTCGAGCCACATGTCTGGGCTGTCATTGTCATTGCTTGGCCCAAATGCACGGAGCGCATTAATCTGCTCCTCCTGCCGGCAGCAAATTAGTTAAGAGCGAAATGCAAATGTGAAAGAGGGAGAAAGGGAGCGCTGACAGCTGACTTGCCTAATTAGAAGCCAAGTGAAATAAAAATATTACACATACGCCACATATGCAATTTTTCACTTTTTAATTTGCACTCCCCGTCCATGTTGTTGTGGGTGTGCTCGGGGAGTGTGTGTGTGTGTGGCTTGAAAGGCTCGCCTCTTGGCTGCATTTCAATTGACATGCCAAACGGCGGCAGCGGGAAAAATACTGTTTCAGATGTTCTTGTTGCCGTTGTAATGCGCATTCGAAATGAGCACACGCATAAGAATTGGGGCCACACGTTAATATTCACCAGAGGCGTAGGTGTTTTGCCTTCAAAGCCCCTTTTACAAATTTGTGTTCAAAGCTAAAAAATAACGTTAGCTTAAAGCATTGTTTCTGTTTCAAAACGATAGCCCATCACATGCCTCTCTCTCAGCAGTGGGTTTCCATTCAATAGCATCCTTTAGGCTCCCCCATGACCAGAGCTTGTCAGCCCCTGGCATGCACCCACACAGGCACTGAGGGCGAAGGAGCGCGAATGTTAATTTAGATGCCTCATCCAAAAGCAGCAGCCAAATGCAGATTCAAATGTGCATGCAGCGGCCCCGAGACCCGAGAGCCGAGTGCCGGGCGCAGGCGACCATGCCAAACCGCGCCCATTGGGAGAATCGCGGGCCCAAAACTAAAACTGCAAGCCAAGCCAACCACAAAAACCTGCCATGCAGGATGCAGGTCCTGACAAAAGGCTTGACGCCGCTGCCGCCGCCACCGCCGCCCCAGCATCGCATCGTCATCGTCAGCATCCGCATCATCCTCATCGGCGGCAGGATTGCGGCCTGCGCTGCTGTAACTCTTTTCAAATAATAATTAACAATTTATTCCCCAAACAGAACGCACACAGTCGAGTGTGCGAATGGGGCTGTCAACGTTAGTCATATCATTAGAGGCAACGTGTTGCTGACTTTTTGAGGCCTGCCAGGCTTGAGGGAAATCATGCCAATGATGCACTGTCAGAAACTAACGTGAGTGGTTTACTCCACGAACTGCCAGAAAATTAAACTTTAAATTTGTATGTGGTATTGCAGGGTCAAAGCAAGTACGGAAAATTAAAAATAATATTATCTAAATGTTATTTTTTTAAGTGTAAAAAACGTATTTGCCACCGCCAACTTGTCCTGAAAACCTAGCCACTGTTTGTTTATCAAAAAGGGTATTAATTTTGGGTTTTAGGCTGTGTTAAATTTCAGCAACAGTTTTTGTTTTTTTACGTTTATTATTTTGATTTATTAAATAATTATTAAGCTAGCAAAACCATTCATATGTATAAACAATTAATGGTTAACAAACAACCACAACAACTTGGGTCATCTTTACCATCCGGCTCGAAGAACCAAAATGTAAACTTAAACTGTGATCATGAGATTGTATTATAAATGTTGATATATATTTATGCATCGAACTTAGATATTTGTTTAAACAATATTAACAATCTGACAACCTTCAAGCAATGCCTAAAGACTATTTTTAGAAAGTTGAACCTCAGCAAAAAGTGGCTTTGATTTTGAAAATGAGTTTAAATAAAATTACAAGCAAAACACGATATGTTATTATTTAAATTTATATTTACACTTAATTTTAAGATATAGTATATAATATGACAGAGGTCCCTCTGAGTGCAGAGTATCGCGCAATCGCGACTTGAATTGTGAGTTTTTCTGAGGTTTTTTTTTTTGTGATGCTATCGCTGCTGACATTTTGTTCGTAGGTGCTCAGAAATATGCAACTACATTTGTGTTTTTGCGGTCTGTCTTTGTATTTGAGCACTGCATACACCGGCACACACATTGAGGGGCCGCCATTGAGCGGAGTCAAATGCATGTGCCGAGCATTCCACGTCATGTCAAGCGGAAGTGAGTGTCTTTCATTTTTGTTTGCCCCTCAGCAGGCGGCCTGCGTTTTTATTCAGCTGCCATCCTGGCTGGGACGCTTACTGTTAATTAAAAATGGGCGCCAAGGAGCAGGCAGCGGCGCTGGCAGTAACAGAAGCGCAAGTTGAACGCGTCGTATGAGTATTTTAATTAGTTTGCATAATTATGCTCGCTCCCTGGTCCGTGTTTCCCACATACACGTATACGTATACGTAAAAATATACACCCACAGAAACAGCCTTGGCGGCCACAACACAAAGTTACGAATTCCTTTTCTTTCTTTCTTTCATGGCGGCCCCATCCCCAACCCAGAATTAAAAAAGAACCCTTTCATCTGCCGCGTTTTATGAAGGTTTAACAACTTTTTGATACAAATTTGCATGCGTATAAGTGTGTGCGTGTCGATTTTTGAGTCCAAGGGCACTTCATTGTATGATTCAGCTTTGCGATGCACTTGAAGAAAATACAAACTTAATTCATAAATACTATAGTAAGGCTTCAATAAAGCTGAATTTTCCACCTGCTAGAACTGCAATAAAAATATTTTATCAAAATAAATTAAAAACAGTATTCAGTTGAAAACGTTTTTAAAAATACTATTTACTTATTCGAACATTGTGTATTTAAAAAAAATAAAAAGTAAAGCATATTTTACCTCACTGTAGCTGCATTTTATTGGTAAGTTTATTGATGTTTGTCATATAATTCTCTCCTGCAGTTTACTTTGCAGCCATGAACAGTTTTTATGTGAAAATGCTATCGCCTGGGTTACTTTTTTACTTACCTTCAGTGCACCTGTCTGATGCTCTTCATAAAATAAAAGAATCTGACTTGCAATTTGTAGATGCCTTTACTTTTTGGAGCTGAATATTTACACGCATCAAAGAGTGGGGCTTGCACTTAACATTGATAAATATTGCAGAAATCAAGGGGCTCTTTTGAAATGAAATATTTACAAAAACCAAAATTAAGATATATAGATTTCATACTATCAACAGTAATTGCAACAATTTGATTTCATATTTTATCGGGCTCTCATCTTTGCATCCACTGTATTAAGACTTCATAAAGCTCACAATTTAATTTGCCATAAATTTTCAGGACCCATGCTCTCTGATTTCCGCGCCTAGATAAAAAAATTAAGCGCACAACTCTTTGGGAATAAATACAGTATTTATCAAACATTTGCTGGAACGTCCTAGTGGCATATTTAACATTTTCAATGGCCCGCAGACTTAGGGTATGGGAAACTACAGGGCCTATAGGTTTATTCATAAAACCATATGCCCTATGTTCGCACATGAGTTGTCAAAGTAGCGGCAACAAAAACAATTAAAATATTAAACAATTGACAGCAAACACACAAAATTATTATAAACGCCAATGGTGCAAAAAAAATACATTATAAAATGGCAAACAAACATTTGATGCAAAAACTAAATAGATAAAAAATGCGCTTTAACATTTTTAGCAATTAACATTCGCAAACAGATTACGCGATAAAATGAGCATAAATAATGCAAACGAAGGATCGGGACGGCAGGACGAGCAATAATCTGGGTGGGAATTTTTGTGTGTGTGCCATATAATTAATAGAGCGTAGCGAATGACAATAAAATGCCTTTGACAAATTATTCAAATGCGGCTAAAATATTCGGAAAAAACGCTTCGTAAATCCGAATTGGCAAAGGAAAAATTATGAAATGAGTGGAAAAACAATATTTGCTCATAGAGATGAGTGTGACTGTATCATTCATGTCCCTGCCAATCGATAATTGGCTGTATGTAACTGAATTTATTGACAATATTAAACAAGTTGGAAGGAAAATGCTATGGCTTTGCCCCTTGTAATTTGTTACTATTTATTTAAAGAAAGTCTTCTTTGGGGTTTTTTTTTACTTATTTAAACTGAACTCTATTTTCACACTGAATCCAAAACGAATACAGAGCAATTTCTACAAAACTTTTTATTTCCAATTCCCATTTTCATCTGATTATAATTTGTTCAATTTTCTCGATCCTTCAAAACAATACTCAAGTTGATTGAAAACTGACAAATTGATGGTGGAACGAACAACATATGAAAATTCACAGTCAAAAACGAACAGCTCACAAGATAAATGAAAATATATAGGAGAAAAAAATGGGTAAAGTTTATCAGTAGCAATTGTTTCCCTATTTTTTCGTAGATGCCAATATTAAATTGTATTGTCATCGCACCGGGATGAAGATGGAGAACTACTCAGCCTCTTTGATCTCGCTGTCGATGATGATGATGCGACACAATTTCTCAACAACAATTTCAACACCATCAATATATTGTTGTTTGTCCCCATTGTTCGATATTGTTTTGGTGGCTCAACGCTTGAGTTGGGCCATTTGTCAGTTTTGTAAGAAACCAATAGAAAATTGATACATATTGGGCAGTTTTCGGGAAAAAGAAATGTTGATTGACAATATGGGAACACAAATTTATGACATTTTGCCATACTTTACATACATTCTTGGTAATATAAAATCATGTTTAGAGGAAGCTATACCCAAAAACTTCAACTTAGTTGGCCTAAAATGTTCTCCTATTGTTGGGTCATAGTGCCTAATGAACAGTGCTTAACTCCAAAGTAGCAGGTGCTCGAGTTCATATATGATTCCACCACCTTGAGGCAACTTGGTGCTCACATAAAAGGCTGAAACTTGCCTGCAGTTTGTTGCGATGATGACGAAGTGGTCGGCATGCATTCGAGCTGAGGGAATCAGGCGCGATGCCGATGATGAACATGAGAGGAGCTGGCTGCTCGGAAATACATAAAGGAGCAAAGTTGCTGCCGCCGCTTCGAGTTTCACTTTCGTGCCCAAGTGATTTGCGTGGCAGAGTGCGCTACCTTGCGGTGCCCATAACAGTTAAGTAATGTCTTAAAACTTTAACCATGAACAAGGTGGTGGAGGAGAGCTGGCCCCCAACTCACACACAACAAATGTGCAAATTATGCAGCCTCCAGGAAAGTGCTTCAATGGGTGGGCGTGGCCTAAGCTACTTTCACCGCAAACTTTATTAGTTGGCCTCACCTTCTGGCTTTCCATTACACGTTTTATGCATTCCGAAAAAAAGTTTACACCGGCTGGCTGGGCAAAACTTAATCAATTTCCAAGCTGGCCATAGCACACTTTAAATATTTAATACTTGTCACATAGTCGAGGAACCTTTTCGAAGGCAACCAACACACACTTTTTGGGGCTCAAAAACTTGTAATTAGCCAATTTTATGCATTTCTTTTTATTTTTACTTTGCTGTAGAAAAAATATTTCAGTTTAGGCCAACTTTTTCGCCGCTTTAGTTGGCCGAAACTTTTGAGAAAAGGCTGGCAAACTTGATAGTCTTCTCTGGGCGCACTAAAGCTAAAGTGAAAGGATAATTCTTTACTTTGGGAATTAAATTAATTAAGAAACCTTATTGATTTGCTTGATAGAATAAACAGTAAGTAAATATTTATGATTGTTAAATCATAAATAAATATTAGAGATAATCAAGCAATTATTTTTAACCTTATTTTAAGTTCTGTGAACTATAAAAAAAAGGAGAAAAGTCGAGGGAATTTCAAGCGTTGTCCACTTTTTTCTGGGCGGGCGTGCAAAGACCGAGGGAAGAAAGTCGCCAAATGAAAAAACGGAAGCAACTTTTGCTATAAAGCGTGTCCTGTGGCAAATTCCTTTGCTATACACACACACACACAGACAGAGAAACGCGCACACCCGGACATAATTGCAGTATTCTCTTTTCTTCGGCTGCCGATTTTTTTGGTCCTTTTGCGCGTTCCGCTTTCAACGAATTAAATGGCATGAAATTAAAAGTTACAACGAGAAATTTTTGTGCTGCATTCGCAGGAAAACGTGCGAAATTATAAGTACAAAAGCGTGGGAATAAAACGAAGGAAGCGCAAAAACATGCGAACCAAAAGGAGCCAAAGGTAAAAGGAGCAAGGAAGGAGCAAGCAGAAGAATGATAAAATATGAAAGTAAGTCTGAACGTCGGAAAATGGGAAATGGGAAACGGGAAACGGTTGAAAGACAACAGGCAAATCTACTTAAATATCCGAGCGAATAGTAAGCCTTTCTTTGCTGTTTCATTCTTTGTGAATTATTCCTTTTTGCCCCCACCCCCCCTTCCCAGCCGGGGAACTCCCTTTGTGTCGCGGCTAAGTCCGTTTTACGTTTTGTTTCGTCCTTGCTCGGAATGGAACATTATGCAAGTTATTCTCGCAACCTTGTGAAACAGTATGAAATCAGCGAAATATATTTATGACTTATTCTGTCCCGAGGACAAAGGAACCGCCCACAAGAAAACAGGGGAACCACCAAAAAGGACAAATGAGAGTTTATGTAGTGGAGCTTTGTACACAAAAAGTGAAAAGGATTGCTCGGGGGGTGATTTGAGATGCTTAGCCTCAAGAGTTGTACACAAATTAGCAAGATTTCTAAAAGCGGATTTCAGCTTGCAGGTTTTTTGAGTTTTAAAAGTTACAAAATTGTAAATAAAATGTAAAAATGAGTGTAAAAGGTTATTCGAATCTTAAAATAAGTTATACTTACCCCTTTACATTTAATCCATAAATTACACATCCAAAGATAAATTCTAAAAACCTTCAATTAATGTTTATTGTTTCTTCAATATTTTATTAATTCAAATACCAAATATTAACAAATTTAAATTGTTGAAAGCATTGTAAAACTTTACTCCTAAGTATGTTCGGAAGCTGAAAAACAACTCGACCTTTTTATACGTTTACTCGATGTTTCCTTTTTTATAGAATTTAAATACAATTTCTTTAATATTTATTGTAAATCCCAAAGATTTTTATTTCCATTTTCCAATAAAGCGCAGCTCAAAGTGATGTAAATATTAGCTTTACTACAATGTTTGCACTTAGTTGGAAATTTGCTACCATTTTTTATAGGCTCGTGCATCGCCCTGTCCATGTTTGGCTATCGCAGATGCAATGATTTCTTTTTTTTCGGACTATTTATTATTTTATATCTGGGTTGTGACATAGATTTAGTGGAGCTATCTTTTGTTTAGCCGGCTGTACAAATATTTGTCAAACGACGCTTGGACAGCGGACATATCGGGGAAAAGCAATTGCCATCAATAGCGTATGGAAAGCGAACGAATCGAAATGTCAGAGTTGAAGTTGAAACTTTAGCAGTTTAATTGGGTTGCCGGCAGCCGAGCAGAAGGCGAATCCTTGGCCCGGCCTAATTGAATTTTCGCTAATCCAATAGATTAAGAAGCAGCAGCAAGAGTTCCTCCTCGGATGACTGTAATGCAATGCAAAAACAATAACAAAATTATGCTGGCCGTCAGAAGGAGCTGCTGACAAGGCTAAGACGGACCTGCGAGACTCGCAGAATGACCTGAAAAGCACAAGTAAAGTATAGCCACGAAGGGACACCCGCTGACCCCAAGTCCCCAAGGATGAAGGCAAGTCCTAGCAGTTGCATAGTTTTCTTTTAAGGCAGTCGCTGCCTTTGTTTGCTTGATTTTTGCAGGGCAGGAATTTAATTAGCTGCAAAAGACCCCGCTAAGTAAGCAATACTGAATTTAAATCATGCATAAATTATCAAATTTTCCACACACTCTCATTTGCTAAGCGCCACTTCAGGCGCCATAACTAATTATATGTTGACATGACATTTATTTGGCTTGCATAAATTAGGCAATTAGTTGATGAGCGTTAATTAAGTTTTTGGAATACCGCTAAGCAAGGTGTTAAGCCGGCGGGAGGGACTTTGAAAAGGGAACACAAGAGGCGGGATGGGAAATAATTCTCGGAAATAAATAAACTTAATTAGAACCGATGAAGGGTTTTTACCTGGAATTTGGGTTCTAATGAAAATCATATGAATATAGAAAGCAAACAATTCAATTACCTTTCCAGTTATAAGATGCAATATGTCCTTACAACTGCACTTAAATTCTTGGTCAGAATTCAATTTCCCCTCCTTGACAATCATTCGCTTTATCGACTCTTGACCATTTGGCAGTGGCCTAAAAAAAACCCCTCCTTTTGGCACAAACGCCTTAGCTCCCAGTCAGCTGTCAGCAGCTGGACGAATCCTTGAAGCGTGTGAAAAGGAAGAAGGACAATCAGGGGACTGCTAGATATTTATAGTCGGGGGGGTGTGGCAGCAGGGGCATTTCAAATCTTCACCGTACATTTTATCGCTTGCACTCCACGAAAAAGGTGAATGACGATGGACGCACCGAAATTTCGACACATTGTGGCTTCTATCGTTGAGAGGGCGTTGTACATGGCGTATACGCAATAAAGGAGCAACAGCCAGTGGGAATGGAGTACGGATATTCCCCGCTCTCCCCGACGCTTGTCATCATTAGATTAGAGTGCAGCAAGCCCGGAGAAGGAGAGGAAGTTGGGTAGCACAAAGAGAAAGGGAAGTAAGGTGGGAGTAAAGCGTGAGTAGTGATGGAAGTAAATATCCTGACAATAATTTATATCAATTTTCTAATCACTCTAACGAATAAATTTAGTTGTAAGAGAAAATTTGTTCTTGATTTTTATCTATGGTTGAAATTTCAATTATTATTTATTTATTATTAGGCATTTCGAAATAAAAAACAAAGGAAAAACATAATGCATCTGTACTATTTTAAATATCATGTACAAATAACCTGTAGACATCATTATATTTAGAGTATTTGATAGTCTCTACCAGATCCTTACTCATCGCTAGGAGAGAGTGTGGAAAATGCATGCACACATAGTGGCAGAGACGGGGACAGAGACAAAAATTAAACTATGGGGCGTTGCCTTGTTAGGATGTGCGTTAAATTGTAAAACACAAGAGTGGTCGGGGAACGGGTATGGTGACGGTGACTGTGACTGTGGCGGGGTAAAAAGGATGGGGATCTGCTGTAAAGGACTGCGCCCAGCTGGCCAGTGTTATCCTGCCTGTCATTCTGTGGCCAGTTCTCGTTTATTTTGCGTATTAGACGCTGCTATTTTGTGCTTATTGCCGCCACCCTCGGCAGGACCTCCACTCCTCCTCCGCTCCTCCCCCCTCTGCGCCTGTCTGGCTGCCGCGCCGTGGCCAGTGTCCTGTTATTTTTCGCTTGTTTGGTTTCCTTGGTGTCCCATTGTCAGCTCATTTGTAATTTTTGGCACAACGATTTCAAATTAAGCAACCGGAAATGAGCTGACATTTTGTATTCTGTTTGGTTTGCTCTCGCAGCGTCGTTCCACGCTCCTGCATAACCGGTAAGCTTAACGGCACTTTTGCGGTTATCCATCAGGATCGCATCCATAGGGGCAATCATCATCATCGTCGTCGTCGTTGTCTTTTCCGGACACCCCAGTTCTGCACTCAAACTTGTCTTGTCTATTATGACAATATTAATATTTACATTTTACAGTTATTGTCTAGCCAGAGCATCCTGTCCCACGCACACACACTCGCCTGCACATATATTTATTTATCCGTATCCTCTGGTAGCGCTGGTACTACACATGTATCCTTTCCCTGGTTTGTTTTGTTTGCTGCCACTGCTGCTTGTCATGTTTGGTATTTTCTTGTTTATTGCTTTATGTTTCAACCGCTGCTGCTTCTATTTCTCCGCCTTGGCACAGTCCCCCGCTCCCCGTCCCCATTTCCTCCCATGTCGAATCCTGTCAATATGGCTTCCATTTTGTATGTCGTGCATTATTTCCGGTTTGCGTTGACCACTATAGACGCTGTCTTCTAAGTTTCACGCTTTAGTATCGTCTTCACAAAGTAAAATTTTAAGCATTTTAATGTATTTTGAAGCCGTCAGTGGGGCATAGCTTCTTATCTTGCTAAAATTATTAATTGAAAGCGACTTTTAGGAACTGATTTAATTAATAATTAAAAATTATTCAATCAGGATTACCTTTAAGCCTGTGAAAGTAGGTAGTATGATATTTATGTAGCTATCATTATTAAAAATATTATTTAAAGATGTTTGGTTTTGCCAATTTTACACTGATTAGACTGACTAGATTTATACTGATTTGAGTAATAATAAAACAAGAAAGAAAGCTAACTTTGGCCAGCCAAAGTTTGTATACCCTTGCAGGTAACAATTAAAATATATCATAACTAAGCCAAAAATGCATTAATTTCGATTCGGAAAGCAGTTTTGTGTTAGTTTTTATTCATTTAAAAAAACTGCAAACCAAATTTAAAATTTTAAGAAATCAAAATTTTTTGCCATTTTTGCTACTTTCAATGATGTAACCCCTTATCAAATTTCGCAAAAATGGCCAAATAATCGATTTCCTCCGGACAGGTCTAGAAAGATTCCCCTGTTGATGCTGATCAAGAATATATATGGGTTATGGGGTCGGAAATGATTCCTTGACTTAGAAAAATATTATTTTGTATTATAAAACCGGATTTTTATACCCTTGCAGGGTATTATAATTTCAGTCAGAAGTTTGCAACGCAGTGAAGGAGACCTTTCCGACCCTATAAACCATATATATTCTTGATCAGCATCAACAGGGGAATCTTTCTAGATATGTCAGGAAGAAATCGATTTTTTGGCCATTTTTGCAAAATTTTATAAGGGGTTACATCATTAAAATTTTTGATTTTGATAAAAAATTGAATTTTCAAAATTTTTAAATGAAGTATGCAGATTTATTAACTGTAGAAAATCTTGCACAGAACAGTTTTCCGATTTAAAATTAATGCTCTTTTGGCCGAGCTATGATATTTTTAATTTTACAAAAAAATAAAGAAGTTTTTTAATATAAACAAGAAAGGAAGCTAACTTCGGCACGCCGAAGTTTGTATACCCTTGCAGATTGGTTTTCATATTTATATCATAAATCTAATGCCGAAAACAGACACTAAACAGAGTTTCATAACATTTTACCTATACTTATTATGTTTACAGTTTGAAAGTTACAGTTACATTCCCAGCTTTACATTTTCTCTACATCTACGGATCGCTTCCATGGCAGCTATATGATATAGTTGTCCGATTTTCATTATATTTATACCAAAATTCTGATAAAATACCAGAAGCTCATGTCTCAAATTAGATTTAAAATTTTTTTCTAATATTTTACCTTTTTTTTTTAGATTTTTAAAATTTTTTTAGAATTTAAAAAATTTTTTTAAATATTTTAACTGCCAAATTTGAATTTGAATTTAACTGTCAAATTTGAATTTAACGACGATCAGTTTCAGTGTGCCCAGGTGCAGTTGTAAAATGACACCTAAATTTGGATTCAAAAGGTTTGAGTCTCCGCTTACTTCCGCCGGCTCCGAAATGGTTTGAAACTTGGACAAAATTTACAATATGGTCACACTGGCACGTTTTTCGTGGCCCCAAGTTTTTATAACAGTTTATAACAGTTTTCAGTTGCTTGCTGCTGGTTTCTGCTCGCCTGGTACCCCAATTTGGGAAACGGGCAATTTGCATGGAAATGTTCGGAAATTTGGATTGGCTGCTGTAGGGATGTTGTTGTAAAAAGGTTGTTGTTGCCATCAAGCTGTTGTTGTCGGCAACAAATAGGTATAAATGCATAAAATGAAATATAACAGTTTATACCAATTATTATTTTTGCCCAAATGTTTTTATTACAGTTTATACCAGTTTTCAGTTGCTTGCTGCTGGTTTCTGTTCGCCAGTTACCCCAGTTTGGAAAGCGGCCAAATCGAATGAAAAAATTTGCTCACTTGCATCAGTGATGCTCATCTCCATCAGTGATGCTCACTTCCATCAGTGATGCTCACTTCCATCTGTGATGCTCACTTCCATCAGTGATGCTCACTTCCATCAGTGATGCTCACTTCCATCAGTGATGCTCACTTCCATCAGTGATGCTCACTTCCATCAGTGATGCTCACTTCCATCAGTGATGCTCACTTCCATCAGTGATGCTCACTTCCATCTGTGATGCTCACTTCCATCAGTGATGCTCACTTCCATCAGTGATGCTCACTTCCATCAGTGATGCTCACTTCCATCAGTGATGCTCACTTCCATCAGTGACGCTCACTTCCATCAGTGATGCTCATATGCATCAGTGATGCTCATCTAGCTATATTGCAATATTGGGAGGCTATAAAATCGGGCTTAATGGCAGTGATGCTCATCTAGCTATATTGCAATATTGGGAGGCTATAAAATCAGACTTTGCATCAGTGATGCTCATCTATCTATTTTGTCCCAATAAAGAAATATAGCTAGATGAGCATCACTGCCATTAAGCCCGATTTTATAGCCTCCCAATATTGCAATATAGCTAGATGAGCATCACTGATGCAGATGAGCATCACTGATGGAAGAACATTTGGGCAAAAATAATAATTGGTATAAACTGTTATATTTCATTTTGTGCATTTATACCTATTTGTTGCCGACAACAACAGCTTGATGGCAACAACAACCTTTTTACAACAACATCCCTACAGCAGCCAATCCAAATTTCCGAACATTTCCATGCAAATTGCCCGTTTCCCAAATTGGGGTACCAGGCGAGCAGAAACCAGCAGCAAGCAACTGAAAACTGTTATAAACTGTTATAAAAACTTTGGGCCACGAAAAACGTGCCAGTGTGACCATATTGTAAATTTTGTCCAAGTTTCAAACCATTTCGGAGCCGGCGGAAGTAAGCGGAGACTCAAACCTTTTGAATCCAAATTTAGGTGTCATTTTACAACTGCACCTGGGCACACTGAAACTGATCGTCGTTAAATTCAAATTTGACAGTTAAATTCAAATTCAAATTTGGCAGTTAAAATATTTAAAAAAATTTTTTAAATTCTAAAAAAATTTTAAAAATCTAAAAAAAAAAGGTAAAATATTAGAAAAAAATTTTAAATCTAATTTGAGACATGAGCTTCTGGTATTTTATCAGAATTTTGGTATAAATATAATGAAAATCGGACAACTATTTCATATAGCTGCCATGGAAGCGATCCGTAGATGTAGAGAAAATGTAAAGCTGGGAATGTAACTGTAACTTTCAAACTGTAAACATAATAAGTATAGGTAAAATGTTATGAAACTCTGTTTAGTGTCTGTTTTCGGCATTAGATTTATGATATAAATATGAAAACCAATCTGCAAGGGTATACAAACTTCGGCGTGCCGAAGTTAGCTTCCTTTCTTGTTTATATTAAAAAACTTCTTTATTTTTTTGTAAAATTAAAAATATCATAGCTCGGCCAAAAGAGCATTAATTTTAAATCGGAAAACTGTTCTGTGCAAGATTTTCTACAGTTAATAAATCTGCATACTTCATTTTAAAATTTTGAAAATTGAATTTTTTATCAAAATCAAAAATTTTAATGATGTAACCCCTTATAAAATTTTGCAAAAATGGCCAAAAAATCGATTTCTTCCTGACATATCTAGAAAGATTCCCCTGTTGATGCTGATTAAGAATATATATACTTTATAGGGTCGGAAATGTCTCCTTCACTGCGTTGCAAACTTCTGACTGAAATTATAATACCCTGCAAGGGTATAAAGATATAGCCAAGTTGTCAAAAATAACACGTTTTTTATCATTTCTGGTTGTATGGTAGGTCTGTTAGTTGTTTAGAGTTCAGTGGCTAAAACGTGGTCATGCTCAATAATTCTAAATTTCTGTAAAGCCTAAAAGTTTTCTGTTGAATGAAAACAGTCCTATTTTCGAAATTGAAAGCTCGCTGAGCGGAGTTCAAGTAATTTCCCTTTCGACTCTCAATTGCCTTTCCTGGCTCTCTCAAAATTACCCTGGAAAAACAAGGACTTCGATGGGGACTTCGGCTCGCGTTTCGTTGAGTTGCGAATACCAGAGCCGTCGATGTCCTTTGCTCTCGCCGGCAGGACCCGAATGCTGCCGAATTCCTTCGGTCGCAGGATAAACTAACAGCAGCGACGTCGGCTCAGCTGCTGTTGTTGGGATTCCGGCGAGGACCGACAGCTTCCTGCCGCTGAGGCGTCAGTTACGTTGATAATGTCATAACGTTTGGTTCGCTCTGCTGTTGCCTCCGCTCACGAACGCAGCCCCCAACGAACACGAACGAGCCACTCAGTTTAAATAGTATCCTGAGCAGGCACAACAAAAACAAACCCCGGCCGACGGGCAGAGAATAAATTAGCTTGCTAAAAAAATTAAATGCGAAATCGAAACAAAATAGAAGCCTCATAAGTGGACAAACAACAACGGCCGGCAGCCAAAGTGTCAGAATATGTGAAAATTAATATTTCACCAGAGATTTGAGTGCTGCCAAAACAAAAAACAAACACACACTGCAAACAGAAACAGGACAAACTTTTCGTTTCGTAAAACTTTTATTTCGTACACACGTTTTTTGGCCATACGCGATTTGCCTGCGCAAAATTATGAAAAATATGTGAGAAATGTGCGAAATCCGCAGAAAACACGAGGACCCCCAAGAGGAGTAGAGCAGGAGCGAAAAGCGTTACTGTTAGCCACCAGCATAGGTCAAGCTCCATCCTCCAGTGCGAGATAGATCCTGGTCGGTCCCGAAATCTGAAATCCCCCGACGCTGCTCCTGCCAGTGTCAGTGTTTGTGTGCGGCAAAGCCAAAGGGAGAGCTGAGGAAGCACAGGGAGCGAGAGCTGTGTAACGTGCTAAAATAAGTTAATTTATTGCCGGGACAACAACAATCACAGCACCGAGGACGACAACTGCCGGCAGTCATAGCATTTATCGTGCTTGCCATTGCTCCGAAGGTGAGTCGAGAAATCGGGATCTGGGAGTCCTTTCACGATTACATTTGTTAGTCCTTCATTGCCAGAGTAAGGATGATATTTGGAATTTTACAGCTAGATTTCATTTTTGCCTCAAAACAAATTAAAATAGTAATGGTGTACAACATTTTGGAGGGAGTGAAAACTGTTGAAATATTTATTTTAAATGTTATCAGTAAGGTTTTTGAGATTGTAAGCTTGGGAAACAATTTAAATTCTTCAAAATTCAAATTGATTTTCTGTGCATTTTGCTTAGTTTTATGAAAATTACCCGAAAGAGATACTTTTAGATTAGAAAAATAATTCAAAATTGATCATTGTTTAAATCTTTAAATTTGTTGGAGTTTAGGAACCTACAAATTGTATTACATTTTTTGTTAGATTGTATTCTATAAAGAATGTTAAGATTTGGTATTTAATTTATATTGTGAACTAAACTAAAGCTATAGGTTTATCCTTCATAAAATTACTTACTTTTCACTAGATTATTTGTATTTCTTAATATAATTTCAATAATGATTAAATAATAATAATAATAATAATAATAACCGCTTTTGATATGGCTGAGAATTTAAATAATGGAAAGTTTTAGAAAGTGCTAGGGTTCCATTTACTATTTCTCCCTTCACTCCGCTGTATAGAATGGATGTTTAATTGAAAAAAAGCAATTTATTTGCCGACATACCTCAATTTGTTCAAAACTACAGCAATTTCTAGCCAAAATATTTCGTTGTTGTTCCTTACGCGAACCGTTGTCAAAAAGTTCGTTCAATTGACCTGTCTTCGCCGTTCAAGCGTGCCCAAAATAAACATAAAACACAACCGAATAGCTGAACAAAAACTGTCAGATCCATGACCTACATAAGTACGTCGTGTAACCAAATAGATTGGAAGGTTTTCACACGCATATGGGCATTTCCACAGAATGGTCAACCGCGGCCAAAACACTAAAACTTCTCTAAAATGTTTTTTTTCCAACATATTAACATTAGGAAAAGGCCAAATGATTAAATTTGAAGGGCTTTATCATATTCTAAAACAAATTTCGAAATATTTGAATGCATATTCGCGCAAACACGATTTTTCATTATTTTGATGAAAAACATCATAAAAATGGGCCTGTTTTCTTTTGATAATTACATCCAAACCGAGGCACTAACTGTCGACTGTTGTTTACTAACATCACTAGAAGCATAGTAGAATTATACTACCTTGTATAATTCTACTATGACTAGAAGAATGCAAAAAGTCGAAATAAAATGCATATATGCTCTTCCAATTTACTTATAATAGTAAAAATTACATGCAAAGTATGATGATAAAAAATGTCGCGTGCGACATGTCGCGTGCGAATCTCATTAAAATTAAATAAAAAATAAACTACGCTATATTTCTGATTGTAAATTAAAGCATATGAAACTGGCATTCTGCATCACATTTTAAAATTTGTTTCATTAAAATAATCCCTGCCGTTTCGCTGAAATCAGTGTTTAAACAGCTCGCCGCAAAAGTTACTTCTGTTTTTGTCGCGTGCGAATCGCTTAGTTTTTTTAAATTTTCTTAAATTTGAGCAAACACTCAACATCAACATTTGCACCAATTATAGTCCTAGGCAAGAGCTATAAGTTAACATATATAAAAAAAATAGAAATGAAATGTACCATACTTTTTTTTTGGTTTGAATGCGTACGAATGTCGCGTGCGACATTATGGAAATGCCCATATTTTGTTTTTACAGGGAACATTTTTTGCCGTCCGACCGAGTTTTCAGATTTTTACCCATTTTTGTATTGTTTTTCTAGCCCGGAAACTTTTGCTGGTCACTGTTTCTTTTTTTTTCGTTGCTTTGTTGGACAGCGAGCCAGCCCTATATGGCTAACAAAAGTTCGAATGTTAAATGATTTTCATGGGGCAAACTTCGGCAACCCTGAAACGGGGACCTGGGTCATTTGTTAGCCTGTCAGAGTGTCAGCGGAATAGAACAGGCCGCGCATAACTCTGGCTGACACGTGAATTTATTGCATTCGAAACTGTGTTATGAAGGGTCCATCAAAAGTGCAACACTAATACGTGGGTCCGAAGCGGCCCCACTCGAAGCAGTTCCGGCAGTTGTTCGGCACGAAGTAGAAGGGCGGCGCGCAGCTGCCGTTGCAGCAGCCGCCGCAGGGTACGCTACAGGGGCCGCAGCAGGATACGCCACAGGATCCGCCACACGCTGGGCTGCAGGTGCACTGCATTCCGGGCAACACGGGACCCACTGGTCCGGAGGTCAGCTGGTACGAGACCACGGCGCAGGGCGGAGGTCCGCAATGGTCGCAAGGTCTGCAGGATGCATAGGGTCCGCAGGATCCACAGGGAACAAAGCAGCCAGTACAGGGTCCGCCGCAGGGTCCACAAAATCCAGAGGGGCCACAGGGACCACAGGGTCCACAAGGACCACTGAGGCCACAGGGTCCACAAGGACCACTGAGGCCACTGGGTCCACAAGGACCACTGAGGCCACAGGGTCCACAAGGACCACTGAGGCCACAGGGACCACAGGGTCCACAAGGACCACCGGGACCACAAGGACCACAGGGACCGAAATGCGGTCGAAATCTAGGCGCTGCACAATTCATCCCAAGTCCGACTCGTCTTCAACCTGTTGCTAAATTTCTGCCGCAAAAAAACGTGCTAAATACGCCGGGACAGTGAAAGTAATTCGCTCCCAAGGCTCCAGGACACTATTTAGCACCTTTTTTGTCTGACAATCAAAGCGAAAATCCGGTGGAAATTTGGCAATCGCTTGTTAAAATGCGAAAGTTTTGTTAAATATTTATTTAAAATGTGACAAGTCAAACAAGGAATGCTTCACACCAATTAAAAATGTGTTGAATTTCAAAAATTACAAAAGTTGCAGAGCTCGAGGCAATTCTGCATTGATTTTTGCAATTCAATAAAACCATGTGTGTGGCCTGTATCTATTGAGGTCTCGAATCCTTTACCCTCCCTGCGGTCAGTCAGAGTGGCTAATGGAATTGATTGTGTGCGCCTGGCTGGTTGGGAAGTGCAATGGGTTTCGTCACGGTTCGTTATGTGTCGCACAGAGATTTGCATGACCAACGGTGGAGAGAATGCAGAATTAAAATTGAGTAAGGGAAATCTAGAATGAGCTATAAAATAGAATTTAAGGATAATTCTTAAAGGTTTTGCAATTATTTAGATTGATCCGAGATTTTAAATGAGTTTCTTCACCCACGTTCCACGGTACCAACTGCTCCGAATCCTTTACCAGGTCCCCACGCTAGCCAAGTTTGCTTTTAGGCCAGATTTTCAAAGCGTTGTCAGACCCCAAGGGCGGCGTCGAAGAGATTGTCACCAGCTGTCAGAGCGAAACAGCGACTTTGCTCTGGGCTTGTTCGCCCATTTCAGTTTGCTTTCCATTTCGGCCCCAAACACTCGATTTTCTGTCCAGCTCCAGGCAATAACTAACCCGAAAAGGGGATAAAAAAGAAACCTGCCAACAGAAAAACTACACCAAGATGTGCGGCGGCTGGGCCTGTGCCTCCTACCAAATAGCCTGCTGCAATCCGCGGCTCTCAACACTGCGCTACACCGGTCGCTGCTTCACGCCGACTCCCTGTGGTCCCTGCGACGACTGCTCGGCCTGCGGGGGTTGCTGCGGCGGATGCTGCAACGGTTGCGGATGGTAGACAGGATCGGGCTCTAGTTGGCCCCGGAGTGGTCACAGAATCGACAAAATTGTACTTCCTTGCAAAGGGGCCCAAGTAGGTCTTGAATCTCCTTGCTTGACAGCAGAGAAGTACTAAAAGTCAGTCCAAGTCCAGTCGTTGCCGTTTCAACATCCCACATTTCACACCTCTGTGTCGAGTAAGATTTAGTTTTTATTATTTTGAATTTTATTTTATAAATCGTTTTTTATGTTTAGTTCCTCCTTTAAAAAACATAACCATGTGCGGCGGCTGGGCCTGTGCCTCTTACGATTTGGCCTGCAATAATCCACCTTTGTCCACGATACGCTTCACGGGCCGGGACTTCATTCCCACTCCCTGTGGACCCAATGACAATTGTTATGCCAAGGACACGAGCCGCAAGAACAGCAACAATTGCTACGTGCCGCACACCCTGGCTCCGCTGGAATCGCAGATCTGCACTGGAGGAGCGACTCAGAATAAGGCGCAAAAGAAGACTGGAAAGTGACGATATGTTCCCCGACGACTGCTTGAATGACTAAATAAATTATAGTGGCACAATATGTCCTCTTTTTATTCGCGATTAACATGATGAGTGTCTTCAAAACGAAGGGAAAAAAATCACTTACGTATGGCATCGGCTTTTTTGCGTAGAAAACCGCTTCGAAAAATATGCAGGCATATTCCTCAAGCCGGAAATTACCTTTTTTAAGAGGCTTCATAAGCCCTACAAAATTTCCATAAACCACAATCTAGAATCGTTAGATTGTCCTAATTCTATGATGTATCCAAAGCTTAAAAAATATCTATGCCCAAATTTGTTTTGCACATTCCAATTTATTTTTGTAAACAAAAATTAAATTCCATCCTTTTCGTAGTATATGAAACTCTAGCCGATGTCCAGATGGCAGTTGTCCCGGTCAGGTGATCCTCAGTAGAAGGGCCCGAAGCATCCCCACTCGCCAGCGCAGCAGCACCTATTGGGTGGGCAAGTCCAGGGACCACATGGCGGATTTGGGCCACAGCAGCAGCTGTTGTAGTTCATGGCTGGCAGGGCAGGACCGACGGGACCGTAGGCCAAGGCAAAGGACACCGATCCGCAAGCACTCTGGCAACACATCTTTAGCTAGGACTGACTGCAAGGGAAACTGGCTTGAAAAGGAACTCCTGAAAGAGGAAAACAATTTCAACTTACTTCGACTCGGTTTGTGAATTCCTTAAGGAATATTCGAAATATTTTAGAAAGGAGTTTTTTGGACTTGGAATTAATTTTTGCTCGTACACAGAGAAGGGTACGATATGTTTACAAAACAGCAGACTAAAATGGAATGAGTCTATCACCACAAATGGGGCTACAGCTTCGAAAATGTTCTTCTCAAGGCCCACTCGATGTTTGGAAATTTAAAACGAGTCGGAAAGGCTGAAAAACAGTTCTCAAAGTGGGGCAAAAACTGACTTAAATATCGATCAAAGTCAAGTCCTGGCGGAGGAGCTAACAAATTTCACACATCAATGATTTAACAGCGAGCGAGCGACAAATAAAAAAAAATTGAATTTCTCTAACGACAAAACAGCAGCGCAACAGATTCGCCCCTCTGGCAAAAATAAGAAATCATTGAAACATGTCTAAAAAAACGTAGAGTCTGCGGAGAATAACACCAGCCGGGGGAGAGCGAGGAGGAGAGGTGGAGTGGATGCCGAAAGGATTTCTCGCAGGACTCGCTCTAAACTGGGGCAAAGTCGATGTCGAGGCAGACATGAAAGTCTATTAGACTCAACGAAGCAACCTTAACGTCATTTCCCAGCTTCCTTCGGTTTCGAGGAGGTTAATGTGCGGGCCTGTATGTGTGTGCCACAGCACAGGGGTCCTGTGTCCCGTGTCCTGGCTCCTGACTGCTGTGTGCGTCTGCGGGTGTTGTGATTCACAAAAGCTGACAAGCTCATCGATCCCTGAACATTAGCTAAACATAAATTACGCAGATGACTGCACAACAATTGAGGCGTTTATTATAATGTGTGTTCACACTTGAGGCTTTCAAAAGATGCACTCACAGCGCCCGAAAGAGAAAGGATATTTCAGTCTTGCCTTGTATTAAATTTAGTCCAAGTCAATTGCGACTTGTAATTGTTTAAGCTCTAAACTTTACTTGAATATAACAATTATATGATTACCCATTACCCATTCACTTTCACAATTGTTCGAGATCATTCGTTAAATTCAAAAACTTTGGAAAATATGTGTTGCAGTGAATTTGTATTTTACTGCCAACTATGGCTTCTTCTGCTGGTTGCCTCTTCATTTGCTCACATAATTTATTCATTCAACTTCTTTAAAAAGCAATTTACATCGATTTACCTAACAACACGACCAAAGAACCCGCTCCCGGAGAAACAAAAACCGCAGACCCCCCACCCCGGACAGTTAAAAACTATTGCAAAAACTCATTTCTAGACCAACAAAAAGGAAACCCAACTTGAAGACTGCAATTGAGGGCTCCCCGCCTGCTTCGGCTGCTCTCCCAGGAGCAACACCCCACTTAAGATAATCTCATTGGTAGCATGCCAAAAAGTTGTCCCTGCCCTCCGAACGGAAAAAAAGGAGCACTCGCTCACACAGACACACACTGCGTATAAAAATGTCGCCACAAAAAAGGAAAACTCCAAGGAGAAGGAGAAACAGCAGGGTAAACAAGCTGTGCGAGAGGCTTCTTCGGCTCCAACTAAAAAAGGTATTTCCTTTTAAATCAAATACAAAAATTTCTACTTCTGCTGGGATTCCATTGCCCTTGTCCGGCTCTTTTCCCTCTGCCAAGTGGACACGATGGGCACTTCATTTCACTCCAAAAACATATTGAGCCGGGCCACTTGAGTGTGCGCCAAGAAATAAGCGCAATTATATGGCTTCGAGTGGTGGACCCGGACTCGAATGGAATCCTGAGACCGCAAGGACCTCGGCCGGACAGCCCGCAAACGTAAACTGTATAAATTAGGTAGAAAAAAAGGAACTTAACGTTACTTATGTGACACGTCCTTCATTGATACAAATGCGGGGTCTTTAAGTGCATCGTTTTTCCTTGCGGCCGCTTTAAATTTATTTGCTGCGATACAGGCCATCAGAGCGAAGAGGTTCTACAAGGTATGCGAAAGAAGTTGCGAATTTCCCTGAACTCTATGGCCATCTCACATTCCCTGGTCCCTGGTCAAGTGCTCGTTATGGGCAATTTCGGCTCAAACTGCTTTTCGGGTGCTTTGTTTTACTTTCTTTACTTTCTTGTTTTTTGTGCTGACCGCATGCTGAGTGGAAGGCCTTCTATTTGTGGGCCTCATTTGAAGTGCCTTTGTGGCGATCTCAAGGAGGCAACTTGTCAAGCATCGGTTTTCGGGAAACGCCCTCGAGTGACCATTGAAAAGTTTACACCACCACCACCACGTTGTCAGTGTGTAGTAGGAAATATCCTTGAGCACCATGCTTATTATAAGTTGAAAGTTGTTCAAGGAACTCACTCTGTCTCTTTGAGGCAGGAAAGTAATATGTAAATAGGAAAAAAAAGTCTTTGGGCTTAGTGGGGTGGCTAATGCGAGGAAGGCTTCTTCTTCTGGTTAAGCATTAGTCAATAGGATAGCGTTTTCTTTTTTCTGTTTTTCTAAATTGGTATAACCAGGCTGATCTAGAAATATATCATACGTTTGACTGAAGAAAGCTATATATGCGACCCCTAAAATCACAGACTTGCCTACAATCGCTATGCCTTCTTGAGTGAGAGGCCTGATTTTGACTGGATTACTTCTTTTGATGTGTCTTCCCTGCCGTTTAATGATACCCTGTACTTGAGAGAAAGGTTTCGGCATGAATCGGTAGTTGTCTGTTCTAAGAAAAGTTTTATTTTAAAGATAATACAGATAATTATAATCATTCAATATTCTGTTTCAATAAGTACGAAAAAGAAATTTAAATATGGATAATGGAGCTCCTTAAAACGTTTCATCTTAATTTCCAAGAATTTATAAATATTTATATTTGAAATTAGAAATACTTAAGAATATAGCTTAGAAATTTAAAAAAAATTGTTAACTATGGAGCATTAATGGTTCGAGTATTCGCCATAAATTCGTTGTCTTTTTTTGTTGTTTTTTTTGACTGCGTTCGTTTTCTATTTGAAGTACAAAATATTTTTCGTTTATTTGCCCAATGTTAGCTGCTTCTCCTACTGCCTGCTGCCTTCTGCCTTGACTCTGGCACCGTCGTGGTCGTCTGCAAAAGTCTCCTGCCGCCACTCCTTCGAGTCCTTGCTCTTTCAGTATTTTTTTGTGCTATTTCCTTTCTAAGCGTTTTGCCAGGCGGCGTCAAACGTTGGGCGCCAATCCTCATGTGCGTGGGTGCGTATGAGTGATTCTTTTCCACTCGGCCCCTCCCCCGGCGGCTCATTCGGTCTTTCTTCGTTCTTCGTTTGGTAAATGCTGCGAAACATAAAACATCAAATGTAAATTGAAAGTCGTTCGTGTGTGAAACTGAATGTGTCATCAGTTGAAGCGTTTATCATTTTTTTTTTACTGCTTTTCGTATTCGTTTTTAGCTTCATCGACCCCTCGGCGGGGCTGTGACAAGGGTATGGGTGTGTGTTTGGGCTTTAAGAAGTTTAGATTTTATTTGCCGGCGTGTCAAGTTGCCTTTAAACGCCTTTTCCGAGGGGCGGGGCCTGCGTCTCTAAGTTGTTTGCCAGCCAAAGAATGTGCGGAAAATTTCTTCGGCTGTGCAATGTCTTGTAAAATCTTTTATTTCCGTCCCAAAGACACACGGCACATGTGCCTTTTGGGGTATCAAATTTCCCATATCTGTCAGTGTGTTGTAAATATGAATTTGAAATTGCTTCGAAAACAAGTACGACAATTGAAACATTCAAAAGGTTTTTAGGTATAATCTGCCTTGTTGATAGAAATCATAACGAGTAACTAGGGATTGTCGTAGTAACAAGTGATCTATTTCATAGTTTTTGACTGAAGCTGTGAAATAACTTTTATTATTTGTTGTCATGTCGTCTGGTTTTGGCAATTAACCAGGCAAAAAACCATAATGGGAATAGCTTTTATTTTTATTTTTTGCTTAGATTTTCAAGTGCAAATTATTTCGAAATTAATTGAAAGCCACAATAACCCAGGAAAGGCTTTATTTGTTAGCCCAACTTCGCTCTCTTCTCGCTGGTTTCACTATTTGCCATGCAAATGTGGAGCTCAAATAAAACAATAGATGGCAAATGCTGGTGCAACAACGACAGCTGCCAACTAGAGTTTGTGGTTGCCTTTAGTCAAGTTGTCGTCCTGCCGTTTTTCGCTTCTGTTTTTGCTCCTCCTGGGCGGCGGCACTAACTTCATGTCAATCCTTCTGTGGCTTTGCCGGTCGTTTAATTTGAATTTAAAATGTTATCCCGCCAAATGCAATAGACACACCTCCAGCTCCACTCCGCCGTCTGTGTGGCACTCATTTTCCACTTATTTACAATTACCACATTTTATTGTATCCCCCCCCCCCACCGGTCTCGGTGAGGGCGGGGGTGGCGTTTTACCATTTTATTTATACTCCTGTTTATATTTGTCACACTTTTGTCTTTGTTTTCGCCACCCACGTACACTTTTAACTGCATTTTTGTGTGTCTGTCAAATCCCCACACAGCTGCCTTTTACCCCGGAAACTCCCCAAACTCTCTGCACTCGCCTCTCGCCAGACCTTGCAGATTTCGATTGTATTTTGTTTATTTTGTTGCAATTTTAATTACTTTAATGAAAGTTTTAATTGCGAAATAGCAAAAACGCACCGAACGACAGAGGCAGCGACAGCGCCGGTGCAAAGAATCGCACAAAGGGCGCGTGAGGGACGGCGGGGCGGCGGTGTAATGAGTTTTTGCGGTCTAAGAAAGGTTGGCAGCTGCACGACAACGGTGACGTGAGCACACTGGAAACAGCTCTCGTTGTTACAGCTCGCCAGGTGAGTGTTTTGAGGCAGGTGAACGCAAGCTACGGCCCTTATGCAAGGTGAAGAGTTGCGTTAACAATAAATGAAAAATTTTATAATTTAATAATATAGTTTTTAAGAATGTTCTTCATTTAAATTACTAAAAGAGGAACCTATTCAAAGGCTCTTATTATTATATACCTGTGCTTGGACTTGCACTCAAACAAAAAGTGTAAGTGATAACACACAGCTTCAAATTTATACAAAAAAACTTAAAAATATATATGCAAACTCATACCAGCAATAGCAATGACCTCTTTGAGTGACATTGCAATTAAATTAATGTTTGAGGAGCCCTTCAATCTAACCAATATGGGTGTAGTTTGGGTTCATGCCTTACTTCAAAGGTAATCTGTTGGAAACACTTTGATCTACTCGTAATTGCAATCGGCGGTTTGATTCACACACAAACACACACTGGGAGTGACATTTGCATATATGCCAGCATCCGCAGTCAGGCTTCCCCACTTGACCCACAAAACTAGGCAAAGCCAATTGGAACAAAAAAGCCTTGTCATTCTGGGGTCTCTTTTTCAACTTCACTTCTCAGACGAAGTTTGAATAAATTGTGTAAACAATTCGAATACCACAAGGTATCAGGAAAAATGAAATAAGTGAGCCGTAACCAAGGAGCAGCAAAAGAAATACAGACTGGAAATAGAATGGAAATCATCAGGGCCAATGAACTGCATGAGATGCAAAACAGAAAAGATACAAATGTATCTCCAGGAGAAACCAAGGGATTTGCACTTGTTACAATACATTACACATTGCATAATAGAATCGTTGACTTATAAAGCAAACACAACTCATTTGATGTTGAGTTTTCCAAGCTTCTTCGAAAATAAGTTGAGCTAAGGTTACACAGAGAATGTAGAGAAACTCTTCTTATAATGCTTTCCTATTGTTTTTCTATTTTTCACATTTTGTGTAAATATATGAAAGTAGAGTAAAAGGTTGCCTTCCAAAGTTTGTTAAATAATTATTTATTTAATTTTCTCTAGCTACATTAATTACAATTTCCCCAAAAACTAGTTCAAAGTTAGTATTTTCGTTAATTCACCTTATAAATTGAGTACATCCAAGTGCCTTTTAAAAATAGTTGCCTTTGGATTTCTCAGTGAAATGAAAGGAAATTTTTATTTTAGCCATTTGCACGTTTTGTTTTTTTGGGGTTTTTCCCCCGAGCTGTTTCGCCGTAGGATCGTTAAAAGCATTCGCTGTCGGTTGGAACCCATAAAATGCATTAATGCTTTGCATGCTGTGCCCAAAACTGCAAAGTCCAAGCTTAAAATATACATATACGATTATGTACGTATGCTGGGATGTGTGCATGGCAGCGAGGAAAGAAAAAGATACGCAAAATAGCATTTTTGGCAACAAGCTTTTAATTGCATTTTGTATGTGCTCATTACCTTAAATGCAGTGTGAGGGCTGGCTATTCTCCAGTGTCTCTCTTTCGTTTCTTTCCATATCACTAGAATTTTGTTTTTTTTTTGGCATTGAAAGCACTTTAAATGATAAAGTATTTTCGAAAGAGATCTCTAAAATTTAAGTGGTATTGAGTTCTCTTTAGGTGTGTATGCATTTCAAATGAAACTTTTGTATATTAAAAACTTTTTCTATGAAGAAATATGTTGATAATATAATACATATAATGTATACTGTTAAGAAAAGGATACCTTGTACCTAAAAATACCTTATATCAGTGACAAAAGAGTATTAGTCTTAACATTTACGCTTTTCCAAAGAGCTTTGGTTATATATGTGTAAGGCTGCTGGTGTCACTTTTGCTTCATATGAGTGGAAAAGTAGCGAAGCGAAATGAAAATTGGCAACGCTAAGGCAAAGTCTCTGCCGAAAAACCAGTAAAAGAGAAAATAAGTTTTCCTGACGAGAATAAACATGGGAAAAGGAGCACAAGCACATATGTATGTGGGGGTGTGCCTGTGTATTTGATTTAAATGAAAAATAATTAAACTCTGAACTAAAGTTTCCCTTTTGGCTCTTTTTATGGCGAAACGGAAGGACAATTAGGAAACGGAGGGATCAGGATAAAATAAAAGGAAACCGGCAGAGAAAAAATAGAGGCCAAAAAAACATACATAGGTTAAGTGAAATGATTTATACCTTTCCCAGAAGTGCGGTTTTTAAATAAATTGAATTGAGTTTAAATATCAGAAGATTTATTCCAACAATTCTTGCCAGCACTAGTGTTTTGTTTGCACAGTTTTTATATTCCCTTTTTTACCCGGGGCTCTTTCTATTTTTTCTTACAGTTTTCTGTGAATTAAGTTTTTTCTTGGCTCTTAGTGCTATTATTTTTTTCATTTGCTTAGTGCAACACACAGGGGGATTAGCGTTCAATTGAAATCGATTTCAGTGGTGTGCATGTGTGTTTTTTTTTCTGTATTTGAGTTTCAAGCGATTTTTTAATTAAAGTACTGCAGTTAATTGCATTAATCACAGTATTTGCCATGAGCACAGAGCGGAATAATGCTGAACACCGCGAAGTGGAACGGGATCCAGAGGCGGCACTTGGTAAATTATTTAAATGAATCTCTCTGAATTATTTATTTGGCAATCAAAAACCAATAAAGTTTAGCGTTGTTTTGCGGTAATTTAAAATATTAATTTCAAGCGGCCATCGCGTATGGGCTAATATGTGAATCAAATATTCATAGCAAAAACGACAGCAGTTAATAATGCATAGAAGTTGTTAATTTTTGTATGAGTTTGTGTTTATCGAAGCTTAAACTGCTTAATTATTTCGATTTTCCTTTTTTTTTTTGATATATTGCATTTTCTCGCTCTTTTTCAAAACAGCCTATATAATTAATTTCTCCGAAACTGTCGTTTTAGCATTAAAAATAATTCACTTATATTGACAAATGATAGCTATATTTAGAGCATAATCTCTAATGCCAAACTTTAATTTCCCTGCAATTACAGTTGACTAAAGCCAAACTACAAAAGCACAGAAATAGGCCAAAACCAATTGACATTTATTGGCCAATATACATTTATAAGGATCGAACGGAAACGAAGGAGGATTCCAGAAGGGAGAATCACAAGAGAAAATTGTAAAAATCTTTATATATTTCAATGCCAACGACGACGACGACGACGACGACTATTCAGATGGCCAACAAGTGGAGCCCGGGACGGGGACGGGGCCAAAGTGGGCGTGGCTGTATCTGCTGGATATCCTTGACGCTGCTCCTCATGCTGGTGCCTGGTAAGTGAATTATAAACCAAAAGCTGGACCAAAAACAATCGGGCGGAGCCAAAATCATGGCTAATTCGAATGACACAAAGTCGAAGGACAACAAAAACTTTGATGAAATACTTGAGAACTTTGACAAAGCCTCCCGATATATATATAAATACTGATAAATTATATTCTGATGGCTATCCGGGTGACAGGCCAGAGTGCCCTATAAGTAGGGCGACTTTGGCGATAATTAATTTTTAAGCCGCGCAAAATGAAGCGCCGGGGGGGGCGGAGGACAGAGAGAGCTGGCCAAATGGAGCGGCAAGGACAGCGGAAGGCGAAATCAATCGTTCGGAAAATAAACAAATCTTATTTTTCCGCAAACATTATTTCTCATCAGCCGAACCGAAGCGAGCAGAGAAGCGATGGCAAAGCCAGCAAACGGCCATAATAACAACAGGGCGGCGGTGACAACAACATTTTTCATAAATACGCGCATTCATCTGCATGAAACGATGGCCAGAGGGGCTGAGTGGGGGCGTGGTAGCAAGGGAAGCAGTTAAAGAACCCAGAGGGTCGTTAACAGAGTTCTGAAGAACTCACAACAAGGAAGTTTTAATGGGGTTTTATTTGGTAAAGTTACTACTAAAGTAATCAATCTTGTTTTCATTAAAAGTGAATATAATAACAGAACTAAAATAAGAATATATGCATTACGAATAAGTGTTTACAAAAACTAAGCGGTGTACTTTTGAATTCAAAATATGTTGGTCCTTCGAGCCGGATCGTCACTATGAATTAAAATGTGAATACTCAGGTACTTACTAAAGTAAAACTCAATAATTAAATATATTTTAATACACTTCTTAAAAGATTCATGTGTATTCTTATTTTAGTTTTATCGGCTTACTTGTTGAAAAATTGACATTTGTCGGCCAACAGTGAACTCCTTGAGCCACCCTCATTTAAGTACTCGACAGACTCAACTCATTGGGCTTTGGTCCCCTCCATTCCGCCGAGATACTACCAACCGACCGCAACAAAACCGAAATGATGATGCTGCAAAAGAAACTACGATACTAAATATCCATCCAATGCTTCTGACTGCTATTTTTGCTCGCTATATTCCAATTTTTTTCCTGGCCGAAAGGCGCGAGCGGGACAATGTGTAAACAAGCAAAACAAAAAAGGCAACTTAGGGCCAACAACATCGTGGAAGGATATACACATTCAGACAGATATATAGGGGAGGAGAGACAGAAAGAGAGAGGGACGAAAGCAATTGCTGCCTAGAGACGGAGATTATTTCATAATTTTTTGCGTGATGAAGTCGCATTTGTTGGGATTAAATGAGATTTTCTTGCAATTACCGAATGCGTGGAGGGCAGAACTTTTATTTATTTAGCTCTCATTTTCTCTCTTGCTCAATATAATTCCCTTTTGCAATACCCAAGTACTCATCGAAATTACAATTTCTGTTGGTTAGCAGCTTAGCCGAAAACATTCCCCACTGCCATTTGCCATTGATTTGAACTTTCGGCGTTGCATCAAAGTTTCTTTTTCAATTTCGCCACAGATCGATCGATATTTTCTAATTTATGCTAAACGCACACAAAGGGCAGTCGAAGGGAAAGTGCTGAGCCCTGGCCATCCCATTGAGAGCCAAACAATAAACAATGCAATGCATCGTATGTGCGGGGATTACGTAGGAAGCGCTCATCCTCCGGACTCGGGGTCCGGAGGAAACTTTTCCATCCAACTTTTGGTCTAGGGTATCCGAAAAACATTCAACATGTTGTGATGGCCAGTCTCCCACTATCCGCACCTCACCTGATGACCTCCTCTCACATTCTGGAACAAAAGCCCCAAAATTGGCTATATCCCTCAATATAGGTCTGCCTGGAAAAGTTTGTTCTTTGCGGGCAGCTCCTATCACAATGAAAGGCATCAGCAGCGACCGCTACTGGGGTGGAGGTGCGTTTTCAATTTTCTAGAATGCACAAAAGTCAGTAAGCATTCTTCAACGGCATCATCAGCATCATCATCGTCCTCGTCATGATCTTAGACCGCATATCACCCATACGCCCCTATGTGCATGAGCCCTATCAGCCCGTCGCTGGCAGGGCTTCTGCTTAGCATCTATCCTCCACTCACTGGCACTTGGAGAAAATCGAAGAGAGAAATCAAGAGGAAATTTGTTTTTAAATAAATATATTTTTGGCTATAATTATTGTAATAAATAATATTAAAACTCTGGTAATTTTCATCTAAAACTAGTATTTTTCTTGTAGCTTAGCTAACAAACTAGCCTCCATATATTTTCTAAATGCCAAAAACATTCCTCCAAGTGCACTTTGGCACATAAGCCCTCATAGAAGCTCCCTCGCACACTCCACTTTGCATATCACATGAACTTGCACTTTGCATTTTGTTTCTGCCTTTTCGGCAAGACAGGTGGATGCTGGAATTAAGGCGTTCGGTGGGCTAAGCGGGGCGGCGAATTCGGGGTGCTGAATCGTCTTTGTCTAGCAGACATCTACCGTTTACTGTTCCGACATTCCAACTTGGCTGCGATGCTGGCAGGCGACTGACATGCCTTTTGTCAGCACCCCCCGACGGTTGTGTGAAGAGTGCGGTGCGGTCTGTGTCAGCCAGTTTGTCAGTCGCTTGAGCAGCAGCACATCCTGCAAGTATTTCTTTTAATTGTGTGGCCAATGCGGTTGAGCTGGTTATTTACTTAACTTGTGGGAAAAACAGTTGGTTAAAATGGTTAATTATTCCAAATTATTGTAAAGGAAGTGTCAAATTGTGGAAATATGACATATTTCTTGAAGATATATTAACTTATTATTAAACCCTCAACACAGAAAACTTTCAATAATTACAATTCAAGCTGAAAACCATGCCAATTGTATCTCTGATCTCTCGAACGCAATTGAAAATTAATTCGCCAGCTTCGCTTTGTAATGCCATAATGTGTATCGACTACAAAGTGGCCTACTCACGTCATGGCACAGAAAGAATTACCTTAAAATACAATTTTATTTATGCTATTTGCAGGATGGGGAGAGACTGCATGAGGGATTATGAAATATCATCAAAAAGATGTGAAAAACTGGCTTAAAATCTCATATAAACTGAATGCCCGACAAGAACAACAATGAAACTACAGCGAACTGTTGACAAAAACCCGGCCAACAAGATGGTCAATGTACCCGTACAATTTTTTATCCCTTTTTATTTCGGCTGTGAAATATGAGTCAAGTTTTCAATGCATGCCGGATGCATTCATTATGCCGTTGACGAGACTCCACCAGCTGTGGAGTGGAAGTGAGTGGGGTAGAGCATACACATGCTTGCCATTACGGAGTTTCTTTGCATTTTTTTTACATTTATGACAAATGCATTGCACTCACAAAGCTCACACCGACACACAGTCGCAATCTTTATGATCTCATGCATATGTATGCGTTTATAAATGCCACGATATTGTGACAGAGACAGACGAACATACCAAGAGAGAGAGAGAGAGAGAGAGGCACAAAGTGCTGAAAAGAGAAAGCATTATTTTATATCAAAATAGTGGTCGGTTTTGTGTCGAGCGATAAAAGTCCTGTGGACCGAACATCCGGGGGGAAAAGTATGCTTTATGATGTGAAAATGTTGTTTTCGGCTAGAAACACAACAGTTTATAATTTACATAAAATTATTATGGTATATATTAGGTATATTAAAACGAATCTATACAGATATCAACATCTATAACTAATCTGATTTTATCAAATTCATTATTATATGTTCATGCTTAAATCCTTTTTAATTATAATATTTCAAGTTCAATATTAGTTTTTATTGATTTAGTTGACCTTTTTTGTTGACTAGTTATGCAGTTCCAATTTTCAAATATTTTTATAAAATGCAATTTTCCTTTATCTGCAAGTTTTAATCAATTTTCCACAATAACAAATAGTAACCCATTCATTTCGATTTTTGTAATAAAAATGCATTGAATAAAGTCAGGTTTTGGCAGTAAAGAAATGTGAGAAAGAATGATTGGGAGGGGGAGAGAAATGCCAGAAAGGTCTCGAAAAAAAAGGTGTTGAGAATGCCAAGTCACGAGATGCGACACTTGGCAAAAAAGGCGTTTGCTAATTTTCTAAGACATCAATTTCGGGGGGAGTTCGATGGAAGTACGTGTGACAATGCTCCGACAATGCCCCCGTCCTCCGAGGCCCTTTCACGCAGCGTTTTTTGCGCTGATTTTGGCACGCACACATTTTGCATACTGATCAGCAATCAGTGGCATCAATTCTGTGAACTTTCCAGGGGCTTGAGGCCAACTAGGAAGTGTCGGGCGCAAATTAAAATTCCACTTTGGCATTTGGGGAATTCAATTATTTTTTGGTGCCATTCGAGCAGCAGCAGCTCCCAGCTCCTGCTTGACAGTTTGTCTTGTTGTTCGGCTCCTTTTGACCACCAATAACTGGGGATATTGCCCCCAGCCAGTCGGGACTTTAGCCAGTAAATACCAGGACATCTCTTACACATGCCCAGATTTATTGCCTCCGCCCACTCTCGCACGCTCCCGATGCCAATTGTCAGGCAATGCAATCAGCGTGTTTATTGATTTGGAAAATTAAATATTTTTCCTTGATTTCCCAGAGCGACAAATGCAAAAGAGGAAAAAGTCGCGGCCATATTGCCATAAATAACGCAATCCGATATGCTCCTTTGCTGAAATATCCGTTCGCCCTTAGAAAGCATTTTAATTAGTTCAAATTTCTGACAAACTATAGTACTACAAGAGATTGCAGCCCAGTGGCAAAGTGGAGGTGTTTGCTAGGGAGGGTTAGATGTGCGTGTGTGTGTGTGGCATGCGCCGCATTGTTGTCGCTTCCGGTTGGTATTCCGCTAAAAGCAAAAACATGTCGGCAACCTGCGGAGCAGAGGCGAAAAAATATTGTTGGAATTTCGCTTGCTTAACGGAAATGTATAAATTGCATTTTGCGCCATCGCAAAAGAGCCTTAATGCGTAAAAGGGGGCTGTGGGCGGTAGTTGAAGCTGGATGTGTGTTGGGTGGGGGGTAGGGCTTGGCTGAAACTAAAGCAGGTGCATCTGGAAGAGTGTTGTGCCACCCACACTTGAAAATAAACTGAACACCTGCAGGATGCACAGCAACGGGACGACCAAAGTGTCGGAGACGAAAGGAAAAACTCAAGAAAATATAATGGAAAATACAAAGAATAAAATTAAAATAAATAAATTAAAATACTTTAGACTCATTTTATAAGAATTATTTAAAGAAAACTATTCAAAATTCAATTGAGAATTTATTCAAAACAAGTTTAGTTTGTTAATACTTCAAAATATACTCATAAAAGCTTAACAAAACTAAAAGCACTTTCAAAGTAAAATATTGTTTTTAATTCAACATCGATTTAAATTAATTTCTCTATTTCAACATCAAGTGTCAGGTGTTTAACTCCACACAACATCCAAGCCCACAGGTCTGAGGCTGAGAAGAGAGAAAGAAATAGAAAAGTTGCGAAAAATGGAAAGTGTTAAGAGCATTTTAGCTCCTCGTCTCGCCTGGCACACAATTCACAGACATTTTTCACCGCCATTCTCTGGCATCTTTTTCGGCGAGCTAAAAGCACTTTACACTAATGCACCTGAAAATTTAAAACATGTCATAACATAAACATTTATCATCGCGACAGGAACCGGAAGTTGAATTTTGCACTTAACTTGCTGATATATTTTAGGGTTTCCATTGAAGTTGCGATTACATCGCGCAGCTCAATTATTTATGGTAATGCAGTTGCTTTGCCTTAAGAAACAAATTGTTTTTATATTAAGCAAACAAAATATTTGACTTTTAATAATACAAAATGCGTAAATATTTGTTAATTATCATGTTCAAGAAATGCATGAATAGGTTCCCACAAAAAGCTTTCAAATTTGAACTAATTGATTTTGTTTGGAAAATTATAAAAACTTGACTCATTCCACTTCCTTCTCAATTTTGTCTCCTCAAACCATTGCAGAGAGAACCAAAAATAAACAAAGCAAAATGAGGTTCACCAGAAAGTCTCATAAATTCCATCAAGAGTTTCCCCTCAACGCCTCTAGAAAAGAAAGTAGTCTAAGTGCCCTTAAAACGCTTTTGTCTGAGCGCGGCTCGACTGGTGAGTGTGTGGGCTTAGGCAAATTTTTAATTTATTTCCATTTCACTTTTAATTTAGGCACTAATCTAGGCAATTTGTACTCTCACACGCCATTAAGCGAGACATGAAACGAGAAATTAGGCGAAATCCGGCAACCAAGGCGATAATTAAAATACACTTCCCAGGGAGCTTTTCGCTTATGAGAGAGCTTGTTATAAAAGTAGAATTTCTACTAAGAAAATTTAAGTATGCTTAGGAGCTTTGTTTTGAGACAAAACATTTTTAAGATGATATGAAAAATATTTAAACTAAGGAGAAAAAATCATTGCTGGGCAGAGTAACCTCTGGCAGATGAAACCTTTATTTCACCCAGATAACAAAAGATAAAAAAACCAAGCAACGCCTTGCTCCATCGCCTTGCAGCCCCTCGACCATAAAATGCCCACGGAATATTTATTTGCTTTCATTTATTTTCAATAATTTGGAAATTTCCATTACATTAGTTTCGGTTGTTGTTTTTTCCCTGCTCTCCTTATGATGTTCTTTATGCCCTTGCACGAAAAACAAACAAATTTCGGGGCGATTTCAACGGCCACCCCAAAGCGAAAGCGAAGCCAGCAGCATCGACAAATTCTTGCTTTGATTACCAAACTAAATTTCACTCTGGCGAAGTTGCTACAAATATAAAATAAATGCCACAGCCACCCTCGTCGAGGAGGCGAAAACTTTTCTCATTTCTGTTTTCGGGCTCATCGATACAGCCAGCAGCTGAAGGCTCTGCGAGAAATTCTTCCATTGGGTCCCAGTTCCAGTCCCGACCCTGGGTATTTTTCGATACTTTTCGATACTTTTCGCTGCTAGCCACCACCACAAATCCGAGTGACATTTGGCACTTGCCCTTCGTCCTGTCTGTGCGAACAAATTTACACATCTTTTGAGTTGTTTTCGGGTTCTTTGCTTCATTTTTTGCTTGGCGGCAGCTCCTTCACTTATTTGTTCTCTGGCCTTCGAGCTGCTTTTGTCGCATGGCTTCCGTTTCCTGTTCATTTGCTCACATTTGGCATGTCAGATGGGGAAATTTTTTTAATAAAACTGTCAACAGTTGATGTAGATTAAGAAATTATGGCAGTTCGAAGAAAGTTTTCTTTGGCAACGCAACGTTCGGCTTGTGTTGTTTGGATTGCTGGAAAATCAATCAGCGACAAAGTTTGCAGGATCAATGAACTAATAATGGGATTCGGGATTCAGGATTGAATTAAGTTTTTATTTTTTGCCTTAAGATTTAGCAGCATTTGCTCCTACGGTAATGATAATTAAGCTCTTGTACCTAGTTGCCCTTTAAGATCGCCCTCATCGTGCACATTCGCTCAATGTTTCTGGCCTTCAGCCTTCTGTAGGCCGACTGTGTGGGCCACTTATTGCATTTTGATGGGAATCCGATTTGGTTTCCTACCAGCTCAAAAGACCCCAACTTTATTGCCTCTATTCAGCTGCCAATACAAAAGCCAGAAACTTCTGGCAGTTGAGTCTGACCCTACGATGGGGCTACTCCATGGAAACCAGGCATAACTGCATTTCAAAATCATCATAAATGGGCCATAAATGGGTGTCTTTCATTGCGATTTCTGCATTTGGAAAGTGAAGTTTATTAGGTGAGTTACATATTGAGAATGATTTGCCGAGTTCCCTGTTTATTTGCAACTGAGAAAAGGGAATTTATGGATTGAAGGGAGAAGTCATTGTCAAATTAGTGAAACTTATTTTTTATATTAAGAATTGAAAACATTAAATAATCAAGTATTCAATCCATAATATTTTAAATCCAATTCTCTTTAAATTTACCAATGAAGAATAATCTACACGTCAGCAGTGACGTTTGTATTTGCTGAACCTGGCTATTTTTTCCCCTTATCCAACTCGGAATGCCAACGTCTTAGCCTCGTCCCCGTCACTAATCAACCCAATCAGATTTAGCCAAGACTGTGCTTAATGCGAAAGTAAGGACTCGGCTCGTGGGCCCCGCCACTCGAGGATAATAGATAGCCGCTAGACGAAACAGTTAAAGCACTGCTTTCTCGCCCTTATCAAAACCGAATTACAAATCCCCGTCGAGGAAAAATGAATGAAAGCGGAGGAGACCCAGGAGCGGGCTGAGGGACAGGCCCCAGAGGATAATCCCGGGCAACAAAGGGATGATTGAAGGAGCCAAAGTCCTTTATCAAGTGAGTGTGCCATAATAAATGCGAACAAGACAAATGTGTGGAAACCAAAACGCCGGCCTTGTCCTGTTCCGTCTGTTGAGTTTAAGTTGGACAGGACACTGCAAATATCAGTCACTCGAACATAATCGGGCCGAGACAAGTCCCAACACGGAAAACAAAATAAAAGCAAGGCTAACCAACTAATAGGAGAACGGACCAAGTCCGCTGTGCCGTTGCCTGACTATTGATAAGCATCGAATTCATTAATTTATATGTTCGATGAGTATCAGCGTGGAATCGCACAAGCAGAAAGGAGTTCGCCTCCTTCGTCAGGATGGCTTTGTAATGTGAAACTAAGTGATTTGAGCCGGACATGTGTTCTCCCGCCGACCCCTCCTTGCGTGTTTGTATCAGAGGACGTGTCTGTATATCTTCATTACAAATCCTAGCTGGCTTTTGCCTTGCGGATTTCCAGCGAAATCTTCCGCCTGTCCTCCAAATGCTATGAGCCCCACCTAGAAACTCACAGTGGGTGTAATCAGAGGATGAGTATCTGGTTGTGGCTAGTTTAGTCTTATGGCATAATAACTACTTTTGTTTGAATTAATTATATTATGTAAACTATTTTTATATAATATTTTTGTAAGAGATCATAATTTCCTTAGTATTCATTCGGGATGCTCTGTTTTCGACTAGCTCTGACCACTGTCTTTACGACCCGAGATGCCTTTCCTTTTGGGGGAACTTGTAGCTTGACTTAAGTAGTAATTTCAATCAATTTGGCCAAGGCGCTGTCCAGAGACACACACTCGCCCACGCAAACAATGAAAGAAGTAGGGCTCCTGTCCTCCTTCCTGGACCGAGGCGAACAATAAAATCTCAACTTAAATATGTCACAGCAATTAATACGAAAGCAGGCCGAAAGCGAAACCCAAGCCAAATACAGACACCAAGTCCGAGATGCCAACTTCAAACGCAAAAACATGGGACAATAACTGGGGACTTGTGTCAAAAGGTCTTTGGGATTAAAATGAACTGCCCCACCCGAGGGCTGTGGCCCACTAAAGTGTGGTTGAAAGGCAATGGGTCGTATGCGTAATATGTCCAGGCCAATTCCTCATCATCTTAAGGTGGTTTTTTGGACTAGTTTGCATTTGACAGCTCATTTACAGGCTTCTTCTTGGAAAATATACAATTTGGCTTTTGATCAATGCGAAAATTCTCAACTCAACCCCGGGGCCAGATGATATATGGCCAATCGATGGTCTAAGTCAAACATTTACACAATTAGAAAATAACCAAGGCCTGCCAATAAATCAACATTCATCCATTTATATTAAAAAGTCAGACTAAGCCAAACAAAGCGGATTTTGTGATAAATATAATCGCTATTTATATGCTATCGACAAGCTCTGTAAAATTGTTGTGATTGAATTTTGACTCTAACTCTGAATTAAGCAATAAATACTTTATGTACTAAACAAAAAGTAATAGCTCTTCAAACAAATACAAATATTTAACCTGCACTTAAATAAATTTCTCGTTAAAACAGTAATTGTCTAGAGCATTTATTATGACTATTTCATTACATTAGCAACTTATCCTATTTAAGTTTTGGCATTTCAAACATGTTTTGAAATAAATAATGGGCAATTGGGAAATCGACCCTGTGGTGTCGACGATGTACAACCCATTTTTACATTGTTGAGAGACCAATCAATAATCCCAAAAGCTTCATTTGAGTTGAGCAAACAAAATATATAGAATGTCTGAGCGAAGGTATTCAATTCCCACGCACCCTGCTGCCCCCTCACATACATTTCTTTAGATTATAGTGCCCACAGATCCAAAGATGCCAGCTTGTCAAGGAGCAGGAGTAACGATGACGGCAAGGTGCTGCAAAATAGCAGACAGGAACTGAAACTGCACACGAAACTTGGCATTGGGGCGTGGTTACGTTACCCTTCCCGCCAGCAACATTGTTTTGTAATTTATTTTGTTTCAGACAGCAACTCACAGTGGTACACATTTACAGTATTAAAATGAAATTAAGTTTATTAAGATGTTTTTAATATATTTCGGCAGGTACTTTGATTAACTATTTAATTTAAAAAGTATATAAAATATATTTTATGCATATGTTTGGGTGTTTAAGTTACTTTGAACCACTATGCCCGAACCGAAATCAACTTGGTACTTATGCTTCGTCATTGCATAAACAAGGCACTCGAAGGCAGGAGGGTTTCTCGTCCTTTTTTTAGGTTTCCTTTTTTGAGAAATTGTAGCACTGCGTGCTCCCAGGAGCTTCCAGTCAGGACCACTCCACTTCGCATGCAAAGCATGCACGTTTCTCCGGGGCTCTGTTTCCCTTTCCTCCTGGAAGTCCAAAGATAAATTGATATTTTGGGACCCACTCTAGTGATGGCCGAAAAATCAAGTCGATATTTAAAAGAATTCTCCAAGATAAAGCTAAGAAGGTAAATTCTAAGCAAGGTAGTGCTACTTAGCTTTAACTTAATGCCATTTAAGCTATAAAATATTCTCAAAAAAATATACAATATTTAAATGTTTGATAGTTTTCTTCGATGTATCATATCTGTTTTTTTTACTCTTTTATACCAGTTTTCCGTATTTTCTTTTTATTTTTTTGGCTAGGCAAATGGGAAAATGGTAAAACTGTCCATTAACAGGAAAGAAACGTAAACAAAAGGAGCAAAAGGGGAAACAATAAGTTGGCCAACCTGCTGCAAAAAGTTGAAATCCTTTATTGTCCATTGTCGGCCGTGGAGTTCCCTATCAGAATGCCTTAATTAAGAACGCTCAGAGTCTGGCCAAAGAGTCAGACTTCATTTCGATTTTTAACAACGCAGCTGTTACCAAACCCAAAAAAACCCAACCACTCAACCCCCTTCATCCTCCCCTTGTCCTGTTTGGGTAAAAAAATGGAAACCAACAATTTGCAGTTTACAGTTAACAGCGGATCGGAGGTGCGGCGGGGATGAGGGCGGGGCCGGTCATGGGACACGTTATTGGAAAAGCAGTGAAAATTGGTTTGTTTGACGGCCCGATGTCTGGCAAAAATAACACTACGCCCCTCCACCTATACTGTATATATCGCATATAGTTACCGTCATTGTCGAAAACTCTCGGATAGCAAAAGAAATTACTTCGATTGGAAACAAAAGCTGTGCTGAATAAAAAAAAAGAGCAATCGAGTGAAGGAAAGACCATCGATAGACAGTCAATCAAGGCCCTTATCTGGTTTCTCGTTTCCGCTTTTGTTATTTAATTTATGCGAGCTGAGGTAACCCTTTTAAAATATAAATATTAATATTAAGAAATTAAGAATTGCTCACTCTTACATGACTTTTCATTTATTTATTTCAAACTACATTTGCATAAAGTTATTTCTGTTGATAAATATTTCAATCGAATAAAAAATAATTCTTATATTTTACAAATATTTTTGGGCTTTAACCGAGGACTACACCATCAATTTCCTCTCCTCCTCCTCGTCGGTTCTAATCTCGCAGAAATTCTGTACTCGTGTGCAACATTTACAAACATTTGAAAAATATTGCCGGCAACCCGTTGAAGCATTCATGGAAATGCAAACTCCCTCTGCACATATGGAGGAAATCGTTTTTCGCAGCAAATATTTACAAGAAATACGAATTTTAATTTATGCAACAATCGACGAGACGAAACGCTCTGCATGCCCCCACACTGGCAAGGAGGGCCGCGGGTCCAGGGGTCAACAAATCGATCCATCAAATGCAGTTGCAGCTGGCCAGGCAAGATTGCCATTGCAGACGGAATCCGTTGGGAGGAAGAGCGAAAAGAATATTTGTCTCTATGCATTTTGCATACGGGCTTTCAGGCACAAAACTGTCCCACAGATACACGGAAACACTGGCACACCGTTTATGTTGATATTTGCCACATTGCACACTTCTAAAACCCCCGGTCAGGTGACACACAGGCCAGACCCAGTTTTAGCAGGAAGCGAGTGGGTTTGGATTACTGGGAATGAGAATAGGAGGTTACATATTTTTCACAATTCAAGGATATTCGGATATCACATTTCCTTGAGAGGCAAACAAGCCTTTTGGACAGAGATCAATAAAACTTGTAGAGATACAAATTAAAATCTTACAGAAATACTCAATATTAAGTACGAGAATCGAACTTGTAAACCAAACTCTTTGGTAATAATATATGCCAGAAAATATATATATATATATATTTTACATTTAGAAAATGTTTTGATTCTGGTCAACTAAATTCAGAAATTTAAGGGAAATAGCACGTATACGAAAAGCTGTACAGAGCCGAGTTTACGAAAGTGGCCTCTTCTCACCCTGAATCCGGTGCCATCAGCCACAGCCCTGGCCCTCCCCGTTCATTGCATATCAATGGAAATGAGTTTTTACCGAAAGTTCTTTTTGACTGAAGAAGAGTCGCTGATGATGGGATGGTGGGTCAGACTTTGGGCTTTTTTGTTGCCATGTGCGATGATGCTTTTGGCGACGCTTTGGCGGACGCCTGTGAACACACATACTCAGCGCCAGTGCCAGCTACACAGACACCCATGCAAAACGCCAATGAATGCCAAGCACAGCGTCCTTTCGTCTAGATCCTTGCCGGCTTTTGTGAGGCCCTTGCCCCAGCCCACCTCTGAGGCGCTGGGCGATGACATGTCAAATGCATGACCCACTAGCCTCTCAATTCTTATTTTGCTTCTCTTTTGTTTGATGGATTTTCCATGAATTTGCTTTTATTATATATTTGAAAACATATAGATTTATATAGATATCTTTGCCATTTAATGCGTAGCAGCAATCCTAAAAATAAATTATGATAAATTGAACGTTTAAATGAGATAATAATTCCGCACGAGCACAATAAGATAAGAACTCGGACAAAATAAAGTCGTAAATAAAAATCAAAACAAGAGAATCAATGGTCTTAATAATGAGATATTACTCAGTGATATTGTTTGCATATTTGTTGTATTAAAAACAAGAAAGAAAGCTAACTTTGGCTAGCCAAACAAAGTTTGTATACCCTTGCAGGTATCCATTAAAATATATCATAACTAAGCCAAAAATGCATTAATTTCGATTCAGAAAGCAGTTTTGTGTTAGTTTTTATCAATTTAAAAAGACTGCATACCAAATTTAAAATTTTAAGAAATCAAAATTTTTGGCCATTTTTGCTAATTTTAATGATGTTACCCCTTATCAAATTTCGCAAAAATGGCAAAAAAATCGATTTCTTCCGGACATGTCTAGAAAGATTCCCCTGTTGATGCTGATCAAGAATATATATGCTTTATAGGGTCGGAAACGTCTCCTTCACTGCGTTGCAAACTTCTGACTGAAATTATAATACCCGTGCAAGGGTATAAAAATATATTTTAGATAAAGATACGTTCTTAAGGTGACTTTATAAATTCTTTGGGCAAAGCTTGAATATCCCATGAAATTCCATAGATTAAAAATGTAATAAATATTTTTTGGAGTAATGATAACTTTTCTTTAATCTTTAAGTTTGCCAGCTTAGTTATGAAATATTTTATAAAATATACACAACCCTTTCTAAACCCAAACATTTGTAGTTTTTTATTACTTATTCAACTCTACCTATTTAATTTTTTTTTAGAGCTTAAACTAAACCTAAATAATTGATCCCTTGCACATCGGCTAGGCCTTTTCATATATATATTTTTCAGTGATTACCCATGCCACAAAAAACATGACAACGAACAAGTGTCATGCGAAAAATTGCACAGATTTTCATTTAACATAATTCCCAAAAAAAAAAAGAAGCGGGTAAACCTGAATGGCGAAAAACCAAACAGGACACACAAAAAGCGAAGCGGCCATTGTCGCGGCTCCGATTCAATATAATAATAATAAAATTTGTATGCAAAATAGGCGTTGAGTGTTGAATGCATGCAAAGATTGCAGGGCGTTTGGCGATGATACAGCGGGTGCCATGAGGGTTGGGGGTCTAGGGGGGCCTGGTGTATCGGCTGGCGTCTCGATTTACATACAAAAATATGCAGGACAGCGCTGCGTTGTTGGCATTGTTGTTGTTGCCCTTGTGGCTGGCGGTTGTGTTGAAAAATCGTAATCAAAAATTGCGCAATAATTTGCATGTTTATTTAATAGCCCCAGCACATAGAGCGCCCAAATGACCGGCTGCCCCCTAACCAACCCCTCCTGCACAGCACATACTCCCCCCTTGGGCGAAAGCAGCACAAAGTGTCATTTGCTGGGAGAGTGTGCGAGTGTGTGCATATGTGTGTGTGTGCATTGCAGTGACAAACATTTTGGTAAATGCAGGAAACTGCGAAACTCTGTTTTTGGTTTTCATTTGTGTTCTTTTTGTATTTTTTGTTTATTTTTTTTCGCTGTTTTTGGTTACCCTCATTGCTGTGCTTTTTCCCCCCTCTTTTAGCTGCCATTGAGTATCTCGTAATGTGAGTAATGTTTTCAAAACTTCTGTTCTAATGAAATTGTCTGCGGGCCGGGCTCTGTCCCGCTCTTTGTATTTGCTGTTGTTGCTGCGGCAACAGGGGGCCAAAGCTTGCGGCAAAATTTTATGACACTCTGAAAACAAAACACAACCCGAAAACCGAATCAGAAAACCAGCAAAAGAACAGAAACCGAAATTAGCGGACAGTTTCGGGAGCCAGAGGTTTTTGTTTTTGGCTTTCCCCAAATTTTGGTCTATCAAATTATCCAATGTTGGTTAAATTAAACAATTTATATGGAAAATTGAAGGGAAATTGTTGAAAAAAATCCATAAGTAAGCCTTAAATTAAAGTTATTATCAATGCGACACTTTCAGTAAGGATTTAAAGAGCTTACAGATTTTAGGTGTTCGTAGAAATATTTATCTCATAGTATTTTGTATATTGTAAGCTCTTTGCCGAATTTTGGCTTAAAAAAACTTGTAAAATTCTAAAAATTTTGTTATTTTTCAGTCTTTCAAGAGAGGATAGAAAACTCTTTCCTTAACATTTTCAAAAACAAAGATTAAAAAAACAAAATCAAGCAAATAGTGCCAACGATTTTCGCAAATTCTTACCCATTTATGTATATAAATTTAAACATATTTCCCTTGGTCCTGAAATATATTTATGCCTAAGAAAGGATACAAAATAAAACACCCTTACATAAACACATACAAACATACATTGGCACATAACAAACATGGCACAATATTTTGACTGTTTTGTAATTTATTTGACATATTTATGGGGTTCATAAATACACAGATACATATATAAAAATGCGTTTATTTCTATTTGGCGATTTTTTAGTTTTTATTGCTTGCAATGAAAACACAAACAATAAAAGCGAGCCAAAGCAAGTCAGCATCAAAAATGTGTTTATACGTGCCCAAGTTTGGACTACTTCCAAAGCCAGGGAGCATGTTACCCAACAAAACACAAATAATTTCACCCTTTTCGCCGCAGTTGTTGCATCGCTCATACGCCACCGTGCCGCCCGGTCAAAGTTGCAATAGCGAAGCATAAAACATTTTTTTTATGTAATGATTTCGCCCACCCCAACCCCAACCCCAACCCCACCCGTCCCGCTCTATATCTGTCCTTTTGGCTGCTCCCCTTGGGTGGGTCAGCTGCCTGAACTATTGACAGCTGATGATAAAAAATTGTTTGAAAAATAAACCGAAATGGGAAATAACACAGAGAATGGGGTGGAGTGTGGCAAAAATATGGACTATATATATCTATATATGTATTTACAATGTATGAGAGGGAAGGGTCTCTGGGAAATGTGTGGAAAAATAACCCTTTTGGCTTCGTTTAAAAAGTGAACCAATATGAAGAGAAGGCTAGCATTGCAGACAGAAGTTGCAAGAGGAATATTTTAGGTGTTTTTGTATCGAATTTGTCCTTTAAATGTGCAATAATTATATTATTATATTATAAACTGTAGAATAACTTTCTTAAGTAACTTTAAAACAACTAACTATCTCCTAGATTTATATGAAAAACTCTCAATTTGTTATTAACATTTTATTAACCATTTACCTGTTTCTCTTTGCTGATTGAACAAGTTAAAATCCATTTCATTCAGATATCTGTGAGATTAAAATGTATTTCAGTAGATAAATGTTCGCCTTTTAAATAAATAACGCACGTCGTTGGTCTATTACAGGACTCACCTTCCCTTTCAATCCTGCAGCCAATCCATTCCATTTGAGTACGTCCCATGGCAGCCATTCGCGAATTAAACATTTTTCGCCTTTACACTTTTAATTTATGTATTTACTTTTGGTTTATTTGCCTTTCTTTGCGCCAGCCGGCAACTTGGTTTCGGCAGCTCAACATACCAGTCCCGAGTCCCTTCCCGGACCCATGTCTTCCTGTGCCTACCACCTGCGGCATTTCCACTCGCCGAGGCTGGGGCTCTTATTGAAATTCCAAAGTTGAAATGACTGCAAAGTGGGGCGGGCGGGACGAGGTCTGATGGCTGATGGCCGAGTCCTGGCTACAGTGTTGACAGCCATGTCAGTTACAATTCCCAGCGTCGTCATCGTCATCGGTTGGTTGCCGCTCTGCCGTTGTGTTTCTCTTTTTATTTTTCGGCCGAGTCCTGTGGTCGCGTCTCGGTCTGGAGTCTGCTTTGAGTCTGCTTCTGCTCAGTTCTCTGGGAAAATAAATATATATATGTATATTGGTATGTAGAATAATACATTTTTGGGGGCTTCGCCTAAGTGTGAGAAGCACTTACAGGGCAACTTAGAGGAGACCTTATTTTGGCAGCCATTTCCCTTCCCTTTGTTTGTCTTCACTGTTTGGCACTTTGTTTTGCTGCTTAACTTTTGATCAGCTTTTAATATAACTTAATGTGTCCAAATTAAATGCATTCTGTCTGTAAAGTTTTATTGCAAATTATGTACACTAAAGTCGCGGTCAGCGACTCAGCCGAGTGTAAAATCAATACAAATTCCAGCCAACCAGAATGTGCATAAATATTAAAGTGTGTTTGCAATAAGCTGTCGTAAGCCCCTTGGGGTTTGTATATTATTTTATTCAAATTTAAAATTGTATTTAAAGAATTTTTAAAGAATATGGAAAATAGCTTATCAAAATCATGCAAATAAAATGCAAGTGCGTATACATGTACTGCTGACGTTCGGGTATAAAATGCAAAGGGAACACAATGGAAGTTAGCAATATGCATGGCAAGCCATGTCTCTGTCTTCCTGAGCACTTCCCCCTCCTAGTGGAGGTCAGGTTAGCGTCTCTCCAGTTAAATGGTGAACCATTAAAAGTGGACATTTGTAAACATAAACTGACAGATAAACACCGAAAAGCAGACATAGAACTTTGCCCTTGCCCGGCGGCAACCCAGTGGGGGCGGAGAGTGAATGATACGAAGAGTTGTCCTGGCACGGAGCACACACACACAGGTCCGTCGTCCACCTAGAGAAAGCAGTTAAAATACTTAACAAACGTAGATTGTAAAAGTTTTTTTATAACAAAATAAAATGCCCCGGGGAAAGTTGTTTCTCTAGCTGTGGTTCTTTGCGGCGGGTATCCGGGAATGGACTTGGTCCGGGGGGCTGGTGGCCAGTGCTAAACAACAATGTGCAGCTGAAGGACAATTTATCCCCGCCCTGCGATAAATGCAGCCACATCAAGTGGGGCCGTAGGGGGAGAGCACAACAAAATGCTCGCTCGTTATATGGGTCAATATGGGCAACAAAAGCAGTGTGCACCCATAGAAACAGAAACAGAAACAGAAACTGGAAAACAAACCAAAGCCAGAGAAACAAAAAACAATGTGCACTGCAAAAAGTTAAACAACAAATAATGCCGACTGCTAATCCCAGTGAGACAAATGGGAATGTGTGTATGTTGTACCTGTAAATGAATTAAAGAAAGCAGCTGAATAACTATTTAAATTTATTATAAATTATTACCAACAAACTAAAGCTTAGCCAAAGTGTTTAGTAAACATTTAAACCTTGCTTAACTAGTTACTTTTATTTTAAGCTATTGTATTCTTATTGCTGTAATATAGACAAAACTTGTTGGAAATTTTTGGAAGAGTTAGGTTAAAGGCTAGAACATATTTCATTACCAACTTAAATCCGGTTTGAAATACATTTTTTTCCCAGTTAGTCACTACCCACGGATCCCATCAAACGAGCAGCCTAATGACAGGGTAGGGGAAACACAAAAAAAAACAAAAAGAACGCAAATAGAGAAATCGGTGGCTAGTTGGGAAGCACTTTGTTTGCAACATCGGTATTGTCATATGAAACATCCAACGGAAACCAGCGGTCATGCCGGCTGCCCTCTCACTTGTCAAAGGAAGGGTTGGTCGGTTGGCTTAGTAGTTAGCATCGAACTGGATGCCAATGGGATATCGAAGGTGAAAAGGTCGGGTCACCTTACTCACCTTTCCCTTCTACATAGTTGAGGTCAATGTAGGAAATGGTTGAAAAGCAAAATTAAACTGAAACAATTAAACGTAAACAGAACTATATATAGCTATATTTCTCATCTGAACTCTTTCGAAAGTCACAAAATGCTCGCTTAAAATATATATATCTTTAAAAGAACACTTTATATTTACGAAGCCTGAAACTCATTTTATTTGCAGATTTTATTGTGGCACTCAAGGATGTTTCCGTAATGATACCGCAGGCGGTGAAACGTGGTAGCAATGCCCTGTTCACGTGTAATTACGATATGGAAAACGATACTCTATATTCGGTGAAATGGTATAAGGGCAAACGTGAGTTTTATCGCTACACGCCCAAGGAGAATCCGGCGATGAAGGTCTTTGCCATGACAAGTGGCCTCAACGTCGAGGTGAGTACGGGATGATAATGCCCCATATACCCATATCCTCGTACTCGTATCCCCCTATCACCATAATGCGCACATGTTACTACAGTTGCGTGTAAATTATATCCATAATGGCTGATTGCCAGCCACACTCCCCGCCAGAATTTGCCTCATAACGACATTTGCCGGCTTATTCGCCCCACTGCCCCTTTGTAATTATGCCGGTCCATCCGCCGACGCATCCGTTAAGAGTTATTGGGCGTGGCCAATTAGTCGCGCTTGCGATTGACTTGCGGCTCATTAAAAAACAATATATACAGATTGCATAAGGTCCCAGGGGAAAAACAACGACAGTTGACACGGAGAGACGCTGGAAATACACTCGATATTTGGCAGTACTTTTAAATTTTGAAAAGTATCTACAGATATATGCGATATAAATAAATATGGAATATTTTAAGCTCATGTTTCTTTTGTAATTTATCTATTTCTTTGTAATTATTAATTCAGTAAGGCTATAAATTCTTAGGTATATTCAATTTGAAAACCTGCCAATAAGGTATACCTTCATGTTTTTGTATATCCAAATGTTCATTCCATTTAATGCACTTCAAGAAAGGGTATACCCAGGAGAGTTGCGTTTAATTATTCCAACGAAATACACAAGGGCCAATTAAGTATCGGAAGCAACAAATTGGGTTAAACAATCAAACGAGAGCTTCAGCCAATGATCCCTGGCCACTACTCTCACATCTCCATCCACCGCATTTATTACACATATATTTACCCAGTATTAAATGCAATTTATTAAATTTGATTTTTATTAAGTGAATTGTCATTTGAGGTTGTCCTTATTTTCTCTGCGAAGCATTAAAGTAATTTAAAAATCGGTGAAAAATAATATAAATATATTTGAGAAATGTTTAAGTTCCAAATAAAATAATTTCATAACTTGTACCTAAAATTTTCAAGATGCTACCGAAGCATTATAGTTTCTCAAAACAGCAAAAAGCATTGAAAGCCGAACCAAGCAGACTAATACTTTTAATTCCGGGTTATAGGCGGCCTAAGAGTCCATAAACAAGTTTAAAATTAAGATTAAGCTCGTAATTCGCATTGAAACCAAATCGGTTTTCGTCAAAAGAAATCTTAGTCAAAGCCAGTTGGCTGACCCCTTCAACTTTAAAGTCAACTCTTCACCTTTATGCCCTCAATTTGCAGTCACTTTTCATCAGCGAGCTATCTTCCACCTCCAGCAGCTGTGCTTTTCGTCATTCATAACCAAGACAACATTTTTCTATTTATTTTTTACCACCCTCCTCTCGTTTCTCTCGTCTTTTTTTACACTTTTTACCCCGGTTATATTCAATTTCTATGCACCGCGTCCAGCCAATTTTGCCCAACTAATTTTTATTACGTTCTTCATTTCCTTTCACGCTTTCTTTAACCCGCCCACTGACTTTCTCCGCCGCTCTTTCTCGCTTTCTCCTCTTTGCAGCGCAACCTTTCGAATCAGAGCCACGTCGTCCTGCAGTCGGTGCCGTTGAATATTTCGGGAAAATTTACATGCGAAATATCCGTGGAGGCCCCCACATTTCAAACAGCCATGGTGTCCGGCGAAATGGAGGTGGTTGGTAAGTGAAAAAAAATGAAAATGGGGAAAACTACCTAGATCAAGCCGAAATCTATACACCTTTTTCTTAATAGGAAAATATGTAAATATTTATTGTAGTTGAAAAAGTAAGGCTCGTTTGACTCAGGGACTAAAATAAATCGTTAAAAAAGAGGCTATAGTTTTTACTTTTTTCTTATTTTTAATAGTGAATAGTTTTCATATTGTAGTTTTACCTAAGAAATGTAATATCCCAGCAGACAAAAAGCGGACTTAGTGGGGATGGATCCGGAAAATTTCCGCAAAAAATCGGACTTTCCGCATTAGTTTAGCTTAATGCTCAAAAACGGACGTGCAAACGGATGAATGGCGGACGAGTATTATTATTTAAAATTACTTATTTCAGCTGATTTTTAATTTCATAGCGCTATATTTGGTACTCCCTAAATATATTTAAAGTAAGACATTTTCCTTTACGATCCAAACTTCTGAGCCAATTAACAATACCCCACTGTGGCTCACTAACTATAGCTAGAGCTATGCAATATTGCAAAGCCTAAAGAAAAAGTGCAATGGAAAAAGGGGAAAAGGAAAACCTGCGGTCGAGGCGAGCAAATTAATTAGAACAACTCTGTTTGAGCGTGGCCCTTTTTGGGCAATTTTACATTTGCATTCCTTGGCTCACAATTACCCCTCTTTTTGCAGAGCTACCGGAAGAGCACACTGTGGTCACCGGGATACAGGCACGCTATCGCGTCGGCGATTTGGTGGACGGCAATTGCTCAATTAAATACTCGAAACCGGCTGCTAATTTGACATGGACTATTAATGGTATTGTGGTAAGTTTTGGTTTCGTTTACCACTGTTTCCTGCAGCTGGCCACGCCCACTCCGCCTTTCAATTAGCAGGCAGGCAATCGAAAGTGGGTAACTTTGATCGCTTTCGATTGATGGCCTCCACCGCCGCTTTTTCAATTAGTCATTGGCAACGAGAGGGCCAGGGAACTTGGTGTGTGAGCACTTTCGTCGCATTTGAATGATGCACTTTGAGGGGGACTAAACACTGTTGGGTAATGCCAAGTTTATTGCGTATTACGGAGGACTTTAAAATTAAGATTAGAACTTGTATTTCTTATTTAAACCATTAGTTTTTAGCTGGAAAGTGGGACATACTTATTTAGAAGAAACTAAAACTAAAATATCATATTTATTCTCATATTTTTTTTCACCTTTTCATACAAAGTTCGTTAAATAGTTAACTCCAAAGTGGTCCCCTCCGATTTGATCAATCAACTTGTTCCGCGAAAATAAAACCAGGTGAAACGTGGGCATTGGTTTTCCCATTTTTTGCGTTTAGTGTGCGATTTTTCATTTCGCGTCTGTTGCATACTTTTTGGCACCTGTGTGCGCGATGCCTCCATTTTCCAGCCGCATCTTTGGCATTTATATGTGCCTAGACCCACGCCACGCCCCGCCCCGCCACCTTTCTTCGGATATGTTCATTTTTTGAAATGCCGTCAGTTTTTATGCCTTTCGCTTTGCTGGGCGGGATGTTTTATGGCCGCAACCACAGCAGTCGGCTCCAACAGGAGGTCGCCGGTTTGCAGCCAGCCAGGTGCCAGGACAGGGAGTCCTGCTGCCGCTCCGCATGATTGCACAGGTGTCAGGGGTGTCAGAGGCGGCAGGTGAGTGAGGTGGGCTCAGAAGGGAAGCGGGTCTGGAGGATGGCTGGGCTGACATGTCCTGGCATTTTGCGTTTGGTTTTTCAAGAAACGTTTAGGTTGTCAGCTAGTTTTTCCCTGGCGTTTTTATGGCCGGCAAGGACATTACGCCGACTTTTGGCTGGTGCCTTCGTTATTGTTGCCCCAGACAGCTGGAGTATAGTAAATGTGTTGTCAATGTCAGTGCTCGTGCCCCCTCCAGCCATAATTCAAATTCGCGGCCTCTGAAAGCGAGTTTTTACAGCACAAATATCGAGTTGTAAGGCTGAGTTTAATGTTTGGAAAAATGTTTAGAGTTTCACAAGTGATCCGGGAAAGTCTGTAAGTTTCAGAGAAAGATCAAAGAGCCATTCAATAATTAAATTGGAAATAAAATGGCTTTAAGGAATTTGTTAAGATTACTACGTAATCCTTCAACAAAAGCTATACAAAAATCAAAAACTATGTTTGAAATGTTGGACATTTCCCTCCGCAATCTGAATAACATATGTATTGTATTAAAAATGTATATATTAGATGGATAAAGTGGAACGATTTTGCACATTTCCTTTAACATTTAAAATAAAAATTACTAGATACAGCAAAGCATCTTTTCAGTATAAGCTTGTGGCTATCGAAGGATACACATTCTGTTGTATTTCACCCAACCCTCTCAATTGCCAATTGAATCAATAAATGTTTGAGCGAAATCCAAAGAATACTTGCAGATTTAATCAGAATTAAAAATAAGTAAAATTCAGTTTGAGAAGCGACAAGCCCGGTATCAGATTTAATCGCCATCAAAACAAGCAATTCAGCAAAAATGCATATGTGTGTGTGTGTGTATAAATATATATAAACATGGGAAAATAAAGCAGGAAAACTAACACAAACAGCACTTGAGTGTTGCCTACACCACATGGTGGGTGCGGCCACTTGATCTTTTAGCTAACGAGCGCATTTCAGCAGGAGCACCACTCACCACCGCCCCGAAGCCACCACCACCATCATCATCATCATCAGAAGCAGCAGCAGCAGCAGCAGCAACGTCGTCGTAGTCGTCGACGTCGTCATCGTCGTAGTTTGTGCTGTCAGTAGGTGGTGGTTTTGGGGTCGGGTTGGATATTGGGTGGTGCGAGGTCGGGTGGGTCAGGCAACGGTATCTGCCGGGCACTTCAAAATAAACTCACCGCAAACAAAGTGGCCTCCAGCTCACCCATGTCCTTTGGCTCCTGCCTCCTGCTCCATGCTCTCTGCTCCTGCCTTCTGCTCCTGCTCTCGCTCTGCTCTAGTTAATCACTCAAGCGTAAATCTATTCATCATTCATAAGTTATAAATTTGCCGGAACCGCTCTGCCATGGTCTCCTTTATTTTTCGGGGGAGAAGTGTCAGCTTTTGCCTTTGGTTAGTTACTATTCGCTTTCACACTGCGGCCCACTTGATCGAAAGGATTGCACGACTAGATGGAGGCAGGGATAGTTCCTATTGATGAATATTTGCAAATTGATTTTGTTGCTAGCTCGAGCTGCCCACTTGACATTATTCCTCCGCTTGCTGTTGTTGTAGGTTCCACCGCACCACATAAAGACGTATCAGACGGAGAGACAGGAGAACAGCACCCTGGAGTCGGTTACGAGTGCCATACATTTCATGGTCACTACTCAACATTTTCTCAAGAGCCAGATGAGGGTAAGGATATGCTGGCTGCCCGCCCCAGTTGGCACTTGCAGTGGCGATTCTAATTCGTATCCATGTTTCCGTTTCGCTCTGTCAGCTCAAGTGCACGGCCAATATCTTTGACATCTTCAAGGAGGAAATGGAGAGCGTCATTGAGGAGGACCGTCCCAGAATAATGGCCTCTGGCAGATCGTATGACATGAATAATTATCCCCTCGAGGAGAATCCGAATGGCGAACGTGGAGGCTACGAGGATCACAACGAGTCCTATTTGACCTACTACTCGGGTGAGTATTTTTGCTATTGACACACAATATTAAGGGAAAGGTCCTAGTTTATAAGAAGGATTAATTTAAAGGCTGGCAAGCAACCGTTTATATCCATATAAAAACCCTATGAAATACATCTTTCTGCCTCACCGATAAATTTAAGTGATGCCATTCCGCATCGATTTAAGCCCAGGCAGAGCCTTTAACAAACAACAAGGATGGCCTGTGCCTGCGTCCTGCCGATGTCGGGGACACAATGTGAATTATGTAAATAAAATTGTGCAGCATAAACATTCTTCCAGGCTGCCTTGCCTGGCCTGGCCTGTAACTACCAGCGGCAGGAGCAGGCTTATCGAATCAAATGGCGGGGAAATCAAATTGGTATAAACTAAGTTTAGACATGAAAGATTGTCGCGGAATGGCGGCAGACTGTGCAGGACGGAAGCGATGATTGGAGCCGCTGGCAAAACTCGAGTCCGTATCCTTGCCGGTTCGGGCCAAGTTCCCTTTGCGGTATTCCCTTTTGCCACTTACCAGCGACAACATTTACTTAACACCGAGTAACGACAACACCAGGAATAACAAGTGTGTAAACGCATTCAACTGAAAATTGTATTTAAAATCGAGTTCGCTGGATTACTGGGGTGGGAATCTCATAAAAGTGTGCAACAATATTTTGGCAGCAGAGCTCGAGGCGAATCCTGAAACGGAAGTTGTCAAGCCACCCTCGCTGCTCCATCAGTGTTAAACAGATGGAATGGGGGAGATTGCATGTTCCGATTCTTTGCCCAGAATTTTATGCAAATGCAATGTTGACACACACATACACACATAGCTGAACCCGTCTGGCTAAGGAATATCTTGTATTTTTAAATATCTCGCTGGAAAGCAAGCTGGATTTGCTGTGTACTTTCCGCTCTTCGCCCTCGAAGATTGCCGTGGTTCCGCGAAAGCACTTCAAAATCCTTATGATGAGTATTTTATGAGATGGAAATAGTTGAATGAATGTATTGAAAGTATATATATTGTTTTTAAGGAAACTTTTAATAAATAAACTATCCAAACTAATCTCGATATTAGAGGGATCAATCTTGATTTGAAATCTAGGATAACTTTTTACTTATCACCATAAACTTAAACCATTTTCAGAATATATTTATTCTAGTTTCTTTTATAAAAGTCTAGTCTACAGATACTTTCCATCAAATAAGCTGTACCTCCTCTTTAGGCCGCCCTTAAAAACCATTCGAGGGGATGTGAAATCACTTTTTATTGGGTTAGCTCGGCACAAAGGTGTCAAAGGCGTAAAATTCGTTGCCTCCATTAACGGCATCGTTCATTCTACGCCCTTTTTTTTCCCCTCAAACTCTGCAAACTCTGCTCCCACTCACACTCGCCTGTCTCTCTGTCTCCTTGCAGCGGATAATAGTGCATCGGGCGCTTCGACAGCTGCACGTGAAATCTTCTGGCAATTCTGGCTAACAAAGCTCCCCATCAACAGGCAGTTCGAGGGGACGTGGCAGTGGATCCTAGAAGGAGGGGCAACGATGGCAGCCCTGCTGGCAACGCTGCTGGCCCATCAAATTATCAACTGTCAATACACAAAGCCGGCAACTGGAAGGGCCAAGGTACAGCGGCAGCAACATCAACAGTTGCCAGGAGCCAGGAGCAGCAACCATGCGAATGTGGATCTGGATGCGGAGGATGTGACAGCTCCAAAAGCGGCAACATCCGCAACGAGCGTCAAATGCTTTTATAATTGTCAAATGGCCATGGCAATGGCAACTTCAAATCGCAGCGATGCTGCGAATATTGCAAGTGCATCGGCAACTACAACTGCTGCTGCTGCTGATGTTACTGCTGCTGCTGATGTTACTGCGCGCGGCATTAAGCGCCTGTCAACGACACTTGCGGGGGGCGTGGCCAGCTGGCAGGATCAGCGATTATTGATGACTCCTCCACGGCGGCGGCAGGACGCGATGCAGTCGCGTTGGAGCGCGTGCTGATGCCGAATTGATGATGAAATGCATTCGCGAAAGTAGCTTAAGGTGCTTGCCGCCGCCCCCCTTCCACATGCCACACCCCCCAAGTATAATTAATATATACGATTGCGAGTACGGATTGCCCTCGCTCCCGAGTCTTACGCACAAGCTGGGCAGTGTCGGGATATATAGTATTTAACAGTTGAAGGCGGAGACGGCGCGAAATCAATGAATAATAACAGGAAATAAATTAATGTAAGGTTGAGGAAGGTATAACTTGATGGTGCAACCCATATAAAATTGTATGTAAATGAAAAATACCCTGTACGTTGAAATTGCACATAAAAAAAGGTTCAGTAAGAAACGAGCTTCATGTTTGTGAAGGTTAATTATTTGTTTATTGTCAACAGAAACAATAAATAATAAAGTAATATGTAATATATAATTTTTTCTTTTTTTCAATTTAAATATTGAGTTTTCAATTATATATTTCAATTACTTAAATTATTCCTGACAATAAAGCGGATAAATACATTTGTTTATTTATTTAAGTTTATCTTTTTATCTAGTTTTTCCCCTAAATTAATACATTTTTAATTCTCCATTAATACGAAGCTACAGTAAATCGTGAAAACTGCGCGCAATAAACCAAGTACTTGAAGGTATCAATAGAAAACATTAATAATCGCAGAAATAAATACGCAAGAGTAACATGTTTACAGTTAGTTTGTGAATTTGCGTACAGGGTAAGAAAATACTTGTGCTTATTCAAACACATAAAATGAAAACACACATTATATGCATATATTATATGTACTCTCCACACAGTCGCTTGGATTGCGATACCAAATGCTCTTTATGTTCTGAGCACTCACATATATACCAGAAATTCCGCTCAGTGTACAGCAAGCTGAACTTTAGACTGCACTTGAGCTTAGCTTTCGGGTACCGTAGTGCATTGTAAAGTGGGCTTTGCCTGAGCCAGAGCCATAGGAGCCAAGGGAACGGAACAGAAAACAGTTATTTTTAATCGCCAAATTAATGTGTAAATAAACAAGAAACTAAAGATAAGCTAGTAAGGAATAATAATACCCACTGTACAGAAAGGAACTTTTTACGGTTGTGGACATAAAGCAAAATTAATTCTTAAAACACTTCCTGCTTTGTAGAGAAACATGAATTCATAGATGAAACAAATAAAATAGGAACATTTTGGTTTAAATGCTATTGGGGCAATATTAAAACTCGAAAGAAACAAACGATTATTTCAACATTTTTGGCCAACAAAAATCCAGCGGTAAATAGTTCCTTTGCTTTGAAAATAAATCAATATTAATGGTAATTGGTAATGCCAAGAAAAGAAATGTAAATTGAACAAAAGGTTAGATTACGGATATTTGTTTTAAACAGTAGTACAATAAATGTTAAATGATATTATAAACAAAAACCAATATATGTAAATAAAAAGTGTGTAAATGTTGAAATAATAATAACAAACAAATAAAGATATAAGCATTACAATACTCAAATGCATGCGCCAAGATTTCTGTAATCAAATCGTGTTGTGAAAGTTGTCTTCCCTAATTTACGTACATTATCAAAAATTATTACAGTGCAGTCATGGTTTATCCCTTAGTTTCAATATGGTTTCATTCAGAGCAAAACAATTTAAATACAAGAAATGTAAATCTAGGTTTATGTACATAGAAAAAATCGTCAACGGATTTTCCTTTGAATGTTGCAGAATAGATAAATATATAAACGAAAATAATTAATGTATGCATATTAACCAAAATATATAGAAATAGGAGCTCCAAAATGGAAATCAAAAGCATGCAGATGCATTTTGCATTGAATATAAAATATTCATATCCACAAACAGTTAATAACCAAAATGTGTAAAGCCGGAAAAAATATAGCATTAAGTCCCCAAGAAAAGTAAACAGTGATGTAAAAAACGCAGCAAGGAAATACAGAGAAAAACTAATCAATGTCATACGAATATATGTACTAGTTTTAATGATTTCAGTGAATATTAATGTAAAAAGTGAATTCAAATCAAAGCGCAGCATATAAAGTCAGTGTGTATGGCATTTGATTAAACCACAAGCAGGCGAACTACACATAAATAAACAATAATAAATATTTAAAGGGGTGTTTTTATTTTCAATGTGCTTCATTTTTTTAATGATTCTAGTATAAAATCTGTGAAATATATTTAATAAAAGGTAAATATGAATGCATTTAGTACATGTTCCTTAAAACTATAGAAAGGTAAATCCTTTTTGCAAGGTATATGAATACTTTAATGTATTTTTGTAAAGATTACTAATATGGTAAGTTATATATGTTTACAATTTTCTAGCATATTCGTAGATTTCTTAAAATTCAATAGAACGATTTTTAAAATTCAATTTAAACCTTTAATGTGTACAATAAAAATACTAAGTACATTTTGCATTTTTTGTTGTATTATTTATGATTTTTATGTGGTTTCATTAGTTTGGTCTCACTGTAGAGTACAAACTTTTCGAGCTCACTGTTCAGACATTCACCAAGGCGACATCTGGCGGCAGTCCTTGAAAGCTCCGCCCTGTTAGCTGGCTGTTAGCCACAAGCTCCTAGCCGAGTCCCGTTATTCGGCCACGCAGAGAGCTTTGTGTTTACGCATTTTGCTAGTGGATCAAGTGGCCCCCCGCTGCACCGCCTCCATTATGACTGAGAGAGCTTTCGGAGCTGAAGGTCAGTTGGGACACGGACCCACCGAAAATCTGCGATAAACTTAGTTGGACTTGAGTCGCGCTTCAATGACGACAACTGCACACGCCGGGCACCGCCACCGAACCTGAAATAATACAAGAATCCGATGCTATAATATAAAACAACCAATACTTGACTCCGGACAACGATTCAGTTTCGCTTCTCACTCGTTTTCCATTGCATTTCCCCATTTACAACTCCCATTTACATTTCAATTTTGTGTTTTCCACACACGTGTTTTTCCCTCTGTTACTCGCCTCCTTCGGTAGTGGTTATTTTTTTCGGTCCGCATTGAAAAAAGTACATCGACTGCCAGCCGAATAGTCCCAATTCGAATTTTGATTTAACCAATTTGACGGAAAATTAATTGCGCTTGAAATAAAATCGACAAGCGATATGTAATTTCTTTATTCTCCATTATTTTTTTTTTTACGTGAAAACGAGCGTGTTATTTTTGTTAAATTTGATTTTACAATTGATTGTGTTTAAGTTAATTACATTTGTGTTTGTGTGCCTCGATCCGATCCGAAATTTGCGGTAAGTGGCGTGTTTTTTGGCGGCAAAAAAGTCGGTTTTTCTAGCGTCCTCTCCTCCACCCACTTTTTCTGGCGCCAAAAGTGAATGAAAACTTAACAGCGAGATTGCACAGCATCGCTAACATCTGTAAATGGCACACAACATGTTGCGCCCCGCCGAGCAACATGTTGCTTGGCTGCTCTTGAGCGTCTTTGTTTTGCTTTCTCTTCCCTTTTCATACCCTTGAATGGTACTATCATTTAAATTAGAAGTTTTGGAACGCAGTAATATATATAAAATATAAAATATATATTCTTGATCAGCATTAACAGACGAGTCGATCTATCCATGTCCGTCTATCTGTCCGACTGTCCGTTCCTCACAAACTTGTCTCTTATTTTTCGACATATCTGAATGAAACTTTAAAGATATTCTGCTGACTATTCTCACATATATGAGCCACTATCGGTCCCCTATATAATTTAAGCTGCCATAAGAATATCTGACTTCTATATTACACATATATTGGGAACAATAAAAAAAATAATATTCCTAATTATATAATAAATATAATTTAGCTACTCTGAGAAAGAGCATACAAACTTCGAAGTTAGTAACCTTTCTTGTTTTATGAGAAAGAGAGTTTGCGTTGGGTTTTTTGGTTCATTGACCCAGCAACAACAATGGTCGGGACACTCTCTCCTGTGCAGAATTCATCCATGGCCTACAGTTAGATTTTTCGGCCGGCGAAAATCGACAAAATCCGCCCGAGATCGAAAATCGAAAGCTGGAGCCGCGTTCAGTTGCCTTCGAGTCACACTTGAAAGTGGAAGCCAACCAGGAGCCAAAAGCCAGACATTCCATATACTAATTCTGACGCAATCCCCCCTGCCTCCCTCCCCGACCCCGCTGATATATACTGATATATATATATATATAGCCGCGCATTCCCAGATCACAACCTAAATGCCTTTCGTCGAACGATTTCAACAAATACGTAATTTTGTTATGAACGTCTGTCTCGTCGAGGCCGTCCAATTTGTTCAGGATTTCTCGCACGCCATTTGCCTGGACTTCCAGGGTCTGCTGTTCAACTTTAAGTAGAGATCGAGTTCCCGTTCCCGCACCCGATCCCGAGCGAGATCGCCATCGGTAAGTTCTCCATTGGATTCGTTGAAACATTCTTCCCGGGAGGAGAAAGTGTGGCATTACGGTTAACCGCTATTCGTCTCTTTCAATTCACGGCTCCGTTACGCCGCTTCTCCGCTTCTCGACGAGAGAAAGGGAGAAAAGGAGAAAGGGGAAACCTCATGGCAGAAAAGTTTTAAGGTTGAGAGGTTATGTCGGCGGGGAAAATAGAAAATATAGAATATTATTCAGTAAATTTCCTTAAATTCAATTAAACAAATTAATTTTATATTTGAAATTTTTAAATTAAGTAGCTTCAAATGTGAATTTATTTAAATATAATTAACTGCATAGCAAAGTCAGTTGTTTGCTTATTCCACAAAAATAAAATAAATTATACAAAACGAAGTTGAGCACGTAGCATAAAATATATAGTTTTTTTTTCCAATGGTTAACCTTAATTTTCTCAGGTCTAATAGTTTTTTAATATCAACATAATTCAAAATTATTTAAATGAAATAAAATGTGAAGTAAGAATTAATGTTTATGAATCTATGTTTTAGTTTTGTGTATTGAACCTTGCCTCAAACTTGTCTGTGAGAATTTCCCAGTTCCAAATATATAAGAAGGCTATATTATATCGAATCTATGGAATTTCTCCTAGCGACTGTATTGTTAACCTAACATTACCACCCATTATTATTATAATTATTTGATTCTTCCTGAATCAGTATCTTAATTCTAATAATAGATTTGGTCTTCGATACCACTGATTACTTAGGATTATTGTCTTTCCTTTATGCTTTCTAATAAGAAAATAAACTAAATATCATTCCAAAAATCTTTATAATTTCTGGGCACTTCACATCTCATCCTCAGCTCACCCACTCATTGAACTCCCACACGCATTTCACCTCACACATCTCACATCGCTGACCAGAAACGCATCGACATTGCTTTTGTCGAGGAACATAATTGGACATTTTGCTTGGTTTTTTTTAAAACAACCTCTACTCCCACTGACCCACTGATCTTTACCCACATCTCGACCTCCACTTGAACCACTGACCCTCTCCACGATGCTGTCCTGCGCCTCGTTCAACAAACTGATGTATCCGACAGCGGCAGATGTCGCCAAGTCGCCAATGGGGGGCGTGGGCATGGACGGGATCGGATCCCTGGCCAGCCTGCAGGCCCTGCCCTCGACCACATCGGTGGGCAGCGGAGCTCCCAGCGAGACCCAGAGCGAGATCTCTTCGGTGGACAGCGATTGGAGTGACATACGCGCCATCGCCATGAAGTTGGGCGTGCAAAATCCAGACGATCTGCACACCGAACGGTTCAAGGTTGATCGCCAGAAACTGGAGCAGTTGATAAAGGGTAAGTTCTGAGAATTTCCATATTTTATGTGTAATTTTTATGTTTGTCTATATATGCAATAATATATGTTTATAGCTGACAGCGTCATCGAGGGCATGAATGGAGCCGAATATTTCTTTCATGACGTGAGTGAAAATATGCAAAAACCTATCTAAAATTAGTATAAAGTTATTACATTTCACACAAGGCTTAACCTTTACTTAATACTTAAATTAAACAAATAAACAACTGTCGGAAGACCATAGCTGAGATATATTTAAATTTAGAATGCCATGCCTTTTAATTTAATATCATTTATAGTATATCATAATATGTTTCCGTTTCAATAGGATCTTACTCTTTGAACAAAATTTTTAAGTTATTTGATTAATGTCTTTTGTTTGGACCTCCGACTGTACCACTATAAATTTCAGTTTTAGTAGCCGTTGAGATTGACTAAGACCTTTGCTGACTTTGGTATATTGAGCGTCTTATATCCAATACGATTTGTTTTTAGATGATGAACACGACGGATACCTATGTGAGCTGGCCTTGCAGACTCAAAATCGGAGCCAAGAGCAAGAAGGGTGAGGCGTTTTTACCGCCATTTACTATTTACCTCTATTTATATGTATATTCTACATATTCTTTAAAGATCCCCATGTGAGAATTGTGGGCAAGGTGGACCAGGTGCAGCGTGCCAAGGAGCGCATCCTGAGCAGCCTTGACTCGAGGGTGGGTTGAGTGAGGGACTTGAGTAAAATGCTTCTTCTATAATTGAAATATTCCGTGCACAGGGCACCCGTGTGATCATGAAAATGGATGTCAGCTACACGGACCACTCGTACATCATCGGACGCGGCGGCAACAACATCAAACGCATCATGGACGAGACCCATACCCACATACACTTCCCGGACTCGAACCGCTCCAATCCCACCGAGAAGTCAAACCAGGTGTCGCTGTGCGGCAGCCTGGAGGGCGTGGAGCGTGCCCGGGCCCTCGTGCGGCTCTCCACGCCACTTCTCATCTCCTTCGAGATGCCCGTGATGGGGCCCAGCAAGCCGCAGCCGGACCATGAGACGCCCTACATCAAGATGATCGAGAGCAAGTTCAATGTGCAGGTCATATTTTCCACACGTCCCAAGCTGCACACCTCGCTGGTTTTGGTCAAGGGATCGGAAAAGGAATCTGCCCAGGTCCGAGATGCCACTCAGCTGCTGATCAACTTTGCCTGCGAGAGCATTGCAGTGAGTTGTCTCTGGGGAAAGCCAAAGGATATTCCTCTAAGAAATCAAAACTCTCATTTTCTTACGTTCTTCTAGAGCCAAATCCTTGTCAATGTCCAAATGGAGATCTCGCCGCAGCACCACGAGATCGTCAAGGGCAAGAATAATGTGAATCTGCTGAGCATCATGGAGCGTACCCAGACCAAGATCATCTTCCCCGATCTGAGCGACATGAATGTGAAGCCGCTGAAGAAGTCGCAGGTCACGATCAGCGGGCGCATCGACGACGTCTACTTGGCGCGACAACAATTGCTAGGCAATTTGCCCGTAGCGTTGATTTTTGACTTTCCGGACAACCAGAACGATGCCTCCGAAATAATGAGCCTCAACACCAAGTATGGCGTGTACATAACGTTGCGCCAGAAGCAACGCCAGAGTACACTGGCCATTGTGGTCAAGGGCGTGGAGAAGTTTATAGGTGAGTAATATGCTAGTGCTTTATTGTTCCCTGGTTGCCAACTCTGATTTCATTAGACAAAATTTACGAGGCCCGCCAGGAGATCTTGCGCCTGGCCACGCCCTTCGTAAAGCCTGAAGTCCCCGACTTCTACTTTATGCCCAAGGACAAGGACCTTAACCTGGCCTATCGCACTCAGCTGACCGCCCTATTGGCCGGCTACGTGGACAGTCCCAAGACCCCATCTCTGCTGCCCCCCGTCCTCTCCGGCCAGCTTACGCCCTACGCCAACAACAACCACTTGCTGCTCAACGCCAATGGCCTGGCCACGCCCACTGGCATATGTGCGCCCACCCAGAAGTACATGCAGCTGCACAACAGCTTCCAGCAGCAGAGCCAGCAGCAGCAGCATCAGCAGCAGCAGGCGCAGGGTCGTCCGCTGGTGGTCAACCACAACAACAACTACCTGCAGGTGCCACCAGGTGTGGCCGGAGTGGCGCCGCTCAAACAGCCGCCCCCGCCGTCCGCGGGCATAAATGTCTCGCCGCGGAACAGCTGCAGCCAAAATACGAGTGGCTACCAGAGCTTCAGCAGTAGCACCACCTCGCTGGAGCAGTCGTATCCGCCGTACGGCCAGGTTCCGGGCGCAGTGTCCTCCAGTTCATCTTCCTCGGCGGCGGCGGCTGCGGGTGGACTGGGAGCTGGATGTGGCAATAGTCGGGCGCACTACTCCCCGGACTCCACTTACGGCAGCGAGGCGGGCAGCGTGCCAGGCGGCGGCGGCGGTGGAGGAGCAGCCCGGCTGGGGCGACGCCTCAGCGACGGCGTCCTCCTGGGCCTCAACAACTCCAATGGAGTCGGAGGAGGAGCCCACCTGCTGCCAGGAAGTGCCGAGAGCTACCGCAGCCTGCACTACGACCTGGCTGGCAGCGGAGGTGCCGGCCACAAGCACGCAGTCCACCGCGCCTTCGACTTTGACATGAAGAGGGCCCTGGGCTACAAGGCCATGGAACGGACACCGGTGGCGGGGGAACTGCGCACGCCCACGCCCGCCTGGATGGGCATGGGCCTAAGCTGCACCTCGCCGGCACCCGTCGACACGGCGGATGACAATGGTAACGCGGGAGCAGGAGCAATAGGAGGAGGCGGTGCAGGCTGGCGACTGCCACCGGGCCTAGGGTCTCCGTACGGACTCAGTGCCACCACCGGACTGCTGGATGCCACGCCCGTAAATCGGCGTATGCAGCTGGCCCAGCATAAGGACATTCAGACGCTGCTAACCAGCTTGGGTCTGGAGCATTATATCAGTGAGTAAATCGGTCCAATTGTGTCTATATTCACAATGTATTTCCGATGTTTGATAAAGACATAGTTATCCTGTTGTTAAAACCATTTTTTTTCTTACTAACATGGAGCAATTTGGGGAGCTTATTATTATATCCTCTTACTATCCTGGCAAATTTCCGCTTCTTTTAATCGAGCTCCTCGCACTGTATCCCGAAGAGTTGAAAGCCTTTTGGGATCACTGTGTGAGCAGCTCTGTTACTGAATAATGGCACTGGCACTAACGCACTTGTTTATTTTTTCAGAATTATTTGTGCATAACGAAATTGATTTGGAGGTGTTCACCACGCTGACCGAGGAGAACATGATGGAGCTGGGCATCACTGCGTTTGGAGCTCGCAAGAAGCTGCTGGCGGCCATTCACACGCTGCTGGCAAACGAGGCAGCCTGCAGCAGCATGCCCAGCAGCAGCTCCTCGCAGAACTCCTCGTCGCCGCGTTTTTCGGGCAGTGCGGCTCCCGGCGCTGAGCGCCGTCCCTCCAACCAGTGGTGATCTGCCACCGAGCGTCTATTTATTCACTTCCATAGCTAGGTAGTTATTGCATGCCCACCCCACCAATCGTAGTGCAGGTGAATCGGAAAACGGAAAAATCCGGAAAAATAATAGAGACCACCGGATCCTGGGGTACACACAGAACTTCCCGCAGGTGCGCGTAGCAGCTAGGCCTTGACCTTGACTTATACTCGCATTTGTACTCAAATTCCAAGTAGCAGTGCTGCGCAGGGAAGGGTGCCCTCTGGATTCCAATGCCTAGGTCCTAGTAGTTTCCTTCTTTTTAAGCCAATAATTTATTGTGAAAGTATTTATAGAAAACCAAAACAGAAAAGCGTCTACATCAAAAATATTGTGAATTATTTATGAAATCTAACTAAACGCGAGAATGTATTGTAAGAAATGAATTTATGTAAAACAATTGAAAAAAGCAACAAAAAAAAAACATATATAAAAAAACCACAGCATGTATTAAGTGATAAGCAAAACAGTCACGTACAAAACATTTGATATGAATAAATTGATGTCTATGAAAAACTAAGAAAGATGAGTTTAAGGGTTCTATGTCTAATTATTTTGTTTATTTCATTTAATATTTATATGACATATTTCGGATCATGATAGAATCTCTCTGGTTTTAATATATATACACATCCAACTCCCTAAAACTACCTCCAAAATAATGGATATGCAATGTAGAAAAGCAGATTGGTTGAATTGAAAATGTGTAATAAAAAATGTATTAATTATAAATTAGTTTCTTGTTACTTTGTTGGTTTTGTTCTATTGTCTGCTGATTAAGAACAGATTTCTGACTTATGTTTACCAATTAAACCAAACCCTAAGGTGCCACATCGTACTTGTAGTTCCCTTTAGTCCCATTGCCACTGGGCCTGATGGCTAAGAATGGAGGCTAATGACTTTATTGTCTCCAGTTGTCTGCATAATTTGTATTGCATTACTCCCAGTCTGGAAGTCGTGCCAAGTAAAAACCTCCCGGGGCAACAAAATCAAATGTGTGTGGTGTCCTCACACGGACCAAAAGTGGGGCGGTGCCAAGTAGCCGAAGGCGTGGCAGGGGCGTGGTCTGGCTAATGAACTGGAAATGCCTTGCTCCAGTTGTCAGTTGTTGTTGTTGTGTTGCTGTGTTGCTGTGTTGCGGTCATCAGCATAATTGCAAATTTTTATGATTATGACATTTTGGGCGCAAAGTGTTTCTGCCAATGGCAACTAATTTTTCCACCCATTTCGGTCCTGAGACTGGCGGTCATTTACATGGGACTATGTTCCACTTAAGTACGCCTTCGAGTAGGTTTCGGATGGGACACTTTGGCAAGCGATTTGATTTACAATTATGCTGGCTCTCGCAATTGGAGTCGCTGACCAGACCAAGAGTCGCCTCCTAGCACTACAGTTTGCCATACGTCAAAGTTTGTCCCTTTTTCAGAGAATGATAAGTAGGTTTTAATGGGTTTGTTACAAAAATATCTAAAGTTTTTCTTAGTTCACATTTTTAGTAGGAATTTTTATTTGCTTTTCAAATAATTACATGTTTTAACTAGTTACATTTTTGGGTATTTATTAGGCTACAATTTGAACTCTAAAACAGAAATTATTAGATGTATAGATCAAATTGTTTATAGAAGTTTAAAATTTTATTTATTTAAATGTAATTTAAATAATTTAATTTCGAACAAATATTATTTGTTAAAAAAAAACCATTTTAATTGTTAATGGTGTTGGAAATGCTTATTTATTAAATGTTCCTTTATTTCATTAAATATTTTTAGAATTTTGTAAGATGCCATTGAACTGCTTTATTTTTCCCCTCTTCTAAACATTTTGCAAGCAGTCCCCTAAGTAGGGGAACGTGGTGAGTTTAAATATTTGAGAAAAGTCTACTTCTATCATACTATTATTGAACAATTTTATTTCAAATAAAATTTTTAAAATTTTTAAAAGATAAAGCCGTTAAGTCAAACAAATAAACTGTGAGAAAATAATAATAACTATTGACTAGCAGTTTAGGTTTGCATGGGAAAGTGGTGGGTTTTTGGAAGCAGGTGACAAAGCAGTGCACTGCGATCGTGGAGAATTAGACCGATATTTTACAATAAATTTATGGCAATTTTAATATTAAATTTTGTTGTACTGAGAAATTATGTTTTTTTTTTTTTTTTATTGGAAAGAGTTGGCTGTAACAATTCTTAAGCTTATATCTATTATTGATAAACAAATTGTAATAACCCTGCAGTACCATGCATCAAAATATCATCACCGTTTCATCAACAGCCGAAGGGGTGTTGTTGATGATTAATCAATGAATTCATACAAACTTTTGATGAATTTAACACGGGCATGTGTCCTAGGCTGCCATCAACAACAATTCATAATCATTTAATCAACATTTCATCGATGACAGGTTGCTGAAATGTTTGTTCGAGAGGCGCTTCTGTTTGGCGGGCGAAATCAGCGGACGCTGAATATCTCTTGGCTTGGATTTGCTTATACAGCGAGTAGATTCCGTTGTATAAATACCATTGAAGTACTGGGAAATCGGCAAAAAAATCATTAAATAATGCTATCAGCATCGTGCTCAAGTGTAATTAAATAAGAGCTGCAGACGCCAGCTGTTGTGCGATAACCCCAGATGAGCTAGAACAATTTCACAACTACTGTGTACATCCCGTTTTTAGATAAGTTTGCTTACCGAAACCAGCCACAGAGAACAGGAGCGCGGGCAGGGCAAGCAAGGAGGGAGAAGTATCGAGATACACCCAGTGGAAAAATTGAGCGATGCTGTTTAAGGCTAGCAATACTCCACTAGAGGTCAGCCAGGGAAGCAGGAGCAGATGACGTTTCTAGGAAAATGGGAAACTTAATTAGCGGAAAACTCTTTTGTTTATACTTTATAGATATATATATAAAAATTATGTTTGTAGTTATTTAAATTAAAAAAAGATGCCTTACCTTAACGGTTCCCAAAACCAGCATGGCCGATGACAAAAGATGGATCACCGCCACTGCCAGGTAAACACTCAGGTTGCTAATATGAGCCCTGTTAGCTTGTGCCAGACCTAAGGAAAGTAGGGTCACCGCCAGGATGGAGAAAATCACTCCCAGCCAGCCAATAACCATACCGTAGGTGTTCAGTCGCATGCAGCACACGCTTGACAGCATTTTCACTAGTTTCTAATACGTTGAATTCGCTTGGAGATTCAGAAGAGAACAAGACCTCTTGCCGGCGTAGTCGAAATGGAATTGGATCGAATAAAATATGTATGGTAGGTCGCAAATGCTAGACAATTGACAGCTGTTATCTGTTGCTAGATCGTTAAAAACATTGGACGCTTCACACAAATTTTAGAGATGCTACAATACTATAATTATAATATATTTATTTTATTTTTTACTTACTTATTTTAAAACTTTAAAAATCTTTTATAATTAAATAATTAATTAAATTCAAGTGCTCATATCTTCCACAAACAAAATCTAAAAAGTTGTTTTATTACAAATGTGGACTCTTTGGAAAATGTATGCTTAAAAACGATTATGATTATGCGATTATGATTTCACCTATTTTTGCAACGACTTTTATTCGGGAGGCGCTTCTGTGTGGCGGGCGAAAACAACGGACTCTGGTCTCTTGGCTTGGATTTCCCGATATAGCGAGTAGATTCCATTGTATAAATACCATTGAAGTACTGGGAAATAGTAAAAGAAACAATAAGAAATGCTATCAGCATCGTGCTCAAGTGTTATTGATTGACAGCTGCAGCAGCAAGCGGTTGTGCGATAACCCCAGATGAGCTAAAAAAATGCACAACCACTGTGTACATCCCGTTTTCAGATAAGTTTGCTTACCGAAAAAAGCCACAGAGAACAGGAGGATGGGAAGGGCAGCCAAGGAGGGAGAACTAAGGAGTAGCACCCAGTAGCAAAAATCAGCGAGACTGATCAAGGCTAGACATACTCCACTCCAGATCAGCCAGGGAAGCAGGAGCAGATGGCGTTTCTAGAAAAATGGAAAATTTTACTAGCGGAAAACTCTATCGTATATGTATATTTATACAAATTATGTTTGTAATTATGTAAATAAAATAAAAATGCCTTACCTTAACGGTTCCCATAATCAGCATGCCCGATATCAAAAGATTGATCACCACCACTGGCAGGCCAATACTTAGGACGATAACGAGATCTGAAAAGCCACAAATGCTGAGCATAATATTCTGCCACAGCTACATCTACATATGCTCAAGTACTTACTGGAGCGCTTTTCATCATCTACACTTTTGTCATCTCCAACAAGGAGTCCCACGACTACGAATAAAGGGATCACCTCCAGGATGGAGCAAACCACTCCCAGCCAGCCAATAACCAAACCATAGGTGTTCAGTCCCATGCAAAACACTTTGGACAGCATTTTCACTAGTTTCTAATATGTTTAATTCGCTTGGAGACTCAGAAGAAAACAAGACCTTTTGCCGGCGTAGTCGAAATGGAATTGAATCTGTTAAAATAATTCGCAAATGCTTGATAATTGAAAGCTTTCAGGGGCAATGTTGCCAGCTCGTTAAAAATAATGGGCGCGTCACACAAATATTTTAAAGATGCTATATTACTATAATTATAATATATTTATTTTATTTTTTTTCTTACTTATTTTTCAAAAATTCTTTTTAGAATTCTTTTAACATTTAAAAAAGCTATTATTATATTTAAATTATGAATTATTTTGTTTTATTAAAAAGTTAAATTTACTTGTTTTTTATAAGTTGGTACTTAATTAAATTTATTTATAGGGTATCAAACTAAAAAAATGATTTTTTTTCTATAGAACACGAATTTTTGATTTATAGTCGCTACTATGCGGCGTCTCGTCCTGTTGACTGATTAAGGATTAGAATTAGGATTAAAATACCAACTTTAAATGCAATTTTTGAAACCGCACAACATTTGTTTAATTAAATTTACCTTTAAAGTGCAGATTCAAATTGAAATGATTTTTTAGCTAAGTTTTACTCTCAATGTAACTTGTACCGAAGCCTGGCAACACTGGCTGCTATCGCTGAGAAATATAAGCCCCTAGGGGCTGGATCAGGAGGAATGCGAATGACGGCGATCGCGCTGCCACGGAAACAGTACTAAAGTTTGAAATGTGGCTCTCTAGGGCAACGCAGGCCGCGAGATAGAGAAAGCTTATCGCAGTGAAATAGCAATTCTAAGTAAACGTAAATTTCAGTAGAACGTAGAACGAATACGTAGCTGGTGCGGCCGAGGACTTAAAAGGTACAATATAAATTGTGAAAATACTTAAAAGAAAAAAGACTACCTTGCTAAAAAAGCCTCCTTTACAGAGCTGAAGAGTTATGTATAAAGTTGTTTAGTGATTGTCTATGCATATATTAAAAGTTCATTCATTCTGATTTCATTCTGAGTTCAGAACATCTTGTCCCCATGTAGCTTTCTAGAATCACTTTAATAAACTGTATGGAAACACTGTATTTGCAACTTCGATAAGAAGCTATTTTTGATCCGCTTGTTTTATGAATAATATAATAAATTATGATTCGACTTTGACGAAACCTGTATATATGAAAGAGTATATATTTCAAATTCCCAAAGCTTTAAATTTTACGTTATGCTAGATGACTAATGCCGATGACTAATGTTTCATACTGATATTTATAAAACTGAGTGACTTTTTTATTATTTTACTTTTAATTGACAAATTCACCACAGTGTTGAGCAGGGGAATAAAGCAGTAAAGCAGTTCCCCCCAGAGACCACTATTCACCACACATCACCAAGGATATGCAACTGACACACTTTCCTCTCTCTCTCTCTCTTTCTCTCTCTTGCTCTTTAGCTCTCTCCCCTCGCTTTTCCATTCGTGATTTTCCGCTTCGTGGTGCCTCGGTTTAACCGAAGGTCCTTCGGCCCGTCCTTCGCCGCTTCGTTCGCCAATTGGGAAATCTGTGCACGGAACTCGAAGCCACGCGAGTCCTGTTCCTTGGGCTGCAGTTTACATTGCGTTGCCTTTGCGTAAGGACGTGCGTAGATCAGCGCCTGTGCTTTTGCCTTTCGAGTTTTTGGCCAGCGGGAATAATAAAAAAAAAAACAAATACTAAATAAAAAGGACGAAACCGAACTGAAAGTTGAACGGAAACCGCAAAATTGAACGCTTGATGGTGTGCGTGTGTGCCCGATTCCATTTTGCGATGCAGTTGTTGTGTTTTTGACATTGCATTTTACAGCAGAAAAACAGAAAATAGGAGAAGGGATCTCCGGCAAAAGGATCAACATAACGGTCCGCTACGGCGTGCGTGTGTGTGTGAGGCTGTTGCTTTCCCCTGGGCGTGTGTGTGTGTGTGTTTGTGCAGTCACGTGTTCTAAGGTGATTTTAACGAGTTCCGTGATACGCGAAATGAGATAAGGAACGGGAAAGGAGCCAAGCAGCGTAGAAAGGAGCAAAGCCAAGCAGCAAGCGGCTTAGACGAAAGAAAAAGAGCATAAGCGAAAGCGAAATCCCGCGTTCGCCAGGACACACAGGATACCCGTGGCTGCCTGGCCTTAAAGGATTCGCAGATAAATCAAACAAACATTGCATAAAAAATCAAATTGATTGCCAAATTGTGCAGACCGAGAGAAAAACAAGAAAAAAGTTGGATGTGCAAAATTATGACTTGAAAAACAGTTTGAAAATATTACAGAACTTGAACAAAAACTAAACTGTGAGCAATAAACTAAAGGTAGGCGTTAAGGATAAGAAGTAAACACTGGCTAATGGCCAAAGTTATAAAGTACAAGCAGGCCTTAATTTTTTCTACAACATCCAATAGCAGACACAAGGAATATTTTATATTATGGTCAACAGATCCTCCATTTCTTGTTTTTTAAATTTATCATGGCAATTTTCTATAGCTTATGCCATAACACTGCTCCTGAGAATCAAGCTTGAGTCTATCCCCAAGCATAACAAAATTCGCCCTCGCACTTTTCATAATTGCACGTATCCCCATCCTCAACATGTAATTTTTGACGAACGCGGAAGTATGAGCTTGGCAAGCCAATTTCAGGGATAACCTTTCCCATCCCCGGAGAAGGATGATAAACCGGAAGATAGACAGGAGGGCGGGCCCCGGAATTATCCAAAAAGTAAACAAAACTTGTCAATTGCAAGGAAGCGTGTCGCTTGAGCCCCGGGCTCCTCCTTCATGAGGACATTTGCCATAGTTGCTCCGAACTATGCAACAATGTCTTGAGCCGGGCCCGCTCCTTCGATTTCCTCCTCCCTTCTCTGTTTTTTTTTTTTTTTTGTTGTATTTTTTGTTGATGGAAAATGTCAACTGCCAGGCTGAGTTTTCTTCTGGCCGCTCCCGTTTTTATCTTCCTCCTTTTTGGGCGACTCACTGACTAGGCAAAAATTGTATTTAGTGGGACAATCAATATCGACTGCGCTGGGAGGGCGCTGGGCGGTAGTCAAACATTTATTTGATTGACTGATTGATATGTGAAATGATTTATTGCCGCCTGAGGAGTTGGGGGTCCCCTGGCAAGTGTCCGCAAACAGCTGAGTCGAAAAAGTTTCAAAACAAAACGAGAAATCCTTTAACCAGTCGAGAGAACCAGAATTTATTTCACTCTCTATCTTTGCCATTTTGCTCCGTTTTTCTCGGTGCCCGAATGGTGAAAAACTTTTTCGCACGCTTTATGTGAAAATAAAGTAAATAATGGAAGCTATTTAGCACAGCCAAGGGGCGCATTAAGTCGTCGCCAGCCTTTTCGGATTATCCTGCGACGGGCTTAAAAATAACAACAGGAGAAAGCGCTACAGGACAGCACTGTGAAAAATAGCGCAAATAAAATTTAAATAAATTAAATTATATTATTTGTGACGGTATTATCACAAAGCTTTCGTTAACTATCTTTTTTGTGGGAAGTGACTTTATTATAAAAGATATTTTCTGATTTAAAATCAAACAATTTGGCGCTCAGGACTACATTTTCTTGCGGTGGCCATGAAAAGAAAAACCTACTTTATTATTAGTTAAAACAATTAATTTTATAAAATTAAAAATACATATGAATCGACAGCACTTCCTTTGTATTGCATAAACATTTCAATAACAAAAAACAGAAATGAAATTAAAATCTGTTTATATTTCCCGATTTCCTAACTAAAATATTTTTTGTTTTAGTAATGTTTTAGGATAAATGTGATCATATCAATGGCTAGTTTATATATTTTTGAAGAGTGTATTATCGGTCAGAAGAGGTAAACTGTGACCCGCGTTTAATGAGCCGTGCGCTGATCTGAGCTGCGGATGACCCGCGGCTCCTGTTCTCCATCTGGCTCCTTGGCTGGAGAAATTTCAGCAATTTTTTACTGCCACCTGCAACGATGTCGCATTCTTCTCGGAGCCAGGCTGGCATTTCTCTTAAGGCCTGGTCTTTTATTTCCTCATTTTTTGTTTGCCTGAGAATTCTGTGGTTTATGCAAGAGGAAGTACGCAGTAAAATTCGTGAAAAGTTGAACAAAAAAATGAACCTGTGAGCCCGGCGAGAGTGTTAATTAGATTTTAGGCACTCTATTTGAAAATAATGCTTACTAATTCATATGGACAGCCAAAGGCATGATTTCTGGGTCAAGTTAATGCAATTATAACTTTTCTACAAGTTGATTCCACATATAATTGTGGGTCTGCTAACCTCATGAATATCTCTGGCTTTCAATATTAATTGAATTTGTGTTTACCTTTTACCCATCATAAATTATTGAAGGCATAACTGAGGCATAATTAAATGCAGAATGTAAGCAACAATATAATATGCAATTAAGTGCTCATGTTTGAATCGGAAAGAGTGTTTCTTTCCGGCACATAATGTTTAATGAGATGCTGCTTTATGCTTTGAAGTGGGCCAAGTTTCTGGTTTCGATGTCATCAATTTTTGAGTGCGGTCTCAGGCAAAGTTTTACACAAATCCCAAGTCTAATTCTTATCTTGGGTAATATATGGATTGCAAGCGAAGGAAACTTTGCAAATTTTGCACCGTCGAAGTGCGCAACTTTCTACCTTTTTTTTTATATTTGAGCTGGCATCACAAATCTTATACCGACTCAAAGTTCGCCCCAACAAATAGGAAAACATGGCGGTGGAAGGACCCCTGGGCGATTGAAATATATTTCATATGCAAATCCATTGTTGTTGCCATTGGCATGGCCACTGGCTCTCCGCATTCTGGAAACCGGAATCCAGAGTCCGTAGTCCGCAGTCCTGAGTCCGGAGAGGTTCCCTTGGACGTGGCAGTGTGTGTAATTTAGGGCTTCGTTGCCTACTTTTTGGCGCTGCGGGCGCATCTCAAGTGCAACATTTGCCGGAGCCCGAGTATCTGGTAGCTGGGCACAGTTCTTGTTGTTGGTTGTTTGGTTGCGGCTGCGAAAATGTTGTGGCATGTGGAAATTTATTTCATAATCTCTGAAAAAAGGAGCAGAACTTTGGCTTGGGTCCGGTTACTATGAGTAGCTAAGCATGTAATTTATATCCTGGAATGGTGCCTCCATAACTGGTTCCACTTCGCTGCCCCTCTTAGGTTTCGGTATCTGCATGCAGTTATTGCATATGCCCAGTGGCGCGGACAACAGAATTATTGGGAAGGTGGTTGTGAGCCAACTTTGCTCAGGTTAACACCGAAAAGTTCCTATTCTGACTCTATTAATTCCGATGAAACCTTTATTTCAAAAATAAGTTTTAGCTTCTTATTATTTCCAATTAATTACTTGGTAAGAATTTATAAGCAAGTTTTTTTACTATGTTTTAGAGTCGTCTTAAAAGAGTCTCCGTTATTTTTTTCTACGGCATTTACATTTTGAAATATCCTGTTTTTGACTGCCAAAGTTTATGGCGAATTTGCTGGAATTGGGTTGAGCAGTCATAAATTTGTTTCTGACTTTGCTGCTGCAATTTTATTTGACCACATAAATTGTTTACCAATTTTCACATGCTCTGCACAACTCCACAGCCAACTTAGTATTTATCCGTGTGTGTGTGCTGGCTTTGAAGGCCAAAAGCGGTTTAATACTAGGTCTCTCCTCCTGCCAGCAAACCCATTTTGATTTAGCTCTCAATGCCGAGCCATCTATCCTGGTTGGTTAAATTTGTGTGCTCCTTCGTTTTGCATTGTTTGTTGTTTCCTGGTTATTTTGTAATCGAGCAATCTGTGAAATGCTACAGTATCAACGGCAGCAGATGTCATGGCCTCTGCCATGGGATGACTGGACATATTTATTGCACTGATGGTTTTCCAAATTGCCTTGGATGGTGGAGCAATAAGTATTTTGATTGGATGACTGTTGAGGGATTTATGAACTTGCTTTTACAGATTAAAAACGAATTGTTTTCGCATGGATTTTTTGAATATCTTTGGGCAAGCATCTAATTGGGGAAAAAGCCAATTTAAAGCCATAATCCCTGAAGTTTTATGTTCAATTTACAAGGACTTTTAATATTTTAAAATAGAAAAGAGTCCTTGAAACTTAATTAGGAACCTTTTGAAGCAAAAATATACTTTATTTAAATACACTAAGAATATATTATAAGATCGGTGTAAATCAAGCCTTTTCGCTTATAAAACCTTACTTTCTTCAATTCATTTTAAGGCTAAATAAGAGCCAGAACATCTTGTTTACAGGTCTGCGAAAAGACTTGGATTATTTCGACCACAAACTTTAAGAACCCGTGTCCTGCCCACGGATGCAATTAACGAAAAGAACAAGGGTAACCGGATACGAAAGGACTATATAAATGTATATATACTTTTTGCCCTCTGGACGTTTTTGTCTGCCCCATTTTGAGATTCCCTTTGGTCAGTCGAAGGGGACGAGAGCGTCTGGGAGTGCAGTCTTTGCGGCTTATCGCATTGGGAACAGACTTGGCCCTTTTGTTTGTCCTGCTCCCATAGTCGCACTCGGTCGTTTAAGTTTGTCAATGCATAAATTAAAAAGTTAAAAGTTTTCACCTAATTCCCCCCTTTGTTTTTGGGTGCTTTTAAGCTGCTGACCTTAATGAAGTCGAAGCAATTAAGCCCAGCCAGGGCCCTGCCCCGGGTTAATGGGGTATTCCCGAGAAGACATCTCTGCTTCTTGGTCATGTGAATATTCCCATACGAGATGTTTTCTGGCCTGGATCCTCCCGATGCCCAATGCCCGATGCTGTAATGCAATTTGCTGCCATAAAAGATTACAACTTGTTAAAGTTCCTCCTCAAAGACCCTCGGATCCTTTCGCATTCTCAGCGAGTCCACTCAAGCTGACCAGGGGATTATTATAATCCGATTTTCAACTTTCCGAGTGCCCCGAAAAGCCGAAGAATTTATGGAAAATGTTGTTCTCACCGACCCAAGTCGGAGAAGGGGGGAGGAGGGAGCATTTGATGTGCAGTTAGGCAACAATGTGTTTTTCGGCCAGGCACGGAAGGAACACATCCTTAATGGAAAACTTTTTGCCCAAAGTGTGTGTGTGTGTGTGGCGGGGGAGGGGATAAATCGCTGCAGTTTTCTTTATAGTTATTACTTTATACAGTTTCCCCTTGTTCCTTTCCGGCTGATTACAAAATTGCTTTCAATACTTTGGCCCGCCCAAGTAGTGACTATAAGAAACTCACTTTGCAACACCTGTCTCAGGGAAACCGGCCCAGTCGGTTGCATTGGCCAACAGGAGTTACGTGGTGCAGCCAAAGTTTAATACATTAAGGACCAATGTTGCTGTCTACCGCCATTTTAAGATGCTATTACAGTAGATTCAGGTCTTCTAGTGGGTGTTTTACCTATCCTAGGCTCAAGTCAAAAGAGTGAGGTAGTTTTTGGCTTATGAAACCCGTAAAGTTCCCTAGTAATCGTAATAATCTTGGATAATTTTAAATATTAAGAAATGACTTGCTTGCTTTTGGATTTTAATTAAACGTGACTATAAGAAACTGTTTATTGTTTGTTTAAAAGAATCATGTAAACACTGTTAAGAGTTTTCTGAAAACTAATTTGATTCATGTTGTTTGTAGAATATTATTTTCAAAAATACTTATTCTTTAATATTTTCTAATAAATATTGTTTCGGTTAATCCACTCACTACAATAACATCTATTCTTTTCATATTTTCAGATCAAAATTAACACCTTTCATCATGCGGGTGCCACAAATTGTTCATCATTCAGCTTTCAAAACGACGCTTCTTGCTGTGTTAATTGGTAAGTGAAATTGACAGGAACATTCTAGAAACAAACTGAAAGTCAAAATATTAATTGTCTTTGATGTGGATGTCAAAAAGAAATAATAACTTAATTCGGTTATCCATAAAATTACCAACAAACGTTTCCTTTAGGTGTGCACTAGAATGTAAAAGGTGTAGAAATTAGATTTCAAATTTCTAAAAATATATTCACCAATAAATTTAGTTATACTTTAATATTTAAAATATTTAAAAATATAAATGCATATTCTCCACAAAGGCTAACATTTGAATTTGATAAAAATATCAAAATGTAATTATGATAAAGTGAAATCAAGCGATGTTTTATGATTATGTAAAAACAATATTTAATGGAATTACTTTCAGTCGATTTACCATAAACTATAATCATAAATGCCCAAATGTTAATTAGCCATAATTGAATTGGATGTCATAGAAGGGCAGGTTTATTAAAATTGTAAGAGGAGCACTTTAAAATAAAAGTGTAGAAAAATACATAATAATGAAGGTGTGGTATTTTGCATATTTTAAATATAAAATTTACAATTATAAGGCTAAACTTAAGCTCTTTAAATATACAAAACCATTTTTAAACACCAGCTTAAATTGCATATTGACTCTGTTATACCTTAATTATAATATTCAATTTAACACAGAGAATCAAAAGCAATTTACCTCATAATTCTCGCATTGTACTGGCTGGGACCACATCTAAATCACAATACTGCGAGCCGATAACTCATTCTGTCAGCGTCTGCCGTATATATAGTATATATGCACATATAAGATTATATCTGGCCATGCCTTACACACACTTCAAATTTTTATTGCCTCGTCTTTTGCGGCTTTCGCCGCCATTGGAGGTCTCATTTTATTTACCGGCGCACATAAATTTCAAAACCGCCGCGTACGTACGCCGAGCGTTCACATAAATATTTCAGCATCTGCTAGGAGGAGACTCCAAACTGATTTATTCAATAAATCACACAAGGCGCTGCGGCTTCCCTGCCCGCAAAGGCCCCTTCGCCCCACCACCACCGACGACGACCATTCACCTGGCTTTAACCCCTGGACGTGCGGCGCAGATTTAAATTTTATCTGCATCCTCTGCTCACTCGGCACTCAATCGGCTTCGGAGCTGTTTTCCAGGACACATGTCAATGGGGCGGAGGATGTATCACATAAATGCATTTGCCCCCAAGTCGTGGGCCTTCTAAGAGCCTGAGTTGGGCTCTCCGACGTCTGACAGTTGATTTTTCTCCTATATATCTATCGCTCACTCTATCAACAGAAACTTAAATGACAGAGAATACATCAAACGACATTTAATCCCTTCGCGTGACTGAAATTTTCGACTCTTTGTCACTCGGCGGAGCTTTCCCGGCCAAAGAGTTGCCTGGATTTCGGCCTGTTATCCTTTTCCACGGCACTCCCTCGTCTTGTTAGCGCACGGCGTCTGTAGGCGGATGTTCGGGGTCTTGATAAATGTTTCCAACGTGCCTGGCATTTGTTTCGTGTGGCATACCTTTTTGGGCTTTATTTAGTGTGGCACTTTTTTTATATATTCCTCTATTTTGTTGTTTTTTTTGCGTAGGCTGAGCAGCATCTGCGGATTCTGTGACAGGTGACTGTCGGGCTTAGTTTTCTCTATTCATTCGCATTGGGATGGAGACAAAACAACACTAGCTTTAAAGTTTATGAAATTGAGTATTACATGGAGTTTGTCTGGAAAAATAAGCCATTGTGCTTCTATATTCTCTCTATTTTCGCGTTTTTCTAGGAATTTTTGGTTGTTTGAATGTTTTAGCTGAAAGTGTGATGTCTATATTTAAATGCAATAATAATCTGTTAATGAAAATTATGTAAAATTACTCTTTGTCAAATATAAGACACACTTTGAATGGTATCTAAATCTAAACCTTAAAGTTTAAGTCCAAAATCAATAAACGTTGGACTTAAACTGCCAATAGAATGTCTATTTATCTTAAAGCTCTAGCATGTTTTGATTTAAACTATTACATTATTCAATCAAGCTGACAGATTTTTACCAATATTGAATAATCGATTTTAAATGATTTTAAATGTTTATTCACTGATATGTCCCATGGGAATGAAAAAGGGTTATGCTGCCAATTATTTGCATGTTGGTCGCTTTGGGGCTTTTTAACTTTTTCCGAACAGACCATACAAATCAGGGCTTTTCTCTGCTCTCCGCCACTTCCTTTAGGACATTGACTTTGTATTTTCATTGAATTGGCTCCATTGAACCGTGATTCGCTGCGATATGCATAGAACCCTTGCATCCCAAGTTCAGAAATCCCACGTCCTTCAGGTCATCCTTGGGGTATGAGGCTCGGTGGGCGGCTCGGGTCGGACATTAGCCATGCAAAAAGGGCTGTAAAAGGACTACATGAGCAGTGAACAGGGACCAAAGGACTCGAGGGGAGGGGCGTCCCCACCTGAGCGTCTGCCGCATACTCACAAAGCGTCTCGCCATGCGTTCAATGTCGCACAAAAACGTTTATTAACCTGCCATTATCGAGTCGGGCCCAAGTGCACTCGATGTAGACGACGACATTGTATTAGACTCCCGGGACCTTCACCCACACACGGGGGCCTGATAAAAATCTCCAAGAACACGCACAACAAACGGAAAAGCGGCAAAATGTTTTTGTACCCCCAATGGCGGCGCGGCTGGCGACTCGGTTTTTGTTGAGCCCGGCTTTTGGTTCAGCACACAAGTGGCTAATTAGTCTGGGGCCATGTAAATCGGTCGTGCACTTGATTTACTTTTAATAACCACATGCCGAAATGGAATCGGAGTGCTTGCAAATTTGTGACAATATAAGTTACATTTCGTTTTGTTTTGAAAACTTGTGCGTTAATGTCTTAATTTGTTTGGGGAAATTATCATTTACGCGGGCTGGGAAAATTGTGGGTTATCGTGCACAATAGGCTGTAATTTGTGTTAGTGGTAAATGTGATTTAAATTGCAAGGGGGCGGGAAGGTCAGCGAAAACCGAAAGGTGTGGCCTTCCCAGACTATATTGATTTTACTCCACTGCGTTCAATTAGCGGGTGCCCTGTCCCTGTCTCCCATCTCATACCTGAACTCATTAGTCATAGGCCTACTTCCGCTTTTGGTTTCCATTTCTTTTTACATGCCAAAGAAAATCAATTTTCATATTCATATTAGAAACTAGAATCATATTATTCATTTTAATTACCAAAGCTATTCATTTTGTATGGCAATTAAGCATCCTTAGTGAACTTTCCATTCCATAAATCATTGCAAGCATTTATCAATTTCCTGTACTAATTTTATTTCATCCTCAAAGGCTGAGACAAATTGTCACCTGGCCGGGTCTTCAATTAAGGCAAGCCATCGAGGCAACCTCTTCGACTGGGAAATCAATTCCCGTATATATTACCGAACCAATTATGGTGCATTCTGTGGCGTGAATTCCTCGGATCCGAATCATTCCGCAAAACCACTCTGCCACTCGAGACATCCGGATGGGGATGTCCCCCTCCTCATGCGAAGGCCCGGGGATTCGGATTCGACGATGCTTGACTTGGTTTCGCCTTTCGCTTGGCATACTTAAAACTAACTGGCAAATCAATGGGCGAGCAGGGGAGGGCAAAAAATATGAATAAGCCGAGCGTTGGGAATTCAGAATTTGAGTCGCTTCCTCATAGCCAAACGCCAAACCAAACCCCAGACCCAAACAACTATTATTGATGCAGATGCACAGGTCGCAAGTTGCGGGTGAGAGGTGCCCCGGATCGTTACATAAAATGCATGAAAATCTCGATTCGGCTAAAAGCTGACAAAAAAAAAAAAAAGAAAATGGGGAAGGGCCAAGAGCGTGGAGGGGATGAGTAGGAGGCGAGGACGGGACAAATTGAAGCTTTAGCCACGACTGACAAACTGCAGCTGTAACGGCCAAATGTTTTCGGCCATTTTATTTTTCATTTTCGCCCCGCTTTCGTTGTCAAGCGGATGGGGATGAAGGCATGGAGCTTAACAATTTTTATGGCCATGTCCCGTTGGAAGGGTGGGGTCTGCGAAATATGGCTGCTCGGCTGCCCGGCTGCCATGGGTTAAGCGGCTTAATTGCTCTGGTAAGGTCAATCCCGGGGATGCAAGTCAGTCCTCCTCGAAAAGGAAAACTATTTGCCAGCATGCCTCCATGAGGAAATTTACATAATAACAGGAAACAATTTGGCCCGTGTGCGAGTGCGTGCCCGATGCGACCATTAGGGTTCCCAGGGCCCCAAAGGATCCCGGTCCGTGACCCCAAACCTATGCTCCGGAAACCGATGTGTTAGTTTGACAAAATGCAGCTGGAGCGCAAATTGCAGCGAAAGACACGCAGGTGGAGAAGAGCCCTAGGTGGGGCTAGGTGAGCAGGATTATTGCAGGATAATAAATATTTAAACGATCTCTATGACAGGGATATAACATATGATATTTCTAGTTGGTTTAATTTTACATTTATTTTTATTACAATATTTATATAGAAGATGCTAAGAGAAATTCCTTGAACCTTTGTCTTCTAAATAAGTACAGAAAATATCCCCAGGCTATAACTCAGAATTTGTATAGTTATTCTTGAGTTATCCAGAGAATATCATATTATGGCGCCGGCGGCATGTTATTGTTTTAAAAACACACTAATTATCTGGACAGCGCCCGGACTCTGGACAGATTTGCATGCTCGAGAATTTTAATATACGCATGTTAGCACACATTTTTGTATAGAGTGTGGTGTTTGGTGTATAGTATGCCATGTATGCCAGCTATTATCCGTTGCTGTTCGTTCCCCGGCAACGCTTGCAAATAGTTAATAATGATTATTAATGCCGACGTGGGTAAATGCCGGGCCCACACGCCACGCCATTCGGGCTCAGAGACAACAATTTTCACCTCCATTATGCAGCAAACCACTAAGCCGAACGCCCACCTGCCACGCCCCCTGAGCCATTATAAAGAGGCGAATTTATAGTAATATTTTCCTTTTTATAATTTAATAATTACTAAGCGCTCTTTCAGAGGGATTAGCTAGGGTTTCAAAAACCTTTGATGTACATAAATTAAAGCCTTTGAATAAGAAATGTTTTTGGGATACTTTTGGTTGGTAAAACAGATTTAACGGAGTTTTAAATTTCTTAAATATATTATTATATTTTTTATGTCTTATATTTTCTATGCCTTTGTTTATTATAAACAAGTTTTTGTTCCATTTTATTTTTTATTTATTAAAAGGTAATATTTCCAGACCAACATATTTTCTATCTTTGTTTATTTCCAATAAATATTAAATTATTTCGCTTGTTGTGGGCGTATTTTTGGGCCAGCCTTTAACCGAAACGAAGGCTTACTCCACTAACACCTTTGCCGTGTGCCCACGAATGCCTTGGGAAGCTGCCACTACGAAATGCATTGCAATTCATAACCCAGAGACCGAAAAAGGGGTCTCCGAAGAAGCAGCTCAATCGGGGGCAGGAGCAGAAGGGAGTGTTGCATATTTAATGGCAATATCACTGGAACATGTGCACTGCTCTGGCATTTGCAAGTCGGGCAATCAACAAACGGCACGAAACGTGACCAACCGCCCCGACCTTCCACCTGCCATCACCCACCTTCAGCCTTTCACCTTTCACCTTCGCCTGCGCGCCGCAGCAATAAAAACGTAATGAAAGTCCTTCCCCTGAATAGTTTGCCATTAAAACATTTCCGAGACACTGCAACAAGGGGCAAAGGCAAAAGAAGATGGTCGGGGCTCTGCAAATTAATATACTTGACAGTTCCCTGGTAATTGCTGCGGCAACAACAGCAACAACAACAGACGCAATCAAAGTTATTGATTAAAAATTCCTTGCGCTCAATGCCATCTCCATGTTGCAACAAAAGTTTGCAGCTAGAAATTATTGCACATTTCGCCCTTTTCCTTTTTCCATTGTTGTTGCCTGTTGCCGGTGACCTCAAATAATGAACGTGCAACCGAGTTTCCAATAAACACGTACGTATCGAATGGCACTAATGGGTCATAGGGAAAGTTTTCCCGGGCTCCGGCATTTACTGGCAATTGCGATTGACATTTCCAGGGTGTTGGTGGCGGTCGACTAATGAGAAAGTGTGGCAAGTAAGCTGCCAGAGTCACTGTCAAGTTAATTGGTATTGCTGTAAAGTGTTATTGCATATCGATTTATTGCTGAAATTCCTCACATTCCAAGTTTAATTCATTATAAAAAGTGCTTAAATTCATTGGAATTTCTTTAAAATCCATAAATTAATAACGAGATGGCTTCGCTTTAAGCTTTTAGTTATTATTGTTGAGCACACTTTAAGCCCAATTAAAGTTTCACGTAATATTCAGTCCCTTTAACCACATATTCCCAGAAACCTTCTCCTGCCCTCAAACTCCTCAAAGAAACCTCAACACACTCACATTTTTAGTTGTGGAAGCAGCCGCAAATCAATGAATAAAACTCCACACAAAACTCAATTTTCAACAAGTTTTCCGCATTCTAAACACATTTTTCTTGAGCCCCAACAAACACAGTTCCAAAGGACACCAAAAACCTCGGTGATCCTGAGGTTGAGGCTGAGGCAAAGGCTGAGACTGAGGCTAAAACCCAAACTTGGGGCCAAGAAGTCCTGATAAAAACTTTGGTCTGCCCGTGTTTATTTCCGCCAGCTTTTCCGTGCCACTCCACACCCTGACAGCGTTGGTTTCTTGCCTTTCGCACGCCAACTTGAACTTGACGCATGTTTGTTGGCAAACAAACCGACACATCACGCCCCCGACTCGACTCGCCTCGAGTCGACTCATTAAAATGCGCGGCGTTGGGTCGGGTGGCATCAACAAAAGTTAAAACCAGCGAAAGGACATTCTGAGGGCAGCCAAAAGGACCTGACCTGCCTTCGTTCGGCATCTTTGAACGGCGGCCAAACAAATCTTATTTAATTTGGATTCGTCGCCTTTGCAGGCCAACCAGTCAACAGGGTTCCCTTCGATTTGGCAGAGATGCCAACGTGATTTCACACATTCACAGATATGAAGGTAGGAACTGATAAAGGAAAGGCAGCTCTCGAAATCAAGTTCAAGTTGTGTTATCTCAGCAATCAACATATTGTCTAGTTTGACAATGAAGAAGATGTTTCAATATCATTAATCATTTCCTCCTCCTCAACTCCCAAAAGTAGTTCCCAACTAATTCCAATCACGCCGTGCTGCCATCACTAACGACCATTGACAGGACCCCTTTGGCTTGGTCGCAGCTGTTGCTCCTGGAATTTGAAGTGCATTTGAATGGCTTGCCAACTTGCCGCCTCAGTAACTCGCGGCGGCCGTTGTTTGCCAAAGTGTTAAATGTCATGAAGGGAAGCGCAGCTGGGCCATGAATTTATGGAATTTTCACAGCGCATTTACATTTGAAACATGCCATATTTAATATTTATGCTGGGGAGCTTCTGCCAATACGACGGGCTGACAAGACGCATTTTCCACTGACGTCTGAGTCCAAATCCCCGTCCCGTCACCCTTCCGGCTTCCGTGGAATTTCCGCTTTTTATTAGTTGCAAAAGTTTCGCCCTTGTTTCTCCCATATTTTATAGTTTGTGCACACACATTTTCGCTGCGAACTTCGCGTTTTCTATATAGTTTTCCCAAATATTTTATTATGAAAACAGTCAAAGCGTAGCCGGGATGGAGTGCAAGGAACAACAGCTAAAAGCGCACTTCCGTTTTTGCTGCTGAAAAGCCCAAATTGAATTAAGGCCAAAAATTATGCAGCTCCAGTTGGCTATTTTATTATTCTCTGCACTCCGTAAAGTTGCGGAGCACATGCATGCCCGGCATACTAATTAAAGCGAAATTGATTTCCCGAAGCACGGCGCCTGAAGTGGGGCTTAAAGAGCGGCGGTATTAGCCATCAATTAGCAGTCATGTCGTACTAGGAGGACACGAGGTGTCAATCTATTGAGGAAACATGAAAAGTGGGGAGCTAAGTTGGGGAAATATAATATATCTTAATTATAAAACTTATAACATAGTAAAGGTAAGATGAAAGTGAAAGGCTTGTAATAATAATAGTTGTGCGAATAGAAAAGAAAATTATATTAAAATTAAACTCTTCAATATACATATTTTCCAAGAATCTCAACTATTTTGTTTAATTTTCAACATTTTCTTAGACCCTTTGTTCTCGGATTCCTGCTACCCGCCTTAGCATAAAGTATCCAACAAAGTATGCCGAAGCAGACAGCCTGAATTACAAGTCCCCAAATAACATTTCAACAACATTAATAAATTAGTTGAAGTAATTGAAACTTTGCGGACAGAATGGAAAAGTTTTTTGTTGTTGTTTGCAATCACAAGGACAAATGGAATTATTGTGAAAATAAGCAGAAACCGCTTTGTGACAAATCGCCAAGAAGCCTATTTGGCTTATAGCAGCAATGCTGTGGGGAATCGATAAAAGATTATTTAATTTTACAGTCTGGCCAGTCAGAGTCTCAGAGAGAAGGAGAGACACAGTCTGGCGTCTAGGGGACACTTAGTTAAATGGAAATTTTCAAGCAACCTGGCATTGAGACACTAAATATTGGGGGACTGGCTCAGGTGTCAGTTGGAATTGCGACAAGTGACCAATTAGCCCTATTCGAGCAGTCAATAAAGCAAACTTAATTAAGCGTCGGCTTGGCCCGCCCTCCTCCTGCCTTTATCAATTTCCCGAAAAAAACAATTAATCATTTATACGCTCATTATACTTTAAACGTAGCTAATTTAAACTTAATTTGGTCGTGCCGGCCACCCGTCCGCCGCTGGAAAACTTGTCAGGCAATGGCTGTCGCAGGATTTCCCGGGCGTTCTCGACTGGGTTTATTTGACTCGGCTTCAATTGTGCTTGAAATTTGCACGATTAGCGGAACGCTCGACTGGCCAACGGACTGGCACTGAATCTGTGCTAATCGGAATGTGCCAGGAAAAACTTTGCAGATGACACTATATAATGGAGGAGGAGTTTTCATCGCCCAAGTTTTAATTAATTCAGTTGATGATCACAGTTTTTTCAGTCTTTATTTAAGAGTGGGTTTGCATATTTAAGATATTCATTAAAATATTATTTTGGCTTGAAGATCAAGTATCTGTTGTTTGGAAAAAACCAACCACAGTTCAGTTTTCATAATTACCTCTATTAACAAAGAGCCGAAGTAACTCAAAAATCATTAGGTAAGTAAGTAGAAAATTGCAAAAAATTAACAGAACAAAAAAGAAATGGTTCTAAATCGAGCTCTCTCTTTTTTGTTTTACCCTCGAGAAGGAGGGATTTTCGGCTGTGGCAGCAGGGTCTTAGACTGCTTAAGGAAAATTAATTAAAAATAAACATGGCACACGCTTGTACTTTGGGAATGCCAACCAAAATAGACCGCGGGCAGTGAAGAAAAAAAAGAAGGAAAATAAGTGAGGAGGAGGAAGAAGGAAAAACCATATCCAGACAAATAAGAAAAAATGAAAGCCGGCTAGCCAAATTCCAAACAAAAGCTCACGAAACATTTTGCGGCCACAAATCCGAGACGATAAGAAAATAAGTAACAAGGAACGGCACAGGACGAGCGAGCACAAGGAACGAGAGGCGAGAAAAAAGGACCTGACCAGGACAGAGAAAGCGCCAAAAGTATTTAGTAATTACGTCAAGGGAGAGCCAGAGGGGGGAGCGATTAGAGGGAGTTTCCCCAGCTAGGTGAAAATTGCATTAAAAATGTTCCGGTAAGGGGAGAAAAACTTTAACCGTACAGAGAAAAAATTTATATATTTTTGGATATTATTTAAGGGTTAATAAATATATATAAGTATTAAAAAATACAAGTTGTGATCTAAAAAAAACCTTGGTAGATTAATCCTAATCAAAAACTTTTACCCTAAGAACTAAATTCTACGAAAGAGCTAGATTTTTTCTCTGTGTGCAATAACTTGAGTATGCCAGCGCCCATAATACAACTCGATTTTGCCCACATGGCATGGGCATTTCAGAGGGATGTCGAATATTGCTCCTTCCAGGAGCAATAGGGGATATAGAGGCTCCACCGGAGGAGGTTGGATGGGCTGGGTCAGACACATGAAAACTTTAGCACTCAGGAAACAGGAAACTATTGTTCTGCGGTTGCTGCCTCATGGCCTCAACGGTAATTGTCCTGCCCCATCCCAACCCAGCGACCTGCCAGCCTGCCACCCACTCAGTTCCCCAATCGCAAGGCCACTCCCCCCTCCCCCATTTATTGTTGTTGCGGTAGGCCAAGTAACGTCAGATCCTGATATTTGATGCATGCATATATCTCTGCAGTTGGGTATACATACCATACATATATTTGGGTTGGATTTTATGTTCCTGGCAGGTAATTCGAGTTTAATTTGTTGGCAACTTTGACCCCTTTTCAAAGGGGGTTCATTCGTTGGGAACATTAGCTGCATGTGCATGTGACATCATCAGCTATTCGGGCCAAGGCGAAATGCATCAATATACCCCTAAGTGGCCAAGTTTTAATGTTCATGCGACGAAAAGTAGCTCATTGGTGAGCTGTCGCATTCATTTGACGAAGATGCATGGCTTTTATGAAAACTACTTAAAGCTCCTGTCGTTCTTTAAGTGAAAAATTATTTTACTCAAACTGTTTGGGTTCATATTTATACCCTTGCAGGGTATTATAATTTCAGTCAGAAGTTTGCAACGCAGTGAAGGAGACGTTTCCGACCCTATAAAGTATGTATATTCTTGATCAGCATCAACAGGGGAATCTTTCTAGATATGTCAGGAAGAAATAGATTTTTCGGCCATTTTTGCATCATTTTATAAGGGGTTACATCATTAAAATTTTGGATTTTGATAAAAAATTGAATTTTAAAAATTTTTAAATGAAGTATGCAGATTTATTAACTGTAGAAAATCTTGCACAGAACAGTTTTCCGATTTAAAATTATTGCTCTTTTGGCCGAGTTATGATATTTTTAATTTAAAAAAATCAAGAAGTTTTTTAATATAAAAAATCAGATTTTATAATACAAAATAATATTTTTCTAAGTCAAGGAATCATTTCCGACCCCATAAACCATATAAATTCTTGATCAGCAATAATGGGGGAATCTTTCTATATATGTCCGGAAGAAATTGATTTTTTGGCCATTTTTGCAAAATTTTATAAGGGGTTACATCATTAAAATTAGAAAAAATGGCCAAAAATTTTGATTTCTTAAAATTTTAAATTTGGTATGCAGTTTTCTTAAATTAATAAAAACTAACACAAAACTGTTTTCCGAATCGAAATTAATGCATTTTTGGCTTTGTTATGATATATTTTAATTGTTACCTGCAAGGGTTTACAAACTTTGGCTGGCCAAAAGTTAGCTTTCTTTCTTGTTTTATCTTAAGAATTGTTTAAAATATTTGTTGCAATATCCCAAAAAAAGATAGGAATTTATTCAAAAAACCTCAGCAAGCCGTAAAATGATAAAAATATAGTAACAATGCAATAAAAATGGTCAAGAAGAAATAAAGTAAAATTGATTCCAAGCAATATTTATTCACGAGAAAAAAATTGTAAAAATAAATACAATTTTCATCTTGATGGAAAGCCCTTGCAAAGGGAAATATCAAGGAATATTAGCATCGAAACCGAACAACGAGAAAAAAATCTCAAATGCATTTTGCATCAAAGGAAAATATAATAAAATATTAAAATAAACCAAGAGGAAGGAGCAGAGCCGGAAAAATTCGCAAGTCAAATAAAAGCTATTGAGATAAGCGTGCTTCCAAGGAAATATTCACAAAGAACTCGGCTTGGATGGGATGGTAACAATGTGAGCCGCTTATCAGTTTAGTGCGCTTGTTTTATTATTTTAATAAAATTATATCTGGGAATTGCCTGAATAAAGATAAAAAGGGAAAGGCGTTGGCAGAAAATTGGCAAACAAATATTGAACAAAATGAACAGTTTCCTTTATTTACTCACATTTTTCCAGGAATATTATACGGTTGGAATTCTTTATTCTTCATTGCAATATTCTATTTGTTCCTGTTGCATTACTATATAATATTTCAGTGAGTTCAAACCAACACGAGCCCGGAAATCGATGTAGTTAATTACTTGCTTTGCAGCCGAATATAAACTTAGCTTTGCTTCTAAACGCTCTCTTATTCAATGGGAACCCTCATTCCCCATCGAATTCCAAACTTTTATTGAATTTTCGGTCCCAGCATGAACAAATCAACAAGAATTGGGCCTGTCAGTTCAGAGACACAGAAACTCGTCTTTCAATAAATTGCCAACTGGCGGAAAGCCGAGGAGAGACCCATTTCGCTAGCTATTTGTGTCATTGAACTGCAGCAGCAGCAGGCGGGTGGAAAATTAACGCAGCCGCTTTAATTTGCAATTTCAATTCATTTGGGTTTATCGAAGCCCCTTTCAGCTGGCGTGCCGGCTGATTCCTAGACAATAAAGCACATTCCTAGTGCATGCCAGGCATTAATATATTAAACGGGGAGGAATCCCCCTACCCTGCTCCACAAAAACTGCCAAATCGATTCACCCTCGGCCACAAATCTACCCCACGACCCCCTGCCGTCGCGTGTCTGTGCCAAATTTTGGCTGGCAATCAAAACGCATTGCCAATCAATTGATTTACACAAGCCCCCTCCATCGATGTCTGATTTGGCAAATAGCTGTCATTGGGTTATCATAATGTCAGTCACAGCGTTTGGGCGGACATGTCTATTCCCGGAGAGAGCTCTCGCCGATGATTTGTTTTCCTAAATTTCCAAGAGCATTTAGGGAAGTTTCCTCTAAAGAAGAGCGAAGGACATGTTAGACAATATTTTAGAAATAATTTGACTTCTGTAGGAAAACTATAAATTATTAAATAGAGTCAAAAAAATTGAATTAAGCTAATTACTAAATAATCCTATTTTCCGCATCTTCATGGTTTTGGGAATTCTATAATTTACCAAAAGATATTCTCCTTGTGCTGCTGTAAATTAATTAATGTCCGTGCCGGAAGCGCTTTCGGCTTGTTGAATTATCGACGAGGCCAGGCAACAGCATTTACATTTAACTATTACTTAACTATTTAGTTTACAAGTTGCATTAGGTTGGACCTAACGGCTTCGGAGGCGGGCCAAGCAAATTGACCGCATCCATCTTAGCTGCCGTCACCTGAGTTCGGCTAATTAAACTAATGCAATCCTCGGCCAAAAGTCAACAGCCGGAGTGCGAAGCCAGGCCAGGATATACATATGTGTGTGCACGAAGGCTTCTGGTCAAGACCGGATTGGCTTGAAAGGACAAATAGGATAACGAAACATGACAAAACAACAAGAGAGGGAGAGCCACTGAGGCAGGAGAAGAAGTTCCGCAGAAGACTAAGTTAAATTTATAGGCTTTGAGGGCAGGAATTGCAACTTCCGGCCAAAATGTACACAAACACACACACACAAATCCTAAACCGTAGGAATTCTCCAAATCCTGTGGAGCGGCGACGGGGTGACTTGCATGGCGACTTCATTTCGCAGTTGCTGGAAGTTTAGAGAAGTTCGCTTCGCATGAACCGACGACAAGGACAAGATAAAATATAAATGGTTTCGGTTTACTTGCGAGTGTAGAGGGCGGAAGTATCGGGGAGCGGAAGTGCCACTGATAGCCGTCACATGCTCGAGATTTACTTATTAATGCCAGTCCCGTGTCCTGGGCCGACATCCCGCCCAGCTGGGGAGAGTCCTGCGTAGCGGGCTTTGCTTTGTTTTGAAGTCGCTCCCGTAGCTCCCTCAGCCAATACACAGAAAGAATAATAATGCTTAAAGTGTCTAATCAAAAAAATACAAGGACTCAGTAGACTGTATTAGATATTATTAAGAAATCTCCGCTTTCTTTCAGTGTACTCTTTTCTGACTGCTCCTCTCTGTTGACTTCCGACACCCTTCAGTGTGTTTGGAACATAATTTGTGCCCAGAAGGAGGTCGCAGGACAAAGGACATGCAGTCAGCAGGGACAGAGGCTGTTGCTTCTTGCTTTTAGTGACTTTGACAGTTTTATACGATTTACGTCATGGTAAATTAAAAATTACGCGTGCTCCCAGCCTGTAGCCCATGTTACGAGTACATTGCTGTTAGGATTTGCCGAAGGAGGGTTAGTCCAGAGGGTGGATTGCGTGGGTGCCTTGGGGGTGGGTTGAAATGTATTGAGTGGGTGAGATTAGAAAATAAAGATAAATGGAATTTCTACGAGGGGTTGCTACGTAATGTTTATATTTCCCGGTGATCTTATCGGGCAAATAGTTTTTATGGACAAAGACGTATGATTATTTTGACAAATGGCTTCATTTGCATTATGTATGGAGAGAATCTTAAGTCGGAAATACTGGATATATACAAAGACAAGTTTTTTTCACATAAAATTATACATTTCCATCTCGATATTCTTTAAGAAAAGAACTGGTTACAGTAACTTTTTTGCAATCAAAAGGGATCTAAATTGCAAGCAGAAATCCAAAGCTTTATCCAATCCCATTCACCAGTTACTAAATCTCCTTTCCACGCTTTTCCCATTCAAAAGCCATGCCGTTTTTTATTCCCTCACAAAAAATGTATAAAAATTCGCCAACGAATCTGGGACGTTAATCTCTTCGTTAAACTCAAGTTATTTACAGGTCAACAAGTCAGCAGCTCTTTTCGCGATAGAAAGGGGCCAACCGAAAGGAGCGAAAACCTTGAACCCAGCCCCCAAATGGAGCTCCCTCGGCCTAAACGACCATTTAACAGACACACTTGTGTGGCCCATTTTATCCGCCTGGTCGCGACAAATTGTAAAAATAAAATGGTTGGTCGAAAAGTGCATAGAAAGCCCGGAAATGTAACAAATCCTTAAATAATTTGAGCGTCTGGCCGAAGCGGCTTGTAAGCGGGCCACTGTGTGTGTGTGTGTTTGTGAGCACGTATGTGTGTTGGGGGCGTGGCAACAAGGTAGCTGTATAAATTTCCACCTGTGCTCCTGGCCAGAAAAACACGCTGGCACTGCAATTTTCACCGCTCGCATCGGAAAAGGAATGCAAAAGCGTGCAAAAATCCCCTCAAAAAAAAAGAAAAAAGGAAGACCCTCTCGAGTGTGTGAGTGCCAAAGCGAGAGGCTAGATCGAAAATGGATAATAAAAAGCTCATTGCAACAAATTCCTGCACAATTTCCAGTGTTAGATTAGAAACGCCGCACAAAGGCGTGAGTCGAGGGCTAGGGGTGTTGGTTTCGACGGGGGACCAGGCACCATATGCAACACCGCTTGCCACTCGGTACTCCACGGCAAGAAGGGTATATAGTAGATGCACAAATATGTAGTAGAGCACACTCCAGGGTGCATAGGAAATTGTTACAAGATTGAAATGCATTCTGATATATTTTTTAAATTTATTTTAAATATTTTCCCAGCATACTTTTGTGTATTATTTCCAACTTAAAAGGAACAGATTACGACAAAACTCATAGTCGAGGCACTGAACTTTATTTTTCTTTTCATTTCTCTGCCGGAGGCTACCATTTTTTTGCCTCTCCCATTTTTCCTTTATTATTTAGCACAGCTGTGTGAGTGCGCCTCGCTTTCAGTTGTTTGATCCTTGCACTTTTTCATAGCTTTTCACCTCCCAACTGTGCTGCGCTATCTCTTTCAATCCATTTCCTCCCCGACTTCCGCCTCATACTTGAACATTTCCCACGTTGCCTTACACTTGGGCACTTGTTCGTGGGATTTTATGAGCTTAGTTGGCGATTTAGCGATGCTTGTCTTATTTAGTTTTTAAATAAATGGCCAAGGATGTTCAGTTGGCTTTGGTCCTTCCTCTCTGTGAAGGAGAAGTGGCTGCGACTTGTTGGATCTCCCACATTTTTTACTTTTTTATGTCTGCGAAAGTGATAATAGCGGCTATTAAATCCGATGGGCAATGTAGTTAATTATAAAAGAGCAGAGACTTAAAGAGATGTCAAAGATGAAAATGTATTAAGTTCAGTTTAAAGGAAAAAATGCTATTAATTTCTCTAAAAAAATATATATAAAATAATCAGAGTCTAATGGAGGCCATTTGTAATCACAACTTTTTTGCTTCTACGCTTCGCCATTGCTAAAATCTGTTCACAATTACAGAGCGGAGGACATTAAATTTAATGAAACAACCCCCAAAAAGCCAACCGACTACGATTTGTCTGTGAGCAAAAGTGGAAAATGTGCCATTAAATGGCAAACACCAAAGACCCAGGCTCTTTAAGCGTAAACAAAGGGGGTAGCCAGACCGTCACGGGGTTTTTGTGCTTAAATTTCATAATAAACACAAAGGACAGACACAGGGTCTGAGTCCTGAATGTTGGCGCTGAATGGCTCCAACCATCCGGCAAAGACACACCGGAGAAAAATAGATGCCTTTGGGTAATTTCTTAATTTTTAAAAATATTATTTTTCAATCTTAAAATAAACAGGATTATCAAGCAACTTAAGCAAACAAATGTTTAAAAAAACCTGAAGGCATTTCTATTAATTAATATTATTAAGCCTCATCCATTTTCTTTCCGTGCAGCTGGCGGGGAAACGACTTGGTCAGAATTGGTGGTCCTACAAATGCAAGGACTGCTGCACATGTGTGGGTGACTGACTGACAGAAGAAGGAGTGTGCTTGTGTTTGCGCAGGACAAACAACAGCAGCATTCATTTTCGCCAAACCAGAAGAAGTGACATAAAAATGCATTAAGCTGAAATTGTCAACAATTTTTCAAGCCACCCCCAAAGGACGACGGACCGTCGAGTCGAGCATCCGTATCCACATCCCCCCCGACGCGTTGGCGACAAGTCCGCCCGCCCGAATAAACATCCCCGTCAGGGACCTTCCCCCGCTCCAAGGATGGGCCGGGGCTGATAACCCCAGATGGCAGTCAAATCTGACTGAATAATGACTGTGCAGCGTCGAGACAGTAATAGTGCCCGATATGATGTGGCGGCGGCACCGCCACTCCTATTGGGTTGCACAGAGATACGGTTTTACATTTTTAGTGTCAGCACAAATTATGATAAATTTGGCGCCACTTCTCCAGGCCAGGACATCCGCCAAGGCTGAGTGGGGGTACAAAATTGCTGGCCAACTCGGGGAACTTTGCTCGCGCTGCAGCTAATAGAATCTCAAAATGCCAGCTTGCAGCTCGCCCATCTGTTGCACAAGTGTATCTCGACATCATGCACATTTCAAAAGCCGAGCTCCGTAAACTTGGACTTTGGAAAGTTTCCTCTTGCCCAAGGAATTCGTAGCCAGTTTCTTCAAGCAAACTGTGTGGTCAGTGAGGCAAACGCTGCTGCTCTTGGCCCAGCAGTTCATGTGGAAGTGAAACTGTGTGCCAGTCCAGGTCATAATGTGGCTCCGCTTGGCCAAACTTTCAGTTTGCCCTCCTTCGGCTTTACCCTTTTCAATTAGCTGGCCGTAAGTTTTCCGAAATATGCTTTGACACAATGTCCCGTAATTTGAGCAGCCAAGAGTTTTATATGCAAGAGCCCAAGCTGGAATTTAATTCACCTCCAAGGAGGTGGATGGTCAAATTGTGTGGCCCAGGATGTCGTCGAGTGTCAAGAGTCAAAAGTTGGGTCGAAGTAGCAAATTAAATACAATAATATAATAAATACTAAAACTAAATCATAAATTCTTAGACACCTTGAACATTTATATAAATCCAAGCTGGCTGCCATAATGGATTGCATAACCCGAGAGCAGGTAATCAGGTACCGAGGATCCTGAAAGTCCTTCGCTCAATTCTATTATACGCTGCGTGGCTTAATCGAACTAAAGTCCTTTGGCGGCGCAAAAGTGAGCAACTCACAGAGCAATCTGTTAGCTGTAGCAACACTCGGAGCACTCCAATCTGGCGGCTGCCTGGTGTAAATCACTGGGCAGCTTGGACACTTGCTTGACACTCGGGACTGGTCGGCACTCCTTAATATATGCCATGCATGTTGCATAAACAAGATTTAAACAAAGGCTGTGGCAGTGGCAGGGGCAAATATTTGCCGCCGCGTGTCGCCAACAATGGGGGCTGTGCGCCTCTCTAAGGAATCAGAACGTGGGTGGCCGGATGGCAGGATAGCTGGATGCCCTTTCACTGCCGCACAGCAACGACGAGTGCGGTCTCGTTTTTACTTTGTGTGCCACTCACGTTGTGCTCGTTATTCATATTTATTGCACACGTTGTGGGGCGCAGAGCCAGCTCCCCAGGACTCCGTCCTCCATGAAGAGTCCTGGGATTGCTACAGCACCGCCTCCCTAGTCAAATGGCTGGGCTGCATGTGCATTGTCCTTGTGCCTGGGCCTGGGCCTGCCCTGGTGTCTGGCTGTAAAAACTTTGCAATTACAGTTATTTGATGGGATTTACAAAGCACCTCCCGCACTCGTGCCGGTTTGTTTGGACATTCGTTTGCCGCCGGATTGTTGCAACCTTGTCTATTTAGTGTGGCATGAAATGGGCGCCCCCATATCCACAGAGCCACAGAGGGCTGAAGGCGCTAAATGACAGTGGAGCAGCCAGAAAGTCTAATCCAATGACTGGGGATTCGGGGACGTTGAGCTGCAGGCTGCAGTTTGTGAATGTGTCTCAAATGTGAAGCTCGGTTGATGGAAGTTTTCCATTTTTTGTGGCTTCAGTTTCGTGATAATGAAGAGGCACTCAGGTCGTGACAGGTTTGATTAGGTTCCGAGGGGTTACAGTTCCAGGGATCTGTGTTCTGAGTCCTTTCATGTGGTTAAGGTGGAGTTGCAATTCTTTCATTAAAAAGGGAATATAAAAATAACAGTTGAAGGTGGTAAGAACTTTGCAAAACAAGTGTTTTAATTAGCAAACACTCTTTGTTTCAGAGAACATGAATTTCCATGCAGTTATCCCACTTTTTGTTTTTATTAAGCACTCAATTTCAATCACAAGCTTATGCATACCATAAAATACAAAATTTATTGCTTCTGCTGGATTTGGGAATATCCCTCAAATGTCTGATCGCCTTTTACGACATGGAAAGTGAAAGAGGATAAAAATGATTTTTAATTTCATCTCACATAATCAGGGAACAATTTATTCATATTTTATTGACGGCGAGCGATAAAGGCAAACAGGTGGAACGAGTCTCTGGTTACACAAAGCCTTTTTTCTGTCCTGTCGTTGGCCATAAGCTGATTTATAATGCCCCAGACCTGGTCCTAAAAAACGCCCGGGTAGTAAAACAGGGAATCGGACATGTGTACAAATGTCCGCCACATTCTGCATTATATATATTAAAATATATACCTATAAAAATATGTGTGCGAGTGTTCAGTTAGAGATTTGTGGCATAAAACCTTGCTGAAAGTCATGTCAATACGTGATCAGAATAGATATTAAAAATGTCAAATTTTCACTACTGAAAAGTCGACATAAAGTTACTCTTTCAAATAATATAAAAGGGAATTAAATGGTGTATGCATCAAGTAGGCAAGTTAATTATAAATATTTTATTAGCTTGCCCAGTAAAATATTGAATATAAAACAATAAAAAACGAGTCGTAAAATCTGTTTACGATTCTGCATACTTTCTCGACCGGAAGGGTAAAGCTGCTCTGCCAACCATCTAAAATATCGTGGGAATTGTCGAGTCAATAAAATCCGTTTGGGATTTATTTAATAAAAAATCCAAATAATAAAGCCCATCATAAATTATGCACAGCGCCGTAAAACAAAATGAAGAAACGGCAAAACAAACAAAACGACAACAAAAAAATTGACAATAAAATAAAAGCAAATGGTAAATTAAAAATGAGAGGAGCGATGATTTTTTATCGCTTCCAGTTGATTTCTATTAGACACGGCCCGGGGGAGTTGTTTGTTCAGTCCCTTTTCGCTGAAAGCATTATTGCCTTAAATAATTAAACATAATTGTTGGAGGTTTGTTTTTCATTTCCCGTGTTATTGTTTCATTTCAGGCCTGACCGCCGCTCTGAGGGACGTCCGGGTGCGAGTGCCGCACGCGGTCAAGCGGGGCGACAAGGCCATCCTGAAATGCTTCTACGACATCGAGGACGACAGCCTGTACTCCGTGAAATGGTATCGAGGGAGGCGGGAGTTTTACCGCTACACGCCCAAGGAGACACCGCCGATGAAGATCTTTCACTTCCCTGGACTAAAAGTGAGAGTAAGTTGCCTAAAAATGATATTTTTTAACAAAAAAGAAAGCCTTAAAAGTATCAGAAATAGTTATAACTAGCCATTGAAGTCGGTTGTTAGAATATCAAAATATTCATTAAGAATCTAATCTATTTTTCTTATTATTGGTATTACCATTTCCCATAAAATATGACTTTATGGCAGCTATACTCTCGTGATTATTTTCCTAACATTTCACCTGAGTCCGCATATAAAGTACTATTTTCCGAGTGCCTATTTTTAGCTACCAACATATATTATTCCAATAAATCTGACCAACAGAAACTATACGTTCCACAGATTCTTGTTTTGGTTTTCGGATTGCCATTTGCATCGAAGGGGAGGGAGACAAAAAATGGAAGGAAGAAAAATAAATTAAACCAAACTAAACGGGTTGCGGCCTCAACAATGTAAAACATTTGCATTTCCAGGGCAGCCAAATCGAACGAAACGCTACAGTTAACAAGGAGGAGCAGACACATGTGAAATTTCAATGCACAATCAAATCAAAACACGGTTTTTAACTTCCGCTTCACGGCAGTTACGAGCCGGAAAAACAAAAACGTACATTTAGAATCCCGTATTGGGTCTCAAGCCTTGTTTTTTAGTTTCGAAATTGCGTTCTCGGGGTGCTGGCAATATTTTTGAATAAATATTGGCATTTTTAAATTGGTTCGAAAATTATTCAGGCATATAAAGGAGCACGATGGCATTTTATTTATTTGCGTGGGTATTCGTATTTTTCATTCAAATTTATTTTTCCAACTCATGTGACAATAAAGACAATAAAACCATATTCTTTTGCATTCGAAGAGTTATTTTGTATTAGAATGGTTGAAAATGGAGTGAGAATGGAAATGTTTGCCTCCCAAATAGAATGGGGATTCCGAAGCGAAGGGAAATATATACAATAACTAAACGCGAATGTTGGAAAAACAATGGAAATGGTTTTTGAACAGTGAAAAAATGATAAGCAAATATTCGCTGAATCCAGAAATGTGTGAATTTTATTTATAAATTCAGTAAGGCTTTATGGCTAAACAAAAAAAGGATAAAAAATAATAAAATAAATAATAAGCTCACTTTAACATTCATTTATTTAAGCTCAGTTAATAAACCTTAAAGAAGAACTACTAATATGTAGGCCCCTATGAAAATATGGAAACGTCCTCCTTTATTTTGAAATATACATGTATATATGTATGTATGAGCGGAAGGAATCCTGCAGATACATTTGTTGAACAATTTTTCATCAACAAACAGCATTTACGATACGTGGAAAAAAATATGGTTGTATGGGGCTATGGGGCATTTAATAAAAATATATATAAAATACATGGAACCCGCACTCACAGCTCCTTTACTTTTGTTGACTCTTTTTTCTGCAGCGCGTGTCCTCGAACGAGAGCCAATTGGTGCTTGAATCGGTAACAATGGCTACATCCGGTAAATACAGTTGCGAAGTATCTGCGGATGCGCCCTCGTTTCATACATTAATAGCGGCAGCCGAATTGGAAGTTATTGGTAAGTGAAAAGGACAGTAACGTAACATTTCCGACGACATTTTCGCGGCGATAAAATTAAAGAGTTGGCAAATCTCTGGCCTTTTTGTTTAAATTTCACCAGTGCAAATATTAAACTAATTTGGATTCTTCAAGAAACGGGAAATGCCAAAGTAAATTAATTTTCTGTTCAAGTGTTTCTCTTTGCCGAAAAGCCAGGAAACTCAAACTCCCCCCAAAGCCAGAGACAAACTTGCCAACTCGACTGGCTGTCATATTCAATTGGCCGGACCAAGTCTGAGCCCGGACTCAAAATGCATGCTTGTGTGTGTGTTTGTATTTGTGTGGGGATTGTGGACATAAAACTTAAAAATAAACTCCAAGTTCGAATGTTTTGGCAGTTAAGCAGACAAAATACAAACAAATTTGCGGGTAAACGAGATAAAGATGAAGACATTTAAGCCGGCAAACACTGTGGAAGGCCTTCGGAGCAAATGTTTTGCCAAAGCCCTGAGACGGTCAATAAACTGCCAAACTGACTGAGTGGGCTGGTGGGGGTGGGTGGGGCCATGCTTTCCGGACTGGATATGTTGACGTAGGTGAGCTCAAATTGGCTTGACAAACTTTTGGAAGTGTCTATTTCATGTTTATGTGCCATATATGCGGATGTGTGCGCCGGCTGGTTTTCATTCTGACTTTTGGGGATAATGGACAGTAAGAGAAATTAGTTTTACCCCCTAAACGGCTGTGGCAGTCAGGGTATGCTGAGTTAATGGAAATGTATAGGTTTCAGGAGGATTTCCTTACGAAAAACATGTAGATAAGAAAGGGTAACGCAAACTAAATAATAATCTAAACCAAGTATTCTGACGTTAACTATCTAATTCATTTCATAGAGAAACAGACAGGGTACCCCTTAGTCGGTGCACTCGATTATACCTTTCCTTTCGGCTTGAATAATATCCCTTCGAGTGCTGGCCACAGATTCCAACTGCATAGGTGAGGCATTTTTGGGATTTCAGTCTCCTCACAGTGCAAATTAAAATTTCGACTCACTCCGACCAGAAAAGCTCGTAATTATTTCAATTATGAAATGGGCCTTGACGCACACACACACACACACACAAACACTAGATATTGATTGCGACACACACCCCCGCCGCACACAGCCTCCTGGCAATCCCAACTGACAGGACGACAGGTTGGGTCAGAGTTTGGCTACGATTCTGGTTTTCCGTGCGCCGCAGAGTATCAAAAATATAGTGACAATCGATCCAGTCCACCTGTGAACTGATGCCATCTTTCCTTTCTCTCTCTTTCTCTCTTTCTCTCTCTTTTTCGCCTACAGAGCCGCCGCACAACGCTCCGTCCATATCGGGCATCCATACCCGATATAGGGTCGGCGACATATTGCGAGGTAATTGCACATCGCGTCACTCGCGACCGGCGGCCAATCTCACATGGACAGTGAATAATGAAGAGGTGAGTGGTCCGCCCCTTAGCCTTAGCATTACTCTACCACCCACCAGCGCCCATGTTTATGCAAACACAATTTTCTTGTTTTCAAGCGCTGGCATCTGCCCGGAATTTATGCGTCTGTTTTCGAGGAGGGCGGGGCGGACTAAAGGGTTAAGCCCCCACTGTAATTACCAGAAAAACACACGCATTTGTGGAGATCAACGCAGTGGTGGCACGCCCCCTTCATAACCATACATTATGCCGCCCATCCTGGGAACGTCAAAATTTTAGGTGTAATTTTTTGTAGGCATCGCGCTACCATATGCATATTTACATACATATCTGGGCGATTGGGGAAACGAAAATGGGCCTGGGAAATGTGCGGAATTAAGAGAGGGCCCTCGAGTCTGGGGACAATTTTCGCAGTTTTGCATGTTACATTTCTCAATTATTTTGGCCACTTGTCGTGGCCCACGCCCGCTAATTGTGGATGTCAACTCCAAGCGTGTTCGGAGGGGCTAGGGGTGACCCTGATAGACCCATTACGCAGATAGGATAAAAATTTAAATTCTTAGAATTTTAATTGGGAGTTTATTTGGGAGAGAAATAAGTCCAAGCTTTCGTCTATTTATAAATTGCAATATAATACCTCAAATTATGAATCACTGCAGTGCCTCTTCTCTTGGAATTTCCAGGCTTTAAAGAAGATTCTAATTTAGATTCCGATTCTGGCCAAAGTTAAATTTGGCGTAAACCTCACGCCAGCCATATGGAAACTGAAATTATAAAATTTCCATGCCTAAGTAATTAGCTTACATATCCTGTGAACACACACACAGTAATTTCAGGGAACAGAAAATGGACAGAGATGAAAGAAACACCGAAAAAAATAATTTGTAATAAATGTTTAGTTATTTATTTATTGGTTATTTACGTATATCTGGCAATAGTTATAATATTTAAGAATATACATAAAAGCTAAGAAGGTTTACTAATCTAAAATGAATTGTTTAATGTTATAGCTGCCGAAATATAATAGAAAGTTAAATTTATCACAAATTCTTAAAATTGTATTACAAATCAATATACATTATTATTTTCGGTGCACGACGTGAAGGCATCAGGCAGCGGCAATTTCAGCATCACTCAATGGCAAACAATGCTTATTGATGCTGCATAATAGGAGCCACACCGGAAAGTGGGCGTCAACCAGTAGGTTGGGAGGTGGCGGCTAGTGGGTGGTGGAAAAACAAAGCTGAAACACACGCACACATACCAATGGGCTCTCAACACACCCACACAGACTACTGTGGAGATGCCCCGTTTGAATGGCGAAGCGAATGCCGCCGAATTGGTTGTCGAATTGAGTTGAGTTGGCCACGCTCGGTTGATTGCTTGTGCGAACCTGTCCCAATTCACAACACCCCCAAAGCCCCCAGCAGATCCCCTCCACCGCCCGACGTCCTTCAACCAGCAGCATTGCAGGCCACAAAATGCGCTTAAACAATAAGCCAAACAAAAACATACCGCCAAAACCAGCCGACAAACCAGCGGAATAAGCGCGTAACACGAACCACTAGATAGCGATTGCTGTACAAACACAAAAAAAAATCCACGAATCGGTTGAAGGAGCGCACCCCTTTGGGGCATAAGGCAAATTAATTTGCAGGCATGAAGTCAATCAAATTCACAGGCCCCATTGGGTCAAGAGATGGGAAAGGTAGCGGCAAAGGATATGATTTTCCGATGCCAAAAAAGGGCTGAGACTGCTTAACCTAGGTTTAAAAATCTTTTAATGAACTCTAAAATGCATATTATATATTTTTAAATACTAATATAAATATTCTGTGTTTTTTTTTTTAGGTAAATCCCGCCCACGTGCGTCACCATAAGTTGCTGAAAGATCCCCACAACGACATGCAAACTGCCATAGTGGGCATTCACTTTGTGGTCACAGATCAGCACTTTGACAACGGCAAGCTAAAGGTAAGATAAAAATCCTCAAAATGTAGGATTTTTATTCCTAATTCGTCAACTTCTATGTTACACAGCTCCGGTGCAGCGCTCAGCTGCACGATGTCTACTGGAAGACCACGGAGAAGACGATTCTCGAGGTGGATCCGTTCGGCAAGTACGGAAGCGGGGCCAGCGGAAACCGGGTCAGTCCCGACGAGTTCTATGACCAGTACACGCTGCACGAGGATGAGCAGTTCCACAGCAAGAAGAACAGCTACCTGACACAGCTGCAGGGTGAGTTGAGCAGCCAATTAGTGCCTGACACTCCACTCACAATACACGAGCACTCGAAAAAGTCCAAGTTCCAGCTACAGTCGATCTTGGCTAAGTTGAAAAAGGAGGTTTGTTTGCAAGAAACCTATTTGACAAAGAGTCTGGTCAAGAAGACATGTTTTATTTTTTTTAATTTATAAGAAAGAAGGTTTTAAGAGGGGTCTAATAGGTACTCAATAAGTACTACACATTTTTATTTGTTAGTCAGGGTCTAAGTCTCATATTTGTCATTTTAAATGCATTATTTAAACCTCTGCGTTTTATTAAGTATACATTACCTTTATTTAAAACCCAACACAATATCCTATTGAGGCAATCCACCTAGAAACTAATGACCCATCTTAGCCAAGTTCGCCTGTAGTTGGACAGACGAACAAAGCGAACTACCAGAATACATCGAATACATGCCCTGCGTTTGTCTGCGTTTCTTTCTATTTTTCGTTAGACTTTCTCTTTCATTTTGTACCCTCAGGCGAAGAAGACGACGGAACGGAGGGCGGCGTGGAGGATGGAGGAGCCGCCTGGCGCGGCGCTGGTTCGTCGACGGGCTCGCGTCCGTGCCAGAGTCAATCCTGGGCGCTGCTGGCCCTGGGCGGGGGATCACTGATGGCGACGTTTAGTTGGGCAGTCGGAGGGCAATTAGTGTCGCCGTTGCAGGCGATGACAAAGGCCGGCGGTGCAACCAGCAAGGCGAGCAACACCAGCGACTCCGGCAGCAGCCGGAGCATCCGCACCAGGAGGCACGCAGTCCGCCGAACAAGGCCCGGGGAGATGCGGGCGCTGCAGCTGGACGGGAACTGCAGCCTGCGGGCGTCAAAGTCCAGCTGGAAAGGATGCAGCAGCGGCAGCAACAACAACTGGAGATGCGTTGGGCAATTAACATGATTCAATTGTCATGCAACTCGAGTGCCACATTTCAGGGACGGTAAGGGATGCGGAGGCCGAGGCGGAATCGGAAACGGATGCGGCGACGAATGTGGGAGTCCAGCATAGATAGGGGATGTGGGTGGAGTTTAGCCCAAGGCCAAGACCCAAAAGCAACTGCTAAATGTATCTAAATATTTACACACCTACACTAACACACCAGACACTCGTTTCAGCTAGCTCAAAGTAACTTCAAATGCATTTAAGGAAAGAATACAAAGCCGAACAAGACAATCAGGGAAGTCGCACCGAAGGTCCTCCAGTGACTCGAATTCACATGAAAAGGGCTCTAAATATACACACTTATTCATTAAAAATATGGCTTTGGCAACAAAACATCGAAACAGCGACTAGATCCCTTTCCAAGTGACTTGGAGACACGAGAGTCCTTTGTGGCGCCCCTGAAGAAAAGGATAAAGATACTAATTACCAGCCTAGCGCCAGTTCATCATAAATGCTGCGAATCTCATCGGTTTAGTTATTCCCACATAGAGGGGATTGCCAGGAGGTGCGAATTGGTTTCCATTGCACACCTACTTGAGGTTTGCAAACGTATTGAAAGGCTTTAGGACTAATGCTTGACAATGGTTTGGACTTGAGATTTTAACCTAACCTGATTGGATCTTGGGAGCCACTTCGAAACCAATCTGCCAACTCCGGTTCGAAAAACCAGATGAAAAACCAAAATGAAAAATAATGTTGTGCTAAGCTTTTAATTTTTTGTTCTCTTTACATTTACATTTATATATCAAAGTCAAGATTATTTATAAATCATATAAATGGTATTTATATATATATGTATATGTATTATGTAAAGTTATATATACATACTACGCCTAAATGTAATACCGAATGAAGAGAATTGAGAGGCAAACGTAAGCAACTAGCCATTAAGTCTAAATATTGCCTATATATGTGACAGTATATATGTATTGTATTTGTATATATTATATAAACGAAGTGAAAAGGTGGAGGAAAGTGGAAGGCAGATATGTATCATATAAGTATTTACGGTAGATAATCAAAATAAAAAACCAAAGCGATGAAAATAAGTATATTGTTTTATTTGAGATGCCTAAAGGTAAATGGTAAATATATTTAATTAAGCAATACTTCAGAGATACCTTCTGGGAATAGCCATTTACATATACAAACCCCTTGTTTCGCATAACTAAATTGCTTTTCTTCAATCCTCACCTAATGGTTACCGTAATGGGTAACCTTATTCATCGCTTCTTTCCACACAATAACACAATTAATTGGCGCACATTTATCAGCGTATCAAGACCGAATGCTGGGAAAACAACCCAATTTCCAGAAACCAGGCCACTTGCTGCCAGGACCTAATGATCTCGGGCTCTCTCGTCCACTTATAACAAATGGCAAACAATAAATGCGAGCTGGGAGACATCTCGCACCTGTCCATTAGTCCGGGTTTTGTTGTTCCCAAACAATTAGCATAACTAAAACGCTCAATTAGGCGCCTAAAATGCTGCTGCACAAAAACCCTCCGATCCTTTGTCCTTATCTCCTTGGCCCAGACTAATGCAATTTTCACCTGGCTGCTGCTTTCATTTTATTACACATTTCTTCGCTTTTTTCAGTCGTCTTTTCTTCGGTTTTCTTCTCTCTCACTTTTTTTTTTTTCTTGTGGTTTTGTGAATTTCCCCGGGCTTCTTCTCATTGTCTGTCGCCGCGTAATGTTTATTTTTAATTATATTTTTTCGCCCATTGCCGTTGTTGCCTTCTTTATTTCGTTTGCTTTTTCCATTTGGGGGCCTCCTTTCGGTTCCTGTGCTCTTTGGTTTTTGCTGGCACTCGGTGGGTGTAATAAACGTTAATGGCGGTTGACCACAAAGAGAAATGGTCGCACTTCGCGCTCGGGCGCATTGTGCCGGCATGGAGACATTTCTCCATCTTGGAGGCATTAAATTTAATTGTCTTTGGTTTAATTGGGGATTTGTTATCAGCTGTTTAGTGGCTTAATTATTTAAAATTGCTTATCCCGAATCAACAGAAATGAAATCATATTTCGGCCAAACCAGCGCCTCGTTTCGAGGAAACTTCTTGGGGAAAGTTCCCATCACAAAGCGGCTAAAAGCATTTAACGGAGAACATCAAGCCGAACAAGAAGTGCAGGAGGATGCCAGCCAGGGAACTTCCAGCCCGGCTTGGATAGTTCTTTTTCCATTGTCGGCTGCAGCTGGTAGAAAGTTTTAGCCAGCCCAAAAAAAAAAATTTAATAAAGTTGGCGTCTTAGAGGGAAAGTAAAGCCGCTTTTAAAAATGTTGCAAGCGCAACTCGGCTTTGGCTTTTCACTTAGCCAACAACACAGGCACAGGGCCAGATACATTTAAGCAGATGTAGCTACATATTCATAATGCTGATTTTCCCTGTTGTTGTTTCCCCTGCAATCCCCCTGCGTCCACGCCCACGGCCCCCGTTGTCCTGGAGATTGAAAATTTATTCAAAAGTCTGCCGAGTTTTGTCAAGTCTGGCATGAGGTCGCACAAAAGGGAATGGTGGGCAGGGGCGGGCCGAGTCCTGCAAGTGGCTCTGCCCCCGGATAATAACTTTAACTTGAAAAGTAGCCCGGCAAGCGGCTTTCTCTTGTTAGTTTCTCGCATTACCATCTCCCCGCACGGAACTGAAATTTACATTTCAGGATACGTTTAAGTACGAGAAAGTAAAAGCTGTCGGTTGTCATAATTGTGAAGAAACTCGTAAGCTGCAAGATGTTCCCCATGAATATTATGTGTAATTGGGGGCACTTGAAAGGTCACCCAAGATGCTGTCGTTGTCACTTTTAAGGGGACAAAGCATTTTCTGGTACACTTACTATATATTAACTTCTAAACAAGTTTATTTCCTTTATTTGTCATTTCTTGATTTATTAAAAGTTAGTTATTGTTTCTTAAAGAGTAGCAGAAGGAGTAATTCCACAACCTAGACCAATATGCATACTTTTTTTAAACTTTTTGGTGACTCTTGAAAGACACTTTCCAGCTTTCTGGCTTACACCAGTTTTCCTAAATGTTTATCACACTCGTGAATATTTTATATAATTTTTCTTCCATTACCCAAAGTTTCTGTGTTTCCCGACAAATCCTCACCTGGTTGCCATACAATTTTTAAATTTTACCCTTTCGACAGAGTCATGCATGTCGTCTTCACCCCCTCAAAAAGCACCTCCCCCGGTGATAAACCAAGAGTCAGGGGGCCACCACACCCACAAGAAGCAACCACAGGCCACAAGCGAGCAAACAAACAAACAAACAAACCCACGGAGAAACACATTTAAAGTCATAAATTTTTATTTATATGATGATGACTTAAGTTCTACGTGCGTTAACTCGGCACCTGGAACACCCCACCTCCGCACGGTTACAGCTTCCTTTGCCGGGCTTTAGTTAAGTGCATGATTATGGCTTTAGTGGCACGTTGAGGTTTTGTCAGTCAGTTTGCGATGCTGCAGACCCTCCCTCCTAACTCTGGCTCAGACCGGCATACCCGAATTCCTTCTTCTTTTTTGCCGTTGCAATGTGGCAAGCAGAACAGGTCTTGGTCTTCGACTCCAGCACACGTGCGTTAATGGAAAATTCCCTTTGCAGCTGCACACTCCATTTTTAAAACCAGTGGTTATGGTTATTCTTTGGTGCATTCTAGTTTTGAGTTGTGCGATTTATGTTCCTGGAATTCGGAAGGGAAGCAAGGCTCTTAAGCTGCCCTGTCGGTCAGGAGTGAGTCCTTGTCAGTAGTCCATGAAGGCAATTAGTTGTTAGTAAAGGCAGCCAGACCGCACACAGTTGCTTTTTGGCTTGGGATTAGACTGGGACTTGAGGTTCCATTAAAATATTATTTTCAGACTTGAAAGGGACTCTTGATTGTCAATTTAAGACTTTGTTTTATCAAAACATGATTTAAAGAAATTTTTATACTATTTAATATAAGACATTCTCCACGCATACAAATCTGAAACTTCATTAAAAGTATTGAATACAAAGTTATTCAGGGTACATAACGACATCAGTATAAAAGCGAAAAGTTATGATCGAGAAACATCTCGTTTTCTCTTCTTTTTTTGCGAACTTACTGTTAAAATCATAAAAAGTATGAAGTCATTCCAAGATAGGACTTTTTACTACGTGCTTTGCGGCTCACTAACCACATAAACAGGCGCAGCCGCCAAAAAGTATGCAATCAATTTTGATGGGCATATGTTAAAGGCAAAAGCAGAGATATGATGGCAAATAAAACCAAAAATGTAGCCACTACAAAGGATCCTTCTCCGGCAGTAAAAAAATATAACAAAAACTCTATGAATTATTGGGACCGGGCAACAAACTAACGAATTGTCATATAAATTTTAATAAGCAGTGCCGCTGACTACATAAAATGTGCAAACATAATTATTGGCCGGAATGCAAGTCAAACAAGGACTTTATGGCCGAGCAGCCAGCTGTAAGGAAGTGTGTGCCGGTCTGAGTGTGTAAATTATTGTGTCGAGCCAAGGAAATTAAAACATTTCTGGAAATAGCGCCGGGACAGCCAGACAGTGCACTGTCTGCCAGGCTCAGGCACTTCGCCATGAGTCAGCTGGGAGTTTGCCAAAAAAAAAAAAGCAGCCGAAGTAAAAAAGAAACATCACCATAAATTCAAGTCAAACAAAGCGTTACGCGTAGTTTTGCCCCCACAAAAACGTATAAGTAAATATTACACAGCTTCGAGTTGGGCTAAAAGCAAGTTTGTCGCTTTGCCAAATGTTGCATTTTATAAAGCGAAAACACTCACAATGCGAGTGCCAAGTATACACTATCCGCAGGGAAAACCATTTGAAGGAATATAAGAAACTAAATACAGAAAGCAATTTAACAATAAAAAGAAATACTTAGTTATTCAACATTCTAGGAAGTTTAAGTAAAGATAAGAAACTAAATATAAAAGTTATTTGATCTACAGTTCCTAGGCAGTTCAAGTGAAGCCGTGAAAAGGACACTCCACATTCGGAATAAGGCAGAAGGAATGCTCTTCCACTGGCACTTTCATCACCGCCAACCGACACCACAATTATGTGAGAAGCTTTCGAGGGATGGCAAACATTTACCCTGTCGCCTGTGAGAATCCTGCGGGACAACAACGCCAGGAGCAGGGACAACAAGAAGAAATCACAGCTTCTATGCGTTGGCATGCATTGTTGTTTGTTGTCTGGCTGAGGTCCTGGCGGTTCCTGGTGCTCCGTGGTGAAATGATGCGACAAAGTAAGTAGCAAATGAGGTTGCCGGGGCTGTTCCACGGCGACTGCCATTTCTTCTACTTCGGCTGCCTGTGTTTGCTGCAACATAAATCAAAATCAAAGCCAGAACAGAAACACAACACGCCTGAGGCAAGCCAAGGATTCGCATACATATTTCCCCATTTTCGGTTTCGAATTCGCCAGAGGTTCGAGTGCGGAGTAAGGATGGCAGGAAATGCAGCCATGTAGCCTAGCATAGTTAGATACATGTGTGGAGATAAACAAATATTTTTCCGCCTTTCCCCCTTTTTTTTTTTGGGCGGACAGATACAGCGAGACAAGTGGACTAGTTGATGTTGCGTGTAAAGTGGATGATAAGTGAAATATGCCCTCGTTTTGCAAATTTTCTTTTTGGGTCGAGCTAAGGATAAAAGATAGGTATTACGGAAGACTAAAGAAAAAATACAGAGTTACCTTTAAAATTTAAAATTGGGTGAAGGGTAAAGTTGACTATTTTATAACTACTAAAGATCATTCAGTTTAATAGGGAAAGAATTTTTTTAATTTATTCTAGGACTATTTTAATATCTTCACTTTAGATGAACCTCTAAAATTCAGCCAAAATAAAATATTAAAAAATATATATTAACATTAAATATATTACAAACTATTCGAATAATCAAACAAATAAAGAATATTCCTCTGCTCCTGTTAGGTAATTTTAACTTTGGTTAATTACATTTCCGTAAAGTTTTAAATTTCAACTGCCAAAGCCATGACAGGACCTTTTCAATTAGGAGAAAAACTAATTGTTGAATGAACAGAAAATGAGAAACACAAAAAAGATAAACTGATTCAGTGAAATGCTCGATTCCCTACATCAGTTTCGAGCGCTGAAATTTAATAATAAATAAAGTGGGGGAAAAAAAGCAAAAATATGCATTGCAAAAATACAAATAAAAGGGAGAAACCCGACGCACGTATTAGCCGATAAGCACGCACATATCCCTGATTGTTAATGAAGTGCACACTCGGAATCATTTCCGACCTATGAGCGCAAATTGAACGAACTGAAACGAGAGGGAGGCAAATTTTGGTCCTGGCCACGCGCACAGAAATAATATTAAAAGCGGGCGGCGGGCGACACTTCCCGCTCCTTGCGACTGAATTTGTAAGTAAATAAAATTACATTACATTACGAAAACAGGAGAGTGTAAAAAGCAAATGCTTGCATTTAAAATTTCGCACCTGTTCGGGCGGTGAATAAATATTTTATTAGGCATGCCGTTTGCCCGAAATGAGTTTCAGCCATCGCCGGCACGTACTACACACGCACCGAAAACTCCACTCACGCACGCCTGTGGGGAGCAAATGAAACCGAATACGCGATGATTTCAAATCTAACTGCCGCTGCCTTCTGTTTGCTCGCCGAAATGTGCAATGACATTGACTGCGTCGCGCGAAATGCGATGTCCTCTAATGAATGGACACAGGACCCACAGGCGCAGGCCAGGCTCCTTTGTGCGGGCCTCCAATATGCCGATACCATACAGAGGCCCCGGGCATATTGGCCAAATCAATGACTTTGCTTTAATGAATTATTTAACACTGCCGCAGGCGTAGACAAAATATTTTACATTTCAATAAAATTGGCAAAATCGTATACTTAAATATTAAAAATAACTTTGATAACCTCAAAAATTCCATTTAAATTGTTATGATCATACTATAGGAGTATCTTTCTATCACAGTTGTTTCTGGTTTGATTCTAACCTCGAAAGCGATATGCTTTCAAGTTCTCTATAGTTTTTGTGTACTCACCATGTTTTCAATTCCATTTCACATTGGAACTCTGGACTAGGCCGACCATTCGGATCACATTTTACTCTATTTTTGGCTCTTTCCTCAGACTGTCTGTCAGTTTGCCATTTCGTCTATTATTAGGCAGCGTAGAAGGCACGGATTGCGTTTGTTTTTAATTTTTTGTCTTTTCCCTTTTTAAGCCGGAGTTCAAATTCACTGCCTGTTGAGAGGAGTTTAGGTTTTTCTCAAATTCTTTGGAACTTTAAGAGGTCATCTCTATGGCACCTTTATTCTATTTCCTACGATACAACAAAAACTATATATTTTTTTTATGAATGAACAATCGAAGAAACACATTGAAAAGATTTCTAATATAATCCTTGGACTTAATTGAATTTTCTTACACAACATAAGGCAAGCATACTTTTATGTAAGGAATTTTAAAACTTTACACACACACACCCTTTGGTCAGATTCCAAACAAGTTGAAATGCAATATTTTTTATTGGTCGCCAGTTCCCTTTGGTCGAATTCTAACAGAGTGTTTACTATGCAAATCGAATGACAGAAGCCAAAGGGGCAATATCAAACCACCGTGCCCGAGAACAGAAGCATAAGGTGCAAGGAAGGCACCATGGACGGCGATCTGGTCCGTGGGGAAATATCAAAAAGAATTAAGTAATATTCCGGAGGTCTACCCGACACCCACACCCCACGCCCCACGCGCTCTTCTCAGTGTTATTTAATTTGAGGCGGACAACAATGCGAGCGAGGATTTTGAGCGGCAGCGCCCGAGGGGAACTTATCAGTGTCAACGCTGTGCCAATAAAAACTATACTGGCATGCAAATATTTCCACAATCAAACAAGTAGCAGTGGGAGCGGCACAATCGAAGCGGGTTCGGGGTTGGGATGTGCCAACAAAGGCCGAGGGGGGATTCCCACAGGACGGGGCGCCATGTGAAGCATGCAGAAATAATGGCAGGAGCGCGCAAAAGGAAGCAGTGAATGCTGGGAAGGCGGGTAAAACCGGAGCGTGGTAAGTGCTGGAACAGCTGCCGCACGATTTCCTGCCACCCGACGCAACAGGACATCGCAGGAGTGGCTCCGGCTGCTGCTGCTGCTGCCCCTCCCCTGGTTTCCTTAGCCGCTCCGGCTTTGATTTGCCAAAGAAAAAGCAACAGCAGCACCACCAGCTAGTACAATAACAAGAAAATTTGCATAGCTTACTGCAATTCGTTGCTGCTGCTGCTTTTTTTTCAAACAACAGCCACTTCAATTCCCTGAGCCCCTGTCTTTGCAGTTCTTTTATTTCACTTTTTACTTAGCGGTGGCCGAGAAGATGAGCAAAAAAAAACCTCGCGAACAAGTTGCCAACTTTCATACGCCATGTGGGACGCACTTTTTCTGTTGCGCAGAATGGCTACGAAAGTTGTTTTTAAACTGATAGAATTTTTGAATCCCTTAGCTGACCTTTATTGTTATACTCCAGCAGCTAGTTAACTTTTATTTCACCAGGCGAAACTTTCATTTTTATTGTCTAACATGGGAGACAACAAGCTCAGAGTTCTTTTTTAAATGTATACAGTAAAATATTTAAATTCAAGCAACTAGTTACATATTTTCATTGTTATCAAGACATTAATACTATTAATTATTAAATTCCACCTTTTTTGTTCCTATAGTTATAGATCGATTTCTGCAAAGCTCATCTATATGAGCACCCTTCTATCCTTAAGCCCTATTTCCTTCTTCATGCTTGGGTCTGGTTCACCTACATTTCAAGGCATCCATTTTCATTCACCTGCCATGTTTGCCCTCTACAATTTATCACCCTAATCGAAGTACACAACAGCAATGCAACTTTTTAATTGGCCCTATCAGAGCACCGACTTTCCCGCTCTTCCCCTTCCAATGTTTGCCCTTAAACGCATTTATACCGTAAAAGCCACAGGAAGTAGAACACCGTTCTCTCTTAGGCCACCGAACCCGTTTACCACGTTTCCGCCGGGGAGGCGAAACCCACCATTTACGCATTTTATGCAAGCTTACGCATTTCGTAATGCCCGATGGATTGCGGGGCGGGGCATTACGTAATACGAGTAGCAAGACGGAGAAGCCCGGCTTGATAAACTATAAGCCACAAATTTGCATGAAGCCGCCGCCTTCGACTACAAATTGCCATTAAATGCGGCAGCAAGGAGGGGCCGTTAACGAATGCCCCGCCGTACTTTGTGCTAAACCTCACCACAACTCAACCCACTCTTGCTCAGCTCAGCTCACCTCAGCTCACCTGGCTGCTCAACAATAACTGACACCAGTTGCTGGCGCTGCTTTCCACTTTCCACTTTGTTGCAACAATTTGCGCGCCCGAAGCGCCGGCTGCGGATACGGATGCGGATGTGGGACCTAGAGATGATGCTGCACGGAAAGAAAAGTCCATACGATACATGAGCATTTCAAGTGTTTTTTTAGGCCAAAAGTCAGGTATAAAATTTGAAGAGGAATGGTATGTACTACGAGAGATATTTATGTTTTCAATAATGTATTTTTATAATATAAATTGTTACATTTTCTTTCTGTGCATATTGCTGCTGCATCTGCTTCATTGCATTTAATTCATTTTTATTGCAAAAGCTTACAGACAGATAGAGGGAAGGGCTGTAGGATGGAACGAGTAGAAAAGGCCACTTGGGTGTGCTCTTTAAATTATATTGGGCAAAATTTTATGCAGTCGGAGATGCTAAGCAAGGCGAGTCAAGGCATCACCCTCGTCCCCCGCAGGATCTCCCTCTGGCACGGCATGCCATACAAAAGTTTTTACAAAGTAGCTGCGGCAGCTGCTGCAAGTTTGAACAGCATCCATGATGGGTGCAGGAGCAGGACGAGCCACGGCAGGGCAGGACAGGACAGCATAGGACAGGAGAGGGCAGGACGGATAGACAGGCATTTTGATGAAGCTGCTTTATATATTGGGTGCGGGCTTTCGCTGGGTGCCCTCCACTCCTGGTGGCTCCCTGCAGCTCCTGCAAGGAGCAGCATAATTTAAATAGCATGTAAATTAGACGGAAGTCTAAAATGAGTGCATAATGTCTACTAAAAGTGTTCTAAGTGATTGTAATTTAGGTAAAAGTTCCAGCAAAAGCGCGACTTAGTACTTGGCGAGACGGGATTCTCTCTCTGCAGGCTGGGCTAATGATTTCGCTTAAATAAGATTACGAGTTATGACTTTAACAACTTTGATTTAAGATGTCTAACTAACCTCAGATTAAATCCAACCCCTGTTGTTAAATAATGCAACTAAAATGAAACACTATTAATTAACAAATTTCTGCTCAAGTCCACTGTGATTACTGAAACAATGGAACCCTCAGTAATTTTCTTCAGATGTAAGCTGTAAAGAAAAAGAAAAAGAGAAGAGCCCTTTACTTGCAAAATATTGTGCGTTCATTGTACTGGGTTTCCCTTTAACAACTCTTCGTGCACCATTTTTCTTTGGTTTTCCTTCGCCACTTTTTTCAACGGACATTTGAAGGGAATAACCGAAACGAAATTTGGGGATTGGAAGAGGCAAAACCGAAACAGCATGACCCAGCTAAGACTTGGCTCAAAGTCTACGAGGATTTGCTTGGGTCTTAACACCTTTCACTACCGCATTTCCTTTTGACGGCTTCTGTTTTGGCCTACAGGGTCCCAAAGGCAGAAGCTGAAAAAGTCCCTTATTTTGTCCTTAAAGTGGTTGAATTTGCTGGAATTTAATGATTGCTTACTATGGCTTACATATGGATTACTATGGATCAGTCTGTCTAATCCTTAAGCTTACTTGCAATTGCAACATCATCACTATAATATTATGAAATGAACTCCTTAGATATTTTCATGTGCAACTGCGCCATGTGGAAGTTTTCCCGAGTGAAATTTAAGTGTTTGCAAATTAATTAGCTGGGACTAACCCAACCCCTTCAGCACTCCTCTAGAAACTGTCTAAACTAGTTTTACCTTTGGCATGACAGCCACTCGGGAAGCTGCAGTGCAAACAGCCTTTTGGATCAACTTTGTTAACTTCGGCATTAAAATGCTTAACCCCATTCCGGGCTTCCATCATCAAAAACAAGCCCACTCGAGGTGCACCGTAATCTATCAATAATATTATTATTCGTACTTGAAGCGAGCTAGTTAAGTTCTCTTCAGCTCGCTGCGCTCGCTGGCCCCCAGAAGTTTAGACGCACTCACCTGCCGTTGGATGGGCACTTGCCTGCGTAAATTTATAATTACTAGAGGCGACTTGAGCCAGTTACCCCAGCAATGGGAGTCCCCTTGCCCTGGGCTAAAGGCAGAGGTAAAGGTAAAGGTAAAGGCAAAGGGGTTTTGGCAGCAAAAGTTGTATCAACTTGTTGTCTGGCGGGTGAAGGTGACCAAGGCGCCGAGCAATCTAATTTCCATTCGAGGCTCCCAGCTCCCAGGAGCCCAGCACTAAAGCACTCGAGCAGCTAGCAGCCAACTGGCCCACAAACTGCCCCTACTTTGTTGGCTTTTTCATTAGTTTTTCATTCTGAAGCAGCCGCACCTGGAGCCAGGCTAAAAAGTTCATTCTAAGCGAAATTAAGTGCCATTTTTATTCGATTTTGTTTCCAGCAGTTTTCGGTGTATGGGGAAGGGCGTGACTCCCGGTAATTACTCTGGGGTTTTGTTTAGCTTTCCACGGAGCTCTTCCCGCTGCAAGTGGCTCGCTTTTTATTGATTTTAATGCAAATGCAATTAAAAATTTAGTGGAGTCCCCGGCGTAAGTGCATTAACATTAACTGAAAAATGATTTATGCTGTGTTTGACATTTTAATTATGCTTGCCGACGCAGCAACAAACAAACAATCATGTTGATATCTCCCCATGTGTCGGAGTGTGAGCGACTTTCATTAAGCCGATTTTTTTCGTTGCGTTGAAATTTCCGGCCATTTGTTTTAATTTTTGTAGCCTGGTGTTAAATTTTTAATGTTCAATCAATTGTATTAAATTATATGCAAAATGATGCACTTAAAATGCAATAAGTTTCCGCCTATGGAAGAAGTTCGACGGAGAGAGTCTGGGATTTTAAATGATGTCAATGGGCCATCAATGCTTAAGAGCATTCAAATTGAAGTGTATATTTGTTGTGGCAATTTCCAGTTTACTAAGCTCACTCTCCCAAATACTTATCACAAAGAATTGATGGCGCTTGGCCGTCTTTGTGGTCCACAACCAATCACTTTAATTAAGCTGTATTTTTCCCTGGACAGCACATCAAAAACCAATTAATTTTTATATATGACTGCCCGGCCTTGGCTGCCTTATGTGTAGCCGACAACAATTTGCCAATAGCGGTGTCCTGGACAGGACATTCGCATACAGAAGCAATTAGTCAGAGAATTTAACGCAGTTCATTGGGCAGATTTGAGCCTGGCCAAAGCTAATGACATAATTTCGCCATTGACTGGATTAGATAATGCCCGGGACACACTCGCACACACTTATTCCCAGCTAATTGTTGTAGGTCCTGCCCGGGACACATTGCCATCTGTTATAAGCCCGAAGCTGGAGATTAATGGTCAGGCATCCCCTAATGAAGTTACTCGATCCGGAGGAGGAGGAGGAGGACAGGACCCGGGTTCGATGAAGTGGCGATGGAGATAATAACAGTCGGATGAAGTGAGAAGGACTTGGGAGCGCTGAATCTGAATCCCCTTTTATTTATGATTCGTTTAAATTGTTGCTCTTTTGCATATTTACCTTGTTATTTTATTGCGTGACGGAAATGAACAGAAATGTGAAATAAAATAAAGAAAACGGCGGCGAGGGCATCGTCCACATAAACAGCGCGAAAACATTGTCACAGCGTGAGGTCGAATGTTTTTTACATGCAAAAATATTTCATTTCCTTTGGCTGCGAAATGTTAAATAATAAAAAAGAAAGCAACAACGGGGCGAAATGAGCGACAAAGTAAATTTCATACAGAGCGCGGGGGGGACGGATGGATGGAGTCGCAGCAAATAAAAAACTGCAATAAAAATCTGTTTAACATGAAGTGCGGCAAACGCACAAAAGTGTGCCAAGGCGGGCGGGATGTCCTCGGAAGCCATCCTGCTCTGTCTCGGGCGCCTTTGCCATACACTTTACAACTTATGAGTGCTAATAAAATTCACTCGGCACATCCCAGACAATTCGCACAAAAAGAGCGAACGAACGAACGAAATTGTGCCGGTCCTTCAAGGTGTGCGCTTTGATAAAGAGTACCCCCCGACTCCCCAGCGACTCCGCGCTGGATGGGGTCCCCAGTTGAGTGGAGATCCCAATGGACAGCATGAAAGGCAAGGATTTCATTTTAAATTTCACAATTTATGGTGCCAGTTGTCGGTTAACAGTGGTTACAACAGTTGCATGGTGCAATTTCTGTGATAATTTCGCAAGCAGAAAAAAAATGAATGAAAGAAGGACGAAAGGAGCTCCTCAAGCGAGAGCTTATTGTGTATTATTAAGAAGGTAACCAAGAAGTCGTCAAAGAAACTTAGTGGATTAGTGCACAAAATGGAGCAGTTATAGGTATCCCAAAGATAAAATATATTTTATTAAAATAGTATATATTGAGCACAGTTCACATGGAGAAACCTCTCTCTTCCCATCTTTCCTATTTCAAGCAAATCACAAACTCAAATTTCAAGCTATGGCGAAAAAGTGGACAGCCCTGCTGCTATTGCTGCAGCTGCTCAGCCACCTGGAGACGGGTCAGGCGATATGGTTTCCCTGGTACTTCCAGCGCTATGGGTTAGAGCCTCACTCGAGTCGACACGGCGGCAGGAACAAGATCACATGTCCGCCTGGTTACGAGTTCAGGAGCTCAACCACTCTCGTACCGGAACCAAAGACTGACCTGTGCAACGACAATCCAGTGCTGCAGCAGCTGGCCCGTCTCTATGTGGTGAGTCCGGAGAGGATTGTCCTGCTGCTGTCGCAGCCCTCGCTCACAGATTCCTGTGCCGAGATCAGCGACGTGCTGGACAAAATCAAGAGCTCCATGGAGAATTGTGTCCTGGCGCCGGACAACTTGTACGGTCGCCTGGCTGACGGCTTGCGCTACTTCCGGACGGAGGTCTGTGCCGGAGGGGACGGCAGCAACTGGAAGCGCTGCACCGGGCTGCAGAACTCGCATAGCTGCCTCCGGGAACTGCGCACGGACATGATCGAGTGCGAGGCTCCGGCGGACTGGTACGAGCGTCAAAACGAAACTAAGGTGTGCCACATCTACAACGATGTCCTTGATTGCTACTACACGCGGGCAGCCCTGCTCTGTGGCCTCGACTCCGCCAAGCAGCTGAGATCCTTTGCCGCCGATGCCATGGGCAGAGCCATGGTCCACAAATGCAAGGTGAACAAACGGCTGCCCCGAGTGGACAATGCCATGCCCGAGGCCAGCGGCAGTGAGGCTGGAAGCAAAGCGATGTTTTTTAATTGTTTTATTTTTTTGTGTATTTTAATTAATTTTTAATAACTTTATTTTATATAGTATCTAGAGCAGTTGTTTCCAAAAGAGTTATTGCAATTGAACTTTTCATTTTTACAATAAAAGTTATTCGTTATTTATTCATTTTTACATTACTCATAATTCTTATTTGCGTTCCCTGCTTAATATATTTATAATCTGTATAATCTTATTTCTGTGTTAAATTGTATTCTAGGCTTTATTGCCCTTCTTTCAGTTGAAGTAGTTGTTGTGGCTATATCAGGATTTAATAGTAATCCCATCTAACTATGTAAATACATCATTTATCATCAAATGGTCCAGAAATGCCAACTTAAGTGTTTTGCTATTTTCAACTAAATTTCAATAAATACCCGAGGGACTTAAGCTGTCGACAAAATAAGCCAATTTACTAACACGTACGCCCACACACACACATACACAGGCACACAGCTTCGGGAAGTGCGGGCATGTGTATCTGTGTGCGCATCTGTGAAAGGTGACCGCAAACATACAAACACCGCTCTCAGGAAGCCCCGGCCACCAAAACCGATGTCGACATCGCTCCTTGCTTAGAGCGAAACTCATCAATTATGTTGGCGCGGCTGGAGAACTGGAATGTGCACTACAAAAAAACTGGCAACAGATTATGTAAATAAGTTTAGTGCCTGGGGTTACCTAAAATTATTTTAAGATTGAATTGAATAATTTTCCTTTTTTCAAAATAATAGATAAGGGACATTCTTGGGTCTCTGAGCTCTATAACTCTTGTTTTATGTTTCTCTTAATTGAAACTTGTCTGGCCTATTTTTCCTCAGTGTGACCCTTAGGCTAGGTGATTTCGATGGCTGCGGGTGGTGCCATGGTTCACCTATGTGGGCTTTGTTAATGACACTATACCCCATCGCCAAAATACGAGATGGAGGTGCAATGATTTCGGCCAGGCTTTTACATTTGCATCATCCGCAAGGCGAAGACCCCCAGGAAATCTGGGTTGCCAAATGGACAGCCGGCATCTAGGGGAAATCCTTGCGTTTGTTGGGTCTACAGTGAAAATGCATTACCTAAAGGTATTGGTGATTGAAATACATGAAATCTGGGGCAAATGCACAATAAGTTTAGCTAATAGAATTATTGAAAAAAATGGTATGCATCTGAATGTAATAAGTTAACCAATAGTTAGTTATGTAATGATATTTATGATACCTTTTTACAGCTACCACAAACTGGGAAGTAGATTCGGCATATGACCCTGACTACCACATTCTCGTCTACTACCAAAACTTAACTCTTTATCTTCACAATCGGTATGCCAACTCCCCGTGGCTTATAACATAACAATCGCTGTCCAATTTTCGCTATAATGCGAAATATTCCCACAAAACGTCGGTTATAAAACGAAGGTGGCTAAAGGTTATGACTGCCAATACTAAAATTTAATGCCACAATTAAACACGGCAAAGGAAAGTCCCGTCAACAGCACGCACGCAGAGCAGCGTTCGCCTGCCATGTGGCCAAAAGGGGCGTTTGGGGCGTTGGGGCGTTTGGGGGCGTGACATCTGTGAGAGTGTGGCGCCTGTTTTGCGTCGCCATGGCTGACGTTGTCTACTCCATTAAAATGAAGTTGCGCTTTTGTTCTCGTCCCCTGCTGATGTCGCCTCTTTCTGTTGCCGGGCGCCAACGAGACGGCGAAAACAAAAAGCAGATTGTTCACAAACAAAACACGGGCCACATCTCAATGGGGTTTTACCTGTAAATACGGCCAGGCGACCTGAGAGGATACACCACAACGGTCTGCTCGACAGTCACAGATAAAGTACCTTTTTCTCCGAGTCTCACTCTGTTTTTCTGTACCATTTTATATCCTGAAAGAAGTTGTGACGAATTCATGTGGATCCCCTTATTGGCAACCTGGAAATTCAAACTAACTGTAGATCGTTTCCATAAAAAATATTTAAAGAAAAGCAAAATTTTTGCCACGAATCTATGGATTCTTTTGTTTCAGATACATCCATCTTAGTACTTATTATTTAGAAGTATTTTTTAGGCAGCCGTTTTAAAGGGTATTTGAAGATTGGTCTGTCGACAAGAGCTTGAATTCGCCTAACTACATTTTTTGTTTTTCTTTGGCTAAATAAAAATAAGTGCGGTAGAATATAGAGCTTTCTCCGCTGCTATTGCCTTCAACTGACAATAAACATGGCAGTTGAATGGAAAGGCAAAGCCGGACAGGACTCTAAAACGCTGGTCATTCCATCAGACAAATGTCCTGTGGCAATATGTGGGACTCAGTTGATGATTTTAGTCACCGAACCCAGTTTTTGTTTCCTTTGGAACTTGTCAAGAGTCAAGTGCTTTCTGTTTCGTTTTTCTTAAATTAGATAAATTAACTTGGTTGTCCTAATATATATCAAAACATTTTAAGTAATATAACAACTAAATTCCAAAGGAGTAATAAACCATTTGCCTGTGGCTTTTGGGCGCTGAAATCTCTGCCGAGCAAAGAGTTTTTTATGACTCAACTGCCAGCAAAGGCTCCATCAATATGTTTTGCTGACATAATTCATTTCAATTCGATGCCAATATAACTCAATCACGCCCCCAGCCTCACACACCTTATAATTTCATCACCATCAATTCGACCACATTAGACCCGGGGCCCCCAAAAGCCAGGCCGCATTTGTTTATGCCGCTCCGTCCCCGCCATTGAAATGCCCAGGCACGTATTGAAAGCCGCAGCAAAAAAGCAGACAAATCAAATTCCCAAAAAGGAGAGGCTTGGAAGTGAGCATATTTAATAAGTTGACAAAACATATTTCACACGCACAAATGCGTCAGCTTTCGGTTGGCTTCCATTTTGTTTGCCCTCGACTTACAGCCAACTGCCTACATATGTCAAGCATCATTATTAACAGATTTTTGGGTGCGACACGCACGAGGCCCAAATGTCTCTGGGCCTCCATTTATCCCGGGGTGCTAGCAGGTCGGAAGGTGGGTTCTGGGCCTGAGGCACACAGCGTGTGAAAATGTTATTGACATCTATTTCAATATTTATAAACGTACACAGAACGCATGGCCACATGCGGCCGATACAAAAGAAGGATTTCGGCCTCATTCAATATGCCAAAACCAAGAGAAAAAGGAGAAAATGCGCTAGAAAATACAATAAACTCTACTTCAGGGCACGGCAGAGTCCATCACCTGAAATTGATTTCACTTTCAGTATGATCTTGATTACTTGCACTTACGCTAGCTGAACTTGAATCTGCCCAAGAGTTTGTGGTTGAGTAAAAAAAGGGGAATTTTTAAATTGATTTTACACTTTGAAATTCAAATAAGATAGAATGCATATTTCTTTGCCATTAAATTTTAATAGAAGGTCAATTATATACGAAAAGAACCCATATAAATTCCAGATATTGGCTATTGTTTCCTCAATTACTTACAAGAACCACAACTTAAACTATTCCTGCTGGGGTGTCACATGAACTTGCATCCTTTTTTTAAGCAATTTTCTCCCCTGTCCACCAGCAGAGGAGTCTCATGAAATATGTATAATTCAACGTTTACGAGAGGCGACTTCCCGACGAAGCCAAGGAGCTCTCGTCGTGCAACTGACAGGGGAATTGGCGGTGAAGCCGACCTGATTCCTCCATTAGCTTCTGCTGCGGACTGCTCCACTGGCCGCAGCACAAATGCCATGGCATTGGGGCTGACACTAATACGCAAAGCCCGGTTGGGCAACTAATAAGCGAGAGCCAAGGTGTGTCCAACTGGCCAAAAGGCCACACAGCTGCCCGAACCTGACCAGCTGTCGGGGACACGCCGCAGTTGCGGCTCCCAGAGGAATCCCGGGAATAAGCAATTGTCCGCCAGAAAGTGCAACAAGCAAATTAAACCCATATCAAATGGGAAGCATTGAACTGTTATAAGCCGGGCCAGACATCGCCATTCCGAGTGCCCAAACTAAGCATAACAAAACGTGCCTAGTTGCAAGGACGACTTAAGTAGCGAAGCACCGTGGGTAAAGATATATTTTAGGATTTTTAGCTGAGCTAATATGAATATCCTGCCTTATTTATTTAGACAGCAACTAATACCTAGTCTTTTTCATAAAAATCAAACTGTTAAAGGTACCTTAAAGTACCAATAAACTATTTTTAAGAAATCCTTTTCTTCAGTTTCATCAAAAAAAAAAATACCAGAAAACTTCTCTTTAGAATAATGTTATGGCAAACACTTTGTGAGCCCCACAGTGCCTCCTAGTAAGAGCCTTTTAGGAATTTAAATCAGCGCCAGAGCCCTCCAAAGACATGTCTCAGACATGCAAAACTGAATAAAAATGCTGCGAAATGAGCGAGTGAAGGAAAAATACCCGAGCGTTGTTATATTTATGCGCAATGACCGAAGGATTGCGGCAGACTCCAAGGCTGCCCCAAGAGTTCAATGTATTGATAATAGCCCGATAACGCATACGCCCCGTATCCCCGACTGAATGTTAAATTAATACCTGCTTCACCGGCTTGGGCCCAGGCTCTCGGTAATTTATTGATTGACCCCTCGCATCTTCCAACGAAATCGAATCTTAAACAATTTCAAGGAAAGTCTGGCAGGACGTACACTGCAGACAACCTTCAAAATGTAATGGACAAATTATTCACAGCGGCCTGGAACTTATTTAATTTATAATCACACAAAATCACAACCGAGACCCCCGAGACCACCGCCCCGGTAAGTCAATAAAAGTCAAGTAAGACGAAACTTGTGGCATTTGCGCTTATTATTGGGGCATTCAAATTGCCTCAAGCATGAATTATGGGTGACCAACGAATCAAATTTTCCTCAAATTCACGCACTGTTTTGTTTGCCATTGAATTTTGTTGAAATGAATGCAAATAAGCGTAAAGATTCGCTTAGTGACTTTGACCTAAGTGCATGGCATTGTTTGATGGTAAGTAAATTGGGCTTTTGTTTAGTTTTAGGTTGAGATTCTGGAAGTATACGGATCCTTTTGGAGAACAATAATTCATTACTCTGCTGAAATATTACAACTTTACCTTTAAGGGTCAAAGTTGCTGGGACATTTCAAAGTAAACTAGAGGAAAACTCACATAACATGGGTAAGTAAGTAAGTAACCTATATTTAGTTTTCCCCAAGAAATTCCAATACTCCTTTTCGGAACTGAGCTAAACTCTGTTACTGTCGAAACCAAAATAATCAATTATTTAAATGCTCTGCAAGCCATTTGCCGCTGCTCATTAAAAGGCAGATGCCCGAGGAGATCTCAAAGAAGAGCCCGTGTCATCTGGAGTCTACTTGTTGAGCTGAGGCGGCAGAAGGAGCACCTTTAACTGAAGATGGAGCTTCCTTGCCTCACCTTTCCTAATGATGTGCATTTTCAGGGATTTTAAATAGTGGCGGGCAAAGGCACAGCAACAGAAGTATGCCAACAGCATGCAGCATGTCAATGTCATTACGCAACAACTGGCAGAGTGACGTCGCGACGGCATTGCGGCGGGAATACCATTATATGCACATATATTGTATGTATTTGCACACCGCTTGCATTTTTCATTTACCGCAAATATACTGACGAACGCCAACCGGAATTACTCAGGAATATGCACACACACTCCGCACCCACATGTGTGTGTGTGTGGGTATAACAATAAATGCATTTTTAACACAAAATATATATACTGCACGAGGCGCATGCAGTTGCTATAGCATAAGAACTGGACGAGGTAGTGTGGATTTTGAAAAAAACATTTTTATGCTCCAGTTTACAATCAAGCCACGCACCAAAAATTCATTGCCACCTGAAGCATGTGCGAAAATAAACCACCAGAAGGCGAGCAACGAATGGCAATCTTAATTATTCTGGCCACTGCCCACTGCCGGCTTTCCTCAATCCTTTCAGTCTTTGATTCAAGCCGAGAACTGTGTGGCCAAGACGTTGTTGGATTTAGGTAAATTTCTATTTTATTTACTCATTATTATGGAATAAATGTAATTGTGTTCGCCTCAAACGAAACAATTGCACGCTTCCCTGCTTATATTTCATTTCCGACTCGAGGCAAATTAATAAAAGCAAACCAATGCTATAAGACTCAATATATAAGCACTCCAAGGCACACACACAGTGCCATCCGAATCGAAAGGACGAGCAGCTGAAAATGTTTGTAATTTCGTAATTTTTCGCAGTGGCTGCCAAGGAGGGGGAAAAATAATTACTTGGCACGCAACAGACAATGCAAGGTGAAAATTGCATTTTCCAGCGAGAGGGCGAGAGGAAGAGCTGGCAAGGACTCGCATTACATGCTCCTTAAGTATCTTAAGCCTCATACGTGCCAGGCGCTGGAGCTAAGGATATTTATACAAACTTGCTGTTTGTGTGTGCAGGATGCTTGATGCTGAACGGTAGATGCGGGAAGATGCGTTTAACAAAAACCCTAGTGAAATTGTAATGTAAAGAAAAGGAAATTATACAACTTGTTGTTGTTCCCCCCCACGAAACTGAGCAAGTCAAGAAGCTCCAGCTCTCTACTTACATTCGAGTCGGGTGTCGCGGGGTGTGTATGTATTTTTTGAAGGGCGAAAGTGAAGTCGGTGGCACCTTTATTTAAGACACCGCTTCAAGGAGCCCGACTGCCGCTCGCAGGATGCTCGAGAGTGTGAGTTTGCGGAGGCGACATATGTTATGTCTTCCGCAGTCTGAGAAACGGTGGCGCTGCCAGCATAAAGTCATTAAGTGGGGGAAACGAAAATAAATTTACGCTTGGTAAATAAATCTCTTTGATTCTCTCCACTTGCCTGCACAGAACTACCCGAAAATACTTTAATTAAATTTGTATGAAATTCGCAACTTGAGAAAGTGAGCGTAGCATTAAAAATGTTCATGGCAATACATTCTTTAATTGAGATTGGTTACTTGTGTTGACCTTTTTCAACTTGCTCGTTGTTTTGCAAGTTATTTTTCGTCAAAATCCTATAGGAATTTTTGGAGTCAAGGTGCCATTGTTCCTTTTCTTTCACCATGTTAAGCGGCATTTTTGCATAAAATAAATTATATTTTTCTTGTTAACGGCATTTACGCATTATTATGAATGTTTAGTAATTGTAAGAAAAAGCTAACACTCCTTTGAACTTTAAAGTGTGCTATATTCATATATCTTTTTTATACCATTGCAGGGTATTATAATTTCAGTCAAAAGCTAGCAAAGCAGTGAAGGAATCATTTCCGACCCTATAAATCATATATATTCTTGATCAGCATTAACAGGCGCTTCTTTCTAGCCATCAATCAAAGAAAATAAAATTTTCTCAAAATTTGTGAAAATTTGATAAGGGGTTACATCATTAAAATTCTCTAAAATGACCAAAAATTTTAATTTTTTTTTAATTATGCAGATTTGTTAAGTCAGAAAAAACTAGCATAGGAAAGTTTTCCAAACTGAAATTAATGCATTTTTGGCTGAGATTTGATAGATTTTTGATTCAAATCCAAGGCCCTTTGTGATCTCTCATATGACTCCCTTTTAAAGCGCTGAATACGTAGATTTCATCGAAACTTTTACAACTTATTCTCCAGCAATTAGTGCTAATTATCATATTACCCTGGATTCAATTTGGTATATCATTTTACCCAATGTGTCTCTATCCGTATATAAATAGCCAGACTCCATTTTGAATCCTTCGTATTATGGCTTTCAGACATTGGCACGAACTTTGGATTTTATGTGGCTGAACATGCACGAAACTTCGCTGGCAGCTCCCACAGAAGCTCTTTTAACCCATTTCAGAAAATGCGTAAACATTTCACGTAATCGCTCAACACCTAATCAGCATTCAGCTTCAACCCTTCCGCCGCCGCCCTTGGCATTGTGATGCAACAAAGTCGGCAGGGGGCAACAGCTCCACGCTTCTCCAGAAGCCACAAAAGTTGATGCAACGAGGGAGCTGGGAGGGAAACGAGCTGAGCAGCGTTTATCGCATTTTCTTGTTGCTCCAGATACTGTTTTTGCTGCCGGGGAAGTTACTGCAAAGCATATGAGCATAAAGGATATTCGCTGTAAATTTTCATTTTTATGAAGTTACACAAAGTACAGAAATGTGGTTACATTTTGGATTAAACTAAGGTAAGTATGCAAAATACTGGAGTATGTGCTCGTTTGTGTGCACATATTTTTGGTCTGGCCCGCAAAAGGAAAACAAAATACACAGAAATCCTAAGGTATATGTATGCCGTATCTGAGGAGATGAAGCTAAAAATATTAAGTAAAATATAAATATATAGGAGACTTCCTTAAATAGGAAATCAGCACTTTCTTACAAACTATTAACTGAATAGTAACTATATATTTATAAATTAAATTCTACGATATTATAAAACCGAAACACTGCTTCTGAATTTTGTGAACTTTTCGACTGTGAAGAACATTGCAAATCATTATCAGGTATAGGGCGTTGGTAACACAACACCACTTTGAAAATAATACATTTATATTTAAATATGTAAACATTCCAAGATAGTTATTTCCGTTTGCAAAATATTCATAGTCCATAATTTTATCTGCTTTATTTCTATAAAATATTTGTTGTTCCTTATCGTAAACATTTTTATGTATATAAAAGAAAAATCTCGAGTAAACCAATACGAACTTAAATACTATATATATGAATGTACATATATGTGTAAATATGTATGTATATTTCTCAATTTTATCGACTGCTTTCAGTAGAGTTTTGGCTTTAGACCGATCAAGAATGTCTTCTCGCTCAGTGGTGGCTGTTTTAATTTTGATACTAGCTTTTGGGTATTCTGAAAAATGCAGTGACGAAGAGCACCAGTGTGTGGAAGACGACAGCTGTATATCCCTTAACGATATTTGCGATTTAAAGCCAGATTGTCCGAACGGCAGCGATGAATCATTCACGGTATGTAAGGGCTCAAATACAGAGCATGAAGAGACCCACTGTGCCAACGGGGCAGAGGTAACATCACCAAGGTTCTTTTGCAACCGCATAGTTGATTGTCTGGATGGAACTGATGAGCTACCGAAACTATGCGCCAACAACGAATGGCTTTCCAGATATCGAGGCAATTGCGCAGATGAGTAGGAATTAAACAAAAATTGTATTGTTTCAAAAATGTAAAATATTATGCTTGACAGGGACTCCATCGAGTGCCTTCCGGGAGAGTGCGTGCCAGAGTACAAATTGTGCAATCACGAGATCGACTGCAGCAACGGCTTGGACGAGTCCCTGGAGTTCTGCATAGAAGAGTGTATAGGGTGCTTTCGGTGCGGCAATGGACAAATACTCGATAAAGATTCGTTGTGCAATAATCACATGGACTGCCTGGATGGCACCGATGAGCTGCCCTCCGTCTGCAAGGGCACGGAGAACTGGGTAGCGGTCGAGCCGAAGGTCTGCTACGAGCCGCAAGATCGCAAGTTCACCAAAAACACAAAGTTCATAGAGAGCCACTCCAAGCGCTTTGTTTACGCCAATCAGCCGGCGGAGATGGAGTGCTGGAACTCCAACCAGATCTCCTGGAATGTGTGCAAGAACGACGGCAGCTGGCACCACGAGCTCCCCTCCTGCAAACCCATCCGGATCAACCTCGATCCAGACACAAATGGAACTAACGGCTGTCCCATTAATTATTACGACTCCGAGACCATGAAAATTTTGGGTCATAAAAAAACCGTTTTACCGCCACTCAATAATCTCAAGGTGAAATTTGAATGCCGCGAAGGATACGAGTTTCTGCCATATCATTTATCCGGCAATACGATTAGATGCAAGGATAATAAACAATGGAGCATTAAAGACTTCCATCCTCGTTGCGTTAGTAAGTATTAAGCATAAATGGATTATGTTTTCATTTTATTTTTTATTTTAATTAAAACTCTCGTATGTCAATAGCTTATACTTCATTTTAACTATAAAATGTTCATTCTTTCAGAACTTTGCCCACCGGAGCAGATAAACGGAATGTATACATTAGAACCGAAATGCTTTAACGGCGATAGCTTTGTTAGTTGCAAGGATGAAAAATCGCTAATTCCCGGCACACTTGTTAAATTTGATTGCTACCCTGGATCTACACATAAAACTGCTGTTAGGCCCAATGTAACGTGTTCCGAGGATGGGACCTGGAATGGCCTTAAGGAGCTGTGTCGAGCACAGAATGAAATCTGCCATTTTGATTGCAATTCTCGCCTCAATCATGTTGTCCAACCCATGATGAAGGACGCGAGTCCTACGAGCACCCTGGAAGCCCACTGGGTTGTACCCATTCTTTTACGAAACACCACTACTAATAACTTCGATTTCAAGTGCACTGGAAATCTGATCCGCCTGGATATGGTGTTGACTTCAGCCCACTGTATTTCAAAATTCGAAAACGCGACGGCGGACGTTTCAGTTGGCATAACCGGCAACCTATCCATAACAGCCAAAAGGGTTCCAGTTAAAAGAATATTTGTATATCCGTAAGTAAATCTAAAGAAAAACTTAACCTCCACACTCAATGGGCAATACTTAAATCTAAAAATGAAATGCGTTTTCTTTCAGGCCGTATGATCCTATTACCCACAAATACGATGTGGGTATTATTGTCCTAAAAGAACGCATGGAACGTCAGCAAAATCAGGCAGTTATCTGTCTGCCATATGACTACGAAAACCAGCCATTGAACGAAAGTGATGCCACGGTGTTTGCTTGGGAGGATAACAGATTCTCGAAGGTTATTGGCGAAATTTCGGGATATATTGATGGAGATTTCAATGTGACTCTCAAGGGAAATTCCAAAATGTGTCAAGGCGACAGTGGGAGTGGAGTGACTGTAAAATGCGGCGATACGAGATGCATAGTGGGGGTAATTAGTAGAACAGAAGGTCCAGGCGAGTACGTTACAAAGTGTAAGCAAATGCTTACTGCAACCAATATATCTCCGCTATATATTCAGGAATTCATTAACGAAACCATAAGCACTATCATGAATTGCCCAAACTGAACGCACCATTAGATTTATAAGTCCACCATTCAATTATATATCCTGTAATCGAAGCACATAAATATAAGCACTTTAAAAAATATAAATTTGAATAGATCTATATTACTCGTAAATAAATTGTTTAGCACTAAAGCATCGGTGGTCTCATCTGTTACTGCGAAATCTGGACGGACGGTTGATGTTCTCCTCCAACAACCTTGACTCCGATCTTTTCTGTCAAGAAGGCTAGAAGCATGTCCCCGGCTTGATTTATTTTACATGTCACGACATAAGCGCACTTCCAAGTGCCAATCGATGGTCCCCGCTGCACGGTTGGCCAACAGGAATGGGTGGGGATACGAGTATGTCTGCAAATGCGACACGTTTGTGTGTTTTCGTGCGTGTAATAAATTTTTTATATGCTTTGCGGAAGGGCAAAAATAATACTAAATTCTTAATCGACACCTGTCAATGAAGTATTCCTTCTGCGGCAGATTGATGTGTGTGTGTGTGTGTGTCCTGAGGCCTTCCGTATCTTTTTTAATATGCCTCCCATGTGCCTATCGTATAATGCCCCGCATATTTGCGGGGTTGAGTGAGTGTGGTGACGGCAACGGAGTTACTCTGATTAATATCTGCAAGTATTGACAGCTGAGATTTTCCGCTGTGTTTCGAGGGGACTTAGAGTCGAGTTAATAAAACATCGAGCGACATGTTTTAGTACGGGGGAGCGTGCGTGAAATCTAAAAAGTGCAAGTCCTTTGCGGTCCACACCCCTCTGTATCCGTTCGCTATTGTGTTGGGCTTAGCTCTTAAACTGCTGCCCGTGTTTTTTATTAAATATTCAGCATTGTATGCAACTTTTGTACAGAGCGAAAGCAAACATAACTCATACGCCGTGAATGCCGCAGCAACCGCAATCTGGACGGTTCAACTTGGTGGGTTTCGGTGAGAGGTGACCGGGCTTCGGAACGGACCTCGACTACGTTTCTCGGCCGGAGTGCTACAAACGTGGTCTAATGACAGAGATTTATGCTGTAATTGCATTTAGTGTGTCCGGGGGATGAAGAGGGAATGTTGTTGTTAAATAAGCGAAGAATATTACATGCCCTTACCACTTTCATGCCATAATAAATGCCTTTCATTTTGAAATAGAAGCCGGGAAACCACAGTGATTTTAGTTTCTGTGAACGAGATTTACAAATTTTAGCAAAATATATTTACTGAAAATAATAGTTGGCTTTTATTGAATATTTTAGAAACATTAGTTGTGATTTTTAAATAAATAACTACAACTGATTTCTTATATTTCACCACTTCCCGCTGAATGAGAGTATTCGTTTTGAAAGAAATGCGGCATAAATAAGCACTAAAACCAATTATAAGTTTTGTCCTGCCGCTCGCAATTGCACATTGCTCCTTGCTCAGTGCACGGTGACATCGAGCAAATGGCCGGGCGGAAAAAAGTTAAATGAAATTGAAAATAAATGAGAAAACATTTTACACGGCGTTCCATTCGAGTAGAACCCACACCGATTCAGTGTTTTAATTGCAAAACGGCAAAGTTAAGCGTTCGCGTAATCTGCAGAGCGGTGAAGCACAAAGCAAGTGCCATACCCCAGCTTCTGAACAGGTCCACATCGACATCTCCGTCTCCGTCAGCGTCAGCGTCACCCGGAGAGGCCAAAACAAATGGCCAAATTAGCATAGCATAGCCGGAAACCCAGCTCCATTCCCATTCCCCCACACGTGCGCACTTCACTTGGACTTCATTGCACTCGGGGAGGAGCGAGTGGAGCACATACTTGTGAGTTTTATGGGTCAAGTGTTTATTACGCCCACGGGCGTGGCGCGATGTGTACTGTGTAAACAGGGAGAAAAATATATGTGTAATATGCTGGTATTCATTTGGATGTCTAGAGTTTAAGATTCATTAGATTTATATTTTATGATTTCATCATAAAAGCCACATCCTCATTCCTCATTTAATTTGTCAACAAAAACCTAAATAAAACTTAAACTTTTAGAGTGCAACATTTTGTTTTCTCTGTACCGAGTGGCGAATAAGCACTGAGGACGTAGCTCAAAGGCGATGCTAAATTGTAGCACATTGTTCCAAGAGCTGCGCACAGCTCCTTGAAGAGTGTTTGTTTACTTATGTAATTGTGACGTTTCCGTTTCCTTTCAAAAGCACTCAGCCAGCCGCCAGAGGGGTAAAAAACTTTCGTGCCAACTTTAATTGAAAATTAATTGCGCAAAAATGCTACTCTTTTAATTGGAAGTCGGCATTGTCTTCCCTCGGCAGCGCAGTCCAATCAGCAGCCATCTGTCATTGGACCCGTCACACTATTTATTGAATATTGCAATACCGTTGGCCAAGTGACTAATTAAGTGCAGCCAAATGAAGCCATTTGTGCATCTATTTCTCAGTTAATTGAAGTAAATTGCTGTTTGACCAATATGCTGAGGAAATATTTGCTGGCTGTCTCATATGCGAGATGCTGGGCAAAATATAAGGAATGACAAGGGCGGGGCATTTCCTTTTCTTAATTGAAATTGGTTGTGCATAGAGGTAACAAAAAGAGATACATTTTGAGAAGGTACATGGTCCCTCACAGTACATTTGAGGGTTCAGACTGGAGGCCAATGATAGGTAATTTTACATTAGGTCAAAGGCGACTCACTTACAAAGATAAGAATAACCTTAAAGTCTTTAAGGGGAGACATTTGATCAAACTTAACAATATTTAACTTTAATAAATGTAAATAAATTATTATTTTTGAAGGTAACTCAATGAAAAATCATGTTCCCAATATTACTTAAACATAACGCAATGAAATAAGCCCTGTTTAAAGAGCAAACATTACATTTTACAAACCCGTTCCCCTTATGGTAAGCCTCTTTCATAGTAAATAAATATAAATTGTGATAATTCGGCCCTCCGCTTGTAAATTCACTGCAATTAAACCCAGCTTAATCCTTTATTTCATTACGTATTATCACATTTATAGACAACTTTGTGTTATTTCAAGCCCTGAAACGATGGTGATATAATTTAAGCTACAAACACAATTTACCAATTAATTAACGTTGTGATTAACATTCTGAGCCCGAAGCCTGATGCCACAGAAGCGTGCAAATCAATTTTTAACGCCTTTTTGCTCCTTTCATAACAGCAAATTGAAAATAAACTGTGCGTGAGCGAGTGACATAGAGGCAAAAAGTGTGACACGAAGGGGGGGGGGGGGGGAAAGCAGCTGGGAGCAACTTTCAAGTTCGCACAGCCATGAAATGACAGGACACGGTGCATCCTTCGGAAGTGGAACCAGGGCGCAGATAGGAAATTGTGTTAATATGCCCGATGGGTTTTTTGTTTCATTTCTCTGGGCATGGACAGTTAATTAGCAAGGTGTTTGCAAACAAAAATGAAGGAAATTACTTTGAAATATTTAAATTATATAGATATTTATTGTAAATTCAATATTTACTAGCTTTTTTTGACCTTCAACCAGACATGTATACACAGCGCCGACATCATCATTAAAGTCTCATAAAAGTCGATACAGAAATCACCTCCATCACCAGTTGTTTATGTTTGACATTAGCCCGAAAACTTTGGCCAACACACAACTAAAACAGATATCGGCAGATGGTAAGAGATGCCGCCAGCACTGGGGCTCCAGCCGAATCGCCTAATTAACTGGCAAATACCATACCGAACAGGATGCAGACCTCTCCTCCCCGGGCCATACGGACCTAACAAGCTCATCGCATCCTCCACACATGCGGAGCAGGGCGGCGGGGGCGTGGCCGTTCCCATTCAGAAAACTAATGACAATAATTTGGCAAACTCTCATCACCAGTTTGCGAGTTTCTGGTGTACAATAAAATAAATATACTCGGGCCTATTTCGGCACTTACGTACGTTCCATGCCAAGGAAGTAACTTTTGAGACTGTCATTGTCTTAATGGGGATTATGGGCGAAACTTTATCAGGACCCCAGCAGGAAGTCAGGCTGCATATGGAGATGGATACGTGAGGCATTATGCCGGGATATCAACTCTTTCCGGTCGACAATGGAAATGGAAATTTCGGTGCATTATTTGTCACGTTCGTAGTAGGCAAATAAGTATTTTGCACTGGTTGCACAGCCCCGCGTATACGTGATGTTATTTGATTTGAAATCGCAGCGGCGCTCACCATCGTCATTATTGGCCATCAGCGAGAGTGCATTGAGCTTTATTGTTTCACAAATCGAATTCATTTGTATTATTCGCGCTCGAACGGATATTCTCTTTGGTGCTTAATTTATGCAAACATTGCACTAACATTTTTTCGTTTTGGAAATACCCTGGCAAAAGAAAATGTATGAAGTAGGAAGCTAAAATAAATTGAATATTTCCAGCATAGTCTTTAAAAACGAATGTTTTGAAATTTTAAAAGTATGCTTATTATTTCAGGATAATAAGTATAAGCCTTTACACATTTTATAGTGCTTAAGGAATTGTTAGTTTAGTTTTTGTTGCCGAAAAAAAGGGTTAGACTAGTTTATTTTCGTGCAGAATAAAGTGTGAAATAAATCAGTATTTAAAATTTACTTAAATTTAAAACCTACCTTAGGTGAACCGCAATCCATTAGCCAAAAATGTGTCACACAAGATGCCTAGGGCAGACCCGTTGGTAAGGCATATTAGCTGCCTAGGTAAGCCTTGAAGAAAACAAATCAAATTAATAATATTGAATATATTCCTGTCCAGGGTTAATATTCCCGAAAATGGTCCTTATGGCAACCCTAAATGAAGGAAAAACAGGGTTCAAGTTTCACTAAAAACAAAAAATGAAAACAAAAAGTAGGGAAAGGAATTTTGCAACCTTTTAGCAAATATTAGAGCAGCCGTAATTGTCTGACCCTCGCATGTGGTCCTTTGTTCGCTCTGTGCTTCTCTTTTTTTTTTTTTTGTGGCCAGCTTGAATAGAATATTGAATTACGCCTAATGGCCAACTGCTCATGCAGTTTGATTACAAAGACCTCCGTTAATAACCAAACTGGAGCATAAAGAACCTTTCTAATAAAAGTAAAGAAATATTTTAAATATTTGTCAGCCTTAAATATTTTGCCCAAAGTTATTAAAGAAGCCATTGGCTATTGCCATTTGATATGCGAGCTGGGCCACCGAGGAGAGTCTACTATTCTCTCAAGGATTGTAAATATAACGTAATGTGGTCTGTGAATACCCTTTATTTCTGTTTAATGATTGATTTTTTAAATCAGCTATCTTTAAGCCACACTTTTAAACTTAAAATTGAACAAGTAAGGGTCTCCTGCACTAATGTTATCATTGTGATACTGCAAAGCCACAAGGTTTATTATAAAGTCCAAAGCCACCTTGACGCTGTCCTAGGACGACAAAATTTATGCTTAAAGGATGCCACTAGATCCTTTGTGTGCGGGTGCTTCTCGAGAAAAGAGTGGCTCGTTGAGTGGAGCGCATGCCTTTTGTTTGATGGCATAATAAATATTTCGCCGGCCCTCGGTAAATAGTGGCTACAATAGAGACCTCTGCTCTCCGTGCCAATCCGAAGAGCAAACCTTAAGTAAAGCCCAATGTCCGAGGAGTCCACACAAGCGGAAGTTCAATATGTTTGCATAGGCCAAAGGACCGAGATCCTGGACAAAGGTGGTCACGGGGATGGGACTGGGACAGTCTTTTGTCAAAGCGAGCTCAAAGACGACTGCCTTAAAATCGCTTTTTTATGTGCCATTGAGTCCTCGCCCTCGTGGTTTGTTTGCCCATTCGACTGCTTTTTTTCCCCCACGTCCCTTTGTGGGCCAACTAGTTCGGCCCCATGCGATTGAAGTTCGATCGCAGGAGGCGAGCAAAAAAGCCACCGCCTAATGGCAATCAATTAGTGAAGATTGAGCTCTCAACCAGTCTGGGTATTCCAGAGGTATTTACCCCCAAAAAGCCGTTTACGCTGCTTCCGGCTTGCCTTTTTCCCGGACGTAAAGGAGCACTAGGTGCTAAAGCTAAATAACAAACTTGTTTCGGTTGATTCTCTTCTCGGTACCCCATCGGTATGCCTTTTTCAAATTTCCCCGCAAACAAAACACAAAGTTTCAATGACAATGGGGCAGGCAGGCTGGCAGGAAGGCAGGAAGGCGGAAGGAAAAGGCTACGCACACGGAAGTTGCCTTTCATTGGTTTTCGGCTCTCCTTTTCTTTATTTACTTTTACATTTTTTGTGTCCTTGTTGAAAAGTAAATGAAGCCGTGTTTGTTGAGGGTCTTATGCCATAATAAAGATAAATGATAAGCAAGTGATAAGACATTTTTTAAATAACCAACCAACAAAAAATGGCAAAAGGTCGCAGTAAGAAAGTGAGCTGAAGATTATACAAAAACAGTGGGGCAAAAATATTTATTTTGAGGTATTTAGTTTAAGAAAAATTTGGTATTTGAATTATATAAATAGCCCTGACAATAATTTTTATGTTTTGTAATTTTGAGGAATAAATAAAAATAAATCGAAGTCATATTTAAAGACTCGCAAATCCAAATACTTTGTACCGCGAAATACTTTATTTGAAGGATTCAACGCATCCCGCAAATATTTGGTAAACAAGCACTAATCCTTTTTGAATTTTTGGGCCGCTGTTGAAATGACTTTTCAGCCATAAACTGGGCCAGCATTTTGGCTAAACCGCAGAAAGCGGCTTACGTCAAACAAAATTCGATTATATAGTAAAAAGAGCAATCGTAAAGACCAAAATTTGTGCTGTAAACAACAAGTTGAAATAAAACATGAAAACATAAAAATTGTCTTAATAAAGCAAATGTTTTAAACCAAACTGCCTGGGGCAATTAAGTGGGAATTCTGGGGCGGATGGAGTGGAAATAAAGTCCAGGAAGTTCGGACGCACTAAGCCAATATCCGAGCTTTGGAACGATGTTGCTTGCAGCGGCCGAGGCCACACCAAATATTTGCCAAATAAATATCAAAGAGTCGCCCACCCCCGCCGTAGTCTTGTATAAATCAATTGATTGTCGTCGTCGCCGTTACGATTTAACTTACTTCCATCCCCCACACTTCATGCTCAACGGGGGGGTGGTGCGACTATTTTCCACCCTAGTTTTCCCGGCACGCGTTGAAAATACTTTGGCCCGAATTATGTGCAACATTCGATCTTTTTGTGTCCGCAATTTGCTCTTTGGGGGTTAGTCTCGCCCGACATCGAACGGTCTCGAGTTGGGGGTCTTAAATGTCTAATGTATTAATTCCGTTCCTGGGGGAAGAGAGGAATAACGATTTCAGCTTCTCATAAAATTGCAAATTTAGCTGGGAAAGAGAAGAAATTTCGTTGGGGTCGTTGGACAAATGTCAAAATTTGTGGCTATTGATTTGGCTTCCTTTCTCGTTGACATTGAGGGGGGTGGAAAGCCTTGATTTAAGGGAAAGGAAAGGCCATAGGATGTAAAGTCTATTCATATATAGACATTTCTAGACAAATTGTGGGGTGTGGTGTGTGCGAATGCATAAAATGCATTTTAATTTGGGGTGGAATTTGGAGAGGCTTGGGGTGCTAATGGTTTGATGACCATTAGGAATTCTAAAATTAAATTGCGCGTAAGTAAAGTTTAGGTCATAGTAAAATTAATAGTGATGAATGATGTCATGGAAGGGGGGTGTGAGGGTTATGCAGAAATATAAATGAGTTCGAGAAGCAGTTGAATAAATTTAGAAGAATTATTTTAAGGGTGTCTTGCAGATGCCAGGAATTTAATAATTTGAAATTGATAACCATTAATTGTCAAGAACTCTACAGCTTGGAATCTTATCTAATCATCACCTTATTGTAAAATGGTTTTTAACCCATTCGAATATCCTGCTCTGTGACTGCCCCTCGAGAGTGCAACAGCGATTCGTAATGGAGACGGTGTGTCAGTCTAATCCTATTGCCACCAATCAATTTAACATCAACATGTCCCCGTTGCAAAAATGCCAACCGATTCCATTGGTACTTTCCCAAAAAAAAACTGTCAACCATCTCACGGCTCTAATCCATTTGCGAGCGGGCGAGCAAGTTTGATATAAATCGCAGTTGGAAGAAAAAAAATTAAAGCTTTTCCCCCAACCTCCCTCCATAAATTGGAGTATAAAATACACGGCACTAGGATTTAAAAGCTAATACATACAACCTAGGATCAATTTTTGTATACTTATTGTCCTTGCAATTTAATTAAATTTTAAGTAAACTCAGCTTTGATTTTTATCTGAGGAAAGTGATTAAATTTAAGTTAAAACATAGTTTTAAATTCCTTTTATTTATTTTTCTTGAGTAGTATAACTTTCTGGTTTTTTTTATTCAAACCCCGTAAACTGTATTGTCACTTTATACATACTACTTCCCTTTTACTTTTTATTCAAACCTGTAGCCTTTTTTTGAAAGCCAAAAACAAGTTCTCTTACTTGAAAACATTGTGCACTCCGCTGAATATTCCAATGCTCCTTCGCCAAAGCACCTGGAGCAATGTCACCAATGCGATTTACGACCATTATTCAATCAGTATGACTGTTTGTCATTTTGTGCGAGCAGTGTTTTCGTCCTTCGGGAATCGGGTTTGGGGTAGGGGGAATGGGCGGGAGTCGAGGCTGTGATGTGGAAGTCAACTTGACGCCGTCTCGTCTGCTGCATTGTTGGAAAAGCATTTCCTCGGAGTTTCTGGCTGCGCTCTCCTTGTGCCTGTCTCGCCCGGGTCCTGTCCCTGTCCCTGGTCCTATCCCTCTCCCTGGTCCTGTCCCTGTCCCTGTTCTTGTCCCTGTCCCTGTCCCTGTTCTTGTCCCTGTCCTTGTCTCTTTGCCTTACTCCATAGTCAGTCAACGTTGACGCGCGCTTTTAATGCATTCTTATGTCATTTTTTGCACTGCACTGCACTCGAATTTCATTTCTTTTGTATGGCGGCCCACCCGAAAACCCCATTCGAAAACCCTAACCAACCTTTAACCACTCTTCGCAGCCGCTGTTGTTATTGTGCTTTTCGCTTTTCATTCATTTTACACTTTAGGAGGTGGCAGGACGACCGGAGTGAGGTCGGAGTGGAGTACTGGGGCCTTCGCCAAAACTTGAAATTGTGGGCGCATTTCATTTATGTTGACAAAAGGGTTTTCCCGCCGCCTGCCCATTTTTTTTCCCCACCCAATTTGCTGACTCCTCGCCGATCCTGCCGTGGCATTTTTTGTTTTGTGTCGCTTTCTGGCTTCATTTGGAGGACTTGATGCCGGGCGTTTTGTTGCCCGGGGAAACACATGACAGCCGGGCGAGCCTGGTGTTATCTGTGTGTCTGGTAGGAAATGAAATGGCTACAATCGCTAGCTCAACGTTCGGGGCGTTAATTGATTTTGATTGAGATACAGAGCCAGTATGGATGCATCGAAGTTTTTAGTGCAAACTGAAAAAGGAGATATGCAGATGCCAACAAAAGGGAAAGCAAGTGATGGGCGAATTGAAAAATCCTAACTAGGGCTAGCCAAAAAGTAAGTACACATGTTTTTCAATATTCAAAGTGCAATATTCAATTCCATTTGATACTGGAAAGTTTTGATATATCATCATATCATATTAGGTTTATGCCAGGGCAAATTCATAATTTTGAGAAACTTAAAACTTAACTTAACTTGAATTAAATCCTTTTTTATACTGGCTTCTAAAAAACTCCTGCTACGCAGATTTACCAAACCAAGCACAATATTCGCTTGCAAAGCCATGACAAATTTTGAGTTTCCTAGACCAGACCTGAGAAGCCAACGTGGCCTGAATAAATTGAGGTCAATTGAGACAACGCCACGGTAGGGGCTTTTCTTAAATTAATACGAAAACTTTCTTGATTATTTGCGAATCACCCGAACAACCCGAGTCACGCGGAGAACAACAAGCGCTATACATGTTCTCAGGTGCGTTGCCACATGAGACACAGTCTCCTTCCTCAGTCTCTCCGGGGAAAACTTTGATTCAAAGACTGGCCCAGGGGGGTGGGATGTCAAGTAGTTAACTAATCTGCCGCTCAGAGAACACGGCTGGTTAGTCAAACAGAAAAGATAAAGAAAAATCTTAACTCGGTTTGATTTTGCTTGGCGGCGAAAATTTGTTGGCGGCTTGTTGTGCGCGTGCCATTTAAAATTGTGCAACCGTGCGTATGCGTAATGTTTTTCATATGAACTCCGACCAGCACAGCCTTTTCGGGTGACAGGCCAGCGAAATTGAAATTCAACAGACACGCCGCCCAGAGACCTCAACCGAACCGAACTGAACTGGGCTGAAATGGGCTGAGCTTCGCCGAGATGAGTCGAGTTGAGTCGAGTTGACTTGACTTGACTCGAAGTGGAGTTGACTTTTTGGCTGAGTGCACCAAATGATGATGTTTTAATTTTTTCGGTTAACCAAAGAAAAAAGTACAAATAAAATAAAAAGAAGTTCAAGGAAAATTTCCTTTGCTTAACATCTTCCTGGTTTTCTTTTCGAAAAAAAACAAACTAATTTGTATGCCAGGCAGCAGAAGTCGTTAAGTCGTTTCAACCAGGCGAGGAAGGAACCATCTTGACTTGCTCTCAAGTCTGAAAAAAAACAGAATAAAATTGAAATAATAAAAAAATACCGCCAAAAATTCGTGGTAGAGCTTCCTTGCCGCCCCTTGGCAACTGCAAATTGAATTAGTTTTGCTTGGGAAGAAGAGCTAATTAAAATGCTGCACATCGTTTACTAGAAAATGCATTTTAAATAACAGTTGAAAAATGATGTGACAATTTGCCATAGAACGAAAATGTATGCGCAAAAAAACAAAAATTGGTGTCGCCAATTTTAATTAAAATTTTCATCTGCGAAAGTAGCACCAAAATGCAAGTGACAAGCCAGCTAGGAGAATGTTTTTCCAAACGGAATGACTGAAACTGTTCAAGTTGCGAAAGAACAACTTCTTAAAGTTGTTGATTTTGTTCATGGGATTGTTGAATTAAGAAGTATGCAGAATAATAATGTAAAATTTTAAACGACATTAGAGACAGCGAAGAAAAATTAGAGTGTGCCGACAAGATGAAACCCTGTACTATTTAGGTGTCCTGTACAAAGCTCATGTCCAGGCCAAAATATGCTCACTTACACTTAATTTAAAAATGATTTATAGCTTTGTGTTTGCTCCCTGATGAGTAGTAATTCAAGCATAACTTCAAAACTTATTATACCCCTGCAGGGTATTATAATTTCAGTCAGAAGTTTGCAACGCAGTGAAGGAGACGTTTCCGACCCTATAAACCATATATATTCTTGATCAGCATCAACAGGGAAATCTTTCTAGATATGTCAGGAAGAAATCGATTTTTGGGCCATTTTTGCAATATTCTATAAGGGGTTACATCATTAAAATTTTTGATTTTGATAAAAAATTGAATTTTCACAATTTTTAAATAAAGTATGCAGATTTATTAACTGTAGAAAATCTTGCACAGAACTGTTTTCCGATTTAAAATTAATGCTCCTTTGGCCGAGTTATGATATTTTTAATTTTAAAAAAATTAAGAAGTTTTTTAATATAAAAAATCCGATTTTATAATACAAAATAATATTTTTCTAAGTCAAGGAATCATTTCCGACCCTATAAACCATATATATTCTTGATCAGCATTAACATGCGAATCTTTCTAGACATGTCCGGAAGAAATCGATTTTTTGGCCATTTTTGCAAAATTTTATAAGGGGTTACATCATTAAAATAAGCAAAAATGGCAAAAATTTTTGATTTCTTAAAATTTTAAATTTGGTATGCAGTTTTTTTAAATTAATAAAAACTAACACAAAACTGCTTTCCGAATCGAAATTAATGCATTTTTGGCTTAGTTATGATATATTTTAATTGTTACCCGCAAGGGTATACAAACTTTGGCTGGCCAAAGTTGGCTTTCTTTCTTGTTTAAGCATAAATTTTGAATAAACATTTAAAATAAATATGCTCAAGCCTGACAAGTTCTTAAACTGAATAAAATTCTGCAAATTATTCAAGCAACTGAAAATAATGGCTGCCTCAAGTCTCAAGTATGCAAATTACTCAATAATATGTAGAAATTGAACATATGCAATTTGATAAGGGATTCCTGCGATTATGCCTCCGACTTTCCTGCCAGCAACAATTAGCTATGCAAAGCAGCAAAAGAAATAAGAAAATTAGGGGAACCCAAAGTACCTGGTATGCAAAAGGCAGCCAAAATTGTATTACTGCTACATTTTGCTGTCGTGTCCCCTTCTTTTTGCCAAAATCAAAGCTCATTTTGTTAGGATTCCCAGCCACTGGCATGCGCCTGCCTTCAATCAGAACCAGAATCCCAATACAGAGTCCTCAATTTTCCACCCGTCCCCAATCACTCAGCCTGGAAATACAAAATGCTTTTGCGTGTCCCTCGCAATTTTCTCATACATCAATTTTCATATTCATATGCACATACTCGTACTTGTATTGACTTTTGTTTTCCTTTTTTTTTTTTTTGCAATATCTTTTCTGCAGACGGAACGACAAATGGTCCCCTTTTGTTCGCATTTCACGCACGATTTCATTTATATTTGTGCTCGGCTTATGGTTCACATTGTTGCCTTTGACAGCTTGGGCTTCTTCTAAAGTCCGAAGAAATGAGCCCGGGGCAGGAGTCAGCTTTAATAAAATAAGTAAACTCCCAGCTACGGTTTCTTCTTTAGATTTAGAGTATTTATAGAACTATGAAAAACATAATTGATGGGAAATATTCACATTTTCGATCGTTTTTAATAGCTAATCCCATTAAAAACGTTTATTAGCTTAAACGGCTCCAATGCAAATAATCAGCAAAATAATTATTTATCGGGCATAGAATATATTTTGAATGGATGGTAGTGAAAACGAATGATGCCACAATTTCATTTGCATTCATTTGGTCAGCTCCGTGCTTGCGAAAATAATTCTTTTTGGCATTTTCGATTAATTTATTGGGTGGCGGGGGGTGCATTTAAAAATTATTGAAAATATTATTCCATCAATGACAGCTGCGGCATGGCATATCAAATTTGCATTTATCGTTCAGCTGGCCATAAACATATATTTGCAGAATAACAAACAATTGACCGCATTCGGTTACATTTAGCGGGGGAAATCAGGAAAATTGGGGAAAACGCCAGCGGAAGTGAAGTGACTGTCCATGGCTGATTCAGTCCGGGATCTCTAATTTAGATGTGCGGTAAGCACACAGTGCATTCAGCGTTTGTTTATTACACCTAAATGGATAATAAATATGAAAACCAAATAATCAGTTGCGAACGAGCCTGAATGGCTTTGGGCGTAAACAAAGGGAAGCGGATTATAGATAATGACATATGATGGATCACAGTTAAAGCGATTTTTATGTAGTGCATTTGCTAATTAGGACTCGAACTAACTTCCTAAATAGTTTTGGTCACAAAGAAATACCCACGAACTCATTTACAAAGTCCATAATCTTTTCGAAAAAGAAAAACCGAACTAATCTCCTGATGAAAGCTTGCGTTCTTCCCAGCGACAGCAGGGAGAAGGAAAATTGCGATAAGCGACTCTGACAAACAGTTATCTGCGGCGCATGCAAATTTCCTCCCCTCAACTTTACACCCTCACACACAAAAAACTTTTGACTGCAGCGACGAAAGGCGAAAGCGCCAAAAAGTATGCCACATAGATAAGCGAACCGCACCGATGCCAGCTAACTGAAATGGGTAAAGTGCCGCAGAAGACGAGGCGGGGGACGCGGAGACGGCAAATGTCATTGTCATTGTTTGCGATACAATTGAAAAGTATAATTAATTAGACAGACGCAGGTTGGGGTAGCGGAGCTCAGAGCAGAGAACACCCAGATACACGGCGAGAAAGGTAGTACGATAGTCATTTTCTAATTCATTCAAGAATCTCCAAGGATATAATAATATCTGGGTGTAATTTTGGATGTATTAGCAGAAACTTTACTTTATTTTTATCTATTTTATTTTACTTAAAATATTCTGTAACCTTTAGACTTTGATTATCCATCCTAGCAGTGCACAGACTTCTATGGATGGCACTTCACCAAAGCGGCTTAGACCCAGACAGAGCAGCGAGCTGGAGAGGAGCACTGGGTACTACCACTATATATGTCCCTCAATCTGCACAAATCCCGATCCGGAATGAACGACCGAACGCATTGCAGTCACAGACACACACACATGGAGCCGGCAAAGGACGTGCGGGGAGATCCTCTCGGCATTGTTGCCTGCAGTGTAATTAGCATATTAGACAGTTTCAGTCAAGGGTCCTAGGCCACCGATGTGACGGCAGGACCTGGTGGGGTGGCCAACCAAAACAAAGGCGTCCAACCTGCTCCAGTTCAATGCAATTAACGTAAGGCGCCATGAGCCGTTCCAGAGGACGGGGATGTGGAGCGGCAGGTGGAGGCAATCTCAGCTCCTTTTGGAGCTCGGGTCCATCTGTTGATATGACAATTCAGATTTGGCAAATTAGTCTGCGTATGTGTGCTGGCAAGTGCTCCTGACTCACAGCCATATGGGACACACCTTATAGAAATAAAGACATGGAAGTAGTCTGAATTATTTCCATGAAATTATATAGGATCTCAGAGAAACTTCTGGAGCCAAAAGGTATCTGAAATTTATTTTTTTTAAATATTATATAATTTTATTGAATACTTTTCATAAATCTCTAATTTTTAGCTTACTCAAAATCGAAAATTATAATCATTTCAAGAAACTTATTAGCGTTCGCTCACTATAACCAATCAAGTTTTATGCTCCTCCTGCATATCCCTCCGGATAAGCGGCACTGGCTGTCGTATAATTTATTGCCCAGCCAATTTGCTAGCCAGGAGAGACACAGAGACTGTGGTCTGAGCTTCGGTGAATGCAATTGTCTCGCTGCTCCACTGTCACGTTATCGTCCGAAATTGAATTGTAACCATCTCCCAGAGAGGGGGAAGTCCCTGGCTGGCTCCAGGAAGTATAATGCTGGTGCTAAATTTTAAAGCATTTATGCGTGGTGGTTGAGAAAGTCAAGACATAACCGAAACAACTGCACACAATCGGGCGAAAAACAAAACCCAGGCAATAAAGGCAAATGAAAACAGCATAGTCAAAGGATAACCAAAATAAGACAATAAAAAATGCCACAACTATGTGCAGGCAGACGGGAGAGCCGGCCGGACCGAGGACATTGTCCAGGCCAGGATAAAGCGCTCCAAATTGCAATGCGCGACACTTGCAGCGAATGTCCTTTTCAAGCGCAACGTTGGAGTTTCAATAGTCAGAAGGGGTAACTTTTTCCATCGCAGACCGCGGTATGGGGACGGGGATAGCGGAGTCCTGCAGCCCAGGCAAATGTGGCAAAAAGTATGCGTTTTATTTCTATTGGGGTCATCAAGCTGAACGCGACTGGTTATTGTTCGCTTGTCTGGTCAAAGGTCGCCCCGTCCCCGAGCCATTCGCTAGATTGGGTTCTGTGTCCCGGCTCTTGTTTTATTCATTTCCCCACCGCCAGCCGATTATGATAGCCTTTTGTTATGATTGTTGTTGAGAGAACAGCGTAATTGATGGCATTACAATGGGAAAACTCTTTGATAACGGCAGGTAACACAGATACTGTTCCTGTTGAGTCTTAGGGAAGGGTAATCAGGAAGTAAAATGGGTAAAAATTATTTCGATTTATCGGGTAGGGAGGTCTCTTTCTCTAAATCTTGCCTTTAAAGAGGAAATATCTTTTACTTCAAAATGTATTCAATAAAATCCGGAATGTAGGTGAAAATGTATTAATCAAAACGTTGATATAGTTTTCTATAACTTCTTAAGTTTTATTTGTATGAGTTTAATCGAGATAAATTAAGCCTGTTCACTTTTGTACCTAACTAAAGTGAATTTAAAAAAAAAATATCTTTTCAACTTACTCTATGTGTTGTTTAATAGTAGTTCTAACAAAACCAAGTCCCTTATATTATATACACAAATTAGGGATAACTCAATCAAAAGACACAAACTAGACCACCAAAATATTTGTAGCCAAAACAGACAATACACATCGCCCTTGGCCACCAAATAATCCTATTCCAAACCGAGAACAACAAGGATCAACGATAAAGCGCCTGCTCTAATTACACACAATGGGCAATAAATAAAATATTGACAAATCAAGATGTTTTTGTGTCTGCTCGAGGTCACTCGCCCTGCCCCACGCCCCCAAGCGCCAGACCGCCCACTCACAAAGGAAGTCCTCAAGCCAAGTAAGAGGGGAAAAACGCAAAAGCTTAACAAAAGGGAAGCCAAAATCACTTGATTATGTGGAATACTTGGCTATCATTAATCTTTCGAGGGCCCACTGAGTGGATAACATATATACTTATAATAAATGACCGAAACACATCTGTATTAATAACTAATAGATGACAGCATAATTGTGATTTACAAGAGCGAAATAAATAAATTTTGATTAGCCCGCAAGGAAAACGTGACTGGGGAGAAAACCCATGAAAATAAAGGGAAGAAAAATCCAATTGGAAATAATAAAATATTAACTATAAATGTAGCTAAATATTTTCATAAAAATTATTCATTTGGTTGTCCTTGTTAAACTTCTAACCCTTTTCTCATAAGGTTTCAAATCTAATAAATGATTTATAACTTTAATAACAATAAAATATATTTATTAAAAATGTATTTCACCCGCAAAAGTCTACTTTCACTTTCTTTATAATGGTTAAGTGGTCGCGAGCCACTTTTGAAAACCAACTTGAAGTTACTCCTTTCTCCTTTCTATTTAGCCTTTGGGGAGGGAACCTGTTGGCAGTCTAGAATGCGAAAAGTGCATTTCAGCAGGTTTCCTTGAAAAGCTTAATGGACATTTTATGGCACTCTACCCTCGTACACACACACAAGCAAAGCGGCGAAGGAGTTCTAGTCTGGGCCTGGGTGCCATACATCATTTTAGCATTTCAAATACGTAGGCACATAAAAATATCTTAACACCAAGTCGACCGAAAAAAAGAAAGCAAACGGAACACACCAGCGGGCGAGGGAGAAAAAATTGCAATTGTAATTCAACTTTAGTGTTTTCAAACTGTCGGAATGGAGGCACTGCCACTGCCACTGCCGAGCGAGGAGGGTGCAAGTCCCTCTGCAATCTGACTGCTCTCAAAATGAAAAATTGAATTTGTTGCCTGTGCTCACACTCATCCACCAAAAAAAGCCAAAAAAGTGGAAGCCGTGCTCTTAAATTGAAACGCTCGTTACGCACACTTTGCACTGTTTATATGCGTGAAACCCCGCCTTGATTTATGCAACAATTGCGGAGGAAAGCGAAGGCAGTGGCAGGATGTCGGGGTCAGGATGCATGAAACCTAATAGGAATAAATGCGCACCTCAAGAATTTATGCGGCAAGTGCACGTAATTGAATTTTATGAGTGGTAAATGCAGGTGAATGCAAAAAGGGGGAACTCTACGAAGTCCAAAGGGGGATATTTTAGTGGTATTTCGAGGAATTTGTAAATTGATTAGCTTATAAAGATGCAGGGAATTTATTATTCAACAGTTTTCTACATAGCTTATTATTTTTTTACTACGATAAAAGAAGTATAGCTAATACCGTAAAATATATTTTAAAATATATTTTATGTATAGAAACCCAAGTGCTAAGGACATCTAACAATTCTTAAGACTTCAAACTACCATAATAAATAAAATAGAATTTCCATAAACCTTTATCCCAAAACTTCTTACATCACCTCCTAAAAGAGTTCACTCCTAGAATGCCAAACAAACAGATATTTTTTTTTATGAAACTTTCAGACAAAACCTGCTTTGCCGGAGAAAATCGATTCAAACTTTCAGCAATGATTTAATCCAAAGTTAATTTCTTTTTATCATCCCCAGAAAGTTTTGCCGTCAAATTAATCCACTTCTAGGGCCAATAGTTTCCGTTATGCCTCTCTGTTCCAACGAGCTGCCAGGGAAGCCAACGGCAATGGTGAAGCTATTAAAAATTATTCATTAAATACGGTATACAATAAGGCGAAGAACAACAATGGCTACGGCTGAGAGAGTGCAGCCGGAGGTACATGAAAATGAAAAACTTACTGGGAAAGCCCCCTGACCGCCCGCCGCTTTTCCTTTCGACCCGCCAAACAATTGCGAGAGGTGGCGCGCCTTTCAGAGTTTTTATGCTCGCAAGAGTATGCAACGAAATTACAAATGTACGCTGCAGTGTTGGCCAAGGTGGGAGGAGGAGCAGCTGGGGGCGGCTGGGGGAGTGGCTAGGCCAGAACAGGAGCCGAGTCCTCGGCCAGGAAGACGCCCGTCGAGTAGTGAGCTGAAAAATGCCAAACTAACTAGACTTTCACTTTATTATTCATGAAAAGTGAAAAGCGTGCAGTGCAACAGCCAGCACAAGATGATGGCGATGGAAAATGTGGAAAATGTGGGGCGTGGCTGGGGGGGCGTTGGGATCAGTGGTGGATTGCCAAAATGACTGGCAAGACTGGCAATGTTATGCGGGGCGTGGCTGAAAATTAAATGAAATTAAATGCAGCAACAGAATGAAAGTCAAAATGGACTGTAATTCGGACTAGCTGTGCTTACTTATTCACAAATTTATACATTTTAACATATTCTAGTTAAATTCTTATTGAAAATATTAAATTATTTCCATTGCTTTATACCCACTGACTCACTTTTAAGCTCACACACGCATTTAATCAATTTTAATTAATTTTCCCAGAAACTGTAGAGGCCTAATTTTTATAAATAAGCAACACTAATCGTCGCACCTTTGCCTGCCGCCCCCCCTGCCGCCCCCGTCAGAGTGACTGCACTAAAGGCCAGCAATTTGTTTCTATTAACAATGCTGCGCCTACAAATTGCGCATCATTTATCAAGCCGAGCTGAAAGCCGCAGTGTGGACTCTGGACTCTGGAGTGGGTGTATGGAGAGCTGGGTGTGTGTGAGGTGTCAAATGGTCAGGGACGGAACACACACCTGAGCAATTGGTAATGGTGCGGAGTTCGCAGCCATGAATAACAGCCAGATAAGTTGAATTAACGAAGGAAAACGACTGGGGATATGCCCTGCCATCAATTAAGAGCGCAACACGGGGCAGTTACGACTCCTAAATAACAGAAAATAGGAATCGAATTGTTGGGAGAAAGGCAAAGTAATTGTTTTAATTCGATATTAATTATTAATTTTACCAAAGTTTATAATAAAGTTATATTCGTAACATACACTACATACTCTTTACACATTCCCCACAACAATCAAGTCAGAAAATCAACGGAAAATATGAAAAGCTTCCGACCAAACTCAAGACATTCTCACACGTGTTTTGGCCTTGTCGAATACAAAGGACTACACGTATATGCCGTCATCATCAGAGATGGCCAATTTGAAGTCATCACTCAGCACGGACAAACAACAGCCGGCAAATGGTGGTCGGTCGAGGCGGAACCGGAAATGCTCTAAGCGCCCTACGAACTGATAACACACCCCTGGCACACTTCAACAGAAAACACTGGGAAAAATATTAGTTCATGTAAGTGGTTAAAGTGTAAACTCCAAGAAAATATGGTTTATTTTTAATATTTATTTTTTACTGCATACACAATTTTAAAATCGGTTTTTGAAGTCATGATTTCAACAAAACTCTATCTAGAATTTGGCTGAGTGTAAGGACCCAGAAAGTTGGCAAGTCAGCAGTGAGCCGTGGGTCGACGGGCTCAGGCATAACTCACAAAAACACATCAATTATGCGGAGCCTCCTCTCCACATGTGGAGTGCGAGTGCCAGTGTGCCTGGTGCCTGGTGCTCTTTATTAATGACAGTTAAACTGTCAGTGGGTGTCTGTGCGTGCCCTGGCAGGTGGCAGGTCCTTCGTCCCGGCCAGCCCTCGATTTTGTACTTTTAGTGGCTGCACCCCGTGGCGAGCGTTGTGAGTAATGTGTGCTTGTCAAATTTCAACCAAAACTGGACAGCCATAAGTCAAGTATTGCTCGCTGGGAGGTTAGAAGCCAGCCGATAGTTACTGTTCCATCAGTGCAGAAGTCAGCCTGAGAATATTTCAAGGCTTTACTTTAAGTTTGTCTTATGCTGGAAAAGATATGCAAAATAATAGGGTTCACTATATTAATTTTATCCCTCAGCTAAGCCCATAAAATAACCATTTTCAAAATAAACAAAATATAGATTCTTTTTCAATTAAAATCTCTACCCTAAAAGCAGTTCTAGAATCAATTATATCGCATGTCTGAGTGATAACTCATGCCAATTCTTTCTGGCCAAGCTATTAAAATTTTAAATCGACTTTCTTCGGCACAACAAGGAAATCCCATTCACTTTAATTGATATACCAAGAACAACAGCCGACTACTCTCGCCTCGCCGCAATCCCTTTATCCGTGCCGTGTCCTTAGAATTTCCTGTGCAACGCCTAAAAGTATGCAATAAATTCCAAGCCTACCACCACGCGACCTGCTGGAACATCTATGGTAAAAACAATGAAAAAATGGGGAAAAACAACGTCAGCTAGCGGAAACGGAAACGAAAATAGGAAAAAGCAAACATATGAATGACTTTCATTACTATTTTGATGCGAAACGCTCCAGCATCCAGATGGGGCTGCCCTCGCTCATTGTGTGTGTCCCTCCGTGGGCCTAGCATGGAATGTTTATCCATTGTTATGTAATCAATGACAGCCGGAGATTGAGGCTGCTGCCGGAGTGGATTGAGTGGAAATCTGGGTCTGAGCCACCGCCCTTGGCGTGCCTGCTTGCAATTCGCAGAAGAAGTCATTAAAGTTCATTGAAAATAAATGGTGGCATTATTTTGATTTGATGTTTGCTTTGATTGCTCTCCCACCAGCCGATGGATGCGGTAGGGGCGGGGCGCAACAAATGATGTTGAGGCAGTACGCAAAATAGTTGCAAATGGCCCACACACATGCACACACGCCCTCGGCCTTCGTCCTGGGAGTGTGACGTTTTATTTCGTTGGTTGACTGATTTAGCTTGTCATTCAATTTCACGGTCAGTGCCTTTCACTTCCAGAATAAAAATCTCTGTGCGAGAAGAAATGTAAAACAGCAAAACCCATAAACATTGGAAAAACAAAAGGAAAAACTCATTTGCATTGTACGGGAAAGGACAGCAAATTGATTTGAAAGTGAGCCAAACGCAGCTGAGCCAGAGAGAAAGTGCAACTGAGGTGAATAAAACCTCACAACTTTATGGGTTTTTGCAGACCCACTACTGGGGCTGGTTATTTTTTGGTCTAACCCCAGTTATGGCCAGCAAGAAATTTTCGCTTTGCCCGCAACAAGTACTAAAAGAAGCCATTAGAGCCCCCCCTAAACCACCGACAATGTCAATGACTGCACCTCAGGTTCCTGGCTCCCTGGCCAGTAGCATGTGGTCTGTAGAGGAAAGACTTTAGGGTAAAGTACTTTTGTTGAAATGAAACTTAAAAATACACTAGATTGGCATATTGCCTCGACATTTTACTACCAAATTGCTAATTTATCCTTTAAACTTAAACTATCATTGTCCAATTTGACACATTTCTGGCTTTAAAAAGGCCACCCACGTAAGCCTTAGAGCCGCCACTGCAGTAACAACAAACAACCAACAACCAACAACGAAAGTGGCAACAATTACGCGCCTGCTGAGCGACTAACGCCAAAGGGCCAGCGCCAAAAGCTGCGGGCGCCAAACAACAAACAACAAACTGTACCATAAGCACCAAACAAAATAACAACATGCCGAGCAGAAACAAACAAACAACAACGACAAGAGGCAATGGCAACAAACAGTTTGAAGCCCTCGCAGCGCCATGAGAAGTTGCTTGCCATTTCACTTTTAATAAACACATTAAGCACTTAATTGAGTACTTGGGAACGAGCGACGAGTGAGTGAAGTGCAGCCTGGGCGTTGATGTGGAAAATATAGTATATCCCCTGCTGACAGTTTTTTAAGCGATAACAGATGCGACCAAGAGATACCCCTTGATCCATAGGTTGTGGAAGAACCTGGGAAGATTTAGTTCTAACAGATGTAAAGTTCTTCTGATTATAGTTTATAATTTTTTAATATGATTTCTTCAAGGTATAAGACCATCAATGTACTCTTCCACTAAGCTCAGACTGCAGTTTACATTTGTGGGTAATTGACGGGCCCACAGGCACTTTGCTGCTGTCATCGCTGCATTATAATTATTGTATCTGCGCACCTCATTGTGTGCCCATGCGAGCTTGTATCTGCGAGCGCAAACAATGGAAATTACACTTGAGTTGCCACCGACGAGTGCTGTCTCACTTGAGTCCTGTCTGTCTCCGGCCGCGCGTTGCGTGCGCTTAAATGTTTCAATATTTGCCGTTTATTAGCTGCTTTTGTGGGTGGGGCAGACAATAGCCAACACCGAGGGGTGTGGCCAGGTGTGGCAGGTGTTTAAACTGTGAGGGTGTCTGGTGTGAAGTACACGGCAATAATGTGGCCAGAATAGGGAAGATTCAAATATAATTGTCCTGCGTAGGGTTTTAAATATAAATAAAACTAAAAATAAAAATAAACTAAAATACTTATTAATTCATCAAAATATTTAATGTTATTTCCTTTCCAACTCTGAATCAACTATATTTCATTAGGTTACAAAATATTTCAAGTCTCTTTTGCGCCATTTGTTGGCCAAACTGTTGAACTCATATTTTGTAAATAATAGTGGTAAAAAGCGGTAAACAACAAAAGTTTTGCTGTCCTACTTCCACCGAGATAAAGATATTTATAGTTGCATTTAATGCTATTACGCCCACATACTTTGGCTGGCAGGACGTTGTGTCTCAAAGGAAATGTCTTTGCCTGGGCTTTGCTACTGCAGACTCGAGTTGAATTTCCAAATAAGAGGGCAAGGAAGCATACATGGCACAAAGGATACATTTTTCCTTAAAAATACGCATTGTTGCCATTCTGGACCACTTAAACTTGGCCATCTTGCTCCTGGGAATCGAATATATTTTATAGCTATAGAAGTTTTAGAGTAATTGTGGCAGTAGATCAATGGCTTTTATAATAACTTTTCTTATATTAGAGTCAATACATATCCTATAAATTTATCACTATGTAAATTTTCAATTTGTTACAGTTTAAAGAGAGGCTAAATGCTCATTCAACTTTGTTTATTTACGAGTTTATTTTAAGCATACGGGAACCGAAAAAGTAAGCTTATGTGCATATTAAATAAAACTCAAAAATATTCCATCTATTTCTAGTTCAGACAAAGCTAAAACCCCAATCAAAAAGCCAATCCCACGACCGACCACCCCACATGGGGGGCGCGTCTGTAAACTTTTGTGAAAGTCAAAGCCACAGACAGCGGCAGCCTCGGTGGCTGCGAAAAATATTAATAAACCGCAAACGCTGTCTCAGACCCCCGTTTCATGGGTCTCTGCTGTCGTTTTGCGAATGATATAAACCGCAGGATAAAAACTCAAATATGCAGGATCGACAATTTCCCACAGCCATGTGTGTGGGGGGGGCGCAAAAGAAAGAACTATGAAAACATCATAAATTTCCCGCAGTCGGACAAGTTTTAGTGTGCTGCTCGCTGCTGACTCACCCTCGAACTCACATCGAACAAAGCAAACCGAGTTCTTGCAGCGAGGATAGCTGATTATCCAAATGATGCATTCGCCGGCTCAGCCAGTGAAAATTGCAAAAGGGCCGACCTCCTCTCACAATTAATGTTCGATTGCGGGGAATGTTGCAGCCGAAAAGTGCAGCAGGTCGGGGAGCTGCGGAATTCCAACTGAAAATCCACCACTCACAAAGGTCACCGAATTAGGGCCTTCATTTGGGTTAGTCGGCAATTTGGCTGATGAAGCGAGATTGGGAACCGGCGCACTTTCGGGCTTCCAAGTGAGAATGAGCTCCGACTCCGGTGATTCAAGTGGACCTCCTAATTGTCCTTTAATTGACCGAACTGAAAGATGCCCGTGCTTTGATAAAGCCGGTTGTTGGGGTCACAAGGCTAAGTTCAGTTCAAAGGCACAAAACGTCCAATCGATATTCGATGTGAGTCTCAATAAGAACCGCTATGAAGTATAATATAAGCTTTTTCTACTAGTAATTCTTATAAGTGATATCTTGACTTCTTTTGCAAAAGACTATAGCAAATAGGGAATTTCTTTTGGATGACTAATCCTACTATTCACAAAAATAACCCCCTCTCTTTGTTATTTCAAAACCTCTTTATATTGGAAAAATCCTGGCTGATTAGTTTTCTTTACCCGTGGCTCTTCAACCCTTCCAGGCCCAGGTAAACATTGCACATGTTAAACAAGCAGTTGCCCCTTTCAGAGAACTTGGGTCACGCCACAACCATACGCGTGGGGCACACTTAATTATCATTCCTAATGTAAAGCAAACAGCAAATATTCCGCTGAAGAAAAATCATTGTGCCGGGGCTGTGAAAACATTATTCAAGTATGTGGAACTCGTGCGCAGAAGAATCCTTTTGCATTTCACAAAAATCCCGCAAAACTTGTCGAGAGCATTGTTAGACTCGCGTATTTTACGCCACATATACTTATACACAACTTTTTGCCATAAATACAAATATTTCCCTTGCACAAGACTTTTGCCAGCCAGCGCCACTCCCTGGCGTATTTATTTGTTTTATTTTAATAATCTGTGCCACCACCACCGCCAGCGCCACTCCCGGAGGCTCCACTTGTAAGCGGAAGTGCAAGTGACTACCCAACTTTTTGCTCTTTTGGCTGGGATTTGGCTGTTTGTATATATTAGCGTACATGTTTCCATGAAATATTTGGACGCGCTGTTATTGTGCTTAGGGGTAACTCGGGTAATTATGTTTGTACTTTGTAACTCATAATAAGGCAAGGATTGCTCAGAGCAAAACGGGTATTTATATAGATATATTCCTAGTATAGATTTTATAGATTTCTCCAAGTACTATTTCAAACTGCCTTTAATCTTGAGTTGGCCACAGACACAGTTAGATTATTCTCCGGGGACTCAAGTCCTCACTCCAGACTGCCGACTGCCATTCAAGCCACTTATAGACCGACTTCCTATTGAATCAGTCAGTCAACAACTCCATGGTCCTGGCTTAAAATCATTGAAGCTTACACTCATCAACAAAATGGAATCAAACGAAAAAAAGAATACAACACTGTACAAATATTGGGGCAGCGGCAATATTTGCACTTTTCACGCTTTTCACGTCTCGGTGCTGACTTTCCATTTTCTTATTTTTGGCACCTATAGCTCCTTTTACATACATATGTATCTCTATCCATCCGGCGAACGTCTCTGTGCACTTTGCTCCTCTTCGACGCCTCGTTTGACGCTCTGGGTTTGCCAAATAATATTCGTAAATAATTTTTGCACCTCGATTTGTGATTTGTGCGCTAAAATATTTTCCAAATGATTTGTTTGCCTAGGTATTTGCTTTTATCTGTGCTTTTGGCCAATAGACGACGGGAAGGTCGGAAGGAGTGAAGGGTGCGGAGGGAGCAGAAGGAGCCGCAGGAGCTGGAGCACTCACTGTAATTGTATTTGCCTTTCGGGCTTCCTTCGCGTCATTTTACGCCCACGCAGCGAAAGTCAAATACAAATAAATAAACCGTTAAAGAGAAAGAGGAAAGCCAAAGAAAATGGTGGGGCCAAGGGAGAGGAGGGAAGTGGCAGTGGCAGCGGCAGCGAGGAAAATGTGTGCCGGGAAATGCCGATGCACATTGATTAAATCAAATAAAATGAAGGCAAACAAGAAAATTGGATAAAGGCAATACAACCATTTTAGTTCATCAATGTGAGCATGCTTTTGCATTCCGGGAAATTCCACGGAAAAAATATGAAATGGCTGCTGAACTTTGGCTAGGCAATTGAATTTGTGTTTATATATAAAATGTATATATATTAAGTAAGTAAAAATATGAGTTTGCTGGAAAAAATAGCAATGAAAATCTCTGATCCAGCCATTACTTACTTGGGGCAACTGAAACTATGTACTAAATATAAAGTCTATAGTTTAAATAAAGTTAGCTTTGAGTTAATTTCTGTTGAGAAACTCCAAACAGAAATAGTGGCAATATTAATATATGTATGTCCTCTTGCCATCTTTTGGCAGTTTGTTGCGGAAAACGTGTTGCCAAGTATCCCCAAAGAACTTTGTAATTTGACAAACAATTTTCATGGCGCCCAGGCAGGAAAAGCGCGTGCATGTGTGAAGGACGGCAGGACGTGCGTGAGGCGGAAAAGTCTATAATTTAAATATGTGTTGTAACACTTTGCTTTAACGGTCGATGTAAGTCGGTTGTGTGCGTCAGTGGCTGGTACAAATTGTCGGTCTGCGGCTGCCCAGTAAATGAGTCAGTAAAAAAAAATTGTAACCCGACTGCGGCCGGGGGCGATAAAGAGCTTTAAAGTAATCGAGTCGCATAATAAGCATTAAATATAATGCCCATATAAGCTTACAAAGTACTACAGCGAGGGCGCAGTGGGAGAATAATAAAATAAAAGCCAGAATCGAGAAGTTCGAAACTGAAAAGTGTCTTCCTCTGAGGCTGCCACTGCCGCTGATGGCCATGATGATGTCATCAACGCCACGCAAGGGTGTTCCCGAATTATGCATCCTGGTGGATGAATCCCCATTCAAGGACTCTATGCTTCCGCACACACACTCGCCCAAATCAATAACAATAACAGGGGCGTTGAGATGAGCCGCAGACGTCGCCAACTCTCTGGCCAGACGTCCCGCCAAAGTGGCGCCAATATTTTTAGCAGTCTCGTTTCCGGTTCAGGGTTGATTACCTCCCCCCTCTCCGGGAAACTGGGAAAATGCACCACGCGTTTGGAAAAGCCACCCTGTCTCTGTTTGTGTTGTTCCGTCTGACTTGTCATGCTTTTTTGATGGCCCTGGTCTGGGGCTTTCCTCTGATAGTTTTCACTACGCGCTCCCTCAACTTTTGTGCAGGCTCCTGCTAAAGTCTTTCTTTTCTTCTCCGTTTTGTGTGAGTCATGTGCTATGAAGTATTTACCTCTGATCATAAATAAGTGCACCTTAAATGTAAACAGAAGTATTTCTTTGATGTGAGGCCTTTCTCGCCTTCAGGGCAATTCAAATTTTTAATTAAAAACTGGGAAAAAGTATACCCTCTTAACCTTGCCTCAACTTTTTTCTGGGCCTTAGATTTTCGACCAAGCTTCGATTTGCCTTTCATCTTTTAATTGGCGTCTGGTGTTAATTGAATTATAATTAATTAGGGACTGACAATTGCAGGTGCGAAGAAGCTGATTAAATGTGTAAGCAAATTAAGGTTCATCCTCGAGGCTGGTTTGGAAATCGAATGGGAATCCCCAACTCTAAAGAATCAAAAAGAAAATTTACAAGTGTTTTTTGTCTAGAATTTAAGTTTATTAATTATTACAATTACTCATTACACTTTATCTTAAATATTAGTTTACTAGATTCTTTAGTCAAAACAAATCTTTAATATATAAATTAGTAAAACTTACAGAATTTATTTGCCTTTCCTTGTACTATTATTAAAATTTTCCCTTACATTTTCCACCACATTTTTGATGCCTGTCGCACAGCCACACACCATACCCCACGCACACCTACATTCAACTGGTCGCACTAATTAAATAATAAATTTAAGTAGAGACATGTTCATGGCTGGTCGTTGTTGTTGCTCTCTCCCAGATGTGGGGGTGGTGTTCGCTCTCGTTTGGCCAGCACATTTGTTTTATGTCATCGTCATTTCATAAAAAGCTTTTGCCATGGCGACAAGGACGACCTGCACTTGCATCCTGCCACCGCATTCACGTTGCGTTTCAGCTGCCACTGCCTCTGTTTCAGCTCCTGATTCTGATTCTGTTTCTGGTCTCTGGTAATTACTCAAGCAGACGTCGAGGATCGTAGGAGGACCGTCGCCTCCACTTGTCGGCGAGCAAGCATAATGAACATATGTGACTACTCGAGCCACGGCACAGTGGCATAAAAAGGTCCTCTCCACTCCCACCACTCCAGCTGCACGGAGGCGGTGCGGGGCGTGGCCAGGGCATTAATTCTAATTAGTGGCATATGCCGGCAGATAGCGAATGGCAGGGCACACAGTCCTCCCACGCAGTGCCACAGTCCATCCATCCACCCAACAAACTGGCAAAAATTATGTTATTAAGCCTTTTGAATGCAACTAACTTTTGCGTGTCCCGATTATATATATGTATGTATATAGGGCTTTGGTTATGCCACAAAAAGCTGGCTTCGAAGGCAGGCCTTAACTTCAAATTCTTGTGTTCACCACAGAAAATCCTTATGTGCAGAAAAGTGTTTGTAAATTCGGTATTTCTAAAATTAATCCTGTAAAAAATAGGATAGGCCATGGAAAATGAACACAAAATTTTCGAGCATCTAGTAGGCTTCCTTTTAAACTTCCTGAGCTCACCTCTTGCCATTTCGAAATTGATTTTGTCCCCGCACAAACTGAGCAGAAATAAATATTTGAAAATGTCCACTCTTGATGACTTCTTCGCCAAGAAGGACAATAAAAAGTCTAAAAAAAAAAACCAAATTACTTGGCCACCGATGAGCTGTACAAAACGCTGGAGGAATCCATCCACCAGCCTGTCGAGGCTGGCAGCGATCCAAGCAAAGGACTAGACAACGACAACAACAACTTGATGGAGGGTCCAACGGGATCGGCAGGACCATTAGTCGCCAAGCCGCTGGAGTTCGGGCTTCAGTTCTCGGACGCAACAGCCGAGGATGAGGACGAGTGGTCGGATTACACCGAGGAAAATCGCTTCAATTACACTAGTGTACCCCGTATCACCTGGAAGACTATGAGCGGCACCCTTCTGGCTCCGGCGGCCGAGGTCAAAGTTTTAGAGCCGGAGCAGCGAGAGTCTGCCGGGGATGGCTTAGATGTGGGCCAAGGCAAGCGTCTGGACGAGGTTATGGGTTCTGCCTCTTGTCCCTGGCAGAACATGGTCAAGACACAGCCACAGCAGGAGCAGAAGTCCGAGCAGCAGCCGGAGAAGAAGAACCCATCGAAGAAGGTCTACATTCCGCCTGCTCTGCGCCAGAGCCAGGGCGACCTCCACCAGCGACCCCAGGTGGAGACGGGCCCCCGCAAGCTGCCGTCGGCCATGTCCATGGGAAAGCCCCAAGCCCCAGATCTCAAGAGCTCGGAGTACTTTCCCAGTCTTAGCGGCTCCAAGTCGCTTAAGCACCCCAAGTAACCTCCTGGTTCCCAGCCACAATTCGTTCAACATTTCTGCTGTTCAAATTTACGGAGATCAATGGTTGTTTAGCCGCCTTTAACGAGCAATGACGCAATAAAGAATATAGCAGTCACTCCTGGTTTTCTCGTTAACAAATTTGCGCTCAACAGGCCCATTAGCATTACACGACTGTTTGGTTGCTCCCTGGTGAGTCGTTAGCTGTAAACGAGCCAAATATTTACAAACAAATCGGTTTTTAGCCCTAAATGCACCCACTAGACTACAGGCCAAACCAGAAAACATTCCAGCCTGAACACTTAAATTTGGACGACGGAGTTCGATTTGTAATTATAGGAATTTGTATTAAAGTAATTGAGTAATTGAAGGAATTGCTATTCACTGCGTGAATGTTTTTTAATCTGAAACATATATTAGTTTGATAGTTGATCCTTTATTTTAAAAGTATACGTGGAATTTATTAACTTTTGGATCTAAATTACAGATTCCATTGAGCTCTGTCCCCAACAATTTCTGGAAAACACAAATTTCTTGGCTCCACCTCGGCCCAGTCATCTCTTTCATCGCTGCACTGGCTATAATGTGGGACACCCAGTAGTACAAGAGGTGAAAAAATCCTTCGTTCCAGCTAACAGTGTCCGCCGGATGGCCCGTAGCAGGAACAGCAGCCATAGGGCCCGCAGGGACCGCAGCAGTGGTTGATGGACTTGAACCACTGGCCGTTGTAGGGACCGCACAGCAAGCAGGGTCCGAGTCCGCCAGTCGGTCCGCAGCAGGTACCAGACATCGAGCCCATTCCGGGGTTGCACATCTTGCTCTGAAACCCAATTCTTACTCACAAATAATATTTCACTGTACGTTTTATTCACACTTACATTATTTGCCTGTTTACGGAAATGGGATTTCAGCCCCAAAAAATTTGGTTTTCGTTGGAAGAGATGTTTGTCGTTAGAGAACAGAGACGAGAATGAAAAATGTTTTCAGGCTCCATGGACTCCATGACATGAGCTTGCTGACTTGGATTCCAAAGCCTTCTCTGGTCGATTTGCAAGGCACTCTTGATGCGTTAATTTTGATCCTTACAAACGAAAAACCATTCATAAACAGTTTAAGTAACTTCTTTAAAAGTGAAATATTGAACAAAGATAATGCCAGCAGTGCGTAAATTTTTATTTATTGTAGTCTTATCTTCGGGGAATACTTAAGGGAGCTCCTAGCTATCTGCGAGTCCCATAGAATTCCACTTCATTGCTCGGCTTCAAATGCTTTATTCCGCCGCTTGGGGAATCCCCGGTCGCTCTCCCCGAAACTCCCTGATGTCATAATTTAGCCCAGGGCGCAACAAGTTGGAAAACTCCCGCCGCTGACTTTTCCTTTTCGCCTCCTTTTCATTGTTTTACCGAGAGAAAGTCGAGTTTTCTTAAGCATTTCATGGGGGGGGGGGCAATATACACAAACATATCCTTCGTCCGGGCCGGGATTCCGTCTTCTCGTTTACGGACACCAGAACCGGGATTCGCAGTCAAAGTGAAGTAAAGTCATTTGACAAGTTTTGTCACGTGCGTCACATGTTGGAATTCCCCCCTCGGCCCACCGAATCCCTCTATTTCCCGCCCCTGCCTGCATTTCCATCTTTCCGAACGCCTTTTCCCGACTCTTGCCTTTCTGGCTTCTGAGCATTTCGAGCAATTTTCCAGGCATGCCCTGTCGCTCCTGCCGTTGTCGTCATTTCATTGTTTCAAAATTGTTGCTCCTGTGTTGCTCCTGTGTTGTTGTGTTGACCCGGTTCTCTATTTTTTCCAGCTTACTCAGCAACCTTTCTTGGTCGCCGAGCAGGCTTCAGCCGGAGGAGCCCTTGTTTGCGCAAATGTGTTTGTGATTATTTAGTTATGGCATCTAATTGAGTTTTGTGTTTGCTTCGGTTTTGGTGGCGATGGCGGCGGGGTTTGTGGAAAATGCTTATACAATAGCTAATTGAGTTGATTACAACCACATTGCCACGGCTCCGGTTTAAAGAAGCCAAACCTCTGAGGCACTACTTCTAAAAAGTTGTGTAAGACCTTAAGTCAGCCATAGATTAGGCTTTTAAAACAACTGCTCTTGTCTGCAGACATCATTGATGTATGCATTCTCACGCATTCTATCTTTATTTATTTCTACCAAAATATATGATTATACATTTACGAATAATATAAGCTATTTGATACCATTTATTGATACATACTTCGAATGGCACAAAAGAATTTATACGATACTTGAAGAAACTGAAAAGAAACTATATGTATAAAATAAAGTTGTTTTTTTTTAAATTTCTATAAACTTACTCCGCTCATAGTCCCAATAGATATCTTCAAAAAAGCTGTGGCCTTAAGGCAAATGGGCTTCTGGGAACACAGACATAGGAACACTAGCATTTTTCGGAACCGAGTATCTGCCTCCATACAGATACAGATTTATTCAGTCGAGTTTCTCTTATTATCAAGACAATTTGTTAACTATAGAAATCTTTACTGGACCCACCTTAAATGTAACTAAACCTCAGTTTTTGGCTGGTTAGAACAGAACCGATCTACGTATCTAAGCAATTACAGTACCCGCACTTTAGATATTACCCCAGCAGTGCACTGGATAGCTCCTTATCTTGCGGCAACATTAAATTAAAGCGCTTCCGTTCTTCATAAACAGCCAAGCGCCTTAGCAGGCTTTGCCTGCTGCATGGATCCATTCAGCCCCATAACCCATTGCACCCAGTACCCCCCTATATACCGAAATCATCTCCATCGCGTGCTATTCTCGTATTACAGCATTGCATACTTGCAGGCGCGTGCGCCCCCATTTGATTTGCGCTGTGGTGTGGCTTTAAAGAAAGCCGAATATGTTTTGACTGTGAAGTTTAATGTTACGTGTGGATGTTTTTTCTTCTTTCTTCCGTCTGCCTTCTTGTTATTTTTACAGTTTTTAAGCATTTCCTTGGCCAGCGTGCTGAGAAGTTCAATGTCCGCCATTTCCCGGGCCGGAAGTTTTGGGCCGAGATAATCTTTTTCCTACCATTGCTCATTTTTTGCTTATATTTATTTAAATAGCAAAACTTAAAGTGCAGAAGGGAGCTCTGAGAATATTATTTTAATTTATATTATTAAATACCGAGCTCAACAAAAGCTAAATTCCCGGCCACTTGTCCGCAGAAATATATGTAGTTCAAAGATGCAGCGGACGATGTGCCGAAGGAGTGGCTATGGATAAGTGTGTGTTCGTAGTCTACGAAGCCCTTTCATTCAGACAGACAGAATGGATTTCGTCCGACTCAGTCAATCAATGAGGATGCCATATCGGCAGCATCCATATCCTGGCATCAGGCTCAACAACAGGATTATCCTTGTGGGGGAATTAGTGCGAGTCAAGTGAACTCAGCCACTGCCTCCCGCTGGCGCTTCAGCAGCGATGCATACATAACTTATGCCCATTGTAGTTATGCATTGAATGTTTTATTGAAATGCACAACCAAACAACTGCTCAGTCATTCTCTAGCTTATTCAGTCAGTCAGTCGTTTTCTCATAAAGTGGACCAGTAAGCTTCTCGAAGAGCATAAGGCACCCAAGTACAGTGATCGAAATTCATAGTTGCTTTGGAGTTTATTTATACAAATATTTATGCATTAAACAACAACTATACATTACTTACAGCTATAGTCACCATTCACTGTGCATTAAAAAGACCTTTGTTGAATTATAAAGCGCTTTATGCAATTATCCGCTCAAATAGAGTTTGTCTATTCCCTGAGAAATGAGCAATGTATGCTTTGTTTTCTTTTAAACAGAGGAAGCCGAGCCATTATACTTACCAGAAAGACAGACTAGAGGCTAATTTGAATAATCAAAGATTATGTTCTGCCAAAAACTTGACTGTAAATCAGCTCCTAAACGGAACTAATTAAACTGAGTGGAATAACTCATGTACACTCCAATCAAAAAACTTTCAACAATTCATAAATAATCACAAATTAAAAGCGAAATAAAAATCAATTTTTATTTAAAGCTTTCAATGCTGTCAATCCCATTATTTGCTGTCAGTCCACATTTATGTTGGCTTCCTATGACCCTTCATGTTCCATATTCTATCTGATTTGCACTCTTCACCATCGATATAAACACACATAGAAATCAAATTAATTTCTTTTTTGCCCATCAGCAAATGAAATTGATTTCCTCCATTGCCTAGAAAAGTTTGCAATTATACAAAAAGGTTTTGCCAGGCAGAATGTAAACAAAAACGATTCCGAATGTTTGTATTCGGTGAATTTAAACTTTAGCATATTGACCAGAGGCTGCTGAAAAATGTGCACATAAATCATTTAATTAATCTTAATTTAGTTACTAGACCAGATGTCTCCACCTACACATAAATCTCATATATTGCCCCTTTTAAAGTGTCGTTAAGCACCGGCTCCGGGTTGGAAGTTTGAGAAGGCATTTAAGCCCGCAGGCGGACTTGCGCCAAAAGCAGTGCCAGAAAAAAGTTTATAATTAAAACTTTACGCACGTTTTGGCTAAGTAAATAGCACAGACACAAAAGACAAGCACTGTGGCGGCCACACGCACACTAATGCCGAGACACCATCGCAAACAAGATGCCTTGCTTTTGGTATTTTTGGTACGCATGCAGCGTACGAGAATTTTGTGCTGCATACTTAAGTGGGCACAGTCTTGGGAGATGGAACATATGCCAGGAGTAAAAGGATCCGACGAGGAAGGGGATAGTAGAGGGCGCACACTGGTACAGGAATCCTGAGATTGACACTAATTATGTGTCCAGCTCCTCCTGCAGAGGGATTCCAGCATTCAAATACTGGCTGAAGGACCTTTTTAAAGCGCTCTCCAGCAGCTCTCGTAACTAGCAAACATATTATTCATGAGCAACTGGGAAAACAACAACGAAACTGTAAGCCAAATGAAAGTTCATATGTAAATATTTTCACCATGTTATGTTTGTTTTAAAATTTTTGGCCAACCAGTATGAATTTGGTCAGTTGATTGTTTTCCGTTGTTGCTGTTATTGCATAAATAAATGAAAATATCAGAGCAAAGGCATTTCGCAAATTTTCAACATTTTATGTTTTTTTATTTCAAGTTTAATACGACGGCATAAATGTTTCACATTTTAATTTGATTTATTATATTTCATTGGAACGCCACTAATAATGCTTTAAGTAAAGATTCCATGGGACTGAGCTGTGAGAACCGAGAGCATTTTGGCCTTTTAACGACCCGCCTGAAAGAGCGAGAGTCATTTTTAAGTTAATTGTCTGAAAATGGTTCGTTGCCTGTCGGTGGTTTTCGTTCGTTTTATTTCATTTTTTAATTATATGTAAATTATTGTAAATTGTTGCGGTTTTGTCTTTTGTGCAGCACAAAATGGTTGTGCGCAGAAAACTCATTGAGAAAAATATATACCAAATGACTGGAGAAAAATGGGTAATCAAATTAAATTGAAATTTAAATGTAAAAATATGAGCAAAATAGCAAAAGTATATCATAATTTTAAATTATTATGCAAATAGCATTTAAGCTCATATTATATTTCTATTCTATTCATGTGGAATATGCTGGATTTAATTTGACTTTCTAAAGTTAAACCTATATTTATGAATCGCATTATCCAGGACATTAATATATTTTGATCGATTTAAGTATCTTCTGGCCATTAAGGCAAGGCTTGGGCTTATAACCGCCTCTTTCTGATGTTTTTATGAAAACATTTATTACCCAATTCGTGGTCCCTCTTCTCCTCTGCTCTAGGCTTCTCACAAAATTGTTAATTTTATATGAAAAGTGCATTTATTTGCATTTTCAATGCAGGAGGCGCCCTGCCAGGCAGCCCCCAGCACTTTGCGTGTAATTATATAGCATATGTTTACGTTTTTGTTCTGTCATGTGTGCGGCGAGTTCATAGTTAAAAATATTTCTGAACAACAAATTGATTGTAAACAATTGGTAACAGGAGCAAATAAATTGGAAAATGTTTTATTTTAATTTAATTGAAAATATGTTTGCTAAATAGATTGTCTTTTTTAAATATTTGCTTGAATAGTAATAGCCAAAACTGCTGAACATTTTCATATTGCGTGCCATATATATATTTTTTAAATAGTCAGCAATTGTGGATTTCTCCTCTTTTCAGGTTTCCTTTTTTTAAGTTATTTTTTTCAAGTTATTATTCAGCTGTCAACGGCACGCGGCTTTCCCGGCGTCTAGGACACTAAAAAAAAAGCCAAGGCTGTTGGGGAAAAGATAGAAAAAATTCGTTAAACTGCTTTTGCCCCAGCATCTGGAGCATCATTATTCACATGGCACAAGTCGGGATTATCACATGGATACGAACAGAAAGGCAGAGGGCCAGACAAAGAGACAGGCTCAAGTGAAAGTCAGGGAGTTAGCCAACAAAACATGGTAGAATAGGAAAAAGAGGCAAGAAAATTCTAAAAATTATTGGCATAAAGTCACAACAGGCATACAAAAACCGAGCAAGGATAACTAATACTGTTCGACAAGGTTGTCCTTCGACAAGTACTACAACTTTTTATCAATAGCTTCATGGCCAGGATGTCCATTACTTGTCGCCCTTGATTGTTGTCCTTCAGTCGGTCGTGCAAAAAGCTCAGCAGCCAGAAGAAATGCACTCCTTGATGGACTTTTTTCATAGACTTGACTGTTAGCTTAGGTCCAGTAAGCCAGTTTGATTAATGTCTGAGGTCGGGTATTCCTTAAGGTACATTTAAATAGTAATTTTTGTATTATTTTATGAGGAGTGAAGACATACTGATATTCTTAGTCATGGTCTGTGTAATGGAAATTATTTCAACTGCAGCGAAAACAAGCCGCTTCAGCCTGACAACAACAGCCTTAATCAACCTTTAAGTCAGCCATGGAGGCACCACAATGGCCAGTTGTTCACCGCAGCCTTTAAGCCCGAACTGGAGACCCCCATTTTCGTGCTGTGGCCGGGTGAAATGTATGGCCCAGAGGGCGTGGCAAATATTATCAGTGTAATGTTGCATGGGTCCCAGCCGTCTACGACAATCTATCAACGGGAAGGCAGATAGGCCATTGTGCAGGTGGTGCTGGCCAAAGGATCCCGGCCGTAAGGGTTGCCACATGCAGCTCCTCTTCATCCACCAATCTGCAATCATCGCCTGCTGCCTGCCTGCTTGCCTGCCTGCCGTTGATGATGCCAATAAAGTGCTTTTTGTTGTTTATGCCGATAATGATGTGTCATCCCGGACGACTGGCAAATAGACTTAAAGCCCTATAGCCGCCGCTGCCTTTAAATGGTCAAAAACAACTTCCTTACTTGAAGTTTTCTTGGCACGTGTTAACGGTGAAAATGCAAATCTGCCTTCACCCTTTCCCAGTTAATGTCAATTCCATGCAAATTGAGTTGACCCGAAATATTGAACATTTTTTAATGTCCGAAACAGACTATTGGATAAATTATGAGCTTGGCGGGGATCCTTCAAAGTAATTCAGTCGAGAATGAAAGCCACGCGAGGACATTAAATGTACGGGACCCTATCACGACAATTATGCGTTTTTCGTTATTGCGAAACTTTGCAACTTTTATTTAATTTGTATTTATTTATTCATATGGCAGGCGTTTTATTTCATTGCTATGACAACAAGTACATGAAGACCTCACCGCTACCAGGGGCATGTGAACTGGGAGATTCATTTGGAGGTTTATAATAATATTAATTATACAAAAAATGCAAAATAAATTATAAATAAGAAAGAAATGTTTTAACCAATGAGTTACTTATTTTGGCGTAGGAATAAACAAGTTATTATACATATTGTACCCTTTTTTTTTATAAGAAATGTTTATGATTATTACTTTTCTTTATTAAAAATCCAATTCTTTAAGATACCAAGATATCATTTAGGTTTTTTTTAACATTTTTACCGACTTTCTTGGTTGCAAACATCACTTGCAAGAGTATTTCAACGGCTTCATAACTGGTGTTAAATATTTATTTGCTTTTTTTTATCAACTATCTGTTAACGTAAGAAGCATCCCATGCATGTATAACAAGCAGCGAACAACGGATCCTGCGGCAGCCGGTAGTTGCAGCAAAAATGAAATTCTTTAATGCGAAAACAGGCAGGCAACATAATAAAAATGCACATATGCATGTACCGCCTACTGCTGCGCATTGTGTGCGTATAAATATAAATGTATATATAATATATGGGTTTTCCAAATGTTCATCGTTGGCTTTTTTTACATTTCTGCAGCCTCTGCAGCACAATGGCCAGTCAAGCCCACGCGATCGCGTCCCCCATCCATCGCTCCTTCTGTCCAGGCTCCGGCCTGGGCTCATGCAAATGAAGTTATCCTGCGGTTATTTGTGGCTGTCGTTATGATGTCGGGCGGGGTCTGAGGACGAGTGCCACCGGATGTGTTGCAGTTGCTGTTGCCTTGCAATTGATTAAAGCTTAATTGAATTTAAAGTCAAGTCGAGGAATTTAAGGATTAATTACAATATCCTGGGACGCGGCCATATCAGTGAAATTGATGAGACCGCCATTCTTTGGCCAGCATTCCGGCCCCAATCGTCTTGGCCAGTGCACGCAAGCCGATAAGGACATGACACCAGGTTGTACATGCCGTCCGAACACTGAGCGAATAATCAAGCAAGATGCTTATAAACATTTCTAGATCCTTTTGCTATTTCAATGTCTTAATATTATTCTTTACTTAGTGCCTGTATCTACCCTGGCTCGTCGCTCAGTGTTTCGCTTAAACCTAATTAATTATGGCAATTAATTGCAAATGCATTGCCTGGCCAAAACCAACACTCCACACCCCGGCCGGCCGCAAAGCCATCTGACAAGTGACCGACTTTCGCCGCAAGGCCGGCGACTGAGCCGAGGTTTATTCCGCTCGACTTGCCTTCCCTTCGGACACTCCGGCTCTCTGGGCGTCTGACATACGAGAAGGCCGGCACCGTGATTAGACAATGAAATGTGAAACTGATAATTGGCTAAGCGGCCAAGGAGAGCTACGATAAATGCTTTAGCCTTTCCATTGTTTGTTGTGACATTATTCGGAAATGCGACACATGGAGGAACTTAATGCTTTAAATGTTCGTAAATTACAAAATGGTAAAGAAATGCTTTAAAAAAGAACATTTAATATTGAATTTGTACTTGCATTCATTCCAGACAGCACAAGAATACACTTACTATATAATATAGGATCAATAAATAGCATTTTATGCTGAAATTAAAATTTTTTAAAAATCCAACAAGCAATTAGGCGCGATATAAACCAGTTTAGAGTCCTCCGACCTTAGCCAAAGATCAACATTCACCTTGATAACAGCCCTCACCCCGAGATGTGCTTCCCCTCAGACTCCTGTCGCTGGTCGGAAATTAATACACTTCCGTTTTTGGGTCGCCCTCGCATTACTCAGAATATGCTTTGCAGAGAGACATAAAAATTAATTTGCTTTTGCCGCCGTCAGGCTGCCGGAAGCGCGTTGTAATCAACCGACAAATAAATTAACACTGCATGATGGCTGACAGCAGGGCGGGACTTTGTGCTTTGGACTTTTATGGGCGCCTGGCAAATTGCGAACCTCGTGTATTTTTGACCTTTTCACTTGATTTCCGTTTATGTCTAACCTTAAATACTTTTTTTTTTTTGTTTGCCAATATTTCATACATTTTTTTTCGCAGACTCCAAAGCCCAAACATTTAATTTTTATGACCTCGACGTGGTTCAAAGGGGGCCGCGTCATTTTTATTGACAAAATGGGAAGAAAAATAAATGTTTTTTAATATTCAAAGCACGTCACGTTTGGCAGCCTTTTTCAATGAAAAACAAAAGTGGCTATGAAGTGGCAAAAGTTAAAAAGGAAATTTTGAATAATGTCGAAGATAATAAAGAGAGATCAAATAATTTATATTATTAATTCAGAACAGTGTTAAAGCTTCTACAAATTAGGATTTCTGGTTCTTAAAAATATAATTTTAATGTTGTATTAGGTCAAGATGGCCCAGATTCAAAATTTTCTCTGCTTATTATGCAATCTGTTGGTGACAAAAGTGTTTGCTAAACAAAAAGTTAGATATGGTTTAAATTTTAAACTTTAAAATGAATTTATAAATGAAATTACAAACTGTCTTATATCCCTATGTCCGTATTATCCATTCTGGATAAGCCATTTTAGTATTTAAGCAAATGATTACAATCCAAAGTTGCAAATTTATATGTTGCAATGCTGCAATTCATCATTAAAATGTCTCGTTATGTTCTGCCAACGAATTTATTTTCCACAAAAGTTTATTCTATGCACAAAAAGCTTTAAACTTTGCGGCGTTAATTGTTGGGGGCAACCGAACTCAACCTATAGCCAAATCCTGCAAAAAAATAGAGAAGATTCCCACACTGTCCGCGCTGCCAATTACTGGACAAAAACTATCCGCAACAATGTTAGATGCTTAAATTGTCGACGAAGCGCACATTAGGCTTAATTATAAGCAAACAGAGACAAACGGAGCGCTTGAACATTACCCAAAACCAAAACAAACGGACACGCCCACTGATGTTGGGGAAAGGACATGGACATTGTTGTTGCCGAATAGTTGTTGTTATTACAGCCTTGTGTGGTGGTCAGAAAACTTCACTTGCATAACTCACGGACGAGCTGAAATGACCAAAGGACCGGGCAAAGTTTGGTCCTTTAAATTCAAACGCTGTTACGGTCACACTGGCGTGTCAGTGTGGCCAATCTAACTGTATATTTGGTTAAAAGGACGAGTTTTAAAACTTTTCAATTTGAAAATATCAAAAATAAAATAAGGTTTTATTCTTTTAGTGTGTATTAAATGCTCTTCTTGAAATGCTGTGTTTTAAGGATCGATTTATCTGAACAAGGTATATGTTACATATTAACCATATTGTTCTTCTAATCTTTTGAAATCTTGTAATTTTTCTAACTTAATTTATAATTTATTAATTTTTCCCTCAATATACTCGACCAACACTGGCGCTTGTGTGCGGGTCAGATATGCGTTTGGCACTTGCTGGTGCTTTAGGCTAACTTTTCCAGCATTTCCCGCCATCTCCACTGCATCTGCATCTGCATCCTGTGCGGTTTGTCTGTTGCTGCCGTTGTTGTTCGAACAACATTCCGCACCCCGCTTCCTGCTGCCGACCGTCTAATTCCTCTCGTGGAAACCATTCTTTCCTCGCGCCCTCATTGTTTGTGGCTCATTAAAGCATTAATCATAAGCTGGCGGAACGATGTTTCGGTTGGGTGTATGGGAATAGGATGTACCGCTTTAATGGCATCACGTCGGACATCTCAATTTCTTTCACTTGGCTTGGTAAATATGAAAGAGGACTTTGCACTCTAATTCGCATACTCTGCTAATTGTACATTTCTGGAAATAAACCAGTACATTTCTTGTTTCTCTATTCTATTTTCAACTTTTTGTTATGATTTAAAGGCATTTATTTTTCTAGTATTTATTTCTATGTTAATTGATTATTTTAAATGGTTTATTGTTTTTAAGGTCTTAACATAAATAACTAGCTGGCAAGAGTAGCTTCAGTTCGTTCTTTGCCATGAAAAGCATCGCCTTCCTTATTTGTGGCATACTTTTGCGGGCCGCCAAGCTAATTGTTTTGCAGCTTGTTGCTGCCTCGCTCATAATTCTTAAATGCTTTATTACTCAAACACAAACATTCTCCCTTGGACACAACACCCGCACCCACGAACACTCTTTGCCAAATTGGCCCAGAGCTACGTCGACGGTAATAAAAATTAAATAAAACGCATTCGCTTCCTACAAATTTCTTAATGTTTGCTTGTGTGACTTTGGTGTTTTGTGTGGGTATGTGGGGTACATATGTGTGTGTGGGTAGCTGTGATTATACCCAGTACTCTTCGAAATTGAGGGTATATGGTGTTCATGATGTTGTGAATAGAGGGAGGAGGAAGGGAGGTCTGGAAATGCTTAAAAGAGGTGAGTATTATCTAATTTAATGGCTTTATTCCCTATTTTATCGATAAAAAAAAAAAAACAATTTTATTAATCAAAGTTTGAAAAATCGAAAAATATTAATAATTAAACAATAAACTTTTGATTTTAAATGTTATCGAATCACCACCCTAAGCTATAAGAAAAGAAGAGGCAATGGACTTGGTTCGATATATAACAAGGAATATCAATATAATATCGATTTAAATATCAAAATCTCTTTCGTAAAATTCTGAAGAAAACTCATTGCTTTTTTAACAGGTATTTTATGGTCGACTCCACCTCATATACAGTTTTTTCTTATTTTTCATCTTGTTTGTTTGTTGGTTTGTTGTTACCATTCTTTTTTGTTTGTTTCTTTTGTGCACTGTTGTGGTTTTTTCTCGCCCTGTCTTTGGCATCTCCTTTTGGTAGGAGGGCGTGTCGCCCCGCGGGACTTGACATTTATAGCCCCGGCATTAAAAGTCAAGAGTGGCAAATGGGGGAGGAGTTTCATGGGAATTGGGGTCACACGTTCCGGTGAGGGGTCTGTACTTTAAGACCAGACTTTGTGAGCCATAAACTCACTTACGGCTCGTTTACGAAGCCTAAAAAGAAGAGATACGGGAAAGAATAATATTTTCTATGAACAACGGTGATTAAATTAATTAATTGATTAGTTGTAAGGGAGAGCTAAGCAGAAGGCACTGAAAAGTTGTTATTTTGTTCCTCCAAAATTTACTAATGATAAGTAATTTTATAGGAAATAATCTTATAATTAATAAGATGCAAAATTCCCTTGAATCGCCTATGTAGATGGACTCTGATTACTTCATTTGACATAATTAGTTCAGGTGATATATATCTTCTTATAAGCCTGCTCGTGCACTGTGTTAATTAAAACCAGAATACGACTTTTAATTGAAATTAACCTGAGTGGAAATTGAAATTGGGCCTGCTCATTTACACAGACACATGTCCGTATAGGGTTCAAATTGAAATGCATAAATCACAAAATAATCAGACATTTGCGTCCGTCGTGTATTATATATATATTTGTGAGTGTGTATGTTGGGGGTGTCTGTGTGTGTGTGGCAGAGAGATGTCAATCTCGCAGGCCAATCGACAATTGCGAATGCATTACAATTACCGAAATCTGGCAAATACATATTTCCTTTAACGGCAGATGGAGCCAAATCCAAACGCAAAACTTTACCGCTCGATTGCATAAATACTTAAAATCGTGTATGCACACACAGACCCACACACACAGCCCCCTCCCACGCAAATTGCACAAAATTACGAAATTGTACGCGTGTGTGGTGTGCAATGAAAATTGATTTATCACGCACACAGCATTTACGGTCACGCATCCAACATAAATTTTCATTCACTGTCTTTTCGGAAGCACTGGCTGCCGCACTGCTTTTGTTGCTATTTTCCCCACCGAATCCGTAGTATCTGAGGCAGAGGCAGAGGCGCTGGGAAATTGTTTTGTACGCAGTATAAATTGCAATTTCATACAGAACCAACGAGGCTTTTGGCCGATCCGTAAGCCCACGGACACCCTATATGTACATAGGTGTTGGCGAGGCACCGATTTACAATGGAAAACATAACTCGCTTACAATACTCATTAATGATAGACTGCAGGATTTTGATATCTGTTAAACAAAATTTCAAATTTTGTAGATATTTTTGGTAATTAATCCTTTTGGTGATGTGGTATTTTCGAAAACATAATTATTGTTCATTTTCAACGATTACTTGGGTCTCTTCGTATTACAACTCTTTTTAGACACTTTAGTCTCGTTTTTATACAATTTTATACCATTCCAAATAAAAACAATTATTTTGGGATTACACTTTACTCCACAAAGGCCATTGTTCCCATATCTAGAGAATATTTTAGGTCAAATAACATTTGGCTTCTATCGAAATCGGTTTTGTTAAAGCACCTTGGAAACTTTATGAAATCCCTAAAGGCATTCAATTGTTTGTTGTGCCACTCAAAATATTTCCCGTAGTGCGGCTCAAAATGCCGCATAGCTGACCCCAGTGACACAGGAAGTGCAGTAACAATGATGGAAATTGTAATGGCACACATTGCAGACGGGATTTGCATGCCGAAAATGCATTAGCACTTTAACAATGACAATTTATACTACACACACATTACGACACTACCCATGCCCAGTTTATCCCCCACCGATAACCATCCAGAATTCAGTTTGGAATTCTCACAGGCGGATATTAGATTACAGATCCGCAATAATTATAGCTTCCTCGCCAAACGCATTGGGTTTGATATTCGCATAAGTGCATATATTCGATTCCAAGTGCATCAATTGGCAATTATCATTCAGTTAAATGATTGATTCATGAAAGTTAAACTAACCTATCAGAGTTGGGTGCAGGTCCCTACCATGGCAAAATTAAGTACACGTCACTTGATACCCTTCAATGGGCACTTTTCGCAAGCTTTCCTCTTGGCGAATGTCTCCCCAGACACCACTAAACAAATTAGCGCTAATTTAATGACAGACATTACCGCCCCTTTGTCGCCGTCTGGCTGGATTTATAGGTTTCCATAATAGATGACAGCAGGTTCGGTTTCCTTTTTCCACAGCCCCAAGGCGAGTCCAAAGCGAGGCAATGTGGCGCCCATAAATTCCATTTGATTTTCCTCCAAGAATGCCAGCCTGCAATGTCAGCACCAACTGTTGCGTGGGCGTGGCATGCTGTTGAATGGCAATAATGGTGACGATAATAAACTTGTCCAGAAGAATTTTCAATGCGAAATGTAAGAACAGCTGGCGGAAATTTAAATTTAAAGGTTTTCAACGAAGGAAGATAAAAAGATGTGTATATAATCAGTTTTTCCATTTTTAATCTTATTTTATAATGACTTTTAAGGTAAATTTTGTACCGTTTACTTTGAATCTGAATGAACTTGGGTTTAATAGCAAAAACCAATTACTTCCGGCAGATTGCTTTTGTCAGCCATAAATGAGCAACAAACTGAAAATAACCCTAACTATTTTGATATTCGGTCTACTCACAGTCAATAATTGCAGACTGGCAGCCGCTTCATTGTCGAAATGGGGATTGTGTTCAGTCACAGGGCAGAATATTCACGAATACTACGAATTCGGCCCGCCCAAAAACTCCAGCGCTTCCCCCGGCTTGTAAATAATAAATCTGTTGCAATTCTTTGGACAGACAGCCAGCGGGAGGCAACGTTCCGAGACAGGCTGACTGCATTTTAGATGCTGATGCTGCTGCTCTGGATGCCCCGGCTGATGTTCTACTTAAAAATCGTGACTGGGCTACCGTATTCATACATTTGACATGCATATATTAAACTTTGCTTTCCAGCGGGAAATTTAATAACAACGGAAGGGGCGAAAATTGAAATGCTGCTAACTTTGAATGCGGAATATTATTATTTTGGGTAAAATACCCAAGCCATACGAGAGCTAGAACGGGAAATACATATACATAGAAGTTTTTGAAAGCATTTTTTGCACAGGTGTGCACAAAAATTGTTCGCACCTTTTCAGTTGCTTTGGCAGTTCCTTAGTTGGGCAGAGAGAGTTTGCTGCTCAGCTGACAGGGCGAAACCATCCACAAATTTCTATTTGTTTGCCGCTGCCCCTGCCCCTGCCGTTGTTGTACATAAGTTGTGCTTCCTTCCCCTTTTCAGGCAAACTTTTTGCATACAACTAATGTGCACTTCCGCTTTTTGTACGCGCCATTTTCTTTGCAGCATCCTTACCACTGGAAGTGGGAAAGGACCACTATTCGCCGAAGGACCGAAAAATATGCGTTGTGTACGATATTATTTTGTGCTTCGAACTTTTGTTCGCTACGAAAGGTATGGCGGAAGTGCCGGATGAGTGCAGGGATGCATGTATTTATTGGCAAAGTTTGCAATGCTCTGGGAGGGGATATATATTGGGCTGGCCCAAGAGGAGTTGAAATTGTTAAAGGAGCCTTTTTAAGGGACTGAAGAGGTACACAACAATCATAGCAATAATCTTAACATAAATTTTTCACAACATTCAAACTATTCTCTACCACTTTTAAGGATATTTTTTCAATCTATCAGAAAGCGAGCTAGTCTGCTGGATTTTTCCCAGGAGTGTGTTGAATCAAGTGTTTTGCCAGTAGAAATAAACCCAACAAAGAGACCATCTTTTATCCCTGCCCCCATATCTCCGACTCCCATCTCCCGACTGGCAATGTTTAATAAAACAATCAGGACACTCCGAGCTCCGACTGTTTTCTCAATGGGGGAATGGACTCCTCTCTTTCTCTCTCTCTGTGTGGTTAGTCAATAAAAATACTGCCCAAATGGAATTAACACGCACTCGACCAGATCACCAGCTGCTGCAAAACGAATCTCAGTTTTGCATTCCGCTGCCACGCCCACAGGACACCGGGCACCGGGCATCGGTTACGGACTGGTGCAGCTCCTCTGCATTGTCACAAAACACTTTGTTTCACTTAATTTTTTGTACTTCTATTTTTTTTTTTTTGTTTTTTCTTTTTAGATTTGCTCTGGCTTTTCCTTCGCTCCACTCCTTTTTCGTCTGTTGCCGTTCGGTTTTACTGCCTGCTGTTGCGATGCGGCAAACAATTTCAATTTAAATTGCCAGCTTTGCTTACCTTTTTGCCATGCTCTGGGCACACTTATCAGTGTCAATAAAAGTCCAAGGGGAAAACCCCGGCAAAAGGAACTAGTCGAAATGAAAGCCCAAGGAAGCGGGCATTGGCAAAGACAGATGTGACGCATCAAGCGGCGCCAGAAAAAATGTCCGTCGCAGCGGATAGATGATGGTGTGGATCCAGATATTCCGCCAAGCCTGCCACATGAATGCCGCCCCCAAACGGGAGCTTAAAGTGACCAAAGGCGAATGTGCAGCAGACCTGGAGAGAGAGAGAGCGTCTGGTTAGGCCAGTGATTGAAGTTAATGGAAGAAACGATGTGGACATACATAGGTGGTAGCAAATAGACAATGACTATAGATCATTATGGCTTGAAAATTTATTGAGAGATACGATAAGGGACTTTTACAAGCCTTTTTTAAGAAGAGGAATTTAAACAAAGCTAACAAATAGTTGTAAACTAAGTGCCAACTTAGGGCTAAGAGATCTTAAGTATTTATTTTAACAAGTTATATAAACAAAATCAATGCCTTTAATAATCTATAATAATTTGTTTATCTCTATTATTTACGGTCTAGTATTTGTTATGATAACTTTGTTGAGAGTGCAGACGACTTGGGAACAAAGCCAAAAGTCCCATCCCCAAGGCAAGCAGTATCTTTTGCCCCTGGCTGGCAAGAAATAAAAACCCGTATTATAGCCAGGCTAATAATTGCAGAGACAAGAAGCCCCTTGAGGAGGGGGCAAGTGAAGGAGGAGTTTGTGGGGTAATCTGGCTGAATGTCTTGACACACATGCGGGGGTCGTGTTTATTTGCTCGGCATGGTGTCGCTTAATTAAACAGGAAATGACTTGGCAAACAAAGGCTGAGAATCTAGTGGAGGCGAGGATACGAAAGCAAAATATTAACATATGATTTATGAAATGGGAAAATTTCATTTATGGAAAGAAAAACAGCAAAGCAAAACTAAACTTGAGTGCTTTCCTTGATTAAAATGAATGATAGAAATCTATACAAAATAAGTTCTTTAAAAAATGTTTAATTTAATTTTAAAATATTTTTTTAAAGAAATATATAGACAAAAAGAAGGTAAATATTAGTTATATATTTAAACCTAGCTAAAATACGAGGTCTTAAAATTCTTAAAAACAATTTTTTTATAGTAAATGGCAAAACAAACTGGTTAAGGGGCCATTTTGCTGTCTGAGTGCCAATCGTTATGTTGGCCACCAAGACTGCATTTTTTACTTCCTCGGGGCTGTTTTCCCCTTTTTCCATATATTGCCTTTGGACACACACATTCGGAGGCTTAAACTGTGGACAGTTGGTCCTTGTAACCATTCCTTTTCATCATTTTTTCCTGTTTCCATAAAAGCAATATTAAAGGACAGGAGAGCAAATATTAAACAAGTAAATATGAAAACCGGACGATGGCAATATGAAAACGTGTTTGTCGTATGTAAAAAAGAATGAAAAAATAGTGGAAATTTTAAAAATATTGTTAAATAAAAAAAAGGATTTCATAAAATTACATTTTATTCAATTTAAAATAAAAGAAAGAGTGTTTGTAAATAACAAAAATTCAACTTTTACAGATTATTACATATTTAATTACTGAACTGAATTTTTTAAAAAGGGAATCTTAATTAAACAATAACCCAGACTCCTAACATTCTTAAATATAATTACAGGTTATTGTGTAATTTCTTAACATTTTCTTTTCAAAAACAGTTGCATTTGAGTGTTGAATGTTTTTCCCCCGCATAACGCAGAAAAACCCAGTAACAACCTCATTTTCAGCACTATTTTCACATTGCAACACAAATTAATTTCCTTTGAGATTTGACTTTTGCGCAACTTTATCGAGTGTCCTGTGAGTCGGCGAGCTGGCGTCCTTGCTGCAGTAACGTTTATGTATATTGTTCCCCCAACTGCCCTCAACGATGGCCCCCGAAAAACCAGAAAGGTCGCAAAAGTATGAAATGTCACTTTACAGTTAAAATGTCCAGAAAATTATCAAGTTTAACGTTGTGTTGCTAGGTCGTCCTGCAGTGAGAGATAGGAAATATAGTTGCCCAGTTTACATGCTTGGTTGGGTTTCTCCTGCCGCAGACGGCAACTTATAATGAAGTCCTCCAGGACGAGGCACTCTGAGAATCTCCCTCTCTCTCTCTCTCAGTTATTTTAATGCAATTATCTTACCAATTGTGAGTATGAGTGTGTCTGCGGAGGAGATGGCCTCCACAGAAAGCAGTTTTTATTTAAATATGTTTTTGGTGGTAAAAAATTCTGATAACAAGCAATAAAAAAACTTTTAATTAGCCATACAAGTTAATAACGCGCATACGCAGCGTTGAACCAACGAGTATCTGGGAAAAATATGTAATGCAAGTCAATGGAAATGGAATACTGAATGAATGTTTGGAAAATAAGAAATTAAATTAAATCTTAAAGCTATTAAAAAGTAATTATTAAAATAATAAATGTTTTATTTTATAAAAAAACAAAAGTGTGGGTTTATCTCATAAATTAAACAACATTTTGTATACCCTTTTTTCTTATCAAACATTTTTGATAAATTAGTTTATTAAGTCCTTCATCTTAGCTAACCATATCCTACCTTAAATTATAAAAAATATATTTATAATTCCACTTATAAAGTGTATATCGTTGACCAACTTTTGAAAATTTGATAGAACTTCGCCCCTTAATTATATACATTTAACATCCAAGCATATGTATGTGCCGGCAGTAGCCAGGAGAAATGTATTTCAACATCCTCCTCGCTGGCATCCTCTCGGCATAAGGACAATCTGAGCGGATCTTCCTCTTCCTGTTGGCGCAGTTTTGCTTACAAGTTCAACTCCTGTAAATATGCTACGTGTGCCAAACGAACGTACAAACAAAAGTTGCTCTTGCCTCTGGTATTCAACCGACATAATCACATATATAAATATTATTTTTTGTTTTACATGCATGATTTTCTGTTTGTGTTTGTAAGCCTGCTTATGATTCTTGTAATTTAGAATTTGTTTCGCTGTTTGTGCTTTAGTTTTTAATTATAAAAGTTGGCTTGTACCTGTCAGAGTTACAAAAGTGCCGGCATGTTATAGTATATAAGGTTGTTGAAGCAGAGGTAAATATAAAAGCATAATATATTAATATAAAGTAAAATCAAAAAAAATTCTCTTTATATAAATTAAAGATTTAAAAATATAAATTCAAATAAAATAAATCTTAGAATTCAGTATATAGCTAACCTTTATTTATAAAAAATTCTCTTAATTTAAAAAAATATATTTAAATATATAAATTCTTATAAAATTCATTTTAAAATAGTAGTAGTTTTGTTTTTGAATAGTAAAACGAATTTTTAATTCATTTTATATTATACTTTTATACTTTTACTATTATAATATAATTATGACAATTATAGGCTAGTTTCCAAATTAAAAAATAGTAAATAAATATCCTAAAAAAGGCCCCTTAGTTATCGGTGCTAAAGAAATACCAAAAAATTACACCAACAGGCAACGGGGGCCGCCAAGATCTCACCAATCTGACAGTTCTCGGCTGATCGTTGGCGTGGTTTGGTTTGGTTCGGGTTCGGCGCCGCAGCGTTCTTGCCAGCCATCGCGCAACGCGCCCGTGTGTGTTCAGATTTATTTTTAAGCTACTTGCAGAAAATATATTTTCTGCGCGGGCGAAGGAAAAATTCCGCTTTCGGGGTCTTTTTCCCATTTCTTGTCGGTTTTCTTTTAAAGTAAAGCCTTAATATCCATTAATTTCAGTGCAAAGTCAAAGGTAAATCGAGTTAAAGTGCCCGAAATCGAAAAGGAAAAACATATATATATTGAAAATGTATATGTATCAAGTGTGAAATAAATCTATACTACATGCTGCGCGGTGGCACACTTTGCTCAGCTAGATATAAAAATAAATACAAATGTCAGTGCATAAGGTAATCAAGTTAAGTTAACAATACAGCCATGCAGAATCAGTAACCGTTCACAAGTTATAGCTAAGATCGGTGGAAAGTGAAAAATATCCCAGCCAAGTGAAAAATATGTACTAGCTAGGGAGAAGATATCTCCCAAAAAAGTTTAAAAATACCATCGCCACGTATGCTGGCTGCTGCCTTTGCCTCTTGGCTCGGATTTTCGGTACGCACGACCGCCGCCCCCCGTCAGCAGATAAAAGTCGCGGCGTGTCTTTATTGTTGCCACGCGAGGGAAACGCCGAGGGATCAGCGTGTAAGTGAAATGTACAACAAGCAGCCCCGCAATTAACTAGATCAAGTGTATACTATATATGCATCGATTTAGCTGTCTAAAAATAACAATTTAAAGTGTTCCATGGCATAATTTGCACCGAGTGCTAGAGGATAAACGATTTTTGATTTCACTAAACTTAATTTCTCTGTCTCGAATTGGGGCTACAACTGAAGAAAACATCGGCCGATTCAACTACGTAGGCTTGATCTAAATTTAGACGGGCGAAACGTCTTCTGGCCCAACGAAAATGACCGACGAACTGCCCCCGAATGTCGATCACACACTATACACCGGAAAAAAGTGGAGATTTAGTATGAAATTAAAAACAACAATAGTCGAAAAATTAATTAAACTTAGTCTGAATTGTTATTAAACTTCTACAAGCTGTATAATACTTTTTCCTTACTTATTTCAATGCTATTTAAAATTGAATACAACTTTTTTTCCGGTGTATCTATACCCCCTGAGCATCAGCGATCACCCTCTGACGTTTTTCTGTTGTTTCAAAAAATACTTGCCGCACATTTCTCATTGGACACTATAAAAACTAATTCTGCTGATGCCGCCGACTTTATGTTCTTGGTCCTAAGTAATCAAAAGAATTTATGGGTTAAGTCTATATATAAATATATATAAAAATAATGCAAGGATGTACTGGTTATTTCAAGTGCACTTGTAACATATAATACCTTAAAGCAGATTTCCATTATCACATGAGATCAAAATCCAAATTCCATTGCCTTTAATTGTTTATAAAACAAAAAATCACATACCTGGGGAAAATTGTGCACAAAAATAAACAAATCATAAAGACGTGATCAAATGGTATGGTATTTATATGAGAAAAACTCACAGGAACGTTTAAGACACGTTCCAGATACTAATTGGTTGACTGAAATGTATTCAAATTGAATCACAATTTGTGAACATTTATTTCCATGACACGCCGAGGAATACCAACAAATCACCGAGCTCCTTTCAGCCGGATATATATCATTAGGAAAATTGTATAGCTCATCGGCAAACACACCCAAAGCAAAAACAGAAATTATATTATACATTTTGATATATCGGCGAGCGTCAGAAAATATTTTGCGATGACTCAGGCAGCCGCCGTGTAAGTGAAGTTCATTCGGAAAAAGGAAAGTCGGCGGGGGAAAATGCCCATTTCTATAATTTGACGTCTTTTTTTCTCTCTCAGGGCTTTTCTCTCGTTGAGAGAGATTCGATCTCTCTTCAAATGTCAAAAATTTTTCATGTGCGCATGCGTTCACCAACAACAGCTGTTTGACAACAAATGCAGGTGCAAGCGAGATAAAGATATGGAAAATCGGAAAACTCTCGCGATCTATTCATAAATATTTGTAGAGGCCTCTAGTGAATATGTATGTGGTAAAGAAGAGAACAAATAAAATACGAATAGGTAAAACATAAATGTTTGGTTCCTGCTTTCCATTCCCCGGCACATTTACGTTCCGATTTCAAATTGTTTGTAAACAAAGCAGTTTTTTATAGTAAAACTTTTAGTTTTTTTTTGTTTTAACAAGATTTCAATTCAAATTTGTTATGACTACTTCTTTATTGGTGAGTTTCCGGGGTAATAATTATTATTATTACTTGTGTTTATTATTTAAAAGAGTTGATAACTTGCGACCTAATTTTGAGATATCATTAAGGCTGAAAAGTCACAGATTTTCTAGATATCCCTGGCATATCCTTTGTATAGTTTTGAGATATCATTAAAGGCGTAAAGTCATAGTTTTTCTGAACACAGAAATCCTTATTATTTCATCCCAATGTTATTAAAAAAATTTAAGAAATATTCTTACCTATTTCAATACATTTTGTATTTATTTATAGACCCCTTAAGCATATCTAGCTAATTCTACACAAAATAAAACTTAGACTTAGTTATGCAAATAGAATATCTACTTGATTTGCATTGCTCCTACTATTATTTAGTAATATTTACATTTTCAAATATTGAAACACACCAAAAGGTCGCCTAATCCAATGTCACAACCTCCGGAGGATACCCAACGCACGCCCCAAATCGATAAGCAAGCTCTGCACCCGTAAGCTTTCCTCAAAAGCGGTTGCTTTCGGGAAAAGCTGAATTTTCCTGCACAGTGTGCTTTCGTTGCTGATTCCTGAAACTCGTTCACGTTGCTGGGGTGTCGCGTGTGAAAAATACAATAAAATACAACGCAGGAAAACCTGACAAACCGAAATCCTAAAACGGCAATTGTAAAGTCTAATGCTAAAGTCTAAGGCCAAAGGACTGATTGCAAATTAGAAGCGAATAAGTGCAGGCTACTTTCACTTTCCTCGCCGTGGTGGACCTTATAAATTTTTCACACATTCACATGTGTAGGTGCCTGGTGCGAGTGTGTGTGTGTGTTGGCCTGTGTTTGAAGGCTATTACATATGCGTGGGTAGGTCAATCGGTCAGCTTGACTGCCTGACTGCCAGACGTGACTTCGGCTAAAAACTAGTGGAAAAACCGTGAAGTTAATGTAATTAATACAGTCCGCAGAACATTTCCCAGGCGGGCCATCAAAGGCCAGTGAGCAAATTAGTTCTAGTGCCAAAAGCGCGCTCTTGACCTCATTTTCCTGCCAGGCGTTTTGGTATTACTTCCACGGAAATCACCGGCTTTCCTTCCACTTACAGCCACAAATTAATCAAGCCCTGTCTTTTTTCGGGAAATAAGCCCATTGTGCACATTTGGCATTTGGTTTTCAGTAACAAAATAAAAAGGAAAATAATTTTGTGGCTTTTCTGGCACCTTGGTGAAAGTTTGATTTGTTTGCTGCAAAAAGGCTTAAAGCTCGGCTGCAAAAGGAGCATGCAGGCAGGAGAGTGAGAGGGAGAGAAAGTGGCTCTCTCTTGGCCAACGCTGAGTTGACAGTTTGGGGAAAATGCGACAACAAATGGAAAATGTAAACATTGTGCGTGTTTTTGTTTAGATTCTCGCTCTGACTCTCTCTCACTCTCTCTCTCTCTCGCTGTGTGTGTGTTACTAGGTTATGGATACTATATATAGGAAACTCAATGATAAGTTATCAGCGCTAATGAAAATTCGTGGCCTGTTCACTCAAACGGAATTAAGGAAAATCCAATAAAGTGCGCTGAGAGCAACAGTTGCCTAAAAATAAGCCCTACAAGCAAACCATTACTGGGAATCTACACAACTCAAACGACTACCGACTAAAAAACAATGCCAAATTTTTATAAACCGTCGCTTTAAACTCGTCCAATTAAATACAAAAAAAAAATAAATATAGTCTAAGCCATCACCGTCGATGTTCTACACCCTTACCAAACACAACAATAGAAAGCTTTCCCCCGTGAGATTTATGTCCGCGTGACGACTGGGACCAAACACACCTGTTGATGCCATACTTTTTACCACTTTGCGTTTTCGGCACTTGGCAATCACTTTTCTCCAACAAAAGCGTATTTCTGAAATAAATTTCAAAGAGAGGCAAATAAAATTGAGCGTCCGAATGAAAAATCAAATATGAATACAGGTAAAAAGGCAATTTAATCGTTTTTCCTATGAGTATTTACTCTTTTCCATTTACATTTTGGTTTAATTTAGTGAGTTTCAGTAAACCAAATCGAATATAGTTCATGGCAGTGTCTGGTAATCGTTGGCGTATACGTAATATTTTTCAAACGTATACGTAATATTTTTGTATACGTAATATTTTAGCTAAAAGTAAACAAACAGAAGATTAAGCTATAATTTACTCTATGAACTCATAAAATGCATATTCAAGTTTACATCTAAGCCGTGTGTTTTTGTGAAAAATTACGTATACGCATTAAAAGAAATTCAACACAGTAAATTTTGAAGAATACGTTTAAAAATTGAATTAAAAATAGAAAGACAATTTTAATAGTATTATCAACAGTGTTAAATGTAGATCCTTCCATTTATATAGCATCAATTTGAGAATATTTGATTAACTTTCATCATTTTTGTTGAAGTTCCTTAGTTCAATAAAGGCAGATTTATGGCTATTTCAGTCACACAACTCAACTTGTCATGCCAAAAATCGAAAACTAATAACCTAACCTCTTCCCCACCCTCTGTGCCACCAATTAACGTCATCGTAATCGTTATAATCCAACAAGGAGACCGTAAGGAGCAAGCCCCATTAACACCGCAACAATCGCCGACGCAGCCGGAGCAGCAACAGCCAATTACCAGACACGATGCCTTGGACAGTTCTAGTTCCACCACTAAGCTAAATCATAAATTCAATAACGATAAGGATAAGGATAAGGATAATAAGTCTAGCGATAAGAGAAGGGAGCCCGGCCGAGATTTACTGCCAACGGCCAGTGTTGTCATCGTTGATGAATCATGCGCGCCGACGAGGGCCCAGGAGTCGAGCTCGATCTCAAGGAGCGGCAGCTCCACCACCACCTCCTCCTCGCAGCGACGCCGCCAATTGCAATTCCAGAGACAAAAGGAGGCCAAACTTTATGACCGCGGTGGCGGAGCCGGAGATGAGGCGTCGACCTCAGCTTCGGCCACGGCCACGGCCGCAGCCTCCAATCCCCCGCCCATGGGCGGCGGCGAGCTCGTGAACTGTATAGCCTACGATGACAACACCCTGGTCATAGAGCGCAAGCCCTCGCCCACCTCCCCGTCCACCTCGCGGCGCTATCTGAAGGCCGAGACGCCGACGCGCGGCAGTAGGAAGTACAATCGCAAGTCATCGTCGCCCAAAAGCGACCTGGAGGTGGTGGTGGTCAGGCCGGAGCATCACCACCAGCATCGATCGCCCACGATAACGCTGCCGGTGCCCGCGGCGACGTCGGCACTGACCACATCGGCGTCCGCGGGCACAACGCCCACGGGAGCGGGCCTGGGAGCCGGACTGGGAACTGCGACGGGCACGGTCCTGCAACAAAGGTACATGCAGCTCCAGCTGGAGCACGAAAAGAAATACATTTTCCATGCCATGCAAGAGTTCGATTTAATGGAACAAACTAGGCGGTCTAGGGCATAGTAAGTCGGAACGAGACCCCACAATTAACTATCGTACTCGTACTCGTACTCCTATCGTGCCTAAATGTTGTCCCTAGCTGTCAAGTGTCCTGTGTTTGTCTGGCTACCTTGGTGTGAAAATGAAATCGCATGCGAAACCAAGAATTAGTTTTTAAGATGTGGGTGTTTTTAGGACAATTGGGAAGGTTTTCGTAAAAAGGTGGTCAAGTAGTCAAATATTTGCGGAACTTAGAGGTTCAGATTGAAGTCCAAACTCATTTATAATTTCCTATAACTGAAAGTCAAAGTTTTATGCATACACTCGATGGGTTCACAAATATTTACTATACTAAAATGTGATTTTCTTCCAAAATCTTGGCACCTTTCTTGGACTTTTATTACTGATTTGAATATTTATGCCAAATTAAGTCGTTATCGAATAAACACATATAGCTTACAGCTGCCATAAATCGCCAAAATCCAAGTCCAACGAAATTTGTTTGTTTATTTGGAAAATTCCTTTAAATATCGGTGGTTTATCTTGCCTTTCAGCATTTAGTTTATTACATACCTTCTGGTTTTTCGGGCTTATTGTTGTAATCAATTTAGAATCACTAGGGAAATCGAAAAATATATGTATTAAATTGTATAAAACTTAATATAAGGGGTAAAAGATATTAAGTCTTATTTTAAATATCGCAAAAGAGCAGTTTTCTCCACAACGCGATAAGTTTTAGTCAATGGATCCCTCAATAGCCTCATTAAGACTCCTCAAAGCAAATTATGTGTTAAGGGAATGGAACACCTTAAAATTGAAAAGCATTTACTTAATGTAAGCTCCTGTACACCGAAAAAAAGTAATACAAAATGAATAAGAAATTGATGAATTAGCTTAAAAACTAAAGAAATCCCTGTAAGAATCAATCCCAAAAAGATTGGATTCACTTGAAGAAACTAAATCAAAGATCAAACTAAATGTGTCCCAATGTTTTGCTTTTCTAAATTGCATTTTATTCTTCATTTATCCTTTATTTTTTTCGGTGTACATCCCCAAAACCTGTAGAATAAATGGTTATCACAATTCGACTTTCTATCAATATATAATGTTAACTTTTTGATTTTTCCCCAAAACAGTTGCAGTGCGCTTGAACCCCTCGAGGATCCTGGTCAGCCGGGTTCTGGTGGAACCAGGAGGAGACCCACCAGCACTGAACTCGCTCTCAGCAACGTCACCAGCCAGATTGTGAACAACGCCACCTACAAGCTAGACTTCAAGCAGCGTCGCCACAAAAGCAACAACGGAGGCCCTGAGTCCGCTGCAGCAGCAGGAGCGGGATCGGGATCGGGATCAGGATCTCTTACTGGACTAGCTCAAGGATCGGGCACAAGTCCGGGACAAGCGGCTGGACCCTCGACCAGCGGCACAGGCAGAGGAAGCGGGAAGCGCCGCAAATCTAGCTGCACTTCGTGCGGAGGCGGTGGCATCAGTGCACCGCCCAGACTCACGCCCGAGGAGGCGTGGCAGCTGCAGCCGCAGAACAGTGTGACCAGTGCCGGAAGCACCAACAGCAGCTATAGCAGCGGCGGGGGACGCGACGAGGACAGCAGCTACAGCGCCGTCGGCGGCGACAGCAGCAGCAGCAACAGCTGCAACTGCGACATCACCGGTGACAATAGCACGCTGCATGGGTTTGGCGTGGGCGACGTCAGCAGCTTTATCGGGGATTGCGACGAGTGCGAGCACGACCACGAGGACGACCCCGAGGACGAGTCCCAGACGCTGCGCACGGCTGCCATCGTAGCGGCAGTTGCGGCAGCAGCCAAGGAGGCACGCGACCGGGATCAGGACCAATCGCTGGGCGCCGGCGGAAATACAGACTGCGAAAGCTTCAGCGAAAGGCGCCAGGATGCCGATGAGGGCGTCCGGATCATCCAGGATAGCGGCGGAAACAACGACTCACTCGAGGACGTCGGCGAGGTGGACGACAACGCCGATGTGGTGGTGAGAAAGAATACGCGCAACCGTCCTTCGATCAGGAGGACATGTAGGATCACCGAGGAGGACGACGACGACGACGTTGAAATCGATCACGAGGCGCAGGAGGTGGATGACGAGGAGCCGGAGGGCACTACCATAGATATTGATGAACAGGAACAGCAGGAGCAGCAGCAGCAGCACGAAGACGAATCCATCGAGGACGACGACGAGGACGTGGACGAGTATTTCGAGGAGGAGGAGGACGACACCCAGGCCTTTTCGCCATTCTACTCCAGCTCAGCGGAGCTCATAGACAATTTCGGTGGGGGCACTGGAAAATTCTTCAACATCATGGACTTTGAGCGTGGAGCTGCCGGCGGCTTTTCGCCGAACGGCAATGGCGGCGGACCCGGCGGCGGTGATGCCTCCCAAGGAGCGCGTTATGCCGGCGAGGGAGAACTGGGCGGTGGGAACAATATAATGGGTGAGTCGCGAATATAAACAAAGTTACCTCAAAGAATCAATTAAAAAAGGGTTCTTTAAAAAAATTCTTATACAAAAATATATTTTATTTCTTTAGTTAATTATGTTCGACTTTCTAGGAGCTATGTTTATAATCTGTGAATCGAGATATAGAACCTAATTCCGCTTAAATTGTATCTGTCAACCAACCGCTTGCATCCCCTTCTAGGCATCGATTCAATGGGCATAGCAAACATTCCGGAGACCATGAATGGCACCACCATCGGTCCCAGTGGAGCCGGTGGCCAGAAGGGAGCGGGAGCCGCTGCCGCCGGCCAAAAGAGACCACAGCGACGGGGCAAGCCGCAGCCGGATCGTCCGCAGAGAGCGCTATTCTGTCTGAGTGTTAAGAATCCCCTGCGAGCCTTATGCATCCGCATCGTGGAGTGGAAGTATCCTTTTTATAGAAAGAGAATAACATAAATTTTATGATAATTAATAATTATTAATTATAGTTCAGCAGTCGGTTGTTCGAGGTATAGAAGATATTTATAAATTAATAAGCCAAAACTTTATCATTCAGTTGGTTTTTCTTAACCAATGATCCCTTTTAGACCATTCGAGTTCCTTATTTTGTTAACCATATTTGCCAATTGTATTGCCTTGGCTGTTTACACCCCTTATCCGGGCAGCGATTCGAATGTTACGAATCAGACTTTGGTAAGTCATTTCATTGACCCAAACTGGGAAACGATTAAGGAATATAATTTGAATTGTGTATTACTAATGTCTATGAATTTTTCCCCATGTATCTTTTATATTCACCTCACCCGCACTCGAAACGCTCATCCAATCGTCACATAAAACTCATCTTCGATACAAAAAATCAACCCGAAAACCACGCCCACGTTCCTCAATCCGAAAACACATGCACTCCAAAACCAAAACAAAAACCAAAACCAAAACACACAGGAAAAAGTTGAATATGTATTCCTAGTTATATTCACAGCGGAATGTGTTATGAAAATTTTAGCATATGGTTTTATGTTACATAATGGTGCATATCTAAGAAATGGATGGAATTTATTAGATTTTACAATTGTAGTTATAGGGTAAGCATTTAAAATATTCCAGTTAAAAGCGCAAAGCGCCCAGGCCCCCTCCGGCCTCGTTTTAACCATTTTCTATGTTACCTTATATCCAATTTAATCGAAATTTAAACGAATCAAAAAATCAAGAAAAAAAAAAGAAAAAGAAAAAACAAATTATGCCAAAACTGAGACACGTATGAACTTTGTATGCCACACATTTTTACAGAGCGATTAGCACAGCACTCTCCCATTTGATGAAGGACGCCTTCGATGTGAAGGCCCTCCGGGCCTTTCGTGTGCTACGTCCATTGCGACTTGTATCGGGTGTACCAAGTAAGAGCTTCACTGCACCACAAAAAAAGAAAAGAAAGCTATAGTAACCAAATCACTAGTCCCGAATGTCAAGCGAAAATTCAATATCCACGGTTCAAATCGTGGCCAAAATGCGGCACAGAAATAAAAATAGAATTGTTTGTTTGTTAAGAATAATATATAATACATTTCCGGATCCCAAGACACTCCTAGTCTCGTCAAATTTTACAAATTGATCTTATTTCTGATATTAACTTCATCATCTTAAACAACCAGTACAGATAACGTAAAGAACCCCCATATCTGTGCCGTGTTTTCAGCCAAGCTTTAATTGTTTGTCCTAGATATTTGGCCAGTAACCAACTTAATGAGCACAAAAAAAAAAAGAAACTAAACAAAAACCCAATCGAATATATTGGCTTTTCATAACGCTATTCTACAGGTCTACAGGTTGTGCTTAATTCAATTTTAAAGGCCATGGTGCCACTGTTTCACATTGCACTCCTGGTAATTTTCGTAATCATAATCTACGCGATCATTGGCCTAGAGCTCTTCTCTGGCAAACTGCACAAGGCGTGTCGCGACGAGGTCACAGGTAAGCAAAGACACTCCCATATTGCCCCAACGAACCGTACAATATTTATACGTTGTTCGAATATCATTCAATTGTCTTGAATGCCACCAGATATGTCGCATTACAAAATCAGCGTCCAAAGGTTCTATCACTAGTAGATTAGTGAGTTCGGAAATCGGAGGCCTACCCAATGACTCTTACACCCCAGTCCCACTTCCACTTCCACTTTGAAAGTGCCTCGATTTCCGACTAATCTGCTAGTCAATAAAACTGTTCGTGTAAACAATGTTCTGGACAAGTCAAATATGCCAAAGATGCGGCATATTCCGCCAATGACACTCCACAAGAATCAATCAGAAACAAAACAGAACAAACAGGCACTCCCACGAACACAACGAGCCCCAGAGAAATCATTCCATCATCCCATCACCACATTTCACTCCATCACTAATGCATGAATCCTAAACAAATCAAAATCCAACAAATCGGAATCTAGGTGAATACGAGGACGAGATCCGGGCCTGCGGCGGAGGCTATGAGTGTCCGCCGGGCATGAAGTGCTACGGCGGCTGGGACGGACCCAACGATGGCATCACCAACTTCGACAACTTCGGCCTGGCCATGTTGACGGTGTTCCAGTGCGTCACCCTCGAGGGCTGGACTGATGTCCTGTATAACGTAAGTTGTCTTAAAGTGTAAAAAGTCGCCACAAGAAATTAGAAAAATTAGTCATGTTGTTAACTTTATATATATTTTGATTTATTTAAACTGTTGGTAAGTTCTTTTGCCTTTAAAGATTGATGTATTTATTCGATTTAATAATAATTTTCACCCTTCCAGATCCAAGATGCCATGGGCAGCGACTGGCAGTGGATGTACTTCATTTCCATGGTCATTCTGGGTGCCTTTTTCGTGATGAACCTAATTCTCGGTGTGTTGTCCGGCGAGTTCTCTAAGGAGCGTAACAAGGCCAAGAATCGCGGCGACTTCCAAAAACTGCGTGAAAAGCAGCAGATCGAGGAGGACCTGCGGGGCTACCTCGACTGGATCACCCAGGCGGAGGACATCGAGCCGGATGCCGTCGGCGGCCTGATATCCGATGGCAAGGTCAAGCAACCCAACGAAATGGACTCCACAGAGAATCTGGGCGAGGAGATGCCCGAAGTCCAGCTGACCGAGTCGAGATGGCGAAAGATGAAGAAGGACTTTGATAGGGTCAATCGCCGGATGCGACGTGCCTGCCGTAAGGCCGTCAAGTCCCAGGCCTTCTACTGGCTCATCATTGTCCTGGTGTTCCTCAACACGGGCGTCCTGGCCACCGAGCATTATCAGCAGTTGGATTGGCTGGACAACTTCCAGGGTGAGACAATATAGCATCGTTTTCTATAATATATTTATCCATCACCGATATATTTTATACAGAATACACGAACATGGTCTTTATCGGCCTCTTCACCTGTGAAATGTTGCTGAAGATGTACAGTCTGGGCTTTCAGGGCTACTTTGTTTCGCTGTTCAATCGCTTCGATTGCTTCGTGGTGATTGGCAGCATCACGGAGACCCTGCTGACCAACACGGGAATGATGCCTCCGCTGGGTGTCTCCGTGCTGCGATGCGTGCGTCTTTTGCGAGTCTTCAAAGTGACCAAGTAAGAGTGCTCACCATATCAACAAGTTTCTATATAACTAGAATGCTTTTCTACCTTTCAGATACTGGCGATCCCTTTCGAATCTCGTGGCTTCCCTATTGAACTCTATACAATCGATTGCTTCGCTTTTGTTACTGCTCTTCCTATTTATTGTGATATTTGCCCTGCTCGGCATGCAAGTCTTTGGCGGCAAGTTTAATTTTGATGGCAAAGAGGAGAAGTATCGGATGAATTTCGACTGCTTCTGGCAGAGCCTGCTCACAGTCTTTCAGGTGAGTTGTATGAAACTCCAAACTTGGAATATCAAGTAATGCTATTATCCCGACAGATCATGACTGGTGAGGACTGGAACGCTGTGATGTACACGGGCATCAATGCCTATGGTGGGGTTTCCTCCTACGGTGCCTTGGCCTGTATTTACTTTATCATATTGTTCATATGCGGTAACTATATATTGCTGAACGTGTTCTTGGCCATTGCCGTGGACAATTTGGCCGATGCCGACTCTCTATCCGAGGTGGAAAAGGAAGAGGAGCCCGTAAGTAGAAAAACCTTTCTGAAAATATATTACAAATTTTAACGATATATGTTTTCCAGCACGATGAATCGGCTCAGAAAAAGTCTCACAGTCCCACGCCCACCATCGATGGCGAGGATGATCATCTAAGCATTGATTTGGATATGGATCACCAAGAAATGGATGACGAGGACAAAATGTAGGAAAATTACATAGTCAGTCAGTGATTTTAAGACTAGTTTGAGTTGATCTTTGTCATATATTCATATAAGAACATTCCTGCCCAAGACAGATACTAATAGTCCTTATTTTTAGGGATCATGAAACCCTCTCCGACGAGGAAGTCCGTGAAATGTGCGAGGAGGAACAAGAAGGTATGTTTTAATGGACACTTTCCATAACTTTTTCAACTAAGCTTTAGTTTAAGATTTATACATAAACTACGAATTCAAATTAGGTATCTTAGCTTACGCTTAGACATACTAAAAACTAACACATATCGAAACCAAACCCAAAAATATTTCCTAAAACTATGCCGCCGACGCCATCATACTCCGCCGCTATTTTCTTGGAAACCTCGCACAAAAAAAAAAATAAAAACCTGCCAAATAAACACACGAAACACTCGAAATTATTAATCGAAAGACTCCAATTCCGAAGTATCAGCACGTGTCACTGCACGACCCCGGCGATTATCCGAAGTCAGCATGAAGAAGACTAAAAAGCCCATTCCGCGAGGCAGTGCATTTTTCATTTTCAGTTACACGAACAGGTAAATCAATCAAGCAATCCATCACTGATCGAAACCAACCCAAGAAACCAAACAAACAAACAGTCGCACACTCGTTGATATGGTTCATGTGTCTTGTGATTTGATTTGAGTTACTTTCCTTTGATCCTTACCCTGGTTTGCACACCGGTTCAGCAGTTTGTGGTTTGCATGTGACAAACAATCGACTATATAATTCCCCATCGAGCTGTATCTAATGCGTATTGCGAATGTATATAACTTGTAATATTTTCGAGACAAGAAACCCATATACGATGCTCATGTTTTTCAGTTTTTCAGTTTTTCTTACCTTGGTTTTATTGCATTTTGCTGTTAAGGTTGGCCAATCTTAAGTATTTTACAAAACATTTTTAATGCAGGTATATGATCGATACCAATACTTTTTATATACACATATATGACACTTTCAGAACTGATTATTTTTTTGCTAGAATCTAGGTTTAATTTTAAGGTATTTTGTAGATGAACCGTTTAAATGGCTTCCGTCCATAATTGCTCATCATTGTGTTTATTATTTTTTTCCAAATTGGCAACCACATATATACACGTAATATATGATAAAATTTGTATTGCATATAGTGGATGAAGAAGGCATGATTACAGCACGCCCACGACGTATGTCCGAGGTTAATACGGCCACGAAAATTCTACCCATACCGCCGGGCACATCATTTTTTCTTTTCTCACAAAAGAACAGGTTTTTATTATTATTGTTTAGTTTTAATTTCCCTCAGAATAAGAAAAATGTCTGAAAAAAAAAACAAATATTTTTTATATGTGCGTATGTGTGTCTGTAAAGCATAATATTAGTGATAATGTGTCTGTGTCCTTTTTAACCTGGTTTCGTGTATTGTCCCAAGTGAAACACAAAAAAATCAAAACCATCCCGAATTCATTTTTATTTTGACTAGTCTTTAGAAGCCCCATTTCAGTAGACCAACTTTGTTTAGATTCATAAATATTAGCTGCTTCTTATACCATTTTTATTGTTTCTATAACCTGTCTTGTGAACACCCTAATCCTCCTGCATGATCTGTATTTCAGTTTGTTTTTTGTGTTTTTACTGTTTTTTTAAAACCGAAAACCTTGGGTTTTTCATTGACCTTCTTTTATTCGCTGACAGGTTCCGCGTCTTTTGCCACTGGCTCTGCAATCACAGCAATTTCGGCAACATTATCCTGTGTTGCATCATGTTCTCGTCGGCCATGTTGGCAGCCGAGAACCCTCTGAGGGCCAACGACGACCTGAATAAAGTAAGTAGCTCCTGTTCCAAGCAAAATGCCATCAAGTGAACTTTAAAACTTGTAAGTTACCAAGTTACGATCTGTGCTTGCCTAGAGTTGACATCACTACTGTGCTTTCTTTTTATCTGAACACACTTTTCATTCGGTGTCTATCCCTGTCCATTTGTTTTCCAGGTGCTCAATAAATTTGATTACTTTTTCACGGCAGTTTTCACAATAGAACTGATTCTGAAATTGATTTCATACGGCTTCGTGTTACACGACGGAGCCTTCTGCAGGTCCGCATTTAATCTATTAGATTTACTTGTGGTCTGCGTGTCTTTGATATCTCTAGTGTCCAGGTAAACGATAACTCATTTAACTACTCTAACCCAGTAGTTGTGATACTAATTACTTCTGGAACAAAACCAATAACGTCGATTTCAACTGCAGTTCGAATGCGATTTCAGTCGTGAAAATTCTACGTGTGCTCCGTGTTTTAAGGCCGCTCAGAGCCATCAATCGTGCCAAGGGTCTCAAGGTAAGAGTTCATCCAAAGCACTTTCTCTACTCGCCATTTTCTATTACTTTTTTATTTTCGTTTTTCTGACACACGAATAACTGCTTTCATTAAAAATGTTTTTATTTTGATTACTTAATTCAGTTGCGAGATAACTCCTTTTTTATTTTCAACTACTTAAAGTAAAATGCAATTTTTAAATAACCCAAAGATGTGGTCTTTGGCCAAAAGAAAACCAAACATAAAACCTTGAAATGCTGGGTGTAGGGTGCACCACAATCGATTTATACAAAAATATATATATTATATCTTAATGAATTATACACAGCTGAAAAGAAGAATTTTTAGTTTTGAGCTTTACTCGTAACACCTAACGAAAATGGGCGTGGAATAGAAATGTATGGGCGTGGCTTGGGCATAGTGAAATCTATGTAATAACCCTTGATACTAAAAACACACGACCACCGACTTGTGCGCGCAACAAAAGGAAGTCAGAAACAAAATAAGCATTGTGTATTTTAAGTCCTTTATATTTAAACGAGAGTAATTCTAAAACTATGTATCGTCGTATCACATACAGCATGTTGTTCAATGTGTCATAGTCGCGGTTAAGACTATCGGAAATATTGTGCTCGTCACATGCCTACTGCAATTCATGTTTGCCGTTATAGGAGTCCAGTTGTTTAAGGTATGATTTTACTTTTAAGTTTGATTTTTTACATTTTTTTTTTTATTAAGTACATGCCTAAGATAATAGGGCTAGAAGAAAAGTACCTGCCAAGGCATTTAATACCCTTGAGAAATAATATAAATTGGGCTTTTTTTAACTTGTATTTAATACAGTTATATTAGAAATTACCTATTTTTAAATTTGGAGATTAACAAAAGTTTTTTCAGAATAGGAAATTGATATATTACATTTTATGATGTACTTAAAATTTTGATTTTACTGTATAAACTTATTTAAAATGTCTCTAAATTAGATTTCAAGGGTATTAAATGCTTTAATTTTAAGAGACTTGTATACAAAATGTGAATTGAATTTCAAATTTATGTAAAAAGAGAGCAGTCTGCGCATGAACCCTTTCCTAATATTTAAGTTAACTTAGCTTAGTCTTCAAGTTAACAAAGTTTTAAAGATAGTTACAGCTTAGTTTATAAATTTAAAATAGGTGGAGTTTGTCTAGATATTTAAGAGATGTGTACAAAATATTGATTATTTCAACTCATGCAAAGAACTTTCCTAACATTGTGTTGTTCCAAATTAATTTTCGTTTCAATTTGCCACGATTAATATTGCTTGACAAGTTGGTTTTTCCTTTAGTCTTTAATATATATTTACTAATTTATGTACAGCATAATTGGTTCTACTAATAATGAAATCAGTTTAGATAAGAACAAAAAAACAAATGAAAATGTAAATAATTAAAACCTCTGCTGCCTAGTATTGCTTATTAATGCGCAGCCTAACACTCAAGGAGCACTCGGTATAGGAGCCTAAAAATCAAAGATCAACAACTGAAGAAGAGATTGCTTAGGAGTTCCAAAGCCATGTCCGTTCATTACCTTAGGACTTATCGTTTCTCGGATAGCTAACCAACAACTCAAGCGATTACACCGATCCTAACACAACTCACACGACTCTAAAACACACACATTATGCATAAACTGTAATCAATATCAATTCGTATATATTCCACACCCATTTTCTGCGTTTGTACACGTCTAAATGCAACGAATCGACATCCAATATTCCAAAAGCACACACCACAGCACCTGAGTCTTGGGTTTTTCTCCCCCAGCATCCCAGAAGCAACCTACCTTGCACCCTAGCATCAAGGCCAACCAAAGCTAAGCTTTCAGGTGTACAAAAAAAAAACCCTTAGAGCCTTGCGGACCATCGGAACTAACAATCCATTTTAACATTTCCATTGTAAAGCTGATTGAATCCACAGTAAAATATATTTTAAGTGCACAAAGATCCACGAGTAATAAAGTAATTCCCTATGTTCTCTCAAATTTTTTACTTTGGATTTATTATTCAATAAAATACACTCGTTTTATTATTTACTCAAACACTTTATTATTTCTCTTAACACTCTCAATCTAGACCTTTTGTTTTATAAATCCTTATTTATCCATCCAAAACTATAAAACAAAATCGTACTCTTCAAAAAATTTTACTTTAAACCAAATACAAAACTTCTTAAGGATGATGACCCAATATTTTAAATGTATTTTCTTCCATTTTCTCTCCTTGAACGTGTATTTTTTTGGTTGTTTTTAATTGTATTTTGGCAACCCATCAACGAAAATTGTATAAAATTAATACTGATACCATTTCAAACCTTTGTTTTCATTGCAACAAAATCCTAAACATTAAAATGTGGCCAACAAAAATAAAACAAAAACACAACACCCTAACCCTATTATTGATGCTGACAAATCACACACAAACTTGAATTGAAAATATAAAAATTATTCAATTATCATAATCACGTCACAAATTAAAAATCCAACCAATTGGCCTGCACTGAAACATTACGAACCTCTGCAGTATGTGGTCAAGTGCGTTGTAGTCGCAATCAAAACCATCGGTAATATCATGTTGGTGACATATTTGTTGCAATTCATGTTTGCTGTTATTGGAGTACAACTCTTTAAGGTAATTTCTTTGAATTTTATATGAAACATGATTGGTGAAGGGTGCCTTCAGTTGGCTTTAAGTGTGCGCTTCTATTTTTGAAAGGAATCAACTATATAAATAAATTAAAAACAGAAAACAAATGCTGCTTAATGTGCTTTGAATTTTGATGTGTTTTTTCCATTTGGGTATCTGTGTTGTAGGTTAATTTTTGTGATAGTTCCAAACCCAAAGGTAACTATTCTCAATGTCATATCTTTGAATTATGGACAGAACCAATCTTTTTCTATGACAAACTCTGAGCTTTCCTTTTCCCTAACGAAATCTACGCTTTGCAACAGTTGGTAAACCAAAGAGCAATTCAAAGGCTTTACCAACCGGCTTAGTTCTGTTTTTGGCTTCTCCAAAGTAACCTCAAGGCAAGAGTGTCGTTGGCTGGCCCCCCTGCTAACCCAATGTAATATATTTCTATATCTTCCCATGTACCTAACACCACTTGAAACCTAGTAACAACTCGTTTTTGTCCCGTCTGTAAATATATTGCGTTGTCCAACAAAAATATTAACTAAAATCGTTCTCGTCCTTCCAATAATTTCCAGCCGTGTATGTAAATGTGTTTGCATATGAAACACCCTGTATATGTGTGCATACATTTAATCCAAAATAAAAACATAGAGCTAGATAGTCTATTGTATTCCGATCCATACTATATTTTTGACTAGGTCTTAGTTAATAGTCCGTACAGTAAAGCAGTTTTAATGTTTGTGATTTGCGGAAAGCAACCTCGGTGGAAGTCAATTTCCCGTTGAGATTGCTTTCCCTCTGACTTATCTGGCATTAGATTCCATGTTCTAATTCTTTGCTGTCTTTCCATCGCCGCTTCGTCCCTCTGCATTCCCAACCAAAACCTTTCATAAAAATAGGGCAAATTTTTCAAGTGCACTGATGGTTCCAAAATGACTGAAGCTGAATGCTAGTAAGTTTTGATTTTGATTAATATAAGCAACGAAAAGAGGATTTACAAATTCTCTAACCCCTTATAGTGGCACCTATCTGGTCTACGACGACGGTGATGTCCATAAGCCGCGTCTCAAGGAGCGGGAATGGAGCAACAATCGGTTTCACTTTGACGATGTGGCCAAGGGCATGCTGACTCTTTTCACGGTCTCCACCTTCGAGGGCTGGCCCCAGTGAGTGTGGAGGGAAGCTTCTCCGGACTCCTCAGATCCTTAATATTTCCATTTTAGATTGCTTTACGTTTCCATCGATTCAAACATGGAAAATGGCGGCCCCATACACAACTTCCGTCCGATCGTGGCTGCCTACTATATAATCTACATTATTATTATTGCCTTCTTCATGGTGAACATATTCGTCGGTTTCGTTATTGTCACCTTCCAAAACGAGGGCGAGCAGGAGTACAAGAATTGTGATCTGGATAAGAATCAGCGTAATTGCATAGAATTTGCGCTGAAAGCAAAGCCTGTAAGGCGCTATATACCCAAGCATGGCATACAGTATAAGGTCTGGTGGTTCGTGACATCCTCGTCCTTCGAATACACCATATTCGTACTGATCATGATAAACACGGTGACGCTGGCCATGAAGTTCTACAATCAGCCTCTGTGGTACACCGAACTTCTTGATGCCCTGAATATGATCTTTACGGCAGTGTTTGCCCTGGAATTTGTTTTTAAACTGGCAGCCTTTCGGTTTAAGGTAAGTTGAGTTTTAATATGGGGAAAAAAGGGGATAATTAATTCATGGTATTTGCAGAACTACTTTGGCGATGCCTGGAACGTTTTCGATTTTATTATTGTTTTGGGCAGTTTCATTGACATTGTCTACTCTGAAATCAAGGTTTGTAGCAGGGCTAACTCTTTGAGATCTATAAAACTTTACTTGTAAAAATATCCACAGAGCAAAGACACTTCTCAGGCAGCTTGTGACATTGTCGAGGGCTGCAAATCCAAGGCCAAGTCGGTAAGTTTATCGATTAAATATATATAAATATATATTTATTACATTTAATTACCTTTCAGGGTGGCTCGAATCTTATATCCATTAATTTCTTCCGCCTGTTTCGTGTGATGCGACTTGTCAAGCTTCTCAGCAAAGGAGAAGGCATTCGCACCTTACTTTGGACTTTTATCAAATCATTTCAGGCTCTGCCCTATGTGGCCCTGCTTATTGTACTTTTATTCTTTATCTATGCAGTTGTGGGAATGCAAGTAGGTCTTCTTTAGAAAATACTCTAAAGTACTTTGGCTCAAGTTTATATTTTATTTTTCAAGGTTTTTGGCAAAATTGCATTGGATGGCGGCAACTCCATAACGCACAACAATAACTTCCAGACCTTTCAGCAGGCGGTGCTGGTGCTATTCCGTTCGGCCACCGGAGAGGCGTGGCAGGATATCATGATGTCCTGCTCGGCCCAGCCGGACGTAAAGTGTGACATGAATTCGGATACGCCAGGAGATCCCTGCGGCTCTTCAATAGCCTATCCCTACTTCATTTCCTTCTACGTTCTCTGTTCGTTTTTGGTAACTTGGAAATTTTATAAACCTTTCCTGGTATGGAATATAAAACCCCTATTTTTATAGATCATCAATCTTTTCGTGGCTGTCATTATGGACAACTTCGACTACTTGACCCGCGATTGGTCCATCCTGGGTCCCCATCATCTGGACGAGTTCATCCGCTTGTGGAGCGAGTACGATCCGGATGCCAAGGGCCGCATCAAGCACTTGGACGTGGTCACGCTGCTGCGAAAGATATCACCGCCGCTGGGCTTCGGCAAGCTCTGCCCGCATCGCATGGCCTGCAAACGGCTGGTGTCCATGAACATGCCCCTCAACTCCGACGGAACCGTCCTGTTCAACGCCACCCTTTTTGCTGTGGTTCGCACCTCGCTGAGCATCAAGACGGAGGGCAACATCGACGACGCTAACGCCGAACTGCGGGCCACCATCAAGCAGATCTGGAAGCGAACCAATCCGAAGCTGCTGGATCAAGTGGTTCCGCCGCCGGGCAACGATGACGAGGTGACCGTGGGCAAATTTTACGCCACCTATCTCATCCAGGACTATTTCCGGCGCTTCAAGAAGCGCAAGGAGCAGGAGGGCAAGGAAGGCCATCCGGACAGCAATACGGTCACCTTGCAGGCGGGTCTGCGAACCCTGCACGAGGTGTCGCCGGCCCTCAAGAGAGCAATTTCCGGCAACCTCGATGAACTGGACCAGGAGCCGGAGCCCATGCACCGGGTAAGAGAATGAAATTCCTTATAAAGTCTAATTTATTGACTGACTTCCCTGCAGCGCCACCACACCCTCTTCGGCAGCGTGTGGTCGTCGATCCGGCGCCATGGCAACGGAACCTTCCGGCGCAGCGCCAAGGCGAACGCCTCGCAAAGCAACGGAGCTCTGGCCATCGGCGGCTCAGCCTCCGCGGCGGTGGGCATGGGCGTGGGTGGTAGCACAATGGTGCTGGGCAGCGCCGATGCCGCTGGCGGGGATTATCTGTACGACAGCTTGAACCGCAGCGTGGCCGACGGGGTGAACAACATTACGCGGAACATCATGCAGGCCAGGCTGGCGGCGGCCGGGAAGCTGCAGGACGAGCTGCAGGCCTCCGGAAGTGGCGGCGAACTGAGGACCTTCGGCGAGAGCATCTCCATGCGGCCTTTGGCCAAAAACGGGGCTCCGGTTACTGTGACCGGAACGCTGCCGCCGGAGGCCAATGCCATTTCCTACGAGTGAGTATGCGGGCGTAGGGCTTCACTGGGAACGGACATTAGGCCAATGTTGGAGCTTGCTCTTTTGGTTTTCACCTAGAGAAAAAAAAAAAAGATACGAAAAAAAAAAAAGATAAACACACACCAAGCTCCATTACCATACTACTTGTTACTATGGCTTGCTGTTTAGTGAGTTGATCAATATTCCTTACTGCCAACCATTATCGTTTCTGTTTCGTGGCATTTTGTTTGGTCACCTAGAGAAGAGCGCCTTAAAGTTTGTAATGGACAAAAGGAGCCGGCCAAGCGTACCGACTTGGCAGCACACCAAAGCAAGATACCGAGTTTCAAATTAGTTGACTTAGCGAACCTAGTTGCAATCACAAAATACCTTTAAACTAGCGGATTTAAAACCAATCGAAATAAGACCAACCAACAAGAACTTATTGAAAAAAAAAAGAGCCACATATAAACCAAACTTTTACTCAATCCCCGAACATTAATTTCAGCAACCGCAATCGTGGTATTTTATTGCATCCATATAACAATGGTAAGCCTAAAATGCTGCAAATTGCAATAATAAAATTAAAACAGAAACCAAAACCTAACAATCAACTACAGCATAAATGCAACAGCAACAGCAACAGCAAAAGTGCACAACAATTTATTAACCTTATTTTTAATGTGTTTATACTTTATTCGTTTTTACTGGATAAAATTCTGAAATTAATTCCGATCGATTGGTTCGTTTGTTGTTTTCTCACACACTCCCAAAAATTCGACCCTAACAAAAACGCAACAAATTCTTACCCAAAACACCGATATGACTGTATTCATTTGTTTTGTTCGAACTCCGACTATGTAGCTGCTGCATTCCAACTAAAAATATTGCAAAATTAAATCATGTACAGACTATCGCCCACTGCGTTCTCGTATAAGATTCTATAAGTTATTGCCTGCGGCATGTACAAATGTTGATATGATAATTCAAATCGAGAGCAACACACCCATAACCAATGAGACTAGGCGGCTGATTTTTTGTTTTATTGTAGTTTCTTGGCTGTTCGTTAATCGGTAATTAAATTAAAAACAACTAAAATCAAAACAGCATTATGTTTTCCTAACATTCGTAGTAAGCATTCATTAGATCTTTAATTAGGATTACATAGTCTAGTTAATGTAGAACAAATGTAGTACTATTTGAGTGCAGCTTCATCCAACAGCTAAACTAGAAACGCTTTCGCTGCCATAGAGTTAAAGTCAAGCAAAACACACAGCCACACATCTCGATACATAAGCATATACATTTGAGATTGTTCCAGAGCAGATCTTAAGCAGGTAAAGTCAAAACATTGCAGACTCTGAAGACTCTGAAGAGTCCCCATAACTGATAACCCCGTGAAAGTGCCCCATATTACCTTATTATATTACGTTTCCTTATTTTTATTGGAGCAAAGTATTTTATTTTAAGAACAAGATGCAGCAAGTAACTATACCTGACATCTAATTGGCTGATCTATCTGAAATACTATCGATACAAACCCCCCTATACAAGTAATCTCTCCCCAAGGAATCGCCCTAATAAATTAATACTACTAACCGAAGCGAATGTGGCTCCTTTTGTTAATTACAAACTAATCAACGGAACTAACACACGAAAAATCCAACGTGAAATCGTTAAGATAAAATCAAACTAGAAAGAACAAAAACACATCAGTCAATTGTGTCTGCTAAAGTAATTTGTCTTTATAACTCTTTCTCACAAAAATCTTCATTATAGCTTAAGTGATTCGAGTTTAAAAACCACCGAGTGCTGAGTTTCGAACCCTGACAAATTCCTGATGGATGAGTTTCGAAAGAGTTCGAGGCAGATCACAGAGTCAGAGATCGTTCCCAAAGATTCAGAGTTATGTTTTAATGTTTTCCGTTAAGTTTTGAATGAGACAAATGAACAATTGCAACATTCCGTTACCGTAACGGTAAAGACTATGCTATTTGTGTGTGACCGAGTTGAGAGTTTCGTCCCTGATAACAAAAGTGGATCTAATGACATAACACCTACAACCAGAACAACCAGAACAACAAACTACAACCAGAACCAGAAACAACTTTAACCACAACAATCGTTTAACACGCAACAACAGCAACAAGAGAGAACGTAATTAAAAGCAAACCCAAAAGCCCGATATCGATGTCTATATACTCTCCATATATATATAAATATGCAATTTTGTTTATATACCTATAAACAAGCCGTGATGTTGTGCCCATCTACTCATAAGCCTTGGACTTGGCTTTACTGAACATTAGCCCCTAAGAAAATGTGTGTGCGTGTGTGCCTTGCGACCATAAACAAAAAAACCCCCCATCAAATACTTACGATACTAACTAAACCAATTACTCAATCGCTATACCCGAGCCGAGGATCCGATCGGTGATCGTTGTCTCCATTGCTATGCTACCAATATACGTATTTGTTTTCCTAGAGCAGCTCTTTCAATGACTCCTCGCTGTTGTCCTTCAATGTTGTAATGTCGTCGTCGCTTCCTCTTTTCGTTTTGTGTGGAATTTACAGTCACATGGATGGGGCCTAGGGATCCCCCTCACCAACATTCAAAACACTGTGAATACACCATACACGCCACACCTCTGAGATATCGCTTGCATTGTTCATAGAACGCCTGGCCGTAAAACCGTTTAGATGTTACCTAGCTTATAAGTATCCGCCAAAATACTAAGTTTGCCTAGTTGTATCCATAATTGCTTGCTTTAGCTAGAGAATCTTTTGATTTGGTTTGAGTTCTGCTTATGATCATAGTCTTAAAGGTTGTTAACCAGAATGACAATGTTTGAAAACAGTGTTAATACAAATTATAATATCGAATGCCTAACTAAATACTAACTGTAATATGAACAAACTATAAGCTTGATGATCAAAATGAGAGTTAAAGAAATACTATATTTAAAAGAGAAGAATGTAAGTATCGATAAAACGTTTAAAAATATAAATATTTGTATAAAGACATATAAAATTATCACAGAGAACTGAAATTTAGTTTAGTTACTTAATTGGACTTCAATTTTTGGTTTAAACATCTATGCGTTTTCCTTTTGTTTTTGTTAAGGTACCTAAAAATGTATATATCAAATGTAATAAGAGCCTTAGTATTAATAGACTTGAAACCGATTTTAAGTTTTCACTATAAAAATACAAAATTGTAGGTAATTATTTCTAGAAACATATAAATTAAGAAAAGTTGAGTATATTTCATTGTCAAAATTTTGTAAAATACCACAGATCATCAAGCTCTATAAAGTTATATCCATATTATGCGTATATATATATATGTATATCCATCAAAGATACGATATTTGTGTATACCTTTAAATGAATTAATTGCCAAATTTCTTGTTTTATTGCGCACAAGCAGTCTACGCCCCCAATGGTACTATTCCTGGCCACGAGCGCATGATCCAATCGACACCAGCTAGTCCCTACGATCAGCGTCGTTTACCAACTTCATCTGAAATGAACGGCCTGGCCGAATCATTGATTGGAGGGGTGAGTAACAGCTGAATATAGGTAAACTTATAATAATGCAATAAGATGCAGCTGGCTTTAGAGACCTCTTATGAACAGAATCTTCAGAGGGACTGTAGCTAGTTCTAGAGCCAGCATCTCTTGCCGTTACGCATCTTATACTCTGATATTGTGGGCAGTTTATTTTAGATAAATCCAAAAGAAATTTTTAAAATTTTTAAATATATAAAATGTATATAATGTGAATCCTGAATCTTGAATGAAATATTTTAGGTACTCGCCGCTGAGGGTTTGGGCAAATACTGTGACTCTGAGTTCGTGGGGACGGCCGCTCGCGAGATGCGTGAGGCCCTGGACATGACGCCCGAGGAGATGAACCTGGCCGCCCACCAGATCCTCTCGAACGAGCACTCGCTGAGCCTAATCGGCAGCAGCAACGGCAGCATCTTTGGAGGCTCGGCCAGCGGGCTGGTGGGTGCTGGTGGAGGTGGCGGCAGTAGCATTCGCAACGCCTTCGGTGGCAGTGGAAGCGGACCCGCCTCCCTGTCGCCGCAACATCAGCCGTATTCGGGCACATTACAATCCCCACCGATTCCGGATAATCGGCTCAGACGCGTGGCCACAGTTACGACCGCAAACAATAATCATAAGTCCCAACTTAGCCAAAACAGTTTGAGTAATTTAAATAGAGCTAATGCCCATAGTCAAATAAACATCGTACCAACCACACAACAACAACAGCAGCAGCAGCAACAGTTGCAGCAGCAGCAGCAGCAGCAGCAGAAATCGCCGCAACGAGGCCAGGGGAATCAGAATCAGGGCTTCTCCTCATAGCACGCACACTTTAGGCCACATATACAAAATGTCTTCTTGGTGGAATTTTAACTGCACATCCAACGAAATGTGTACTATTTAACGAAATTTTATTTGTACATCTAGCGAAAGTTGACGCGGAATGTGTTAATATTTGTATAATTAGCGAAGAAAAAACAGTTTAGTCTTAAGGGCCGAGAATTGTTCTATTCGAATCGTTCATAAGCGAAAGCGACAGCAGACAACAAAATAAAACAAAATAAACTTGTAAAATTTGTATAAAATAAATCAACCAATTGTAGTTGTATAAAATGAATAGTGTTTTTTGCCTTTTTGAGAAGTCTATCTTGGCGCATTGTCCTCCAACGAGCCATAAAACCAATATTAAGCATACAAAATACTAAACAACATACTATATGAATGTAAATTAAGGAAATTATATATTTTTGGAAAACAAACACCTAAGCCTAACTTGTAATTATAATTATATAAATCAAAACCAAAATGATTAAAAGGGAAAAAAATGGAACAATATAATTGGTTAGAGTTTAATCACCTAAAAAAGAATTGATATACATCATATAATTTTCGTTATTGAAGGACAGAGTAATATACCTATTTCGATTTAGACGCATTTTATTTTTTAAGTATTTAATAATTGACTAATTAATGTTAAAAGGAATTGTTTACTATAAATATATATATAACAGACAAATTCATAAATGTAATAGCATAATTTCAACAGAAATGAGAGACGCCGAACCCATTGAAAAGTAAATGTAAACTGAATTTTAATTGTTATGATTGAATTTTTAAAAATAAAAACAAACAAAATATATGAGCAACAGAAAATTTGGAAGGTATTTTTAACTGGGGGGGATTCCTAAACCAAACAGCAGATCAAGAATATTTAATGGAAATTAAGATTTCAAACAAAAGAAATAAGCAACTAAATTGGCTTTAAAATTAGAGAATCTAGAGTGTTTTAAATTGTTTTATATTCAGGTTATTTTATTACAAATAATTGTTTAATTACGTAGGTATTATCTAACATCTAAATCTCATTTTACAGTGAACCAACCTGATCTTATAGATAATATGGCAATAATAAGTCTTCAATAACGTCCCTCTATCTAAAAAACTAAACAATTTTTCAGTTAAATTACATTTCAACCTTAACAAACGACCTACTGTTCAGAAAATTTATTGATTGAAAGTCATGTCATTTAAATAAAATGTCTTTTTCTTTCAATATAATTTAATATACAGAACTAAAGTGGGTTGAAAACGCCCACAGCAGTATTTCATCATTCAATTGACAAACAACCGCAGCGATTTCTGAAAAATATGCTGCAAAAAAATAAAGAAACCTGCAAAACCATTTTATAAAATCCCGGATGCCATAAGAGGGAATAAACGTTGGGGGGGGGGGGGGGGGGAATACACAAGTTTAATTAAAAAAGTGCAAATTGATTTCGCTTGATTTTTTCATATTAATCGATTTGAAAAAGTTGAGCAGAGCTGAGCTGATGGTAGTATAATAAATTGTGAGAGTATGTGTATTTCCGCATCCAATTTAAATACATGTGCCAGCCATTCGAGAGTGACCTTCTGACTTTCCCCATTTTTTCTTAGAGTCCCGAGAGCCTGCACGTGTTAATCTGCCACACAAAGGACTTAGAGTGCCTCCCCCACTTGGCCGCAAAAAGGGAATAACAGAAAATAAACAAATAAACACACAGCAGCGGCATAGTAGCACTAGCCAGCATTGTTCCATCGATTTTCTGTCTGCTGCATTTTCTTAACATCTCTGGCCCAGCCCCCTGTTTCTCGGCTCCTTTCTTTGCACTACGTCGGTTCCTGCACGTTGCAATTTGGCGCTGCTCTCGGTTTGCCAATGCCATTGTTTGACTTGGGCTAATACGAGTATGACTGAGCCGAGGCTCAGTGGTCCAGTGCTGCGTTTAAAACGCAAAATAAATCCAAGATATAACCTTTCAAAACATTTTTCTATTCTAAATAATAAAAGTATTACACAAGAAGCTTAATATCCCGAGCACATAATACCCAAGTACTTTAAAAACAATAAAAGATTTTAAAGAAAATCTTAAAAATATTGTTCATAAAAATATACAATTATTCCAAAAGGATCTTTGACTCTTTTTCAGGGTTTCTAAAGGATATTTGTAGCCAAACTAACAGCTCTACTGTGGACGCTTCTGCAACTGCAATCGAAGGAAAAAACAACAGAGAGCTGCTGAGAAATAAAAGGAGCTGTGTGGGGGTGTGTTCAGTGGGTATAGAAAGTGGGGGAATTCAACTGAGATTTCCAAAGACAAGACAGGACAGCCACTGGACAGGACACGCCACACTGTGGCCACGTCCCATGGCCATGGGATAACGCAAGAAAATGTTCTTAAATTAAATATTTGCCTGGAGGAAATCGGGCCCAGAGCCTCAGAAGCATGCGGCTAGCCCTGGCATTGGTGGGTTAAGAGGATATGCAACTAATCATCGTGACATCCACAGTGCGCCCTTTCATAAATATTTCACATGCTCTCTGGCGATTTCCGTGCAAATATTCCACAAATGCATCGTCATTGTACGCGTGGAGATCCTTTGTCCTGGACAGTGAACATATTTTTATGAGCGGAAAAGAAGCTATGGTCAAGTGTCTTAAATAAAAAAGGATATCAAGAAACCAGGGCTAAAAAAATATATAAAAATTCCTTTAATCATAGTCCTTTAATTTATAGTGATTTTTATTTATCGAGAACCATTTGTGGACCATTTGTAAATGTATTAACCTACTTAAAGTCAATCAGCTTATTTAAAAACTTGGTGAAAACAAGCCATTATTGCCACGATAACAAACTCAGCATCATTTGAAAAATAAAAGAAAAAACTTCAGTCGAAGACAAGTCATAAAGCGTTAAGGGAAACTTGCTCCAACTTGGCCCATTCAAATTGCATTCGCCAGTGCAGAGTTCCCATCCAAATGGAGCCATAAAATGCTGCAGGGCCAATTGCCGCTGGTCGCCAGGAGGTCTGCGAAACATCAGCATAATCCGGGCATCAAATGGCTGACAAACAGCTAGACGAGGCGAAAGACGGACCTTAAAGCTGCGGATGCCGCATCCTGTTAACTTCAGGATATCGCACAAAGATGTAAAGCCGTTAGCGTATACGTAATTGCGAAGGGGTGGTGGTGGGTGAAAGGGAAGGGAAGCACTACGCATAGTTAGGCGGCCCATTACACAAGCTGCACACGGCATTTAGTTTTTGCCTTGGGCCTAATTGGTCTCATTATGGGCCCAAGGAATAGCGGCGCTGCTCATTTGCGATTAACCGCACGTAGAACATAACTACAAACAAAGCGCCGGTGAATCCAAATAAAAACAAAAAAAAAAACCGAGAGGCAGTGCTTCAAAATCAGCGGTGAGTTATGTACCATGTGGGGGTTTTGGGGGTTAAAGGGCATCAGTAGGGCCTCGGCCCCCGGCATTATCCTTTGTGCTTTTATCTAAGCAGACAGACCCAAGCCCATCTCGGTATCTTCGTATTGTGTTTCATTAGAAAATGGCTAATTTGGTGAGGGCGCTTGGGTGCGAATACCTACTCATCCACCCGGATGTGCGGATGTTCGGTGAAAAAATCAAGCAGCCAGAAACTGAGCGGAATTCCGTAGGAGCGAGCTCAGCCAGTACAAATTACATTCGCCGGAGGGCCTTCCCCAAAAAAGTGTTGATAAATGTATGAAAATTAGTTAGACGAAGCCAAAGGAATGTCGATTAGAAGAACCACGTGGATTGCATTAAATTATGAGTACGAATCGGTAGCTCTGCCAATGGTAAATAAAGAAATATAAAATACTTTAACAACAGATAATAAAGGGTGCACTTAAAGTCTTGTTGAATTTAACAACAATTCTCAGGAATTTAACTTTTTTACGATTTTTTTAAATTTTAAAAAAGGGTTGGGGAATGGAAGGATTTAGATCCAACTAAAACTAAGATTTTCATAAATTTCTTAACTCAAATGCTAAATATCCTATTACTTTACTGCATCATCTCCCCTTCAAAAGTCTTGGTAATTATTTTTACTTGTCATGGGTAACATTCCCATAACTTTCACATATTAAGGTATGCAAATTTCAGCAAACTTGCGACTTAACATATTAAAACAATAAAGCCCCTAGGGATGATATACGCAACAATTTGAGGCAAGAGCACCCGCTGATATTGCTTACAAGATTAAACAAAAGAGCAGGTTATATATACATATATATATATAAAAAACGACAACGGATGCGAATAAGCCACAAAAAATGTGTCTGTCTGGATGCCTCAAACTTATCACGCAGCGGGCCAGGGGATGGTAGGATGGCCATAGAAATATGTCACAGCAGGCGAAAGTGAAAGACAGCGCCGAAATCCGAGGTGTAATATCCTGCTTGACAGCAACAACAACAACAAAAATAGAATAAATAAATACAACCAAGCTCGAAAAATACCAGCAAGTGCAGAGCCACGACGTAGAGAGTTCGCCTTCCATCATGAGTAGAGTGAAAAAATATTTCCAAAATGACAACACAGCGACGGGTGGCCCAAGCCGCCCAGGAGACTTCAAAAGAGGCGGCTTAAGCTGATTTCTGTATGTCCTTTATTAAATGTAAAAAGCCCCCACTCCTTTACAAGTGTCCCCCGCTGCACTGGCTGTCTGGTGAAAAGTGTTGACCATATTTTTTACATGTTAACAGCTCAGTCGGAAAAAATCAGATGCCAACAAAAAATTGAATAAAAGACCTGAAATGATATATTTACAATTATTATGCCTTAAAGTAGGATAAGCTTGGGCTATTGTAACTTTGATAAAAGCTTAAATATACGCAATGCTTGTATAACTTTTTAAATTAACAAGAAAAGGCGTTATGATTTAAAGAAACTTTCTAGAATTTTGTTAGATTTTTAGTTTTAAGGTAGCAGTTATTTAAACAGTTTTTCAATTATTAAAACGATGACTATCGCTAAGATTTCTTACTCTCTTCTTTAACACAATTTCTAAGAGTTTACTTAGACACAAACTATAGTTAGTTGTAGTATTTCTATGAGTTATACTTTCAGTTTTAACTTTTAATATAATATAAACAAAAAATAATATAGAAACAGTTTATAAACAAAACTACTGCTTTCTTCCAGAGCTTCAAGAAACTATAAACTATAACTATCAAGGTTCGCTTTAACCATTAACAAAATCAATACCAAATGAAATGCAAAGCGACGTTCTATAAATACTTGATCTGTCATCATTCTGGGTCGTTGTACCGCCCTCACACCGCCCATCGTAGACTGAAAAATAAAACAAAATAAATAATGTAAGCTCTTGACGCCACCGAGGCGACCGTTCCGGCTGCATCAGCGAAGGCCCTGGACCGCAAGGAGGGGCATCGAGGTCGAAGCTCCTAGGTCAGAGGCAGAATCATCCGGGCCAAGAGGAGGACAAATCCTCGCTTCAACAAGCCGCCGCCAACTGGCTGCTTGGCTGCTTGGCTGCTTGACTGCCTGACTACTTGGCTCCATCTAGACCAGGACGAGCAGGCACTCAGCCAACGGCAAGTCAAACGCAGGAAGACGAAGGCACAACAATCCATTCATCCATCTACTCACGCAAAATGAAAAAGAATGATGCAAAGTTGTAAGCTGCCTGAAACTAAAAAGCCAATACTCACAGGAAAGTTTATTTTCCGCCCATTAGATACCCGGCAGACGATTTCTGAAACATTTTCCTGTGACTTTTTGTATCAAAATGGTAGTATTTTAATAATAGATTTTTATGTAGAACAATTTATATTTAAAAACAAACGATTAGGATACATTTTTATTAAAAAATAGTTTTATTTTTAGTTAAAATCTGATGGTCCTTGAGCATTCCTTCATTCTTTAAAAGCCTAAACTGAATAAGTATACTTTATTTATAAACTGCTGATGAATTTAGAAGAGTCCTGTCTTAGCATTAGTTGTCACATTAAAGAGTATAGTAAGATGCTTGGTCTTTTCTGCGGTTTGACTTCTTCGGCGGTTAAATCAATTTTCTTGCTTTGGATAAATTTGATTGAATTTCTTGTAAATTCCAGATAATCGTGTTTATGACTCTCGATGGTTGATGACAAGCCTTAAGTGCATTTAATGCACTTTCTGTCTGATTCATTTAATGTTCACTTCCCCTCCATTGCCATCGTCCTCTCAACTTCCTTTCTCCAAAAGTGAGTTAAAAAAAGGTCACTTGTTGACTGCTAAATAAAAATATCTCTTAAGATTATACCAAGGCGTTTCGCATCTCCTTCTTTCAGTTAGTGTCCTCGCTTTTCCTTGGCACGTGAGTTGATTTAAAATAAGCAAGTATATCAACATATTTCAGTCGTCTTCCAAGCGAAATCAAAGGTTCGGTGAAATTAAATTTGTTTCAAGCTGAATTTTTGATATCCAAGTGACGAAATTTTTTCCAAAAATGAGGTAACAAGGTTAAGACAAAAGTTCACTTCCAAGTGTTTGGCCAAAAAGGAAAAGTCAGGCCATGAAACTTTAGCTTTTAGCTGAAATATTATACTGTGTAAATCATAAGATTATTTAATGCTAAGGATACAAATAACTTGAGTAATTTAATAAAATGAATCCTGAATGGCTACAAACACTCCCGTCCTTCAGGTAATTTCTTTAATTTAAATTCATACGTCAATATTGGGTAATTAATTTCAATTAGTCCACATCTCCAGCAGAGAGTGTATTTTCGCTTTTAACCAGACTGAATTTCCCCAGCTATAATAGACCTCTGTAATGGAGCAAACGTAATATTCTGCCTTTTGACTGGAATGTGCGAAATTTTAAACTAATTTTGGGGTTTTTGCTGCGCAACAACAGCTTCGCTCCCTTCAAATTGGACGTGCCGATGGTGAAGTGCTAATTACAAACATGTCACTGTGCAGTTACTGGTTAGCATCCTGGATGTCCATTTCCATGTCCGGGCCATCATCATCATCATCATCATCTCTTTTTCCGCGAGCACAAGGGTTGCCCAGCACCACGCTCCAAGCTTTCCGTACTTTGATTTGTGATTTTGCATGTGGTTGAAATTCGATTTGCACTCAACAAGCCGAGAGTGCAGGCATTTAGATAATTATGATGTACGGCCTCACATGCAGCTTGACTAACTTGGCCCGGAGACCGTTGACCCGGGTTTATCTCTGGCCTGAGGACAGGGAACTCTGGACTCGGGCACGAACAATAATGACGTCTGCCTTTTGTTCGCACTCGACCAAGACGCAAACAATTGTTTAGAATTTATTAAGTGCTTCCTGAGTCCGGAGTCCCCCACGGACCTGACAGATGTGCAAGTAAGTAGAATTGCCGGCACTTAGCCTGCACTTAGAGCTGTTCTTTCTCACATATCATGCGATTCTGGTTCAAAGTTCATCCTCTTCCTGGGCCCTGCCCTTCCGCCAGCTGTCATAAGCTTTTAATGCAAATTGCCGGTATTGTAATTGACACAGTCTAGAGTTGGCTTGCGACAATAGAATTACTTTGAACCAACCTTGCTTACATTTGGATTCTGAAATCAAACAAAGACTTGTGTGCACCCATTTCCCCCAATTATTTGGTCTTTGCCTAATTATTTATAAATATTTAGTTAGCTGTAATGAACAGGTAATATTGGGAATATTTAACTTCCGTTTGCCAGCAATTAACTCAGGTACCAAAGCATAAATATTTACTCAATAGAAGCCAAGATAAAGTACGTGATTCATGTGAGGCAGGAAAACCAAAGACACACACATTAGTTATTCACCTTTCCCCCTCTGCAAATTATTCGTAATTTTGGCTACACACTTCTGGGTTCATTGATCATATTTGGTCAGATTTTGGCATGACTTTCTAACAGGGCAGCAGCATTCCGTGTTTGAACATTTATGGCCACAACGATATGATGACAAAACTTTCTGGGCAATGTTTGTGCTTCCGTTTCGCCGGATTTCAGTTATTGTTGGTTTTGCCCTCTGTTTTGTCTAAATTTCATGATGAAAGTCTGAGTATCCGGGGGCAGAGGCTGTGCACATTTTGGGACGGCCTAGTTAAGTTAGTTTAGAAATGGTTGCCACAATAAATATGCAGATTTTCCCCTCCTGCGGCTGCCTCTCATGGGTTGGGTATAATGAATATAAACAATATGTTTCATGTCACCGCTGAGCTCTCTGGTGCGGTCTACTAGATGCTACTCTGTAATCTAATTTCATCTGTTGTTTTTTAACAGTTTAACAAATAATAATCCTAAGAAAAAGGGGTATCGAAAGGCATTGACAAATATTTTATATAATTTTCGTTTAGAAAAGGTTTTTTTTTTTAGAATATCCTCTTTATATTCACAAGTCACAAACCTCACAAACTTGACACGCAATCAGAAAGCCACAAACACCTAGCTGGGATGCAACAAGTTTTTCCGCTCTTGTGCTCATCTTACGCAATTATTTGCGCTACATTTCGCAAAACTTTCGCACGTTGGAACTTTAACCTCTGACTGCGTGGCAGTCACAAAGGGCTTAGCATTTCATTTTTTACCATTCCGATTCACGTGACTGGCTCTGGTGCTTGGAGACTTGTCACGTGCCCTGCCTGAAGGCGTTGGGAAAATGGTTTGTAATAGAAGATGAAAAGCCATTTCAAGTGACGCTATTGGCTTCACTTTACAAGTGTTTTTTATAATATTATTCTTACTGTATAAGCTTCAATATAAAAAAAAAGAGTGTAATGCAAAAAGACTTGGCTTATTTGACCGGTAAAATATTAAATACCAATGTATTTTCTTAAATGTATAGCATTAAAAAACTATAAAAGATCAAAGGTCACTGAAGCTTTGATAAAGTTAGATTTCCATATCATATTTACCTTTCTAAAGTTACAGTTTTAAATTTTCATTAACATTTATGAATCGTTCCTATGGCAACTATATATTAAATTTTTGTGGTTTTCAAAATTCTGGAATAATATAAATGGTTATATCTCACAGAATATGAAAATATGATTAAAAAAAGAAGAGAAGTTATAATTTTGGGAGGCAATGTCCCCCAAATAGATCCCAATTCCCACCAAGTTGGGTTAAACTCTGAAATTCTAAGTTAAGGAAATTGGTATTTTCGAAATTGAGACTTGGAAAATTGTTAATCAAGGTGAATAAAAAAAATCAGGATTTTCAAAATCGGGATTTGAAAAGCCTAATGAATTTGAGTATTTGGATGGGAGTCAGAAATCAAGATTTTAATGAGAAAAGCTACCAGAAAGATTTTCAAAGGAAAACTGCTTGCCGCTGCATACATTTCACCACACACTCTCCTTCGACTGCTGGGGAAAGTTTTTGGTGAATAAAGCAGTCCATTGAACCCACCCCAGCATTTTCCCCTCACAGAGCAAGCAGTTTCCCTGAACCGGCGACCACTTGTTGCTTATCCGTGGTGAAACCTGCACTTTTCCGCTCTCGTTCCAGTTTCGAGAAAAGCGAGAAAAGCCTGCCATGCGCATGCTTCGGACAAAGAGTCACACGATTCGGGTGAAACTATTTTTTGGCCATCAAATTTATTTGTTCAATGCGTTTGTCACTTCGTGGCCGGAATTCGGTTACCATCGTCATCATGGTTAGCGTTGCAGTTTGCAAAAAAAAAGAGAATTATAGGAAAATATAAGCCAAATCAAAACCAAAACCAAATAAGCGAATTTGACAAACAAAAATTATGCAAAGACTTTAACAGAATTTTGTGCGATTTAATCTATGAAATTAAATAGTTTTTAGTTTGTTTCCAAATATATTAAACATTTTAATTTTCTATTTATGATTAAAAATTACTTTTTCCTTGAAATAAACAGACTTTTGTATAAATTTTTGTATGTCTTTAATGAGAATTCTAAAGTAATTTTTTTAAATAATAATAATTAACCTAAAAATCTATAAAGCTAGTAAAAAAAACCTTGAATTAAAATAAAATCATAACAAAAATTAAAAAGAATCCTTGTGCACTTTGCCTTGATTGGAATTGGATTATATGGGAACAAATTCCACGCAAATGGTCAAAGCCACAACAAAAAAAAAAGAAAATAAAAGCAATCAGATCAAAGGGGATAATGCAATTGTTATGCCATAGTGTCATTTAGTAAAAAGTTTTCATCCGAATGTGATTTTTCGCATACTCAGCAGTTTCTTTTGGACAATTCCTGTTTTGTTCTTTTTATATTTTCCTATTTTTTCCAAACCAACCAACTAATGCAATAACATTCAATGGCGAAATGCAGTTATTATTGCCCAAAGTTTTTTGTGTTGGCCAATTTTGATTGTTGTTGGCTTTACTTTTCCCTGTATGCGTGCTATTTCGTTTTTGTTTACTTCTGATGCTCGTTTTTGCAGCAAGTCTTCCATATAGAACATAAAAGCTTTTGGCATGGACTTTGCCTTTTTGATAATTCTCATTTGGTTTCCCCGCTTAGGTGTATATTTTTTTTTTCAACCATTTTACGCATTTCATATCGAAACGGGAGTCAATGATTTCACATATCCATTATTTTTATTTTCTTTGTAGTGTTTTTATTTGCCAATTAATGGAAATATTGTTTGGAAAATTGCTTAAAATAAAAACATTTTTCCATTTGGTGGGACTTTAACTTTTTTGCGAATTTTAAGTTCAGTGAGTTTGTGAGTTTTTCAAGCGGTTTTTTGTCTTCAATTTTAAATGTATTCAGATTGGATTATTGAAAAGCATTTAATTAGTTTGGGGATTGATTTACAGCCCTTAATCATACTTATTTTCATCGCTGACCTTGTGCGCTGAACTCCAACTGAATGCCATTTTACAAATTAATCAAATTACAGAGACCAGCCCCAGCGGTACCTGTTTTCGTACCTTAACCCAATAATTAAAAACGCCATAAATCATGAAACATTAAATGGAGTTTTTGCCATCGAACGTCAATCTAATGAAATGGAAACCAAACTATCAAGGAGCCACGGAAATGTACGGTAGGTAATATTCTCGGTTGTAATCGTAATCATAATAATCCTAATAATAATAATGGCCATTAGGCAGGAACGGCACAAGCCGGCAAAACCATTTGGCCATTGAATTCAATTCGTGCGGAAATTATTCATTATGAATGAGGAGCCGAAGACAAGGCAAAGGCCAAAGGGGTGACCTGTGACCCCCAGGCCTTGGGGGTTTCGCCGCAAAAACGCTCGCAAATCAATTCACGAAAACGTGAGCAAAGTTTTTACCCCCCTCAGTTGCATAAGCCCGTGAAAAGGAAGGAAGAGTCGTGGTATTTCTGGAATTTAGGCAACTGGCTTTCGTGCCCCCGAAAAGTCAGCCGTTGGAAACAAATGCGTGTCTATTCCATGTTAGATGCAAATAAATATATATGTAGAAACGAGTATATAGAGAAATATTCAAGTTGAGTTTTTTAAATTTACTAAAATAATATAAAAATCCTATTTAAGTTTAGTTTGCATATAAATTTATTTTAAAAAGATCCCAAAGGCTTTATCTTTTACCCAATTTAAAGTACATTTTTACTTTACTCTCTCCATCCTTCAGTCCTTCGATTTCCGAGTCCTGAAAAGCAGACATTCGGCGTGACTTTAAGTGGTGAAAAGTGGGAATAAAAGTTAAAGCGAAAGTGCAGTCAACAGTTTAGCAACATTATTCGCAGCATAAGTCAGGATTATCACTTAAACGGGGCCCCCGCCCACGAAACTCCCACTGCAAGAAGGACTCGAGTGAAAGTCGCGGGAAAAACTTCAAGGAAGTGGGCGAGCGGAAGAATAATAGGAAGATGTACACTAAATTGTTGAGCGCAAAGTTACTTGGCATTCCTTAAACGTGTCGAAGGACGACGACGACGAAGGGAAATGGCACAGACATAAGGACCGCCGAACTGGAGAAATGAGACCCTTGCCGCCTGTGTCAACCAGCATTCAAGGACGCTGTCTTGGCTGGCCGTAATCATCATCGGTTCAGCTTTAGTCTTTAGCTTGCTTGATAATAAATATATGATTTAATATTCAATATATATTTATATTCGGCTATCCTGATTCCTTAATCTATCATCACAAAGCGTAGGATCTTTTTTAAGTTCAACTTGACCATCGTTTAACATTATTTTTTTCTCTCTGCACCATTCAACCATTGGCTAGGTCGCCAGCTGCAAAAGGCAGCTAAAGCTTTGGCTTCTTCACTTCATTTAAAGGCCACTTGTCAATGTTGCAATGGAAAAGGGAGATTTCTGGAGGGGATGGTTCCCCGTAGCGAGATCCTGCAGCCGCTTAACTGCTTGTGTCCCCCAAATGTCTTCCGTCTTCCCTTCTTTTTATTCACTCTGCCATTATGTTCTCCATTGTCAACGTTTCCGGAGATGAACTGTAATGTTATGCTTATTTAATTTAAACTAGCAAAGAAATATATGTAGAAATTCTTAACTATTTATAAACATAAAAAATACAATTTCTAATTATTTGAAATTCCAGATAGAACCTAACCATATCTTGTTCTAATATAATAGATTGTGTATTCACCTTGTTAAAAGTTGCACTAAAAACTAAAACAAAACATAAGATATTAAAAATGTAAAGAAAATATATAGTGCGTGCAAGGTTCAGTCCGACACAAATGCAACTTTGTGGCCTAGGTACCAGAAGTGCAAATACAATCCCATCGAAAAGTTTTCAGACCACTACTGGCTTAAAGTGCGCTTCGCCACGAACCTTTACAGGCACACACACACACAGACAATTGAATTTAAGTGTTTTTGCACTTAAAAGCTTAAACTTTAACCCTTCAATAATATTTTCGACAGAGTGCAAAGTTAGATCCACCTGGCCGCCACACCTGTTTCCCCCGATTTCCCGCGTACGCCAGATTTCAATTATCCAACAGGTGGAAGTGGAAGAGCGCGGAACGCAACAACGCCCACGCGAAAATGCAGCTATTTTGGCCAAAATCAGTTGAGTGGGTTTAGGGAAAAAGGATTTCTCTGCCTGGCCAGAGAAATGTTAACTCACAGATTTCGAGGACAACAAGCTGGCTTAAATGCTAGGGCAATGGCCAAGTTTAGACCGAGCCCAGTTAATCGATAGACAAATTTAAAATCAGCTCTAACCTCAGACTCTGGCCGTCTCTCTCGCATTGCGGTTGCAATGCACCATAATTAGCTAATTGATTTCAATTTGCATTTCGCGGCTTTTGGGGACAACATCGATTGGCTTTTTGCAGACATCAAAATGCGGTCAGCTTTAAGAATGGCTTTTTGCGGCCTTTGGCCAGGTGCGACAATTCAATTATAAACTATTTTTTTATAAGGCAAGTGATTTGGTATGCAAAAGGGAGTAATGAATTGGTATAATAAAATAATTAAATTAAAAACAAAGAAAAAGCAAAAAGCTTTATAACTCTGGAAATTGTAAAATGGAAATTAGGGTTGTTTATTGAGAGAGATTGTAATATTACTAATGATAAATATAATAAAGTTAGATATAAAGAGACTGGAATTAGCCAGACAAAATCGATAAAGGCTGAAAGAAAGGATAATCTCCAATAGCTTAGAGTCCGTATTTGATATCCTTATCCTCTTTGAGACCCTCCATGCCAGTCTGCAGCTGCAGGAGCTGCAATTGCAGTGCGTTGCTGGCCAGATGCGTTGTCCCCTTGATAGCTTTGAAGACTCCATTTGGGCTAATCAAATGCCTTGCTTTGTGGCTACTGTTTACGGCTGGGCTTACAGTTACAGTTACGGCTACCTGAACTTTACTACAATTTCGCTTGGACAGGACGGCTTCTCCTGCTCTGTCGGAGGGTAAATATCCTTGTAAGGCCTCCCCGAGCCCAAGCCCTAGCCCAAGCCAAAGACCGAGCCTGAGGCCGAGGCCGAGGCAATGGCTGGCTAATCAAAAGGCAAAAATGCGAAAATCGTCTTTGTCATCATATGTCTAACACTCGTCTCACTCCTGGGACTCTCTCGCCGCCACCAGTTTTGCCCATCCATCCATCCCGTTATCACTCGTCACTCCTCTCACCTTGGTCGTCGTTCTTCGGCAAATTTGCATAGGCGTTGATTTCGGTAGCTACCTAGTACCTAGCACTGCAAGGACGATGGGCGTGGAGGTGTTGTGTACGGCTGTGGGTCGGTGCTTTGACGTAGCGAGCATCAATCAAAGGATTACATATCGAAACTTGAAAGGCTCTTTAACGCAAAAAAAGAAAAAAAAAAAAAAACACTGTGCAGGAAGGAGCTTCATGCTGGCATGCTATTTGAATGTAAAGTAGACAAGTAGAGGGATTGAAATCTCTCAACTCTCCCCTCTGAAATAACAAAAATTGTACGTTTTCATCTGCACGATCTATATGGGAGTTTAAAGCTCGCTTGTCAAGGGTTTTTGTGTCACATGTTTAAATAACAGACGATGCATCAATCATGAAAAAATACATATACATATACCAGCAACAACATGACCACATCGACGCACTGAGCTAATGAGTGCTGACAGATGTCAGTTGCGTTTGGAGCCACCAATAGGGAAGCATGGGAAACCGAAAAAGTGGCCTAGAATCCGCCAAGGGAAGACCTATCTGGGATGAGTGATTGCTAACAAGCCGACTGACAAAACCGCAATGAAATTGAGCATTTCAGGGGATTAATTAAATTGTTGACATCAACCCAAAATATGCTTCTAGACAAAGTAATTAAAGTAGACAAGCAGCAATTAATATAAAATAAGGAAATCTTTATAGATAGAAAGATGGTTTTATGTAAAATAAGCTTTTTTTTTAAGTATTTTTAATAATTTGTAAGTTTTCTATAAATATTTCCAAAGAAAAGTGTTTACTAAAATATTTATTCTTGAAATATTTTATTTAGTTATAATTCATATATCGTTTGCACTTGTGTAAACACTTGCACAAAATTTCCACAAATTTCCTTTCGTTCATAAACATTTATGGAGACATTTCTCCAGCGTCTCCCACTCACACCGCAGCCGGAGGATCGTTAATGACAAATGTGTGGGGTGTGAATGTAATTACTTGGCCGATGCTGTGTAGTATGAACTCATCTACGACGCCGTCACACGCAGTTTGCCAAATGTCCAATGGCCAACGGCCCACGTCCCATGTTCCTGGTCCAGAGTATGGTTAGCAATTGCCTGAACCACTCACACACATTGTGCAGTCACATTAATCTTGTAATTAATTAAACCAAAGTCCAGGCATAAGCACAAAAAGTGACTACTTAAGCCATTTTGTCTCGGCATCCAACACATGGCCCACACACACACACCACTACTAACTGACATATGGACAAGCATGTTGGACATTAACTTGGCCCCCAAACACGCACGCACACAGGTCGGCTGAGTGACAGGCGGCGGTTCTCGGTTTCGGCCAAACAGCAACAGCAACAAAATGAAACATTAAGTGAGCGGAAACGGAAACGGCGGCCTAAGTGCGTGTGCTGTAGCTGTGTGTGGGGGCGTCCCCACATGTGTGTGTGCTGGTCGTAAAGTGGTGTTGCGAGGACTAACATCCGTTGGCTACCAGAAGGCTCTGGCTTTGAATTTAGCTGTTTTGTATTTAGCGTTTTGCTTCCAACTCGGTCAACTTGTTGCTGGCCAGGGTTTTAGGCTTCACTTTATGGCAATTGGGAACTAAAATGAAAGGGTAGCAAATATTTAAATCTAATCTGTATATCTCCATTTGTACATGAAAAGTTATTTAGTTATTTTTCTATAATTTTTTTTAAAGAAAATAATAGAAATAACGTAAGGCCACCCACATTTTAAAGTCACTTTCTTTACATATATTCACGTATCTCTTTTCCAATCAAATGAAACGCTAACAATAAACTTTTCAAGCGAAATAAGAACACAATTTGTTTGCAAAATAAATGCACTTACTCCAGTTCAGTTCACTCAACTTAATTATTTAAAGTCAATTTAATTGCTGCTCTCCGTAATAAAGAATTCAATAATTTTTCCATGCACAGGCATTTTGATGTAAGTTCACAAGGAAACGCCTACGCGTTCGAATGCTCGACTGCATTTTACATGTTGTGAGAAAAATCGAGACCGGGAATGGGCGCAAAATGATAAACAGAAAGGGGCGTGTGGACACAAAGGCCCCGCGGTGGTAACGCCAGCAGAAGAAATGAAAATGTTGGCCCGGGAATGGGCTCAGGGAAAGCAGGGAGTAACAACAAAAAAAAAGTCGTACAAACAGACCGACACATATGCAAATGAAGTTCACCTGCGGACATCTGAGGTGTTCGCTCGCTGCAGCCTTTGTCACTGCAGTGACCGAATGAGTGAAGGACGACGGGTGGCCCAACGGTGCCCTCGGTGACAATAAATCGGGCAATGATAGCTCTACAGGATATGGGCGTTTGGTTAATGCGAAAGCATTTTTAATGGAATACTGGAGGTGGAGCGGTAATTTTAAATGCTTGAATTAATATTGAATGAATAATAAATGAGGCATTCTTTGCTGCAGTGAGAATGCATTCTCTTATTGAGTTTTACGGCAGTAAAAATGCAAGTGCCATAATAGTAAACTTGTACCAATTCATTTAAAAGAAGTGGCCATTAAAATATTTCTTTACTTATTAAAGTGAGCTGTACTATTGTAGGATCATTAAAAGGAGCATTGTTTAGTTTTTTTACTCTTAAACTCTTTACTCTTCTTTTTAATTTGAACAAGGTTATAGCTGCATTACAATTACTTAACATTCCTTACTCTTGAAACTTTTATAGCTCTCTTTTTTTACTAAAGATGAAGCTGAACTTCAACAAATTCAACAAAAAAATCTAGAAAAAATGTGGACGTGAAATTGTATCATTTTGTACACCTTTTTAATATACATTTTTTAGTTAAATTATAAAAATATATATATTAATAATTCCTAAAAATTTCTAAATTGAAAAACTGATTTTATTACACATTTTTAAACACCAAAATGGTAATTTGTTTTAGCAAATTTCAGAGAAAAAAATTTAATATATCAAATAAAGGATATTTCCTGAAAATACAAATATCTTTATTTTTTTAAGGCTTAATATTTGGTATTTATATCATTTTAAAAATTCATTCATTCAAATAACAAATATAAAACTTTCATTATTATTTTATCATCGGAAAATACAAATATTTATAACACCGATAAATATATTTCAAACTTTTTATGTTTTACATTTCTTTGTAATCGATCGATTTGTCCACCTCATATTTTGTTTCGTTTTAAATATTCTTGCGCATACATGGAAGCATAAAAAATGTATATGTGTTCTCTTCAACTCGACTGACCCCCGGGCCACCTGCACTTATTAAGCAACAAGGATTTTTTTTTTTCGCCATTCTGTCAGCGCATTGAAATCAATTGCAGGCCACGTCCATCAGAAGCGTAAACATTTTGCTGTCGGAAATTAACACACTTTCCGTTTCCGTCTCACCCAAAACGCCACCCACATGTAGCCATAATTTATTCATATTCTCCCGGCTCCCGCCGTGTCCTTGTGCCATTTCACTTACCTGTGCGATTTTCCTCCACTCTTTTTGGTCGATCCGAAAATGTGCTAAATAAAAATTAATGAATGCCGGAAGCGAATTGTAATCAAGGGGCCAAAACGAACCCGAAAACGTCAATAAAGTGCTGCAGGAACAACAAGAATCGAGCATTAATGACAACAACAACAGCGGGAATAGCTGAAACAGAGCCTTTATTCCATCAGCATAACCAATCCATTCAGCTTGCCCTTTTTGGTCATTTCCGGCAGCGGCCAGGTGAGTATTTATTTTTTATGTTGGCGTCAATCAATTTTCATTGGCGGAATGCTGCAACTACTATTTATATACACTTTTTTCACCAATTGTTTGTGACAGAATGTGCAGAAAAAAACTCGCACATAAACCGATTAGTATCGGTTTATATAAATAACAATGATCGATCAAATATTTACCACAAATAGCGTCATCTAAATTCGCGCCAATGAATGAATAAATGAAAAGAAAAAAAAAGAAAAGGGGTAAAATGCAAATGACGGGCAACCGCAGGAACTGGAGCATCTGCTGTTGACATCCATTTTGCTTGGCCATTTGCCGTTATGGCCTTGAAGGGGGGCGCCTCCTTATGGCCGGCAAACCAATCGCACAGCCGCCTCAACTTGCTCGAAACTGCCATTCAAGTGTCCTGCCTGGTAGTGACTTCGGCCCCGAGAACGGGGTTAATCCAACCTGCCAGCTATCCTCCGCTATCTCTGGGTCATGCCGGAATCCTCTTTCTCACCGAATACCTTCTCCTCTGACCCCCGACATCCTTGGCTGTCATTCAAGGAGTCCTCGTGTTGACGTGCCAAGCCATTGTTATCGGGGCTATTACAAATTTCTAGCCAGCCAGTTTATGGCACGGTGACGGACAAATTGCTTCTGAGGCCACCTCTCAGACGATTATGGTTGAGTTTAGGAATAAGCAATTACTTAAGACTCGGAATTGGACAACAACAAAATTTATAATTTAAACTTGTATTATTGGTGTACTCTTTTATAAATATTTTTAATTATAAAACATGTTTCTTTCATTTTATGTGCTGAATAATAACCATTACTACATTTTACCTGCACAATTTCCCTTTCGTAATTGCTGAGTAAATAGTATCGCTTAAGTGAGCTTCCTCGCATTATTCCTAATGCAAAAACACTTTAATTTCGAACCTAATGCACTTGCTCCTTTAGTAGTTACATCTTTATCTCTTAAACATGCTTTTGTGCCCTCCATTATGCATACCCCAAGATACACAAAAGAATTTTCCACGAAGAAAAATCAGTTGTTCAGCATCATCGCATTCCCACGAAGCTCGCAATGAAAACATTTCCAAATGTCTCTGTTTATTTCTTTAAGCGGAAAAAATGCAAAACAAAAGTGTTTCGATTGAATTGAATTTTCCGCTAATGGAGGGCACTGCCTAAAGGGTTTATCGGGATCTATCATTAAAGAAATGTAGCAGAAATTTAACTTTCCTATTTTTAATTTTAAATTTTGCAAAACATATTAACCACGAGTCATAAATAAGCCCTAGGAGCAGGCATTAAACATAATTTAATTGTTGTCAGATTACCAATCTAATGCCAAATGTCTGGCAAACAAATAAACTAAATACATGCTGCTAACCACCAACGGCAAAACTTTAAATTAAAATACTTTTATCTTGTTTGAAAATGCCCTGTTCTGTGCTCTCAACGCGTCGCTTCTGACAAGACAATTAAACAATTATTCATACTGGAAATCAGAATGCAAATGGATTTGTTTCGCTCCAACTGACCACGCCCACTTTATCATCAAATTGCCCACTCAACGCCCACAATCAGAGCCGAAAAAATAAAAAGCAATCAACAAATATCAAAAACTTCGCTCATTCGTGTCATAAACAAAAAGAGCAGCAAAATGCAGACGAGCGGCGACGAAACCAATTCAAGTCCAAAGGCCAGTTAGCAGTCGATCTCGGGATCTCCCGCTACCACCATTCCCATGGCCCATCGGTGACGGGGTGTCGACGCACCAGGCCATGAATATTTTAGTAAATGCCGCGCAAGGCTTTGACTTTGCCACTTGGTCACCCTCGGTTCCTCACTATTTACCCAAAAAAGTGGTCGGGTCGGATTGTTTGTGGGGGCAAAAGGGTTCGGGTTCGGGTTATGTTGCTGTTGCTGTTGTTGCTTCTGGGGAGACCCAGCAATTTACGCCATTTTTGGAAAAACTTTTCCTTCGCCTGTTTGAGTGTGTTCAGATTCAGTTTTCAGCTGCGTTCCCTTTTACCCAGCTCCTCGTCTTTTGGGAAAAAATGTGTGCAAAGTTTGCTGGTGTCGTCTACGGGGCATTTGAATTACGTTATTGCCTAGAAGTATGCTTTAGTATTTCGCGGTTGAAAAAGTTTCAATTGCGGGGGTCGTCGACATCGCGTTTTTTATTAAATAAATTGCAATGCCACGTCCTTCCAGACTCTCTCTCTCTCTCTCTGTGTTTGCCGCTTTGTTATGCAAAAACTGTAAGTCCAAAAAAGGGTTTGCACACCCCCGCGATGCCATCGTGTCTATTCCTCCCTAGGGCTTCCAATATACCCACCCAAGTGTTGAAGTGAAAATAACGGCATTGAGTAAACAAGTTGCGGCTTTTTATGCCTGGCCAAAGCAAAGGAAACTTTTTTATAACTGAAGCTCAGAAGGGGTGTGAAGCAAGGCCCTCGGGAATTTCATTACTTAATGAAGCGAAATTAATTTGAAATCTGCCAAATTTTAGGGATCCCATATGAGAAGATACTATGGATTTCCGGAGGGAAATTATATATAGGATTATTATAGGATTATTATTATTATTATTATATATAGAAATTATTATAGGAGAAATTAAAGAGTGCCAAAGAAATGTTTATGGTTTACACATTCAGATTATTGGAAATAAATGTATATAAAGTTATGATATTATCTATATTCTTAAATAAGATAATAGTATAATTTATCACAGTAATCACTAAATGTTTTCTTACAATAGAAACGATGCAATATAAACAAAGTCCAAGACACACAAGGAGCTTCTCTGAATCGAAGCCCCTTGCCGCTTTATTTAAAAAATTTTAAAAATTAACAAGCTGCATTATTAATGTATGGAAATAATTGGGGAACCTCTGAGATATTATACAAGATAATAAATAATATTAACAACTGTTTGCAGTCTGTAGTTTTTCATTGGTAAACCCAATTACTATTTTGCAACCAACTCAATTCCGCTCTGACATGAAAGCGAAGCTCGTGTTGGAAGCCAAGCAAAGCTATTAACTCCATAACGCATAAGGCCCCAGGAGGTGAATTTTCTATATCTATTTGGTAGCACATCCTTACATATTGTATGAATTCCGGGCCAGGATTCCGGTCCTTCGTATAGGCGTTCTTTGCGTGCCCAGTGCTTTCTTTGACGATGTTTTTACGGTTCCTGGTGTTGTGTTATCCCGTGCTGCAGTTTGCAGTTTTACCCAACTCCAGTTGTTAGTCCTAATTAATTATCGCAATTAGTTAAATGCAGCCAAGCAAAGGCTGAAATTAAGAAGCAAGGAGCCAGGAGGAGGACGAAGATACCGTCAGCTGACTGCGGCAAAAATGAATTTTCTGCTTTCATTTGCACGAAATGTACAGATAATTTTCAGCTTTCTGCCTGCGTGTCTGGTTTTCATTTTCATTTCATTTAGTTCCTCCTGCCGCTTCCGACAACCAAAAACTTTTTCCCCACTATTATTTCTCTTTTTATTTGCTGTTTATACCCGTAATTGAATTGTTTAGAGAAAGGCAGAGGAGCCACGATATGGTCATGTGAAAGTCGAAAAGAATGTGCAAGTCCTTTGTTTTGAGAGTAGCTTCTGGGAAAGATACTGAAATAATATTGTGGGACTAGGAAAGGGCAAACTGCTCCTTCGATTGCCTTGGCCTGAAACGGAAGACTACTTCTTCATCCATTTAATGCCATCATTTCCATCTATCAACCCTTTACCACCACCACACCCACTGGGCTGCCCCGCTGAGGAAGAAACAAAATCAAGGCAATTCTCGTTGCCAGTTCGAGCCACTGCAGGAAGCCATGGAAAATAACAACAAAATAACATCAGTAAACAATCTGCATGTTCGACTCGAGACAATGCATATAGATTTTCAGGCAAAGGATGTAAGCAGAGCCTGCAGGACCCACCCAAGCAAGTACCTACAGTATGTGCGTATGTGTCCAAGAAATCTTATGCTGCTCACATGACTGAACCCGGGGAACGGGGGGGGGGGAGCCAAGTAGTTGCACATTCTGCACTGATAAATAATAAATCTTTGGCATCGGCAAAGGCAAGTCGAGACTGGAGGAGTCGGGTCCGCCGTCTGGCGTCCTGGCGTCCTGGCGACGACTCAACTCGAGCATAGACACACACAGACTAAAGTTTTTGATATATTTGCATGCTGCAACAAAATGACAATGCAGACAATGCGGGAAATCTTCGGTAATGAACTTTAATGGTGTCGTCATAAAATATTCGACATATGCACAAAAGGGACCCATGGGGTACAGCCTCAATTTGCTAGCAATAAATTAATTTTCATTGGCAACTAAGTATTGTGGTACTATAAGGAAAGTAATTATGGAAGGAATATGTAGTTAACTTACCACCAGAGATGAGTTGATTATGTATCCTCTGCTTTGTGATATTCCCCTCTTCTTTAGCTTCTTTGACTTATTATATAAATTGAATAAATTATTAAGTAGATGAGAGTTTTGTGGTGGCTTCGAATCATCTGTACAGTAAAGCTTTGCTAAACTTATTCCCTGACAAACGATCTGTAAGGAAACTGGCATAATTAAATTAGCTTAAATTAAGTTCAAAATGCTCTTTAAAATCCAGAAAACAAAGGGTTAAGTTGGCCAGACTCTGCTATAATAATTATTTCATGTCAGCAAGCAACCATTAATTGCCTTTTGATGTTTACTTGGCGGCTGCACTTTCACGCAGTTAAGAAATGCGCTGAAATCTAGAATCTAGACTCAGTTTGGGCTACCAGAGCGTCACCAAGCCGCAAAACTTCCTGCGGGAATGTCGAAGACATCCCCAAAGTCCTGGCCGCGATCCTGTTTCTGATTTTGGGCTCGTTACTGGCGACTTTCTGCAAGGCAAGCAGAAAGTTTTCGGCGTGCCAAACTTTTGGCCAATGCAGTCGCACAACAGGACCAGATACAGGACCCGTCCTACGTCCTTCGTCCTTCGTTCCTCCTCCTTGTGTTTGTGGAAATTGGCCAGACTGGCGTGTAATATGACCTATGCGAGGTCAGCTATGCCCACAATGTTTGTTGGCCAGCGGGACAGCCTTTTGTGCATATATACGCTTATAATTAAGCATAATATGAGCCAGATCCTGGACGCCGGCCTCTGTCCGAGCCCAACGTGGTGGGCATTAAGTGTTGGCATGTGGTTTTTACTGTTGCCAGGATTGCAAGGGGTCCTTGTTGTTGCTGATGTTCTGCATTTTGCCATTTTCCTTTGTTTAGGGTTTGTTGCGGCAAATACATACACATGTGTGCGAGGTCGGTGTGTGTATTTGTTAGAGAGTTCCTTTTTGCAGCATAATTTGCACAATTAACATTGCAATAAAGTTTTTACGCCAACAATTAAACGGTGGCAAAAGGCAAGTTTAGTTTGTAAATGTTCGTTTAAAATAATTATAATAACCAATTAAAAGGAAATGGAATCCTGCGGCAACTGAGGTCAGACACGAAAATGAAAAAGGTATTAAAACGCAAGATATCAGGAAGTAGAAATACTACAAAAATGGTTTCCTTATGAATTACTTTACATGAAAATTTTTTAAAAACTTTGCGCCAAAGTACCTTAATTTACTACGCAACTTGACAAAGTTAATTTCCGTTAACCTCATTATAAGCCCCACACAAAGCAAATTTCTCATCCTCGCCAAAGAGCAGCGACTGAAACCATAAGGCATTTTCAGCTTATTACGGCTCATTTCACAGACATTTTTGTGCGGGGGAAAAGCCGGGAAAAGCCAGAAAAAAAAGTCTGACAAAGGAGCCCGAAAAGAATGGTAGCGAAGCCAAAGTAAACGAGGCAAGCAGCAGCCAGTAATGGACAATGGGCCACACAAAGACATGTGAATTATGTCATCTATTGTTTCTAGATAACTCCCAGGAGCCAGGCTGCCACTCATTCTCTTCTTCCTGCCGCTCGAATTCGATTAATTAAATTGTGTTTTGGTTTCACTCACAACTCACAAACTGCTGCCGGAAGCCAATTAAACCGGCAATGAACCACGGAGAGCATTAAATGAGATTTTAAGCTTCTGACAGATTGAATTCTGATTGGAAAGTGGAGCCGAAAGTGGAATTGGCATCGCGCAGTTATCGTTGGCGACCAAAGGCATTAATAAATTTCCAAGTACTTGGATTCCGGTGTATGGTTTACTTTATGGCTCAAGGGTGTGCACTCGCGAGTGTGTGGCAGGAAGGAAGGATATTGTGTGCGGTGTGCGGTGGTAAGATATTGTCCTGATCCTGCCGTGCGTGAGGCCATAAAACACTCGAGAGTTATGGTCCTGCCTGCTCGATGGCTAAATGCATTGGTATGCGTAGCGTAACGAAAAACAATTAGCTGCGGCCAAATAAAAGTCCCTCCGCATGCACACTCACTAGGGATGTACATATATCGTGTTGGAATCAAATAAGACATGTCAACAAAAATATACGAAAATTTGTACGGGGATCTTTAAGGTATAGATTTCAATTTTTTCCAAGTAAACCATCATCAATCATTACTAATTATTAATATTTTTTACAGACTCAAACTCAATCTCAATTTCTGCAAATTTAATATCAATTACTTTATCCAATAAGTAAGTTGGGTTTCCAGCATTACCTTTTCATTCTTATACGAAATATCGTTATAATATTTACAAGACTTTTTCTGTCCATACCTACGGCAGCATTGCTGTGAAGGACCCTCCATTCCTTTGGACTGGTAAAAACTTTTATGTGGCTCGAATCGCCTGTTTCCTGCCTTGTCCGGTGCCTTTGCCGGCATCTCTGCCCCCGCGGGCTCTGGTTCTTATCACTTTATACTTTGTCTGGAGCGGATTGCTGGACAGAGAGTCATGTCCTGCATGACGAATTCCGGCCGGCTTAATGTTCACGACTCACTCGGCCGAATGGCGACGCCTGGCAGCCGGCAGGCAGCAGGAATTGTTTGGCCGGAATTGTGTGCGCATTTTACTTTCTGATATTCAATTAATTGAAGTTTTATTTGTCTGATTGCCAGTCGAAAAGGTGGCATTGAAGCCCCGGATAAGTGAATAACGATAAACAATTATGGTGGGGAAATTGATTGATTTGCAGGGAAAGTTCGAAAAGATAAACAGAATATGGCATGGGGAATGAATAGTGCAACAAGTTTGCCATTTCGAATTCAATCGAAATGTTTCATTGTACAAATAAGACTTAAGGCTAAAGAAATCTTACTCTTAAATATAAAAGTAGGTGAGAAAATAAGACATTTAATAGTTTAAAATGACTTTTCCCTATTCCAAATTCTTTATGTTTGCCTTAGTTTTAATTTCCCTTTGTCGTTTGGATTAATATCCAGTTTAGAAATTCCACCCGGCAGCAAGGGAAGGATATAGATTGCAGGTTGCCAATGTCCCTATTATAGTAAATTCCAAACTACGTAATCCTTTAATGCCGTTTTAGACGCTACGGCTACGGCAACGGGTACTTCAGCTCCTTTAGCAGCTTTAGCTCCTTTCAGTGCCGGCTGCATCTCGAATTCCTTATTTACTTTATAGGTGCAGGCAAAGTAAACCAATACCAAAGCTATTTTAGTCGCTTACCGTGTTCCCTCATTTTTTCCGTCTCTGAGCTTCTCGTCTCTCCCGTCTGGCTTTAATCAGTGGCATTCTAGGATGCTTCTGCCCGCTGGCTTCCTTCGAAACCCTCGCGTCCAACCCTCCACTCCAAGCCCGGCGATGCCGTTGTCCTGCACTCAATTCGTTTTCTTTATTTTCCATCAGACGGAAGTCATGTGTGCCACCGGCTGCACATCCCTTGGCCCGTGAAAGGGAACGCCGAGGAACAGGAGCCGGCAAGCTGGATCGGTCTGGTAGCCGGAGCAGCATGGACTCCTGCCGGACTCGCACACATTTAAGCCATACATATAGCGGAGATAATCGCTTTACAATCAGGCAGGAAACTATTGCAAGCATGATTGTTTCCGCGAAACGTGTTTACAGCCGAGCTGCTTCCCCGAAAATGGCACAACTTTTAACTAACAAAGAATAGGGGGGCCAATGTGTCTGAAATAAATATAAATAAGCTTTAAATAAAGTCATGGATTCTTATAAAAATAGACTTACTCATAAATATACTTTTAACTTTAAACTTTAAGTATTAATACGAGCGTGGGCTTGACTTAATCCCCATAAATTGAGTCTAAACTATTGGTTATCAATGTTTTTCAAGTGTATATATTATATATTCATTTCACCTGTCAACTAAACTACATAATTACTGACCTTACCATCACACTCCAACTGTGAGAAGGAAAACCACAGACCGAAACTCAATTTCAAATGTCAGTCAAATAAGAAAAAGGGCCGCTGGTGAACATTTTCCTGACGGCGGGCAGGCGGCCAAAACCGCAAATAAATTACCAGGCCACGTTAAAGATTTGTTAATAAAGATAAATTTACTTATCGTTTATCTTGATTATGCAAAAAGCCTAAGTGAAAATTCAAAGACCCCTCCCTGGATGGTTGGAGGGGTGGAGAAGCTACAGAGCAGCACAAAAAGCCAGAGACGCCTGCGGCAATCAAGCGAGGAGGCCAAGGAGCAGCCAGCAGATGGGCCTAAAACTTTTTCATTTCCTCAAGCCAGGCAGACGAGAGTGATGGGATCGGGGGCCACGGATGAGCTAGAGGTTGAGGATACGCCACGAGGGTATATGGGCCATGAATAAACATAATACATATTTCAATGTTTTATACTATATTAAATAACTTGCCGGTCGATCTTGCAGAGGCCATCGTCAGTTTCTGGACTTAGCATATTTGCCCTAGGCCATGGTATCTCCTTTTTTCTTTTTCTGCAAAAAACCCTGTATCATTGAAGCCAAGACTCTGGGCACTGTCAACAGCTCCTGATTAAGTTCTTTTTGCATAGTCCTTGGTTTGCCCAGGCAGGCACTTTTCTATAGAAAAGAATTTCGGCTTCTTTTTATCGGCCTTTCGTGGTGGTGGCTTGTGCTGAGAGGACCTTGGCTAAAAGGCACACAAAGGGTGTTTGCACTTGGCCACAAGATTAGTAAGGTGGACAAATGTTGCAGGAAATTGCTTATAAATTATTGACACTTGTTTGCTGTTAGTATGGTGATTCTTTTTTAGTTTTTTTGGCAAGATTTAATAGTAATTCTTTTCTGGGTTTTTGAAGGGAAAATTCTTTTAGGCAAGATGTGTCTTTCCGGACTTTCAAAATCCCATTAATGTTGAAGAGAGTATAATATAGCAATTAAAATTATATTATTTTATAATTAATAATCTCCCTAAACATACAAAATTCATATATATAGTTTTTGTAAAAGAATATTCTTCGATATAGAACTATTTAACAACGTTTAAAGGTTTTTCAAACTATTGTTCAGCAATAACACTCACTTATTCCAGACATTTCTCCGCTCTAAAATAACCACTTTATCTTCTCTTCTAGTATCCACTTGAAATTGCAGTGTCCAGTAAACTACCGGTCTCTCCTGCATTCAAATTTCCCATCCAACAAATTTGTAAAAATAATTTACACTTCTCTGATGCCGAGAGAACGAATTTCAGATACATTTATTATGCAATTTAATAGCCAAAACCAAGTGCAAATAGTTTGCTGACAAAGGGGACTGTGCAGGCAGGCAGGGTGGCAGTGTGAGTGGAGACCCTTTAGGAAAACCAACAGCTCAATCAAAAGGCAACTTGGCCAGAGCAAAGTTCAGGCAACAATTTGTTTGGCCGTGTCCGTGTCCGAGTCCTGAGTGTGTCTCTGAGTGTGTGGGTCATTTGGAAAGTGGCTGGGGGCAAACGGATTGGTGGGCTTTCTTGGTTACAGTGCGGTGAGCATTGGGAACGGACACACTTTAAAATTTGCTGTCTGCTGTTGTTGTTTTCGGGGCAAGGGCAAAAGCAAAGGTTTTTATTTATTGGCATATAAACCACAAATAGCAAACATGCCAAGATGGCAACAACGCACCCACAAAACTTTCTCGGGAAACCCACAATACATAAATATTTCATGTCCTGACTTTCAATTTCAGTTTTTTCCTCATCTACAGTTTTGTCCTTTTCCTTTGGATCCTCACTGGTTTGTTTATTTGTTTCGCTTCGTTTTCGAATGCGAATGCGAGGGGGGGCGGCGGCGAAGGGGATTTTGGGGTAACCACTTGATTTAAAATGTTTTATTTATGCGCACGATTATTATTTTGGGTTCTTCGAATATCCTTCCTGAGCATCCCCCCCGAACCCATGCCATGCCTCCCACTTTTGCATGCTTTGGCTGTGGCTGTGGTCACCTAAAGGCATTTTATCATAATCGAATAGAGGAGACGGCTGGTCTGGGGCGGAATGCAGTAGCTGTGGTCATGGACTGCCTGATTGCTTCAATGGTTTCCTTGCCTTGCTTTGCCTTGCTTTGCCTTGCCTATCCTTGATGCGGGTCCATTGTGCACACACACATATAAATATCCGTGTCCGGCCCGGGGGGAGCTTTTTGTGTGTTCTAGTTGTATTTTGTATATGAAGAAAACATTTTATTATCGTATTTATTGACCATCATATTTATGAGCGTTTTACGGCATGTTAAATCGCTTAAAAAGCTTTCCACATTTCAATTCTCCATTCGTTATTGATCTGTCCCACATCCTTGGTGGCCTTTCACAGTGGAAAGTAGTAAAGCAGTAGTGGCATTTGCGAATTTAACATTTCAATTTTGTTAATTAAATGCTTCCAACTGAGCTGACGGATAAGAAAATGACAAAATTACATCACAAATGTCTGTCTGTGCAGCTTATTTAATGAACTGCTTTTTGCCACTGCACAAATTCCGTAATACACATTTGCATAATCCCTATGTACATCCGTCTGAGTGGATTAATTCGGCTTTGAATCAAGCTCCACCATTAATTGGTCACTAAAGTACTTAATGCAATAATGAAGCTCACTTCAGGCATTTGCCGGCTTTAAAAGTGGATTAAACCATTTTTGATTATTGAAATAGTAGCACTGTCCTGCTTTTTGATATTTAATGAAAGCTCAAACAATTTATATTTTAATTAATTGCTTAAAAGCTTAAAAGAGGCTTTGTCAAACAACATGCACATTTTGCATTTAAATGTGATTGCTAAAGTAGTTTGTTTTTATTTTAACATGTTAAGAAGGGACGAGCTCACGAGTCTGCCAGTTTCTCTGGTAATTTTGTGGTCAAGTGTAGATTTTCTTCAGAGGCTTACATATACCTATTTTTACACCCTTGCAGGGTATTATAATTTCAGTCAGAAGTTTTCAACGCAGTGAAGGAAACCTTTTCGATTCTATAAAGTATATACAATATATATATATTCTTGTATCAGAATTTTCTAACCACTTTGTTAAATTTCTTGCCCACAAAAAAACTGCTTCAAACCTTTAAATGTCGAAAATAATTAACTGTCTTTAATGATTTTGCAAAACAAATTACAAAACGCAATTTGCAAAAGCCTCCAAGTGTCAAATAAAATTATTTAAATACAATTCAGACAATGGAATTTTGCATCAAGCAAACAAAAAATAACAGTTTCAAAGCCATCAAAATTAGGTCAATTGATTTTTACAGCACAATGAATGACAAACAAATAATAGCAGACAAATACAAATTAAAAAGCAATTTAAAGTGCATATACAAATATGGAAATGCGCCTCATTTTTCACACAAAAGTGGAAAGTTCAACAGTTGGATGAACTTAGCCAAGAACTTAATTCCACCGATGGACGGGCTCATTAAAACTAATAACTCTTTTATGACTCTTTCGGACGACTGCAAGTGTGAAGTGAAGTTTTTGGCCAAGCAGGCGACATATGGCCATGCTCGGGAGGAAAAAAGGGAGAGACGGGAGAGATAAGACCGGGTATTAGCCACCAGCACATGCTGCTGGAAGGCCATTAGGCCAAATGACTCTGGCTAGACAAACTTAATGGGTTGACTTTTGCGACCATCACTCTTACGCCTAAGTGAGTTTCCGTTTTTATTTTGGTTTTTCCGAATAATCAGGAAAGGTTTTTCATGAATTCAATAAAAAAAAAAAAACTGTTTGCTTTTTGAATCCAATTTTTTGTTTGCATAGTTCTGTCACATTAAACATGTGATTTGTGATTTGTTTATTTTGCATTTGTTTGAGCTTATTTCTCCTCTCTGATGTAATCTGTGCACTGCTGGATTATTTATGAATTTACTGAGCAACAGCCATGCATTTAACTTTAATTATGCAAATTGAATTTCATTCATGCATAAATAGACTGAACGAGAGTCTCTGACTCTGCTCTCTGCAACTGCCACTCACCAAGATGTGAATTTACTTTTGAATTTTGATTAGGAAATTAGCACTTATGCAAATTTTTTCCAAATTCCTCCGCCTTCGGAAACAATATTTGCTGTTTGCCAAAAATGAAAGATGAATATTAAAAAAGATAAAGTTTTATTGCAGCAAGTCAGCAAGAAAATTTGAATGAATTTTAAAATGCATCAAAGCACACGAGTATAAATATGCAATGTAAAATTTACTGAAGGGGAATTATGCTTTACGCCTTGGAATGTGAAATGTGCGACCCGTAAAACATTTTTCAGCATAATGCAGGCCGATGTCCTAATGGAACTTGGATAGTTCCTTAAATTTGCTGGGTTTTTCTGTTTCGTTTTTTGACATTTTTCCTGGACTAATTTGACAGTCATCAGGCTTTTGCAGAGGTCTTAGCAAACCAACAGTACAGGTCAGAGGCGGACCAGAGAGAGACACTGAAAACTTCATAAGAGAGTTTTGTGATTAAGAATTTATAATCGAATTTTAAGTTAAGTCTTTGGCAAACTTCGAAGAGAAATCTTAAAATCTAGAAAAGGTATTGAGATATTTGAATATATAATATATTAATAATAGTTAAACTCACTTATTTTTATTGTAAATAACAAACAGTATACACTAATTTGAAGTTCAATATATTCCTCATGTATTTCTATAGTTTTTGCCCTTTTTAAGTCGAGTTGTTTGGCTAAAACTCAGGCCTGTCTATTCAGTTTTACCAATACATTTAGGACAGTTCATCAACGTAGACCTTGACTCGACAGCAATTTGTCTTATGTTTGGGGAAAAATGGTAAGGATTAGTGTTGGCATTAAGTCTTCCATAAGCCACTTAAATTCCTTAAATCCTCTTCAACTGAAGGAATGTGCTTGATGTCCGCACATTACTGCATTATTTGCCAGAAATTTTAATAAAGGTGAGTGAAACAATCAAACTAAATCCATTTCTTCTAACCGATTGAACAAATTAAATTCAAATTTCACACATGTAATCACACCACAGTTTATTAATTCTGCTCACTTAAATTTCATTGCTGGGCCAAGGATTAGACGTTAACTCAATTGTAATAGACACACACAAACGCATCATTTTTGAATTAGGCCTTTATCCCAAGTATTCATTCCAATTATTAAATCATTGAAAGCATGACAACAAAAACATTGCCATTCGGTAATTAAATTTGAGTAATTTTTGCATTACAGCTTAATTATTTACTGGCATTACAGGTTTTTGGAGTTTATTCTCTTATCGATTTTTATGGAAGGCCCATTGACCAAATTAACATTACTAGTGTGTGTTTTTGTTTAGCTGGAAATTTAGTGGGCCTAATGCAATATAATAATCAGAGCATATGCCCCTTGATTAATGATGCAGATTAAATGACTCGCTTAGCACTTGTTTTTGTTTCCATTTTTGGTGCTTGGCATTGTATTCATTTATCGCTTTTTATATTAGCTTAATTGCCGTTGGGCTGTGTGCAATGACCAAACATAATTTGCATGAATTAACAATGAAATGGGCATAACTTTTGCCTGGCATATGGTAAATTTATGAAATATAACCATATGAATTGATAACTGCAATCAAATGAATTAATTTAGCAATGGGAAAATTCTCTCTGATAAACAAAATTTAAACAAGAAAAGGAAATTAAAATGGGACATATTAAATTAACAAAAAATTACGAAATATGTTGTGCTGCAGTTACCAAAAATTTCCAAATTAACAAAAAGAAGGTATTTGGTTTAACTCAACTTTTACCTAGCAACTTGTGTCTTTACTTCAGTGTTGCGCAACATGTTCTCTGCAACATTTGGGTTTATCTATCAACATTTTCGTCTGCTTTACGTTCTGGTAAATTTAAGTTTATTATAAATTTGACAATTATTAAACAAAGTACTACTTTATTTTCTAGATGTACTAGTTACCTCACAAGTTCAAGTTACAATTAAGAATAATTTACAGCAACGATCAATATTTAGTCAAACCTTTGATCAAATTATATGGTTGTAACCCAGAGGATGGCAAATTAAATTCATCCACAAAACTCTTGGTTCAAACTTAACCAAATGCAATTAGTCTTTGGTCTTGAACGGGCTAGGCGGGGGTGGCGGGCTTTTAGCTTTTGGTGGCCATGCATAAATCATGAAACCGAAAACTGAAATTTACAAACGGACAAGAGATACGTTCACCCACACGGACACGTGGCAGTGGTGCATATATAATGGCTTAGAAATTGCTTGACACAGCGGACAAAACGCTCATTGTGTGTGCGCTTTGGTGAAACTGCAACGCATAAATCTCGGAGATTTGAAATCTCATTGACAATTGGAAATGTGACCAAAATCATGCATTTCCGCCCGCCTATCCTTCTCCCCCCTCCCCACTGTCTCTGCCTGCGCTGGCCAGGCCAATTGAAAATACATTTTACACAATTACAAATTGCAATGAAATTGATTTATCACGCACAAATGCACGAAGGTCACGCAATCCTCATAAATTTTGACACACCAGAGATGAGAGGGCTGGCTGGACTTGGGCCTGGGCCTGGTCCTGAGCTTCGGTTTGGTTTTGGGTCTGGCGGCCAGTCTGCAATTTGCCACAGTTTTTGGGCCGCTCCATCCGCAATTTACATACATATTAGGCTTATTACTGTACGCCCCTTTCAGCCCGATTTCTCTGCATCTGCCCGGCATTCTATTTAACGCTTTTAAGTCCATGAATTATGCGCATTGCACTTTGGCACAAACATCACTCCTCGTGGTGTGTTTGTGTCCCGCCTGGTGCCCATTTTATTATCAGCTGCATTAAATTTTATAAAATATATATATGTACTGGTATATGTGTCTGGCTGTGCTGGGCAAAAGTTTTCATCGTCTGAAGCTGCCAGCTCTACTGCTGATGCCCATAAAGTATGTGGAGTAATTGGTCAGGGCCGGCCTACGTGATGCCTCCTTCTGGCCCGAGTGAGTGGAGGATAAAATGAGAAAAATTCCAAGCGTTGACCAGTAAGTATTTTAAGTTTAAATATTTCGTGGAAAGTGGAGTTAAAATTTATAAATAAGATTTAAAATGAACAAGTTAATTGGGATCATTTTAGGCAATGATAAATTATATTAAAACCTGAATTGATATGTGTTCTAATATTAAAATAGTTTAAAAAATGTATAAACAATTTGTATTTTTAGCTGGTATAAATAAAGCTCTAGTCCCTGGTTTTCTTTATTTTATAGAAAACCCTAAAAATTACTTATATCTCCAGAGAATATCTTTATTTTGAAACACTTTTCACTTCTTCACCTTAATTCAATTAACTAAAGTTCTTACCCCACTTGAACCCTCAACTCGAGTTTGTCCAGCTGCCATTTTCCGGGACACCCTCTCTTTTTCGTGGGGTTTGTTGTGAATAAATGATACCCGCCGCAGTTGTTGCATTCAGTAACGGACTTTCTGTCTGTTTCCTGACTGCCTGTGAGAGTGAAGAGGTGCCATTGCCCCTGGGAAGGACTTCGTCTTTCGTCCTCATTGTCAGGACATTTTATTTTAGCACGCATTGCTGCTTACTGCATACTTGCAGAAAAATGCTATTTATTATTGTAAAGTATTTCGTATGAATTTGTGGGAATTCCACCGGTATTTATGATGAGTGGAAATTCCGTAGTGCTGCTGATGATGATGTTGGGCAGTGCATTAAACTAAGAAAATGTGAGGCACTAAAGTAATTATTTAGGGAATATTTTCTTCAAAAGAATATTACAAAAAGCTGTTCTGTATTTATAAATAAAATATAAATGATCAAATGTATGGTAGTTCTTGGCCATATTTTTTTTATTTTAGTTTTCCCAAAAAAAACTTTAATAAAGGCAATAATAACAAGTTGTCAAGGCAGGCATATACTTTTCTTTCTATATTTTCTTAGCTAATCATGCTTAGATTTATTATTTTTACAATGATTTATATTAGTTTTCATCCATTGTATTTTCTAAATGCTTAAATATTATATATAATCCCATCAAAGCTAAAAATTCAAACCGATTCTAGCTTTATTATTACATTAAATCAATTAAACCAAGTAAAACTGTATAATATTTAATCAACATCATTAACTTTTGATTGATAAACTTGTATAGATTTGCCTTAACTCTGCATTTGCCATGATATACAAAAAATAAAGACGAATAATAAATAATAATTTTTAATTGTGGAGGGAATTTGCCAAATGAAATTCAATTAAGCATGCTAGAAATGCATTTAAACCAATAACGCTGCCTTAATGGATAATAATTGAATATTTGTAATGCCTTTCACCTGCAAAACGCACACACAGACAAAGTCCTTGCACACATGCATCGTCGAACTTCCTGAAAACAATCAAATTGAGGTCATTTTTGTAGAGTGTTGTTGCTGCCTCTGATTGCGTTGTTGCTGCTGCTGTAGTTAACCTTTTAAAATATGCCCGATTGGATTTCATTAAGCCTTGAATGTAATTAATCAAAATTAGTTCAAGCTTATTTGAAGACATTCTTTAGTTACAAACAACAATTTATAGAGTTTGACAAATATACCATTCTTTAAATTTGTTAATTTTTAACAAGACCTTAAAATATTCCCATAAATAATAAAGTAAATATTTTTAAATTTATAAGTAACTCCCTCTAGAAATATTCTACAGGACCTGCAGCAAAAGATATCAAAACTTTTTGAAGCTTTAAGCTTTCTTTAAGCTTATAAAAGCCTTTCAGGACTCAAGTTTAATAGTGTTGTTGAAAAGGATAGTACTAAAAGCGTATCGAAGCTTTCACAGGCTTTTATCCTAAATTTGGATAATACGTTTAACTTAATTGTATTCGAAATAATCACCAGTCAAGTAAAATGAATGCTACGAAAATCTGTGAAATGTCAAATGTCAAAGATACATTTTTCGTAGTTACTATTCATACTCTAATATCGTACAGCCGAGACATTCTATATCCTTTGTCAATATTGCTGTAAAATAGAAAAAGAAAGTGGGTAATATGAGTACAAAATATATACCATTTTGTGTCAAATTGAATAAAAAATATTTAGCCTTAAAAATGCAATTTAAACACTTACATTCAGTGTATTATGCTCATCTATAGGTGCCGTCAATGTAAGAATAAATATTGTAATATTTTATAAACTTTGCTCTTAAGTTGTACAAGTTAAACTAAAAAATATATATATTTTAGTAGAGAGGCCTTAGAAACCTAAACTACTGTCTAAAAAATTGATTCTTTCAATATCAGTCCTTGATATTTACTTATTTCTTTAAAATAAAACAATGTGGTTTTTGAAATTTAACCAGAAACCCGTACCCTTTGACAACAATTCTATTATGTATTTGCATACTAAACACAATAAACACTGATTCAACGAAAAACCAATAATGTAATTAGTTCATTCTTTTGACATGTTTAATCCTTTTGTTTACATTTATTCGGTATAAATATTTAATCAGCACAACAAAATTTGTGAAATTTGCTTAAATCATATTAAAAGAGTTTTCCCTTTAGCACTTAACCCTTGATAATTAAATACAAAATGCATATAATAGGCTTCAATTGCATTTCATTTGCATGCAATTCATTGTTTACACATTTCCAAAGAAAACCTTTTATGCTTTTTTTTATTTGCGGCCTTTATGGAGAATTTCCATATTCAATTATTTCACGAATCGATTCAATACAGACACTCTTACTACTGCCATTTGGGTATTGCAATTGGACCTCTTTTTTCCATTGGTTTTTGTGCTAGTAAAGCTCGTCAAAGCCGGCACTATTGGCATTGTTGTCGCTGCACCTCCCGAGATGATGCTGATGGTGATGATGATGGGGATGCCAGCGCTTGCATAATGCATGAGTGACGAGATTCCGACTAGCACATTGGCCCTATGAATATTCAGGCCGGAATCCACATCAGCAAAGCCTCCATTCCGGCGGGGCAAACCGTTTGGTCAAGTGTTGACAATGGTGCCAATCGTCGCCACAAAAGCGGATGTCTTTATGAGCACTTAGTCTCTGTGGCGAGTAAATTGCCTCCTGATATGAATACCACAAGGAAAGTACACAAAAAGAAAAAAAAACTCAAATACATTTATCATTTAGATTGGATTAAAAGGTTTTTAGAAAGGTGCTATGTCTTTTATCATAAAATCCTTTATCTTTTTAAAACAGTTAATGAATTGAAGTAATATTTTTGTCATGTCAATACATTTTATGTTTAAATTTATGGGTTTCTTTAAACAAATGCTTAATATATGCTTAGAATACATTACACATTTTCCCGATTTTTAAGACCCTCTTTCTTTCTTTCTGTGTAGAATCACGCTGTCCTAGTTCGCAGACCGCAATTGCAAATGGACTCAACGGCGCAGGACTCACGAATGGAACCCCTGCAGAGAGCAGAGTGTCAGGTGCAGCAGCCCAGGAGTCATGTTCCCTGCCCCGGACATTGTTTGCTCTTTAATTAGGCGCACAATGCCCAAGAAGTCTTGACACTTGTCAGTTTCTGGCTTCCCGTGTCCTTATCCGAACTTTGGGCAAGTGTCAGGTGTCCGTTTGGCCATCGGCCTTCGTTATCCGTAATTTAAGTAATGAGACAATGGATCCATACTGAAACATAAGGAAAAAATCCCGTTTTTGTGGCTGATAGGAAAGCCAAAGTTAAAGGGATTTAAATTTGAAGACTACCACAGTTTTTCCCTTGATACTCCATAAAAGATGTAAGCCAATTTGTAGTACCTTAAAGCCTAGACTTGATCTAACAAGCCATCAATTTCAGCCAGTAAAGTCAGTAAAGTTTGTTCTAAAAACCTACTCAAAAAAAGAGCCTTCTTTTTTGCATCGCTTACATAAGCCAACTGCAGTTAACGTTTTTTCGATGTCAACAAAAATTTGGTCTAGAAAAACGAATGGATTTTTCGCATGTCGAGATGGAACGAGGCGGTTTCGAGGCTCATAAATCATACGTCGCCCATCATCAGTCAACGGGACAATGGACGTGTCTCTTCCCGAAACGTGGCCAAGATGAATGGGTGTGGGCGTTGGTCCTAGCTGTCTGTCAAGGCTACGAGCAACAAGGTTAAACGCTGGCAGTCCCTGTAGGATCAAAGCTGTCCTCCTCTCCGACGAGTGTCAACGTCTTGTGTCGCAGGAAATTAATTAAAGATATTGCTTAAATGGCTGACAATGACAAGGCAGTCCTCATTAAGTATCCGGGGAACACTTTCAGATCAAATTCAACATCGATTCGGGGACTAATTTGCGGTTCATTGAATTTAATTCTCCCGTAATTTAGCTTGTGAATCTGTAGCCCCACAAAAGCAATTATCGATTTGCCCGAACAGCGACTCTATTTATAGCCCGGAGGCGTTGAAACGTTTACCATACAGTTGCCCGAAACTTGAAGCCGAAAACCATTTCTCATTAATCCCGAAGCACTCCCTCCCTCCCTCAGTTTCATTGTTTTTCAGCTCCGCTAAATCCTTAAAAGTAGGTCGAATTAATTGAACAAGGCCGAGTGAAGGGAGCCTATTGAAAAGATAAATTAAGCAAAGTGCTTGGCACAGAGGCTTACCAAAAATCCCACCCAAAAGCTTTCTCGCCTAATTAAAACGGAAGTGCGCAAAAAAGGCGTTGAATTGGGAGAGTTGCAAAAATCTGGACGAGAACTACTATATTAAGCCGCTGAATAAACAATGTCACAAACAGCTTTTCGGGATGTTTCAAGACAAATCCAATCCAAAGGCAAAGAATAGGGAATGCAGAAGTTCTTACGATGACTTGACTTAGTGGTTGTATTTACAATACATTTACTTATAATCTTAGCTCTTTGGTTTGGTTTAGCCTTCAGCATGTAATTAATATCGATGTTTCGCCAACTAATTTGATATTCAATGATGGCTAACCCAGCATAATCGATTTTCTTTTTGCATCTACAAACACTCTTTTCATTCAGAAGCCACACCACAACTAATTAGCGGTTTTGATATTACAAAAACCCAGCCACAGATCGAAAGCCAAACAACACACGTGCCAGTGCACTGGGCCATTTTACTCTGGGCAAATAATCCCAGCAATAACTAATTAGCAGAATCGGTTTGCGTATAAATTAATTCAATTCCGACTGCATGCTAATGAGAGCATTTCGGCTTTCGCAACATTATGGATGCTGACATTAAAGCGACAAATGGGAAAGGCAAAAACCCGGCAAATGTGTCAGAGTCATTGTCAGTCGCAGGGTAAAATATACGAGGAACACGTACAGAGGCCATAATTTACCGGGAAACAAGAGCCCATGAAATGGGAGCGCCAGTACATAAATTATGGCACTTCCCACGCCAAAATGACTCTGACACTCGATTCGCAGTTAACTGCCTGCCTATAGGCTTTTGCCAACTCGGCCATAATTAATAGGGTACACACGAAAAATGTTATGTTTAGTCAAAGGAATTATTAGCATTGTATTTTATATTGTGTAAATATTGTACTTTATTGTATCCTAAAGAGGACTCTTGAAATTAGAAACATAAAATGAAAAATATTATAAAAATTGAAATAAAAATCTTAACTCTGGCCTTAAATACTAAGACTTACCACAGTTCTTGTACTGGAAATATCCAAGTCTGAGTTCTGTAAATTTGGTGGTAAAATTCAAGGAAAAGCCTTCTTGGTAAAAGCTAATCAGACATTACCATATGCTTCACAAACCACAGCTCTTGTACAAGGATTATCCTAGTGTATGTTCTAAGAAACCTTTGGTAAAGTATACTAAGGAGTCTTCTTGGTAAAAGCAAAGCAAACATTATAATGCACTTAATTTCTAACAAAAACAATCAGTTTCAAAATACGAAAACCAAAATTGTAATAGAAAAAGTTTAGAAACTCAAAGTTGTTATCTGGTAAAGATAATCAAGAGTTTCTTCTATTTATTTTAAGAGTAAGTGTCTCTAATGTCATTTTAAATATCCTTCACTTTTCAGCGGTTTTTTAGGGTAAAATTTAGTTTAGAACATTAAATATATGTATGTTATTTAAATCTACAATTAAAAACAGGTAGCAGATATTGACTATTTTATTACAATTTAAAAGAAAATTACTGAACCCATTTAATTAAATAAATTGAAAATTGTACCAAACCCTTTTGTCAAGTGTACATTTCCCCATTTTGTTGGTTTTTGAAAGTGCTTAAAGCGCTTAATATATTCAGCTCGATTGGTAAGCAATTAAAATTAAATGTAAAACCGAAACTCTAACAATATCCAGTGTAATTAAATCACAGCCAAAAATCTGACAAGCCCTGGAGTAAGCCAAAATGAAACCGCAAAGCAGCTTGCCGCCGATGTCAATGTGACCGAAAGGACACTGAAAGGATACTTAACAATGAGAGAGAGAGAGAGATCCAAAACGGTTTGGGCACGAAATCAACATTGTAGATTATACGAAACCCGCTTTGGATGCTCTGCCTGTTATTCAAGCTCACTGAACACCCATACACACATTCATCGAGCAGGACACACGTACACGAGAACAATTTCGGTTAAAGGACTTGCGGTGAAAATGAAATGATGCTGATGCGCCATTGGACTATAAAACGTAGCTAGCCAACTGTGAAAAACAAGAAAAACAGCAGAAAGAAATCAGCTAACCGGAATACCGACCCAAAAAGCAGAACCCTTTAAAGCTCGATACTAAAAAGATTGTTGAACCACAGCCTGGAATGTGTACAAATATTCTAGATTTTGTTACTTTATTAGACTTTAACCTTTTAAGCTTATGAATGAAGTTTGTTTGGTTTTATTTTCATTAGGTACTTACTTGTGAGATATAAGATGTTATGAAAATTCTTAATTGAGAAGTTATAAAACTGTGTATATATTTTAAAATAAATTTTACCCAAATAGCTACCAAACTCGTACACATAAAAGATGCAAAAAGGACGCTGCCAAAAATTGTGTGCACAAAATTGACATAAAGGATAAAACAAGAGAAGAGCAAGGGGAAAACGTTCGCGCAATTGGCACCAATCCAAACAATAAAATGGAAATGGCAACTGACACTGGATGTCAACCTATTTTTTCTTATTTTTTCCTTCTTTATTTTGTTGTTTTCTCTGGCATTGTCCTGGCTTGTGTTGCTCTTGGTGTTGCAATGGCGACTGTAGTCAACAGCCACGGGAGGCAAAAGGACGAACCAAAAAAAATATTGGTTGGGCTCTCAACAAATTTATGGGAATAGGGTGTTGTGCAGGCATGTATACTGAAAAGGAGAAGTTAAAATATATCGCATTAAATAGTATGTCAAAAATAGACTATCGAAAATATCGTTTTATCGACAAACTAAAATTTTTAATAATAAAACCAAACATATTAGAATTTTAAACCAATTTTGTAAAAACTTTTAAATAGAATATCGATTCGTTAAAATATAGATTTATAAATACACCAACTATTGAGACAAATGTTGATACTGTTCAGATATATCGCTGATTTTTGTAATCTCTAGTGATGTTTCAAAAAATTCATAACAAAATTATAGTTATACCAAATACAGATCCAATTAGGTTGATCTTCATTACATTTTTTGAGATTTATCAATCATCTTTTATCTTTTAAAATATTTTACAGTGTAACTTGAGCAAGCATTTCGCATCTGTCATCGCACATCTTAAGCACCCTGTATACAAATAAAAAAAATAAAAAAACAGAAAAGAAAACGAAAGTCGAAGCAATCGGCCTCCGGGGGTCTTTGGCTGGCAAAAAGTTTGCAATTGCCAAAAGTTGATTATATGCTCCAAGGCGTACGATTCGATTGGAAATTTTTGTCTGGTCTATCAGTCTTTAATTGAAGTGTGTGTTCATCATGAATTCGCGGAAGTTTCAAGCAAACAGTTCCCCCGGCATTCATCTGCCTCGAACTGCCACAATTTTGTACATTTGTTCGGCTGCTCATAATTTTATGCAAATGAAATACGCCCAGGCCAACATTTTGCGGTATTTCCCCGCCTCCCTCGCTTTTCACTTGAAGCACCTAAAAAATAAAGGTGGGAGACAGACAGAGACCCAACCGCACACGAGACCTCCTCTCATCCGGCAAATGCGTGTTCCACAGATGCCACAATTACGAGCATTATCACGGAGGTTGAGTGCGCGGGGCGCCCTCAAAAGTATGCTTATAATTTAGACCGCCTGCAGAAGCAGAGGCCACAGCCGGGGCAGCAGGCAACACAAAAAAATACCTGAAATGGCACTACTGTGAAATTTTTTCTGTGGCCCCTCCCTTTGTCGAGGCAAACTGCAGGCAACTGCACTCAAAAAGGGTCCTCCATCATATGCTTCCAACTTGTAGTTAGGTTTATTCCAGAAACTCTCTGGGGAAGAGGGCATATTGGGTTAATATGAAGCTTTGGATTAAATAAATACATAATTTATATAAATACAGTAAATATAAATGGTATAAAATATGGGATTTAGGGAACATATAAAAGAATGGTTTTAAATCATAAAGGTGACTCTCTCACATTAATCATTTTACGACAGTTTTGTGGATTTGTATTCCCCAAAGAAAAAACATTAATAGGTACTTTATAGTCGGAAGCCAAAACACTGCCCTTTGCTACTGACGTTCTCTGTGAAAGTAAAACGTTGTTGAGTTCATTAAAAATTTGACTAAGTGCGTTGTCATCGTCATCATGGCAACCTCCTGGCCCCTGTCTCTGGTGCTGAATTCCATAACTGTCGGCCAGCTCTGTATGTGTGCTATTGGTGCCTGGCATCCAGCACGTCCTTGTCTGTAGTCCTGAATGTGTGCATACATTTAAACGCATGTTTCTGTGAGGGACTGACATACACAAAAGAAAAGCATTGTGTGAATATTCCAAATGAGATTTTATTAACAAAATATTTACTATATATTATTCGATTTAGAATTGATCTCTAAAGTCACTGTTTATTTTATACAAATTAAAATTAGGTAAACTGAAGACAAGAAATTTTTACAAAAATTACAAATTCTGGTTTTTATTCGGATCACTTCTTATTTTTCGACGAGCATATTTAAGATTGAATGTCAGGGAGTATCGCCTGAGCGACGAATGTACGTCTTGTATGTGAGGAAGAATAGGGTTTTAATGGTTGATCATCCTCCATAGTGTTAATAAATCTATTGTGAATTTGTGGAAATTATTTGGACCAGCACTAATCTTTCAAGCTCCTCGAACTTTAAGCCTATTTTAGGTAGTCCCCCCTGGAGCAGCATCACGCGATCTTCCCAAGCGTTATTCTTCTTCTGACCCTGGGAACCTTGCTCTCATGCCACCTTTGAGAACCGCCAAGCCATCAAGCGTGATCCAGCAGAAGCACCTCCTCAACGCCAACCGGAAGCCTTTCAAATCGGCAGTGGACTTCAATCCAGCATCAGCACCAAGACTATGGACCTCCTGCAGCAGCAGCACAAGTTGGATCGTCAGGATTGTCAAGGACAGCTTTAAGGTATGCCCGAAAAGAACGAGAAGCAGCGATTGGAAGCTAAGCATCCCATAGCCAAGGACCTGAATAAATCAGAGGTGTTAGACTAGTTCCACAAGGAAATTATATTTCCCTACCTGTGCGACCTCAAACAATCGTCGACTTCTGACTATCCAAGCTTGCAACAGGCTTCGAGAATAGCTCCCAATAGGAACTAAAAAATTTAACTTGAGCCTTACTTAACCCCAAACGGACGTGGCTTACGAACCTGCATCACTGCCTTGGTGGATCTCCTACTGAAACAGCACAAGTTGGATGAATCCCAGGAGGATCGCCAAGATCGTTAGGGTGAGCATTGACCACCAAGTAGGAACTAGTAAGACGTACGAAGAGCTATGCTTTCATGGGCACTGTAATTTTGAATAATAAAAAAATTTCAGGTCTAAAAGGAATACTTTTTCGGTTATAGTCGAAATGTAAATGCCAAATGGATTATTTTCGTATATCCAAACTGTTGATATGTCAAAGAACATGACACAATTATAAAAGGTAGCTTGATCGCTTCAAAATCGTTAGGGTTTAGGGTCTAATTTTATTTTAAACATTATTTATAATACGATATAGTTTATGATAGTTCTGTAGTATAGACTCTATACTATAAAGTCCATTCTAAAAAACCATGTACATATATCTTTATATATCTTTAATATTAATCTTAATTATTTTTAAGTTTTTTAGTCTTTTTTATATTTAGAACTTTTACACTTTAACATTCCCGAGAAGTGTATGTACCTCTCACACTTGAACTTGAACTTTGTCGTTTAGTATGTGTATCAGGGAAGCCATTTTTTTCGGTTTTGCGCTCACCAAAATTGGATTTTCTTGCTAAACGCAGACCGAATGCTTGAAACCGGGGATTATGGCAAGATGATAGTCCCCCAAAGTCGATTTAAAAAGCTCATGAAATATGCAGGCGGCATGTTGTTGTGACTCTGCCATTAATGTGTTGCAAAGGATAAAAGGAAAGTAGTAAGTAAAATTATCCTATGAATTGGAAAATAATTCAATTAAAATTGATGTGATTAAAGCATTCTTTAAATTCCTATTAAATTTCTCAGGTTTCTAAGTATAAAAGAGTCGTAAAAAACTAACATAATATTACACTTAAATCATCTTTTTCGTGTGCGTATCAAAAAGTAATTGAGTTATTATTTCCCTATCCCAAAAATACAGAATAAACCAGCAGCATAAGCAAACAGTTACGTTCCATAGCCCATAAAGCTGCAATCTCTTGGGTCAACAAAGCCAAGAATAATATCCATGGGCATCGAAAATAATTTCTTAAGACTCGCGCCCCCAAGAGACCCCCATGATAATGCTCTCTTGTCAAGTGCCGCACGACTCTTACGATGCTTCGCATAAAAAACGGGAAAACGCCTCTCTGTTGTGAATATGCGGCACAAAGGAAACTCGATGAAAATCAGCGGAATCCCTCGTGACAAAATCAATAGATAAAGGGAAAGCCAGCGATAACAGCTGTTCATCGCCTTCTCGGCATTCGAGAAAATGTAAACAAGGAGAGCGCCTAAATATAGGACACTCCGAAAGAGCACCCCCAAAGAGCACGGCAACTGGGGAGCCAAGAAGCGAGAGCTGGCTGCCCAGCCGATTACATTTTCCCCAACTCAGTTGCTCGCAGCTCTTCGACGTCGGCGGCTAGTGGCACGGAAAACGGAAAAGCGCGGAAAATTTCTAGCTGCCCGTCCACTAACACACACACCCGCTCTCGCCCAGTGACAGTGTGCTCCATATGTGTAATCAAAGAACACGCTCGGAACCCGCAGTTTATATATAGAAAATTTCAACGCACGCTGCTGAGGGAAACTAAAATACAAAAATAAATTACGAAAATCGAAAAATAGTGGCCACTTTTTCGAGGAAAATTCTGAGAATCGTCGGGCTTTTAACAACGATAAAGGGAGTTATTATTCTAATTATTATTCGCATTACGCATACGCTCCGTGTGCCGTTCGCGTGTGTCTGTGACTGTGTTTGTGTGGTGAAGAGCGAAAAGCGAAAAAAGGAAATCCCGTCAGCGCTGCTGGCGTCGAAGCCGACGCAGGCGACTCCACCCAAAATTGTATATCAATTTTGAAGGGTTTTCGAGTTTTCCCAGTGCCCGTCGTATGCGTACTTGACCCGATGGTCCATAGCCAATAGCCCAATCCCAGCGAGAATCGACGCCGCCAAGCAGCAACAAGGAAAATGCGAGAAAAATGTTTGGTTTATGCGAAAAGTTGATGACACATTTCGCTGTCATTTTGACCGCATTTTTCCTCTCCCAGCCGCTGTTATTGCTGCTGATTTGCGGGCCGCATGGCGGCATTTCCCCCACATCCTCGCCCATGTTGGCGGAGGCCTCGGCGGCGGATGAAGCGTAAGTGTTCTCCGCACCCTCCCTCCTTGCCCTTGCCAACAGCAGGTGAAAATTGGTCAGCAGATATTCGGTTTTGCTGGATAGGCCCAGGGCCCGCGAACAAGTCAATTAGGGGGCGTGTTCTAATCATCCTTGTCGCCTTGCTTCCTCTCGTTGTCAACGACGCTCGTTAATTTTTCGTACATTTTATGCTAATTTCGTTGCCAGACGCCCGCTTTCCCCGCGGTTTTTATTTTCCTTTCAAGAGAATTCCCTGTAGACACTGAAAGGGGCTTATTGGGCTGCCTTTGGATACTATGTATTTGCGCAGAAGGAAAGATGAAAGCTTTATCGTGTTTACAGCCATTGTTTTCCTTTTGAACATTCAAAGAAGGAAGCGAATCGGATTCAGATAAAGTCTTTGCGCAAATAAGGAGTTTTTGGGAAAGTTAAACAAGGGAAAGAGTGGTGGGAGATGGTTGCCTACACGTTACGACATATATATTATTTTTAAAGCTTTTGTGAATCAACCAAGTCTCTTCTAAGTCTCTGCATTACAGTCATAATGTAGTAACTTTTAGAGTTAAGTATGTATTACATATAAAAGTTTGAAAGTGGTAGATAGTTCAGAGATTTAAATATATTCAAAAACTCTCTACTTTATAGATGGATCTTTAAGTTCAACTGTAACATGATGTTAATTATTTCAATTTTAAATAATACATAACGTTTCAAGATAGTGACCTTTAAGGCACATGAAGCTGCAATTTATTTAGTAGACAAGCTGAGGAAGTTAGGAATAAGTCCACCTGCTAAAAGTAATAAAATATTAAAAATGTCATAAGGTATTTTAAAGGTCGAACCCCTGGTTTTATAGTCTTTTTTTCTCATTTTGCTTTGCGTGTTTAAGCGTTTTGTCTTTTGTCTCGAACGTTTTTATTCTATTTCATTTTGGCGTGCATGCGTGTGTGCGTCAGCATTTTGCTCGACTTTTCTCTCCCTGAATTTTCCCCCATGCTTTTCGCATTTTTGTTTTGGGCCCTAACATTTCATAAAGTCACATCAAAAAATTGTTCGCCTGACATGCTGACTGTTGGGCATGAGCAAACAGGTAGAGCAGGTAGACCTTCCGTCGCCTACTGGCGCTAAATGAATATTTTATTGGACATTTTGTTGGGCCGCGCTAAACATAATGCCGAAAGTTGGGCACTTAATTTAAGTAAATACGGGACCAGCGACCACCGAATTATTTATATTTCTTGGCTTTGCTTTTTTGTGGGTAAACACTTGGTGTTTTGCTTTTAATTAAATATGCGATAAAACGATTTAATCAATTACTGTGCACTTGTTTTAACTTAATTAATGAAATGTTGAACCAAAATGCAAATACTACACCAAATATATATCAAAAAATCGTTCTAAAATATAGAGGCAAACCATTTATCAATTTATTTATGCTTATTCAATTCAAACCCTCAGAGGAAACCGATAAATTCGAAATGAATAAGCAAAACAAATGACATCAGCCACTAACAGATCTAATGACTCATTATTAATAATAATACCAAGGCCAAGAATATAAAAATAAAGTTAATATCCAATTAGCAAACTATATCATGGAACCATAAATAATTCAAAATTTAAGCCTCAAAAATACTTTTATAATAGAAAATTTCCACAAGCAAATTAAAGCTACAAAATAGACACAAACAACATTTTAACAACAGAGCAGATGCAGAAAATAATTAAATTCCTGTTAATAATTAATATTATGATGAATAGAAAATATATAGATAAATAGAAACTTAGATAAATATATAGATGGATATATAGATAGATAGATAGATGGATAGATAGATAGATAGATGGATAGATAGATAGATAGATAGATAGATAGATAGATAGATAGATAGATAGATAGATAGATAGATAGATAGATAGATAGATAGATAGATAGATAGATACATAGATAGATAGATAGATAGATAGATAGATAGATAGATAGATAGATAGATAGATAGATAGATAGATAGATAGATAGATAGATAGATAGATAGATAGATAGATAGATAGATAGATGGATAGATAGATGGATAGATAGATAGATAGATAGATAGATAGATAGATAGATAGATAGATAGATAGATAGATAGATAGATAGATAGATAGATAGATAGATAGATAGATAGATAGATAGATAGATAGATAGATGGATAGATAGATGGATAGATAGATAGATAGATAGATAGATAGATAGATAGATAGATAGATAGATAGATAGATAGATAGATAGATAGATAGATAGATAGATAGATAGATAGATAGATAGATAGATAGATAGATAGATAGATAGATAGATAGATAGATAGATAGATAGATAGATAGATAGATAGATAGATGGATAGATAGATGGATAGATAGATAGATAGATAGATAGATAGATAGATAGATAGATAGATAGATAGATAGATAGATAGATAGATAGATAGATAGATAGATAGATAGATAGATAGATAGATAGATAGATAGATAGATAGATAGATAGATAGATAGATAGATAGATAGATAGATGGATAGATAGATGGATAGATAGATAGATAGATAGATAGATAGATAGATAGATAGATAGATAGATAGATAGATAGATAGATAGATAGATAGATAGATAGATAGATAGATAGATAAATAGATAGATAGATAGATAGATAGATAGATAGATAGATAAATAGATAGATAGATAGATAGATAGATAAATATTAAGCTGGATTGATATATATTGAGATATATAGATAGATAAATATTAAGATATATAGATTTAAAGATAGATATATACTGAAATATATAGATGGATACATAAAAAGATAAATAGAGAGATAGATATATGGATTTATAAACCCATTATTCTGGAAATATGGTATGGACCAATATAATTTTCCCAGAATTTTTATTTACCTATACAAAATATATATTGGTATAATAATTTAGTTTAAATTTAAAGTAAAATTTATGAAAATAATAAAAGAACCATTGGCATCTTATGTTATATGTAGCTTACCTTATTTGTATTGCTTTCTTACTTATCTCTTTTTAACAATTATCAAAAGTTCAGGAACCTTCTTATGTGGCATAAAAGTACCTAACAAGTGGGGCCCCCAAAACAATGACAGTATCGATACGACGACACAGGAATGTGGCCAAATTAATTGAACAACTCCAGAACGTAATAAAAGTCAGAGAGGCATCATTCAATTCCAACTACCAACAAACGGCAAACAAAAACCAAAACAATTTCTCCGAGCGCCGACCGGGCCAACACACTCGAGTGTGCCTGTGTGTGTGCCTGTGTGAGGTGTGAGTGCGGGTGTGGGCTGCTGGTGTGCATGTGTGCCGTCGGAATAACTGTGTCAAAGGCAACGTCGGCGACAGAAGTGAAATGAAAATGGCCGAAGCAGCGCCGCAGGCAGCGTCGGTGACATCAAAAGCCACGTCAAGAGCGCCCCGCCTCGCAGATACTAAGATACTCATGGATACTGAGCGAAAGAGCGAGTGATTTTATGAATTTGGTCATGCGCAGGCACCCGCTGCCATTAAATGTTTATAATAAACGCCGCACTCACACGCAAGCTGAATTCGGCCAGTGTATATTTCGCTGGGCACTGCAATTTTAATTACTTTCGACTACTCGCCGACCAGAAATATAAATTATTCACCAAAACACTCAAACGCTATGAATGGTTATAGTTCGTAAAAATGTATTGAATATTCGGTGGAAATAAAACCTGGTTTATAAATCGTAAATGAACGCTCTAGAAGAGTGTTTAGACCACAAAAATACTAGGTCCTTAAGGCATTGCATATTTATATATCAAATACTATTCATTCCATCAGTCAGCAATTTATATATTTTAAAATAATATTGTGTAATACAATGTTGTTTTGTTGATTTTTAAATGAGAATAGAGAATAATGCTCTCCGGTGGATAATTTAATTATACCCTTGAACTGTAAGAGACGGATATAAAAATAGGCAGCGTAGAAAATTAACCAATAAGAAAGATATAGTATGGTGTACAAATGAATACTAAAATGATATATAAGACATGATTAAAATAATAATAGTTTTAGTACCTTAGATCACATAAAATATTAACATTTTTGATGAGCCATCACCATCTGTTCATCTGTACATCCATCATTACAGATATAATTCCCAACTGGTTCTAACATCCCTGGATATATGTTTGTACTATTATATGCTATTATATGATTTTTATACATATATGTGAGCTATTAAAAAGTTACTTATCCTTAAAGCAATTCAATCAAATTTTTCACGAATCTAGAGCGTCAAAATTATTTTGAGTGTAGGTAACCATATCAAACTAAAAGTTGCCACTGTACTTCTTGACACCCGACCTTTAGAATCATTTTCTCATAGATCTGTCTTAAGTTCCCGTTAAAATATTTAATGCTTGCATTAACTAATGGAATCGACCCGCTGCACTGTAGGTTCCTAAGAGAGAGAAAACCGTTTAAGAGAATCTGCGAACTAAGCTAAGAACGGAAGTGAGAGAAGATGCGCGCGCCGGCACTTGTTGATTTCTCACGCACACTAACAAGCTGGCACAGCTGTTCGTGGTAAGACGCTGGCGTCGCTGCCAGGAGGACGTGTTGTCACCTCGGTCAGGTGCGAACACACCTCTCGGCTGCTCCCCCACACGCCCGCTTCTCACCATGGGCGGAACATGTGCGCTAATTGAATTAGTGGAGCTCGGACAGGTGGTTGACATTTCGCTTGGGGAATTCTGACGCTGATAAATTGTTGTTTACCGCTCCCTTGGAATATCCTTGCGAAATATCTGATTGAGATTTTAATTGGTGAAAATCCAAAAGAAGCATAATAACGTGGGATTACATACTCTAGGGGGTTTTGAGTATTTAATCCCTAAGTTCTTTTTTAACAACTAAGCATAAAAATATATACTATACTAACTATATTAATTGTCTTTCCATTGCAGAGTCGGAAAATGGGCCACGGAGTTTGGGGACGAGCTGTTTCTGCTTGCCCAGAAGATAACCAAGTCGCAGGAAATCAAGGAGAAGTATAAGGAGTACAATGCTCGAGTGGAGCTGAAGAACGGCACCGAGCTGATCAAATCGATCACGGCCAACGTGGCCAAGATGCTGGCCCGGAAGGTGAATGCGGTGCGCTGCATTCAGAGGCAGGCGGAGGAAGAGTACGAGACTTTCAAGTTCAACCGTTCCTACGCACTGCAGAACTACTCATACTACTCCAGCAAGTACTCCACCTTTAATGGTAACAGTTCCGAGACTCTGGAGCCGAATGAGGCTGAGTTCGCGTGGATGTACACCCCCATGGAACTGAATCCTGACTCGCACTTCTACAACACGCCGGTGGACACTGAGCACAGTTCGGTGCACGTTCCCTCGAACGTTTGGGATCGCTCCGACCGAGTTCTGAAGACCATCATGTGGTCGGAGCAGCTAGACGAGGTATTCAAGAGGAACTACAAGTCCGATCCGGCCCTGTCGTGGCAGTACTTCGGCTCTGATACGGGCATACTGCGGCACTATCCAGCGTCTCAGTGGACAGACATAAGGCCGAATCGCATGGATGCCGATACCTACGACTGTCGGAAGCGATCTTGGTACATTGAGACGGCCACCTGCTCCAAGGACATCGTCATCCTGCTGGATCACTCCGGATCAATGACAGGTTTTCGCCACCACGTGGGAAAATTCACCATCCGTAGCATCCTGGATACGTTCTCGAACAACGATTTTTTCACCATCTTCCGCTACTCGGCGGAGGTCGAGGACATCATCCCCTGTTTTAACGGAGCGCTCGTCCAGGCCACGCCCGAGAACATCGAGATCTTCAACGAGGCCATCGCAAACCTGCCGGATCCGGAGGGCTATGCCAATCTGACGCTGGCATACGAGAAGGCCTTCCAGCTGCTGCACTCCTACTTCGATAGCAGGCACTGCAATGCCAACTCAACGTCTAGCTGTAACCAGGCCATCATGTTGGTCACCGACGGCGTCGCCGGCAATACTACCGAGGTCTTCCAAAAGTACAACTGGGGCAGCGGCGAGAACGGTACCTGGCACATGAACGTGCGCATCTTTACCTACCTGCTGGGCAAGGAGGTGACCAAGGTGCGCGAGATCCAGTGGATGGCCTGCCTAAACAGGGGCTACTATTCGCATGTCCAGACCCTTGACGAGGTGCACGAGGAGGTGCTCAAGTACGTGGACGTCATTGCAACACCCCTCGTTCTGCAGAACACAGCCCATCCACCCACATGGACTCACGCCTTTACGGATAAGACGGTGAGTGGGAACTTATTGATTGACTTTTGCAATATAAAGATCGATAGCTAAATATATATATTTGACATCACTAGTATGATCCAAAGACCTCTGATGAGCGAAGACCCCGTCTTATGATAGCTGTGGGCGTGCCAGCATTCGATCGATCCTATCTCAATGAGAACAGCACCAACACGAGGGCACGTATGCTGGGCGTAGCTGGGACAGATGTGCCTGTGGAAGATATAGACAAGCTGACATTGCCCTACAAGGTAAGAGACTATGGATAAACTATTTAGGATTATGGTAGCTTATTCTTAATTCCCTTCAGCTTGGAGTCAACGGTTACTCCTTTGTGGTGTCCAACAACGGATATGTCTTGCTGCATCCTGACCTGCGACCAATGGGGGTAAGTCTAATCTTAATATAATGTTTTACATACATTTTTCAATTAATATTAATTCCTCCTCCACACAGACAAATGGCAAGATGAATCCGAATTACAACAGCATCGATTTCACTGAAGTTGAGCATCTATTCGAGGATGAAAATCCCCGAGAGCCTGGCGATACCATCCTAAACATTCGCAACGCCATGGTGCGGAACCAGACCAAGCAGTTCAAGGATGTATCCGTGAAGTTCCACTACGACACAATGCGTCGCGTCTCGGAGGAGAAGCAAGACTACTTCTTCGCCCCTCTGCCGGATACCCCGTTCACCTTGGGCATCGTTATGCCCAGCGAGTACGGCAAGACGTGGATCAAGGTGGGCGAGGAGGTGTCTAAGAATACGCACATGAAGATCAATATATCGGATTTCTTCATCGGCGAAAACTGGAAGGTCCATCCCGATTGGTGGGTGAAACGCTAGTTCTCAGTGAAGAAAAAGGTCTAAACAAAATCGTATCATACACAGGGTCTATTGCAAGTATCACTATCTGGAGGGACACGAGTTCAAGACACCGGAGGCGGAGCTGCGGGAGTTTCTGGGCAAGATGGTGAAGAAGGATTGGAAATGGTCAGAACAGTATGCCGAAGACGAATCCGATAGAGATATAAATGATGACCGTACGTAGATAAGTCTGCTGCTGATTAGCTTTCTTGGTCCACTTTTCTTCTGACACAAGCAATCTCTCCTTTTCAGTGAACTGCGGCCGCCAAACACTAGGCGACGATGCCTACTACTGCAACACGGAGCTGGTGCATCTGCTGGTCTTCGACGCCAAGGTAACCAACTCCAGCTACGGCGAGTGGAAGTTCGAGAACGAGGAGGAGCGCCAGCTGATCAAGCGCTTTGGAGCAGATCTTCGCTTTGTGGCCACGATGAGCGGCCTCACCCGGTGGCAGTTTATCTTTGGGGAAGTGGAGGTAGACACGGATCGGGAGTTCGGTGACTACCACACCAAGGCCATTGACGAGACCTGGTACAAAAGCGCCATCCTGCAGCACCATGAGGACCGAACAGAGAGCTTTGTATACTCCGTAAAACACTACAACGATCCGATGGAGGACAGCGAAGTAAAGGTCACCGCCTCGCACGCGATCTTCCCAAGGGACGGTGGTAAGGAGGCGCCCGCCTGCGTCGTAGGGTTTCAGTTCTCCCATGCCCTCATGTGGGAGAGGTTCTTCAACATCACCGCCGTGGATCATGTAAGAAGAAGTCCAGGCGTCCAAAAAAATTACCTTAAAAAATTGATTTAAAATCCTTTATACAGTGCAACCGTTGCCTGCCCATCTGTACGGATGACGACGTGGACTGCGTGGTCATCGACAACAATGCCTACATTGTGATTGGCCAGAACATCAACACAACTGGTAAGTTCTTTGGCGAGTTCCACGGCGACGTGATGTCTGCGATGGTGGAAAGGGGCATCTTCCTGAGCATCGCCGTCTACGATTACCAGGAGCAGTGCAAGGAGGAGCCAAAAACGAACAGTGATGCCCATGGTATCCTGCATGTAAGATATGCACAAATTTTGTACTTTTCTGTATATATTTGTATTATTTCGATTTAAAATTTCCCATTAGCCCCTTCGATTGTTAAGTCTTGGCTGGAAGTGGTTAGTGGGTCATCTCTTCTTTCAGTATCAAAGGATTCAGTGGTGGGCAGATGGAGCACCATGTAAGTGTTACAATTCAAAACAAACTTTTATCAGTAAATAATCTCTCAATGATCGTTAGTCATGGAATACACCGACGAAATCGAGGACGAGTACGTGGCCGTGGGCGACGGCGGCAAAGCTTCGGCTTCCAAGCCGAAGGATGACGGCGACGATGAGAATGCTTTGTTTAAGGAACCCGAACCGGATCCCATCTATAAGCCCTGCGACATGCGCTCCACGCTGTACGCCCTGGAGCCCAGTGCCTTGGTGGGCATCAATGACTGGGTGGAGCCACCCTCGACCCGCCCCTTCTTGGTTAAAAAGATACCCAACTCCAATCTGCTGCTGGTGGTTGTCAACGTCCTGATGCCATCGCGCAGTGTCCGCCTGACGACCGAGCCACAGCGCTTGGAGTACCCAACGGAGTTTCCCTGTTACAAGCTCAACATGAGCTTCTACGAGCGGCGACGCATCGAGGAGTGCTACACGGAGCACGAAAATGTAAGTAACCTGAAGGGTAAGGGAAAGGGGATTGGGAATGTATAGATATATTGAATGGAAAAGTGTGATATAATGTATTAATTCAATATCGAAAATATCGTGAAAATTAATATATCGATACTTAAAATATCGAAAAAATCGATTGAATAAAAAAAAAATTATTTAAAATAGATTTCTGAAGTCCTGATAAATTTTTAATAATTTCTTAATGGATATTCAAAAATATGCACCTCTCCAGCAGTCATAAGAGAATGATGTGTTTTGTCTATGATTTATCTATAACTATCGATATCTCTTCTAATTTTATTTTCAGGAGGAACTGTACACCTATTGCGGCAATGCCTCGCGGCTGGGTTTGACGCTTCAGCTGCTGCCGCTGACCATGATTTTGATGTTTTACTTGACGCGCTGCTTTATGCGCTAGGGGATATATACACACACAACTACTTATACTATACAACAACTACGATGTACTTACTACACGCGACTACGATCGGTTTGTTGTCCTTATATGAATATATTTTTGTTTTATATAGATTGTAAACTATACTATGCCGTAGTCCAATGTTTAACAAGAATGCAACCAAACCAACACAGGCACAATCTTCTTAACTAAAAACCAATTTTAGCAAGAACAACTTCAACTCTTAGACTTACAAACCGCGCCAAAAGTTACTTAATACTTTATACAAAAATGTAGCGAATTGAGAAAAAGGCAACTTACAGACCAACCCCAAAGGAAGCCCCAGCGGATCCTTCAACTATTTCTCACGACTATTAAATAATGCTACGTTATGTTATTTATGTGCAACCCAAGTGCATACATAACGCCTATAGCTTAAACCCCACGTTTCATAGACAATTTTGATAGTTTATTATGGTACAACCAAAGCCAAATATTAAAAAAAAAAACAAAACACAAAATAAACGAAATACCAAAGAAATTGTAAAAGAGAACAAAAATAATTCTAATAACAATTATTTTTGTAATTTTATAAAGCTTAGTTGTTTGTTTTTACAACAATAAAAGAGTAGTTATTGTATAATACGAGTAAATGATAAAACATAAGACACATGCACTTACTCTTATTATTGCAATGGAAAATAATTACTTAAATTCGTTGATTTTTTGTTACAGCCCCCAAAACGGTTTAATTATAGATACAAAACGGTTTTTATACGGGATAATAATTAATGTTTACTGCAAGAAGATACCTACCATGTATTTCCTCCTGTTTTGTAATGTGTATTTTTATTGAATTTAATGTTTTAAAAACGGCCAAGTTGACGGAGCAGTCAACGTCGAACGCGCGCACAGATTTTTTAAAAAACAAATATAGGACCACCTGTAAAGTATCTAATACTTGTTCGATATTGAGTTCGATAAACCATCTATGATTTAAAGCTCTTTTCTGGCCTTAGAATTAGTCTGGAAGCATTAGCAAGATCTACACATAAAGATGGATAAACCAAACAAAAATTGAATACTAAAACCTAATTGCCTTTGTATCGTATTTCAAATGTGGAAACAATTTATGAACTTCATGAATTTATGCATAGAAAAAATATAATAATATTATATTATTATGAAGAAGACAATTTAAATTAGGATTATTTTCAAGGAAATGAAATCAAAATGAAGACGGCGTTTTTAAAGCTGAGCTAAGATGCTAGAGAAATGAATGGAAATTTGAAAACAGTTAACTATTAAATGTAATTTTTTAAACAAACTGAATTACTAATACAACATTTATTTTTTGGAGTGTTTAAACGTTGTAAAATGTATAAAAAAGAAACATTACGAAGATATGTAAATCTAGTCATAATGGTATACGTGGATTTGCTGCGACTTCATCCAATTAATATTCATCTCTATGAGTTTCGGACTCCTTTTAATCGAGTTTTATTCAATTTCGACACGTATACACATTTTATAAGACATGTCCACTAAAACTAAAAACTGTAAACATTTTAAAAAATTTCCTTAGCAAAATAAATAAAGTAATCGTCGACGAAAGTCTTTTATTATTATCTATTTTTATTTATTTAGTAAGGGTAGCGGTGTTTTTTTGCCAAAAAGAAACCGGAATGGTCTTATCGAAAGTTTAAATGATATTTTCGATTTATTTACAATTTAATATCGATGTATCGGCCTTGGAAATCGATATTTATCTATCCCCATTTAAATAGAAGTTAGATAGTTTTTATCTATTAAACCTGGTTGTCATGAAAATATTCGTACATTTTTTTAGGTCTATCCAACATAAATATTTTCACTTATGGCAAATTTTTATCATAAATAAAAAATATTGCCAGATGGATACTGAGAAGTATATATTTTTTCAATAAGGTATAAAAACTTCGATATATTTTTCTTATTGTGATGATAATTTTCTGTGAAATTCAAGCTAATGTATATTCTCTCTATTTTCTGTAAACACCACGTCATCTGTATTTACTTTTCCATTTAAAATTGTCAAAGCTTTCACTACTCCCCCAAAAAACACTGTTCAAATTCAAACAAAAAGCAGGGGCGCGCGAATGCGCGAGTGTGCCCGCCGTTGAGTTTGGTCTAGCCCTGGAACGAGGAATAGGTAAAAGGCGCCAATGAATTTGCCGCTAAAGCCGAAACGAAAACTGTCAAAAAGGCGGAGAGACCTCCAGGAAACGTGAAAAATAAAGTGCTTGTGCTGGCTAAAGCCAAAGTTAAACCGAATAAAACCCCAAACAGCGACGATTAGCGGTGTCCAGTGAGTTTATTTACATAATTACAGCTGATATTTGCGTACAGCTGACCGCGAAACTTTTTGCAGATGGCCAGCAAGCGGCTGATGCTCGACTTTGAAGTCGGCGAAGATGGAGAGACAGCGAGGGCATGCGACCAGGTGGACGAGAGCCAGGAGAGCGTGGCCCCACAGGCAGCCAAGAGGGTGAAGGGGCCACTGGGAACACCGCTGCAGCGCCTGCTCAAGTCCAGCGGCTCCACCATCCTGTCGCCCATCACGGAACTGGCGCAAAACATGCGTGGTGCGCGCCTGGAAGCTGGTGGCGGCGGCGGCACGCCCAAGTCCACCCAGAGAAGCTTCCACAGCACATCGTCCAGGGCCCTAAGCAGCTTCAACAGCTACGACTCGGGCAACTCGCTTGACGACGAGTACATGGCCATGTTCGAGCTGGAGGAGGACGAAGATCAACAGCTGGGGCTGCCCGGCAACCTAGAACTGCTCATTACCGGCCAACTGAAGGCGGAGCAGCAGCAGCAACAACATCCCGAAAAAGGCGAGTCACAAAAGCGGTCGTTGCGCCGCTGTCTGAGCTTGTTTCCCAGCGAGGATGACTCTCAGGAAAAAGTTCAAGGTCCCACACCGTCCACGAGGAAACTGCAGCGCAAGACGCTTTCCATGAACGATGCTGATATCATGACCGCCCTGGGTGACGAGCCGGAACTGATCGGGGATCTGAGCAAACCATGTGCTCTGCCCTGCCTGCTAACCGGCACCCGCCATCGCGATTTAAAGACGATTTCCGGAGAAACACTGGCCCGCCTCATCCAGGGCGAGTTTGTCGAGCAGCTGGGCACTGGCGGTGACTACCAGATCATTGACTGTCGCTATCCGTACGAATTTTTGGGCGGACACATACGCGGCTCTAGGAATCTCTATACACGCGGCCAAATCCAGGATGCCTTTCCCAGCTTGACGCACAAGGACGGGGAGCAGCGTCGCATCTATGTGTTCCATTGTGAGTTCTCCTCAGAGCGGGCGCCGAAGCTTCTGCGCTTTCTGCGCAACAACGACCGCAGCCATCACGCATCCACCTACCCGACGCTTGACTATCCGGAGCTGTATCTGCTGCACAATGGGTACAAGGAGTTTTACGGCTCGCATGCCGACCTGTGCGAGCCGCGCCAGTATGTGCCCATGTTGTCGCCGGCTCACAACGAGGAGTTCCGTTACTTCCGGGCCAAGACCAAGTCGTGGCAGAGCGGTGAGAGCGAGGGCGGCGACAGTGGTATCGGTGGCGGAAGCGCCCGCCCTCTACGCAAGTCACGATCTCGTCTGCTGTATGCCGACGGAGAGGATTAGAGCTTCAGGGATTTAGGGATTAAGAAGGAATATCCAAACTCAAACAACGTTATTTTCTAATTGGAATTATTGGTTTCGTTTCGTTGCGTTTTTTTTTTTTTGTCAATGTTGAATACTATATTTTATGTTGTTTCATTTCTTTAAGTTTAAATATCAGTCCAGTGTCCAAAATAAAATTAAAAATAATTATAGAAAAAGGGAACGAGAAACCAAACAAAAAAAATCTAGTCGGTTGAAAATTAGAATCTTGAAATTATTTCTCGTTTACCTTCCATGTTCAAAACTTAGAAGTCATATTTTTAAGGTATATTTTATGATAAAACCTTTTTTTAAGTTACTTATTATAAGCATTAATTTTACCGCAAGGATAACTCGTGAAGAAACCCAAAGAAATGCAGTGATTTTTACATTTTTAAGAACAAATTCGAAATTAATTTTGTATGATTAAAAAAAATAATAATATAAATAATAATAATATAATGTTAACACACTAGAAACTACATAATTAATTAAATTAAACAAATGCTTTAATCGCAAATAACGATTAAATTTAAGAACTATTTACCAATTAATTGTATCTTAAGAAATTATTGAAAAACCAGATTTATAAGAACAAAAGATAAATTTAAGCAACTAATGAAATTATATACAAATGTAAAGATTATTTATTTTCAAAACAAACGTAATTAAATATAATTTTTTTATTATTCACCACAACCGAAAAAAAAAATCAACAAAAGTGTATACATTTGTGAACCATTAATGAATTTATTTATATAATTAAGGAAAAATTATAAAGTGATTTCTAGTTAGTAAAAAAGAGAAAGAAATGGTTTAATTATTGCATTCCAAAATTTAAGCAAATAATCAAAATAGCAGTACTAACTTTAAATTTATTTATAATATAAAAATATAACTGAGGTAGATGGAAAACGAATCAGTAATTCTATACCATTAAATGAAATATACCTCATCTTATAAGTACAGTCTCCTTTTTTTTTCAATCGTTTAACCAAATGTATTATTAACAATGCCAATGATTTATAAAATAAATAAAATTAAGTTTCAATTACATTTAAGGAAAATCATTGCTTTTTTTATTTTATATTACAGCTGTGGATAGTATAAAATTATAAAATTAAATAAAAAAAAAAAACACAATGAATAAGAACTAATCTGCCAGCTTGAGAACCTTCAAGAAAAATTTGTGTCAAAAACTTACAGCGTTACGCTGCTTATACTTATATTACTTAGGTTGTGTTATACAGTTATCCCTGTTTATTTGCATATAACCTACTCAAAATTATAAAATAAATCCTCTTAGTTTCAAAATTACAAATGTAAAGACAACTTTTGATTTTTTTTGGGTAATATATTTTGAAAAATTCTTTACAAAAATATTTTGTTGTTTTTTAAGATTCGAGACATGTCGACATCTGTTAGTGTTTACAGAAAAAGGACAAATGAATTTCACATCAACTCGGATTATCTGAGCTGTCAAACCTTAACAAAATAATGTTATTTTTAAGAAAAAGAGGCACGACTTGAGCTTGGCTCAAAGTACGACGAAATAACAATTAATACAGTTGCCTTTTCGGATTAGTTCTAGAAATATTAAAGTCTAATCCTCGGTGTTGGCTTCAAAGGGTGCCTTGCAGCCGGCCTTATCGTAGAACTCCAGGGGCAGCGGATCCTCATTGGTATAGTAGTCCGAATCGCGAGCACAGCTTGGCCCCAATTCCAATTTGACCATCTTCTCGCGCCAGAAGTCGAGGAGCTCCCGTGTAAGCACCTCGTCGCGCAGCTTGACAATCCACTCATTGTAATCTTGGGGTCCATAGAAGCCAGCGTCGCCCTTGTACTCCTGCAGCAGCTCGGCAGCCTTGTCCTGGTCGGCCTGCGAAGGCACGCCATCAAAGAGCAGCTTCCAAATGATTTCCCTTGCTGCGGCGGCCACTTTCTTCACACTCTCCTGATGCACATTGTCGGGCACAATGATTTTGGTCAGCACAAAGCGCTTCATCAGGGTGCGGTATTCCTCAAGAGGGTTCTCCTTGGTCAACACGGCTTCAAAGTCGCCGGAAAGAGCAGCGGCATCGTCGGCACTTAGCTCGCCGGGAGTACTCGGCTGGGCTGCTGCTTGTTCTTCCTGATCCAGCGAGGCCTGGTGTTCGAAGGCGGCTCGCACCTTGAGGCTGGCCGCAAATGGAGCCGTGCACCCGGCATGGGCGTAGAACTCCAGCGGGGGCGTGTCATCGCTGTCGAACAGGTCACAATCACGCGACCAGCAAGGGCCCAGTTGCTGCTTTACGACGGTATCGCGCCAGAAATCCAACATTTCTCGCTTAAGGAGCTCGTCACGCAGCTTGACGATCCACGAATTGTAGGGAATCGGGTCGTAGAAGCAAGCGTCGCCTCTATATTCCTCAAGCAGCTGCTTCGCCTTCTGCTGCCGTGAGTCATCCTCACCGTCCGCTTTGGCTGCATCGGTGAATAGCAGCCGCCAGATGACCTCACGCGCAGCTGCAGCCGTTCTATTAAAATTCTCCTTGGTGATCTCATCTTCGACGATCTCGTCCACCTGAACCCGCGTCTCGATCAGCTTCTGGTAGTCTTTCACCGGATCCTCCAAGCCAATTGTATAGTCATTCTATTAATCATCAGAAGAACGTATTTCATTATTTGCTCAGGTGTGCGATTCTCCTAGAGTTTTCGCTCACCAGTGACAGTTTCTCTGCCGTTGCCGCCATTGTTTCACCTTCCGTCTCTTCGGCCTTGCGCTTGGACATGCCCTTTTTGTTCGACTTGAATCTTTTATCTCGCTTTTCTTGCACTTTTTAAATTATTGTCGAATAGCAAAATAAACTCGTATTGCTCAATATATCGAGGTTTATATATTTGCAATAATATCGATTTATCGGAGTATCGATATATTGGAGTGGAATCGGTTATATACTCGATTGAACTATATTTAATCATGCGATACATCGATATACGTTTTCAGAATCGACTTGTTTAAACAAGTTCTATCTCGTGGAAAACTTAAGTACATATAAGTATTTCAAAGTTAAGTGATCGATTTTTTAACTTATGTTTTAGCTGTTAATTTCATGATAGTCTTAAGACACTAGCCAACCCATCGGTGCTATCGATTAATCGAATGTGTGTTACATCGGTCCTACTTCCACCACTAACCACTAATTTTGTGAATTGTTAGCAAGTCGCTCTGCTTAAATTACACCCTGAAATTGGTGGATACACATGTGAATTGTATAATCCAGTGACATAGAATCCTTTCGAATAACGCTAAGAAAAATTATTAGCAACGCCCTGTTAAAATCGTAGACCATTTGATATTCGCCTTGCCCGACTCTGCGTGTGTGTGTGTGACTTTGCGACAAAGAAATTTGAGGTTAAGCATTTCGCCCACGGCAGCAAACGGATTCGGAGTTAATGTCGCCCATAAGCAATCAATTGCCAATTACATTTAACATAAAACACTTTTAGTCCCAGTTGAGAACAGTAAAGGCCAAATTCGTGGTCGAGCAGACAAGCCAAGTGCATTCGTGGAACTCCTGTCTGTGAGAGTCGCTGTCAGTGTGTGATTGTGTGTGTGAACGTGAATTCAATTTTCGCGTGCACGAAAAAGCAACGAAAAAGCTTCAAAAGTTATACTCAAATGTGTATGGCAATTGTGGTAAGTGTATTTGGCTTTTCATTGCAGCCATTTTCCCATTTTACAAATTATAAGCGATAAGAAAAACCGTACCTTTCCACTCACAGAAAAGGTGTGTGTTTGTGTGCGTTGGTATTTGGGGCCCAGCCTTTTATTACGCTACCTGGCACTGAAAGTAGAGTGTAAGGGTATGCAAGAGTCGTTGCAATAAATGTTGCTGTTTATAAGGAATATTATTATTTTTTTTTTGTGTTTAATAAACTTTTTGGTTTCATGTTAAAGGCATTACAACAACTAAAATTTGGCAATTTTGAATATAATTTATTTTTCTGTTGATAAAATCGATACCCTATTAAATGCCTAAATTACTATCATATTAAATGGCAATAAGATATGGAATCTTTTCTTAAACTTAAATTTTATAAAATTTATTTTTATAACTTTTTTAACATTTTTCTCTAAATAAACCAACCTATTAAAATCCCGCATATACCCGATAGAATCTTTTGATTATACCAATATCTAAATAAATGCTATAAAAAACGACCTAGATGACTTTAATCATTTCGGAATCATTTCATTATTTTATTTTACCTGAGATCATTTAATGCTCGAATAATATCAATAAAACGAAGGAAAACAATTGTAACATCTTATGTAAATGTGTGGCTTTTACGGAAAATGGTCCTTTGTGAGCATGAAATTACACTTATTGCGCCGCATGACGTTGCCAATTGAAAGTAAATGTCAGCTTACTGCCGCTGACCCAGTTTATCATCCGAATGGAACTAGGACAGGCCAGGAATTGTTTGCGCCGCCCCAGAAAAACTTCGAACATCGCTCTACATTCTCGCCTTTTCCTTTAATTTCTTTTCTGGCCATTTCTCTCTTTGCTCCACACAATACGTCATTCGGGCACGTAAACTCAGATATATATCTAATCTGTGAATACATTTTAAACAGATTTATCATATCAAAGAGTGGGAGAGAGGACAAACAATAAACAAAAGACGTAGGAGAGCAAAAATTTCGAGCCAAATAACCAAATCAGTTCCCATTTTATACTGAGCAACCGTGGACGCAGAGTTATCTAGTGGAATGATATTTTTTGCACTCATAATTTTCGCCTTTTTGTAATCAGTTGCTCAGTTACTTAACAAGGTTCGGTGCTTTGATTTAACTTTTATCTCTGCCCTCTTACGCCGGAACACACTGGTGGTCGCCGGTATTTATATATTTATCGCGATGTTTGCCGATCGGTTCAACCTGAACTTATCAGTCAATTGCGTCAATTGGAATTCAAAGAGTGAGAAAGCCGGTGGTCAAAAGGCAAATAGCGATACAACTCTCTTCTCTTTGGTTTCCGTTCTGTGGCTTCTCTCATCAATGGGTCTTGTCCTTGAAAAAGTTCAATGATATTGCCTGGTCGAAAAAATATCATTTATTTCAAGTGTTGATCTTACGTTTTTAAAATTCCTTTTTCTCATAAGACGCAAAGATAACCCTATCGAGAGGAAGAAACTCCCGGTTATATCAAGACAAAATTTATTTCACAAATAACATCAGAAAAAAATTCATTAATTAACAAACTGTTTACATCACCATGATAATTAAGTTGTAAAGAAAAATCCAGTATACTTTTCAATAACTTTTCCGTTCCACATAGAGGAAGATAAGTTTATATATAATTCAAGAGTACCCATTTATTTTTTGTCTTATCTAAAATCCACACTTGATGAAGTCTTGCTCAAGTTTAATCAACATTGATATTACTCTCTGCTGAAATGATACGAGCTTATGTATTACGCATATGTACACACATATTTCCTTCTTCTTTTTTGTTCATCAGGCAGTATTCTTGCCTCCAGTTCTTAGCATTTCGATCGTCATGTTCTGGGTTTATCTGCTTTCTGCCAGTTTTCAAGTATTCTATATTCTTACTCATACGAGTGCGAGAGCCAAACATTTGTATATCAATTGAATACTTCCAACTATGCAGCCGAATTTATGGTCATTTAATTGCCACCAATTAGCTTAAGGTCATTTCGATTGATTAAAATTGATTGGGGTTCGAAGTAAGTTTCTCAAACACTCCAATTTTTAACTTCAAGCGAAGCACTCGCTAATTAGAGCTTATAAGTTCGAATGAGAGTTGGGTTTTTCTGAATACTTTTCCTGGCTATAATTCATAGCCGTGTATTATTTTTACTGCTGTCACGTTTTGGCAGCTTGTGTGCAGAATTTCACCAATACATGTCATTTCTAAATATAGACCAAAAACAAACAACAAAGCATGCAATACGATTTACAAACGTCAGTAGGTGAAGGGAGGCAGATAGGAAAGTGCCACCGCCCACTACCACCGTCCTCCCTCGGCGACAACCACCAACGGATTCTATATATAGTGCGATAAATGTTGTGCGGTTTGTCCTCAATAGTTTGCCCTGCCCTTGGCTAAAGCGAAATAACAAAAACTGAATAGTAAGACGACATTTTGTTAGGGTAATTTTTGTCAAAATCAACCTTGGAAGAAGACAAGCGATTTGTGGCAGGGAGACATGCATTTGATAATTGCAATAACAAGATGATTGTTTACCATCAGTGGAGTATAGGACTTATAGGACCCTACTTCTTGGCTACGCCCCTGATTAGTCTTTTTTATCAAAACAAACAGCAACAGCCGGTCTCTGGCTTCCTCTCCGCTTTTCTGGTTGAGAGCAAATACAATAAAAACACGATGACGCATAAAGATACCTTCAACCACCAGTCTCATGACTCGTATGTGAATATATGTATAATATTATATTAAATGATAAAATTAATATATACACCAACTTATATTCAATAAATAAGAGTAAGAATTAAAAGAAAAAAAAAGCTTATTAAAACTAAAATTTAACAGATAAATTGGTGACTCGCGAGTCAAGTACCACTGGTTTAAATACAGGATTTATTGATTAAAATCCTTTCATATTTTATATTCGCTTTGTCTAAAAGCTTTTGCCGTAAAATATTATTATATTATAAATTCAATTTAATTTAATTGGTAGTTCACAACTATCGTAAATATGTGACAACCCTCGGACTAGAGCTTCCGCTTCCTGCCCATCTCCTAGTACGGTGCAGACGGAAAGTTCTTCCACGAATTCGAAATTTCCATTATGGCGAAATAACGAAATCAAGGATGCGAGCTAGGAGGCGGAGATCCACCGCCTCCATTAGTCGCAAAATCAATAACTCGTAACTTGGACTCAGTATGCCTTTGAGTCTGTTGTGGTGCACAAAGCGAAGTATTTTTTGTCGGATTTTTGCGGTTTTTGTGTTGTCCATGAGTTTTAATAAGTCCTAAATGGCAAAATGTCTGTGAGTGTGTTCTTAACGTGTTTGTTTGTTTTATTAACTTAGGTAAGCAAAACTTTGCCATGCCTAATAGATTACTTTTCTAAAAAGTTTGGGATTTTTAGCAAAGTTTTAAGGTGGAAAATAAGGAAAGGTCCAATAAGTTGTACAAGTTGGGTCAACTAGTCGTAATAGTAACTTTACAACGTCCTAAGGAAGATCATCCCCCTTAACTGAATTTTATCATTGAGCCCATAAATTTCTCCCTTATGGGAAAAATATTTTCTTTAATAATTAGTTACATTTGCTTTCTCAATTTCGTGTTGTTTAGTCTTCTAGTTTTCTTTGCAACTGTTGCAAAAATATATATCCATCCGATTTGATTTCGATAATTGTTTGCACTTGCGTGTCTGCGTTGTGTCTGGCTTTGCTTGCTGATACAGCACGTTTCTCGTTTTATATTGACAACTGCAGACATCGGCTTAGTCGTGCTGAAACTTAAATGACAGTTGCCATCATCAAATTTCACGCCGTTTTTATTTGTTTACTATGATTTATTTGTTGCGCTTTGTAAAAACAGGCATAAGGCAACTAGTTTTTGCATATGCCCCGCTTGTTTTCTAAGAATTACTCTTAAATACAATGCATATACAAAAGAATTAGCCTGCAAATTAATTCAAAGGAAATCAAATAGAAGTTCTTTAAACCGAAGTATAAAGCTAGATAGTCAAAATACTTGAAACTCAGTGAATACTCAAACCACCAACCTTCCAAAATGATGAATGGATGAATAAAATGTACCTTTACCTTTGTTTTTTTACTTATTGTCTCGAATTTTTTTGGTTTTTGCTTGAGTTCTTTGTCCCTTGTCTGCTTTGCAGTATAAGTAAATGCCACCGACCTGTTTTTGTCTGGTCCTTGTCTCGAGGAATTTCAACCAACTTCATCCTAGACTTAACGCAGCTGCTACCCCAAAAAAAAAAAGGCTTTGTGAAAGCTAATTTTCAGCCCAAGGGTAAACATTTTAATTATATTATTATTGCCATCTAAGGCGGGTTTTGGGATATAAATTACTGATGAATATTTCTTGTCTTAAATTGTTTATTAGCTAGCAATTTACCCAAATATTAAATTAAATAAAATCGCATAAACAGCATTTAAAACTTTTAAATGTATAAATCGTATAAAATAACTTGCTCCTTTTTCCCTTCCTATTAAAATTATAAAAATGAAAAGATACGTAAAATAGATAGATAATAACAGTTGGAATCAGCTGCAGCTTTCATGTGCAAGTAAATGATATCGAGCTTTCCCAAATCCAGCCATGAGATTAAATTGTATCTACATCGAAATGCAGTCGAGTATGACGAATATATGTATAAATACATACCTAACATATAGTAAATCTATTGCGACAATTAGCTATTATTGTAGTCATGGCATTTGCCTACATCTTGATTAGGTTTAACTGACTTTAATATAAGACCATTTTTATATTAAGTTACAAGTTGTGCGCGGCTCTAGCCTTGATTAACTGTGCATATAATAAACCGCATTAAGCGTTGTTTATTGCCCTTAAATAACAACTGACCTTGGAGCTCCCGCAAAGGTTGGTTCTACCTGTAAAAGTTCCTTTAGTGATTTTTGTGTGCTTTAAAGGTTTAATTGGTTGAGAACTGAAGTGAGAAAATAGTCTGGTAAATTAAATATATGAGATTGTAAGGGAATAATTTATAAATACTATTATAAAATATTTAAACAAATGAAAGCTGGATGATTAACTTTTCCTTTCATATCAGTTAATGAACTATAAGAAATGTATAAATTTATTTTATTATATTTATGTTTCTTATTTGATTTATTTTTTAAAAATAAATGCACACTTTCTTAATTTTGCTATAAAAGAAAATTAATATTTCAAAATGTATCATTTTGTATTACGTTATTTTCTAAAACATTTAAAAAATATTTAATTAAAAATTTAATAATTTTTACATAAGCTTAACAATTTGGATATCGAAACAATACCTGTTCCGGCCTATCGTTGCTATCAGTTCTGCCACCACTGTTTTTTGTACAACATCCGTTTTAAAGAGCTTTAAATATGCAGCAGACTGTAAAATCATTTTGGGGGGAGTCGAGGATGCGCGGCACCCAGGGGGTCAGCGAGAGCACCTATACATTGGCACAGCTCACCGCGTGAATGAAGAGTGTAGAGATGTGCGTCATGGGAGCCGTGCCAAGTGAACTGAGCGACTGGCGTCACGACTCTCTCTGCCACTCCTGCCGCTCTTTCTCTTTCTCTATTTCTCGCCGGCAGTAAGTCTCCACAGTGGGGGCCGTACATATGGCGAACGATGAGTTGCCAAACGCGACAGTCGATAGCAAAACATGAGAGAGTGCTCATCGCGCATCAATACGCGTCTGCCTAGTGGAGTAATCGTTATCGATCAACGGCTCAGAATCGACACTTGTCGATACTTAATCGAGATCCTATCGCGCCGCATCACGGGCGACTAACTGTGGTAATTACCTTTTTTTTCCCCCCCTATCCGCCAGAACGCGATCTCCACCAGTAAGTCTCCAATGCGAGAGACCACCGTATATATGTATGTACATATGTTGCGAGATGTCTGTTGGATCTCCTCAGTTGCCATAAAAAGCTTGGAGAGTGCTCGTCGATCCGGCTGATAAACGGCGATAAAACCGATCGGCGTCTTCCAAGCTCAAACTGACACCTGACACTGAAGCCCATATCTAATCGGGATTCCAGTTGTAATCAGTAAACCATCAGTTACTTAGAGTTCATATTATATGTGTATAACTTGCTAAATCATTACATATATATTATTAGCGTTTGTGTGTGACTTTTTAAATTCGCCAAGACGCAAAACACAAAAAATACATTGCATAAGTCAGTAAAATAGCATCAACAAAAAGTGCTTTTGTTGTCCGAGGAGGTGTCATGGGGTAAACATACTCATACACGCTCGGAAATATCTAGTATGTACTAGTCCGATATAAGTATATATATATACACATGCCAGCAAGTGAAAGTTTTCTACCGAGTTCTATCACAACAAACAGGCGTCTGGTGAAAAGTTCGCCGTGCTCTTTTTTTGCGCCCTCTTCTTAATTAGTTTCACGAGTGCCTGTGTCTCGCTCTATGGGAAATCCATAATGGATTTCCTCAATATAAGTACATAGTTGCAGGCCGGCAACAATTGCTTGCCGAATTTCAAGAGAACTTACTATGCTTAAAACCCCAAATGCTAAAATAAACTTAAACGACTTATCGGCCATAAAAAATGGAATATTTGCTTAGAGTGTTATCACCTTCCCCGTACGGAATACTATACGCATTATACAATCATTGTGTTCTGGTTCTGTCTTTATTTGTGGACTAATTTTATACATATGTTTTTCACGATCAACAACGGAACGCTAAATATATATACTATACATACATATTTTGTACATATATAATGTAAATGTTCTTGGAAACGATTTTCCCCCGTTTGGCTAGAGCAAAAATTATCTTGGATCGCTTTTAGGGAATATTTTTAATGTTTCCGCTCACAGGCAGCTAGCTAAGCAACCCAGTTTCTATATATTTCTTTGATTTATTATTCTTGATAAATCACAATTTATTTATTTATAAAATGTCGATTATAACAAACAAGCTTACATATACTGAAAGGCTGTAATAAATGATGGAAGGCATTTATAAAACAAAAGTATTTAAAATATATATTTGTTGCTTGTCAAAAAGTAAAGTATATATAATATTTTTATTTTTTATCAGCCAGAAATTATAAATGCAAAAGCTTGTGAATTTTAAGTCTGATTTATTGCATTCCGGAAAGTAAGTACATATTTTTTTTTTTTTACAAATTATTTCCGTCTTAAGAGTGTGGCGCATTTACCTCACATAAATGGGACATTGTACGAAAAGTTATATTCAAATGACAGAAATAATAAAAGGTGTACTTCGCGAGTGGGTTGACACTTTACGCTGGTGAATTTCGACTCGTGAAATATTAAGATAATAATGCTGTAGGTTTTAATTATGATTTGGTTTTATTATGAAGTAAAGCCATGTCTTTGTTGAGAGTACCAACATTTTACCTTTGCAACGGCAAATTCATTTTTATATGCTTTCATGCGCTAGCTTGTAAATAAATTTATTTAAAATATTTAAGTAATAGAATTATACTAATTCGTAATTCTCTTCTTTTACAGTTGGTTAGACCTGTTCCCACATCTATGGAGTTTCATCTAGACAGTGCAGAATACTGCCAGGCACAGCACAAATAAAAAGTAAGCTTAGATATGGATTATTTTGCGCCAAGGACCTGAACATTTTCCACTTTTCATTCTTAATTAATTGGCTCAAGTGTTTCTGGGTGTTTCTGTGTATGTGCCGGTGTTCAAGTGGGTGGTGATGGAAAGGTCAGCTGACTGGATGGGAATTAAGCGCAGTGACCTTTCCGGACAACTGCTGGCTTGACCGAAATGGATAAGGGCACAGGGAAGCGTGTCTGTCTGGCTAAAATTGCAAAAGTCTCAATTATTTCATTGCGTGTAATTGAGCTAAATTGTTTTTAGTTTCCCACGAATAGTCGCCAATTGAGTGAACAATGAGTAGTGAGCCTTAAATAAAGAAGCCCCAAACCGATTATAACCAGATTTCTCCAGTTCACATACTAAGCTATCGTCTCGCCCGATTTCTTTGCAGGTAATCAACTCTCAAACAAGGCGGTGATAGCCTGAGTGAACACGGTCACCTCTTCGGAAGTCGACGTCGATAAGTTGGTGCATCTGTTCAGCTGGATACCGTCAACGGATTAGCTGATATAGCGACAGCAACGGGCCCCAGTAGCCAAAGTCGGTCAATCTGTCAATCTGTGGAGGAGATACATTGAAGAGGAATACATTTTAAGCATCGCAGTGATCGTAGATCATATCACAGCAGGGACATATTTTTATTTATCGCGACAAAGCTGAAATGAAATTGTAACAAAATCAACATTTATTCTAAAAATCCAATCATTTTCAATCGAGAAACGAGTGCTTAACTTAACAGGGAATCATTATTTTATGTGTGAGCAAGAAATCGTCAAAGGAAATTGATTGATTTTCTTTGTGATAGAAGAAAAATCCAAAATTGTACTTAAATATTTAAAAAGAATACCTAATTTCGTCATAAGGAATAGAATTTAGTTCTGTGTGTGTGTATTTGATGTGAACAATTTAAGCGTACTAATCTAAAACAGAGTTAATTATAATTATATTTATTTTGTATACATTAATCGGAACTAAACGAAAAACCAATTGTAAGATTCTAACACGCTGAATTTTTAAATCTAGAAATCGAACTACTTCCGTAAAGGCTAAACAAAATTTTGTGAAAACCACACGTTAAATTTAAAAGAAAAAGTACACACACTTAATTCAAGCAACACCGCCGAGTCAGATTAACTACTCCTCCAGAACTGCGATTGTAATCGTTTATGAGCATCAACATGCGTCAAAAAGATCTGCGCCCAGCCCCCGCTCTAATCGAGTACAAGGGCATGAAGTTCCTAATCACCGATCGACCGTCAGACATAACAATTAATCATTACATTATGGTAAGTCCTCCTTGTCTCTTTGGCATCCAATTTCACTCTAATATTCAATTTCCTTACCCGCAGGAGCTAAAGAAGAACAATGTCAACACTGTGGTCCGCGTGTGCGAGCCCAGCTATAATACCGAGGAGCTCGAGACACAAGGCATTAGCGTCAAGGACCTGGCTTTTGAGGACGGCACCTTTCCGCCTCAACAAGTCGTCGACGAGTGGTTTGAGGTCTTGAAGGATAAGTAAGTAAAGATAATGACAACTCTTGCCTTATGTAGATTATCTACTTAGTCTTACATTTAAATATTACACTCATTCGTTTCATTGAGCATAGGGCATTTGTTTATTTTGTGCAATTATTATGGAGCTCTAAAGACAAGCCTCGGAGACCGAAGCTTTAATATCCTTGCAAGAGTTAAGAGTAGAAACTTTGCCAGAAATTCTTTACCCGTTCTGAAGGCATCATAACCTTGCAAGGGTATATCGAAATTTGATCACTTTATATATCATTTGCCAGATCCGATCATTACTAACAACAATTGTACTCTGCAGTACAATTACAAATCCAGTTAAAATATCCTAATTTTCTAGCTTAGTCATAGACTATTATAATGTAGTACTAATAATTCTGTTGAAATATTATTTTATAAGATACCATTATTCATATCCGAAATATTCGCGAGTATATTACATACATAGATTAACCTCAAGTGATTTTTATCAATTTATTCAGTATTATTTATTGCTTTGTGACATACGATTGAATGAAAAGATCAAATCGATCAAATTGAAATCCGAACGAAAATCTATACGCTGCGCTAAGCCATCTATCTATCCAATGTGCTGTTATAAATGTGATACAAACCATCAACAATCGAACATTCTGACGATGAGTAAAACCCCCTGCTTTTAGTCCACGCCAACGCCTTAGCTGCTAACTCTTTTCGTTTTTAGTTTGAAAAAGCGCTTTCCCACGTAGTCATCAGTTATCATTTGCTGTACAGATTTAATTTACTTCCAATACTTCTTGTACAATCGTTCTTCTCAACCCTTTTCGTTTGTAAATTTCCTACCCACTATTTTTACTTCTAAGCCATCAATTTTGATCTACCCGAACTTACCTTACCTTCTTCCTATATATCTATATATATTATATATATATGATTCGTTTCGTGTGCTATTTTATGATACCAATACTCTGCTGCTGCTGTGCCCTAGTTTTAGAAAGTCCACAAGCGCCACACTATCCTACTACAAACATAAGCGGTTCTCGCTCAGACACATACCAAAAACAGTTCCAACAACAACAGCAACATCAGCAGCCACAAGAACAACAACAACAATAAGAGCGTCTACAACCAGAGCCAGTCTATCGGCAGCGTCCAGTCGGGCCGCAGATACCATTCCCCTAACAGAATACGATAATCTCAATGATACTGGCGAATTAGCATCAGCAATATATAATAATACTGCATTTGTTGATAATGAGACTTGTCGGTAAGCGTAGACCTAGAATAATATTTAGACCAAAAAAACAGATAAACAAACACGCTTAGCCAAAAATCAGTATAATTTTATTCTATGTTAACTTAATCTCATCTAAGCACGGTGCCTGTTCCCACCTGGAATGCTAACTATGTTAATGTTTACTCTTCTCTCTGCTCGCTCTCTGCTAGATATCAACAAAATCCGGAGGCCTGCGTTGCCGTTCACTGTGTGGCAGGCTTGGGACGAGCTCCTGTCTTGGTTGCCTTGGCACTGATTGAATTGGGCTTGAAATACGAGGCAGCGGTGGAAATGATAAGAGAGTGAGTGCCATATGCTATTCTGAAAATACAAATGAATAAGATGCGTAACGAGATTACATTTAAATTAAGAATTTATAACGAGAGGAAATATAAAACTGTTGCGGAATTTGTAATTATTGAAGAATATCTGAGAAATTGTATCTGATTTATTTCGATTTAAATCGTATATCGATTTATTGCAAATATATAAATTAAGATGTCTATTTGTATTTCAATATGCCAGTGCAAAAAAGTAGTCTGACGTTGCGCATCCTTTTCATTTATATTGTTTTTTCCTCTACTAAAGTTTAAATATCATTAAATTTATTTTATTTATTTTAGCAAACGACGTGGAGCCATCAATGCCAAGCAGCTTTCATTTTTGGAAAAATACAAGCCGAAGGCGCGGCTAAAGCACAAAAATGGCCATAAGAATTCATGTTCTGTGCAATAGATTTCCAAAACCATATGTATATTCCCACCAGATAAAAAGTGTTCATTTTTTCAAAAACAAAAAAAAATACAAACAAACGAAAAGAAAAGAAAAGCAAGAATGTAAAACAAATGCGGAATGATAGAACCCGAAAAAAAAGTAGACGAAGAATTGAATCACAACCCCAGTTATTATTAAACCTTAAATCTCAAATTGAATTTGTAACTTGTATTGGCGCATAACATGTAGAATTTGTATGTATTAATTAATGTAATTTATTATTATTTTACAATCCGATTCAGCCCAGCCACCCCCAAGTTTAATTTTGTAACCACGACATATAGAACAGAAGAGTTATGAGCAGCCCATATACCCCATTAAATGGTTGTAGAAGGCTCGCCAAAGCAGTTAAAAACTATTATTCTGGATCAAACTATGCTGGAATAAATTAAATTATGGCAAAAACAATACAAATTACCACAAAATATTTTAGAATGCAAAGTATAGAGTGAAGAAAACGAAATATATCTACTTAACACAGTTACAAGCTAAAGCTAAAGTAATCAAGGATCTATAAATGTTCGGAAAATTGTACTTAATTGCATATTATTTTTTGGATCTGTTCATACATATACACATTTGTTTTTAGTTTTGCACTGTGAACACTCTATCAACGAAGCAAGCAAATATCTAAATATTTCATTTGAATGGATATATATTTATATATTTCCAACCTTCTTTTATATGCTAAACACATTGCTTATTTTGAACATTACAATACCAACCGGCTTCGCACATATTTGCATGCTTTTTGGGTGCCTGTATGTGTGACTCCAGGATGATATATGTATTTAAATATATATATATATACATATGTATGTATTATAGAACTACAAATTTTACATTAATGACTACATACATTTAAACTCAACAAATTGCAACCAAGCAATAATTCTTCAAACCAGCAGCAACAACCACATAGAGAGAAAAAAAAACAATTAAAATTTGAGAAAATGAACATGAAAAAAAAAATTAAACCTTATTGTAAACAACAAATTAAAATGTGTGTGAGAAAACGAAGACGAAATTAAGCACGACAACAAAAAAAAAGGACACAAGCCGAAAATAAAAACAAATATATAATGCTTACAAAATAATTTATCCAAAATATTGAATTGTAATTTTTTAAAATGTTAGTCATTACAAGGAAATAAAAATGATCTATATTAAAATTATACAAATTTCACAATGTCTTTCTTAAAACATTCGCATTCAAGATGGTTTTGATTAATAGTTATATAAATATGAAAATAATTTAAATTTTTTATTAATTCGTAGCAGAAAGAAGTAAAGCTTGTAGCTAAGAGCTCTGTTTAGGCAGCGTGACGTAAATCAGTGGTTCCCGGGGTGAAGGTGAAAGTCTCTTATCAACGAATTCCCAAAATCAGGCCATGGCTTCCGAAAAAGCATCCGGTCTAAGCTGGGATTGATAAGAACTATTTCTAGCGATGCCCGCACTCTGTGGGTGCTCGTTTCTATACATTTCCCAAGGAGGGGCACCTTAATACACTACAAAAAAAGACTCGTCATGTGGAACATTAAGACCATACAATGTTTAATTGACAACAAAAATAGCTACAAATTTAAACTTAGAAAATGTGTTTCTCGATCCTGTTATGTGATGACATTTTTACTCGAGGAAAGACTCGTGATCGCAGTGATCACCTTAACAGCATCTGCCTGCAGTTGATTTAGAACCGCCTCAGGTCTGGTTTCAAGCCTAGTTTGAACCGCAAACAGAATAGCCTCCATCTTGATTTGTTGGCCCTCCAGTTTGATTTGCACCTGAAGTTGTCTTTCCAGCTTAGCTTCCATTCCTTGTAGTCGTCTGATCAGCCTCCTTTCCACTCTTGGTAGTTGCACCTCCTCCTGAAGTAGCTTGGCCTGCACTTCTCCTATTTTCACCTCCAATTTCTCCAGTTTCGATTTGATTTCGTTGTCAGCATCACGGGTGTTCGTGTTCCCTTCGTTCTGCGCCTTGACGACTTCGCTAAGTCGTGGGCTTAGTTCAGTGAGACAGATGCCTTCTTCCTTTGGGCGCTGGCTGCATGTATCCTGTGGCAAGGAGCCTTCGCAGAGGACCAGTCGGGTTATGTTCGCCTCATCGAGGATCCAAAACCATTTGGAATCAGTTCACCAGAGACTTTCAACTTCCGCCTCCTCGACAGTGATTAATTATTTTGGGAATCAGTTCACCAGAGACTTTCAACTTCCTCGGTCTTACAATCTCCCAGTAAAAGGATGCACAACTTCGGAACCTTCTTCCTTTGGGCGCTGGCTGCCTGTATCCTGTGGCAAGGACCCTTCGCGAAGGACCAGTCGGGTTATGTTTGCCTCATCGAAGATGCAAAACCCTTTGAATCCTCGACGAGGCGAACATAATCCGACTGGTCCTTTGCGAAGGCTCTATGCCACAGCATACAAGCAGCCAGCGCCCAAAGGAAGAAGGTACCGAAGTTGTGCATACTTTTACTGGGAGATTTTAAGACCGCGGAAGTTGAAAGTCTCTGGTGAACTGATTCCCAAATTATTCAAAGACTATCGAGGAGGCATTTAGCTTAAGCTGGGATTGATAAGAGAGCTTTTTATAAAGATGACGACACACTCTGTCCACGCAATTCCTAATTTCTGGGCGCCCAATGGAATAAGGTACCAAAGTTGTGCATACTTTTACTGGAAAATTGTAGGATCGCGGAAGTCGAAAGTCTCTGGTGAACTGATTCCCAAATTATTCAAAGACTTTCGAAGAGGCATCGAGCTTAGGCTGGGATTGATAAGAGCTTTTTATAAAGATGACGACACACTCTGTTCACGCGTTTCCTAACTTCTGTGTGTATAAAAATGTATATACAAACAAACAATATATTCTAGGCCACTATTTAATTCAAGATGCAGAAATATTGCCCAGCTTAGGCTCGTCGGCTACCGGGTGATGGTCTGGTGTAAGTCTCTTATCAGCATCCAATTCAAGTTGGAATTGATAATAGCTATTTAAAACGCTGCCCGTATATACATATGTATGTATATATTTCCCGAGGAGAAGCACCTAAGTAGCATATACACACTGTAAAAAATTACCATCCATTTGGAACTATTAAGACAATGCGATGATTCTTTTGTTGAAAATCCAGAATGTAATTTTTATTGATAACAAGAAAGAAAGCTAACTTTGGCCAGCCAAACAAAGTTTGTATACCCTTGCAGGTAACAATTAAAATATATCATAACTAAGCCAAAAATGCATTAATTTCGATTCGGAAAGCAGTTTTGTGTTAGTTTTTATTAATTTAAAAAAACTGCATACCAAATTTAAAATTTAAAGAAATCAAAATTTTTGGCCATTTTTGCTAATTTTAATGATGTAACCCCTTATCAAATTTCGCAAAAATGGCCAAAAAATCGATTTCTTCCGGACATGTCTAGAAAGATTCGCATGTTAATGCTGATCAAGAATATATATGGTTTATGGGGTCGGAAATGATTCCTTGACTTAGAAAAATATTATTTTGTATTATAAAATCTGATTTTTTATATTAAAAACTTCTTGATTTTTTTTTAAATTAAAAATATCATAACTCGGCCAAAAGAGCATTAATTTTAAATCGGAAAACTGTTCTGTGCAAGATTTTCTACAGTTAATAAATCTGCATACTTCATTTAAAAATTTTGAAAATTCATTTTTTTATCAAAATCAAAAATTTTAATGATGTAACCCCTTATGAAATTTTGGAAAAATGGAAAAAAAATCGATTTCTTCCGGACATGTCTAGAAAGATTCCCCTGTTGATGCTGATCAAGAATATATATACTTTATGGGGAAAAAGAATTGTTTTTCAATTTTTATATTTTCTTAGCTTATTGTTATTATTTTATGTTTTTATATTTAATTGAGTACTATTTTATAGTGTTTCTAGAGGAGACGGGACTTTGATATAATCTTTAATCCAAAGGTTTATTTTTGTAGAAAATAATTTTAGATTTAAAGTCCCAAATATCAAGTAACGTTCCGGTTTATAAATAGTAAAACTTAAGCTCGATGATTAAACCAAAACTTGTATCTATGTAAATGCTCTGGAAATGATTGACAAGGTTTTATTATTTTCAAAATTTTACTTTATTTAAAGCTATGTTTCATTGCCCGCCTGGCAAATAAAATTCCAACGGGTACTACAATTGTGGTCCCACATCTCGCCTTGGTGCAATAGGGCGCAGTTGATCAGGTGGTTCTCGTCGTTTGGATCTGCCTTATGCCATTTTAAAAATTGCACTGGCTTGTGCGAGGCCACAGATACGAAGTGGCCATTAGTATCCCGATTGATACCCAGCCAATAGCCCTGCCATCTTGGCAGTTTTGCTGTGATGGTGCTGAATTCGTCTTCGTTTTGAAAGGTGGCTAAGAAACCTCCCATCTCATAACACCTTATCCTAGCAGTTGCCCAATCCACACGTTCATTTGCCACATGGAAGTATCTGGTACCGATTTGCTCGAAACCATGTGGTATAGTATTTCCAACTAGATCCGGGACTCTCACCTTGACTGCTCGTTCAAGTTCATCCATCTTATTTGACATAGCCTGCAGTTGATTTTCCACCTTGCTCAGAGCCGCCTGAAATTGGGTTTCAAGTCTGGTCTGCACAGCAAGTAGACTTTCATTTAGCTTAGCTTGGTACACCCCCAAATTGGTTTGTAACGTCTGATGTTGATCTTCCAGCTTGGCCTGCGCCTGCTGATGTTGATCCTCCAGCTTAGCTTCTACTCCTTGGGGTAAGATTGAGCCGGTCTGAAGGTCCTCCGCTAAGGATCCAACCCACAGATTGCAGGAAGCCAGCACCCAAAGGAATAAGGTACCGAAGTTGTGCATCCTTCAACTGGGCGAGTTTGAGATTGTTTTGTGTGAAATTCTCTGGTGAACTGATTCACGATTTATTGGAAGGCTTTCGAAAAAGCATCTCGGGTTCGACGGGAATTGATAAGAGCTATCACAAGCCGTGATCGTATATATATGTATATATTTATTTTCCATGATCGATAAGGCATTTGCCCCAGAAATGATTGGGGAAATTGATAGATTTAATTAATAGAATTAATACAATAAATGTAAATACATAACTATGTATGTTATTCCCCGTGAATTTTTACTAGGCTTTCCCTTGTTTCCTATATATTTATACTCCTGATACTTACACCTAGCCACCATTAATATCGCTATGAATATCGTCTGATATTCTTTAATTAACGCCTTGTGATGTTTGTGTTTGTCTTGTAGTCAAGAGCTCTGTTTGAGCAGCATGACGCAAATCCGGGGTTCAGTGTGAAGGTGAAAGTCTCTTATCAACGGTTTTCCAAAAAACACGCGATGGCTTCCTCATTCCTCAAGTTCCTGTAAATATTTTTGAAGGATCGTCTAAATATTGGTAGTTCGTAACGTCAAAGGGGATTTCATTACCAAATTGTAGAATTTAAAGATTCCTTTTAATAAATTATACGTAGGTTAAGACAATTAATGACCTAAATGGGCTTGGAGGTCGGTCGGGAAAAGAAACTCAATCCATTTTTGTAGACAGAAAAACTTGATTCATTCGATTTGTATTTAACGATGTTCTCTTTATTTTGCAAATATAAATAAATATATTGATAATTAAAACTAATAAGTTTTACAATCTGTTCTGTATTCCAATGTTCTCTTTCGTTACTTTTGTAGGGTATAACACACTCGATTAGCTTTTGAGTCCAAACACTCTTTTGTTTAAATGCCATTAAGCATAAATCCTCAAAAGAACTCGTACAACTCTCCCCAAACTTGATATTATTCCTAATTCTCTTAATCCATGATATTTTTTTTGTCACTCAAATAAAAAAAAGAAAGAAAATCTGCTTAATTCTGAGGATTCTGTCAATAAACTGCCTCTGGCTACTAAGAGAGTGTGTTTGCCAGTGTCTTGATAACATGTGCCTGCTAAGGATGTGTGTTGTCCAGTGTCAGTGCACCAATGAAATGTATGTTTTACTGGATCTGGCTGCTGTATGTTTCCCATTAATAAATCTATTAATACGCATATCTGCACACATTTTTGTTCAGTGCTCTTAAGTTGTGGAGGCTTCGAGAGTGAAGGGCGCTCTGTTTTGAAGCTAAGCTTGGTATATATTTTGCTTAGCCAAACGAGCACCGACCCAGGATAGGACTAGAAAAATAATAGTTTCTCGCTGCAGTTCGAGTTTTATGCACCTTCGTATGGCAGCAAACAAAGCACCGAGACAAGTAAGTATTACGATTTAAAGCGATAGCAATTTTTGAGTTACGTGTTTTGTGATTATATATTTTGGGTAGGGCTGGGCTGGGAGCTCATCTCCTCTCTCGTCGTGTGGAAAGCAAAAACGTAAACTACATACGTGTAAAAAAATATATATATGTACTTCTTTGCTTAACCACATTCAAGTTACAGATTTCTCTCGCTTCGTTTTTCGCATTTCCTATATACAAACTGGCGACTCTATACACAAATAGTTATCCCAAGAAAATCATAAAAATAAATGTATGTATACATGGTTTTGTCTTCGTTTAAGTGGTAATAAACACAGGAAAATAAATACAAAGTTGGCAAAGTGTTGTTTAAACTAAAAAAATAGCTGCTTTGGTACTCCGAACTGACCGTCGTTTTGCCGCCTTCAGTTGAAGCAAAAAATAATAATAGTATGCGAAGTAATCAGATTAATACCTACTAAATTTAAACATTTCTCTATATGTATTTACAAATCACAGCTACAAACACTAAAGCCTTTTCTTCCAGTGTTGCTTTAAGGTGGCGATGACAGGCGTTTTGCGGAGCTTTACGGCCGGGCGGCAAAAAGAAATAAAAAATAAAAATTAAACGTACACACGATAACATTACACTTCGTTACTTAAACTCGATTCGCGTTGTGCCTAAAAAAAATAAAACTTTTAACTTGCAAAAGGCATTCTTTTTACGTTAACAGTAAAGAATAGGGTTGTGAATGACCTCAGCTCGCATTTTTACAGCCAACCGCCCTTGCGACCGAACAGCAAGGAACTAACTGAGCCCACAAACGCCTGTGTGATGGTCTGCGGCGCCGCCTCCTCCTCCTCCGCTGCCTTCGTTCCAATTTTGGAGCCCAGCTTGGTGGTTTTGCCGCTGCTAGTGCTGTCCGATACCTTTCCCAGATCGGGGCGCACTCGTCCGCCACCTGCTCCACCGCCAGCGATTGTACCCAGGTCGGGCCTCTGGCTGGCCATGCCGTTCTTCAGCTGCCTTCGCGACTTCTGGCGCTGCATCTGCTTTAGTCGCGTCTCGGTCGCAGTGCCGCCGCCAGTGGATGTCGATGCCTTCTCCACAGGTGTTGACTGACTTTGTGCTATCGATGTTGTCGGCGTTGAACTCTTCGTTGGCTTGATTTTCATCACCAAACCTTGATCGTCGCTATCGTCACTGTTGTAAGCACTGGTGCTACTGCTGCTGATCGTCGAAATTGCTCTGCTTCCAGCCGATGTCGATGCCGCTGCTGCTGAAGATGACGGTGCTGCAGGTGTTGGTGATTTTAAGCCTCGGTGAAGGACGCCCTTAATTTGCGCCCGATCAAAGTGTATGTCGTCCACAATGCTGTTGGTGCTGGTGTGAAGACTCTGCAAGCTGCCACTGCTGAGCGGCGAGCTACTGCGGTTGGCTATTCCCGCGCCCACGCCACGCTGTGCATGGATGATGTTCTCCAGTCCGATGCTTTCCACCTTCTCGATTAGGTTCAGCGAACGCAAAGCCCGCCTCTCTAGGTGCGACAGCATGATCTTCTGCTGCTGCTGTTTGCTTAGGCTGCTCCGCTGCTTCTGCTGGTGCTGATCCCCGACAATCTTGCGGCGGATCAGATCTGCACCCGAAGAAAGCAGGCCGAAGAGAGGCTCCGGCGACTGGCACCTGGGTGGCGATCCCTCGGGGCTATTGCAGGGCGTCACTGTGGGCGAAAAGTTGGGACCGGCGGGTGTGTTGAGGGCACTGGGTGTCACAGCCTTGATTCCCCGCTCATTCAGCATTCCAGCCAATCCGAGGTTCACCGAGAATGTGGAGCAGGAGTTCTTGCGCGAGAGTCCAGCGCGAGGCGTGGCAGGACAACTGAAAGAAGCGAGCGTAATTGATATAAGAGACTGGAATGGATTCAAAACCTAGCTGTTGCCTTACCTGGGCTGTCTTGACGTTGATGTGGAGGCCATGCGCGAGGACATCTGTGACTGCGAGAGGAACGAGAGGTCATTCACAAAGCCATCGTCCGGATGCATAACCATGCTTGTGGTGTAGGTGAAGGTGCAGCCAGGTGCCTCAAACTGCTTGCCGGGCAAATCATCGCTGACATCCTCCTCGACGTCCGATAGCGTATAGACCTGCATGCCCAGGTCATCCAATCCTCGACCGCCACGGATCGTTACTCCGGGACGTTCGTCGAGCAGGCCACTGAGCGTGGGCGTGGCCAGGCGCGACCAATGGTGCAGGGTCTGCGATCCTTCCATCGGCTTGATAATCTGCAGCTTTTCGGGCAGGCGCCACTGGTGCGTCATAGAGGCGGACATGTGATTCGTTGATCCCGACATTCCCGACGAGCCCGTAGACATGATGCTGTCCGGCGTGCGAACGCCAAGTGGGAGGTTCGAGTTGCGTTCGTGACTTGTTCCGTGTGCCGCCGGCTCATCGTAGTTGTAGGTGCCAGCCGGAGCATATGAAAGCATTGCTCGACGGGCCAAGACCTCGGCCGGCGTCAGTCGCTTTAGTGCCGCTTCCAACTCTTTGGCGCCGGGCGCTCCTGGCACACCAGAGGGCTGGGCTGGATAGCCGTCATCAGACTGGGAGTTGAGACTCTCGCTGGACAGAGTTTTAACGCCCAGCGATTGACTGCTAGCGCCGCGATAGTACGAGCCCGCTGGATACGCCATAGACGCCATTCGCGGTCCCGAAGTGCTGCTCATTGACATGGCACCCAATTGGGTCATCGACACATTGCCACTGTCCATGTAGTTGCCGCTCTTACCCGCACATCGTACAGTATCAAAGACCCGCTTATATGGGGGCACATTGCCAACTCCGGCATAGATGCTGCCACCCATGGCCGAGGAGCTCATGCCGCCGGAAGGCATCTGCATCATCATGCGATTGATACGATCGGCCGATCGCTGGCTATCACCGGAGATGCCAGAATCAAGGCTGTTCTCCGAGTACAGCGATGACTCCATCAGCTCACTGTGCAGCGAATCCGGCTGGAAGAGGCCGCCACCAACGCCGGCTCCACTCGTGCCCAGGCCTCCGAGGAAGGAGCTGCGTGCTTGCGGTTGCGAACGCTTGCGTTGCTGCTTCAGCTGGTCCTGAGCAGAGTGCAGCAGGGCCAGGACTTCCTCGTACCGCTGCTTGAACTCGACCAGCTCCAGGGCCAGGGCATTCTGGTTTTCCTTGGTCACGTGCAGCAGCGAAAGATGCTCGTCGTTGTCCTGAGTGAGCTGGTGCAGCCGCATCTCCGCCTCAGCCAGGCGAGCGGTCAAGCTGACGATCTGCTCGTGCTGCAGTCGATTCTCCTCGCGCTGTCGCTCCAGCTCTAAGCTGATGCTGTCATACTGGGAATTGGCGTCATTCAGCTGGGCACCGATGTCTGCCATTAGCTGGCGCTCGTGCTCCTCCACCTCGTCTGTTTTATGGGCCAGCTGGGTAGCCTCGCTCTTCAGCGATTTGTTCTCGTCGAGCAACGTGTTGACCTTGCGCTGCAGAAGATCCAGGGTAATCGACTTGGACATTGTGGGCGTATCTGCAAAAATTGATGTTTGGATTATATACCAATTGAAATAATAAAATATGCCAATTTCTACTTTTATTAAACATTGCTCGCTTTGAAATTGCAGCCTTACTGGCTCTTTTTTGTATCACTGTACAGCTTAAATTTTTTAAAAATCCTTAAACACTCACCAGTATCCGTGCCATCGTCCGCATCATTTGTCAGCACCGAAATGAGCTCGTTCTTCTTGTGCAACTCATGGACCAGCTGGGCGCGATCGTCGTTGGACGATTTAAGATCAGCCTCCAGGTCCGTGACTCTCGCCTCGAGGGCATTGTTCTGGGTGAGCAGCTCCTTACCGATCTGGACAGTCAGCTCCAGGTCCTTCTCCTTCTCCTCCAACAGTCGCGTCACGGCCTCAATGTCATCGTATGCGCGAGTCATCTGGCTAACGCGGTTTCCGCATAGAACTACAAAAAATATATAAAATGCCAGATAGTTTTGTTATATTTTGTTGGAAATTTATCTCTTAACGTATTTTCATAATAAAAGTTAAGTTGTTGCTGCTCTCAGGTTTGATCTATGTTTGAAAGTTGGAGAAAAGGACTATGTTTTATAAATCTTTTATCTTGTTTCAAAGAAAAACAAAAGTGGAAAAAAGGGAAATTTTCTAGAAAAGTGCATAAACAATATCTAAGACTAAAACAACTATTTTATTTAGCCACATAATAACACCGCACCAATGCATTGTTTACATTCTGTGCAAAGTTAGGGTGTGCCGGCACAGAAATTTTCCAACTCGCAAGTCGCAAGGTTTATTAATAATTTTGAAATTACAGAGCCCACAATTAACTTTTAACCACCTTCCATTAGCAGTTGCTCGTTGTGCTGATCTCCCGTTAATAGAGACTCGGCTGCGGAAGCCGCTGCCTCTGCCATATTACAGCTGCCCAGGGAGAGTTCATCCTCGTACTCAAGTTCATTGTCCGTGATGCAAAAGTCTTCGTCTAATTGCGACCAATTTTGGCATGCATCAAAGGCAAAGTCTTCCAAGCAGGTTATCGTCATTGCTGCAGTTGTGGTTGTTGTGGCAACTGCAGCATCCACAGCAGCAGTATTGCCATCTCTCTCCGATGCACTTGGTAAAAATCGATGGTGAGCACTGCTGCCGGCAGCAATCTCCCTCTCTCGCCACGACTCCTTCTGCTGCTCCTCCTTCTCCATCTCCATCTCCCCTTCGGCATTGTTTACGTGCGTCATTTTCCTTGCTCTTCTATTGTAAATTCTTTTCTTAGTCACAGCACAGATTGCGGCATTCTTGTCTTGATCTGAATTAAATTTAAATCGTTTCGATTGGCGAGGCGTCGTGTGCAATTTCCTGTCAAGCTGTATTATGTAATTTTTAAGGCATTTTACAAATTCTGGCAAGGCACTTCTTTCGGTTTGTTTGCAGGCCCCGCAGGGTGGAAATGTTACTTTCCCACACTTTATACTTTACTGGCTCTGCTTTATCCGCTGCTTTCTGGGCATCACATGATTTTGTACATTTTCGCTGAATATTTACTTTCAATTGCCATGATAGTCGGTAAATGTAAACATCAAAACTAATTGTTAAATTAATGCGAATTGTCCCGAGTCACAAGAGAAAATGTGAGTAACTGTCATGTCGCGCTCTCTCTCTCTCTCTCGCTCTCTGGGTCCGTTTTTTTGCTCTCTGCCACCCACTATCCGTGGAGCATGCGCAATATCACTTTGCGCTCGTTAATTTATTTTAAAAGATTTCGCTTAGCCGAATAAAAAATTTAAAACCTCGCTCGACTGGTCAATGTTATCTTTTGTTTTTATTTTTAGCCATGAGCGCAGCTTGGAAACCACCCGCTCTCGCGCTCTGACTCTCCTGGAAGAGTGGAACTTCTTGCTAGGCCAAACGAACACACACAAATGGCAGCTGCGATGCTGGCTGCGACTGAGGAGGACCGGCAGCGAAGGAAAAACGAAACCAACAACAACAGCAACTGCAGTAGCACTCAAAGTAAAAGGCGTTTTTCCCAAACAGACATTGCGAGTGAAAGGGAAATGGCAACGGTATTTGTGAATCTATCTCTATCTCCCAGACAAAAGTCACAAGACACAGCTATGCAGCTGGAAATTCTAACAAAATGGGAAATTTACGCAAGCAAGAGAATAAACACTCACATGTTCCAAATTATTCCGCTTATTTTCTGCACGTTTCGTTTCACTTCACTTCACAATAAATAAGTGTATATAATAGCCCCAAGGCTGATCTGCTCAAGAGTCCAAAGGTGAGAGACATTAACAAACTTTAAACGCGAAAACTTCAAATCTAGGTGGCTAGAAGAAGAAACAACAACTGCGCTCCAAACTCGTGACGGAGCACTCACACACACACTTTTACTGGACAAGGGGGTTTTCTTCTTCTTATGCCTTTTGCGTGTTTCTTAATTTATTCTTTTTGCTCAGTTTGCCAAAGTTTTCTCTTGCTCACTTCATTTTCTACAGATGCACTGCACAAATTCCACTTCTATTCCCTTGACTTTGGCAATTTTGGGATATTGTTGTACGGCAGCTGCTTGAATTTTGCACAAATTGTGTAATTTACAGATTGCAGATACGAGAACCGATGCGAGGCGTGGAAGCAGCGAATGAATTTTGTTTGTTGTATTTTGTATTGGAATCCACCACCATTCACAACGGGGAGAGCGACTGAGAGAACGGAAGAGAGCAGCTCGCTCTCAGTACAGTATTGCCAGCGTCAAAAAAGGTAAAGAGAGCGACTAAGAGGTTCGACTAATTTATACCCTGCATATGTTAGTTCGTGGTAATATTTTATGGCCCTTTTTTAGAAGTTACTAGTTTTTCAACTATGCTATTACTTATATATTAAATTAAGCCTTTTTATTTTGCTGAACGAATTTTAAAATTAAAAACAATTAGCACTAAGTATTGAAAAAATCCAAAAGATATCTCTATATATAATAGATTCGCATTTCATCTTTATAAATTAATATTTCCTAACAAGATTCAATAAATTATTTAAAACTGCAAGAAAGTATTCAATAATTTATATTCCTCTTTTTATAATTTTTTGTCCTACAAAAATCCCTGTAAACTTCAAATTGTTTTTTTCTTCGTCATCCATACATATGTGGTACATATTTTACATATTTCCTATTTTGCAGGTAATTGACCGTACAAAGGAAAAGTCCAACAAAAACCGGAAACATTTTCCGCATAATCCTAATCCATTCATGAATAGGGCGCGAATATCAACGCGGCAATTTTCCGCGTACGAATCTTGGAATACATTTCCAAGAACTACAGAGCACTTAGACAGGTAGGAAGGAACGTCTTAAATATAATAAAATGGGAAGAGGATCAGTATTAGGTACTCGACTCACGATTCTTTCGGACGGCACGTATAAATAAAAGGTTCACATCAAGAACAAATCAGAGAACAAAGTACCCCAAACTAATGACCCAATTAATGATTTACAACCCGTTCCAGACCTCATTTATTGTATGTCTGTGGTTGAGACATATTTAAAACACCCCATAAAAGATTGCATAGCTCTATTTGTTTTCGAAAATATTAATGGTTTTGTAAATTTCTACCTATAACCAATGTAAGAAACTTCTAGATATTTTAAGTTTTTATAGTCTTTTAAAAATGTATTGATTATAGCTGACATTATTGTACTTTATCAAGCGTATTTATTGATATTAAAAAAAATTTTAAGTTTTATTTTCTTTTACTTTTGCTCGTAAAATTAAATTTTCCAGTTATTTAAAGGGAAGTCTTAATGCCTTAGTACAACTTTAGTTCAGTGAATCTTAATTGCAAGTCATAAAACGTTTTCTTTAATGACTTTTTACTTATTTGACGCTGCTAATAGAACTTCAGACAGACACAAAAAAGGTCATGTGGTTTTGTCTGCATTAACGGCAATTAATGACAAGAGCTTTTTTCGCTCAAATCAATTTGCAAAGATAGTGTATCTAGCGAATGAAAGATAAGCCCCATGCAAAAGTTCCTCTCCACATTTGGAAACGAAATTAATACAAGGGTTGCGTTGATAAGCAGCAGCAGCGGAGCCCTAGACATCAAGATCACAGCCGCACAAGATGAGATCATGTGCCTTTCGCAGCGAACTTAATAGTTTTTCTAATGAACTTGCTAAAAACCTAGACGATTATAGGAGAGTAAAATAACCACCATAAGTTGTGCAAATATCAACAGGGAGGGCAGTCGAGACTCTAATGACAAGCTCGCACGATCAATATATCGCAAAACAAATACAAAGTCCGAGACACACTCATGAAAGTAAATATATTTATGCAGAAGAATGAAGAACCTTTTGAATATATGCCTATATGTGCAAAAATGGCTGTCGTGTTTGTTCACACGTCGACCAGAATACAAGAAACCAAATAAACGGGAAAAGCAACCATAAAGTCCATTAATTGGAAATACATTAAATCGTTTGATAAGATATGGCTCAACAACTTGAGGCCAACACATATTGCAGGCTGCATTTTACTGATAAGTTAATAAATAATAAGTAAAAATTCAGGAGAAGTTGTCCCTGAACTACAGAAAGTGAGTCCATAAAACCAAAATACTTTAATAACAATGGTAATCTACCCGGTTTATTTCGAATGCAGATATTTTGATAAAGACACTTGGGCATTGCTTACATCTTTTTGCTTAAAATAAAGTCTTTACTAATCAAGCTTTGGTAATATTATAAATATAAGCACACTTTGAAAGCCCTGTACATGTATTGTAACTGAATCAGTTATCAAATCCAGACACTTGTAGATTACTACGATTAGGGCCCACTCAATTATCCACTATAGCTTTTACATTTATCTATTATAGAATGAATAGCTTTAATGGCTCGCTTGCCATTACCCAAACATACGGTTCCCAGAAAGAGGGAATCAATAATGAGTAACATCTGCTGGATGATCAAGCCGCGATCTTGTTCTTACCTTTATTAGTCAGCAGGCTGCGCACAACCTTCAGGCAGTTTTTGCCATCAACATTCTTGGAGGCGTAGTACATGAGCTCCCAGGAGCTGGCCGCCTGCAGCAGCTCCGCTGGCAACTCAAAGGTCGGTGCCTCCAAGGGCCCAGTAATCGGACTGGGAACCGGAGTGCATGGAGTGCTGCTGCAGCCTGTCGCCTTGCGCTCCCCCTTTGAGGCAAAGTCGTGGAGCAGGGCCAACAAAGGTGCTGAAACTCCCAGCGGTGGATCAGTCGACTTTGGCCTGGACTTCATCTGCTTGACTATGCATCGCATGCGATCCACTGCCTCCAGTTCAAGTTCCAGACGCGTGGGTGGTGGCTCGATCCCGTTGACAATCGCCGACATGGAGGAGCATGTGCTGGAGATGCTGTCGACATCGCTGCCAGATACACTTAGCTGCTGCAACTTGTCCGCCGCTCGCTGGCTATTGGTGTCCAAATGCTGGCCTAGCAGCTTGTAGGTATTCTCGAAATGCTTGCTGGCATTGGAGGGCTGGCTGGTGATCTGGGAGACGCTGCTGAGGGAATCCTCCGAGGTGGTGGACCACAGAGAGCTGCTCGACTTGCTTGTGGCGAGTGAGCTGGTGGTATCCGCGTCCAAGCAAAAGGTGCTATTCAGCTGGACGCCATTCTCGAAGCTTTCCCCATAATCGTCCGCCTCTTGCTCGGTTATTATGGGCAGAGCCTCCAGCTTCCGAGCGGGATAATGAAGCAGCTGTGGCGGCTTCGGTTCTTGCTGATTGCTTTTAACTTCCAGTACATTGTTGAGTAGTGGCATTTTGGTTTAAGTGCATCGTTTCTTTGCTATTCTTCAACGCGAACTTCTTTGTTACTTTAATGTAAACACCATATGTTTATAACTAACGAACAATTAACTTTTAATTTAAGCGCTTTAGTTTACTTTGCTTTCTGCGTGTGTGTGTGTTTTAATGCCCACAACGATTGGGTGTGGAGTGAGTGTTGTGTAGTTCGGCACTTGTCAGGCCTTTAGGGTTGCCAAACAGACGCCTAAAATACTTTTATTTAGTGCGCATTTGGATCAGTTTTTCACGAGGTTCCCACCCGATAACGGACTGTCAGATCTTTATCTTTACGACCGGAATTGCAATTATCGATGTGCTATTTTAAGCCTTCTCTTCGACTAACGGCGAACTTTTGGAGCCCCGCCGTCTCTTGATTATGAGGCAACATGACTTCCCATCTCCGGAAGATTTTTAGCTTTGTTTTCCAAAAAAATCAAAACAAAAACATAACAACAATGGCAAATTGCAAAGCCGTATAAATCTCGAAATTAACATACAATGCAAGCCAAAAAATAAATCACAAATATTTCAAAACTTCAACTTCACACCGCAACGCCCAAGAGAAGAGTGGACAGATTGTGGGTATCGTGAAAATTTAGTGGCTGCCTTTAACTAGGGGAAAGAAAAGCTGGGCGCAAACGAGTTTATATAAATTAGTGAGTCTGGCTCTGAGAGATGCGTCCGAGACGTTCTCTTACATGGCCAAGATCACGTAGGTCGATGGAAATTCAACAGGTAGCAGAAGCAACAGTAGCAACAGGCGTGGGTTGTCTCAGAACGCTGCCCAGCTTAAGTGGTAAATGGTGCACATCCCGATGCTCTGGGCGTTCCTCTGGCTGGTCCATTCACGCTCTCGATGGCCATTCGATCATAATTTATATGGCCGGCTGGCGAAGTGAAAGAAAAACAGAGCTGAAACCCAGCAGAGATAACTGCTGCGCTAGATACAAGATACTAACGGTTGTGCCAAATGAACGGTCAACATGAGATGACCAACATAAATCTGGCCAAGCAAAAAAATACGCTAGGCAGATGATTCAACTGATTTGTATTTTGCATTTTCTTTTAATTATTATTTTTTTGCTTTTTGTCCCTGCAGTCGAAAGCGGGTAATGTGCTTCGGTGAGCCCAGCTTTTGAGAGGTTCATCGACATGCACAGAGCGTAGCCCACTCACTTTATACTCATATGCATTTATGAGTCACGTTCCCCCGGCCATTCGAAGGGAGCCGACGTCTATACCGAATAAATCAAGTTATCGCCACAGATAAACAATACGCGGCATATGACAAAATGGGCTTCAAGAATAGTAAGCTTAATTGGCTGATAGATAAATATGAAAAATATAAAAAATAACAGACGATCGAGCATTCGGAAGCCCCAGGCAGGGTAATTATGTAAAGACAACTGAATAAATAACTGAGGGAAAAGCAAGCAACATCCGAAAAAGGCCAATCAATTCGTACACGCGAAAATGAAACGAAAATGGCAGCAAGCAGTAACATTAGACAAAAACTCTATTGGCATGTTTTATTTTTGTTTAGTATTTTAGTTTTTTTTTTTTATGATGTATTTGGTTCACATCAACTTTCACAAACGTTGGTTGTTGGTAATTAATTATTGACCAAAGTTTGGTGCATTTAAGCATATTTTTATGGTCAGTACAAGATGAGCAGCACCGGTCAACACCTGAATGCTTTCCAATGTCTAGGTTCGAGATTAGAAATATGTAGAAAAGATGCTGGGGATATGAGGAGATTACGTAACTTTCGAATGTAAATATATTCAAAAGGGGAAATTAAGCTTTTTTACTAATAAAATGGGTGGATACCCCAAAGTTTTCCATTTTTAAATAAATTTGTTCCATATAGAATACCGAAGTAACTAGCTAAAGGTCTACTAACCCTACCTTTTAAATTACATCTCTGATGACTTTTAAAACAAGTAAACAATAAGACACCCCGATTCAAGATCCAAAAACTACCTGAGGTAGGTTGGCAATCCATCCTAGTTAAAGCTAAAAATGTCTCTAGCATACTGAAATCGAAAATATGTTTAGCTAGTCCCAGCTTTTCCTCTTTTGCAATCGATCGTGTCAATGAACAATGGCAAAGTCAAGGAAGTTCGATGTCCGCCCGCTGTAATCAATATCCACAAGTGAGTGATCGTTGTATCATGTGGCAATTACGGTGGAAAATGCTTTGAGCCACATTTTAGTGCACTAATTATCGCCGGCCATGTGAATGTCCTACTCAATAGGCCAGTGACACAGAAGAAGCCGAGAGCAAGTCGGGGAAAATGTGCGGGACAGATTGGACGAATGCCGCCAGCAGGTGGTGACGATGTGACGCAATGAAAGTATGCCACGCCAAAGACAACACAAAATGTAAACCATCTCGGACAATAGTTTGCCGAAAAGGCGAGCAAAAAGCGGGCATTATCCGCTTTCCCGGTCGGTCATAGTCACGACGTCGTACATGACACCAATTGGGTGTTGTGCCATTTAGTTTGGCGGAGCTTAGCACCAATAAAAGCACCATTGTCGGTCGGGGCGATTATGACTGGCCATTCGGCGTGCCTCATAGCTTACACGCAGGCCAGGGCCCCGCCGTACGGTTAATATTCTGCGAAACCGCATTGAAGCACTTGATGATGGTGCTATTAGCAACGGAACGCGCTCTCCCAGCTTGGCAGATAAACCGTTGATTGATGCGGAAGAGCCACTGGATGATAATGGTGATCGATCAAGAAGCCAAGTTAAAAGCGTACAGTGGTAGCTGGCACTGCAAGAGCCGTTCATTTATACGGTCATGTCTTGAGCTTTAATTGTGTTTTTTGCGGCGAATATCATTTTTGTCATGACTCATAATTAGTAATCATTTGCGGTAAAGATCGCAAAATTTATTAAAGAGTATGACTTGGCAGACAGTTTGGAAATTTACCTTAATTTGTTTTATTATTTTGTTTATAAAAAGATACGTGTAATCCCTTTAATAACAACTTATTACTCTGAATACTTTATTTCATCAAAAACTAAATACTACTTTTCGCTATCTGAAACGAGACACTACAACAAGCCTTCTTACAATCAGGAGATTCTTATTATGCGGTGGTCACTGTAACCGGCTGCACTCAACAAACTGGACGAATGGCATTCGTGTAACGGTAAATGGTAAAATTACCCAACACTCGCGCACTCACACTAATAGACATGGCAAACAAACATCGGCAAACAGCTGCTTCGAGACAGCGAGTGCGAGTGGAAGAGTGATGGGGAGAGTGGGGAAACGAGACCGAATGCCGATCCAGAGACAGAGATATACTGGAAATTCCGATAGAGGGCCTATTATAGAACGCTCCTCTTATCAGCGAAAGCGACAGACGAAACGGAATAAAGGAATAGCGGCGCATGGAAAACCGATTATGTAAAGACCCAAGCAACAACAAGTAAAGAAATGCCTCAGAGACAGCAAAGAACAAATTAATCTGACAGAAACAAGCCCTGCCCATGGCCTTACACACACTAGTGCCCCAAATCCACCCACAGCCGTTCATAGAGGGCGCGCTCCCTTTAAATGTTTACAAGAACAACAAATTTCCTCTTCATAATTCATGAACAAAAAAAAAAAATAAAGTTTAGCACACACACAACTTAACTCACTCACTCAAACACACTCACAACCGCTGTAGTTGTCCTAAAAATAAATTCAATTCGTATGACGGCACACGGAGCGCCAACACTTGGAGAAATTCCAAGTGTTTCGCTTTGTTTTGGCACACAAACACGGCGTATGAGCAATGCATTAATATTTCTGCGTTGCGTTAATGATTTTTCGCCGCTCTTATTCGGCGGCACACATATTTGCCCCGTGTATTTTTGGCAATTATGCCAGCCGCAGCACACGCACAATTTCACTGCCAACACACATTTTCTCGCCGCCGTCTTGGGGTTATTTCTGCAATTATTAAACGGGGCGAACCGCTTACATTTTCGAATGGTGTTTTTGGCACTGGGTTTCGTATTTATTTATCACGGGACGGACGACGGACGACGACGCGGCGCTATTTCAAATTTTAAATACAAGCAGAGGCAGAAGCACGCGACGAAGTAGTGCTGGCCAGTCAATTCAGCTGTTTTCCCCACTATATCTGGCGTGTCGATATTTTTGCCCAAATATCGAAATCGCGATATTTTTGTTTGATATTTTTTGATATTTTCTCCTTGGTCACTCTGAATTTCAAAGCAAAGCAACAGCTGTCTGCGGTTGTTTTCCAATACTGGCCACAGCAACAAGTGTTGGTTTGGGCGGAAGAGAAATTAAGGAGAACTTTTGAGCGGCAATTTCAAAAGTTATGTGATCTTTATGAAAACGTTGGGTTACAGTAATAAGTATAATGTTTCTAGTTATACGATTTCTTGTGTGATGCTTGCAACTTGCCCAGTTGCAATAAATGAAATTTAAAAAAATATCGGATTCTCAATCAAAGATTCATGAGCCAAAGTTGTTTTTTAATAAACGAAAAGGTCAATAACCCTATAAAATAAATTACAAATGTGCTAAATATTTTTGTTTGTTGATATTTGTGCACTAATACAAGAAAACAAGACACACAATCAAATCTAGGATATTCAAAATAGAAAGCGTAAACGTATTTATAGAAATTTCTTCGTAAACTTGTTCCAGAAGTCTTGATAATTTTCATAAAATACAAATACAAATTTGTTAAAAAAAAAAGTTTTCTTGAATTTAAATTTAAAACCACTTTTAAGTGTATAAACCAATCAAAATCTGAGGGCATTTCTAAAAGAGCTCATGAAATATTGACAGAAATATTCAAACAAATGTCAGCGACGAAAAATACGGCAGAAGAAATTTGCATGTGATACAAAAAGAATTTGTAGTGAATATAGTATATTTGGCAATTTATTTTTAATCTGCTTTCTTGCGAAGATAAAAGAAAATTGCGTTTCGCGTCAAAGTGAAAGTAGATAAACACTCAGAAATATTTAAAAACGCATAAAAAACACAAAAACCAGATGACAAGTTTAAGCAAACTTTTTGTGTTTTTCTGACAATGGAAATATATACACACTTATTTATATAGAATTTAGTATACAACGATTGTATAACACACACAGAATATGATTCAAAGGCTGGGGCCCCGCACAAGTTTCCGCTGATAAATTCATATTAATTGAGCAATTTCATAGCGACGCGGCAATGACATACAAGAGCCATATAAACAAATATATTAGAATATTAAAATTTTTGGTTTTCATTCCATAAAAGGCTATGTTAGTAGACCTAGCTTTGGTCCTGAATAAATAAGTAATTAAGTATTTAAGGCACAAAAAATTCCGTTCATAACCCTTTTCTCAAGAAAATAATCAACATAAAGTCACACAAATGATTGAGTCACTTTCTAGTCAGCAAACAATAAGGCTTTTATCACAAAAGCAAGGTTTTGCCTTGTTCAGATCAAACTTATATAGCTTAAGTTTTGGTTTCCCTGGTTTTATGAAAAATTTCGTAATATAAACATTGCAAACTCACGGAAATAATTGAGGCACTCTCGGGTCTGCTCCTTGGTCAAGCCCAGACCCTCTGATGGAATGGGCAGCGCTGGGGCCGGAACAAACCAGTCCTCATTCGCATAGCCGGAGAAGTTTGTGAGGAAGTCGTTGCGCACCTTGTACTTGGGTATTTGCTCCTCTAGCAGCGAAAAGATCTCCACTTCGGGCAGGTTCTCGCTGCTGCACAGCTCTGCAATAAATAAACAAACAAATTAGCATGACTGTGTTTATTAGCTTAAAATGCAGTTACAGTCAAACCTCCTTAACTCGGCTTTACTTAGGTTTTAAATTTTAGATTAATTTATTTTGTAATGTAGTGGCATACCTTGGGGCACCATATCCCCCCAGCGATTGCAATTGTATTACAACTGACTAAAAATTAAATATAAAATGCAACACACTTAGGTATCCACTTTTTTTAAGTTCAAAACTATTCTTAGTAATGTCCGTGTTAGAAAAGCTTGACTGGGTTCGCACTTACCTGTTAGGCAACTGGCATCACAGGTCTGGGGTCTCGGGGAAGCCGTCGACTGCGTCTGCTGGAGGAGACGCTTCGATTGGAGGCGCGGCAGGTGCTTGCTGAGCGTCGCCTGGGCGGAGGGACTGAGCGGCTGAGGGCCGCCATTGGCCCCCAGTGTTGCAGATAGCATTAAATGGTGATCGCTCCTGGATTCCAGTATTGTCGTGGATTGTTACTCTTCGGTTTAGGGTTGGGGATTAAATCTCTTATGGGTTTCCTGGGGACTCCTCTGCTTCGCGTCTGGTTAGTTGCTCAACTAAAAAAGCAGAGAGAGAGAAAGAGGCGCGGACTTGTGTTAATTGTCTGGCAATCACATGAAACTAATAAGCCAGCTGCCAAGCGACTTTTCCACTCTATTTTCGCTGTTTGCCTTTCATGAGTATGGGAATGAGTATGAGTTCACTGCTAACAAACGATCGGGGGAACGAACGTACGCGGCTGTCGCTTATCTGACTGCTGATAAGGGCGGCGGGGAAGAAAAAGTGAATGATTATTAATACTATAAATATTGGCGAAACGTCAAAGGATTTTCGTTTAATATTTATCAACTACTAAATTGGCAGTGGCAAAGTTTCACACTCAGTGGCACAAATGTGTGTAATGCAAACAGTTTTACATGAAATAATGTCGAATGCTACTGGTAAGCCATTATTGGGGTTTTAAATTATGAAAGGATTAAATTATGGATATTCTGAGTAAATAATAATAATAAAATTTAAAACTCGATTTTAGAAAGACAAAAGACTCGAGAAAAACAAAGGTAAATGGTCTTTTTACAGCAATGCAATTTATTTTGATTTTAAATCCTTGACCATTTCCAATATTCCTTCTGATTTGATGCTTAACGTAATCACTTTTACAACTTAAAAACGATTACCTTAAATTTATTTTATATCATTTTATGAGGTAAGCTTCAAAACTAACAATTACTAAGGAGTATGTTAAGCGTCGCGCAGGCGTCTACTGATCTCGACCCCAATATTGATTGATGGAGCGGAGGCTGGTTTGCCGAGTCACGACGCTGTGCTTCGAGGTCGGAAACGGTGAGTACTTCTCTCAAAAGCAGAACCAAGAGCCAAAGAGCTGGAGAGATGGCCAAAATCAAGTGGAACAGATAGACTACGTGCCCAGAGGCGCGTTGCCTGCAATGGAAACCGCAGTGATAATGACGCGAAGCGAACAAGCGCCGAATGAAGTGTAATTAGGCAATAAACACAGCGAAGCGAGTATCGTTAAAACGGAGAAGGAGCGGGTGCGACGGTGGAGTGTGAATTGGAGTCTGCAATTTGCAACTCGGTGACGCACAAAGACCAACGGACTCCGGGCAGCATGTGACGACGCTTTGGACTCAAAAAAGGCTTGGTTCGCGGGGTGTCCCAGCGCAAAGAAATCGCGATAATGCCGCCCAATGATAACACTGTTCAAATCAATGGCGTTTTTTTGCGCTCATTTGCTATTTGCTGCATTGTGCATTGCATAACACACATGGCAAATCGAAGAGCTCTGAGAGGAATTTACATACATATATAGACTAGGGCCAGAAATAACAAAACAGAAGAAAATCGTGAATGGAAACCGGCGACGTCGGACGTAACGGTAATAGTCGGGCTGCTCTGTCGCCGCGCTGCTGCTGCGCTGTCATGACGCTGCCAACTCGCACTTTCACACTCACACAGGAAGACGTTTTTCATTCCTTTTTCAAGCGTAAGGCGCGCAATTGTCAGGCAGAACGGGGAAACAACAACACTAGCGTGGATGGCATAATGCTCTAAAATTAATTTCGAAGCAAACGACAACCCTCAGACGCTTGCCAAAATCCGAGCATTTGTTTAAGTTGCTGCTGCTGCCGCCGTTGTTTTGGCGTTGCTTTTGTTGTTCTTTTTGGTCTATTTTCACGCCGCACAAACACACACGCACCAGCGCTTGGACACTTCGTGCTCCCTTATATAAGTTGCCAGTGGGGCAGGGTCATTAAACGGCAGCGACACCGTTGCAATGTTGTGCTTTTTAGGGCTCACACCGATTGATTTATCACGGGCAGCATGAATCAGCTGGGCGACGGGTGGGGGGCTGGGAATGAAGGATGGAGATGCTGGTGCGTGGGGGAGGTCAAAAATGAGCACACACACAATCTTGCGTGGGCGCAGCTGTGCGCCTGTGTGTGTGCGGGAATTATAAAACACTGTTCGCGCACACTTCTCACATTTCATAATAGTTTTCCCCTTCTCGGAAAAACTAACCTTAGCGCCAAGGCGTCCAATTATTGAATTTTCATTTCGGCCCTACTCTTTGCTTTGCTTGGCCGTTGCTTTTGTTGCTTCAGTTGCCTGTGGTACCTACATTTGTTGTAGTTGTGCGCTTGTGTTTGCCATTTTTTCCATCGCTGTGCTGCTTTCACAAACACACACAAACACACGGACGGGGGAGCTCGGGGGTCACATGGAATTTTCTTCTACTCCGCACTGCACATCGCGCTCGCTAATGGTTGGTAAACGTTGGCAAATGTTTGGTTCAACTGGTAAAATACACGGCGTGCCCCGAGTGCGTGTCCGATGTTGTGAATTAAAATTTTATTTAACTAGATTTCGATTTGCAGCTGCCGAAATTCGTGCACGAACAGGGCTGCTCGGTCAAGTATCGGAATGTATCGATAATACCAAATTTCACGAGGCGGCAGCCCTGTTAATCGGCCTATCGCTATCGGCGCTTGAAATTAAACACACTTTTGGCTCGTTGTCTTTTTTGTTTTATTTTTGATTCGATAGTCTTTTCTACAAATATTTGTATAGTAAAACTAGGCTAGGCTGGGCTTAACAAATAGGCTTTTAATATTGAAAAAAATGAAAATTATTTTCCGGCCCGCCCCAGATTACCACCTATCGTCCATCGGTGTCTGTGCCCTCAACTTGTTTTTGGCGGTCAAACTAGCAAATTACAATTTAGAACTAAGTTATTTTCGATCTGGAAAGATCAGAGCAGCATTTCAGATTACATTTAAATTAGTTTCAAAGTTGAAATCCCAAATTAGAGCGGTTTGGCGGGTTAGGAATGCCTAATTTATATAATTTCATATATATTTATAAGTGTATTTAGTAATTGTATTTGAATATGTGCCCCTGGTTTCAGCTTGCGTCGAAAGTCTTTGAAAAAAATTTAAAAAGTTCTGGCCAAAAATGATTTGCGTAACGAATATTAACAAATTTCCCCCCTGCACATCCGTAATAGGTCCTGTCCTCCCTCCGCATCCTCAATCGTCGGTATTCTTGCGGGTGGATGCAACCAGATTGACGGCGCTGATGGAGTCCGGAAACATGGAGTGGTAGTTAATCAGGGGCACATACGCCGCCGTGATCACACGTCCGGCAAACCAGCGTCCGTGCAGCGCGTTCACTGCCAGCACCGCCGTCGTTGTGCTTGGACACTTTACGTAGACGGTGCCCGTGGGGGAGGTGGTGTCCACGTGGATATGCAGCACACCGCCGTGCTTGGCGCACTCCTCCAGCACATCGTCTCGTATCTCCACGTCCCAGGTGGGATTGGTTTCCGTTCGCGGATCAAACATATTGGACAATATGAAGCACTGTGTGGCAATCGAGGGTGCTGCCTGCTGCTGCTGCACCGGTGCTGGCTGCGGAGCTGTGGCCAGCAGCGCATTGGCCGCCGCTTGGGGCACCGCCAGGCCGGCTCCCTCTGCTAGCTTGAACATCAGCTGTAGGCGTCCAGTAGCGCCCAGATCAATGCCAGTGCGATCCATCTCGTCCGTGTCCAGCGATGTTGTGTTCATGTCAAGGCGCTCCGTCACGTTGCCTACCTTCATGAGGCGGCCTGCCAGCTCGAAGCCGTTCAGTTGTTCCAAAGCCTTTTTGGCATCGTCAGCGTTGTGGTACTACAGGGTAAAAAATGTGAGATGTTTAATCTACATTCGGAAGAAACTAATGCCTAACTCACCGTTATAAAGCCGTATCCCTTGGACCGGCCTGTCTCCGTGTCCATGATCAGTTGAATCGCATCAATCTTGCCGAACGGCTCGAATATGCCCCTCAGCATGTCCTCGGTGATGTTGAAGTGCAATGATCCCACGTAGAGGCGCATGGGACCCGTATGACTCTTCGGCTGGAATGCCGGTGCCGCATTCTGGAGTCGATTCTTCTCCGCCTGCGTGTGTTGCACCATAATGGGCACGCCGAGCAGCCGCTGGCCGGACAAACCCAGGGCCAGGGCCACGGACTCGGGATCCTCGAATTCGATGTAGGCAATGCCCTTGAAACGTTTCGTCTTGTTGCATGTGATCAGGCGAACGTCACGCACTTTTCCGACGCTCGAGAAGAACTCTTCCAAGTCCCGTGCGCGAACCCGTTGCGACAGCTGAATGCAGAAGACAGTGCGGGCGTCACGCTCCTCGGGACTGAGCTCGGTAGGCGGGGTCCGGTCACCAGCTCCGTTTGGCGGCGAGCGGCGGCGAGGGGAGTTACTGCCTCGCCGACGGCTGCTACTTGTGCGGATAAAAATAGTGGTTAATAAGCAATCCATGAAAGCAGGAATTAAAACTTACTTTCTATCCTTTGAACGGGAATGACTGCGTTTGCGTTCACGTATAGGACTTAGCCTTTTGCGCTGCTGATCGCGAGACCGACTGCGTCGCCGTCTCTCCCGTGACCGGTCCCGCTGCTGGCTCTTGCTGCCCCCACGACGATCTCTTGCAGGGCGATCCCTATCCCGATCGCCGTAACGCATGCGGCGATCATCACCGCCACCACCTCCACGCTCATCCCGTGATCGACTCCGTCGAGGTCTGTCACGTTCACGATCCCGCTCCCTCTCTCGGTCCCTGTCGCTGCGGGATTTATTGTCGCGGTTTCGATCGCGGTCTTTGTCTTTGTCCTTGTCCTTATCCCGGTGACTGCTTCGTTCACTGCCGCGGTCGCCGCGATCACGACGAGACTTGCCATCACGCGAGCCGCTTCGACTCCTGAGGAAGGTGGATAAAGTTATTATACTGAAGGAATCTGCGCAATGTAGGGCTGATAATAGAGGGAATAACTTACCGGGATCGCTTGCTTTGTTTTTTGTTTGAGCTTCCACCGCCGCTGCCATTGCGTGTTCCATTCTCGGGATGGTCGTCGTCATGGCCTCCACCGCCGGGACTGCTGCCGCTGCGCTTGCGTCCACCACGTCCCCCGCTGCCCGCACTGACATTCTACACAGATAGGTTGGTTTTGTTTTTTTTTTTTTTTGTGGATTTTGGATTGGGGTGGATGGTTTGGACAGGTTGAGGAGAAGGAGATGGTTGGGGGCGGGCCCAAGCAATAATGTACATACATATAATTGGATTATTTTTTTGTCGATTGGATTTCAGTTTTTGTGGTGGGGGTAGGAACACATAACGGGCGTTGGTTGATCGTTCGTTACGTTGTTGTCGTTGTTGAGATGTTGGTTGGTTGATTTTCGATTATATCATTTGAGTTTGTTATGATATATTATTTTTTCAGTTTCGTACATATTTTTTTTGAAATATTTTTTTTTTTTTTTTTTTTTTTGAATAAGAGAAAGCAAATCAAAGTAAATTAGTTAAATTTTTGGTATCTGCAAGTATATAAAATAGAAATGCTTAAGTCAACAATGATCATTTGTGGATCATTGCCGATTCACAGCAAGGTAGTAATAGAGTAATAATAATAGAGATCTTATACGTAGTTTTTTGGTAAATATAATATATATATTGTATATATGGCACACACACAGATGGTTCACGACGGCGAGAAATGTTGTCTCCACATGGGCAAATTTCCCATGCTCATTCTCAATCTCATTGTCAATCAGTTCAGTTCAGTTTTGAGGGAATGTTTAGCGCTGGCTAGTGGAGTGGAGTGGACTTGGTTGATTGGTTCTCAAAAAGACGTCGTCTATATATATATAGGACATAGACATTATATAAGTAAATTTGTAAAGCTAGTTTAAGAATTGCTTATTACTTTTTGCTTGTTTTCAAATAGAGTTATTTTAGCTTTGTGGGCTTTTTGTGTTGGTCATTGCTTATTTTTGATTTCTTTTCTGTTTATGGTAATTCTGTAATTTCTGGGCGAGACTTTCTCTCTTGTCTGTCTGTGAGTGAGAGTAGTAGTTGTGCTGCCTGCTGCCCCAGACAAGTTAGGAGGAGTTTATCTGAAATTTAGTGCACGTTCAGTTTCATTGGTTTACATAGAGAGCGGTAAATAAACGGATTTCAATTGGAGTGTGTTCAAGAAAAAAAACGCAAACATAAACAAATCATATTTAATACAAAATGCCTAGATATGTTTTGGTTTTTTTTTTTTATTGTTTTTAATTTTGTAATTGGTTTTTTTATTCGCAGCTTCTGTGGCACAATCAAACTTACCAAATGGTCTCCAGCTTTTTGTGTTTAGAATGACCAAAACAATCTCTAGCAACAATATTGAGCTTATACGATTCTCTGCAAAGACATTTCACCCTTAAGAATTATTCTAGCATTTTGGTTTTTTGTTTATATTTTTTTAAGGTGATTGTGTGGGTATTTTTTTTTTCATATATTGTTCTTAGTGAGAGACAGCAGATAGGGAGAAATAAGAGCGTTCACAACTCAAGTATGTGCCCTCCACATTGGAATATGTTTACAAGATGAGATTTCGTGCATTTTAACAAAAACCTGAATAATCTGGAAAATTAGATAGTTAACAATCGGACGAATTAAATGATTTCGTAGTCTGATTAAAATAATTGCCAATTTAATAACAGTTCTGATCTATTACTATCAACATGTCAGATCTTCAGAAATGAGCAAATAAGTGTAAATATTCTTTTAAACTAATGATTCGGGTTCTGAGTTATTTGGTCAAACAGAAGCTGAAGTAGATCTACTTGGCAATACAGTCAAGTATCTTTGGAAACTGAATTTTTTTTAGATTTTTTTTAAGGTAATTATGTTAGTTGTGTCTACAGCTCCCATATTTTCATTGATTTAAAAGATAAGACCATAGTCTATTATAGAAACATAATAGGTTTTGAAGACGGTAGAGCTAAGGATATACAACGTTCGACTTCGTAAGCGAGTTAAAGTTGTTTTCTTTTTCAATATGATATAGAATGCTTTATAACCTTTTCCCACTTTAAGAGTCGCTTGCAGATAGATGGTTTACCCAATTACGAGAGGACAATAAAAAAATGTATGCATACACAACTAAATTGTCCGTCAGTCAGTAGTGAAGATCAAAGTTCAAGTAAAAACCAAACAAAGAACATAAACAGTAAATCCCAGAGTAAGTTCACATACGATAAAATAAAATATTCAGAAAATGACCGAAGCCAAAATGTTGAAAATGTTTTTTCAATAGTTTTTACTAAAAAAATATAGTATTTAATAGCATAATCGTCTATTCTAGAGTATATAATTGTAAATCAATGTTAAAAAAATTAGTATACTTTTTATTTTTGTCTTTGTCTTTCAAATAATTTGTAATTTAATTTAATTTTAATTTTTATGAATAATTAAATGTTAAAAGGGGACTAAAAAACTCCATATTTTGTCCCCTTTTTAATTGTCATTGCCCGCCACTGTGCCCATTTTTTTTTGGGACCGACAACCACTGTTCCAAATATCGCAGAAAAAAAAAAATAAACAAGAAAAACGCACATACAGACAGAGATTTGCCCACATTGCGTTTGGCGAAATTATTTCTGAATGCGCGCAGTCAGGTATGAAACTAGATGAACAAAAAAATCACACAGTGCACCGTTACGCCTGCCGATTTTTCCGAAATAACAACAAAATTAGGTTAAAAATCGATTTAAGACTGGCGGCCACTTAATATGCATCGAGTGCACATGTGTGTATGTGTGCCCGAGACGACGACGACTTACATACAAACACAAAATGCACGTACGAACGGCGCGCTTGTGGGTGTCTATGTGAAAAAGAAGTATACAGACATATGAAGTAACTGTTTTTTCGCAGCAAAATAATCACATTTTTAGGTACAAACCAGTAGGTCTTAATTTTAATGATAATCTTTTTAAGGTGGCATTCGAAACTTACATTCTTCTGGTACGGCGCCTCGAGCATCGCCTCCACGTCAAAGTCCTCGGCCATGTTCAATTTCCTCGGCTTTCTGCTCCTTCCGCTGCTGGCTGCGGGGTGCTGCGTGAAAAAAGTCTCCCGCTCGGCGTCTGGCACGTTTGGAGAAATCAAAAGGTGGTGGATACGCTCAGCGCAATTCGCAGGACCACTTACAAACTTCTTTTGAGGTTTTAGCGTTTAGTAAAGTTCAATTTTCATAAATTTTCCACAACTTTTTCCTCTAGCGTGGCTGCTTGTTTTTTCAGGCATCAGGGTTGTTGTGAAAAATGTATCGACGTATCGATCTATCGAATAGTCGCCATAAAAACTTAGTCGATAGTTTGAGAAAACAATTTAAGGTATGTATGTACATATTTACCTACTTGAAAAAAAGTAGAACTACAGAACTATAGAAACTATTAGTAGGAATACAGTTTTACTAAATTGTATAGTCGATTTTTGTATATATCGATATTTGAATTGAATTCGTTCAGTGTGACCGCACTGCTGGTATTGTCTCGATAAGACGAAACGGTCGCATTTCATTCACAAATCCAATACCATCACAATAATCGAAAAACAGCAAAATTCTGTTGGTAAACATACGCAAAAGAAAAGACAATTGGCAATTAATGCGCCAGCATGCAACCAGTTGCCGATTTTCCAATACTCCGAGTCTGGCCAGCGCGCTTTGAATAAATGCGCGGCGGATTATGGTTATCACTGATTAGACAAAATAGAGCACTTGGAGGAGCGCTGCTGTGTTGAGTCATCACCAAAATAGCCAAAAAGAAAACAACAAAAAAACAAAGCACGAGAGCAGCAGCCTTGAGGCCGACCGTTAGCCCCACCGTCAGAGAGCCACAGGTGAGAGGCGAGTCTCCTGCCCGGATGGCGTAAGCGAGTCCAAGGAACCACCCCATCATCGCACATCGCATTCATCGTTACGCGTCGTTGACTAAGGTGTGTCTAAACTCCGAATTGGGACCAACTAACTTTCGCCTCCGTTTTCAGAGCACACACACAGACACACACCTTTTCGACGCCCACGCAATCTCTCTTTGGCTGCTTCAGCAATGGAGGACTACAAGTTCCTGTTCAAAATCGTCCTTGTGGGTAACGCTGGCGTCGGGAAGACCTGCTTGGTGCGGCGCTTCACCCAGGGACTGTTTCCGCCCGGCCAGGGCGCCACCATAGGTGTGGACTTCATGATCAAAACCGTGGAGGTGGAGGGCGAGAAGATTAAGCTACAGATCTGGGACACGGCCGGACAGGAAAGGTTTCGCTCTATCACCCAGAGCTACTACCGCTCAGCTCATGCACTGATCCTGGTGTACGACATCAGTTGCCAGCCCACGTTCGATTGCCTGCCCGATTGGCTGCGCGAGATCCAGGAATATGCCAACTCTAAGGTGCTGAAGATACTTGTCGGCAACAAAACGGACCGAGACGACCGCGAGATACCCACCCAGATTGGCGAGGAGTTCGCAAAGCAACATGACATGTACTTCCTGGAGACGTCTGCCAAGGAGGCGGAGAACGTGGAGCGGCTGTTCTACGAGATTGCCGCTGAGCTGATTGGCCAGGCGCGGAGCAAGGATGGCAGCAGTGCTGCCGCTGCGGCGGCCGCTCAGCGACAATCGGAGGGAAGCTCCATTGGACTGGGGAGCTTCAGTGCCAAAGCAGCGCAGAGTAATTGCTGTGGTGGACTCGCCGGCGGCGGCGGAGGTGGCAGCAATGGCTCAAACACTAGTCATACGGGCTAAGGTTTACGCCAAACTGAGAAACTGAGCAGCTAATTTATACCTAGTTAAAGCTAAGTCGTGATATTCCATTGATCTTTTGAGAGTCCATCGCAATTATTTTATTTTTTTTTTTACGGCTAATCCAGCTTCCATATTCTAAGGATTGTATTCCCATGACTGTTTGACTTTCGTTCGGGGAAGCCTAACATCACAGTTACCCATGACTAAAGAATTCTTCAATTTCTGAATATCACGATGAAGATCCACTCCAAAAACTAGCTGTCAATGACTAAATGGATGCTAAATATTTGTGTTACATAAACTTCAGTCTCCTGAAGCCTGATTTTCTTGATTAAGTATTATATAAACGTATTGATTGCGATTACCAAGTGAGCATCACAGCTAATGCTTCAGATGAATTTATTATATCAATAATTAATGCACACACAGTTCTGTTTAGTTTTAATTGTTTTTCCTAAGGAGTATTGTACATTTTATACATTTTTTTTCTATGTATTTATTTTGCAATTACTTTAAAGTATTTTTATATGATTAATGTGCAATCATTTATAAAGCAAGTTTTAATGGTACTCGTAATATTGTAAGGTGATTTTATGACATTCCAAAAATTAAGCATGTAGTTAAAACTATGGGATAGACCACAAACGAAAGCTAAATGAAAAACTAAAGAAAGAAAATAAACTGATATTGTAATTTAGAAGGAAATCTGTGAATATTTTCTAAATGGAAGTGAGACTTACCTGGTTCTGTCGACATCCCATAAGGAAAATTCTTAAATCACTCTGATAACAAAATTTAATCAACTAACTACAGCCTCTCTCTTAAATACAAAACATGTAACCTAATTCAACAAATCATTCGCCAGCTCCACGCCAAAGAAAACAGCGGCTGTCGAGGGAAAGGCACGTAATAGTATCGGGAGAATGCCTCTGAATAGAGCTCTCGGCCCCTCGGTGGCCATCAGGTCTCGGAAAACGCTTCGAATGCCGTGCTTATAAGTGCCCTCGGGTGCTGCAATTTGAAAATGGTTTATTTATAAGCTTCGATTTGTGAGTAAAGGTTTGACGTGGCTGACTCACCCGACTGGAGGCGGCTTTTAAGTACATCAAAGGGCACGGCCAAAGTCCAAAACACAATGCCAGCCGTTCCGCCGGATAAAATCGTTGATGTGGTGCTAATCTGTCCTGTTTTGGACTTTTGCCTGGCCAAGTTCTGCAGGAACTCGTAGGTCACAAAGTAGAAGCCGGTGGGGGAATCTAGGGGTTTAGCTTAACTTATATCTGTTGCTTTTCGATTATGCAAAGCTAAGTTACTTACCTCTCAGAATGCAGGCACAGGTACCCTTGAATAGACTCCTAATCCCGCCCTGCCTATACAGCTTTATCGCCGTATCCATGGTGCCATTGTACAGCAATGGACCACTGGACACGGTTTGTGTTTGAAGCAACACCTTGATCCGATCGGTGGGCACTGTCACGAGTGCGGAGCAGACTCCGGCTAGGGCTCCGGCAGCAAAGATTTGCGGGTAGGTGAGCCTAATGTGTTCGTCCGTTTGAAATAATCGTTTGCCCGCCGCGTACACGGCAAAGTCCACTGCGTAGATGGGCGTTACGCCAACCAGAGGAGCGGAAATTCCCCTATAGAAACCTCGGAATCCCTCCTGCCGGAATATCCTTACGGCGCAGTCCGCAACGCCCTTGTATCGGGGTGGCTGTCCTGGCAATGGCATGGGCATGGTCTGCAGGCGAACCTGGTGAAGTTGAGGAGACACATGTGTTATCCCAGGAATTTCACACAAACTCAATTTCTTGGCTCACCTTAATTGTGTCCAGGGGATGACCGACGACCACGTTGCACATGCCGCCAAAGCCGCCGGCAATGAAGGACTTGACGGGATTGGCCTTTCGGTCCGTAGATTGGATCTCCACGGTCGTCATCGCGTGATTACTTCTATTTACGTAAACAATCTGGTAAATCCGTAAGCCTCTTAGGAACGAACGGGCACGTGTGAAGAACGAAAAACGCCAAATTTCAGCTGTTGCTATCACTTCGTTATCTCTTCTCTAAGCGGTTGCTGACCTATGTTAATGCTGTGTTCCGCAGGTTGTGGGAGTACTGCTACTACTTCCATGATCAATTGGCTTATCGCTTTAAATTGTATTTCATTTGATTCCACCGAAATTGCAGTCTCTTCAGCGCCAATCTGAGCAGGGCTGCCAATTCAGCTATTTTGACGTCAAAAAAGTTGTTTAGTAATAAAATGACTTTGTCGGTCTAAGTACTATTCTTAGAAAAAAAGCACATGGTAAAAAAACACGGGAAATATCGTTACGATTTAAGTTTTGTTTTTTTGTTTAATAGTTTTAGGTTTTCCTTTTTATTTATACAAGTCAGAAATTATTTTTTTTATCAGTTGGCAGCACTACCGATACCGATACCAGCGCAACAAAAAATACTAGCTATAAACTCTTTCAGATATAGAGCGTCCAAAATTGTGTATTTATTGTCACATTGTAAACAATTTTAACCGAAGATATACATAGAAATAAGTTTGCAAAACAGAGAAATACAATATATATTTTTGAAATTCTGTGTTCGATCACAAAAACAGCCAATATACCTAATACCAAATTTTAATCGACATTCGCTGCGAGACGCGTGCACGGCCACACAAAGAATTAAAAAAAAAAAATAAAAAGCAAAGAGACATGTTTAATCATTGAAATTAAATGCATAGCAATTACTGTTGGCAATAAACGGGTGCCTCCACACCTCTGGCGACACGCATGTTGGCTGAAGGCTCGCAGTTGCTCATCCTGCAGCAGTGGAAAGCTAAAAACCTCGGCCAGAAGAGCAAGAAGAAGAAGCAGCACTGACAACAACAACGGCAACAACAGAACAAAATTGTTGCGTATTGTGTTTTTTTCCAGCAGTGTCGAGGAGCGGATTTCGTGAAAATTGTGTGTGCCAACCATACGCCTAACTTATGTCTGATAAAAGTGCGAAGGAATCATGTATCAGTCGTAGTGCGAGCTTCAGCAGCAGGCGCAAGAGAAGGAAGTGAGCAAGGCGAGCAGAGCGGAGGAGGAGAGAGCGTAAAGCAACCAAGTATATATTCGAGCGCCCCAGCACGCAACGTGTTCCGTTTAACAAAACGAGCTTGTGCTAAACAATGTCCCATGGCGAGGATGTGCTAGACAACTGGGAGGAAATTGACGAGACGGCGGTGAGTACTCGCTGGCTGACAGCTCTCCAACATCCCAATTCAATGCTATCCTCCGTCTACCACACAGATCTCGTTGACATTGCAAAATCAGCTGCAGCTGCAGACTAGTGACGATCGTCCAGTTGGCAAAATGAAACTGCTTCAGCGCCCGCAGAGCCTCCTGGAGAGCAACAGCAGCAGCAGCGGGGGCGGCAGCACTCCTTCGCCCAGGCAGATAACCATTGCCAGAAAGCCGACTCCGCTGCAGCCAACAGAGGCTGATTTGCAGGCCCCCCAGCCCGTTATGATGGTGCTGCACAAGTCGACAAACGACTATGATTCAGCCAGCTATGCCACGCCCACCACTAATCAGACGGTGAAGATTCTGCGGCGACCGGCCCAGGCGGAGGAGCGTCGCGACACGAACGGTATGCGTCCCAAGCAGCCGATCAAGACGCTCAAGCAGCGCGAGCAAGAGTACGCCGAGGCCAGGCTTCGTATCCTGGGTGCGGCCAAAAATCCAGAGGATGACAAACCGTAAGTACTACCAAATGAATTAGGAAAACGATCAAAAGTTCCCATAGTGACCATATAGTTACCAAAGCCAAAACTTTTCTAATTTTCTAATTTTTTTCATTTTAGAGCCGCTCCCAGCACGCCAACTGCCTGTGGCAGTACAACAGCGACCGCTCCGCCCTCGGCACCGGCTGCCACACCACCTTCTGCCACAGCGAGCAGCAACAACAATATCAATAACAACAATGGCAGCCATCCAGCGGCGGGAATGCATCGCTCCAGTTCGGCTCCGAAGATGTCCCAGGGGTCGGCCATGTATAATAACTACAACAGCTACTTCCAGGGGCCGCACAATCAGCCGGGCTTGAACTACTACTATCCCCACAATGTGCAGCAGCCGTCACAGCAGCAGCAGCAGTCGCCCTCCATTCAGCCCCATTATAACCAGCGCTTGCCGCCATATGGAGGTGGAGGTCTTGGTGGCGTAGGGATGCCGGCCCAAGCACAGCAGACCCAGACGTCGCCCAATCCGCAGCAGAGCTGGTCCCCAGTGGTGGGCGGTAGTGTGTCTGCTGCCCTGCTGCGCCAGCAATCGTTGCAATCGCCCCAGCAACAGCAGCAGCAACTCGCTCAGCACCCGCATCCGCATCCCTTTAACGAAGTCCTGCGATTGCCTCGTGGCCCGAATGGCTCCATTGGCTTTCAGATGCGCCGGTAACAGACTGAAGCGATGAAGTACGGCGGGGTGCCACCATTTCAAGAGCTTCTTCTATATTCTTCGCATGTTTTTCTTTAGAACCACCACAAAAAAAAGCATGAAACAATTCATTCTGAGATTCTGAGTCGCCGAACATTAAAAAATTTTTCGATGTGGCGCATATTCGTTGCTTTATCCCACAGGCTACTCTACCCAAGCATCAACAACAACAATGTAAAACAAATTTTATGAAGGACTACGGTAGATATTTTGTAAATTTACAACTCACACTACACAATTTTGTATAATGCATACTAATAAAACGAAACCATAATTTTAAATAGTGACAGAACACAACTAGTGCTGAAAACTACTCTTATATTGTTTTGTTTCGAGATTAGTAATTGATATAACAAAGTGTACTAGTTGTATTTATGTTATTTTCGTGCCATTGTTTATTTCTGGAGTACAATGATCCCTTAAATTACTGAGCCAAAGGTGTTATCTTGTTTACAGCTTCAAAGCCACATCAATCAGAAGCTGTTAAATTATGGATTTTTAAAAACTTATTTAGTAAAATCAGCTCTGTTTTAACAATGTTATACCTACAGATACATAATTTATGATTGTTTATTGAAATTAATTATGTAAATAAGTTTTAAACTAGTGTGACCCTGAAATGGTAAATTCCAAAGGAGTTTAGAAGCTTTTAAGCAATTCTTAGATAAGCTTAAACAGAGCTTTTAGACGCCGGCTGATCTTTTAGGAGATCATTAATATTCCAGATCATTCCATTTATTTTTTTGATTCCTTAATTAATGCCAGCTCAATAGGCGATGCATTTGGTGTTGTTACAGTTTCATTTACCCCCAGCGATCGTTGCTTCTTCAGAGGTTCCGAAAGGCTATCGCCGTGTTTTTGTTATTTGTATTCGCCAATCCCACGATGGAAAACAACAAACAGTGGGAAAAAAGTGCAACTGAGACGGGCGGGGGCTCCTTATCAGCCCACGAACACAAACATAATCGGACGCTGACGTCGCGACGTCGCCTACCTAGGCCTAGGGCGATAGAGCACATGAAAATATATTCGGATCTCAGTTGGAAACGAGGCGTCGTACGGTGCGGTTTATTACTGGATCCATAAGATCGCTGGAAGCAAAACATAAGCGCAAACATAGGGTTTAAAGCCCCCCCACTCTCTCAGTCTAAAGCTCCCTCGCTCTCTCCGTGCGTGTATCGCGTGTGCGCTCTCTCGTTCTCTTGTTTGCCAAGCTCAACACGTGGGCGAGCATCAAAAAAGCGATATTATTATTGCTTTGGAAACGTGATTAGTTCTGGTTGTTGTTTTCCATTCGAAATATGTCGCACCGCGTCCTAGTAATCGGCAGCGGGGGTCGGGAGCACGCCATTTGTTGGAAGCTCTCGCAGTCGCCGAAAATAAAGCAGATCTACGCCCTGCCCGGCAGCTATGGCATCCAGCAGGTGGACAAATGCCAGAATCTGGACTCCAAGGTCCTGGACCCAAAGGATTTCGAGGTATGTAGGTTGTTGTCCCCGTCCACGGCTTGACCTTGAGTCAATTAACGGTGCCCATTGTGGGGGTTAATTGAGTTGCAGCTGCAAAAGCAAAAGTTCGTGGAATTTTCGGCACTTAAATGTAGTTTGGTTCCGTTTTATTGCCTCTGTGATACATTTTTATGGCTTCCCAACATGGTGACTATGCTGTCGGAGAGTTTTTTTATGCTCTGAGCCCGCAATAAATCCGTAATCGAGACGCGGGAGAGAAGATTCCAGTGCAGATTAAGTGCAGCCATCGCTGATAAGTCGCAGCTGCCTTAACCCGTTGCTGGGCCACGGTGCTTGATTTGCGATTGCGAAACTTTAAGCAAATTATTGATAATTATTGCTGATAATTAACGTATAATACTGTGTAGCAGTACATACATACATAGGTGTTAAGATTTTGTAGTTGCTATTCAGGCATTCACTTTTTAAACAAAATATGCCATCAAAATTAACTATAATATTTACGTAAATCTATTAAATTGATCGAGGCAACGATAATTTATTTATTTAATATTTTCTTAAGTGTCGAATAATTTTTAAATTGTTTTTTTTTTAAATATTAATTATAATTAATTGGTATTCCATTAAACGAAAAAGTTTAAGGCTGCAATATTTGGTTTATTCAAAGATAACAGAAAGTGATCTTTCTACAAAAACCAGTTTTTTAAGCTTCATCTACTTGATTTAAGCTAATTAATTATAGCAAGGGGCAGCAATAAAAGTTATAATATTTTAGTCTGGATGCTTGAAAAATTATCTAAAATAATAAGCTAAATACATAGAGTGTTTTGTTCGCTTTAATCAACTAAATTTGTTTAAGATGATTTTAATAAAGCTTTAACTTTATCTGGTATTAGCACATTTGGCTTGAAAGTAACCCAATCCAAATAATGTTTCACACAAAATATCAAGTAAAGTGAAACTATGATGATAATCCGTAAAAATGATCGCAAATTCACAAACATGCTCAGATATCTGCGGCTCTTTTTCGTGACCAACAATACCCAACGAATATGTCAACAGATCGATTAACAATAGCTGCCTTTTGTCTTCTTTTTCATATTTTAGCTTACGCTTGCTTAGCACTTCTATTTATTGTTTGAGGCTTAATTAATTGTTTAGATCAAAATTCACAGATTTGTATGTTGGTTTCCATGGAGACCGGCCCCTTCCCCCGCCAAAGATTCCTGAACCACATCCCCAGTCATCCGTCATTTTCAGTGCCTCGGAGCACCGCGTCTCTGTCGCACAGGTCGCACCGTTGTCGTCGTGGGCGGATGGGTGAGGTAGATGGTCTTTGGTGTGGTGCTTGGCCGGGATCTCGGTGACGTTGCCTCCTGGAAATTGCGGGTGTAGACGTTGAAGGCAGCTGCATCGTGTTCCACGGTCTTCAGCTCGCCGGTATAGTAATCCTTGACCTGGTAGGGATGCGTCCTAATGTACTCCAGGGCCCGCAATATGTAGTCCGGCACCTGCGGTATGTGATCGCCAACGGGATGGTAGCCAAACTCATCGGCCACATAGTTGACACTGATCACAGAGCCCTCGGGCGAGGTGTAGCTGGATCCACCCTGGACGGAAACGCCGCCTAGTCCTGCCTGCGAGGCGGATATGCCATTGGAGGTCTCGTAGGCGTACCTGTAGTTGCCATCCCGCTCCACTTGCAGTTCGTTCTGGAGCGTCTTGGTGTTTCGGTCCGAATCCGGGATGTAGGAGGCACCCTGCACCTGCAGCACGGCCAAAATGGCGACGCAAAAACTAACCTGAAGGATGGGATGAGACATCTGTTATTATCCATTACGGGAAAGTCCCAGATGGGGCTGGTGCTGGGCTTACAAGCAAATACATGATGATGGAGGATGAGCTGCTGTCGTGTTCGAGTTTGGTTCTAAACTACTTGCTCGCTTCGCAGTGGCTTTCGTTTTTATATCCATCCGCTCACCAGTGATTTTTTGGCAATTTTTCTCCTCGGAAACCCAGTTCCGAGCCGCCAGCGTCGCGTCTCCGTCTCCGCCGGTGCGTCGTCATCTTCTCCATGATCGCCGTTGGTTGCCTTAGTCAGTCATAAATAAAATGATTTTATTTCTTATAAGTATTATTTTATATAGGTATCAACGACGTTATTTGTCGTTGTCGCCGCCGCTGCAATTCCTAAAGTGTGGGATGGCATAAAACCAACCAAAAACAAAACAAGAGCGACAAAAATATATATATAAAAAAACGGAAAGAAGAGTAATAATATACTGTGAAACATTCGTGAATGGTATGCCCTACTCGAAGGTTGGGGCACTTACAATTTGATATGTATTGTGGCTGATCTTGAAAATCCCATATTGCCTTGCCCGGCTTACATTCTCAAGGAACTCTAAATACCACGACGATCGTTGAACTGCCTTACAAGATTTTTGCATCTGGAATTTGCATTTAAGTTTATTATTTGAGTGATTGATGGGTATGAATCATATGGTTAAGATTTATTTTCAATACTTTTTGTAAAAGCAGTTAAAATTTTCACGAGCTTAATTGGATTTGGAAGGAAATGGCATTCCAATGAAGGGAACACTTTTATTACTTTTCAGTTTAAGCCAAATTCGGAAGCCTTGGCTCACGTAAACGATGCTTAATTAATTCTTCTTTGTTTTCATGAAATTTGCATAGTTATTCTTAGAAATTGCATAGTTCAATCATTAAGCTCCACGACATAGTTGTTCTGATAAATGATGTATAAAGTGTTATCTTCAAACATATAATTCAATCACTTCTTTTGCCAGCAAAATCCCAGACGAAATTTCCTGCTTCATCCCAGAGATATATCTTTACCGCCGAATATACTTTTTTTGGAAGATGTGCGAGAACCCGTCCGACTAATTCAGCAAAGCGTATCTAATTCCCTAACTTATCCGTGAACAAATGTGGCAGCATTCCTTGGCAGACCCCCCCAGACCCCAGATCCCATTCTCCCGCACTTAATTTGCATATAATACAGTAAATCATGAGCGCACTCTGTAAAGCATAAAGACGAAAACGTTCTAGCCAAATTTGGCAGGTCCCCTCGTTCGGAGATTCCGAGTTTAAAATGTTGTTGATCTCTCTCTGTGTCTCTTCTCTCTGCCGAAGATCTCTTCTCAGTTTCCCCCCTTTATCACCTGGCCAGTTCCGCCTGTCATAAGCAAGTCAGCTTCTCGCTTCTTCTCTAACCTTCGTTACGGGAAATTAAAACCTTGGCCGGGTTTGCCAAATCGGACTTAATTTGGAAAGTCAAGTGGCTCAATAAAAACGTCATCTTTCTCGGCAGCCACCGTGTGAACGTTCTTGAACTCTGGGAATTTGAAACCTGGATGAGTAGTCTCCGCTCCAGGTGCTAAATGGTCTGGAACGCAGCCAAGTGCAATTCGGACGCGTTTCACCTCGGCGGGGTAATCCGACTCTGCGTTGGCGCCAATTCGAATTAGAGCTGCGTAACGATATCGAAGTCACGCCAACCGCGAAACCGGACTAAGTCGATCTTCGATCGGCGATCCGGGCCTGGGATTAACTTGGTTTGTTGACACACGGCTGACATAGCTGGCGCCTTAGTCAGTTCATCTCGACGGTGCAAAGACAATGCACCCCCAGACCCAGTTTAATGGCAAAACAATTAGGAAGGCATTTATTATTTTGGCGACAAATTGACGAGGGAACCGGTTGAGTACTTAGAGGAGTGTTATCTGCCACTCGGAATGTGGTTACAAAAAGTCAAAACAAAGAACTGGCCCGGTTAGATGGGAAAATCCAATAAAGATCGCACAAAAATATCAGATTTTCATGAAATCGAATATGTAAATTAGAATGAGTAATTACAAATTTGAGATTGTGGATCAAAGATATAAGGAGATGTACTTGTTTTAATGTTATTAAAGAATTTCAACCTTGGGTAATATATTTGAAATGCAAGGAGGGGGCTTTCGGCCTTTCAAAAAATGTGTTTCAGTGTGGCACTTGTATAAAAATGATTGTGATATCAATTAGGTAAATTGATTTGAGCTTAGCAAATGCGAATTTAACGGTTCTTTGATTATAATCATCTCAACCGAATTTAAATTTCTTCATTAATTTTGTTTTCATTATTTACCAAGCTTATCAAGACCTGAATTTGTTTTATGGATTTCCCAAAATTCCTAATGGAATTACTTATTAATAAGTAAATATGTTTTTAAACTCAATTATACTTATTGTCACTTTTCAATTTTATAAATACCGAAATATAGATCACCCTGCCTTACAAATATATAGAAAAATATTATTAACTTTATTATATATGAGTTTTAAATATAAAAAATGTAGTATTTGTTATTTAAATATTATCGAAAAATATTTTAAAAAGCCCGATCATTTCATTATTTTTTATTTAACTTTTTTTCCAGGCCATTGCCAAGTGGAGTAAGGAAAAGGAGATAGCTCTAGTGGTCGTGGGACCGGAAGATCCGCTAGCCTTGGGCTTGGGCGATGTCCTGCAAAAGGAGGGCATTGCTTGCTTTGGTCCTGGCAAACAGGGTGCCCAAATCGAGGCGGACAAGAAATGGGCCAAGGACTTTATGTTGCGTCACGGGATTCCAACGGCACGATACGAGAGTTTCACGGACACGGACAAAGCCAAAGCGTTCATCAAGAGGTGAGTTATATGGGTCTTTCAAGTGTTTTAAAGTGAAATGAAACTGGATACCTGTTTTCCAGCGCCCCCTATCCGGCTCTGGTGGTGAAGGCGGCTGGTCTGGCCGCTGGCAAGGGTGTGGTGGTGGCCGCCAATGTGGATGAAGCCTGCCAGGCAGTGGATGAAATCCTGGGCCAGCTAAAGTACGGACAAGCGGGAGCTACCCTGGTAGTGGAGGAGCTTCTGGAGGGTGAAGAGATCTCGGTGCTGGCCTTCACCGATGGCAAGAGTGTGCGCGCCATGCTGCCCGCCCAGGATCACAAGCGGTTGGGCAACGGCGACTCTGGACCGAACACCGGCGGCATGGGGGCCTACTGTCCATGTCCGCTGATTAGTCAGCCGGCACTGGAACTGGTCCAAAAGGCCGTTCTTGAGAGGGCCGTGCAGGGCTTGGCCAAGGAACGAATCTCCTACCAGGGTGTTCTCTACGCAGGACTCATGCTGACACGCGATGGTCCCCGCGTCCTGGAGTTCAACTGTCGCTTTGGCGATCCGGAGACTCAGGTCATTCTGCCGCTGCTCGAAACCGATCTGTTTGATGTGATGCTGGCTTGTTGCACCGGAAAGCTGGACAAGCTCACTCTGCAGTGGCGGAGTGGAGTCAGCGCCGTGGGCGTGATCCTAGCCAGTGCTGGCTATCCGGAGACTTCCACAAAAGGATGTATTATCACAGGTATGCATTTCTTGATAATCCAGTTTAAGATTTTCTAAATTGTATTTTTTGTAGGTCTTCCTGCGAACAACACTCCGACCCAACTGATATTCCATAGTGGCCTGGCCGTGAACAAAGAAAAACAAGCTCTGACCAATGGCGGTCGTGTCCTAATTGCCATTGCTCTCGACGGCGGCCTGAAGGAGGCAGCTGCCAAGGCCACCAAATTGGCTGGCAGTATCAGCTTTTCCGGCTCTGGAGCTCAGTACAGAACGGATATTGCCCAAAAGGCCTTTAAAATGTAAATACAAGTTAATCATCCATCAAAATTGAATGAGAAAAAATAAAAAATAAAAGAATCAAGCCATTAAAACTCAACAAGAGATCATTTCCCACTACATTTTATGCTTCAAAGCTTCTCGTTGCATAACAAATGTGTATCTTAATATTTATTTATTTATTTAGAGCCACTGCCAGCACTCCAGGATTAAGCTACAAGGACAGCGGCGTAGATATCGATGCTGGCGATGCTCTTGTCCAGCGGATTAAGCCCTTGTCCCGCGGCACCCAGAGGCCGGGCGTTCTTGGCGGCCTGGGTGGCTTTGGTGGACTTTTTCGCCTAAATGAGCTCAGCTACAAGGAGCCCGTCATTGCCGAGGCCACACAGGGAGTGGGAGCCAAGATTAAGCTGGCCCTGGAGCACGAATTGTATGAGAATGTGGGCTACGACCTATTTGCCCTCTCTGCCAACGATCTGCTTGAGTTTGGTGCTGAGCCTGTGGCCTTCCTGGATTACATTGCCTGCGGCAAGCTTAACGTTCCGCTGGCTGCTCAGCTGGTCAAGGGAATGGCTGATGGTTGTCGGGATGCGCGCTGCGCTTTAGTTGGTGAGAAAAAAATCTTTTAATTCACCTTGAGGAAACCCATTAACATCCATTTCTACCTTCCAGGTGGCGAAACAGCGGAGATGCCCTCACTCTATGGACCCGGTCAGCATGACATGGCCGGCTATTGTGTTGGCATCGTGGAGCAGTCTCGCGTTCTGCCACGATTTAATCTCTATCAGCCAGGAGATCTTCTTATTGGCCTGCCGTCATCTGGACTCCACTGTGCCGGCTTTAACGAAATTCTCACAAGGCTGCAAGACTTGAAAGTGAATCTCAAGGATCTGTCCCCCGTCGACGGTGGAGAGGATGGTCTCTCCCTGGCCCATTCCCTGGCCACGCCCACCCGACTGTATGTTCAGCAGCTGCTTTCCCACCTCCAGAAAGGGGATGAGATCAAGTCGGTGGCCCACGTGACCCATGGCCTTCTGAACGATGTACAGCGCCTATTGCCTGAGGGTTTCGAGACCACACTGGACTTTGGAGCGGTTCCCGTTCCCAAGATCTTTGGCTGGCTGGCGGGAAAGCTTAAGCTCAGCGCAGCAACATTGCTGGAGCGACACAATTGCGGCATTGGTATGCTTTTAGTCCTGCCACAGTCTAGCCAGTTGTGGCGCACATCCCTGCCAGGGGCCAAGGTTTTGGGCGTTCTGCAGCGACGAGCAAAGACCACTGGAGCTGCAGTGCAGGTGCGCAACTTTACAGAGCAACTGCAGCGCGTAGCTGCTCCTTTTGGAGGACTTGGTGAACGTGAGCTGCCAGAGGAGCTAAAAAAACTGGCCTCCAAAGACGCTGTAGCAGCCTCGAGGGCGGATTGCTTTGAGAATGCAGTTGGACGCCGTCTAACTCGGGTTTCGGGTAACTACAAGGACCCTATTCTTATTTTGGGCACTGATGGTGTGGGCACCAAGCTGAAAATTGCCCAGCAAACGAATCGCAACTCCAGCGTGGGCATCGATCTGGTGGCCATGTGTGTCAACGATATTCTGTGCAATGGAGCCGAGCCGCTGAGCTTCTCCAGCTACTATGCCTGTGGTCAGTGGCAGGAGGAGCTGGCCAAGGAGGTACATGGCGGAGTCCTAGAGGGTTCTCGGCAGGCCAACAGCAGTTTCATTGGTAAGTAATCTTGGTCTGAATATCAAGTACAATGTTTTATGAACAATTCCTTGCCAGATTCGCACAGTGCTGCCCTGCCGCTGCTGTACGAGCCCCAGGTGTATGACCTGGCTGGCTTCGCCCTGGGTATTGCTGAACGCTCTGGTATCCTGCCCCGTTTAAGCGACATTCAGCCGGGTGATGTGCTCATCGGCTTGCCATCGTCAGGTGTCCACAGCAATGGTTTCAGTCTGGTGCATGCCGTCCTGAGACGCGTCGGCTTGGGTCTCAACGATAAGGCGCCTTTCAGCGAGAAGACACTTGGCGAGGAGCTGCTCGTGCCCACCAAGATATATGTAAAGGCATTGGCCGAGTTGCTATCGCAACCAAATCACGGGATCAAGGCTCTAGCCCACATCACCGGCGGCGGGCTCAGTGAGAACATTCCGCGCGTGCTCCGCAAGGATCTGGCAGTGCGTCTGGACGCCAATGAATTTCAGCTACCGCCTGTCTTTGCCTGGCTGGCGGCAGCTGGAAACATTAGCTCCGCCGAGTTGCAGCGCACCTACAACTGCGGCTTAGGTCTGGTCCTGGTGGTTTCCGCCGCCGATGCCGACCGTGTACTGAAGGAGTTACGGTACCCACAGCGGGCTTCTTTGGTTGGAGAGGTTATTGCCCGCAAGGATCCGAAGAAGCCGCAGGTGGTGGTCCAGAACTTCGAGGCCTCGTTGGCGAGGACCCAAAAGATGCTCTCCACGCCCCGTAAACGAGTGGCTGTTCTCATCTCGGGAACGGGCAGCAACCTGCAGGCACTCATCGATGCCACTCGCGATTCCGCCCAGGGTGTGCATGCCGAGATTGTGCTGGTGATAAGCAACAAGCCAGGTGTCCTGGGCCTGGAACGTGCCACTCGTGCCGGAATACCCTCCGTGGTCATCGCACACAAGGACTTTAAGACTCGAGAGCTCTATGACGACGAACTGACGCGAAATCTCAAGGCAGCTCGTGTGGATTTGGTGTGCCTAGCCGGCTTCATGCGCATTTTGAGTGCACCGTTTGTTCGGGAGTGGTCTGGCCGTCTCATCAATATCCATCCTTCTCTGCTGCCCAAGTACCCGGGTCTACATGTCCAGCGGCAGGCGTTGGAGGCTGGCGAGGAGGAGTCGGGATGCACGGTTCATTTTGTGGACGAGGGCGTGGACACGGGAGCCATTCTAGTTCAGGCTGCAGTTCCCATTTTGCCCGGAGACGATGAGGACGCTTTGACGCAGCGCATCCACAAGGCCGAGCACTGGGCGTTCCCAAGAGCTCTAGCCCTGCTGGCCAGCGGAACAGTGCGTCTCAGTGCCGAGGGAAGAACTACACTGCCATCCTAGGCTGTTTTTGAGTTAGGCACGGAAATCACAGGGATGGATACATCTGCCAATAAATGACGTTTCTTTATATGCATTTTTGATTGGTTAAGACTGCAATTCATTTTTATTAAAAATAACTATTATATCACTAATATCACCAATTGTTTGTTCAAAACAAACTTTCCATCACAAAAGATTGCTAAAGAGGGAAAAGATGCTTGTACTCGTGCTCTGCTGCTTCTGATCATTGTTGTTGATATAGGCATCCGGAGTGGGTCGTCGCTTCAGGTTGCGCTGCAATCCTGGCTCCTTGAAAACCCTTTCGGCCATTGTGTCCAGGTTCTGGCGAAAGAACTGATTCTTCAGGATGGGCACCAACAGGTTGTACTTGTCTATGAGCTTGTTCAGTTGCTGGACTTCCTCCTGGTGCTGCTGACTGAACGTCTGCCAGGCGGCCAGCTCTTCGGGGCGTTGCAGTGGCCACTCGCCGTAATGGGTACGCTCCTGGAGCACCTTCTCCTTGAGCTGGGCCACAGCCTCCCGTATGTCCTTGCTGAGGCTGATCCACTCCGGCGTGAAGCCGTTGTCCAGCATTATCTTGTTCAGCTTGTGCGTGGTAAAGTCCAGATAGGGAGTCTGCGACTGGGCCGATGAAAGCGGCTTCCCGACCCCATTTAGATTGTCAAAGTCGCCCTTGGACATTGCCTCCTGGATGAGATCCTCCACCACGCGCTCGATGCCGTACTTGGTCTTGATGGCGTGCTTGCGGAAATGATTGCCCTTGGACATTAGGGTCTTCTCGCCCGCAGCCGCCTTGTCGATGCGATGCTCGAGGACGCGCTCTTGTGCCTTCATGGCACGCACCTGCTGGTACTGCTTCTGGCGCTGGAACGGTGTACCGACGCCAATGCCCTCGTTGGACAGGTACTGGCGGTGCTGCGGAGCAGTGTGCTGAATATCAAACTCCATGGCCTCGTCCTCGTCCTCCTGAATGTTGCGTCGCCCTTTGGCAAACTTCTCCTGCAGCACCCTGAACGCCTCGTCCACCTGCTGGAATCGTTCGGCGCTGGCCTCTTCGGTGCCCGAGTCCGGATGCACTCGCTTCACCAGGTCCAAGTAGGCGTGGCGCACGGTATTCTGATCCGCCGACTCGTGCACGCCCAGGATGCGGAAACACTCCTAATGATGCAGATGGGACGTTATATAAGGGGAAAGGAAGCAACGCAACTTAAGGTCTCCTCTTACCGAATAAACCTCGCGGCGTTTAAGATGCAACAAGCGACAGGAAGTGCGGCCTGTGTGGAGAATGGAGCCACCAAGGACACGTCCTGCCAGCCACATTGTGAACTGATTTTAATTGACTGCCAAGTCAAGGTTCGTTTTAAAGTTAGTTTTTAACACTCTGACACTAATCTCATTCATTCTATTATTATCATTTGTTTACTTTTTGCGATAAGAACAGCTGTTCTTGGCCGATTTTGGTATTTTGAAATTTATCGATTTGGTATCGAACCCAACTACCACCACTAATAATGTAACGTTTCTTTTTCAAAAAATGAACTTTTTTATCTGCTAGCAAACCATTTTCATTAGGTTTTCATGTTTTTAGTGAAAATAGTAAGGCGTAAGGTGCCTAAGTATCGGAAAATTCATGTTTTGATCATAAAAAATGTATTGGTCGCCTCCCGAAGAAGATTTATTGTAGTACAAAACGAGAGGAGGTATACTTTTAGGCTGGAAACACTATTGGCTTATCTTCTTTAATCTTTATCTTTATCTTTAATCAGGTTCAGCATAAATAAAAACAAGTTTTGTAAACCTATTAATTTTACTAAAATTTTACTAAACTTTGAATTTATTGCAAAATTTAAAAATAATTCCATTATTCAGAAGAATGTGGCTTATTAATAACGTGAAACTCCGCTCCTAGAGCAAATTAAAAGCGACTGGGATGGGTTTTCAAGCGGAGAAGATCGAGATCCACAGGTATGATGAGGTGCTTGGATAAATATTGAAGCGTGTTGGACTTCTGTTTTGTAATGCGTGTTCGCTCCCAATGAGTGCCTAACCCACATCCAAAGCAGAAAAATAAATATATTCTAGATTCGATTGAAGGCGATGACCAAATCTGCGAAAGAGCCAAGCTCATCTGCAATTCAAAGCACCCTTCATGCTCTACATAAACTGAAATAAGTTCGCTGTAATTGTGTCATAATTAAAAGGTGAAAATAGTATTCCTTTACCCAGTCGTTAGCTACATTAATTAGCTAATATAATGGAAACTACATAGGTACTCAAGGGATAAAGAGATTTTTATAAATAGTTTTCAATTGTAAAATTTCGCTTTTCCGTAGAATAAGCTTTATTAAGATAAACTATATAATTTTAAACCTGGTCCCATAATTATGATTCAATTAAAAATTTGTGGGCTGATTTCTTGGAATTACCGGTCTGGACTGCTCTTTTTTTCTAGCATCCCGTTTGGCTTGTTTGGCCCCGACACATTAGCATACATATAGAGGACAGGATGCTTCTGGCTTGCTCCAAATACTCTTGTTCAATCTGTGCCATGCTGTCTTCTAGTCATCGTTTTCCACGGTATCGGGCGTGAACAGTTCGCATACTTCAAGAAACTGTGCAATCTTCATGCCGGCATAGCCACCCAACAAAATCCCTGGTATGACAGTGGCCACAACACGAAAATATATGAGTTTATCAGCCTTTTGAATTTTTTTCAGCTCCTTGAAATCTTTGTCGCGTCGACCGAATGGCATCTTGTATAGGCTGAAGTAGGGTCTTTCGAAATTAAAATACAAAACTTATTCTGAGGGTAATGTCAAGACTTTCTCTGACCAAAATTGGGCAGGCAAGCCCTAGAACTTGGACACTGAGCCCGAACCCGACCCAAACCCTCATCTGGCATGCGTGTCGCCGGAATATTTCAATGTGCGCCCTATATGGTACTTCCGTTCTGCTGTCCCAGCAGTTAGATTTCGTCAACCGTCTGATGGCCACTCTTCAATTGGCTTGTAGTGGTCTTCGCTTCCCACTTTGAATGGCTGACGATTTGGCCTTATGTTTAATGTGTCACTGTGGTCTGAGCACTGTTCAATTTCACTGTCTGGCAGAGCGTAGAAAGATACATAGGTCCTGAGACGGGGATAATGGCTTTTCCTGTCATACAAAACTATAATTAGAGTAGTAATTTCTTTAATTTTAAGCATAATTAGTAACCAGGCTCGATTCAAGTATTTTATATTTACTATACCCACAAAATTAGGCTGACAAAGAGGGTTAAACTCATCAGTAAAGTGATTAACAAATGGCAATATTCATCCTGAAAAACTAATGGCAGCTTGAAAGCTGTATTGTAAATAACTTCCAAGGGTATAGAATGTTAAACAAACCCTGTTTTATGACTACTTTTATGACCTCTTTTAGCAGGTTCGTTGCCTGAGTCTCTTGTGGGCCTCTAATATATCTATATTGCTTCCGTTTGCCATTTCGCACATCTTGAGGGGTTGTTAGGATCTTAGTTATCCAGAATTCAGGATGTTTGGGTAAAACCTGCCATCGGAGGCACATGCCTAACGCAATTAGGTGGAATTTTTAAAGACACAAAAATACATCGTTACGTAAAGTATGAACCCATTGCGAAAAATAGGAAAAATTTAATAAAATAAATTAAGTATATTTAGTATCATAAAAGCGAAGGATTCTAAGGCCTTAAAAAATATAAAAATGGTGCCAGTTAAGTACTAGAGATTAAGTCTAATTTGTAACAGTCCTACTTTTATGGCCCACTCTATTTTATTAGTCAACCCTTCAGCAGGTTCGTTTCCTCAGTCTTTTGTTGGCCTCTTTCTGGTTTCCCTTCCTTTCGTCATTTCGAGTACTTTTCAGTCATAGGTAAATTTTGATAATTACAACTTAAAAATGTAAAGTTATTGCAAGGCGTTGATGCACTATGTACAGTACAACTTGTACAACTTGAATATTTATTCTTGTATTGCAAGTTCGTTGCTTAAGTCTTTCGTTTGCCTATGCAAGATATCCTAGTAAAATTTGGCTGAGTTCTATTTGTCTTTTAATTTTTGAAATAAGGTAGCTGAACAGAATGGGGATTAAGGAATCACCAGCATCTTTGAATACAATTAGCTGGATTTTCTCGGAAAGCAAGGATGCTGTGGCTAATCCTGCCTAGAAGACTAAACCCATGTACACACGCACTTGGCCAAAGGTATGTTAGGCTGTAATCAAGCAACCTTTTTGCCGGCTAGATTTCCGAGCCGAGTATTAAGCGGTAACGGCGGCGACGATCGATCGGCGGAAGGCCAAGAAGTCGCAAGCTTTCGGCCCGAGTCTTCGGCTTTTCAGTATGCTTTCGACTGTGGCGCGTTGTGGACGTTGAGAGGCTGCGGCAAAACTTCAGCTGCTAAACAAGTGTATGTATCGATCACTGGCTGGGTGTGTGCGTGTGTGAGTGCCGAGAGCCGTTAAGAAGTCTGCGGAGGCAAGAAAATCCGAGGAACGGGCACGTTGCGCTGTCTTATTTTCTTTGCGCCGTCTTACATTTCTACCTTCTTTTACTCTGTTTCTCTTCTGCTTCTCTGCCTTCTTCTTGAGCTGCCTTTTTGCTGTCGTGTCTTGTGATATCGTGTGAGTGTGTGTGTGTGTGTGTGCGGGCTCGAGTGTGTGAGCGGAGACTTCAGGTGCAGGCGCGTTGATTTTTTCGAACAAGTTTCAGTCTGAATCTGGCCTTCGTGTGGCATGGTACAGTAAACGCTCTCCCGGATCTTTAGATATCAGTGCCCTGGTGTGCCTTGGCTTGTGAATGTATTTGGCCCCGAAACTGGATTTATTCAATTGTTGTTTTGTGCTCAATTCTGTGTGTGTTTGTGTGGCAAAGGATTTCTGTGCATTTTAATAGAGGCGCGTGCTTGGATCGTGTGTTTAAAATGCAACAAGCCAAACAAAAGGAAAATTTCCAAAGTGCAACATAAGCAGTGAACATTGGGGACCAGTTTAGATTCCAGCAAGTGTTAGCCAAGCCAAAAGAAACCTTTTGAAAACAAAATAGTGCCAAAAGAAAATAGGAAACACTTAACCTGCATTTAAACCAACATTTAAATAACTACAAATTCAAAAACAATTCGATAAACCATACCACACCTAGGAAGTTAATTTAAAATAGAGCAAATCTTGCCGCTATAATGATTCTGTGTTGTTTTTAGCCAACCAAGTTAGTTGAACTTCTAGTATAATTTCTTTTAGCCATTTTCTTATGCTTCTTCGGTTTTTACCAGTCCATTAACTTGTCTGTGCCTTTTGCACTTTACTTTTGTTAACTGACATTAGACGGCTGCCAAGACACGTATGGTGTAGTACCCTCGGGGAATGGTAGCAGTACCCTCCACAGGGGTAACACACTCCACCGTACTCACTTCACATGCCAGCTGCGCATTTACGCTCCCATTAACCGGGCCTAAATAACACACACATATGCGGCGAAAAGAAGCCACAACTGGGCAGCAAGTGCTTTGCACAACAATACGACCAAGAGAAATGGCGCTGCCAGAAATAAGCACAAGCTGTTGCCAAAAAATAATTAGGGCTGCAGTCTAAGTGCAGTCAGTTTCGGTTAGGTAATTCCAGCCACAACTCCCTTCAAACAGTTTGTTGCTCAAGTCATTTGTTTGGCAGAACTAGTTTGTGCCTTAAGTCATTTGTTTATTTTTTTTGTTTAAATCATGGCAAACAGAAATGTGAAATTGGAATTCTTCGAGGCTCGGTTTTCACTTAATTAGCATAAGTATTTCTTCGAAGATTTCGGTTACCTCGAAACCTAAGAATGTTCCCAACGCATTCCGAAAACGTGCTCAGACTGGTGACGAGAACTCTCGGTGTGACTTCTTTCGGTTCTCCGCCATGGCATGCATAATTAAACAGACCCAACCCCTTTAGAGAAACTATAGATAGTCGGTCTATACGCAGGGATCGTAAATTAGCTTTATGTGACGCGGTTTAATTTCGTTTAGCTTAATCTTTAATCAACTTGAATATACCTCCCAGCAGTGCAACACTGGCCTTGCCCATTAAAAACTATATATACACGTATATATGTATATATACATAAATAGTGAACGAAAAAACCAAAAGTTGCCATAAAGAAAAAGAGCTGACACCGCCGTTGTCGGGAAAGGGAGAGAGAGAGAGAGAGAGAGACCGTCGTTGTAGTCGCCTTTGTTGACCTCAAGGATAACCAGCTGACATGCCACATAAATTGGAATACTAAATATTCGCGAACGATACATAACGAACCCATATTGTGGTTATATTTATACCTACAGCTGCATTTATAAGAGGTGAGTTGCATATTGAAAGGGCTGCGAACAGGCTCTTAAAGAGTGGAAGAGTAAAAGAATTGGGGGGCTTGAAGGGAATCGGAAATAAGAGGGAACTATCGGGACTGGAATATTGATGAATAAATATAGTGATGACTATATTCTTCGGCTTTGAAGCTGACATCATTACAATGCGCTAGCTACTATCCATCATTAAACAATAATGAAGTAAAAACCAATTTCAGGCCACGCCTCACTTCGACTCGGTCATTGCGCAAATATTCGATTATATACATATGTATCCATAAACAATGGCATGCTTTCGTTTTATCCAACAATTTGCAATTAAACTTTGCTTTAATTGTATTTAAATAATTGATTGATTCCTCTGATTGCGCCGAGAGTGGTTATGCTGTGGGCCATATATAAAACAATCAATATACACATATGTGTGTTTCCATTAAGCCATAAAAAGTGGCACACGCGGCCACAACACAGCGACAATAAGAACAATTTCTTTTACTTTCTATTAGACAAAACCCCAAAAAGAGCTTCGATTGCCTGCCGGCCGTGTCTGACTCGCCTTTGTTGTCACATTCATTCAATAAAGGCCAAGTCGAGCGGGCCCTCAGCCCCACTGCTGCCGCTCCCCCGGAGAGGCGAAAAGCGAGAGCTACCAAACAGTTAACCTCAATTTCAAGACGCACTCTGAGCGCTGCTGCTGTTGTTGTTCTTATTGTTGTTTTTGTTGCTTAATAACAGAAACCGAAACGCCGTAGAAATAGTAAAAAATTTCACTCAAGCCAAGTCAACTTAAAGTGAAAAGCAGAACAAATGACGTACAAGCCCGTCACAAAAATCCCACTCGTTGGATCTTTAAACAGCGCACAAAAACTTTATTTGCTCTCCTCTGTGGCTCAGTTTTTTTTTTGGCAAAGCAAAGCTATTTGGCAAACACAAATAAACTCGTTTCTTTATGGAAATTTGTGCCATGATTAAGGAATCTCGAAAGAGATGAGTTCTACTTAAGTAATTTCCATAGCTCTGCTAAAAAGTATCGAATCAAGTAAAACTTGTTTTAGCGCGTGCTTTATGGCCCAAGTTGCGCTGAGGCTTAGTCATAATTTGTATATTGGTATTTACCTCGGAGCTGCCAAACGGAAGTTGCGGATAAATGTGGAAAGCTAGCCGTGAAGTACCTTTTTACATAAACATTCCTATAGAGAAGCCAAGTTCGTTGCCTAAGTCTTTCGATTTGTCTGTGTTTAGTAATTGCGTTAAATTGCGATTTGGCCAGAATTGCATGAACAATTTCTCTTTCAATGGCTTTTGACTCTTATATAAAAGAAATTAAATTATAAATTAAAACTTTTCCTGCTTTTTTCACTGCCTAAACCGAAAACAATGGTATTGAGTTTCGTTTGCACTTCGATGATCTAATCCCCCATTTCACAGGAATCAAACCTTAAAAGAAACGCCACAAAGAAATCTATTAGTTGGGCTATGAGCGCACATGGCAAAGAATTCTTTGACCTTTTTCCAAGGCTTAGAATTGGCAGGTAGAGGCAAGCGAACACACCATAAAAAAAGACAAAATAACAACAAGCCTGGAAATCAATTCACAACAATCACACCCAGGTAAGGGACTTGGAATCATTCCATTTTGATACCTGTACTGAAAGTGCGAGAAATCAAATGAAGTCGGGGAAAGAAAATTAGTTTTGGTAGTTCGTTCTCAAGGGTGGAATTCGGTTAACTGCATTGATAAATCTCCTGTCTTATATCAAGTGTCAGTTAGCCATTAGAAGAGAGGAATGTCAGGGCGTGTTTGTCTGAATTGATCTAAGAGGAGATCCCTTAATGAGGCTGATCCCGTCCTGGCTTCTTAGATTTTCACCGACATGCGCAAAATGGATCTTCAGTGCGTGTCTGACGCTCATCAAATCATTAAATAATTATAACAATTCGGCGAGGTCGATCATTTTCTAATCAACAAGATGTTTTCTTTCCCAGTAACGAAAGTTTCTGTGGATTTTGATTTTCAATTTTGTTGTTTTGGAAATTCTCAACTTCCGTCTCAGTGGCAGTGAAAGTGGCCACGAAAGCACGACTCATTCTAAAAGCGATTTAATGGTCATCTCGGCGCTCTCCATTTCTCCGCCGCAAAAAAAAGCAGCTTAATCACGTTGAAAAGCAGTTGACAATTTCATAAGTTTTCCTATCCTAGGTGGGCGCTTTCACGGCGCCATCTGCCATTGCCCGTCGATTAGTTACAATTGCCACAAATTTTCTTTATTTTTTTTTCTCCTCTCTCAATCTCCCAATCTTTTCTCCCCGTCCCCCGCCATGTTTGGTGCTTATATTTTTAATTGTGAGAATTGTGTACGGAAAAGTAGAGCTTGATCGCAGGGGAAAAGCCAAAACAAAACAAAAAACATTTTACGCTGTCATTGTCGACAATTGTTGAAATAGAAAAACATAATAAATGTAAGCTCAGTGAGGAGAGTTGTCTCTCTTATTTGATGCCAACTTATCAGGCTTCTAGTTGGCTAAAAAAATAACTCTCCCAAGAGCCGCCATTCACTTTCAAGATTATCTCTATTTCGAAGCTGCCGAATCTCCAAACAACTACTGGCTGAAAATATAATTCACATGACTGCTTCACACCGCATATACACACAAAAGGCACATCTCTTGGGTAGACCGTCTGACTCTTGACTCCGGTGTGCATATTTCAGTTAACCTGTTTTGGGCTGCTCGCTCTTGCCTTTTTGGCTGCATTCTTGACGGCTTCGCGTCTTGGCGTCTTTCGCATCTGCGGATCTTCGAGTCACGCAGCCAGCATCTTCAAAAGTTTCCAACGAAAACAAAAAATTGGGAAACTGATACTGGGGCTTGGTGTGATAGTGATACTCTTGGGCAAGCCCTGGTGATTAATGGACTTAAAAAATGAGTTACAATATTTATAAATATGTTTTGGAGGTTTTATTATAAAGATCATACTTTTTATATAATTTATAAATTAACTGTTAATTACTTGAAATCTGAATAAGCATTTTAACTCACTAAGAACTTGGTTTAGAGTTAATTTATCAATAATATGTACATTGCATTGAAAAATACATAGTTTCTGTTAGAGAAATCACTCGTCGACCTGCGTTTGGTGATATAATCTCCACTCTTCATTGTCATGAATGATAGCACTTCAAGAAATTACGGGTGTGCCATCATTTTCCCTTGTGGTTCTTGTAGTTGTTGCCATTGTTTATAACCTGAATTTGTTGTTTCAAGCCGAACCGCTGACTTCATTTCGGCATTTCCAGTGTGTTTGTGGGTGGATCTGTGTGTTGTTTGTGTTGAGGTGCGGTGTCGAATTGCATTCCTTGGCATTTCGACTTCTTCGCTCCACCAAGTCGTTTGTTTTCAGTTACCAAATCTTGAAAACAAAACTTTTCCTTGTCTATTTACGAATTAAATATTAATTGCACTCGTGGTAGCCACCCACTTCGAAGCCCCGCCGCGCTTCTTTGCGTTTTCTGCTTGTGAAAGTGTTGGCCGGTGGAAGCCACTTGACCATTTTGTGCCCAGCTTTCGACGGCTCTGGCCGTACATGAAAACAAATGGATGTTGTTGGCGCTGCTGCTGTTGCAAGTCTGCCGGTTGCAAGTTACCCGAAAAAGATAAATACAAATACAAGCCCGGTGAAAAGAGCTATTTGTGTTGGCTTGTGCGAGGAAAATGATTTCAGAAAAAGGCATTTACGATGGGAAACCCAAAACAAGTTTAGTAATATCTTCCCAGCTAACTGATAAGAAGTCAATTTGATTACTATTTATATTTACAAAAATCTCTGCCCTATTCATTGATGGATATAACACATACATATGTGCAGCCTTCGTAGCTCTTTTATTTCCCCGACCAATAGGACCCACATTAAGGCCTCATTGCCTTAGCCGCAACTTTGGCCACAAACAATTCAAGTAACCCAAATACCAAAGCGTTCGGAAAAAAAACACACACTTACATGCCACAAGCCCGAAACTAGTTCATTGGGTCTCTCCACCAATCGGCCAGCTGCCCCAGCTGGTTTTCCCTCTGAGCCCGATCTCCTCGAGCTCCGGTGCTCCCTGCGGCTTCGGCTACCTGACCATCGAAATTAAACACAAATTTTTATGTTGAGCCGAAAGATCAATGGAAGGTGGGGGGGGGAAAAGAAATCACGAAGCCAGAAAGAACATAAATTTACATAAAAATCTGGTTTCAGTGCTTAGAGAGACTCACTTCTCCAGAAGAAAAGAGAGACTCATAACGGTTGGGTTGATTGGATTATGGAAAGCTCAGGCCCAATGAGAGTGAGTCTGATTGGGGGAACAAAGAAGCCGCTTCTAAAGAGATTCTGGTATTCAATTTATGAAAATAAAACCCTTTTGAGATTTGACAATTTTGATAAACTCTTGTAATACTTTAAAAAAGCAAAAGTCTGTTTATTTTAACAAAACTTCTTAAAATTTTTGAATTTGATATAGATATTTTTTGCCAATGTATTACGAGTTAAAGCCAATCTATCTCAGCAATAAATTGATCAATTTAGTGTCTCTAGTAAAAGTCTCAATTAAATTAAAAGAAACCCAAGCTATGTTTATTATTCATTAGACTGTCTATCCCAGATTGATCTACTCGCCTTGATTGCTGTCCACAAGTTAAGTGTTTCTCTAACTGATCTCAATTGAAGATCATCAAATTAGATAAATACATTGGCGTCTAAGCGGTTCTCCATTTCATTTAAGGTCTTTCTCTATCTGTTTCCATCTCTGCTAGCATTTGATCCTCGTTTACTGTCCCAGTTTCTCCTCAGCAACTGCAACTCTACTTCCCTCAGCCGACTGACACCGAAAAACTAACTCAATTTGTAAAAAAAAGGTGGAAAACAAAATGCAATTGACCTTCAGGCCAAAAGAAATCAAAGTAAAATAATATTTGGTCATTAGTTGGGCAGGCACAAAAACTGGAAACGTGTTCGAGGCGCCCCTCCCCGCATCGATTTGTTTGGCCAAAAGCAAAAACAAAAGGAAAATTGGCAAACGAAAGAAACACTGAAAATGCTCTCCAGACAAGTGCGCAAGTGAAAGTGCCGCCTTGGCTTCGGTGGAAAATCATGAGCTCGTGTGAAGATAGATGGCCAATGCGAAATGGAAATGGAAAACTTAAACGGCGGCTCTAAAAGGCAAACAAACCGGCATGCTGCGGCGCACCAGCTGCATTTCCAATCACCAAAATCGAAAACCGGCAGCACAAAAAGTTCACCAAAAATTATGTACCCTGTTTGACTTTTACCATTTGCTCAAGCTCAACTTAGTCATCATCTTAAGGTTTTCGTTTTGATTTTGCTGTTGTTTTTTTCCGTTTCTGTTGGCCCGGCTAAATGTCGAAGGTGTCATCAATAATGGCTGCAGACCTGGCTGAGCCAACAGCAACCGGTTTGGTCACAGATCGTTCCGTTTTCTTGGTGATATTCGCTTTGCTAGGCACATGTGTGCCTAGAAAATATGTGAATTTTGATCGCGACTGACGCAGCGCTCCGCACTTCTTGCAGCTTGATGCTGTTTTCCTCTCCACATTCGATAGCGATTGCGAAACATACACACAGAGCTTCAATGCGGATGGAAAAGGTTTTTCGTGTTGGATTGCCCAACTCTTTTGTTCTGTACCATTCAGCTGTCGTTGTGATGAGGTGTTCTCTTCGCCGTCAAGTTCGTTGCTTAAGTCTTTTGTTATTCCAAGTGCTAGATGGGATTTTATATATAAATTTTTTGTTTTACTATTATAAAAGTATTATTAAAATGAATGTACTTGACGAAGTTGAAGGATAAACTATATTTTATTGAACCCGCATTGAACCAGCTTTTTCATTTCAGTAAGTTCTTTTTGGGGGACATAACTTAAAAACATCTTATGAAATAAGATACTAAAACTATTTTGGTTAAAATAAGCTTACCCAATGAATTTCCATTTGCTATCTTGGCTTTAATCAACCTTTAAACGGTGTCAGTCATGGGAATCACGAAAACACACACACCAAATGACTTCCCATGCCGCCCATTTTTATGCAAATTGTTTTTGTGAATATTTCAAAACGATTGCCAACCCATTCGTTGGGCGTCTGCATAATAGAGACAGACAGAAATATAATCAAAGCTAAATCAATGGCCAATAAACGGTTGACTTTAAATCAAATAACCCGGCGGATCTGCGGATTTGTGGACCTTTCACTCTCTTCAGGTCTTTCGCTTATTTACATGCTAAATGGATGTATAAATTATAGTTTTTATTGTTTATTAGCCAAGCCAACATTAGCATAAAGCCAATGCAATCGGTTGCAGTTTGCAGTTTTGAGGAGGAACATAAAAAAGTGTTTGCTTACTTTTTTTAAGCCCCGAGGCTACGCTCGTGCTTGCACTATTAGCTGTGATTATATAAGCTCAAAGCCAAATATTAATCCAGGGTGTTGACTTCAGAAAGTCTAAAGTTGTCCTGTCAGAAATCAATTAAGAAATACATATTTTTAGTGATAGGAAGTTGTGTTTTTAAATTTATAAAATAAATTAAAAAAAGTAAACAATTTTAGCTGCTTGTTATAGCTAATCACCTATTACTAATTGTTGCCTTTTGCATACACTTAAACATTTCATTTTAATGAATCTTCGCCATAGAGCTAATGTGAATACTTATGCTGTTTAACCTTCAATGGATTCACAAATTCACAGATTTCACAGCCAAGCTAATGACAATGCTGTCTTTGGTCTTTGGTTAGGTCAAAGCCTCCCACTCCCACTCCCAGCCACGCCCACGCAGTCGCAGGCCCCCTTCCCGCGGTGTGCGCTTCATTAAGCAGCAAGGTAAATAAATGTTGGCTAAAACTCTATAATTTTTGGCGCCTTTCCGCTGACTGCCACTGAAGTTGACTTTGGCGACTTGGCCTGGCTAAACAATGGCTGCTTCGCCCACACAGGCACACAAATATGTGAGCTGCTGTGTGGACAGGTAGATAAGCAGCGAGCAAACAACAAACAAACACAAAAAAAAAAACACGGCGAAAAACAGTTAGCTATCGAACAAGTTTGCTGCCTGGCGGCTGCAAGTCGCTTTCTGGGCCAAACCGCATAGCCGACTAATTGCACAAAAAATGCGGCTTGGCTTTTGGCTCTCGAGGCAGCTGCAGCTGCTGCTGCGGCCACAGATTCAACTTAAAACTGGGAAAACTCCGGCGAAAGAAAACAACAACGCATTGCATAATTCATTGCCCTTTTTGCTTATATTATTTTCTAATTATGATTTCTGAGCCCCCGAGAGAAATAAAAATAAACAAGAGTTGGCATCGCTATTTTTCTTAATTAGCGCCGAGTGGTGCGTGCAGTCTCAGCTTACTTGCAAATTATTTTAGCTGCTGTTGTGTCTTTTCCTTCAATAAAAGCCGCCAAGACCTGTCTGGGGTTTAAGCCGCTTTTCAATGGCTTTTATTCACTTTTTTTTTCATTTCGGGGCTTAAGCCTTTTATTCGCATGCAACAGAGTTATCTAATATTTTGTTGGAGTATCGGTGTGTATCTCATTGCAAACGAAACATGTGGCAGGGCGTTTGCCTTCGCGTTTGACTAAATTTTAAGCCGAGATTGAGATTTCTCTCCGAGACAATTTGCGGAAGTTGTTAATGGACTTGGTCTGCGACTGGTCTGTGTGAGTGAGTTGCGTTGGGGTTTTGTATTACAAATGCAGTTAAGAAACACAGCACAATGTCCACTGTGTCAATCAGGTTTGGACTTACAAACAAAAGACTTAGGCAACAAACGTGAAAGTCAAATATGAAAATAATAAAGATATAGTACAGATTGTTTAAGATCGAGCAAACCTTCAAGAAATGTTTCTTTCGCATCCTCAAATGTTTGTCTCAATTTCCACGTTTTTATTAAGTAATTCCAGGTCAAGCTCTTCACCCCCCAAAAAGATCTTGGCCTCCACCCCAAAACAAGTTCAATTAGCACGCAAATATTAATCAAAACTGTAACCACTGGCAACTGTACATCTTGTGTTAGCTAGTCTATAATTACTTGACAATAACGGCAACCTTGCGCCTCGATCTCCGCTTACAAAAGCACTGCAAGGCGACGAGGGGCGAGACACTCAGACACCGACACCCCCCGGGCACCTTTAATAAGACAGACAGACACCCAGACACCCCACACGGACTGAATTTAGCTTCGGATATGAATGAAAAGTCACACACGCACCCACAGACACAATGGCTGGCAAACAAGCTCAGCAATCACAGTCGTGAGGCATGACAATAAGCTGCGGATTAGCCTTAAACTTTCGTGTTAGTCTAAATAATAATACCCAACTCTTGACATTTGTTAAACATTTATTATTTTTTGAGTACAGCGACCTTAACACATACAGTTTGGATTACTTTAAGGTTCATAGAAGGTGCGATTGGGGTAAATTTATTAGGAGCTACAAATAAAACGTGACTAAGACAGGTGAAAGGAGTGTGAGTGAGGTAGAAACTTGAATAAAACAAGAAATTTATTATATTTTGTTTTGTTCTTAGGGATTTACTTAATGAAGACTGATTAAATATTAAACTTTAATGGTAAAAAGTTCCAATATTAAGTAGAAATAATACATTATGGGTTTCTTAGTGGATATATTATATAAAAAAAACTTTACTTAATGAAGATTAATTAAACATACGAAACCACCTTGTTATAGCAAGACATCATCATCATGTTAAGCTCGGTATTTCCCCAATCTCCATACTGAATTTCTCCAGCTCCGAAAGTCATCTTACCAAGATTCCATTCTCAACTAGAAATAACACATCAAAGCGAACATTAGCTTTATTCATGGCTAAGCTTAGTATATGCAAATTCTTTTCTGCAAGCTGCGGCTTGGGACTCTCGAGGGACTTTCTAAAACCGCAGCAGCCGCAGAAACACGTGCTCGGATCAGCCGGAGACTGAGTCAGCGTGGCATAAATTCGCTAATCGTCTAAGTTTATCGGATGCGTGTGTGCGAAGGTGTGAATGAGGCAACCGGTTCCTATGATTATTTATGATTATTTTATTTTTTCGAGTGTCAGGGCGAGGCCGTAAACTAATTTCCTCTGGATTATTGGATTCTAAAACGACCGAACTGACACTTTTTTTCACTTTTTTTTTTCTATTGCAGATTGGTAACAAAATCCAGCGCTTAATTGGGCATTAAATCGGGCCAATATGGACCAACCGACGGCAGCCAATTCGCATTGGCTGGCCGCTTTGCTGTCGTCGCTGCTGCTTTTCAATTTGCTACACACGATCGGAGCGGACGAGGCGTTTTCGTGTCCAAATGGTAAGTTAAACTGCCAGTTGTTAGTTCACATTTTTCCAGCCCAAAAAATAAAGTATGAATTGCCAATTGCGTTGGTAACAACACGTGCACGGCCAGGCGGAGGCAGGTGTAGCAGCCAAAGCCAAAACTTTGCGCATAAATCAAAAGCGAGTATAATTGCAGCCGTGGCAATCGGAAACGGATTTGTTTGGGTGCTTATAAGGGGCGTGCCAGCAGTTGGCAATTATGTGTTTAGGAATTCTTTTTGTCTCTCGGCTGGTCTAAGAGCTTCTAATTGCATAATTGATTGGCTTTGAACGCAGCGTGGTATGATGGTTCACTTCCGCTTGTTGCTGAGCCAGAAGAAATGTCGGTGGGAACTAGAGGCTCTGACCCAAATTATCCACTCTTTAATCTTAAAATTGATGAATTGGCTTGAGCGTTTTTCGATTTCAACCTATTAATGTTAATTTCACGCTGCTTTTTCGGTGGCTCGAATAATGGCTGAATGATGACGCTGTGAGTTTCCCTTTTTAAGAAAATAGTTTCCTCAATGATAAGCCAAGAAAAGTTTACAATATAGATGGCAGGTCATTAACACGCTTGGATTGTATGGGCTTAACGAAATTGGATATAATCCATCATACTTTAAGAATTCAAAAATAAACTATTTCAATGCTATCTCGTTCCTTTGGTTTGTATTTATTTCCTTTATAAGATCGAATGCCAGTATTTAATGCTCAGTGTAGGCTTAGCCATATTTGTGTCATAAACATATCCCATACGTTTGTGCTATAAAAATTCTTAAGCTAATGACAAAATCCAATAAGCAACCTGCTAAACGGGTTAACGCCTGGTAGAACCAACAAAAAAAACGAAAAAAAAGCTGACCAGAAACACACTTGGGCAAGCGTATAAGTGTGCAGAGAATGTGAACATGACGGAAGTGGTGGCCAGGCCAATCAATCAGTACCCCGTAGTTTCTGCCGGAGTTGTGCTCCTGGTGGGCCTTTCACTTGGCCACCTACAACACCTATAGTACCTCGCATACATATATATATAGGTAAACCATAACAGTTATAACATATGGCCAAACTCGTTTCTCGTCGCGTCCATTACCATTTTCCCTCGTTCGTAGAATGCTAAGCCATGACAGCATATATAGAGAGTGCGCCATAAGAAGAATTTCCAACTCCAGACTTGGAACAAGATTTCTTAACGGTTTTCCGCTGCAGCAGTTGCTGCTGCTGCTGCTGTTTATTTTTCATATACTTTTTCTTGTCTATTTTTTTTTATTCACTTGCCCGACTGAGTGACTGACTAAGCTCCTGTCTCTCGATGCCAAGAGGAGTCCATCTTTTAACTAGCTGCAGTGCAGCTTGCTGTGCTGATTAACACTCTCACACACATATACACAGGCGCTCTCAAACGAGTTCGTTGCCTAAGTCTTTTATTTTTTAAATATTTTTTTTTCACCGCGCTTCGGTTTTCTGTTTTCATATGCAGGTGCCTGCCCGTGTGTCGGCTTGGGACTTGTCTTAGGTGCAGTCGGTTGGGTTTGGTTACACACTCACACTGGGGCTCGAAAAATAGGCCAAACTCTTGCCAGTTATTGCAGTTTTTCCATTTTGCTGTTGCATATTGATCGATGCTAATAAACCGATATCGAAAGATATATGGGCTAAGAATGAGAGACTGTTGTTTACGACATTTTTTGTTTTATGACTCAACTAATGGAATTATGATGCTCAGGTTATAACCTGTCAGTTGTTTCTTCACAGATTTATGGTGATGGTGTTAAGGGGGAATCCAAGGCCGCAATTAAAAATAAATACTTTGACGCTTAGGAATTTTGTTCAAAGGTATTTATAGGAAATATATATATAGGATATTCCGTTTCAACCACTTCAAATACCCTAAGAAATCAATGTTCCAACTCAACTAGAAGCTGTTTCGCCGCTGGCCATTGGCAGCGCCTAGGGAGTCGAGTCAGGCCTAACGGTAAAAGCCTCAAATTGAAGACGACCAACTGACAAACATACACAACTCACTCCTCACGAAGTCGATCGTGAAGACTTAGAAGAGCAACTTCCACACTTTTGGCCACGCTTGAGTAATCGCCGCCGAGCTGCCAAGAGTTTCGAGCTAATTAAACGGCGAGTTCTTTGCGGCTTCTTCGGCCGCCAACCATCCAGCCATGTACACTGGCAGAAAAATATATAAGCGTTTGATAAACGTTTCTGGGTCGGCAGGCACACACTTGGATTAGATTTATGAATGAGCGACACCTAATTTGTAAGGAAGTTGTTTAGGTTTTGTTGTTTTATTTATGATATTGAGGCGCTTGGAAAATCATAAAGCATGAAATGCGCGTGTGCTCAAGTCAAATTAAACAAAAAATTTCCACATTTGGTGGCACATGAGTTTGGCCAGGGGAAGCCAGCGTTTTTCCACCTGACTGACCTCTGTGGGAATTGCAAAAGGGAGGGCTATAAGAGACCAAATTCAATCAATGTTAAAGTAATTAGCTAAATAATTAGCCAACAGCATTTCCAAGAAGAACATTTGGAGCTTTCCACGCACTCACTGTAATTGAGATCTCATTTTCCTGCCAGCTTCTTCTTTTTCGTAGAGATTTAATGGCCAAGATAACGAATTTCTTGGCTGGCAATGGGGTTAATGAAATGAGCGCAGTGAAGAAGATTTATTGCCAACCACCGCCGAGTTTTCACTTTTCCCTTCTTATTTTACTTTTCCCTAAGCAGAATAATTACGAGAATTTCGAAATAGCTAACCGAAAACCGGGCATGACATATATTACTTCGAAATATGGGTAATACGTGTGTGTTTAGGCCAGCCAGATACCATCTTCGTTTACGAAATTGAGCTATAAGAGGGGTTAAGCAGGGGAACTGGTATTTTAAAGGTTTTTAATTCTATTTTTACAGCCTCTTTGTTCCAGTTAGTATAATTGATTCTAAGATATGCATAATTATTTCCATAACAATTATAATTTCCACATCTTTTCAATCTGGCTCAACCCACAAAATGCCAGTTTGTTGCTGCAGTTCATTAGCTACAATTAACTTTGACAAAGAGAATAATAACCAAATAATATATAAGCCCATGTTAAAATCATGCTCACATGCTCATAGTAGATAACTAGATGATTTTTACGTAAGAAATTCTCACATTGCTAATTCGGTATTGTTTCCACAAGATCTCTTCGTATGCTGCAATCTCGGCTGCAAATTAAATATAGACAATGATCACAGACCGGGGAGAAGGCACTTGGCCAAGTCACGCAGCAAACATTTGCATAGGTAATGGCGCAAATGAAAAACAGAAACAGGAGAAAAATAAAACTTCCTGGCAAGAATTTCAAATATCTGGCACACAACGCGCAATGGAACCAAAGAAATAGCAAGCCAGCGGAGGAGGAGGAGGGCAGTGCGGCAGGGCAACTGAAACCGGCTAACCTTGTCCAGTTGATGTGGTGGCTGCACCCAAGAGTCGAGTCGAAGACCAAAAGAATTTCCAAAGCCAATTGGCAGTTACGTGGCTTTAATTGCTCGCCGCGAATCGAACGCCGGAGTTCTTGGCTGTCACGGTGACATGGCCAGAAGGTTGAGAATTTATCGCCAACTGAGATAGAAAAGAGATAGGGAAAAAGAGAATCTATTAAACGCAATTACTCGGGGCTTCTGCGCTGACTTAGATCCCAATTGAAGCGTGGTAGACAGGCAACTCAGAAGAATCCCCGAAAGAAATTCAGAAATGTTGGAGGCTCTCTCGCCCACGTATGGAAGTGGAACAGCTTACAGTTAGCCGTGTTCTTTATTTTGGCATTGAAGCATGGCTAATACCAAATTGTGCGGTAAATGTGGCACACAAATAAATAAATTCGTACAAATTGTGCGGCCAATAGCGGTCCACTTAGCCAGTTAGGCGAACCACTAAGCCGCAGAAAGAACGTTAACCAACTGTAAATTGGGTGGAATTGGTGCTAAAATGGGTAATGACCACAAGGCTTTGTGGCTGCCTGAGGATTTGATTGATTTCTAATGGGAAAAATGAATAAAATAAAGGAAAAACTATGAGGCGGCATAACAATGAATCAGATAAAATGTTGGAAAATCTTTTAAATATAATCTAAACTATGTCGTAATCCGTATACATTTAAATAAATATGGTTTCAAAACAGGGCAGTGCCTTCTCACCTTAGCTTCAGTTCATGTGAAGGTGAAAAGCCAATTAAGTTGCCAAAAGTCTTACGGTTGTGGCCATATTTATAACCCCAAGACAGGCTCCGGGTTCAAGGAAAACGCAACTAATGTCACACATTAGTCAGTCTTGAACTTTTAATTTAAACTTTAAATGCACAATAGTGTCGAAAATCATACATTTTTATGTAAAGTAGTGATAGGTAATTAAGGGGGAATTATTATCTTGGAACTGGCAGCATGCATTTCTTTAATGAAAGACTTTTAAGCCAAGAGAGACATTCAATTGGCCAGGCCTTATCGACAGGATGCAGTTTCCCATCTAATGGAAAGCCCAATGCGATCAAATCGCAGCTCAAATGGACGAGGAAATCGTGAAAGTCACCTTCGGATCAACTCCCAAACGAATATAAAATCTGTAGCGACTTGCGCCGACCCACAGTAAATACCAAATACAACCAACTACTTGTGACTTTTAAATGATGGCGCGTGCTTGGGCACTCATAAAAAGCACAAATTGTTTAAATACTTTTGCTTTTTGTTTTGGTTTCGTGTGTGTGTCGTGTGTATATATCTTGGTCGATTTGATTTTAAATGAAAGCTGTCAATCAAGCTGACTGCGAGGCGGGCCGGGGGCCGTGTCCAAGTTTCGCGCACAACTTTCCCATTTTACCAGGAAAACTCTTGGTATTTGGCGGAAAATGAAAGCGTCACAGCCCAAGTGTTGGTCACATCTTCGGTATCACATCTTCATCTCTGTAAGCATAACGACTTAATTATCGGTTCTTGTTCTTATAGCAAACACACTCACAGATAGTAATAAATTATGCAGAACAGGTTAAAATGCTGATTGGGGTCACATACAACCTCTCTCTCTTTTCCCCTTCCAGTTGGTGGCGATACTTAATGATTAAATATATCCAGTTTAATTTCCAGGAAAACTCTGGGGGGGTCTCATAAGTAGCTTACTATGAGAAAAGCCTCGAGTCTGGGCCAAATACCACTTATAAAATTCAATTTAAGCTACAGAAAAGGGGGGAATGTATAAATATTTTGTCTACTTTAGTGGAAATGCATTTTCCCCTTTTATTTTTAATAATTTAAATTTTCTTCTTCCTATCTAAATACATGTTCTTTTCATTTTCCAGGCTGGGAACTGCGCGGCTTAAATTGTTACAAGTATTTCAATATCAAGCACTCGTGGGAGAAAAGCGCCGAACTGTGTCGAAGGTGAGTGGAATCACAACCATAACTATATGATAATTTCCTAAGCCAAGTTAAGATAAGTTTGGTAGAGAGGAAGTGAGTGGGGATTTGGACTGGTTCCGCTCTTTGTCAACGATCAACGATCGAACCGGAGAACCAGAGAAGGTAGCAAAGCAATCAAGATGTAGTTTTTGTTTTTGTACGATCAGCCAAGCTTGAACAAATGCGCTACCTGTTGTTCTGGGACGGATTGATGGATGGATCGATGGTTGCCAGCTTTATCGGCGGCGAGAGATGTATATGTACTTGATGCCGTTACAGCACCGCATTGCATTTCCGTTGCCGACAGCTAACTGTCAATGCCAAAGTGGGCAGCAAACCGAGCCAAAAAAAAAGGAGCCGCCACCGCTGCTGACCAAGTTTGAAATTGCTTTTCAGCCCGACTGGGCAGGGCCGAATACCATCGATACCTACAGCTTTACCTGGCTGATTCATAACTACGCCTTTCCACCTCGGCTCTTTTTCCATCTTTCGAGCGAAAAGAAAGTCGCCGAATGCTTCCGGCCAAGTCGTTCCAGGCCTGTTTCTGGTCGACCCAAATACCCAAATACCTGGGCCGCCGCCCAATCACCCGAGCACCTGACCAAGAATCCCCTGGAAACCGAGAGTGTTTTGATAAGGCAGCCCCGGCTCCAGCTCCAGCCCCAGTCCTAATGAACGTGAGAACCGAACCTCGAGCTGACCCTCTTGGCCGGCGGGGTGAAAGTTTCTTCTCCAGTTTTGTTTTTTCGGCGATTCGCTCGATGTACTCGTGTTTCGTTAGCGCCGGCGGACTCAAGATATGTATTAATAAAGTTATTGGCTCCGGCGGAATGTCAATGCCCTACGCAATTTCTCTTTGCCATCGACGGCGTTAAATGGCACTTAAGTATGCTCCGCACATCGTGACTCCGCTGGCCAGGCTATCCTAATGTAATTTACATGCCATAGACCTCGCCCCAGCCAGTCAAGTCCAGTGTTCATTCGAATGCCGGCTACGTGGCTAAGACCCGAGTTCAACAAACGTTGGCTGTGTGTGTCTTCAAACGGACGATTTGCCAAAATGTCGACTGCCAGTGTATTGCTTATATCAACAGAAACAGAGGGCGATTGCGTTGACAGGTGTCGTTACCCATTCACCTGTGAAGTATGGTTTTTTTCTTTGTATTTCCTTTTGATCTTTTTTTTTTGTTGGTGAAATTTCTTGGCTGGCGTGCGCAGCATGTGAAATGCGGCAGAATCAAGCGAAGGCTCTGACAAGGCGTTAACATTTCGAGTTAGCAGAGTTGTTACCAAAAAAACCTGGCCTTAAGGGAAATTTTAAATTTGAGGGAACCGAAATGATCATATATTGTTTTGAATATATTTTTATAAAGGAAACACTTTTCCTAAGATTTTCATAAACGCAAATATAATTAGAATATATTTAAACGTGTTTTTTTTAAAGGTATAAATATTGCTTTTGAGAATTCGTTTAAATACAAATTTTAAAAACAATTTACTAGCTGATCTAAACAATCTAAGCTTCTGTGTACCATTTCCCATACCTTTCTTTACCTTTTACTATCCCAAATCAGGGATATAATAGGCTTTGCCTTTCGCAAATTATCACCTGAAAGCGAGACAAGAATTTGCCATGCAAACATGGCTGGAATCCAGCAAGTAACCCTCAAAATTTGGCCAACTAAGAGATATCTTTGGGTGAAAATACTTGAAATACGCGAAAGCGCTAACTACAAGCCCAAACAGATCAGATCTCTTGCGGCTTACCTTAGGCCCGCCCAGGCCATATATAAATACGTATTGTAAATTGCAAAGCCATATATAAAATTTGACTTACGGAGCCGCGTCTGAAGTTTTCACTCTTGTGTGGCACGCAGCACTCGCTGCAGGGAGTGTCTCTCATACATAATTTGCTGTGCCTTTTCGATTTTTCAGAGTTTTTTCTTGCGTTTTTTTTATTTTTTGGCATGCCGCTGCAGCTGCAGCCACGTCCCACGCGGCGAATGCGTAATGTCGCAATGGCTCTGGGCGTAAACTCGTTTTATTTTTGTTTTTCCCGCAGAACTCTGCATTTTGAGATTGAAATCAAAGTGAGTTTAGCGATTGGAAACGAAAGTTTCGCTGGCTACAGAGCGCCTGATTTCCCCTGATCCACATGCAGCCGCATAATTGAGATAGAAGCGCAAAATAGAAAGTAAAGCGCAGCTGCATAATTGAAGTTCCATTACGCCCGGCAGCGGAAGCTTGGCCAAGAGCAACTCACTAAACGCCCATATCCTCTGGGGAGCAATAACAAATGATAATTAAAAATTCCACATAAACTCATTGGCTTTTCGGGCAAACTTTAAGTGCATTTATATTTTTCAAAACTAATTTCTTCATTTCCTCTTACTCCTCCATAGATATGGCGCCGAACTGGTGGCCATCGACAGCTATGCGGAGAACAACGACACCCTGTCGATTGCCCGGGCCAGTGATCCCAATCAGCGCGGCTCGGACAAGTACTGGCTGGGTCTGGCCTCCCTGGACGACCTGAGGACCAACACGCTTGAGTCTGCCTCGGGAGCCCTGATCTCGCAGTACTCCGGCTACTGGTCGCTGCACCAGCCCAACTCCGATTCCGGTGAGTGCGTGGCCGCTGGCTTTGGCGGCAAGTCTCAGAGCTGGGATCTGGGCACCTGCGAGTCCCTCCTGCCTTTCATGTGCCGCGCCCAGGCCTGTCCCCAGGGAGCCTTGCATTGCGCCAATGGCAAGTGCATTAACCAGGCCTTCAAGTGTGACGGCAGCGACGACTGCGGAGATGGCACCGATGAGCTGGACTGCCCGGCCCAGTGCCACTACCACATGCAGTCTGGCGGAGATGTGATCGAGACGCCCAACTATCCGCACAAGTACGGAGCTCTGAGCAAGTGCAAGTGGACTCTGGAGGGACCACTGGGCAGCAACATCATCCTGCAGTTCCAGGACTTCGAGACGGAGAAGACCTTTGACACCGTCCAGATCCTCGTCGGCGGACGCACCGAGGACAAATCCGTGTCGCTGGCCACGCTCAGCGGCAAGCAGGACCTAACCACGCAACCTTTCGTGTCCGCCTCCAACTTCATGATCGTCAAGTTCACCACCGACGGCAGTGTGGAGCGCAAGGGATTCCGGGCCACCTGGAAGACGGAGGCCAAGAACTGCGGCGGCACCCTGAAGGCCACTCTACAGCGCCAGATCCTGACTAGCCCCAACTACCCCAAGCAGTATCCCGGCGGCCTGGAGTGCCTGTACGTGATCAAAGCCCAGCCGGGGCGAATCATTTCCATCGAGGTGGACGACCTGGACTTGGCCGAGGGACGCGACTACCTGATGATCCGCGACGGAGACTCGCCCATGAGCCGCACCATCGCCAAGCTGACTGGCAAGACGATCCAGAACGAACGCGTCATCATCTCCACGGGCAACGCTTTGTATTTGTACTTCAAGTCCAGCCTGGGTGAAGCTGGCAAGGGATTCAGTCTGCGGTACATCCAGGGATGCAAGGCCACGATCACGGCCAGAAACGGAACAGTTACCTCGCCCGCTTTCGGCCTGGCGGATTACCCCAAGAACCAGGAGTGCTACTTTACCATTCGCAACAATGCCCGAGCGCCGCTCTCCCTGAAGTTTGACAAGTTCACGGTCCACAAGAGCGACAACGTCCAGGTCTTTGACGGATCATCCACTTCCGGTCTGCGCCTGCACTCGGGCAATGGCTTCACTGGCACGGCGGCGCCCAAACTCACCCTGACCGCCTCCTCGGGCGAGATGCTCATCAAGTTTACCTCGGATGCTTTGCACAATGCTGCGGGGTAAGTTACTCATGATTCTATAGAAAGATTTAGGGACTAATCTCTGTTTTCTTGAACCCTAGATGGTCGGCCACCTTCTCGGCTGATTGCCCGGAACTGCAGCCTGGCATCGGAGCCTTGGCCTCCAGTCGCGACACCGCTTTCGGTACGCTGGTCAGCTTTACATGTCCCATTGGACAGGAGTTTGCCACCGGCAAAACGCGTCTGGTTACGGAATGCCTGCGCGGTGGCAACTGGAGTGTCTCCTACATACCCAAGTGTCAGGGTGAGTATCTCGAAGGTTCTCTTCAGGAAACTAGTTACTGATTCGAATCTCTTCCTATTCCCACAGAGGTCTACTGCGGTCCTGTGCCACAGATCGACAACGGCTTCTCCATTGGCTCCTCGAATGTGACTTATCGTGGCATCGCCATGTACCAGTGCTATGCAGGCTTTGCCTTTGCCTCCGGTGCCCCAATCGAGAAGATCTCGTGTATGCCAGATGGTCGTTGGGAGCGCCAGCCCCACTGCATGGCCTCTCAGTGCGCCGCCCTTGTGGAGGTGCCCCACGCCAATGTGACGTTACTTAATGGAGGCGGACGCAGCTACGGCACCATTGTCCAGTACGAATGCGAGCCGGGCTACGAGCGCAACGGTCACCCGGTGCTCACCTGCATGTCCAACGGCACCTGGAGCGGCGATGTGCCTCGTTGCACCCGCAAACGGTGCTACGAATTCCCGGAGATCGCCAACGGTTTCGTTGTGGACGCCACTCGTGCCTACCTGTACGGAGACGAGGCCAGGGTGCAGTGCTTCAAGGGCTACAAGCTGATCGGCAGCAACATCATGCGCTGTAGCGAGGCCCAGAAGTTCGAGCAGCCACCCACCTGCGAGGACATCAACGAGTGCAGTTCCTCCCAGTGCGACTTGACCACCACCGAGTGCCAGAACACAAATGGCTCTTTCCACTGCCAGTGCCGTTCGGGATTCACGGCCACCACCGAGTGCCGGCCCGTGGGCGATCTTGGGCTGGGAAATGGAGGCATTCCGGACGACAGCATCAGCACCTCGGTTAGCGAGCCCGGCTACAGCAAGACCCAGGTGCGCCTGAACACGAACGGCTGGTGCGGCGGCTCCTCGGAGCCCGGCGCCAACTGGATCCTGATCGACCTGAAGGCACCCACCATTCTGCGTGGCTTCCGCACCATGTCCGTGCAACGACCCGACGGCAATGTGGCCTTCAGTTCGGCGGTGCGTCTGCAGTACTCCAACGATCTGACCGATGTGTTCAAGGACTACGCCAATCCTGATGGCACTGCCGTTGAGTTCCGTATTCTGGAGCCCACCCTGTCCATCCTAAACCTGCCCCTGCCCATCGAGGCTCGCTATATCCGCTTCCGCATCCAGGACTACGTGGGTGCTCCGTGCCTGCGCATGGAGCTGATGGGCTGCACCCGCCTGGACTGTGTGGACATCAACGAGTGCAGCAAGAACAACGGCGGCTGCGACCAGAAGTGCATCAACTCCCCCGGAGGCTATGCCTGCGGATGCAACACCGGCTACCAGCTGTACACCTCTAACGGAACGGCTGGCTACCACATTGAGCGCTCCGAGACCGGAGAACGCGACGGCGACAGCTACCAAAGGAACAAGACCTGTGTTCCCGTGATGTGCCCGGAGCTGGAGGCCCCGGAGAACGGACAACTGTTGAGCGATCGCAATGACTATCACTTTGGTGATGTAGTGCGTTTCCAGTGCCACTTTGGCTACATCATGAGCGGCAGCTCGGCGGCCCTGTGCCTGTCCAGCGGCCAGTGGAACGCCAGCGTGCCCGAGTGCAATTGTAAGTAGCAGGGAATACATCTAGTCCTCTCATTTTTCTAAATTCTCTAATTTCCTTTTCCAGATGCCAAGTGCGTCTCCCTGCCCGACGACAAGCTGGAGGGTCTGACTGTGGCCCGTCCCGATCCCGAGTCCGTCCTGGTGCCCTTCCGCGACAACGTGACTATCACTTGTGGCTCGGCTGGTCGCCAACTGAGAGCCACCGCCTCTTCAGGATTCCGGCAGTGCGTGTACGACCCTAAGCCAGGTCTGCCCGACTACTGGCTCTCGGGTATGCAGCCCTCGTGCCCGCGGGTGGATTGCTACTCCCCCATGCCCACACCCGGAGCGGAATATGGCCAGTTTGTGGATACGCGCTTCCAGAGCAGCTTCTTCTTCGGCTGTCAAAACACCTTCAAGCTGGCCGGACAGACGGGCCGTCACGACAACGTGGTCCGTTGCGGAGCCGACGGCATCTGGGACTTTGGCGATCTGCGCTGCGAGGGACCCGTTTGCGAGGATCCTGGCCGTCCGGCCGATGGTCGCCAGATTGCCCGTAGCTACGAGCAGAGCTCGGAGGTTTACTTCGGCTGCAACCGACCCGGCTACATCCTGATCAACCCGCGACCCATTACCTGTATCCGGGAGCCAGAGTGCAAGGTGATCAAGCCTCTGGGCCTGAGCTCCGGCCGGATTCCCGACTCGGCCATTAACGCCACTTCGGAGCGACCCAACTACGAGGCCAAGAACATCCGTCTCAACTCGGCCACGGGCTGGTGCGGCAAGCAGGAAGCCTTCACCTACGTGAGCGTAGATCTGGGACAGATCTACCGTGTCAAGGCCATCCTGGTCAAGGGTGTGGTCACCAACGACATTGTAGGTCGCCCCACGGAGATCCGCTTCTTCTACAAGCAGGCCGAGAGCGAGAACTACGTGGTGTACTTCCCCAACTTCAACCTGACCATGCGCGATCCCGGAAACTACGGCGAACTGGCCATGATCACGCTGCCCAAGTACGTGCAGGCCCGCTTCGTCATCCTGGGCATCGTTAGCTACATGGACAATGCCTGCCTCAAGTTCGAGCTGATGGGTTGCGATGAGCCGAAGCAGGAGCCCCTGCTGGGCTACGACTACGGCTATTCGCCCTGCGTGGACAACGAGCCGCCGATCTTCCAGAACTGCCCCCAGCAACCGATCGTTGTGCGTCGCGATGAGAACGGCGGTGTGCTGCCCGTGAACTTCACCGAGCCCACGGCCGTGGACAACTCCGGATCGATTGCCCGCCTGGAGATCAAGCCGCAGAACTTCCGCACTCCCAGCTACATCTTCAAGGATACGGTGGTCAAGTACGTGGCCTTCGACTACGACGGCAACGTGGCCATCTGCGAAATCAACATCACGGTCCCGGACGTCACGCCGCCTCTGCTGCAGTGCCCCCAGAGCTACGTGATCGAGCTCGTGGATCGGCAGGACAGCTACACCGTGAACTTCAACGACACTCGGAAGCGGATCAAGACCTCCGACGATACCGGCGAGGTGAAGCTGCAGTTCAAGCCCGAGAGTGCCACCATCAAGATCGGAAACTTTGAGAACGTGACGGTTACGGCCACGGATAAGTACAACAACCGGGCCTCCTGCCATTTCCAGGTTTCCGTCAAGGCTTCGCCCTGCGTCGACTGGGAGCTACAGCCGCCGGCCAATGGTGCCATCAACTGCCTGCCAGGCGACCGGGGCATCGAGTGCATTGCCACCTGCAAGCCAGGCTTCCGCTTCACGGACGGCGAACCGCTGAAGACCTTCTCCTGTGAGACATCCCGTTTGTGGCGTCCCACATCCGTGGTTCCCGACTGCGTATCGGAGAACACGGAGCAGGCCGCCTACCATGTGACCGCTACCATCACCTACCGTGCCAATGGAGCCGTTGCCCAATCCTGCCTGGGTCAGTACCAGGATGTGCTCGCTCAGCACTACTCTGGCCTGAATCAGTTGCTCTCGCAGCGCTGCTCGGCGGTGAACGTGAACATGAACGTGACCTTTGTCAAGTCGGTGCCCATGCTGCTGGAGGAGAACGTTGTCAAGATGGACTTTATCCTCTCCATCCTGCCGGCTGTGCGCCAGCCTCAGCTGTATGACCTGTGCGGATCCACCCTGAACCTGATTTTCGACCTGAGCGTGCCCTACGCGAGTGCCGTGATCGATGACCTGCTGAACATAGCCAACATCGGCAACCAGTGTCCACCACTCCGGGCCCTCAAGTCTCAGATCACCCGCGGCTTCAACTGCAACGTGGGCGAGGTGCTCAACATGGACACCAGCGACGTGCCCCGCTGCCTCCACTGTCCCGCCGGCACCTATGTGTCCGAGGGCCAGAACAGCTGCACCTACTGCCCGCGCGGCTTCTATCAGAACAGGGATCGCCAGGGCACCTGCCTGCGCTGCCCGGCCGGCACCTACACCAAGGAGGAGGGAACCAAGCTCCTGGCGGACTGTGTGCCGGTCTGCGGCTATGGAACATACTCTCCCACTGGTCTCGTCCCGTGTCTGGAGTGCCCACGCAACTCCTTCACCGCAGAGCCCCCTACAGGAGGTTTCAAGGACTGCCAGGCCTGTCCGGCCCAGAGCTTCACCTACCAACCAGCCGCCGCCAATAGGGACTTGTGTCGCGCCAAGTGTGCGCCTGGAACCTACTCCGCTACGGGACTGGCACCCTGCTCGCCCTGCCCGCTGCATCATTACCAAGGAGCCGCTGGAGCGCAGAGCTGTAACGAGTGTCCCAGCAACATGAGAACCGATTCCGCCGGCTCCAAGGGACGGGAACAGTGTAAGCCGGTTGTGTGCGGCGAGGGAGCCTGCCAGCACGGAGGACTGTGCGTGCCCATGGGCCACGACATCCAGTGCTTCTGTCCCGCCGGCTTCTCCGGACGGCGCTGCGAACAGGACATCGACGAGTGCGCCTCGCAGCCCTGCTACAACGGCGGCCAGTGCAAGGACCTGCCCCAGGGCTACCGCTGCGAGTGTCCGGCGGGCTACTCAGGCATTAACTGCCAGGAGGAGGCCAGCGACTGCGGCGCCGACACCTGTCCTGCTCGGGCCATGTGCAAGAACGAGCCCGGATTTAAGAATGTGACTTGCCTATGCCGCAGCGGCTACACTGGGGATCAGTGCGACGTGACCATCGATCCCTGCACCGCCAACGGAAATCCTTGCGGCAACGGAGCCAGCTGCCAGGCCCTCCAGCAGGGCCGCTACAAGTGCGAGTGTCTGCCAGGCTGGGAGGGCATCCACTGTGAGCTGAACATCAACGACTGCTCCGAGAATCCTTGCCTGTTGGGCGCCAACTGTACGGATCTGGTCAACGACTTCCAGTGCTCGTGTCCTCCAGGATTCACGGGCAAGCGATGTGAGCAGAAGATCGACCTCTGCCTGTCGGAGCCCTGCAAGCACGGTACCTGTGTGGATCGGCTCTTCGACCACGAGTGCGTCTGCCATCCGGGATGGACAGGCGGCGCCTGCGACATCAACATAGACGACTGCGAGACGCGTCCCTGCGCCAACGAAGGCACCTGCGTGGACCTGGTGGACGGCTACAGCTGCAACTGTGAGCCGGGATACACGGGCAAGAACTGCCAGCACACCATCGACGACTGTGCCTCCAATCCTTGCCAGCACGGAGCCACCTGCGTGGACCAGCTAGACGGCTTCAGCTGCAAATGCCGGCCCGGCTTTGTGGGCCTTTCTTGTGAGGCGGAGATCGACGAGTGCCTGAGCGACCCCTGTAACCCGGTGGGCACAGAGCGCTGCCTGGACCAAGACAATAAGTTCGAGTGCGTATGCCGCGACGGCTTCAAGGGCCAGCTCTGCGAAACGGACATCGATGACTGCGAGGCGCAGCCCTGCCTGAATAATGGTCTCTGCCGGGATCGAGTCGGCGGCTTCGAGTGCGGATGCGAGCCAGGTTGGAGCGGTATGCGTTGTGAGCAGCAGGTGACCACCTGTAACGTGCAGGCGCCGTGCCAGAACGACGCCAGCTGTATCGACCTGTTCCAGGACTACTTCTGCGTCTGCCCCAGCGGAACCGATGGCAAGAACTGCGAGACCGCGCCGGAGCGCTGCATCGGCGATCCCTGCATGCACGGCGGCAAGTGTCAAGACTTTGGTTCCGGCCTCAACTGCAGCTGTCCGGCGGACTACTCCGGCATTGGTTGCCAGTACGAGTACGACGCCTGTGAGGAGCACGTCTGCCAGAACGGAGCCACCTGCCTGGACAATGGTGCTGGCTACAGTTGCCAATGCCCGCCTGGTTTCACCGGCCGCAACTGCGAGCAGGACATCGCCGACTGCAAGGACAACTCGTGTCCGCCGGGCGCCACCTGCGTGGACCTGACCAATGGCTTCTACTGCCAGTGCCCCTTCAACATGACCGGCGACGACTGCCGCAAGGCCATCCAGGTGGACTACGACCTGTACTTTAGCGACCCATCGCGCTCCACGGCCGCCCAGGTGGTGCCCTTCCCCACGGGCGAGGCCAACAGCCTGACGGTGGCCATGTGGGTACAGTTTGCCCAGAAGGACGACCCCGGCATCTTCTTTACGCTCTACGGCGTGGAGTCCGCCCGCATAACCCAGCGCCGTCGCATGCTGCTCCAGGCCCACTCTAGCGGTGTCCAGGTATCGCTCTTCGAGGATCAATCCGACGCCTTCCTGAGCTTCGGCGAGTACACCTCCGTGAACGACGGCCAGTGGCATCACGTAGCCGTGGTCTGGGATGGGATCTCCGGACAGTTGCAACTGATCACCGAGGGACTGATTGCCAGCAAGATGGAGTACGGAGCAGGTGGCTCACTGCCATCGCATCTCTGGGCCGTCTTGGGACGCCCACAGCCGTACGGCCTGAGCCATGAGCTGGCCTACTCAGATGCCGGCTTCCAGGGAACCGTGACCAAGGCCCAGGTGTGGGCCCGAGCCCTCGACATCACCTCGGAGATCCAGAAGCAGGTCCGCGACTGCCGATCGGAGCCAGTTCTCTATCCTGGCTTGATCCTTAACTGGGCTGGCTACGAGGTGACCTCCGGCGGAGTGGAGCGCAACGTGCCCTCGCTCTGTGGACAACGCAAGTGCCCCGTAGGCTATACTGGCCCCAACTGCCAGCAACTGGTGGTTGATAAGGAGCCACCAGTGGTAGAGCATTGTCCCGGCGATCTGTGGGTCATTGCCAAGAACGGATCGGCGGTGGTTAACTGGGACGAGCCGCACTTTAGCGATAATATCGGCGTGACCAAGATCTACGAGCGCAACGGACACCGATCCGGTACTACGCTCCTTTGGGGCACTTACGACATTACCTACATCGCATCGGATGCCGCCGGAAACACTGCCTCCTGCAGCTTCAAGGTGTCGCTGCTGAGTAAGTATTACGAGTGGTAATTCTCCTTCACTCTTACTTATGATAATTATTACTTTCAGCCGACTTCTGTCCACCTCTGGCCGATCCCGTTGGTGGCTCCCAGGTGTGCAAGGATTGGGGCGCCGGCGGCCAGTTCAAGGTTTGCGAGATCGCCTGTAATGCCGGCCTGCGCTTCTCGGAGCAAGTTCCTGAGTTCTATACCTGCGGAGCCGAGGGCTTCTGGCGACCCACTCGCGAACCCTCGACGCCCCTGGTCTACCCATCGTGCTCACCCTCGAAGCCCGCCCAGCGGGTGTTCCGCATCAAGATGCTCTTCCCCTCGGACGTGCTGTGCAACAAGGCTGGTCAGGCGGTGCTCCGCCAGAAGGTGACCAACTCCGTGAATGGCCTGAACCGCGACTGGAACTTCTGCTCGTACGCCATTGAAGGAACCAGGTGGGTGTTACATCCAGTCCAGTCTGGGATGACGTACTTAATCTCGCGTGCTTTTGATATTTTCAGGGAGTGCAAGGACATCCAGATCGATGTTAAGTGCGATCACTACCGAGCTGCCCAGAATAACCGAGTGCGTCGCCAGGCCAAGGATGGCGGTGTCTATGTAATGGAGGCCGAGCTGCCAGTGGTCAAGTAAGTAGAGGCATGCCATTGGGGGAAGAGTGAAGCCACCAGTCTAGCATGTCCTGATCTCGTGCTCCCGAGACTCGTTCTCGCACTCGTACTCGTACTCTGTGTATATGTCATATGTGTTTTGTGTGTTCGTTAACCCAATTTGCAGCGAGGAGGATGACGACCTGGCTCTGACGGGTCGCCAGGGACGCCAGCAAACCGGCGGCGACACGTACACCCTGGAGATAGCCTTCCCGGCTGTAAAGTATGTCCAGCACTCGCTAGTGCGATCAGCTAAAGCTAACTGCACCCCGTTGTTTGCCTCGACCCAGCATCTGCTCTGCACCCAGTACTACCAACTACCAACCAAAGCAATCTCTCAGTCTCTCAGTCTAATCCAACATCCATCAACTCCAACCCACCCATCGCCGTGCCCTCCACTCGTTACCATGCTAACCCCATCTTAAATGTTAAAAGCGTTCTAACCACAACATAATGCTTGACCTTTGATGGCCGGAAGGGATTTGCATGTGTGTGTCACATAAAAGAATATAATCATTCGAGGAAATGTTCAGGGAAATAATGGTGAAGGTTTAGAGAGAGAAATTTAAATATTTTTTATAATTTTTACTACAAATTTTGTATTAAAAAAATTAAAGTCAAAGCATTTATGCGATACACGAATTGTAAATCTGGAAATGGCCATTGGAGCACCTAATTATTAATCTTACGAACAAGGTAACCCCATTGGAACCCAACTAACCATCTCGGCTTCTCTCCCTCTGCAGCGATCCCGTGGTGCACACCTCGACCGGCGAGCGATCCAGCGTCAAGCAGCTGCTCGAGAAGCTCATTCTTGAGGACGACCAGTTCGCCGTTCAGGAGATCCTGCCCAACACCGTTCCGGATCCAGCCTCGCTGGAACTGGGCTCCGAATACGCCTGTCCTGTCGGTCAGGTGGTGATGATTCCCGACTGCGTGCCCTGTGCCATCGGCACCTTCTACGACAGTGCCAACAAGACCTGCATCGCCTGTGCCCGCGGCTCCTACCAATCCGAGGCTGGACAGCAGCAGTGCAGCAAGTGTCCGGTGATAGCCGGCCGGCCCGGAGTCACAGCTGGACCCGGTGCCCGCTCGGCGGCGGACTGCAAAGAGCGCTGCCCGGCTGGCAAGTACTTTGACGCCGAGACAGGCCTGTGCCGCTCCTGCGGCCATGGATTCTACCAACCGAACGAAGGTGCCTTTAGCTGCGAGCTCTGCGGCCTGGGCCAGACGACGCGCTCCACTGAGGCCACTTCGCGCAAGGAGTGCCGCGACGAGTGCAGCTCCGGCCAGCAGCTGGGCGCCGACGGTCGCTGCGAGCCCTGTCCGCGCGGTACCTACCGCCTCCAGGGTGTCCAGCCTTCGTGCGCCGCCTGTCCGCTGGGCAGGACCACACCCAAGGTGGGCGCCAGCTCCGTGGAGGAGTGCACCCTGCCAGTGTGCTCGCCCGGAACGTATCTGAACGCCACGCTGAATATGTGCATCGAGTGCCGCAAGGGCTTCTACCAGTCGGAGTCCCAGCAGACTGCCTGCCTGCAGTGCCCGCCGAACCACAGCACCAAGATCACCGGGGCCACCTCGAAGAGCGAGTGCACGAATCCGTGCGAGCACATTGCCGAGGGCAAGCCACATTGCGATGCCAACGCCTACTGCATCATGGTGCCAGAGACGTCTGACTTCAAGTGCGAGTGCAAGCCCGGATTTAACGGCACGGGCATGGCCTGCACGGATGTCTGCGACGGCTACTGCGAGAACTCGGGTGCCTGCGTCAAGGATCTGAAGGGCACACCGTCGTGCCGCTGCGTCGGCTCCTTCACTGGACCCCACTGTGCCGAGCGCTCTGAGTTTGCCTACATTGCGGGCGGCATCGCCGGAGCCGTGATCTTCATCATCATTATCGTCCTGCTCATCTGGATGATCTGCGTGCGCTCGACCAAGCGGCGCGACCCCAAGAAGATGCTGACCCCGGCCATCGACCAGACCGGATCCCAGGTGAACTTCTACTATGGCGCCCACACGCCCTATGCGGAGTCCATTGCGCCCTCGCATCACAGCACCTACGCCCATTACTACGACGACGAGGAGGACGGCTGGGAGATGCCAAACTTTTACAACGAGACGTACATGAAGGATGGTAAGTGACGTTGATGAGGAGCTTGTATTGCCATCTGGTACAGCATTGAATGTAGTTAGATCTTGAGGTTCTGCTTTATATCTGAGATTGGATTAAAAATCAGAGGGTGTGTCTTAGGTCATTAATAAAAGGGAGTTTCTAAGATGAGCTAATATATTATATTCTTGCTTAATTTTATAGACGGAAGGCTTTACTTACTTTTCCATTTTCTACTCTCCAGATAAGATATAGCCTATAGGCTTTACTCTTTTTGTTAATTAAATAATTTAAAACTGCAATAGGTCATATGTACATTTAAATATTTCTAATACTGATAAGGGTAACCTTGCATTTTATTAAAACTATGTTTCTTTTTGATTTTTAGAAACTTGTATATATAATTATAATAGTATTATTCCAAATTACAAATAGTAGAACAGATCTTTCAGAGGCACCTAGGCATTAAGCTAACTGCTTATGAAGAAGTATAAATTTCTTGTTAACAAAGTTTTAATTTAATAAAACAATTTTTATTCAAAAAAAATATTAACCTCTTAACCCATTTCCAGGTCTGCATGGCGGCAAGATGAGCACGCTGGCCAGGTCCAATGCCTCGCTCTACGGAACTAAAGAAGACTTATACGACCGACTGAAACGTCACGCCTATCCGGGCAAGAAGGGTAAGACCATCCAGCAGATCCTCTCTGCCTCTACATACTAACAAGGCTCCCTGTTTTGAATTTTCAGAGAAGAGTGATAGTGATAGCGAAGTGCAGTAAGGAAGGATGAATTGCAAGAATAACCAAGCTGCTTTAATGTAAAATGTGGTCATAAATAAAGAATGGAAAGCGGAGGACAAAGGAGGAGCAGCAACGCACTGTCAGCACAGTGTTCCCAGCACACTGCCCCACAAATACTCACTGGAGAGCCTTGCATTGAATCGACGTAATGGTCTCGCGACACGATTTCGAACCATCTTCAGTCCCAAATATCTCGGATATTACGTGGCTTAATGCAAGGCTACGAGAGCTCCTTCAGAACGCGACAAAACGTAACGAGACGAGAAAGCTTAAATTAGTAACTCCCATATGTGCTCTTTAGGTATGCAAACTAAATGAAATTAAGTCGAACTTATGCGTAATATAATGAATGAAAAACATTGTTTTAATCTTAAGTATTATTTACCTAAACAAGTAATCGAAATTGCAATACACACTATATATATATGCTATATGTAAACCTTATATAAACATAGATTTTTCCAACCACACATCAATTGTTCGCGAGTGCTGTTGAAAGCAAATCAAATATAGTCGTTATTGTGTAATTTAATAAAAGCAATTTAATTATTATGTATGACAATTATTTTAGAAATCTCTTGTAAAAAATAAAAAACAAACAAACGAATCTAATTAAAAAACTATGTGAATTCTTTATTTAATCGTGGAAGTGTCTTAGGAAGTCCTGACCTCGTCGGCGCCTGGTTGCAGCATCCTTGTGTTGTTGAAGCTTTTCGGCGTAATTGGGCAACGGCATTCCGGTGACTCTCTGGTTACGCTTTAGATAGCGCAATGATGCGTCCACGTTGAGCAGGACCCTGGTCTTCACACGAAAGCTTCGGCTGCGCAGCAAAGAGAAGTGATCGGTGGCGTGGCCAACGAAGGCCAGGATCACCAGGGACAGTGGCACTGTCACGCAGCCCACCCAGAAGCCCTCGAAACCTTCTGACAGAAGACCCGTGCTACGCAAGAATATTTTAGTCAGCAGGTGGATAAGGCGCTCCACCGGTATCCAGATGACGTTAATGCCCAGCTCCAGCAAGATGAGCGCCATTGTCATTTCGCAGAACCGTTGGAGCATGACAGACATTACTTCCAAACCATGGGGTAAAAGTCTATTATCATAGATCAGATCCAGCAGGGCAATGGCCACCAAGATAGACGGTAACTGTGGTCCCAGCAACTTGGACCGGTCGGGCGGCAAGACCCAATTGTGCATCAGGTGAATGAGGCCAGCAGCGCAGACACTCGCTAAATATGTCATTATAATATTTATAAGAAGATCCGCAAAATACAATTTCGTTGGCCGTACAAGTTTTTACATAAAAAGTGGGAAAACATACATACATATGTGAAAATTTGGATATTTTTAAAAGTCAGATTTGGCACAGGTTACTGATAAATGTCAAAACAACAAATGACAAAACTTAAATTTCAAACGAATTTGAGGTAGAACAAGAAAGAAAGCAAACTTTGGCCAGCCAAAGTTTGTGTACCCTTGCAGGTAACAATTAAAATATATCCTAACTAAGCCAAAAATGCATTAATTTCGATTCGGAAAGCAGTTTTGTGTTAGTTTTTATTAATTTAAAAAACTGCATACCAAATTTAAAATTTCAAGAAATCAAAAAATTTGGCCATTTTTGCTAATTTTAATGATGTAACCCCTTATCAAATTTCGCAAAAATGGCCAAAAAATCGATTTCTTCCGGACATGTCTAGAAAGATTCGCATGTTGATGCTGATCAAGAATATATATGGTTTATGGGGTCGGAAATGATTCCTTGACTTAGAAAAATATTATTTTGTATTATAAAATCTGATTTTTTATATTAAAAAAACTTCTTATTTTTTTTTTAATTAAAAATATCATAACTCGGCCAAAAGAGCATTAATTTTAAATCGGATAACTGTTCTGTGCAAGATTTTCTACAGTTAATAAATCTGCATACTTCATTTAAAAATTTTGAAAATTCAATTTTTTATGAAAATCAAAAATTTTAATGATGTAACCCCTTATCAAATTTTGCAAAAATTGCCAAAAAATCGATTTCTTCCTGACATATCTAGAAAGATTCCCCTGTTGATGCTGATCAAGAATATATATGGTTTATAGGGTCGGAAACGTCTCCTTCACTGCGTTGCAAACTTATGACTGAAATTATAATACCCTGCAAGGGTTTAAAAATGATTCGATCTAGCCATGTCCGTCTGTCCGTCAGTTTGCACAAAATGACAGCTCAGAATCAATTTCAAATTTGATTATTAATCGATTAATCGACTTTAGGCACTGCTTGCGATTGCAACCACTGCTTGTTCCGTGAGGTAGCGCAACCTGTCTATTCGATCACCTCCGTTATCGGCGCTTAAATTGAATTACAAATTAAAAACGTAAAATCATATATATTTATTGGTTTTGAAATTCTTTATTGATTTTTATATAATTTAGGTCAACTCTGTGCCAATGTATCGAGCGATTTTGAAGAGCCTTGCACAATGTGTACCAAGGAATCTGAGTCGAATCGGTGATAGGTACTTGCATTCGGTGTAATTTCCAATTTACTTGCGCGACATGTATATCAAGCCGGCAGCAAAGCCACAAAATAGTATTGGACAGGCTAGGTGTAACATCTTGCCGGAGAGTAGGCGCCACACCAAAGAAACTGTCGCCTTGTTGAGTCCCTGAGAGGACACATCCGTCCCATCCTCGTCCTCGTCATCGTTCCCCAGCTCCCCATCCTCGTCGGTCGAGGCTTCCGTTCCCGTGGCAGTGCCAGAAGTCGTACTTGTTTCAGGTACTGACTCAGTTTCCTCTTTATCCTCTGCCGATGACTCCTGCGTGGCAAAGTCCGGCTCAGGCTCGACCATGTTGGCCTCTGCCCCGATTTGGAGCAGCCGGCGCAGCAGCTCTACGTTGCTGGCGTTTCGGAGCAGATCTTCCAAGGTAATCACATTGCGATTGCTGTCCAAGGGGTCTTCCGTGTGGCTATTTGTTTGCGAGGGCTGGGTGACTAGCCCACTCTCCGAGGTGGTGGCCAGATCCAGTTCCCCAATCCCTGGCTCTGCCTCGCTCAGCAAGTTCTCGCTCACAGCATCCGTTTGTTCACCGGAAGCTTCGTTCAATGCATCTCCGGGCTCCTCCGGCGTCACCTGCTCCTGAGCTTGATTAACATTGGCGAAAGCTTGCTGAAGGTGCGCTTCCACAGAGCCCCTAGAAGGTTCCTCAAGTACGATCTGTGGGAATTTCTCCACAGAACCCTGAGGGATAGGCTCCAAGAGATTCTTTTCAGGTTCAGGTTCCTCTAACTGCGTCAGTTTCTTCAGCATCTGTTGATTGTCTTGAGCCACTTCATTAGTGATCGTACCAGCAAGAGGGTGCTCCTGCCCACATTTTTCCGAGTTGATCTGAGTCCCGTCAGGTGACAGTTTCTGGCTAGCCTCCGGGGCAGCTAGTGCGCCCTCCACTTGAGCAGTTGCCTCGATTTTCTGAACATCGTCTGATGCCTGTTTCTGTGCCAATCCCTGTTCAGTTTCATCGGCCAGTAGTGCCTCAATGGGAGCTGACTTGTCCTCGTTGGCCTGGAGGTCATCTAATTCTCGTCTCGGCTCCACGTCGCTAGACAATGACGTCTGGTCAAATTTGGATGAATCTAACAGATCCAACTCCGCGTACTCCTTGTCGGCCAACGCCACTTCGGCCTCCATTTCGGCAACGACGCGCTGAAGCTCCTTCAGGGTTTGTTCCTCGGCCAGTTTCAGTTCCATTTCGCTTCGGCTTGACGGAACGGGGGCGGGTATGGGTGTCATGGCGGTTGCCTCCGCATCGGACATCGAAGAGTCCATCTGGATGCCAGAGTCATTGGCCGACTGCTGACGAAGTCTGTTAACGTCGAGGACACTTGTGTATTTGCGGCTGGTTAACTTAAAGGTGCTGGAGCTGGGGCCGAGAGAAATGGGCCCCGGAATCTTGGTCTGGCTCCTAATTGTGCTAACGGCCCCGCGACTCACAGCCCCCGCCGAGGAAACGGACGGCAGCGAGTCAGTGTCTACATTCGTGTTCGAATTGTCTGTTTCACGTTCTTCCGAATTTTTCACATTCTTAATGTTCACTTTCTCACGTAACTCCTCCTGAGATGGAGTCGCTGGCACATTACGGTTGGCCATCGTTGGTTCCTAGACGCTTGAAAGGGTTCCGATCAATTTGGATAGCGCCTTCAAGTGACTCTGAGTCTCTGCTCTTACTTACCCTTAACAATTTATAGCAAGACTGAACCGAATTTAAATATATATGTCGGCTAGCTCGACAACTGTGTGTACGATGGTTCGGTTTGTATATATACCTTTTTAGCAACTGAACCTTCCCTAGTCTGAACTATGTTCCTACGCTAATGAGATGTGCGAGTAGAATAATGTTCACGGGGGACATTAGGTTTGACTTTGGTAATGCATTTTTCAGGGCCTACTAGAGTTTCAGTTTTCAATAAAGGCTTCGAAGGTGTTTCTACCAGGTAAAGTGAGTGATTCTTAATTTTACCATAAACTTGTATTTTAAAAACATTTTCGGTGTGACTTTTAATTATGAAAATTGTACTGGTTTTTGAATAGATAGAATATTGTTTCCTATAACAGTTCCAAAGGGGTTTTCCTTTATAAATATATCTTCTCTAAAAGAGTAGTTTTAGTTTACTTTTATATTAGAAAAAAGGTTGCAACTCATTTATTATCTTATGTAGTATCTGTGTTCACTTAGCCTAGCATTAATCATTAATTTGGTTAACATGGATGGCAGAAGGACTTAAGCTCGCAAGAGGGACTCATCAGTTGCTTAGATCCACCTTCGTCTTGAGGTGATCCGACAGATCTCTATAGATCAGGGCATCCACGTGGTCTGTTGATGGAAGATAAAAGAGAGGGATAGATGAGCATGAGCAGGACTGAAGACTCCTCGACTGGGCTTTACTCACTGTTGCACTTGTACTGCAGATTGGACCATATAATCATCTCCTGGGAGAAGCAGAACACGCCCAGCCGTCCGCCCTTTAGCGTTGAGTCGTAGACGTTGCCCGAGTCCATGAGCAGACGGTGGCCCTCAAACATTCTGTAAGGAGAAGACGAATATGACATGGATATATCATGAATTCCCGAGAGACTCATCACTACTCACTGCAGGCGGATGAGGCCAATGGCCGGTCGGTGGACCAGGGACCAGCGATAGGAGGTTCGTTCCTTCCAGCCAATGCTCATTGGATCCTTCCACAATAGTTTTGCCTCGCCGGGCGTATCGCCCTCGTGCCAAAGACTGTTCCTCATTCTAGACCCAGGACCTGTCAGGCTGTCTACCAGCTTAATCTGAACGCCGGACTCAGCGGAGGCGTAGAAGGGCTTCGGCTCCCAGTAGGTCTGCGAGCCCTTCTTCCACTGCACCACGTAGAACTTGTGGTTGCTCTGGTAGCTAAACACAAACCCGGCATAGTCGTCGTCCGTGTCGTCGTTCACGTAGAAGGTGCCTTCGAAGTCAACCCCGCCGAAGGAGTCGTTGCCCACGGCCAGGCCCGGATCAGAGTTGAGGGTTTGTACTATCTCGGTGCCGTTGGCGTGGACCACCCAGTTGGGATCCACCTGGGAGTCGCCGTCGGGATCCAGGGGAATCGTCTGGAGGGTGCGAAAGTCCGTGTGGTGGATCATTGAGTTGTTGGGACAATTGTCAAGGATGTTCGGCACTCCATCGTCATCCTCGTCCTCCTCGCAGATGTCGCCCTTGCCGTTGCCATTAAAGTCCAGCTGTTTGGGGTTCCTGGCCAGGGGACAGTTATCCCTATAGTTTGGTATGCCATCGCCATCAATGTCATCGTCACAGGCATCGCCCTTGCCATCCCCGTCCGTATCCAGCTGATCCGAGTTACTGACCATTGGGCAGTTGTCCTCGGAATCCTGAATTCCGTCGTCATCCCCATCTATTCCGCTGTCGCAAGCATCGCCCACCATGTCCATGTCGCGATCCTCCTGCATAGGATTGGGGATCGTGGGGCAATTGTCGCAGACATCTCCAACGCCGTCGTTGTCCACATCCGATTGATTCGGATTGGGCAGGAGCGGACAGTTATCGCCCTCATTAGGTATAGAGTCGTTGTCGCTGTCCTCGTCGCACTCGTTACCCCGTCCATCCCCATCGGCGTCCAGCTGGCGGGGATTATGTCTGTGCACACAGTTATCGCACACATCGCCCACTCCATCGCCGTCCGTGTCCACTTGCTCTGTGTTGTAGGACAACGGGCAGTTGTCCTTGTTGTTCTGCACCAAATCCCCGTCAGCATCTTCGTCACAGCCATCGCCATGGCCATCCAAGTCGGCGTCCTCCTGCCCTGAGTTGGGCAAATCGGGGCAGTTGTCCCGCCTGCAATGCAGCTGCGGACACTCGAGTGACTTATCCGGCCAGCCATCTAGATCCCGATCCCGCCCACAGATCACCCCGTTTCCTGCCCAGCCCACATTACAGCGACACTGGTACCGCAGGTTATCCGCCAGCAGACACACGGCATTCCGGTCGCAGACGTTGCCATCCGGACACACGGCCACCGAGGAGCGGTCCAGGCAGCTGTAGGTGCCATTGGTTACATAGCCCTCGTGGCACTGGCATCGGTAAGAACCCTGCAGAAGTGACATGGTAGTTAGTATACTCCTGAAGAGAGTCGTATCTTCTTCTCTAAAAGTCACTCACAATCTCGTTGATGCATGTGGAATGGTCGGGGCAGCGGAAGAAGCCCGACAGGCACTCATCGATGTCCACGCAGGTCTGCTTGCGATACTCCACCGAAAGAAAGTCCGCATAGTATCCATGGGCGTGGACACCATCGAATCCTGGTGGACAGGGTCCGCACTGAAAGCCTGGATTAAGATTGGTGCAGGTCGTGAGATCGTCGCAGGGCATGTAGAGACGGCACTCGTCCACGTCCCGGCAGCTGGTGCCGTTGACCTCGTGACCCTTCCGGCATGTGATGCACTGGAAGTGAGGCGGAAAGCCTACCTGTAGGCACTGGGCACCTAATGCAATCAAGAGAGGTCAGCGGGAAATGAACACAACGGATATAAGTGATATCCAAATAATGGGTTTAGTTGATGAAATGGGGGATTAGTGGCAGCGGATGATGTGTTTAGTGAAGACAAGTTGGGGAACTTCAACAGGCTTCTGGCCAGAAAAACATAATTGTACTATAAAATATATCCTGTTGGTTTTCATATCAGTTTTTTATCGGAGAAGGAAAATAAGTCCCTATGGTAAATAAAAGTCAAAGAGGTTTTTTTAATTTTTTAAGCGTAATTAGCTAAGTGCTAAGAAAAGAATGTTTTCATTCAAAATATGTATTTATGATTTTATTTATATTGTAATCTAAGATATAATAATTTAAAGTTAATAATAAAATTTAGAGCTTGACTTTATAGAAAAAAAAAAATGGGAAAGAAGCGGTTTTACAAAACTGTTCAATAAGAAAGGACACTGTGCGAATGTCTTCAGAGGTTCTGCTGACTCTGGAGTCAAAGCTTTGCTCTAGATAATACTCTACCAGATAATAAACTCACTTACCCTGACAATTATATCTTCTGAGGCATGACCAGAAAATGATAGTGTATAAACATGATGCGATATACAGACATGTGGGATGTGTGAAAGATGATTTTTGAGAGCCAAAAAATGAAATAGAGCCAATGTTTGAGTTTATTTTTATTAAATAGAAAAAAATTACAGCATACATTTTTTGTTTATTAATATTATTCATATTTTATTACAATAATTGGGAGATTTCGATCGGGGCGGGGAGGGAAACAAATTTCGTTACACGTTTATAGACTCCACTTTCTGGGCATTGAAATGGGACATGTACTCTATATGTACTCTATGCAACGATTTATCAAAAGTATAATTTTATTGTTTCTTCGCTGCTTGCTTGAATATTTCTTTTTTTTGCTGCTTTTGCTGATGGATTGCTAATACTTAAATTCCGCTGTTTGCCAATCGTAGAGCTTACAACTTATGACTAATATTGGTAGTAGTATTCAATATGTGCACTTTCTATGTTTCGGTAGCAAGTAATTTAGGCGTGTGTCAAGCTCTCCCGCTGCGGATTAGTTCGTTACGACCGAGTATTTGCGGGCCGTGTACTGGCTCTGCCTCTGATAGTGTTGCACATTATGCGAGGGCACTAGAATGTTGCCTAGTACAAATGAGAATTGTTTATTAGTAATCAGGTAGTGTAATTGGTGACGTCTCCCCACCGCCATGGCTAATGGATCCCACCTCTACTGAATCCAGCTGCTCTTTGTACTTCTGCCGCAAAGCGATTTGCCAACCTGACTGACTTACTACTGACGGGGGCCCCAACATTCCAGCACGCCCAGGAACCGAGTTGAGAAACTGGGCCCTGATTAGCCTTGTCTTGTTTCACACATTCGCGGGAAGCCAGAAATTACCCCTGGCACCATATAATTTTCGAGGGTTTTTTTATTCAATCAAAGGGTCGGCGAGTCCTCAGAGCCCGAGAGCCGAAATTAGCTGAATTTAACCGAAGTTGGCATTAATAAATCAAATAGTCGTGTGAACCGACGGCTACCCTAAACTCAAAAGGTTGGGGATTATTAGGAGATAAGGTTTCTAGCAAAATATCTGTGGATTGTTAAATTCATGTTAATAAATAGCCAATGATATTATTAAACTCGACATCGAAGGTTAAATAGATATTCTAAAAATATTAATAAATATAAATATTATCAAATAATATCCAAAGCATATTTTTTTTTTACTATACATACATTATTTCTTTAATTAGCTTAAAGCTTCTGAAACTACTGGTTTTTAATAATTAAAACTTTTCGTTGATCCCCTTTATTCCAATCAATTAAAATGTTTCCAAACCATTTCCTTCTTCTAATTCTTCCTTAAATTTTGTCCTATGATCCCATGTTTACCCATCAACCAGCTCGATGCTGAGCTAATGGCACAACAAACCCAAATTAGCCATAAAACCAACAAATTCCCCAAAAGACAAAACTCCACTTGAGGGGAGGGAACAGATAGCGGGCCCAAAGCAAATCCAATAGAGGCCCGACTCTGTTTCGACTTACCTGAGGGGCACGGTGTGTCCAGGCAAGGATTACGTAGCGAACATGTGCGTCCATCACCTTCGTAGCCGGCCGGACAGGAGTCACACTGGGCTCCATTCACGCTATCGTGACACTGGACGCCTCTGCAAAAGGGAGACACAGATTGTTTTGTTAATGCGATCGAGCAGGGATCCGAATGGGAATGGGTATGGGAGTGGGAGAGTGTGTGCTATGTGTTCTGGGGCATATTGTTTATTTTTATTAATACCGACAGGCAGGAACAAACAGCCACAAAAGACTGTTAATGTTGCACACACACACAGTCCGAGGCGCACAAAGGCATATTTATTAATGATGGCTAGTGGAAATGGTTACACAAAGGCCACTGAGCTGTGAGCTGGGAGTTGGAAAGGAGAAAAGGTTACCCGCGGAGGGGACAGCGCTCGAGAGAGGATGAGAGGGCGAGGGTCACAAAAGCACCGACAAAGCGGGGTTCGACAAGCGACGAGACATGTGCCTGCTGCCTCCTGCAGGAGGGCAGCGGCGGATCCCGAAAAGAAAACAAATTACAATTACAAGAAAATCTTATTAAAAGCCAGCGAGGCCCAAATAAATAAGCCCAGAGCCAACATCATGTGTTGTGTAGGCTGTGACGCGGATGGCCCATGGCCAAAACACAACATATCCGAATGCACTGCATGCATGTAAATTTCCCTGACCGTTCCTTATTTATGCTCCGGAGTGTGGGATTGCTTGTGGCTCTGCAAAATATTTACATATCATGACATGGTCATTAGTTGCTTCGGTTCGGGGTTACAGTTACACGCGGCCCCATCTTCATCTGCAGCTGGGCCTCTGCCATCATCTCCATCTCTATTGCCATGTGCAGCTCGGTTTGTGTTTCGCTTTTGCATCCCACTTTGTCAGGACATAACTCATGGCAGTCCAATTTCCTAGGAAAATCACCCATCAGCAAGAACTACCGTGCCCAACTGACCCAGAAGCCATAGTTTCCAATATTTTATGACTAAGCACATGCAGTGCAGTGCGTTTTCGCCTGCCGGAAGACACAGAGTCAGAGTTAATTGTAGTCTTGGACCCTGCGACTCGGACTTGGCCCTAGCTTCCCAGCTTGCTATGGCCCGAGAAGCTAACAATAATGACGAAACAAGATTTGAGGATTTCTAAAGCTGACAGCGCTTTTATACTCTGTAAAAAGGAGGCTAATTACTTGTAGCAAACATAATATTTATGTATATTATTGGTATTATTCAAGGTGTCAAGCTGCATTCTGTAAAGTCTAAACTATTAAGACTAAATAGGAAAATAATTCCAACTTGCTTTTCAAATCAAGGTTAACATTTTCATTATCAACCCTTATAGTAAATTCAATATTCTCATTTTAAAAAGGGTATTAAAACAACATTTGGCTAGCTAGAAAAAACAGGCCGAGTCGCAAAAAAATGATTTTTGTGTTATTTTTTAGTGCTGTCAGATGATGAGACCCATCAGCTTCAGGGTTTGGCATTTCCATGGTGGGCCGCAACACACTTGTCCAATCCCGAGTGTGTGCGTCAATATTGTCTTCTGCCGTGGAACATTTCGGGTATGGCCTCCAACTGGCAACTGCCAACTGGCACCGCGCAATTAGCAAAAAGTGTTAAGTACTTAAGTGGCAAGCGGTCTAAGTCAAGGCGCTGTCCGGGTACCCTCGGCCAGGCTGTATTGGGATTTGGGTGCTGCGTGGGGGTTTTCGCTTTCCGGCTACGTTCCCAGAGACGCACGCCTCCTTCTGGTTCCCTTTCGGCCAGCACTTTGCGCTTTTCTGCTTTGTTTCGGCTCATCCGACCATGTTGTCTGGGTCCGCCGCTCGGTGCGGCTTCGTTTGAGTGCTGGGAAAATATCCAGTCAAGCGCAGCGAGGAACGCATTAGCATTTCGGCCGCTAACCCCGCCCTCCAGCCGCCTCCACTGCATCCAGTGGAAGCTGAATGCTGGATGCTGGATGGTTAGCATGACGGACCCACTTGCCCTGTCTCGACTGCCGTTCTTGCTGGACGTTCTTTTTATTAACCACGCATTCATAATTCATAATTCCAATTTGCTGGCGAGGTCCCCGCGATCTTCCTCGAGTCCAAACACTGACCAAAAGAGCCATAGAAGCAACCGGGGAGGAGGAGGGCTGGTCCCGTGAAGGAGCAGGGCCTGAGTAATGTGTGAACATGGATTCGAAGCATGCAAAGGCTTTTAGCCACACTCCCTTGGCCATCTCGTGGCAATGGGACGTCGCCGTTCACTGGTCGGGATAATACTGTATTCCATATATTATTATATTTAAGTCCTCTTAAGGGGCACCAATCCCACATTTTGGATAACCCTTTAGCCCGTTTGATGGTCTATTTGCCAGTCAGCTCGGTCGTAGCCCCTATTCTTACGGACTCCCCACATTTCGCTCCCCTGCCATTAACCTCCTCCAAATGGCTTCTAATGGTAGCGCATGCCATGCAAATGCAAACCACTCCAGAGCAGCTACGAAGCCACCAAGCACTTGGCTGCCACTCGAAGGAGCTCCCTTTCCAGGGGGAGAAGTGCCACCACCATCCAATCCTCAATCGCCTGTGTGCTCCCTTACCCCGATCCTCGAATGTGGCGCACGCTCTGGACAAACTGCAGCTAACTGCCATAAAGCGGCGTTTATTTTGCCACAGGCCACTTATCTGCGAGGCTGACTGCGGCTCTGACTCCGGCTCCAGCTTCAGCTCCAACTCTGGCTGTGGCTGTGGCTGTGGCTCTGGCTCTTGCCTGATCTCGACTCGGCTTGGTCGGGGCTTGTTTTTGTTTTCATTGCTGCGCCTGCGCACGGTCCCGACAACCGGCATCGTAAATGTTTATGCGGCGATACGATATGTCAAACTTAATAAAGGGTACAACTATGGGATTATTAAATAAGAAGCTAGCTGGACATATTTTAAAAAGTTCTGTATGAAATACTTCTTAGAAATCATCAAAAATTCTTATAGAAATATGTAGTCTATTTGCATTAAGAGGTGAACAATCATTTTTAAAACAATAAAATAACGAATTAATTAATTAAAGACAAGATCATTGATCCTAATATCGTTCACTGAAGTAATTCACAAACTCCCCTCAGGTATAAACGAGGCCAGAGCCACCTATTAATTTGAATTCAAGCAGTCAAATGCTGCCACAGCCGCAGAGTCAACAGCCAGGGCAGCACCAGAGCGGCACCAGAGCAGCAGCGAGAGGAGGAACAACAAAAACGAATCCAACGACGACGACAACAACGACTTGGAATCAATGGATCCACTTTTTTCCAATGCGTAGGCGAACTTGATTCACACTGAGATATGCGTTCCACCGAACTTTGATGTTTCGAGCCGTGAACCAGCTCGCTGCCGCTTCCACTCTTGGCTTTTCCCGCTCTTGCCTTTGAGACGTAAACGTTTTGTTTGGCTCTTTCGGAGGGGTGGAGTGGTGGAAATTGGGGGGCAGGAGGGAAATGGAGATTCTGTGGGAAAGTTGCCACAATCAAATGGAATTGTGTCGCGGGAAAACTGTCCAACATGCCCGAACACATGTTGCAGCTGCCATCGGTCCAGGAATCACACTCCCAGCCGCTATCGCCCCATCTACAGATGGTAATATTATCTGCCTTGGTTCGGGGACTGCAGCTTGATTGCATCGCTGATTATTTCATCAAATGCATAATTTAAATTGAACAAAAGTGTGCGGCGCAGTGAAATCTTTCTAGGTGCCTGGCGTCCGACTGTCATCGGCCTGGGGCTAAGTTATGATTGGCTTTTCAGGTGGTCAACACAGCACACCTGTGCCGGGGCCCTTGGAAATGGAAAGTGCTGGGAGAATACGAAATGCAAATAAAAGTGGAGATTCAACTTCAGGAAGATGGCTGGTATCCTTTTTTTATCTTTTGCACTTTCCTTTTAATGGTAATGTGTCCTTATAAATCTCAAGTGTCTAATTTAAGAATTGCAAAAGAAATGTTACTATGACTTTCAAATAGCCCGATATTAGTTTACTTACTATAAATTATATTTATGACCTTTATGCTCATTTTAGTAAATTCCAAGAATACAAAAGAATGTAGGGAATCAATGTAGAGTTCAGCCGAGGCACTAAGAATGAAACCTCGGCCCATTATCTCAACGGACACAAAAGAGATCACTCCACAGGGACAGGGACCTATTGGGACCTATTCTAAATTCAATACCCCCATAAAACACACACGATAACTGCCACAACAAAGGATCAACAGGTGTGCATGTCATTAGCGCAAGTTTTACGGCCTTTTAATAGAATCGATCGTCTTTCCAAGTCTCCTAAAGAATGGGAGCCGGAATCAAACTAAAGGCAAGCTAAGCGCTGATCATGTTTAGCCATGACGCCGCATTTGATTCAGGTGACATTTGGTGGGTTCTAAATTAAAATAATTGGAATTGGGACTGGGACTAGAAATGAGGAGGGGAAAACAGAGTATCGTTTGCGGCCTACCACACACATCGGCCACATTTCATCGATAATGAAAGATGACAGTAACGAGACGATCGACGTCGTGACAACATTTAAAACAATTTTATGCAAATTGAAATACGGTCAAGCGGGGAGAGGACGCACCCATCCAAAGAAATACAAACAAATACGAAACAAGCCCAAGCGATCCCTAGACACCTACACCACACATCGGTTCTTGGCCGGCATTCGGGCTCTTCTCAATAATTTACACAAATTTATGGCCCGGAGGAGGGCTTCCTATGCCGAACAGGCGCTCGCCTCTCGCGTTTCCCTGGTTTCTCCTAGTCCAAAATCACTTTGGACCTTCTGACACAATGAAGTCAGTCAGAAGTTGGGCTTCTTGGGAGCCCGGGAGTTGGGAGTTCTGTCGAACCCGAGCTCTAAACTGGGTGTGCGGGTTCTCTATTCCAGCTCACATTTAACTAATTTATGCGGCTGTTTCAAGTGCCATTTGTGGTCCAGGCCGCACAGCTTAACGTTCCGTATTGCCAAAGGTTTTGTTGCATTTTGTCGGACAATGCCTTCAGTGTATTCTACCCAACTCCAGCTCCGTTACATCGCATAACTTGTTATAGTTTTGTTTAACATATTTATGACATGCGCCTGTGCCCGAAATAATGTTTTTATTAGAGTCCCCAGCAGTGCTGTGGGTCTTTTGCATAATTAGTTGGATTCGACACAAATTTGGCAGCGGCGCGATACCGGAGATCGGGGCCAGAACAATCCTCACTGGGTTCTTTATTGATTTCCGACTGTGTTCATGAGCTCTTCCGGCTGGCCATCGGGGCTGTGGGTGGTTCCTGATGTCTTTTTGGAGAAAGACTTTCCTTGTGAGAGCCGCAGATATGATGGTTATATTATGTCGGCAGGTGACTGGATTATGAATCCCAATACTTCAGATCAAAGAGATCGTTTGGCAGATAAAGCCCCCTCTTATGGATCATTTGAATATTTATCTTTCGACTTCAACGGCCTAAACTATCTTAGCCCGACTTGGCGATGCGGCTTAGATAAGGCATAAACGTAAAAAATGGAAAACTTTCGGTGTGACAAGGGATTAGGAAGACTTCGCATTCAAATTGACATATCTGCGATCGATGGAGCTTATCGGATGGGCTGAGGTGAGAGAACCGGTCCTAGAATCACTCACATGACTCGCAGCCATTAAGCCCAATCCACTTACGCGGTTCTGTGTAACCAGCTTAAGTCCACGGTCTCTCCCTGCTCCCATTTATTCGTAGAATTCATCCAGCAAATAAAGGCCTAAATGTGTCTTCTCAATGGCCATCACGTGCTTATCAATCACAGAGATATATAGACAGGAACAGAGACACACAGATGAGGATAGCGACACTGCTGGACTGTCAAGGAGTTGCCTGTTTGCCTAGATCATCAAACCATAAACAACATCAAATTGCCATTAAGGCCAAACGCAAGTCGCAAAATGCAAAATGCAAATAATTGCACAGTCAGAGGCGTTCGGATGCCGGCGCTTTTCAAGCCCTCGGAGTCGCAGCATGACAAATACAATTAACATGGATGCGGTGGCCACGCCCTTGACGCCATTAAAGTCCCCATGAGCCGCGCTAATTCCGCACACACACGCTCACGGACAACACATAAGGATGAACATAAGGATGGACTTACGGATAGCACACGAGGTGGGCGCAGGTGACGCCCGGCTTGCAGGTCTTGCCATCGCCAATAAAGCCAAGAGGACAATGGCCACATCTGGGTCCAGATGCCGAGTCCAGGCACTCCACTCCTGCAAGAAAATATTAGGTTATATGTAGGAATTGTTTTATTTTAAAGCCCTAACTATAATTTATAATTGCATTTTATTATCACCTGCAAAATATTATATGTTCTAAAGGATCTTAATCATATCTTATAATTTTTGGGCTTAGACTAATAAGAATAAGTCTTTGTAGTATTTGGTTAAATTACATAAAAAATATTATATTTAGAGTCTTCTTTAAGATAGTTTCTAAAAATAAGGGCCCATCTTTGTACTAGAGAAAAGCTTTTAATGTTTTTTTAAGCCACTAAAATGAAAAGTTTACATTTTGCGTAAACGCACTACTCACCTGGATAACAGGGATTTGCCGAACGGCAGTCGGGCTCGAGGCGCAATTGGTTGTCTCCGCTGAGGGGATTCTTGCAGCCGGCACAGTTCTCCAAGAGCATCCGCAGGTAGGCAATCTCCTGGCGCTGGTGGGCGACGTCTTCGCGGAGCAGCTTCACCAGAGCCAGTAAATCGCTCAGCGAGCGTGCGAGGGCGTCTGTTTGGAACAATGAGCGGGTTGGAACAGAGATCAGGGTAAAGTAACAGTTGAGTTGGGGACTTAAATAAAGCAACGATAATTCAGGAACACCCTCCCTCAAAAGGTGTGTGTATGTGTGTGGGAAGCGTTCAGCGTCTGACAAGATTAAGGTCTAACCGATGCAAAATCGCACTCGCACTCGCAGATCCCAGCCGGAGTGTGGACCAGAAGGTCTCTGATTGCAGCCTAATCCGCTTTGTCGCTCCAGCGAACTCCTTCCTTCCGTCGGGACTTTGAACAGCTGCTAATGCGATCGGGGCTTTAGTGCAGCTTAATGCAATGGGACAACAAAGCGGAGCACCAAATCCTGGTCTCCCTCTAGAGATGAGTCAGTGTGCTGATTAATTGGTGAAACTTGAATAATCCAGGCCCTAAGTTGTGCACGTTGTGTGTGGGTATCTTTCGGATTGGTAAGTGGATTGAATCACACTTGCATTAATTTATGCCATAAGCCAGGAAACTCTACTGATGAGATATCCAAGTGACTAACCTCGTCAAGACTTTGACACAGGAACTATCGGAAATTATCGTGATATGTGTGGGAAGTACCCCTTGATAAACTCATAACTGATTTCTTTCTAAATCTATATAATCTACAAACGGAAAATAATATTGTTTCTAATTAAAATATATTTTTTTAATTTATTTTAAGACTATAAAGTCTTTACCATAACCAGAACTGTAAACAGGTATCCCAAAGAGACTGCTTCTGGGCAAAATTAAAGCCAACTCAATTTGTAATGCGGGGAATCCTAGAAAAGTCCACAAATTGCAATATATCGCTTATGGATCTGTCATCTCTAGGCCGCTTAAGTTGTATGACATCGTGTAAGACACATGGCAACAACTAAACTAGTTCAACGGAGTGGTCCGCTCCATCCATATGCACATCTGTACGACTCTGTCGGTTTACCTGGCTGACTGCCTGAGTGAGTTTTGTCAACACTGAAACGCCGCCGCCTTAACGCCCAAACGCATCCGTTCCGAGTCCGACCGAGCCCCACCACATCCTAACCCCGCCCCGCCAGTGATCTCGATCTCGTTTTGGTTTGGCCACATTCGGCAACCTTCGCTTCTATCTGGTTCGTCGGCGGCCTGGCCACGTAATTCATTCATTACGATTGCCGTTGTCGTTGCCTTTGCCTTTGCGATTTATACATGCCGGTCTGTACTCAAGTCAAGTACACTGGGAATAACTATAGTTATACTTCATGAGAATTTGAAATTTTTTTTTTAAAAATAACTTTACTAAAAAAGAAAGATGATATACTTGTAAACAATAAGATATAAGATAGGACATGGAAAATTAAATACGTGGAAGTTACGCATCTTATTGTAATATTGTCATTGATTGATCATTTAGAGCAACTAACTATCTTTGTTAAAAAAAATTTATAACTCAAAGCTTGATAATTTCTTTAAATTTCCTTTATTTCTCAAAAGAAACTTGTGCCATTTTCGTGGTGTAGCCTAGAGTCTTTATGCCCGCTGAGTAGATTGTGTGGGTACAGATCAGAGCGGGCTACGGCTACCAATTTGGTGTCTTTGCTCTGAGCCAGATAAATAATAATTATGCCGACTCGACTCCAGGTGCCAATGTACGAGTCTGTTTGTAGTTTAAAGCGAGTGCACAACCTATGCACGGGGCTTTGTCATATCTCGGCGTTCATTAGTGTTGTCGCTCTCTGTGGGCGCCTCTCCCCCTACCGATCACTTAGCGGCGACTTATTGGCCAAGATGGTGACTTCGATGAGGGTACTTATGGCTATATCACACAGCAGCGGATGTGCGTTTGCCTCATTAATAATCGCTTGCCAGATTTATAAGGTATTAGCGGGTTAAGTGAAGATAGTTTACAGCTTTGGCAACCGGATCAAGTTCAGGGCAATAGGATTACAAGGTTATTAACCTGGTTGATTATTCTTATGCAGAGTTCTTAAACCATTTCAGAACCATTAGGTACTTCTACACCATTTGATCCATAAGTTAGTTGCCTTTTAAGTCTAGAAACCCACATAAATCAGTTGACTTATAAATGGCACTCGTAAGTTATCAATCAACGTCAACAATTGTGTCATTTTGGGCCGTATATTTTTAGCCAAGTCAAAACAATTCATTCTGTTGGGGATTGGTTTAAATTCCTACGAATTATTATTGTTTATGTAATGAATTACCTATATTTTACGCTTTAAACATTCACAATTTTCTGGCTGCACTTTCCGAATGCCTTCTCTCGTTTTCAAGGCCTCGTTCATTCACTTGCACATGCCATTGAAATTTTCAAGCCCCCACTCGATGCAGCAATCCCCCGAATCAGTTCCCCTGCCCACGCTTCTACACCGACTTGGGCTGTTCTACCACATTTGCCTAATTGAATCACCTATGCTCCTCCGTTGACATAAACGCCAACTGACAAAAGCCAAATAATTTCATCAGAGCGAACATCTAATCCCAGAGCCGTAGGAAGGGGCCACGCCTTTGGGCCGAGATTCCTTGACTGCCTTCAGACTACCGTGGGGAGTTGATCCACCACTGGGCGTGATGGGTGGATGAAATGAATGTTGGGCAACCTACCTTCGCAGTCGCCATGCAGCACGGGGATATCGCCACGCTCTACGTTCGTGGGCACCTCCTGGTTTCTGTGGTCGACGACTCCTTCCCGGGCAATGGTCGGTTCATACCAGCCGCGGACATCGCGCTTCTTGTTCTTCTCTAAAATAGTTGAAAAGAGAGAGAAATTTTATTTTAAAATATATCCCTAAATTATAAGAAATTGGCTGAAGAGATTTCTTTAAGAAATTGGAAATGAAGTTCTTAAAAGTCTTGCATAACTTACCTCGTTCTGTGATCTTGTTGCGCAGCATGCGGCGATTGCCACGTCTATGATAGCCCTTCTGGCAGTTGGCTCGCTGCAGGGAGTGCTCCATGTCGCCATCGAAGTGCAACGGATATTTGCGCTCCCGAAACTGCCAAGGAAATAGAAAACTTTTTATCCCCCAGTGGGACAGTAGGGATCTCTGTCACTCACCAGCTTGATCACCGGATCATCCATCTGAGTATACAGCTTGGCCAGGTTCATGTCGATGTCGTGATGCGTGCTCGGCTTACAGTCCACGTGGAGTGTTATCCTGTTCTTGGAGAACTGCAGGGCCAGGGAGCGAATGGTGCTCGTCTCGTTAATGTTGGGTATCTCAAAGTTCCTCGACTCGGTGGCCCCATTAGCACTAATGTCCAGCGTGACCCGCTGCTGTTTGCGGTCCAGGAAGAAGGACATCTTGTGCTTCAGCATAGGGAAGTCGATCATAAAGAGGGCCTCAATGGATATGTGCAGCTTGCGGCGAGGTCTATGTGGTGGCAAGAATGTTATTAAGAAGCTCCCTATGGTTCTTAAAGTCTGCTTACCTTATGTGACGGGTGGATATGACCACATCCCCCTTTCGTATAAACTGTTCCAGTTCCGCAGAGGCAACTAAAATTTATGAATTATAAATGATAAAGTAAAGGAATTTAATCTGCATTTACTTAATCGTTTTATTAGAATCAACCTGCTATTAAAGTTATATTCTTTTTTACTCCTATCATTATTTAAAGGAAAGAGGGAAATCTCAGTTCCGTGCCTTATCTCGTTATGTTTTTGAAGATCAGTTACGAAACCCTCAAGAAGAACTTCCGTTCTGCGATATCCAAACATATTGATTACCAAATCAACAAACAACTAAATACAAACAAAGATAAAGCACTGAGGTGGCCAAACCACATGTTTGTTAATCTCTCTTTCTCCGTCTCAGCCACTTGCTCTATTTATCCACAAACATTGGCAATCGGTTTTGCGCCTGCCAGAGATTACAGCACTTCGGGCGCGGAACATGGAACTGTTTATTTTGGTCACCGCGAGACTTTGCCTCTAATATAGCGGATCGTGTTAACCCAAAATAAATGCTTGAGACGCAATCGTATTTGCCCAGACCAAGGAATCCGTCAAGACGACGACTCCATATAGAATTTCACGCATTTGCGCGGTTATTTGTCATGCTGCGACCAACTTCTGACAGGCTCAAGCCCCGATGACCTTCACGACATGGACATGGACATGGAATCCCAAGCCTTGTGCTCGTGATCGCGCTGCAGTAACGCCATCTACGGAGTGGGAGGTCAGCAACTCAGCAGAAAACGAGCCCAACTGTCAGGCGGCGACGTTTGCATTGGGATTCAGTTCGAAATTTACATAAAACGGCGCTAGTTGGTGACCAAAAGTTTGCCATTTGGGCGTTTATCGGCAAACATTGACGTTGCAGACATTCGCATGTTGAGCCATAAAAAAATGTGAAAATATTGGTATTGATTTACACTGCAAAAATATTTTAATAGATTAAGTTTAATATATTTATTCTCTCTAATAATAAAATGTTTAAAAATGATCTTAATTTAAGCATAGTCTTTGCAAATTACAATCGATTTTATAAAGCAGAAATGATCTTCTTATTAAGTCAAAACCCCCACTGGATTCTCCTAAACCAAAATTTACTATTTCCCAGTGCATCTGCACTGCACCTACCTGGATCGAGTGAGAGTGATGCAACCTCCACGAATGTCAGCGCCAAGGCGGTCAGCCCCACGAGCAGCACGCGCGTCCAAATCATCGTGGTCGTCGTGGCCGCCGTCTTCCGAGTGTGTCTCCTCCGTCCAACTGCAATATAAATAACAGAAAACAGAGACGATAAAGCGGGAAAATCAGAGCTAGCTCCTCAGCCGGTGGTTGTTTATTTATGTTTAAAAATAAAACGCACGGTTAAATGCGTTGCGTGGCGGGGCATAAAATAAAATCGCATAAAACAATAAATAAAATTCAAATTAAATTTTGTGTAGCGAGAAAAGAATTAAAAGAGATTGATAAATATTTTGCATTTTTTAAATTTCTAACAAGCGTTGCCGTTCTCCTGGCCGGAAGTATTTGGTCGGGTATCACCTAGATGTATCTATATAAAAATATTTGTCTGCATCCCGATCCCCCCATTCTTTGTCTTTCATCTCGTTGGCCCATCTGTGGGCGTCATCACAATAAAGCATTTCGGAGCTTAAGTTTTATATTTCTTCTTGTAATTTTTTTGGGGGCCCATTGTGGAGATTTATGTCGGATTTTTGCAATCATTCTTTCCTGCCAGCCTCTTTTTCTAAAACTTAAATAAATGTTTATTTAATGTGCGTGTGTTCAGCTTTGTTTTTGACTAGGTGTATTTTCAGGTGCTGCCCCCAGAGGAAGTTCCGCGGAAAGGTTGATGGGAGCACGGCGCTAGATGATGAACTAAGGGACTGCATATTTTCTCAAACAGTTTCCTGGAATATCTAGGCGAGATTAGGAAAAATATGAACAACCAGAAACGAGTTGGTCTAATTAAATTACTAGAGTGATTTTAACTTATGCAATGTCTTAACAACTCCACTGCTCTGCCTTTTTTGGCCATCTGCTTTTCCTACAAAGCATCATCAGTCGTCTTACACCAAACTTTTGATCTAACTTACATAAATCTCGGAAGCGAAGGGAGAAGAACTTCCACTGCAGTGGAGTGATCATAAATTACCTTAGACGCAACTTTAACGATCAATGAAATAAAATAAAATGTAGAAAGATCTAGCTTGTAATAAGTACCTACTGATTGGCATTAAGCGAGTGGGAGTCATAAAACAAAGTGGAGATCCCTTTCCGCCTCACAAAAATATACCCAGTTGCAATTAGGCATTTGGCTCATCACTTGAGAGCCACAAAAACGCCAACAAGTGTTGTAAACTGCATAACAAACAAATCAAATGGGTAGAGCCACCTTCCTCCAGACCTTGTTCGATCCCATCTCCCGGCCATTACACAACTTTCGTGCTTAAATAAACACAAGAAATGTGGCCGAGATGCTCTGCTCGGCTCAGCTCTGGCTTAAAGGTGTCCCAGGAATGTGGTAACGGTGGCTCCGATGCCGAGACTCCGAGAGGTTCAGAGTCAGAGCCAAAAGCAAATGTCGTTATGGCCATACTATACACGACGACAACTCCTCTCCTTCTCCGATACTGGTCCAAAATGTTGACTGACAGTTATGGATTTATAGTGGCAGTTGTCATTGGCGTTGCTGGCTTCTCGTTCTCTTGGCTACAATGTCACTGAGTCACTGAGTGGATGGACGGGGCCGTAGGATCTGTTCCATTTATGGGCGCAATCGCAATTACCGGAGCTCGAGCAGCCCAGTTTCTAGTGGGTCTCCTCCTCTGAAAAGTTAAACTAGCAGGCACTTGCGAGCTAAGAGCATTTGAGAATATTTTAGGGGTTTTATTTGCCCAGTCTATGGGAGGGATCAAGGCCATTGAGAACTTTACTACCTGGAAGGTAGCTGTATTGACTTTAAGGAATATTAGTGACAATATATCCAAGAGAGTTCCAAGTAAATCCCTCACTTAATCACGTTATAAGAAATAAAATCAACAATTTTTCAATTGAAAAATACTGCATATACTTTTCAATTTACATCTCCTGTTCCCATAAGACTATAGCTTATATGAAAGCAATCCCATCTAGGCCCGATCATTACCTATAAGTTTCCAAGGCTTAAGGTCTTCCGAGCTATTCAATCGTTTCAAATTCCGTGAAAGGTTACCAAGAACTTAACCCAAGCATAATGCCTGAGATCTGTGCCAAGTGTTCATTGAAACGTTTATTAATAGCCAGTTAAGATGGCTCCGCGGCTACCAGAACTTTTCCCACAAAATGTCAACCAGGTAATCCGCCCCAGAACATAAAAAACAGAGACGAAACCAGAAGTGGAAACACCTTCCAAATGTACACATAATCCTCGGTCCCCCGAAATTTATTAAATACTTTTTAATGCCATCGGTTCGGTATAGATCATGCATAGGCCGGGCATATATCTCTGCCAGCGCCCACGCAACCGACTAACCGAGGCCTCTGGCAGAGAATCTCGTCATGGAGACGCCAGAGTGACAACCACAAAAAACAACGGCAGCAGCCGGCAGCTTCATGAAGACGACGCCACATCTACTTAATAAAGCGGACAAATCAGACACAAAGTCCGTCTCCATAAAGCGATGAGTACATTGATTGACATTTAATTAAGCAAAAGCAAAAGCACACGGAAGCCGCAGCATCATAGTCACCGCAACTGCGAAGGGATGCTATCGGGTATCCCCTTCCAGATGAGATCTTCACCCACTAGCCGGGTTTTAGACCCCTGCCGGGTTAGACTCAAGCCGATCGAACGGGTTTAGCGTGACGACTGTCACGGCGGTGACAAAGGCGTTGCTGGACTATCATCAAAGGAAATTTGATGCTTATCGGAAAAGTCATTTTCATCAGATTGAATGGCTAGCCCGAGGACAGTGGAAGGGAAACGAGAACCCTGGCTGGCGAGGGCTGTTCTGGGGATATGAAAGCTTTGGACTGAGGTGGGATTTGAATAAAAATTTGAATAATTTTCAGTGCTAATGAAGTAAAACAAAAAAGCTTGAATAGAAATGTACGAATACGAGAATAATTGTTCAAAAAACACTCACGATTTGTTTTTGCAATCTTGAAAGAGCGATATCGAACCATTTCTACCGACTCTTTAACATCAAGTTTCACTGGTAATGTTTTTGTAAAACTTTTGGACAAAATGTCTTCCAAAATCAAATAAAAGGCTTATCGAAGATAAAAGGTAAATCGAATTTAATTAAAAAAAGAATCCAGAACCACAGGACAAACTCTATTAAATGAACAACTCATGTGGTTTATCTAATCAAAGACAACAAGGTGAGCAACTCAATTAGCTTTGAGTATCCTCTCCTTAATAACGATGATTCACTGATACACTCTTGTATCGGCCCTCGGATGGCATTAGAAATTCAAATATTTTGATTTTTTTTGCCGGTCGGAGCCAGCATGCAACCACATCCACATCCACAGCCTTGTCCCCTCGGGCGTTTAAAGCGGCGCAAAAATTAAAACGAAAAGAAAACGCCCGGCCAGCTTCTGCGCATGCGCGACTGTTCACACTGCTCACACCGCTAAAGCTGACTTCGCAGTCGCAGTCGCAGTCGCAGTCACAGTCGCCGTCTTGGTCTCAGTTGGAGTGAAGTCGCGTGTGGGCAGGACAAGTTTCGCGTCCATCGTCGCCGCAAGCGTCGTGTCACTGAAATCAAATCAGCCGCGCTTAAATGCTCAGCCGAAAACTTCGGTTCGGCTTCAGTTCGAGCCGTAGAGCTCGGGGAATCGCTGGAAAACCTGCTGTCAGTTGCTGGTTTGACATGGAAAAAATCTATGACGGCGCCTACGCATCACGAGCGGCAAGAAAGGGGGAGCAGAGGGGCAGCGGGGCCCCGGCTAAGCCACTTAGGGAAATTCTTCTGCGGATTTTCATTTGCAGCTGACTTTCTTCTGGCTTTGTTTAACTATATATCCAGGCACATTATAATTGGACTGAGCTCCGAACTGCATTGATTCGGTGCAGCCTGATAAATTGGTTTCTTCATAATAGACTTTGTATGACTTCCGGCGAGGCCTGGCCGAACGGTGCGTGAAAGTGTCAAGATTAAGATTGGACTCCAAACCGAGTTCAATAGTCTCGAGCGGCACTTGACGTCCTCATTTTATTGATTTCTGTATTTAAATATCGGCTTTGGCTCAATCTTTTTATCTTGCTGTTTTCTCAATACGTTTTTCACTACTTATTTCCCACCGAAACAAGGCAGCAGTGGACAGTTTGAAATGTTGACCATTCAGTGGCTGTACATGGTCCTATTTCCAAATACTGAAAGCTCTGTCAATTATATATTATTCGGGAAAAGGAGATTTTGGATATGGTAATTGCCACCTGCCAAGTTACTCAATCAGAGTTGATAAGATGATGGAAATTGTGGCCTTAAATGTAGGAATTTGAAAACGTAATAGTTGAGTAAGCGAAGAAATCGTGTATCCAAACATTAAATACATATTTGAGACATTTTTACACACTTTAAAAACGTATTTGATTAAGTATTTTCTTAGCTAATCATACATCATGAATAAATTACACAGCCACAAATAGCCAGCAGCTAGAATCTGTCCGAAATCATATTATAATGCCATAAACTTCAATAAACAACATGCTGCTGCGTATATAGCCGCCATATAATTATATAAAATAGCATCAGGTGTTTGCGGGACCACACCAAGTGGTCTTTGCGTTGACTTACAGAATTTGCATATCAGTGCTGAATATCTAATTATAAAGAAACCAATGGCGAGGATCTTCTTCTCTTCTTCTCCAGATGGATCTAATCAACAGGTTATAAATGATATTTTTGTGACTGGCCAGTGGATGGATTTTTGGCTCAGCTTTATTATTTTGATGTTGGCGATCTTGTCAAAACGTTTGAGAATGTGTTTAATCTATCATTAGGCCAAAACCGAAAACCCATTAACTTATGTTGATTAACCATTAAACCGAAGTCGCCGTCTTCAATCGCGGACTGAATCAGTTTTGACACCGCAAGTCCAAACAGCGAACAAAGGCCTCTGCTGCTGCCTTTATTGTGACGATCAATTTGAATTGCAAATTTAAGACGAGTCAATACAAAGCATTAAAAATTTGTTAGCCCGATTTCCCGCATAAGGTCGGATATATTGGATTTGAATGGCTTTCCACTGACGATGCGCTAATTTGCTGCTGCAACAATTTTCCATTTAATTTGCATTTGTTTATGAACCCATAACTCGCTGCCAAGCGGAAATTCCAATACCAACAATAGAAATATTATTTATGTTTTAATAATGTCAAACGCCAGCTCTATATATGGTGAGCGCGCTGAGAAA